>NW_027457565.1:0-1312636 GCF_050624435.1 Tenrec ecaudatus
ATCTAGGTTACCTAGCCGGCACTTGGGCTATCTAGGTTAACTAACGGGCACTTGGACTATGTAGGTTCCCTAGCGGGCCCTTGGACTATGTAAGTTCCCTAGCGGGCACTTGGACTATGTGGGTTCCCTAGCGGGCATTAGGACTATCTGGGTTACCTAACGGGCACTTGGACTATGTAGGTTAACTAGCGGGCTTTGGACTATGTAGGTTACCTAGCGGACACTTGGACTATGTAGGTTCCCTATCGTTCACTTGGAGAATGTAGGTTAACTAAGGGGCACTAGGACAATGTAGGTTACCTAGCGGGCCTTGGGACTATCTAGGTTACCTAGGGGGAACTTGGACTATGTAGGTTTACTATTGGGCACTTGGACTATCTAGGTTACCTAGCAGGCACTTGGACTATGTAGGTTAACTAGCGGGCACTTGGACTATCTAGGTTACCTAGCAGCCACTTGGACTATGTACGTTTCCTAGCGGGTACTTGGACTATCTATGTTAACTAGCGGGCACTTGGACTATGTAGATTCCCTATCGGGCACTTGGACTATGTAGGTAACCTAGTGGTCACTTGAACTGTCTAGGTTACCTAGCGGGCATTTGGACTATGTAGGTTAACTAGCGAGCTCTTGGACTATCTAGGTTAACTAGCGGGCACTTGGACTATTAGGGTCCCTAGCGGGCATTTGGACTATATAGGTTACCTAGCGGGCACTTGGACTATGTAGGTTAACTAGCGGACACTTTGACTATCTAGGTTAGCTAACGGGCAATTGGACTATCTAGGTTACCTAGCGGGCACTTGGACTATGTAGGTTCCCTAGCGGGCACTTGGACTATTTAGGTTACCTAGCAGGCACTTTGACTATCTAGGTTAACTAACGGGCACTTGGACTATGGAAAGAAGTGCCTAATGGTCACCAGGGCCCATGGTTAATCCAGGCGTGGTCATCTGATTCCAATCGATCAGACCTAGCTATAAATCACTTATATGTCTGGGTAATTAAAAGCAAATATAAATTTTCAAAAAAAATAACGTTGCATGGGATAGAAAGAGAATACATAACAACATCAGACATAAATATGCCTCAAGACAAACTCATTGTGCACATCCAGAATACATAATGGCTCTTGCTAAGATGCATTTCCCACTAGACCCTACCCCAAGCCAGTAAAAGCCAGAAACTCTACAGTAAACTGTGGATTGTACTACTCTGAAATGGGAGCTGTGTCTCTAGACCTAATTTGGGGCTGTTCGTGCTGAGGACTCACCAATACCTGCTGCAGTGACAACAGTCCAGGTGAGAATAAGGAAATCTGGATGACAGCCAGGATATAGGAGCACTGAGACCTCAAATTGCTTCTAGGCGAGCATGGCCTAATGGGCTTCCATTTATGCACCTCTGGCAGGAGGAGTTTGTTCTGGAAAGTAATGGTTTCTAAGGAAGTATTTCTTAAACTTTCACATGCATGCACTTACCCAGGTTCCTGGAAATCGGGCTGGGGGGCAGATTCTGATTTTGTGGGTTCAGGGTGGGGGGTCTAGGATCCAGCAGTTCTAGAGGCCCTGGTACTCTTGGGCTGTTAACCACAAGGACAGTAGTCCTAAACCACCAGCCACTCCTTGGGAGAAATATGAGGCTGTAGACTCCGGGCAAGAGTGACAGTCTGGGAAACCCACAAGGGCAGTTCTACCCTGTCCTGTAGGGTCACTATGAGTCAGCATCAACTCGATGGCATTAGCATGGGAGAAGCTAATGCTGATGTTGCTGGTTCCTTGACCTATCATACTTTGAGTGGCAAAGTCCCAAGGGCCTTCCCGGATGTGATGGCCAAAAGCAGTAGTGTTCACCCTTGGTCATACTTTGGAATCCCTTAGGAGCTTTCAAGCCTCCCATTGGCCTGGCGCCATCCCAGACCAATGAAGCAAGACTTAGTGGAAGCAGGATTCAGGTCACGGTCAGTGAGAAAGCCCCCTTGGCAATGCCAACGTACAGCCAGTGCAGAGTCGAACTGGTCGACGACTCCACATGACTCCATATACTTTGGTGAAGCCAGCTGTTTGGGCAAGGTTTTCAGAGTTACCACCCATGTAGACTTGTTGGTGATAGTGCATTAAATAGAGCACATGCAGTGCATTGCATGAGTGTCCTATGTCATGCAACCACATCAGGGGTATGTTGAGCCAATTTCTCTGGGAGACCAAGGGTGTTGGCTCCATCCTGAACGTTGGCAGGGTAATGGACTGACACAGAGGAAACTCATTCTCTTTGTGGTGGTGCACTAATGGGTTCTTCACAGAAGGCCAAGTCCATGGCTGTAGATGCTCACGGGGCTGAGGGAGCAGGTCAAATCCTAAGTCCGAGGTGGGTGTTTGCATATTTACATGCCCTCACTGCCATCAAGTCCATTCCAACTCACAGGCCCATGGGACTGAGTAAAATGGCCCCCGTGGGTTTCTGAGACTGTGATTCTTTAGAGGAGTAGAAAATCTCCTCTTTCTCCAGAGGAGCGGTTGGTCATTCAAACTGCTGACCTTGAGATTAACAGTCCAACTCCTGACCACTCTTGCCGTCAGAATTCTATTTATTTACACAAGTATATATATATCCTTTCCCAAAAGAACTCCACATTTTCAAATCATTCTTGACACTCATGGCCTTTTTTCCTTTATAGCCATGCCTTTGGTTGAAACACAGATATAAGAGAAATATTTATCTACTTATAGGGGTACAAAAGTAGCTTTGGTGGCATAGTGTTTGCATGTTGGGCTGCTAACACCAAAGTCAGCACTTTGAAACCACCAGCCACTCCGTGGGAAGAAGAGTCTGTCTACTCCTATAAAGAGTTACAGTCTCAGAAACTCACAGGGACAGATCTACTCTGCCTCATAGGGTCACTATGAGTCAGCATCACCTCCCTGGCAGTGAGGTAGATTTTGGTTTCATAGAGATACAAGTCAGTCCTGAGCTGCTAAAGACAAGGTTGGCAGTTTGAACCCACCAGCTGCAGAGAAAGAGGAGGCTTTCTATTCCCATAAGGAGCTACAGTTTCAGAAATACCCACAGGGGAAATTTTAACCTCTCCTGTAGGATCAATATGAGTCAGAATCGACTTATCGGTGGTGAGCAAGTGGAGGGGACCCTAAACAGGTTCCGGTGGACCTTAAGAGTTCTACTAATTGTGCATGCTCTGTAAAATGTAAACCAAGATTTTACTTTTGCAAACATTTTTTCTAAACACGTCTAACTGTGAAACTATACTCGCATGCGGGTCTTTGAACCTGGTCAGTGGTCTGGGGAAGTGAAGGGGCCTGACATCCTTTGTTGTTGTTAGTGCTGTCCAGTCATTCTGACATCACAGGGACCTTCTTTGCAACACAAGGCAGCACTGCCCGGTCCTTTGCCAGCCTCAGGGGGTAGTATGTTGGAGCCCATGGTTTCAGCTACCGTGTCCTCCAGTTCACCAAGGAGTTTCCTCTTTGTGCTGCTTACTAAACCCGTTTCTAAGGAGTCCATTCCAACTCACGGTGACGCCGTGTGGGTCAGCACCACGGGACCCCACATAATGCCTTATACCATATATATATATATATATATATATATATATATATATATATATATATATATACATATATATATATTGCATAATGCCTTATACCTGGTCCCTTTGGCACCTTGTGATCGCACAGGCTGGTGTGCTTATTCCATGTGGGCTTTTTTGCTTCTGAGCCAGATGGCCGTTTGCTCACCTTCAAGCCTTTAAGACCGCAGACACTATCTCTTTTGATAGCCTCTGGCCTTTACTTCGGGGTCTTCGGTCCCTGCAGAGTGGACACATGCCTGCTGTGCGGGTATGGGACGTGTCGGAGCGCAGCCTGGTGGCGGAGCTTCAGGAGCATAAGTATGGCATGGCATGTGTGGCCTTCTCATCCAGTGCCAAGTACATTGTCTCAGTGGGCTACCAGCATGACATGATCGTCAATGTCTGGGCCTGGAAGGTGAGTGGGCTGCTGGCCTCAGGACAGGCGGGGCCGGGAGGGGAGCCAAGAAACTGCTGACCGGTGGCCTTTACTTCCGCCTGCTGGCCTCAGTCCCTTTCTAGAGAACTCTGAGCAGAAAGGAGCAACTGGGTATCTAGGATGCTGAAGAAGGGGCAGAAGGAGAGGTCAAGTTCACAGCTTGTCTAACCTTCAGTGTGTAAGTTTCTTTTCCCTCAGCTCCTAGAAGCAGAGCCTTGATTTCCCTTGACTTTCTCTCCAGAAAAACATTGTAGTGGCTTCCAACAAGGTGTCCAGTCAGGTGACAGCAGTATCCTTCTCTGAGGACTGCAGCTACTTTGTCACTGCAGGCAACCGGCACATCAAGTTCTGGTACTTCGATGACAGCAAGACCTCAAAGGTGAGGCAGCAAGTAGCCACTAGGGTGGGGTCTGCCCAGATATGTTCCACCTGCGCCCCCTTCTGCATGCTCAAAAGCCCCTTGGAAGTCTCAGCTGGGCCAGGTGCTATGTCAATATGCAAGGGAAGCCTTCTCCCTCCCTCCCCAGGGCCTGCTTTCCAGGGGGTAGCCTGCAGGGTGTGTGGGTGGCACCTGTGGTGGGTCTCCACAGGTGAATGCCACTGTACCCCTGCTGGGCCGCTCCGGGCTGCTGGGGGAACCTGCGGAACAAACTGTTCACTGATGTAGCCTGTGGCCGCGGGAAGAAGACTGACAGCACCTTCTGTATCACATCCTCAGGGCCGCTGTGCGAGTTCAGTGACCCGGAGACTGTTGGACAAGTGGGTGGAGCTGAGTGTAAGTGAATGCTTTGTCGGCACCCTCCCGTCTGTCACCTCCGGGCTCCAGGGCACCTGAGTCTGCATGCACGCTGGGGGAGGCCCCAGGCGGAGGAAGGTGTTTGGGAACCTCTCTGCTTGCTCGCCCTCTCTGTCTCTGCCTCTTCCTCTGCTTTCCTCTTCTGCTCAGCACACAGACAGCATCACAGTAAGTGTGCTGGCCCTGTCCGCTGCCTCTGCTGCCTTTCTCTGGGCCGGCCTTTTCTGGGTGTGTCTTTGCCCAAACCTCAGGTGCCTTATAAGGCTTGCTGACTCCTTCCCCCTAATTGCACGGGGCTGTGGGCCCTCTGGCCAGCTGCTGTTAGAGGGAGGGGCATTGAGGGGCTCTGCCCAGGGCAGCTGGCCTGCCTTGCGCTTGTCCTTGCCTCTTGGCTCATGGCTGTTGAGGTGTCCGGTGAAGGAGTGGACAGACGCCCTTGCTGACTGTGGCTTCTGTGCTCACAGACCACAGTGGCCCACTGCATCTCGGTGAGCCAAGACTACATCTTCTGCAGCTGTGCTGACGGTACCGTGTGCCTTTTCAACCCCTTCAACCTGCACTTCCTCAGCACGCTGCCCCGGCCCCATGCCCTGGGGACAGACATTGCCAGCATCACAGAGGCCAGGTGAGCGGTGCGGGTGGGCCCCTGAGTCCTGTCAGAGCCCCACTCTGTGCCAGGCCGTCCCTGGCATGCTGCAAGGAGAGGAGGGCACACATAGACCTCTGGGAAGACCCTTGCAGTCAAGCACAGGTGGGTCTTTTAGCATTTGTTGCTCACTGTGGGCAACCGTGGTAATCTGAGTCTGCAGTGTGGTAATGCATTGTCCTGTAAACACCACAGCTAGGACAGACGGGCAGTTCCTTAGGGTTTCTGAGAGAGGCTGGAAACCTGACGGAGCAGGCCTTTCTCCCTCAGGGTGGTCCTGGGTAGCAGCTAAGGTAGGAGGGTCTTATTGTAGCCTCGGGCCTTGGGTTGGGTGATTGCAGGAAGTGAAGTTTTGCTCTGGTTTCAGTGCTGTCAGGAAGCGGGGCAGTTCTGCAGTTGGGTATATTAATTTCTCATTCAGGGAAGGAGTGGGCTAAATCTGCAAATGGCAGGAAATGATATATGACCATGACTGGTTTGCACAGTGCCCTTCCTTTTCCTCTGACGTGAGTCTAGAAGGGCCTGGCATCTGCTTGGCTGCATCACGGCCACACACTGTCCCCGCCTGATGTTGGGGGCTATGAAATAGCTTGTGTTCTTTTGCAGAGCCCCATGGCAAGGAATGCCAGGCCAGCCGCTGCGTTCTTTCTCCAGTGACTGCTGGCCAACCTGCTGCTCCTCCCTTTAGTGCCCCTTTTCATTAGCGCTAACTCACCAGTTTGCCCTGTCTGCCCTGGACACCCTGACCCCCTCTTTCCTCAGTCGCCTTTTCGCTGGAGTGGCCAATGCGAAGTATCGGGACACCATCACCTTGACCTTTGATCCTGCAAATCCGTGGCTGTCTTGTGTGTACAATGACCATAGTACTTATGTCTGGGATGTGAAGGACCCCAAGAAAGTGGGCAAGGTGTATTCAGCTCTCTATCATTCCTCCTGCGTCTGGAGTGTAGAGGTACGTGGGCCAGGTCTGCTGAGACTGACCGTGTTTCCTGGCCTACCATTAGGAGCTGGGGTTCCTCAAGTGTGGAATTTGTTTCCTCCAGCACCCTTGCTCCCCAAGCTGTGCCCCTGGGTCCCTTCGTATCTGTTAATTGGCTCTGAGGATGGGAGGGGATTTTAGTGCTGACTCATCTCAGACGTTTTTCAGTATGCCCCTGTGCAGTCTTAGCTTGGCCTCTTTGGACATGTTCCTGAACTTGACCAAACCTTAGTTTCTGCAATTGTGAAATGACATACCTCATGCATTTGATTTTTACGAACAGGAGACAATGTAAGTGGGAGATTTAGAATGCCTAGTACTTACTAGGTGCTTGGTTAATGTATATTCCTTTACTTGTTAAAGACAAGAGCTAATCATTATGACTTGCTTGCTATGGGACAAGCCGTTGCCTCCAGGGGACAGGATGGGGGAACTTTAGGCCCCCAAGGACAGAGGTTCAGGAGGGTTTAACTGAAAAGGGGTGGGGACAAAATTTATTATCTCCAAGGGAAAGATACTAACTTGACAATGAAGAAACGGCAAAACCCACCCTTAGCCAAGTCATTAAGGTTAACATCCCGTGGCAGCAGCATGAATCTGGTGAGAGGGTACACTGAGAGGTTTCAAAATGTTCCCAGAAAATGTTATGACTCTTAAGAACTCCCAATAAAATGTTGAACAACAACAACCAACGTTGATGGAAAGTTTCTTTTAGTTCTGTTTTTCCATGCAGCCTCCTCCTAGCATTGTGTCTGGTATTCTTGACCCAAATGTATAAGGAACTTAGGATAGTCATGAGGAAACATCAGGCAACCTTCATTTGAGGTACACCTGCCAGAGTAACTTATCACACTCTCCCAGGTGTCAGGGTAGGAAAGACAAGCAAAGACTGAAAGCCGTTCTAGACTGGGACAGATGACACCCATGTGCCGTGGGGGCTCCTGGGATCCTGGAGCAGAAGAAGTACATTCGTGGGATAAACAAACAAACTCATTGGCATTGGGTTGATTCCAACTCAGAGCAACCCCCGCTGGTGACATTTAAATAAAGTCTAATAATGTTGTTCCAGTGTGACCTCCGTGGTCCTTATCACTGTGTACTGTAGTGCATAAAACATTAATACGAAGGGAGACCAGGTGAGAGAGTTGAATGTGACATATCTTGACTCATTTTTCTAAAGGTTCCACCCAAAAGGTAAAGTAAAACAGCTCTTGATGGAGAGGAAAAGGTGGAAGGGGGTGGGTGATGATTCTTTCCCCCCGCTGCCTGGCACTGAACGGGCTCTCCTCTCTTCTCATTTTGCAGGGTCTACGAATTGCAGTTCCTGAGTGAAATGCTGAAGGTGGAGGCCCATGAGTCAGAGATTCTGTGCCTGGAGTACTCGAAGCCAGACACAGGTACCTGGCCCTGGCCTGGAATGGCCTTGAGTGAGCCCCTCCAGTCTGGCCAGAGCCACTGATACTTGTCCTGCCTCTTGACTATGGGGCTGATCGTTCTTTTGGCTACCAAAAGAGTTAGTGATCCTTCTTGATGTCTCTGAAGGCTTCTTGTTGTTTCTGAAGGCTTTGGGGAGGACTGCATCTCAACTCTGCCCGACTCCATGGCTCATGTGGCTTAAGGATGTGGGGCTCAGTTTCTCTGGGTGCTCTTTGCTGGGCACTCATGTTGGGCTGCGATCCACAAGCTCAGCAGTTTGAAACTACCAGCCGCTCTGCAGGAGAAAGGTGGGCCTTTCTACTCCTGTAAACAGTTACAGTCTCAGAAGCCCATAGGGGGTATTCACTATGAGTCAGCATTAACTTGATAGCAGCAGATTTGATTTTTGTAAAGTCTTTTTAAAGCCAACCAAAAGCTGAATCAGTGAAGAAGATCTGCTTTAGACATTGTGCTCTTTTAAAGAATAATCTGTCTGTGATCAGATTGACACAGGAACTTGGAAGGTTAGGTGAAAAGTTTAAGGGGCAGTGAGCTTATGTGTGTGATGGAAATTTGGAATTGGAAAAGGACAGTGAGAATGGCTACATAATTTCAGAAATATAATGAATGTTAGCAAATTGTACATGTAGAAATGATCGAATTGGTATATATTTTTGTGTGCATTGTTTTAGATCAGGGAGAAGACTCGAAGTTCAAATATAATTTACAGAGACCCCCTTGTTAAATCTTGAATGGGACAAAGTCCAGAAAAAACAAATCATCTGGTTGAGGGAGACCGTAAGCATGAGGCCATAATGGGGACTGAAGGATTCACAACAGCTCGGTCACATGGAAAACAAAGGAAGCCCCTTTAAAAGTCAAGTTCCCAGCAGATCAGACCATCACAGTTGGAAATGTGACTACAGAAATGGGAAAGGGACCATGATTGGAGTAAATACATTATTGCAGATTAGAAAAGTTTACAGGACTGGTTCAGGGCCCTCCAACCATCTTGGTCAGGGCATGAACGTGCAACCTCAGTACCCCAATTCCCATCAAGGGCATACTCAGGCAAGTTCTTGAGGGCTAGACTACTCCTCACCAGGCTGGCCAGAGGAGTGGGTGGAAGCAAACAAACTCTGCCTGAGGGCAAAGCATTTTACGTTGCTAGTTCAGAGTCATGGAGCTCTAGTGCCATAGAAGGTTATGGGTTGGGCGGTTAACCACAAGGTTTCACTCTTCAAAACCACCAGCCAGCTCCAGGGAAGAAAGATGAGGCTTTCTACTCCAATAAAAATATATAGTCTGGAGATTAAAAGCCCCAATGTAAGTTAACTGGGTTGATTCCTACTAGAGGGATAATGTGTGTGGGCCAGATGCTTGCAAGGTCCCTCAAGGCAATGCTGCCAGACTGCAGTCTCTGCTCCCTGCTGGTGGAGACAATGGATTGCTTTTCTCTAAAACTTGGAACCATTAGCTTGGTTCCAGTAGGTGGAGTTCACACCCTACTGATAATGGTTCATATGGAGATCCAGAAAACAGGTCAAAGTTAAGCTGCCATTCTAAATGTAGGATCCGCCCATTTTGTCACCTGTATACCCCCAATCCCTCCTCTTCCTATTGCATGTATGCCCCTAGACCACCCCTTCTCACTGCTGTATAACATAGTCCAAGTCCTTCCTGTGATGTATGTCTTTACCCTCCCGTTTCCAATTCCCCTTGTCCTCCTTCCCTTCCCCCTCTCTCCATGTGGACCACCAAGTGGGGCTGAGGTGAGCAATGCTACCATGATATGTGTGTGACTGCATTATTGTAATATCTCTTCTATCTCTCATGCTCCCAATGACTTTAATATTTATATCTCAACCCTTTATGTTTCCAGGGCTTTCAATGACATTAGGCATCTTTTCAATGTTTATGAATCATGCTTATGAACCTCTCTTCTGTTAGTTGTCTGTGTGTATGCATTGCCTGTATTAAAAACATATAGAACCGAGCAATTTGTCTGGAAAAATAATTTATAGAAACTTTATGTTAGATTGCCATGCGTTTTGCATAGCCAATTGTTCTTTTAAAACACTTTTCTTGTCATTGTGATACCATGCTAAAAGGTAAAAACATCTGTATATAGTCAAATAGCTTTATCTTTCCTTTAAAGACATGAACCTTCGTGTCTTGCTTAAAGTTTCCACCTCACTAAAGCTAAATTGCTACCCTCGAAAATAAATCCCTCTAAGTTTTTAATGCTTTGAATATTTTATCGCTCTAATCCTCCTGGAGTTTATTTTTGAATGTAGTATGCTCCTTCCTTTGATTTCTTGTAAATTCAGCCAATTCAACCACTCATTAACCAAAGTATTCCTTTACCACTGGATTGTTTTGCCACCTTTGCTTTGCATAGCATATAGTTCTAAATTATATCCCAGACTACTGAATTATTTGCCAGAGTGGCTTTACTAATTGTACACTGGCATCACAACACGCGGGAGCTTCGGAAAGATCGTGGGAGAAAGGAATGAAAAGAGAAGATAATTTCCCATGAATTTTTGAAGCTTCCTCGTACAGGTGCTTTACAGTAAGTCGACATTAGGGTTTATAATCAATAAAAAATTCAACTGTGATCCAAGAATGAGGGGCGTGACATTTCCTGGTTGAGACAAAAGCGAACAGGCGAGCAGAATACGAAAAGAATTGGTTAACCGATGAAACTGCAGCCAAGTGTTAGCTGTTATCACAAAAATGAACACACAGAATATTCTTGAACTTGGAAGTGGGAACTTCAGCCTTTCAACGGCCATCGACGGTGCGGGGCAACATCCCCGCACTCCTACGCTCAGGAAGGGGGTTCTGGGGTCTGCGGCGCCGCGGGGCACAAGTGGGGCGAAGGGCTGCGAGGGAACGCCGAGGCAGAGGGGTCCCCGCGAGGCGGCTGCGGGCCGCTCCAGAAGGCAGGGGTCCGGGGGCTCTGCGGTCCCTCAGGACCCTCCAGGAGAGGCTCCAGAAAGGCAGCTGGAGGCCCCGGCCGGCCGTGCAGCTCGCTGGGAGGCGCGGGCGCACGTGCTCCGCCGGTCCGGGCGGCGGAGGCGGCTGAACGGGCCCTGGCCGTGGGCGGCGGGCGGCGGGCGGGCGCAGTGCGGCGCCGGGCAGGCGGGAGGTGACCGCGCGGGGCGGTCGCGGCGGCTGGGGCTACTGACGGCACACGGATCCGGAGCGCACTGCGCGGGGCGGGGCGCCGCGCAGGTGAGAGCGGCAGCGGACCCGGATGCGGCGCGGCTGAGGGCGGCCGAGGGCGGGGGGTCGCGGCGGGTCGCGGCGGCTAGCTCTTGGAGATCCCGGCCGGAGGCTCCGGCGCCGGTGCTGCGCTTCCTGCCGGCTCGAAGAACGAGCCCGAGCCTGGCCGCCCTCGGGATGCCTTGCTGAGGCTCCGCCGGACGTCCCCAACAGGGGGGGGGGGCGGGGCGGGGCGCGTTCGGGCGCCTCCTGAGGGCGCCTCAGCGGAGAGCGGCGTTGGCGCCGTGGAGTCTACGCGGGCGGCCCAACCCGCCTGCCACTCAGGTGTCTTTTTGCACGGAAGTGAGTTTTAGGAGCGGGAAACCTGTGGTGGGCGTGACTGACGTGTTTTTAAATCATTTTCTATACATTTAAAGCTGTAAAGGCAAAACTTCATGATCCAATTAATATAGCCAAAAATTCAGGCTTGATAGAAACATTTAGAATCCAGGCACTGGGGGTAAAGTCCCCTTATTCCCATCTGTTATTGGAGGAAGGTATGAGAGAGATTGGATACTGCGGTGGGAAGAAATAGAGCCAAATAGGAATGTCTGCTTCTATAGGGAGAATGTATCAGCCATGCGCTCACTTTAAGGCAGCACAGCTTTAAGGGAGAATCTGTGGAAATGATAGATTACCGCAGGAACATGAACTTGGAGTATATCTCCAACTAACAGAGTGGTGGTCTTCCAGCCATGGAACATTAGTCTCCCAGATTCCCTCTGTACCAGTCAGGGAATAAGTCCCAGTATTATTTCCCTTGGTGCTAGTATCCCACATTTCCCCTCTCTGCATTATGTTTAAGATTCAATAGTGTCACGGAGGCAACATGGTCTCTTTTCATATCTATTAGCTTCCTATAGAAGTGACATGAGACTGCAAGCATCACAATTATGATAAAAAACACAGTCAGACTGGAACTTAAGCTATGTGAAGTACTTTGCCCCCAAGCTCGCGGGTCCAACCCTTCCATGCTACTCCTCAATTGCTTAATCACATCAGAGCCAGGAGAAGCCTCAAGCTTGTCTTTGAATGTATAGAAAATATCCTTTTTAAGCTGATCAATATCTAATGAAATGTTTCCCTTAAACCCTTGCAAATGTTTCCTAATCAAATTCCAATCATGCAATGTCTTATTATAAGGATAAGTGGTTATACAGAAATCAGTTACATTCCAATCACATTATAGCATTGACAAATTCAAAATCTTGACCTTTCAGCAAAGCAGTCTGCAGTAATATTCCAGTCACATTGTATAAAATGTTCAGTTATGATAGCATCCCAGAGTGTCTCTTAGACAGCGTCAGCAATGGAAGAAATATCTCAGCAGTCAGCAATCGCCATTCTCAGGAATCTTCGAGGTCTTCTTGCCGTTTTGAATAACTTCAATAACAGTGACCCGCTTTCTTCTGGGCCTTGCTGGCTGAAGAGAAATCCACCTATCTCCTTTGCCTGTGAAAATATAAAGAAATAGCCCCTCTCTTTGGGGTATCATTAACCTGAAAAAAGGATTTATGATTAATATTGGTTGGCCTCTCCATCTCTTCCTTGTCCATCTTTCTCCAAAGGTGGTTGCGTCCTTTTAAAGGGAGTCCATCAGTTTTATTCTGTAAAAAACATACATGCATAGCCTTTTCTCCAGGTGAATGGACCTGGATCCCAAACACAGTTTCCATCATCCTCAGATTTCTTAGGATCAATTTTCTCTGTAGAATTGAAAACGTGTTTATCTTCCCTAATTTTATTACAAGCTTTTAGTAAGGAGAAAAATTTTTTAGTTAAAATGAGTAAATGAACTTTGTCACACATAAGATTCCTCTTCTCCTCCTTCTGTTTTAACAATTTAAATAGTAAAGCATTGCTAGATCTTGAACCAGTAAAAGTACTAGTTAGCTAACCTTCATTGTTATGTAAATACTGGCTCCCATCCCTCAGAGAATTAAGAGAGCTAACTAATTGGGAGAACTTCTTATCATACTTTGAAAGACTGAAAAAATTCTTAATAAATTTGTTCAGCTGATCTTGAAGTAACTTACCAAGCAGACATTTTTTTCTCCAGGCTTACCAATAAGGTTATAGGCTCAATTGAGCCATTTTGCCTTTCAGGCTTCTCACACTGTATGATTTTACCTTGCAATATTCTGTCTTGGTTAACTTCACTCATTCCCTCTATGCTGGCTTTAGGGGAAGTTAATGGGAGGGCCTTAGGCCCCCCTGAATGCCCTAAGGAAATGACCCGGCATCCACAGTTAACAAACCTTTTTCCTTCCATTTCTAATTCCATGTGGGGGCGCTGTTTCTCCACAACAGCAGTCCAGAAGACTGCTTGATTTATAGGGTGGTCAAACTTCTCAAGTACTCTTTCCTGATAGGTATAAATTTTTACTCTAGAAATGCAAGGAAGGGAAAATTGGCTTAAGCGATCCTACATTTTTACAAACCATGGTATATCAGAACTCATTACTGCCTTAATTTCTTCTTCACAATCCTGACCAATAACTCCAGCAACACCTTGAGAATTTATGTTGGACTTTCTTTTTTTTTTTTTTTTGGACTTTCTTAATAAACTTCCTATAGTTCTTTTAGGTAGTGGACCCCAATTACTGCTCTTCGTTTCTGATTCAATCACAGTTTTGGGCTTTTTCTTACAACTCTTATCAACTCCAGTATCAATTTTAATTTCTTGAGTACTAAGGTTAAATCTTCCTGATAGAAACTGTATTAATCTTTCAATAAGAGGTCCCTGCTTTTGAGGATCAAGCTCCTGTGAAGGCTTCTGAGCCATCTCTTGGTTATTCAAACCAACTGCAGTGAGAACAGAGACTAGGTTTTTGCCTCTTTGGCTAGGTCTGTTCTCCTGCTGTGAGGCTGCTAGATAAAGGCGATTTCTCTCAAAGATCTTCTTTGCTCCAGTAGGCAGACACCTTGCCTACCACGCTCTGCTATGAGGGCTCTGCATCAAGCTTCTTCCACTATTTTCCCGCCGGGAAGTCTTTGCTAATGGCGACCCTTCACTGTTGATTTTTGAACGACATTGGCTCGCCCAATGAGTTCCCTTCCTACAATGGAGGCAGAGTTCAGGTTCGTTTAAACCCGATCTCCATGGTCCTGGCCCATGCACTGACATTGGCCGCAGCCTGCTCTGCCTACACTCTTTTGAAGATGACTTGTCTTCCCACAACTAAAGCACTTTCTTCCAGGTCTGATATAGTTTGCCAATGAAGCTGCCATGAGGTCTGCCTTGTATTCCTCTGCCTCTACATTCCTGCATATCCTAAAATAACCCAGCAGAGTGCCCTGTTCGCTGTAGGGATGCAAGGCATTTTTACAGTGCTTATTAGAGAAATCATAAGATAGCTTGTGCACTAGGTCTCTTACTGCCTGAACATTCTTCACACATTTGGAAATAGCATCTTCCAGTCGGGACACAAAGTCAGCGTAACGCTCATCATTCTGTTGTCTTATAGCCCTGTAACGCGGCGTTCTCTCTTCTGATGGAATTATCTTTTCCCAGGCCCTTAAGCAAACCTCATGTATCTGTCCTATTGTCTGTTCAGTAAACTGTAGTTGAGACTCAACTGTAATATAATTTGCATCCCCTAGCAATTGATGAATTCCTATATCTATCCCATCCTCAGCATTCTTCCCAGCTCTTGCAAGGGCTGCTTCCTTCCATAGCATTTGATATCACAAGCATTCTGAAGAGTAAAGACAAATTCTCACTAAAGCTTTCCAATCTGTAGGGGTCCAGCTGTCAGACTCTGCTAGAGCCCTTATCATGCTAATTACAAAATGTGAGTCTGGGCCCTAGTCATTGATTGCCTGCTTGAGATCTTTTAGCAACTTAAAAGGCAAAGGCACTGTGAATTCCTTTTGGTTCTAACAGGATAAGACATCTTGCATTCTAAATCTTCTTCTGCAATCCCTCTTCCTACTCTGGAGAGTAAAGGTGCTTTCCTATACTTTGCTTCTTTACGTCTATTCTCTGAGCTACTCTTTTCAATCTGGATATCTTGGAGTTCCACTTCCTGAACTTCACCTTCTGTGCTAGCTCTCCTAGTTTGCATTTCTTTGGAGCTAATCTCTCTACCTTCAGGGCTGGCTTGCTTGATTGTTTTACAATCTCTGGCCTTTCTTACACTAAATTCCAGCAGGAGAGCAGTTGCTTTTACTATGTCCCCTTCTGACTCAGGCTCATTCTTTTAGCTCTGCCTAAAATCTTCTCATCTGCCTGAAACCCGTTCTCACTGCTTCTCATCTGATTTAAATTTGGGCATCTTAGACGTTGCCTGTTCTGCTTCTTGGCTTTCTCTACCTTTGAAAGCAAGGGAGCTTCCTGGGATTGTTTAATAGCCATGCTTTGGATCTTGCAATCCACTGCCTCTAGTACTGTATCACCTTTAAACCTTCGGAGTCTGCAGTCTCGCGAGAGCATACAGGCTTTGGCAATGAGGTTCTGTTCTAGAATTGGAGGCTTTAGATAACAAACCAATCCCTGCCTTTTCAGTTTTTCCTAAAGTTTCATAACCTAAATCATGCTTATTCACAGACACTTTAGCTTGCTTTTCTAGATTTGAATAGACACAAGACTTCTCACTAGACTGTTCATCCTTATTCTCTTCCTCCTGCAAAAGTTTTAAAACCATCTTAACTTGTACCCACAGAGACCACTTCTCCATAGGGATACTCTCCCCATCTCTGTGCTTCCTTTAAGTTGACAATGACCTCCTCCCAGGTCTCTAAATCAAAAGTTCCTTCCTCTGAGAACCATGAATTATACCTTTTTACTACTTTTAGAAAACATTGTATCTTTTTCTTCGTTACTTTTACACCTTGTCTTTTCAGTAAGTAGAGAGCATGGTACCATAAGTTTCAGGTTTACTTTTACCTTGCTCCCATTATCCTCTTTAAAATTCTAATTCACTATTTCCACTACTTCTCTGTCAATCCCCACACCGGATCCTCACTTCGCACAATTTTCAAATTCACTCTACGTACCAATGGGGCCATATAATTGTTATATGGGATATAACTCATATTGTCCCACGTTGTGCGCCATTTGTCTGGGGAAGCCCGCCTTGTGCTGGGGCTCCAGCCTCCAGCCCAGTCCTTGAGCCTCCTGCCTGGTCTCCATCCCACCTCCCTTCGTCCACACTGAGCGTGGACCTGGCTGGTAAGATCATGGCCATCCAGGAGGTGAGCATGCTACCATGAATTGTGTCTGACTGCATTATTGTAATGTCTCTTCTATCGCTCATGCTCCCGGTGACTTTAATATAATATTTATATATCTCAACCATACAATTGTGCTTATTGAACCCAAGATTACTGGTGGGGGGGCTGGCACCCCAACTCATACCACAGTACATACCATTTGTCTAGTTCTTCAATGCTTCCTCTCCCGCTCACTCCCTCCAACTATCATGACCTCAGCTCTACCTTACAAAGCCGGCTAGACCAGAGCATGTACACTGGTACAGATAAGAACTCTCAACACACAGAATCCAGGACAGATAAACCCTTCAGGGACAGTAATGGAAGTAGTGATAACATGAGGGTAGGGATGAGATAGAGGGAACTGATAGCAATGATTGATGTATTAACGCTCACACCCCAGGGGGACAAGCAACAGAAACATTGGTGAAGTGAGACCTTGGACATTGTAAAATATGAAAGTATAATTTATCAAGGTTTCATGAGGGTGGGAGAGTGGGAGAGAAGGGGGGAAAAGGAGCTGATACCAAGGGGTCAAGTATAAAGAAAATGATGATGGTACCGTAGGTACAAATGTGCTTGATACAATTGATGTATGCATTGTTATAAGTGGTGTAAGAGCCCCCGATAAAATGACTTAATTTTTTAAAAGTGTTTAGGTAGATCTTGATGGAGGATAGATTGAGAAACAATAGTTTCAGAATTTGATAATTTTGCTTAATAATCAAACTGAAAACTCACTGCCATTGCATCTTTTGTGACTCACAGCAACCCTGACTTTCAGCAACCCTATTGGACAGGGTAGAGCAGCCCCTGTGAGTTTCTGAGACTGCAACTCTTTACAGGGGTAGAAAGCCCTAACGTTTCTCTCTCAGAGCGGGTGGTGGTTTTGAACTATGTGGGTAGCAGCCCAAGTGAAAACCACTATGCCACCAGGGCTCCCTGTGCCACATAGCGGGAGCTGTTGTTTTCCCAAACATTCACTTGGCTATTTCTTTTATAAGAAGCCAAGTAATTTGGCAGCTTATTTCTGTTCCAGTTTTCTTATATAGAAAATGTGGTGACAGTGTGAACCTGTTTGTTGTAGTTTATGTGAACATAATTGAGTGATCTAGACCAAGTGAGCTAGACCAAGTGAGCTGACTGGTCAAAAATCAGACCTGTGGATTGCCAAATTGGTTCTGCTGAGATTGGGGCTTTCCTGGATCCACAGGCTTCCTCCAAGCTGTGTCCGAGAAGCTCTGCATTTTAGAGCTACATTTTATAGTTGAAAGAGAGGCCTAAGGAGGGAGGGAGTCCTTAAGCTCTAAGACCTTAATGCTGTCATTGCTGTCCTCTTTTAGTGTACCTGCAGTTTCCACACTGCAGTGGGAACCATTGAAACAGCTGTTCTCATTCTCTGAGATGGTGTGCCACCCCACTCCATACCACCACCACCTCATCCCTTTCTCTTATTGTAGAGATAATGCCCCTTCCATATGTATCTCAGATATTCAATTAATGAAGAAAGACAAAAGTAGGAGAAATGATTTAGATGAAGGAGACCATAAGCATGAGGCCATAATGGGGTCCAAAGGCTGTGTGGCCATGTCGCTAATTATAGAAATGGATGAAATCTGCCACAAAAATGTGATTGGAGGTAGAGCAATTCATCACTCTCTCAGGCAGGACTACATAAGTGAGAATGGGGCCATTATGGAGACATGGAGACGATCACAGATTAGAAAGGCTTACTGGATTTGTTCTGGGGCCTTCCGACCACTATAACTCATGACCATAGGGTCTTAGACTTTCCCAATTTCCATTGAGGACCTTCCCAGGGAAGTCCCAGAGGGCAGATTGCTCCTCTCTGCTCTGGCTAGTTGTTGTTGCGTGCCATTGAGGACACTTGGACTCGTCGTGACCTCACATACAACCGAATGAAACACTGTAGGGTCGTGCACCATCCTCACAATTGTTCCTGTGCCTGAACCACCGATGAAGCCACTGAGTCCATCCACTTCTTCGAGGACCTCCTCTGTTTCATGGCTTCTCCACTGTACCAAATAGGATGTCCTTCTCCAGGGACTGGTCTCTCCTG
This sequence comes from Tenrec ecaudatus, assembly GCF_050624435.1. Classification (NCBI taxonomy): domain Eukaryota; kingdom Metazoa; phylum Chordata; class Mammalia; order Afrosoricida; family Tenrecidae; genus Tenrec; species Tenrec ecaudatus. Next base: position 18,424 of record NW_027457565.1, read on the forward strand.
ACAACATGTCCAAAGTATGTAAGATGGCGTCTTGCCATCCTTGCCTCTAAGCAGCACTCTGGCCTTATTTCTTCTGATACAGATTGGTCAGTCCTTCAGCAGTCCATGGTACTGTCAGTAGTCTTCTGGTGGACCACAATTCGATGCATCTGTTCTTCTACAGCCTTCCTTATTCAGTGTCTAACTTTCACATGCATATGATGCAATGGAAAATAGCATGGCTTAGGTCATGTGCACCTTAGTCCTCAGAGTAACATCATTGTTCTTCAACACTATAAAGAGGTTTTCTGCAGCAGATTTACCCATTACAATACATCTTTTGATCTCCTGACTGCTGTTTCTATGAACATTGATAGTGGATCTAAGCAAGACAAAATCCTTGACAACTGAAGCCCTTTTCTCTGTTTATCACCTATTGGTCCAGTTTTGGGGATTTTGGTCTTCCTTATATTGAATTGTAACCCATATTGAAGGCTGCAATCCTTGATCTTCAGCAAGTGGTTCAATTCCTCCTCACTTTCAGCAAACAAATGGTGTCATATATGCACACAAGCAGGCTCCCAAAAGTTAGTGGAACAAGGAATCAAAAGAGAATGGAATTTTTCAGGGACTTTTTGAAATACCAGTGTGTGTGTGTGTGTGTGTGAGAGAGAGAGAGAGAGAGAGAGAGAGAGAGAGAGAGAGAGGAGATGTGGGCATAAAACAAACATCAAGCAACATAAGGGAGAATGCTGTTGGCTGCTGTTGAACTGATTCCGGTGCGCATGCACAGTGACCTGCTGTGTGCACCATAGTGACCCCTCAGAAGCAGATCATCAAGCCTACCTTTCAACTGAAATTCTGAGAATTCACAATTTTCAGAAGTATGTGGATAACAGTGAAAGCCAAAATTCTATTTGCACAGTCCCCACGTGGATTAAGCTTCCAGTGAATTCCTTCAGACCATTGACCAGGGATGTGAACACTCTTGCCACCAGGCAGAGGGCATTGGAAAGTGGATTACCCCTTAGGCAGCCCATGGTGGGGCTTAGAGACTTGCCTAAGTGTATCCTTGAATCGAGGCTGCCATTCTGGGCTGCACGGTCATGAGTCATGCCCCCAAAGCCTTGGTTGTTTGGCCCTGGACCACTCTTGTAAACTGTCCTGTTTAACACAGGTCCCAATCCTTGTCCTATTCTTGCTTCTGTAGTCCCACCTGGAACTGTGATGTTGGGATCTGCCGCCATGTCCTTTCAAGTCTGTGAATCTCAGATAACACTTACATATCAATAAGACCTCTTGCTAATAGTTTCCCTCCCCTCATCTCGATGGCATGTGTTGGCCCTTGGACTATCTAGGTTACCTAGCGGGCATTTGGATTATGTAGGCTCCCTAGCGGGAATTTGGACTATATAGATTACCTAGCGGGCAATTAGACTTTGTAGGTTATCTAGCGGGCACTTTGACTATCTAGGTTACCTAGCTAGCACTTGAACTATCTACGTTACCTAGCGGTTACTTGGAGTATGTTGGTTACCTACCGGGCTGTTGGACTATCTAGGTTACCTAGCCGGCACTTGGGCTATCTAGGTTAACTAACGGGCACTTGGACTATGTAGGTTCCCTAGCGGGCCCTTGGACTATGTAAGTTCCCTAGCGGGCACTTGGACTATGTGGGTTCCCTAGCGGGCATTAGGACTATCTGGGTTACCTAACGGGCACTTGGACTATGTAGGTTAACTAGCGGGCTTTGGACTATGTAGGTTACCTAGCGGACACTTGGACTATGTAGGTTCCCTATCGTTCATTTGGAGAATGTAGGTTAACTAAGGGGCACTAGGACAATGTAGGTTACCTAGCGGGCCTTGGGACTATCTAGGTTACCTAGGGGGAACTTGGACTATGTAGGTTTACTATTGGGCACTTGGACTATCTAGGTTACCTAGCAGGCACTTGGACTATGTAGGTTAACTAGCGGGCACTTGGACTATCTAGGTTACCTAGCAGGCACTTGGACTATGTACGTTTCCTAGCGGGTACTTGGACTATCTATGTTAACTAGCGGGCACTTGGACTATGTAGATTCCCTATCGGGCACTTGGACTATGTAGGTAACCTAGTGGTCACTTGAACTGTCTAGGTTACCTAGCGGGCATTTGGACTATGTAGGTTAACTAGCGAGCTCTTGGACTATCTAGGTTAACTAGCGGGCACTTGGACTATTAGGGTCCCTAGCGGGCATTTGGACTATATAGGTTACCTAGCGGGCACTTGGACTATGTAGGTTAACTAGCGGACACTTTGACTATCTAGGTTAGCTAACGGGCAATTGGACTATCTAGGTTACCTAGCGGGCACTTGGACTATGTAGGTTCCCTAGCGGGCACTTGGACTATTTAGGTTACCTAGCAGGCACTTTGACTATCTAGGTTAACTAACGGGCACTTGGACTATGGAAAGAAGTGCCTAATGGTCACCAGGGCCCATGGTTAATCCAGGCGTGGTCATCTGATTCCAATCGATCAGACCTAGCTATAAATCACTTATATGTCTGGGTAATTAAAAGCAAATATAAATTTTCAAAAAAAATAACGTTGCATGGGATAGAAAGAGAATACATAACAACATCAGACATAAATATGCCTCAAGACAAACTCATTGTGCACATCCAGAATACATAATGGCTCTTGCTAAGATGCATTTCCCACTAGACCCTACCCCAAGCCAGTAAAAGCCAGAAACTCTACAGTAAACTGTGGATTGTACTACTCTGAAATGGGAGCTGTGTCTCTAGACCTAATTTGGGGCTGTTCGTGCTGAGGACTCACCAATACCTGCTGCAGTGACAACAGTCCAGGTGAGAATAAGGAAATCTGGATGACAGCCAGGATATAGGAGCACTGAGACCTCAAATTGCTTCTAGGCGAGCATGGCCTAATGGGCTTCCATTTATGCACCTCTGGCAGGAGGAGTTTGTTCTGGAAAGTAATGGTTTCTAAGGAAGTATTTCTTAAACTTTCACATGCATGCACTTACCCAGGTTCCTGGAAATCGGGCTGGGGGGCAGATTCTGATTTTGTGGGTTCAGGGTGGGGGGTCTAGGATCCAGCAGTTCTAGAGGCCCTGGTACTCTTGGGCTGTTAACCACAAGGACAGTAGTCCTAAACCACCAGCCACTCCTTGGGAGAAATATGAGGCTGTAGACTCCGGGCAAGAGTGACAGTCTGGGAAACCCACAAGGGCAGTTCTACCCTGTCCTGTAGGGTCACTATGAGTCAGCATCAACTCGATGGCATTAGCATGGGAGAAGCTAATGCTGATGTTGCTGGTTCCTTGACCTATCATACTTTGAGTGGCAACGTCCCAAGGGCCTTCCCGGATGTGATGGCCAAAAGCAGTAGTGTTCACCCTTGGTCATACTTTGGAATCCCTTAGGAGCTTTCAAGCCTCCCATTGGCCTGGCGCCATCCCAGACCAATGAAGCAAGACTTAGTGGAAGCAGGATTCAGGTCACGGTCAGTGAGAAAGCCCCCTTGGCAATGCCAACGTACAGCCAGTGCAGAGTCGAACTGGTCGACGACTCCACATGACTCCATATACTTTGGTGAAGCCAGCTGTTTGGGCAAGGTTTTCAGAGTTACCACCCATGTAGACTTGTTGGTGATAGTGCATTAAATAGAGCACATGCAGTGCATTGCATGAGTGTCCTATGTCATGCAACCACATCAGGGGTATGTTGAGCCAATTTCTCTGGGAGACCAAGGGTGTTGGCTCCATCCTGAACGTTGGCAGGGTAATGGACTGACACAGAGGAAACTCATTCTCTTTGTGGTGGTGCACTAATGGGTTCTTCACAGAAGGCCAAGTCCATGGCTGCAGATGCTCACGGGGCTGAGGGAGCAGGTCAAATCCTAAGTCCGAGGTGGGTGTTTTCATATTTACATGCCCTCACTGCCATCAAGTCCATTCCAACTCACAGGCCCATGGGACTGAGTAAAATGGCCCCCGTGGGTTTCTGAGACTGTGATTCTTTAGAGGAGTAGAAAATCTCCTCTTTCTCCAGAGGAGCGGTTGGTCATTCAAACTGCTGACCTTGAGATTAACAGTCCAACTCCTGACCACTCTTGCCGTCAGAATTCTATTTATTTACACAAGTATATATATATCCTTTCCCAAAAGAACTCCACATTTTCAAATCATTCTTGACACTCATGGCCTTTTTTCCTTTATAGCCATGCCTTTGGTTGAAACACAGATATAAGAGAAATATTTATCTACTTATAGGGGTACAAAAGTAGCTTTGGTGGCATAGTGTTTGCATGTTGGGCTGCTAACACCAAAGTCAGCACTTTGAAACCACCAGCCACTCCGTGGGAAGAAGAGTCTGTCTACTCCTATAAAGAGTTACAGTCTCAGAAACTCACAGGGACAGATCTACTCTGCCTCATATGGTCACTATGAGTCAGCATCACCTCCCTGGCAGTGAGGTAGATTTTGGTTTCATAGAGATACAAGTCAGTCCTGAGCTGCTAAAGACAAGGTTGGCAGTTTGAACCCACCAGCTGCAGAGAAAGAGGAGGCTTTCTATTCCCATAAGGAGCTACAGTTTCAGAAATACCCACAGGGGAAATTTTAACCTCTCCTGTAGGATCAATATGAGTCAGAATCGACTTATCGGTGGTGAGCAAGTGGAGGGGACCCTAAACAGGTTCCGGTGGACCTTAAGAGTTCTACTAATTGTGCATGCTCTGTAAAATGTAAACCAAGATTTTACTTTTGCAAACATTATTTTTTCTAAACACGTCTAACTGTGAAACTATACTCACATGCGGGTCTTTGAACCTGGTCAGTGGTCTGGGGAAGTGAAGGGGCCTGACATCCTTTGTTGTTGTTAGTGCTGTCCAGTCATTCTGACATCACAGGGACCTTCTTTGCAACACAAGGCAGCACTGCCCGGTCCTTTGCCAGCCTCAGGGGTAGTATGTTGGAGCCCATGGTTTCAGCTACCGTGTCCTCCAGTTCACCAAGGAGTTTCCTCTTTGTGCTGCTTACTAAACCCGTTTCTAAGGAGTCCATTCCAACTCACGGTGACGCCGTGTGGGTCAGCACCACGGGACCCCACATAATGCCTTATACCATATATATATATATATATATATATATATATATATATATATATATATATATATATATATATATATATATTGCATAATGCCTTATACCTGGTCCCTTTGGCACCTTGTGATCGCACAGGCTGGTGTGCTTATTCCATGTGGGCTTTTTTGCTTCTGAGCCAGATGGCCGTTTGCTCACCTTCAAGCCTTTAAGACCGCAGACACTATCTCTTTTGATAGCCTCTGGCCTTTACTTCGGGGTCTTCGGTCCCTGCAGAGTGGACACATGCCTGCTGTGCGGGTATGGGACGTGTCGGAGCGCAGCCTGGTGGCGGAGCTTCAGGAGCATAAGTATGGCATGGCATGTGTGGCCTTCTCATCCAGTGCCAAGTACATTGTCTCAGTGGGCTACCAGCATGACATGATCGTCAATGTCTGGGCCTGGAAGGTGAGTGGGCTGCTGGCCTCAGGACAGGCGGGGCCGGGAGGGGAGCCAAGAAACTGCTGACCGGTGGCCTTTACTTCTGCCTGCTGGCCTCAGTCCCTTCTAGAGAACTCTGAGCAGAAAGGAGCAACTGGGTATCTAGGATGCTGAAGAAGGGGCAGAAGGAGAGGTCAAGTTCACAGCTTGTCTAACCTTCAGTGTGTAAGTTTCTTTTCCCTCAGCTCCTAGAAGCAGAGCCTTGATTTCCCTTGACTTTCTCTCCAGAAAAACATTGTAGTGGCTTCCAACAAGGTGTCCAGTCAGGTGACAGCAGTATCCTTCTCTGAGGACTGCAGCTACTTTGTCACTGCAGGCAACCGGCACATCAAGTTCTGGTACTTCGATGACAGCAAGACCTCAAAGGTGAGGCAGCAAGTAGCCACTAGGGTGGGGTCTGCCCAGATATGTTCCACCTGCGCCCCCTTCTGCATGCTCAAAAGCCCCTTGGAAGTCTCAGCTGGGCCAGGTGCTATGTCAATATGCAAGGGAAGCCTTCTCCCTCCCTCCCCAGGGCCTGCTTTCCAGGGGGTAGCCTGCAGGGTGTGTGGGTGGCACCTGTGGTGGGTCTCCACAGGTGAATGCCACTGTACCCCTGCTGGGCCGCTCCGGGCTGCTGGGGGAACCTGCGGAACAAACTGTTCACTGATGTAGCCTGTGGCCGCGGGAAGAAGACTGACAGCACCTTCTGTATCACATCCTCAGGGCCGCTGTGCGAGTTCAGTGACCCGGAGACTGTTGGACAAGTGGGTGGAGCTGAGTGTAAGTGAATGCTTTGTCGGCACCCTCCAGTCTGTCACCTCCGGGCTCCAGGGCACCTGAGTCTGCATGCACGCTGGGGGAGGCCCCAGGCAGAGGAAGGTGTTTGGGAACCTCTCTGCTTGCTCGCCCTCTCTGTCTCTGCCTCTTCCTCTGCTTTCCTCTTCTGCTCAGCACACAGACAGCATCACAGTAAGTGTGCTGGCCCTGTCCGCTGCCTCTGCTGCCTTTCTCTGGGCCGGCCTTTTCTGGGTGTGTCTTTGCCCAAACCTCAGGTGCCTTATAAGGCTTGCTGACTCCTTCCCCCTAATTGCACGGGGCTGTGGGCCCTCTGGCCAGCTGCTGTTAGAGGGAGGGGCATTGAGGGGCTCTGCCCAGGGCAGCTGGCCTGCCTTGCGCTTGTCCTTGCCTCTTGGCTCATGGCTGTTGAGGTGTCCGGTGAAGGAGTGGACAGACGCCCTTGCTGACTGTGGCTTCTGTGCTCACAGACCACAGTGGCCCACTGCATCTCGGTGAGCCAGGACTACATCTTCTGCGGCTGTGCTGACGGTACCGTGTGCCTTTTCAACCCCTTCAACCTGCACTTCCTCAGCACGCTGCCCCGGCCCCATGCCCTGGGCACAGACATTGCCAGCATCACAGAGGCCAGGTGAGCGGTGCGGGTGGGCCCCTGAGTCCTGTCAGAGCCCCACTCTGTGCCAGGCCGTCCCTGGCATGCTGCAAGGAGAGGAGGGCACACATAGACCTCTGGGAAGACCCTTGCAGTCAAGCACAGGTGGGTCTTTTAGCATTTGTTGCTCACTGTGGGCAACCGTGGTAATCTGAGTCTGCAGTGTGGTAATGCATTGTCCTGTAAACACCACAGCTAGGACAGACGGGCAGTTCCTTAGGGTTTCTGAGAGAGGCTGGAAACCTGACGGAGCAGGCCTTTCTCCCTCAGGGTGGTCCTGGGTAGCAGCTAAGGTAGGAGGGTCTTATTGTAGCCTCGGGCCTTGGGTTGGGTGATTGCAGGAAGTGAAGTTTTGCTCTGGTTTCAGTGCTGTCAGGAAGCGGGGCAGTTCTGCAGTTGGGTATATTAATTTCTCATTCAGGGAAGGAGTGGGCTAAATCTGCAAATGGCAGGAAATGATATATGACCATGACTGGTTTGCACAGTGCCCTTCCTTTTCCTCTGACGTGAGTCTAGAAGGGCCTGACATCTGCTTGGCTGCATCACGGCCACACACTGTCCCCGCCTGATGTTGGGGGCTATGAAATAGCTTGTGTTCTTTTGCAGAGCCCCATGGCAAGGAATGCCAGGCCAGCCGCTGCGTTCTTTCTCCAGTGACTGCTGGCCAACCTGCTGCTCCTCCCTTTAGTGCCCCTTTTCATTAGCGCTAACTCACCAGTTTGCCCTGTCTGCCCTGGACACCCTGACCCCCTCTTTCCTCAGTCGCCTTTTCGCTGGAGTGGCCAATGCGAAGTATCGGGACACCATCACCTTGACCTTTGATCCTGCAAATCCGTGGCTGTCTTGTGTGTACAATGACCATAGTACTTATGTCTGGGATGTGAAGGACCCCAAGAAAGTGGGCAAGGTGTATTCAGCTCTCTATCATTCCTCCTGCGTCTGGAGTGTAGAGGTACGTGGGCCAGGTCTGCTGAGACTGACCGTGTTTCCTGGCCTACCATTAGGAGCTGGGGTTCCTCAAGTGTGGAATTTGTTTCCTCCAGCACCCTTGCTCCCCAAGCTGTGCCCCTGGGTCCCTTCGTATCTGTTAATTGGCTCTGAGGATGGGAGGGGATTTTAGTGCTGACTCATCTCAGACGTTTTTCAGTATGCCCCTGTGCAGTCTTAGCTTGGCCTCTTTGGACATGTTCCTGAACTTGACCAAACCTTAGTTTCTGCAATTGTGAAATGACATACCTGATGCATTTGATTTTTACGAACAGGAGACAATGTAAGTGGGAGATTTAGAATGCCTAGTACTTACTAGGTGCTTGGTTAATGTATATTCCTTTACTTGTTAAAGACAAGAGCTAATCATTATGACTTGCTTGCTATGGGACAAGCCGTTGCCTCCAGGGGACAGGATGGGGGAACTTTAGGCCCCCAAGGACAGAGGTTCAGGAGGGTTTAGCTGAAAAGGGGTGGGGACAAAATTTATTATCTCCAAGGGAAAGATACTAACTTGACAATGAAGAAACGGCAAAACCCACCCTTAGCCAAGTCATTAAGGTTAACATCCCGTGGCAGCAGCATGAATCTGGTGAGAGGGTACACTGAGAGGTTTCAAAATGTTCCCAGAAAATGTTATGACTCTTAAGAACTCCCAATAAAATGTTGAACAACAACAACCAACGTTGATGGAAAGTTTCTTTTAGTTCTGTTTTTCCATGCAGCCTCCTCCTAGCATTGTGTCTGGTATTCTTGACCCAAATGTATAAGGAACTTAGGATAGTCATGAGGAAACATCAGGCAACCTTCATTTGAGGTACACCTGCCAGAGTAACTTATCACACTCTCCCAGGTGTCAGAGTAGGAAAGACAAGCAAAGACTGAAAGCCGTTCTAGACTGGGACAGATGACACCCATGTGCCGTGGGGGCTCCTGGGATCCTGGAGCAGAAGAAGTACATTCGTGGGATAAACAAACAAACTCATTGGCATTGGGTTGATTCCAACTCAGAGCAACCCCCGCTGGTGACATTTAAATAAAGTCTAATAATGTTGTACCAGTGTGACCTCCGTGGTCCTTATCACTGTGTACTGTAGTGCATAAAACATTAATACGAAGGGAGACCAGGTGAGAGAGTTGAATGTGACATATCTTGACTCATTTTTCTAAAGGTTCAACCCAAAAGGTAAAGTAAAACAGCTCTTGATGGAGAGGAAAAGGTGGAAGGGGGTGGGTGATGATTCTTTCCCCCCGCTGCCTGGCACTGAACAGCCTCTCCTCTCTTCTCATTTTGCAGGGTCCACGAATTGCAGTTCCTGAGTGAAATGCTGAAGGTGGAGGCCCATGAGTCAGAGATTCTGTGCCTGGAGTACTCGAAGCCAGACACAGGTACCTGGCCCTGGCCTGGAATGGCCTTGAGTGAGCCCCTCCAGTCTGGCCAGAGCCACTGATACTTGTCCTGCCTCTTGACTATGGGGCTGATCGTTCTTTTGGCTACCAAAAGAGTTAGTGATCCTTCTTGATGTCTCTGAAGGCTTCTTGTTGTTTCTGAAGGCTTTGGGGAGGACTGCATCTCAACTCTGCCCTACTCCATGGCTCATGTGGCTTAAGGATGTGGGGCTCAGTTTCTCTGGGTGCTCTTTGCTGGGCACTCATGTTGGGCTGCGATCCACAAGCTCAGCAGTTTGAAACTACCAGCCGCTCTGCAGGAGAAAGGTGGGCCTTTCTACTCCTGTAAACAGTTACAGTCTCAGAAGCCCATAGGGGGTATTCACTATGAGTCAGCATTAACTTGATAGCAGCAGATTTGATTTTTGTAAAGTCTTTTTAAAGCCAACCAAAAGCTGAATCAGTGAAGAAGATCTGCTTTAGACATTGTGCTCTTTTAAAGAATAATCTGTCTGTGATCAGATTGACACAGGAACTTGGAAGGTTAGGTGAAAAGTTTAAGGGGCAGTGAGCTTATGTGTGTGATGGAAATTTGGAATTGGAAAAGGACAGTGAGAATGGCTACATAATTTCAGAAATATAATGAATGTTAGCAAATTGTACATGTAGAAATGATCGAATTGGTATATATTTTTGTGTGCATTGTTTTAGATCAGGGAGAAGACTCGAAGTTCAAATATAATTTACAGAGACCCCCTTGTTAAATCTTGAATGGGACAAAGTCCAGAAAAAACAAATCATCTGGTTGAGGGAGACCGTAAGCATGAGGCCATAATGGGGACTGAGGGATTCACAACAGCTCGGTCACATGGAAAACAAAGGAAGCCCCTTTAAAAGTCAAGTTCCCAGCAGATCAGACCATCACAGTTGGAAATGTGACTACAGAAATGGGAAAGGGACCATGATTGGAGTAAATACATTATTGCAGATTAGAAAAGTTTACAGGACTGGTTCAGGGCCCTCCAACCATCTTGGTCAGGGCATGAACGTGCAACCTCAGTACCCCAATTCCCATCAAGGGCATACTCAGGCAAGTTCTTGAGGGCTAGACTACTCCTCACCAGGCTGGCCAGAGGAGTGGGTGGAAGCAAACAAACTCTGCCTGAGGGCAAAGCATTTTACGTTGCTAGTTCAGAGTCATGGAGCTCTAGTGCCATAGAAGGTTATGGGTTGGGCGGTTAACCACAAGGTTTCACTCTTCAAAACCACCAGCCAGCTCCAGGGAAGAAAGATGAGGCTTTCTACTCCAATAAAAATATATAGTCTGGAGATTAAAAGCCCCAATGTAAGTTAACTGGGTTGATTCCTACTAGAGGGATAATGTGTGTGGGCCAGATGCTTGCAAGGTCCCTCAAGGCAATGCTGCCAGACTGCAGTCTCTGCTCCCTGCTGGTGGAGACAATGGATTGCTTTTCTCTAAAACTTGGAACCATTAGCTTGGTTCCAGTAGGTGGAGTTCACACCCTACTGATAATGGTTCATATGGAGATCCAGAAAACAGGTCAAAGTTAAGCTGCCATTCTAAATGTAGGATCCGCCCATTTTGTCACCTGTATACCCCCAATCCCTCCTCTTCCTATTGCATGTATGCCCCTAGACCACCCCTTCTCACCGCTGTATAACAAGGTGGACTTTGTGGTCAGGGCTTGGTGCCCCAACAGACTGGACTGGAAAACACTCCTAAAGTTCACCACACAGTCCTTGTACTTTTCTTTCTGGTTAGTGTTGTTTTCTTTTAGTGTCATTGGATTTTGGTTGGGTTTTGTTTTTTCTTTTTTAATTTTAACAATTTATTGGGGCTCATACAATTCTTTTCACAGTTCATATATATACATACATCAATTGTATAAAGCACATCTGTACAGTCTTTGCCCTAATCATTTTTTTCTCTTTTCTTCTTTTACATTTTATTAGGAACTCATACAACTCTTCCCACAATCCATACATATACATACATCAATTGTATAAAGCACATCCATACATTCCCTGCCCCAATCATTCTCAAGGCATTTGCTCTCCACTTAAGCCCCTTGCATCAGGTCCTCTTTTGTTTTCCCCTCCTCCCTCCCCATTCCCCCCTCCCTCATACGCCCTTGGTAATTTATACATCTTTGTTTTGTCATATCTTGCCCTATCCGGAGTCTCCCTTCCCCCCTTCTCTGCTGTGGGTTTTGTTTTCATTTTTGTTTGTTTTTTTTTTCTTTTTGTTGCTTGGTTTTGCTCAGTTTTGTGTTGTGCATGTTATTACCTTCACAGGTCTGTCTAATTAAGAGAGGCTGGATGATGAATCTGGAGGAGTAAACATGTGACCGGCCCTTTCCATTGGGCATGGGAGTGAGGACGGTGGGGGGAAAGGAAGTGGTGTCAAGAAACCCAGAGACAAGGGAACAACAAGTGATGGAAATCGGTGGTGAGGGGGGATGTAGGATGCCTGGTAGGGCGTGATCAAGGGTAATGTAACCAAGAGTAATTACTGAAACCCAAAGGAAGACTGAGCATGGCAGTGGGCACAAGAGGAAAATCAAAGGGTATAGAAGAGTGAGCTGGGAAGCAAGGGCCAGTTATGGACGTCTAAATAAAGGCATGTACATATATTTACAAAGGGGCATGGGGAAATAGATCTATGTCCATATGTTTATAGATTTAGTATTAAGGTAGCAGATGGACATAGGGCCTCCGCTCAAGGACTCCCTCATTGCGAGAACACTGTTTTATTAAATTGGCATTCTACGATGCTCACGTTCCCTACACGATCACTGACCACAAGCGGCTGCATAAGCAAATGTGGTGAAGAAATCCGATAGTGTCCAGCTACCAAATGATATAGCGTGTGGGGTCTTAAAGGCTTGAAGGTAAAGAAGCAGCCATCTGGCTCAGAAGCAACAGAGCCCACATGGAGGAAGGATACCAGCCTGTGTGATCACAAAGTTTCAAAGGGATAAGGCAACAGGCAAGATGACTGCCAGTCTCCGTTTCCTCCTCTCGTCTGCTTTGTGTTTTCTTTCAGGACCAGAAGAAATGATGCATATGTAAGGATAAAAAATTTTTCCATTTCCAGAGGAGTTTTCCACCCCCCAATCTACCCGCAGCCTCCTTTGAGCAAGCCAGTAAAAGCTTTTTTTTTTTTTTTTTTAAACCTGCCTTCTCACTATGGCAATTTCCGGAGCTGCTATGTGGCTGTGTTTAAAAGTCCCCCTTGGGATCCAGAGTGCAATCCATATCACAAAGGCATCCTCCCAGTCCCAAATAGCAATGCGACCTCAATTCAGAAGGTTGTTCTTGTTTCCATAGACCCAGAATGGAGTTTAAGCTGTTGATCTTGACTGTGGTTGTCGCGTCAGCCTCTCATGGGCACCTCATGGGCAGTGGAGCAAACTGTGCCTATCTGTGCTACCACCAGGACTGGGAGAGGAAGCCAACAGTGGTGGGCCATAGGTCAATGTGTGGATGGGGATGATCAGGTCTTTCTTCATTATTCTGTTTCAGTCTGGAAACACCACTGAAGCCTGCTCAGTGTCATAGCAACACACAAACCTTCACTGACAGTCTGGGGCACATTGGCTGCAAATCAAACCCGGGTCTTCCCGGTGAAAGTCGATGAGAGGTCTACCACTGAAGCACCGTGGCCCTCACCTCAAACCAGGGCAGTCATTTCCGGAGTTCAAACCAGACCACAATGCAGGATGACTGAGATTGCCACCAGAATCTGATACTGATGCAGAAAAAAACCTAACTACCATTTTATTGACTCCCAATAGGACAAAGATCTGCCCCTTTGGGGTTTTGAGACTTTAAATCCTTACAGCAGGGGTCGCAACCTGTGGGTCGCGACCCCTTTGGGGATCAAATAACCCTTTAACAGGGGTCATCCAATTCATAACGATAGCAAAATTACAGCTATGAAGTAGCAATGAAAATAATTTTATGGTTGCAGGTGACCACAACATGAACTGTATTAAAGGGTGGCGGCATTCATAAGGTTGAGAACCATTGCCTTACAGAAATAGACAACCTCATATTTCTCCCACGGACGGGCTAGTCAGTTCAAACCCCTGACCTTGCGATTAGCAGGTTAATGCATAGTCCACTACACCACCAGGGCTCCTAATGATATAATAAGAGATACTATTGTTAGATCTCTCGTGGGAGAAATATACCTCAGTCCTTGGCTTCGCGTGAGAAAGAATTCACTCCGCAGCCTGGATTGTGATCCAAGGGAGTTTTTTGAGAGAAGAAGTTTCAGGTTTACACAGGCACCTCAGGGCCCCTCACCCCTGCACAGCTTGCCTAGAAGCTGCTGGAGAGAAAGTCACTACGTGGGCTCCAGGATCCTGCCTTTTCTTTCTTTTCTTTTTTTTTTAAATCGTTTTATTAGGGGCTCATACAATTCTTATCACAATCCATACATACATCAATTGTGTAAAGCACATTGTACACTCACTGCCCTCATTATTCTCAAAACATTTGCCTCCACTTAAGCCCCTGGCATCAATCAAGTCCTCATTTTTACCCCTTCCTCCCCGCTCCCCCATCCCTCAAGAAACCTTGATAATTTGTGAGTGGTGATAGTGGGAGGGTAGAGGGAGGGTGGATTGGAAAGAGGAAACCGATTACAAGTATCTACATGTGACCTCCTCCCTGGGGGACGGACAACAGAAAAGTGGGTGAAGGGAGACATCGGAGAGGTCAAGATCCTGCCTTTTCAATTCCTCCATAGGGAGGCATGGTTGATGGTCCTGGTCAACCCCATTGGCTGGATTGAATTCACCTGGCCCAGATGGGCCAATCCAGGTGTAACACCCACCTAGGTGTACCACCCCTTCCTGGCCGGAAGTTTGAACCTGAGCATATGTAATGGATGACCCAGTCCCTATGCCAAGCTACCTAACAGTATTTGCAAGATGCCGAGCAATGTTCTAAGCTTTTTGTATATAATAATTCAATTATTTCACTTAACAAGCCTATGTGTGGACTCTATTCTTGCCTCATTTTACAGATGAAAAATCAGTGGCACAGGATGATAAAGTCATGAGCCTATGACCACACAGTGAGGAAGTGGAAAGGAGAGATTTGAACCCAGGCTGCAGAGTCCATGCCTTGGGTGCCTACAGCGCCACATAGGACACAGGAAAGCATGGAGCAGACTCGGCGTAAGACCTAGCATGTATGTGCTAGCACTGCATGAGAGTAGCTGCTACTCAGATCCAGAAGAGAATACAAGGCTATTGCAAAAATTATTTTTTCCAAGAGAGGGTGGAATTCTGCATCTTGTGCGAAATCCCCCAACCTGCACATGGCACAGCTACTTCAGAAGGTTCCCAACAATGTGTGCTGTGTGGCAAACCAAACTGAGCTCAGGGGGAGCTGGTCTGTGGGTTATGTTACCCAGAAGGTGAGCAGTTTGAACTCACCAGCCACCACTCCAAGGGAGAAAGAGAAGGCTTTCTGCTCCCATGGACTTACAGTCTTTGAAGTGGCAGGGAGCATTTCCATGCAGCCTATGATTAGGATCTAGGAGGGTGAGGGTGGATGGAGTTGGTTGAGACCTGGCTTCAGGGCATTTCCCAGAAGGGCTTCCTGCAGTGACTCTGCCTTCAGGAATGTCTGGTGACCCTGAGGGCAGCAAAGTCCTAAGCACACTCAGGCAGTGGTTCTCAACCTTCCTAATACAGGTCCTTTTGTTGTGGTGACCCCCCGACCATTAAATGATTTTCTTGCTACTTCATCACTGTAATTTTGCTACAGTTATGAATTGGACGAGCCCTGTGAAAGGGTCATATGACTCCCAAAGGGGTCGCAACCCACAGGGTGAGAACCACTGCACTAAGGGTTCCCCTTCCGGGCAGCTCTACCAGTGTCTGATGTGCATAGTTCTGTGAGGTGAGAGAAATGAACTTAGTGTCTGCTTCTGGTGACAGTTGATGTGGGTGGGCTTTCTCCCTATGTCAAATCCCTCTCAAGCCATTTGTCACCACAACATAAAGCAAGAAGAGGAGGCAGCATAGCAGGACGGTAAGCAGAACAAAGATTGAATAAACACAATTCACTTCAATCATGAATCGGGTGCCCTTGAGATGTGAGGAAGACCCCAGTCTAGTGACATTAGATCAGGTTTAGGGATTGAGTGACGGGACCCTCTTGGCTCCCCTCAGCCCCTATCTTGCTTTCCCATTGACCCTGCCCCTTACATCGTGATTGGTCCTTATTCCAGCATGATGGTTGGTTTCATAAGCACGACATGTGGGAATGTGTTAGTCGATAGGTTATACAGGCACAGTCTCTGGAATGGGTAAGTGAGGAGGCGTGACTGGTGACATGACTGGTGGAATGGATCATGTGAAGTGATTTGAGATCGTTGTTCAGACCTGATAGGTCATCCAGGCCTCTAGTTGATCCTGGCAGTACTCTAGTTTAAGGAAACAGAATGTTAGGCATTTAAGTCATATTTGAGCTTAAATTTTGAGCAATAGGCTGTGGCTCACAGTGAGAGTCTATGTGGAGACCCTAAATCCATTTTGAGGGGCCACACATTCAGCCACCATTGAGTTCTTTCCTACTGCTGACTGGCAGTAGAAAGCTTGTCCATCAGGCAGTGTGCTTGCGTCCACTCCCCGGGCCAGACTCAGCGATATACGGTCGTGTGCACATCCCAATGAAGGTCCCGCTCATGCTCTCACAGGCCCTCCCGCAACTCCATGAATTGATCCGTCTTCAGGGACAGTTTTGTGACAAAGGTGTTTGTTTTCCATGTCTCATTTAAGCTTTCAGGAGCTCAGGTGGTGATGCTGGATAGTGTTGGACTATTAACAGCAAGGTCGCTGGTTCAAAGCCACTAGTCATTCCACAGGAGAAAGATGAGGTTATTGCTTCCTGTAAAGGTAGCAACTTCAGGATCCCTACACAGAGTCACTATGAGTCAGAGTCAGCAGGACAGAATGGGTGTCATTTTATTTAAGTAACTGTGGCTGTGGGTCCTTCCGACACCATTGGGGCCCTTATGCGGATGCCCTCCTTCATCCAGAACAGCGGTTTGTGCCTTTTTCTTGTGTAAAACATAGCAAAGGAGTTCCTAATAAAATATAGTTGAATTGGGAGTCTTTTTTCCCTCAAACAAAGTAAATCCATAAATAGAAATGAGACTATGGTGCTAATAACCAGTTGGAGAGTTGAGAGAGCTGAACTCTCAATCCTGGTAGAAACCCATTGTGACTTTAAAAACTTGCTCAAGGTCATCCATAGCCTATGAGGTTGAGTTGAGCAGACACAAAACAGATTTGTTGGGGAGTAATTGTGTACATTAAGTAAACAATTTATCTTTCTAAAGATTCTGTCTAAAACTTACTTTAAATAGTAAGTTTTCCCCTGGGCTAGGGAAAGGTCAGGGAGCTTAACCCCCTAGTATCCACCCCCTCTCAGCATTCATCATGTTAGGCCAGAGGAGGCAAATCACACCCACTACCCAGGGAGCACTGTTTCCAAAAGCCCATTGCCTGTGCCGGGGCAGAGGGCAGGTACCCGGACCAGAAATGCTGACAGAGTGGAACCAGCGGGCTCAGCCCCCAGCTTCCTGAGAGAGCAGCTGTGATGGTTCACTTTTGGAAAAATGTCAATGCATGACTTGGGCAGCACGAAAAGCAGATGTGCAGAGGTTGTTCGCTGTATTCCAGAAGTTCACACACTCTCCGGAGGCTCCTTGGCTCAATGGCAGGAAGTCATTGGTGGCTTCCACCTTCAATCCCAAAAGGCCACTGCCGTCCAGTGGATTCCAACCACAGTGACCCTATATGGAGTTTTCAAGACTGTAAATCTTCATGGGAGTCAGCAGTCTCATTGTCCTCCTTGGGACAGGGAGCTAGCAGCCCGTTTCACCTCCAGCACCCCTTCCTCTCTAATTCTGGATCCAGTCCCTCCAAATATCCTGCCCTGCCCTTGTCTAGGCTTCTTAAATGCGTTCCATGCTGCTTATGTTAGTCTGGGTGCCTTAGCGAAACAAATCCACAGAAACGCGTATGTATAAGAGAGAGTTTTATGTAAAGGGTGAGTGCACATCAAGAAAACATGCCCACATTTGCTTATGCACCCGCTTTGTCTTCAGCAATCATGTTGGGGTAGGCTGGTGTGCTTTTTCCATGTGGGCTTTGTTGTTTCTTAGCTAGATGGCCCCTTGTTTATCTTCCAGTCTTTAAGACCCTGGACACTATATCTTTTGATAGCCGGGCCCCAGGGTGCTTAACCAATACACCACAAGGGTTCATTAGCATGTGACTTATCTCCTGCCATTCACACTAGATGCTCAAAATAGCAGGAAACCAGGTTTCTCCTTTGTGGCCACACCAGGTACTGACAGAACCAAGAACAGAGACATGCTTAGTTATATATCTTGACTATCATTAGCATATTATATGCCAGGCAATCTGTAAGCCTTCGCTCCCCTGACCTCTCACAGCCTTGGTAAAATGAAGCTAACAAAAGTAGTGCTCTCACAAGCTTGGTAGGAGATTAAACAACTCATGTAAGGCTACACAGCCTATCAACGAGGAGGCAAGATGAGGCAGTGTGTGGCTGCTGAACCCACACCCTTCACAGCACCTCCATTAAAATGACTGAGGGCTATGAGGAACCAGACAGAAGCAGGTTCACACCCCAGATTGAGTCAATTTAACTGCCTATTGTGCCTGACCCTTCTACCTCTGATCTTAGAAATGGGGTTAACAACAACAAAACACTGTAGAAGAAATGTCCAGCAGATGACAGGCACGCGATTAAACAACAAAAAATAAATCAGTTAAGTTGAAATTCAAACTCCTGGAAACCCCTCACATGCGTGCAGAGAAGGATTGGGCCCCATGTGGTGTTTCCAGTGGCCCCGCCCTTCCCACCTAAAATGAGCATTTGATAAGGTAATGCCTGGATTGTTCCAAGCCCCAGACTGTGGAGAACTAAAGGAAAACCCAGCATTATGAATCTTTGAGCACAGCCCTGCTGGGAAACCGCCCTGCAGTCACTTGTTGAAGACTGGAGGAGGGACAAGAGTAGGGAGAAGAACGAGGACTGAATGTGACACATAAGCAGGGGTGGCCTACATTCCGTAAAGGAAAAAACTCAAGGTCTGCTTTTCTGGTGCCTGAAAGTTAAAACCCATCTGGTGCAGTTGAAAAGGTGTGTGTGTGTAGTGGGGGTGGGGGTGTTAGGGAGGAGGGGCGATGAGTCCAAAGGATGAACTCCATCTGCAATTGTGTCCTCAACTGCTTTCCCCTGCTAGCCACACGATATTTGTGGCTGGCCTGCCCTGCTTTTGTTATCAAGCCCAGAGAGGGCAAGAGACTAGCTCGAAGTCACACTGCAAGTTGGCAGCAGAATCAGGCCGAGAACTCTGGATGCTTAGAAAGCTTCACACAGACCTGAGAAAGTACCAAGGGAAGACCTGTTCGCTAACTGGGCAGCACTCACTGCATGCCAGCGCTGTTCCAGTGCCCCAGCCAGGGCATTGCTCCCTGTGTCCGTGTGTCTTCAGTGATGCACACAGGTGACGGATTGGCTTTTAATAGCATGCTTGGAAGGTTGAGGCCACCCAGCGGCACCTAGAAAGAAGGGCCTGCAAATCTACTTCAGACCAAGCAGCCTTTCAAGACCCTGGGGAGCACAGTTCTTCTTGGACACACAAGGAGGCCAGGAGTTGAAGTTGATTCCATGATGTAGTTGATTCCATGGTTCCCAGTTGTAGCTATACCTAGAGTCACATCCACATTCATGTTTATATCTCTTCACTCCATGGGGTGTTCATGGCTCCAACTCTTCTGAAGCAGACCACCAGGATTTTGTTTAAGAGGCCTCTGGATAGGTTTGAACTGCCAACCTTTTAGTTTGTAGCTGAGTGCTAAACAACTTGTGCCATGCAGGGTGCTAAGCTCAGAAACTCAGTCGGTGCTTCATGGTCTCAGTTGGAATTATAGAGAGGGTCAGTGATGACCCATTGACTGCTGGGTAATTGTTGATGTAGTCTCCCTGTGCAGACATGTAAAGTAACTGAAAACTTAGAATCCAACTCATTGAGTGCATCATCCTGCTGTGCGCCAGCCCAGCAGCATGCTCTGCTGGGGACATTTGGCCATGCCTGGAGACATTCTGAAGAAAGGAGTCCCACTGCCATCTAGTGGGCTGAGACCAGGGATGCTCGCTTAGCATCCTGGTGCAGGGAACAACACAGCCCCACAAGAACGATGTTGGCCAAAATGTCAGCAGAGCTGCCACTGGGAAAATGGTCTAGTCCAAGCGCTGACCTTCGTAGAGGAAGAAAGCCAATCCAGAGCAGCTAAGTGACCTGCTGTGGGTTGCACAGCCTGATTCCTAGCCCAGTACTATACCCAAAGCTGTTACCACACCCAAAATTAAACAGCAATAGCTGCCCAAAGGCCTCTTAGTTTGAGGACCAAGTAAGACAGTAAATGAGAAAGCCCTTTGACAAATGTGGCATGCTGCACAAACATGAGATGTTATTACCCAGGATCTTTTGATATATGTAAATAGATCTTGTACCAGGTCAGTTAATTTTCCAACTGCTCTATCTGAGCTTTCAGATGGCAGCACCTCTGTCCAACCCAGGAAAGGACTCCTGTGCAGGCTGAGCAGCCCTGGAAAGCCTCATGCCTGGCTTCTCCCACCCCTCAGCTAATCTCCAAATGATTAATAAGGGCTCTCACTATGTTGTGGCTCCCAGCTGACAGATACTAGGCTATCAATGCATTCGTATCACCTCCTTCATGCCAGAGGGACTCAGTTATTCGAGGGGTTCCAAGGAGGACCCAGCCTGAAAGAGAAACGGGCAAGAGAGAGGAGCGAGACCAAGCAGATTCTTGTCAAGGTCTGAGTTTATTGCTACACTAGCCTCTCTATAAAGGGTGAGGCAAACAAGGGAGTTCAAAGGGGAGATAAAAAAAAAGGAAGGGCGGGGGTGTAGAGCACACAGGGCAGGCGGCCGCAAGTCTGCAGTTGGAATGTCCGGTGCTGGAGCAGACAAGGGTGGGCCATCTGGTGTGTGTCAGGGTAAGATAAGGTTGAGGTGACGTGGCTTTAGCCCTGCTGGGCAGGCAATATGGCCTTGGTTTTGTCAGGCTGATTATGTCCGGTTCCCAACATGAGAGAAGCCAGGAATATCTCCTCTCACAACTGTGCAGCAAATGAGATCAGATCTCCCAATCTGATTTTCAGCCCTCCTGTCTTTCCAAGTGAAGTGGATGGTCCATTTCACGTTGTCTCAAGTCTTTGCACATTGCATGCCAACATTGCAACACAGGGCGCGGCTGTGGGTCTTAGTAGACAAAGCCGCCACCCAGAACCCTGCCCCCAGAGCTCCTTAGTCACCCTTCACAACGCAGGTCCAGGCCGGGCTCCACACTGCAAGGCGATCAACCCTGACCCTCCAGTGTGGCCGTCCTCACACGCTCCCACATCCACCTAGAAGGACTGGAGATGAGAGATTCCGGAAGCTCCCTGCCTCATCTGCCTCCCTCTCCAGAGTGACAGAGCAACTGTAACTGATTAGGCAGGATGCAGCCTCATTCCCAGTCCCCACCCTCTCTGGGAAAGCAGGGCTGTCTGGCACCTCATCCAAGGCCTTTCCCCTGTTATCTCATTACTGAGTAGCTGCTCCTCTACCACCCACCTCCGTCACCTCATCTAAATACGGGGGAGATGAGTACGTCTTCTTTGCTGCTCCTTCCCTGAGTCCACCCCAGGAGCTCCCTGAACAGATCATCAATCACTTCTCATTACCCCTGCAGCAGCCGTCAGATACTGCTGAACAGAGACAGGCGCCTCCCCTGCTGCTGCCAGGCTCCAGTGCACATGTGCACACACACGTGCACACACATTGTACAGGCCCACTCACATGGACACACAAGCATGCACACCCATGTGCACAAACTTTGTTCAGAGGTGGGAATTCTGCCCATTTTAGCCTCTAATATTGCAATCAGAGAGTGATAGAACAATGAAAGATGAAGGTGGATGAAGGAAGATCTATTTATTCCCTTACTTGTTACATAACCATTCAGGGCTCTTTTTTTATCCGTACGAACACACCACCACCACCATCAACAATCATCAAGTAGCTGTCATGTATGCAGTGCTGCCCTATTCAAGGCGGTGCTGAGTATGTGAGGAGGATTCTCTCTAAAGCACAGCTCTGAGGAAGTCTGTCTCCTTCGCACTTTTACACACACAGGGTGAGGAGCCTGCAGGAGGCTCCATGCGTTGGGTGAAGCCACATGATGAGTGAGGAGACCGAGTGTGAAGCCAGGGGAGTGAGAGCGCAGAGTTCACCACTTCACCACCATGCTGGTGTGCACAATCGATGAAAGGGTGGCTGCCAGCAGCAGGACAGAAAAAAAGTAAAGCATGTAACTTGTGGTTTTAGCTCTGGCTTGCTTCCAAAAGGAATTGTTTTTGTTGTTCTAAAAAGCTTTATACCAAAAAAAAAAAAGAAAGCTTTATACCTCTATAAAAACAAAAGGCTACTGCTGTCAAGCACCTTCAGACTCAAGCCAGAGGAGAGCTCTCCCAGTGGGCTTCCAAGCTGTATATCTTCACAGTACCTCCTGTGGAGTAGCTGGTTGGTTCAAGCCAGCAACCTGGCAGTTAACAAGTACGTCCCTTGTACCTATAATACCTGTATAAAGTGTATTAAATATGAACTACTCCTGGTGTGTAATTTTAAATTGAATTATTGTGCCTGGAACTTTTTTTTTAATAGCTAAGAATGGTGAAATCAGACTCCTTTAGATGTTATGAGAAGAATAGACACTACACAGGGCTTGGACCCAACCCAGCTTAATTCAAAGGAAGGCAGATTTATTTTCTTCTGCTTCCCAGAAGGTTCCTCAGCAGAACGTGTGTTAAACAAAATTGTTTAGCTATGGAAAAGAGCAATCTCCTCTTGGGAAGATTCTGGTAGAAAGGGGCTTTGGTTACATATCCAGCTCAACCCAGCCCCAGAGCCCTCGTCATGTTTTATTTTGTTTTGCCCTTGACACTGATTGTCTTGGGAACTGTGGCCCCCGAGCAATGGCCAGGAAGTCAGGTCTTCTTGATGTAAATCCTCTAATATCCCCTACAATGATTTTCAGTGCCAATGGTAAGGCCCGCCCAGTGGCTGCCACATGCCCCTGAGCAGACACGTCAGAGCAGATGAGAGCATGAGACAGCATTTAAGAGAATGGTATGCTGGCCTTGACTTAGCTGTTTGGCCTCTCCTCAGAAGTCATTTGTGACACTGACTGTCATGGGTTTCATTAAGAACAAGTCTATCTCTACCAAAGAAAACTGCAAGGTAAGAGGACTTTCAGCTCCAGCTACATATGTCTCCAAACTTACGTACATATTGTCCTGTTTTCAGAAGAAAAAAAATGTACTCAGTGCCTCCCGGGCAAATAAAAACTTTGGTACTACAACCTACAATCCCAGATAAAGTGTAGGTATCTGCTTTGGCAGCTCCCCTGGATCGAGCTGCTCCAGTAGCTCTCCACAAAAACCCTGTGAAGAGATGATCAGGCAGGGTAGCCTAGTCTGTTCTGCAGAAAGAAGCTACCCCTGGAACCTCAGTGGCTTAAAATCTAGAAGTTTATTCTTGTTCATGCAAATTCTGACACTGGAAGGGCAATTCTACAGGGTGTTTGTCCTGCACACCGTCCGTCAGTGATTCGGGCTGCTTCACAAATATGGTGCCACCAGATCAAAAGGTGGATTCCAGGTCATCACAGAAGAGGAAGAGAGAAGTGGGGGTTGTGGATCAGTCTTTACATGCTTTGACACTTTAGTTGACATAGATCGCTGGATAGGGCTGCTTATATAAAGGTTATCAGTTCAAACCACCTAGCTGTACCACAAAAGGAAGGAGTCATCTGCTTTCATAAAGGGTACAGCCTAGCCAACCTCATGCAACAATTGTACTCTGTACCACAAGGGGTGAGCATGAGTCAGAACTGACTTGAAGGCAACAGGATTTGGGGTTTTTTTTTTTGTTTGTTTGTTTGGTTGGTTGGTTGATTGGTTTGGTTTGGTGAGTGGGAGCTGGTTCTACCTACAGCATATTAATCTGAAGTAGTCACTTTAGGTTTTTTTGTTTGTTTTTTGAGAGATGTGGAAAAGCTCATTGGCTTTAAAGGGGAGTTAACTCTGCCGCAGACGGCCTCCTCAAAATTTCCCTCCCGCTTCAGAAACTAGCAGAGATTTTCAATGAAGGAGCCTGCTGGCACCCGCTGGACATCTCCTTGCAAGGTCAGTCCTTTTGAGCCATTGGGAGGGAGAAAAAAGAGACTTTTATTCCTGTAAAGAATTCCAGCCCCAGAAATCCTGAGGGGGAAATTCTGCCCTGTCCTCTCGGGTCGCTATGAGTCCGAATTGAATTTATGGCTATGAGTTGAGTTGTAATTCCATTCACTTACTGCTCTTGACAGGTTGCTAGATTAGGGCTTGTCTTCCCAAATGCCAGCACTAAATGAAAATGAGCTGTCCGGGCCACAATAAAGGGGTTGGAAATACATCAGGCACACTCATTAGACACCTATGGCAAAATTCAGAACTGAGCATGCTCTGACCCAAGTCATGTAGACCCAGGTGGAAGGTCCACCTGGTCATACAGAATAGGACTTCACAAAAGTGCACCGAAATCAACCAATACGATCGACCAATGTCCTCCAGTGGTGTTGGGAGGTGATAGAAGTAGGCCTGGGCTCCTTGTCGCCCTCCCTTGTTCACGTGCTCTGCAAGTGGAGGGTGAGGCCCTTGGGGGTTCCTGCCGTGGCTCCTCAGCTGGTTCTGCACTCCTGCTCAGGTATTCCTCCCATGAAACCGCCATATTCAGCTGCAAACTTTCCCCACCCCTGCCATGCAGCCCGGCGTGCTTTCCGGAGATACTGGGGACTTTTGGGGACTGCGATACCTGAAACTTTCTTCCATAACATTCACTTGGATTTACAAAACTGTTCTGCCATATGAATTCTTTCAGCGTTGCTAAGCAAGAACTGAGGTCAACCACCCCAGAAACCTAACACTATCAAGTCAATTCTGACTTATATCAATCTAGGGGGTCCTCAAACTATGGCCTGCGGGCCGCATGGCCCTCAGAGGACATTTATTCAGCGCGCCGGGTGTTTTTGCCCCGTTTTTTTTTTAACTTCAAATTAGGTATGTGCAGTGCGCATAGGCATTTGTGCATAGTTTTATTTTTAAACTATCGTCCGGCCCTCCAGCGGGTTTGAGGGACAATGAACTGGCCTCCTGTTTAAAAAGTTTGAGGACCCCTGAAAGGACAACGTAGAACTATGCCTGTGGGTTCCCGAAGTTCTAAATCTTTACAGGAGCTGAGAACCACATCTTTCTCTGTGAGCCACTAGCGGATTCCAACTGGCCGGCCTCATGGTCACACACATTCCACCAGGCTCCTTGAGCCTTAACTTGATAATTTAATGAAATGATACTTCTCCAAGTCACACTGTATCATGGTCTATAATCTTGCTATTCTAATATCAAATTTAAAATAAGGAATATAGTTAAGCTCCAAATCCATAAGCAATAAGATCATTGAATCTCTTTGGACACTATTACTTAAAAAAAGAAAAAACTCTGTCCAATTATTTTCAGCACAGAAAAGCTTCCAGTGTTTACAGCTTAGTATTTAATTGCTTTTTCTCTTCTTCTTTTGCATTGGTGAATCATTTTGAGCTTATAATAATGTCAAAAGAAATAGTTTCCAGAGCCTCCAGGCATTCACTGTGTAATGATCATTTAAAAGATTTCTTGGTTAGAGGGTCCTCAAAAGAATAAAAAGCGTGTCCGCATCCCTGGTCATTTCTATATTCAAAAGAAGAAATTGCTCATCAAATGCTACAAGCCAATTTCTTTCTTCAGCCAAACTGCCCATTTTAGCATCACTGAATTAAGCAAATGGTTCTACATTTCAAAGTCAACAATGATACTCTTTTCCCTTTAACACGAGCATCTTAAACAGCTCAAAAAGTAGTCGAGCTCTTTATTATGGCTTTTCCTGAGAAAGCTGTTTCGTTGTTTATTTTATTTATTCATCTAGACTTTCATGTTAAGATTCGTGTATTTTAAGTTCTGCTAGTCAGGACATTTTAAATGGAGCCAGATTTTTTTTTATACTTTGTCTTTTAAAATATAATGAGGCTGAGCCGTACATCCCTTAATAAAATTTAAAGTCTTCCTATTTCTGTTTGTTTGTAATTTCCCTAAGGATAACTCTTAAAGTAGTAAAACCAAAACCCGCCATAATGAATTACATTTGGTCTACTGGGGGTTGTGGCCAACCTTTAGATAGAAAAATCCAGAGACTCCCTTCTGCATCTCCTTTCCCAACCAAACCCCGGTGGCTGGAGGCTGGAAGGAAGAAAGAGGCTGGGCTGCTGGGGCAGGGTGGGGAAGGGGTAACCTTGCAGATTATTTCAAATTCTACTCTGAAGGCAGAAAGTTATCCCAATGAGATAGCTAGAGATTCACTTCCTTAGAAAAAGATTGAAATTAATGTGTCCCTTAGAAAAGCCAAAGGAAAAAAGTCGTTATTAATTTAGGCAATTGAAGAACTTTGAAAGCCATGTCTAGTACATAAAAACACCTGTCCCTAGAGCCCATCGGCCTAGGAAACTGAATTTTTATACCATGTAAAATAAAGGAAGGCCATTTCTTAGACTTGCTCAACAGAAGATTGTCATTTTAAACCGGTTACTGTAATGAGAAGCTGGGTTTTCGTAAAAAGGACTGAATGCTTGAGTCAGTGTGAAATGAAATTAGAGATGCATGTTCTGCGCATGGCAGCATTTCCGGAGGAGTCTGTGTTCCCGTGACTGCTCTCAATCTGTGTCGTGCCTTCTGGGAAACTCACAGCGTGGTGCCCACATCTAATCTCTCGGACTTTCTTGCCAGCTTTGGAAAGGTGTTGAGTCTGTTGGATCTGCTGCACAGAGACAGCATGCAAGTGGACCCTTCCCACATTCCTCAGAGAGCAGCCCCCCAGTGTAAAGCTGTGGGTGAGGTTTGATGACCTTTGCCCCTTCATCATCCCGCATTCTTTGACGGACCCAAGCGCTCCCCTGAGGCATTACCGGAGAAGCAGCTACCCCATAGTTTCCAGATGGTGGGTATCAGCCTGTGTGCTCATTGGGATCGCCAGAGAGCTGTCCAAAAGACATCTTTGTCCCATCTCCACTGAGTCCGATTTTATTGGCCTGGAATGCAGCCTAGGTGCTTGGATATTTTTCTCTCTCATTAAGTTTTTATTGTGAATTGGGTGAAGGTTTACCAAGATCATCAGTTTTTTATTCAACAATTCATACACATTGTGTTTTATGCCACTTATTGCAATCTCCACAATATAATATGACTTATTCCACTCCCTACTTATGTCTTCTGTTTCCCTTCCTCCTCTCTTCCTACCCTTCTGAACTTGGGCCTTGGATTAATACTGCCCTTTTGAGATCAAATGGTTTGCTGTTTTCAGGTTTGTGTGCCTCACTTGTGTAATTGCTCCCATTGTAGACCAATCTATTATTTGGCTGAATATTGAACCACAGGTAGGAGTTCATTTTCAAACTTAGTGAATAAGGACCATCATTTCAGAGGTTCTGTTAGTCCCTATCCAGCCAATAAGCCTGTTCTCTTTTATGACTGTGAATTTTGCTTCACTATCTAGGACCTTTTGATGTGATCCCTTTCAAAGAAGTTGGAATTGATAGTTGGAGATCATCTAGTTATTCTGTGCTCAGAGTCATGAAGTCTAATGTTCATGTGGTCCACTCACCACTCTTTCCTCCAGAGTGAGGGTGACAATACTTGCCACCTAGATGGCCACTTGTGAGCTTCTGAGATCCAGCTGCTACGCACCAGCGTGGATGTCGACCATAGTCTTTACAGTCTAGGTAATGACAATTGTTCTTGGTGTCCTTCACAACTATAATCCCCAGCCCCCAAGCCCAATAAAGCACTCCCTCCAGTTGTTCGGTTATGCCTAAGGAGTTTTGATAACTTCATCTTCTGTGTGCTCCGGAATATTCAATTCCCTGGATGATCAGAATGCTCAGTCAGGGCTCAGAATCTTGGTGTTAAGGCTCCTGGTGAGATCCTGGCACATCAGACACAGAGGTTGTGAGGCTAGAGGATGGGCAGAAGGGGATCATACTGAGTCTAACAAGGAAAGAAAAGGAAATGAAGGATATAAGCAATTAAAAGCAAGCGCATAAATAGATACAAATACACAGATGGCCCTTGCAACATTATTCCCAATCTCGCAAACGAGTCAACGGTCTAAATACCCATCAATAGGTGAATGGATAAGTCAAACATGTTGCCTACGGTATATACAATGGACTACTACTCAGCCATAAAGAGAAATGAACTCTTGACACAGGCTACAAGAGGAATGAACCTCATAAGCATTATGCTGAGTGAAATAAATCAGCTTCAAAAAGGACACATTTTGCTTAATTCCACTTACAAGAAATATCTAGGCTAGGAAAATGAATAGAGACAAACATCTTCCAATTGTTTCCAGGGATAGGTAGGAAGGTAAGTATGGTTGTTACATAATGCCATGTCAATTGGACAAATAAGTGAGGTGGAGTCTTTCTTATACCTATATGAGTGTCCTTGGATTTATTTCTCTAGTCAACCCAGCCTAACCCAGTAGGGCCTGGAGGGGAAGTGCCATCCCTGAGACGATACTGAGCTTCCATAAGGGTGATGACATAATTTTGGAATGGGTAAGGATGATAATATGAACAACATGCAGAATGCCACTTAGTTATAATCTTGTAGAGCGTGGAAGTGACGAATGTTTTGATGCATGTATATTTAGTACGATTTTTAAAGAGTGTACGCAAAAGAGCAATATGGCAAGTCTGTGTTGCCATTTGCTGTTGCTCAGCTAAAAGCGATTCGGGCCTGTGTAGTCCAAAGGGAACCACAGAGGCTCAGGAGGAAAGCTGGTACCATCTCCAACTAAGACTTGTCTGACCAAATGCAGAGTCTCCCTTCAAGTAACTGACAGGTCAGAGGCAGCTCATCTCTGCTGCAGAAGCAATGATTTGTCTCAATTCCCAGACCACTGTCACAACCATGTCTTGTTGCCCTCGGTGCCCCCCTTCCCCACCACAATAAGTCACTAGAAAGCCATGCTTCATTTAAAAACAAACAAATAAACCCCTTCTGCCTCCATCCTGGCACTGTTTCAGCTTATTTAGCATCATAACATATGTCATCTGTTTCCCTAAACAATCTAACATGGACATGGCACGATGGGACTGATGAGTTAGGCAAATGAGTACCAGCCTGCCCTCTGAACACACACGATGGCATTTGACTTGCTGTCAGTAGATGCTGTCGCGTTTCTTCTCCTCTTTCCTGGAAAATAAATATAGAAAAGAAAGAGGCCATGAAAAGGGCTGCAAGATGTTTAGCTCTGGTCTTTCTAGAAAGTGTAGAAAAAAAGCATGTGACCCCTGCCTGCCTTTAGATGCCCCACTCCTCTGGCTGACAAGGATTGCGCACTGACCATGGACAAGACATCTGGATCTGGGGGGAGGATATAACAATTGCCCCCACCAGCAAAGAGTTTCCAGATTTACGGGACTGCACAGGCCAGGGAGCAGCTCATAAAAAGAACAAGAAGAATCGCAAAGGAGGGTGTGCTCCAGCACCACTTCGTCCAGCTGCAGACACATGAAGGCAAAGTTTCCTTTGCTTTCAGTCAAGTTTATGATTTCCGCGGCATCCCTTACCAACACCTTCACAAAGATCTAGGTTTTTGGGTTGTTTCGTTCCAGGGCGGACATCACCTTGGTAAAGCCACACTTTATGGACAGCTCATGGTCCAAGAATTCCACCTATATGTTTTGAAAGGGGCCACGTTAAAACTCCTGGCTCAGACTTTCAGGACTGGGCACAATACAGCAAACCCACCATGGGGACAGCAGGATTTGGTAACACTCTCATCTCCATCACAACCTGGACCTGGCAAAGCTATTTTCTTCCACTCACCATCTTTCAATCAATATTTACTCAGCTATTAGTTGCTCCCCAGGCTCAGCATCAGAAAAGTGTTCAAACGTTACCGAATTGTCCATCTAATGGTAGAGGTCTGTGCAAGGGATATGAGAGCAAGAGGCTCAGAGATGATCAGTGGGTAACGAGAGAGGGATTCACCTTTATCATTTGTAGAAAGCCCCTGAGGCTTAGTCACATTGGCAGACTTTCCCTGGAGCAAGCAAATAAAGCTGCTCCCGGCTCAGCTCCATTCCTGATCTGGTCTTGCCATGAGACTATCCAGGCTTTGTCCCAACCCCACGTTCTGGAAAGCACGAGTGGAAGGAGGTGGATCTCGGGGATACCATGGAAAAGAATGGGCATTGCACAACACTTCATTGTACTCATATGGAGCTTATACAAAGGCCAAGAGATAGAACCAGGTGAGACTGTGAACAGGACAAGGTGATACTGCATGGTTTAAAATCAGAAAAGGTGTGCATCAGGGTTGTATCCTTTCACTGTTCTTATTCCATCTGTATGCTGAGCAATTTATACAAGAAGCTGGTCTATGTGAAAAAGAACATGGCATCAGGATTAGAGGAAGACCCAAGTAATGTCATTAGGAACATTTTCTCACTAAAAATTTTAGGTCATGGCATCAAAAGAGTGTCATTTTAACCTAAATGGGTTTTTAGACCAGTGAAATAACAGCGAGAGTGAGTCAGCATTGTGCACAGAATTGAGCGATACTGGTTCTTTGGGAAATTCATAATCCAACACTGACACTGCTGAGATAAAGGATGACAGTGAGGAAGATTCTACACCTGAGCTCTGTGATGGGCCAACGTGGTGCTCTACTCTCTTCAGGAATGGATGAGCCAGCTCCACCAAGATTCCCCTTTACTGGAGCACCTGCTATGTATGTAGACGTTGAACACAAGAACGCTTTGGCGTTCCTACAATGATTTCTGACCGATGAGGTCATCGAAAAATTGATTATGATAGCCCGGAGGTTTACTTTCAGGTTTTAACCCCTCTTCAGTTAATTTCTGTGCATGGGGGAAGGTTTGGGGCTTGCTTCATTTTCCTACATACGGTATCTCAGTTTGTCCAACACCATTTGTTGAGCAAGCAGAATTTGTCCCTTTGGATATTTCTGTGTCCTTTTTCGAAGGCTAGTTTCCTGTTGACTGGTGAATATATGTGTAGCTTTTCTGTTCGAATCCATTGATCTATATACCTCTCAGTGTACCAATACACTGCTCTCCCTTAGGGAAAAACAACAACAAAAGTTGTATGAGCCCCTATATAATGATTTTTTTAATGGACGATGAACTATTTTCCAGGCCAGCACTATCCTATGTTTGAGCACATTGCTGCAGCCACTGTGTCAATCCATCATGCCTTATAGCCTGCGGTACTCATGTTCAGGTATAGTGTTCTGCCATTCACAAGGTTCACACTGGCCAGTTCTTTCAGAAGTGGAAGACCAGGTCCTCCTCCCTCGTCTCTCTGTCTGGAAACTGCTGAAGTCTACTTGCAGTGAGTGACCCAGCAGGCATTTGAACTACTGGCTGCAAAATTTCCACCATTACAGCCAAATGCAGGCCACCACAGTACAACAGACAGTAACAGCATCTTAACACCACACAAAGGCTCCTCCCTGGGGAGACCACGTGTTCAGGCAATTGCTGCTGTTACACATGTAAGTGGGGGCTACATGAAGTCGCACCATCTCCCGTGGCCCTTCCAGGAACAGGCCATTCTTCTGTTGTTTCTACTGGACTTAGGCTCAGCTGCCAACCTGCCCTCTGCACGCATTCTTCTCCTTACCCTTCCATGTCACCTTCTCTTTGCCCAAGTCAATACTGCTGGTCAGTCACCTACTGGTGGATGCTTGCTTCTGAAGTTTCTGAACCACATTTCCCCATGGTTATGAGACATTGCTGCTGCCACTGCGAGCATTTAACAGGTTACTTTACACCTTCAATGAGAAATCTAGGGGAATAGAAAGAAAGCTGCTTCTTTCTCCCAAGGAGTGGGTGGTGGTTTTGAACCGTTTCCCTTGAGGTTAGCAGCCCAATGTGTAACCCACTACACCAGTAGAGCCTTGGTGGCACTGTCCAGCAATTATTAGACTGCTAAACATGAGGTCAGGGTTTCAAACCTACCAACTTCTCCTTGGGAGAACGATAAAGCTGTTCCCATAAAAGACTGACAGCTCCAGAAGCCCTCTATAGGCTGGCTATGAGTTGGAATTTTGCGGTCATTTAGGGCTTTTTGGTGGCATGTGATTTTTTAGGGCTTTTAGGTTGTTTGTGGACGTTCAAGGTGTGTTTTGGGCATTCGGGTGGTTTGGGGTTTTTAGGGTGTTTTATAAGATTTTAGGGAGTGTTTAAGGGATTTAGGGGTGGTTTTTTAGAGTGTATAGGTATTTTTCAGCACAGTATGGTGTTTTTAGTGATGTTACAGAGTTCCTTAGGGATTTTAGGGTATTTTTAATATTATATGTGTTTTTTCCCCCAGCATTTTAGGTTTTCTTAGGGCTTTCATGGTGTTTTCAGGGCATATATGGGGTTTAGGAATGTTTAGGGTTTGGGAATCTTCTAAGGATGATTTTTTGAAGTTTCACATGTTTGGGTGGGCATTTGGTGTTTTTTTGT
The DNA here is from genome assembly GCF_050624435.1 of Tenrec ecaudatus. Taxonomy (NCBI): domain Eukaryota; kingdom Metazoa; phylum Chordata; class Mammalia; order Afrosoricida; family Tenrecidae; genus Tenrec; species Tenrec ecaudatus. The sequence continues at coordinate 50,560 of NW_027457565.1, forward strand.
GACTTTAGAGTGTTTATGGGATCCTGTCAATTTGCAGCTTTAATTCCACAAAGAAAAGTCAGACAGCAAGCCAGAAAGGAGCAGGAAATGAAGGGGAAGCCCAGGCCACATGTTACAGCTGCCAAGTCCGGAGAACCTAGGTGTGGTCGTTGGCTACCTGGGACCGGGAGTGGGGCTGTGCTCCTGCCCAAGGGTGCTAGGGAGTAAACCAATCTCAGCTGGACGTTTGGCTTTTCTACTACTTAGCCGACTCCATGAACTTTCCCAAGGGCAGCTGGCGAATTGCCAGGGGAACCCAGCTAGACCCCCCACACAAAAGCACAGGGATGGTTACAGGAACAGGAGGTTTCACACAGTGGATGTGCAGGGCTTGGGGTCGGGATTGGGGGCCAAGGTGAGGAAGGGGCAGCAATAAGGCCTGGTCCCAAATAATCAGACACTGAGCAATAAAAGTACAAGGACTGCCAAGAGAACATGGGGACAAAGGATGGCTGGACTTCATTTGATATCTTTGGACGTGCTGTCAGGAGAGACCAGTCCCTGAAGGGACATCAAGTCCATGAAGGACATGATGCTTGGCAAAAAGTGGAGGACGGGCAATAAAACAGCTCGAACCAGCGGCTACATCAGTGGGCATAGTAACAATGGTGAGGATGGTTCGAGACCTGGCAGTGTTTTATTTTACTGCTTGTGTTTTTCTAGAACTGTCTTTCCTGGATGCACGAGGAAGGATAACTGTGCTTGTGGGAAGCAAATGCACAGTGGGCAGCGCTTTGGCCAACATAGGTACACCACCGGCACACAGTGCCCCCTTACTTGGCATCCAAAGTGACAGGATTTGTCTTTCCCCAGAGCTCTCCAGCCCTGGGGGAAGCGGCCCTGCCTTCGGCGCGCCGCCAGGGGGCAGCACTGCTGCTCTCTCACTGGCTACATCTGTGAGGACCCAGAGAGCAGCTCCTTTCTGCTGCTCTCCTCTCAGACTTCTGCCAGAAGCCTTGGCTCCTCCTGGATCCTCCCTTGATTCCCACTCTGCACCTTTGGGGACGCCCATCCTTCCTTGCTGCCTCTTCTCCAGATGCCTGAGCTGGGCTTCAAGTAGTTGTAATGTTATGCTTAGGTGAGATGTGTTCAGCTTGTTTACTGTCTGTATACAAGAAAAGAGTGCAGCCCAAGACATCCACCCTTTTGTTCCTCTATGGAAAGCCTGTTACGTGTCATAGTCTTCTCTCTGTGCAGTGCTTTCCTCTGCTGCTGATGCTTTTACATGAAATAGGACTCGGTGTGTCACCGCTACAGGAAATTATCTCTGAAAAAATAATATGCCCAGAACTCAGAAACAGTGTCAGCTTGCATCTGGCATCATGGAAGCATCATGGGTGTGTTTCCATTCATTCGCTCCTGAGTGTCACATGTTAAACTCAGTGCATAGCATAAACAGCAGCAGGCACAAACTGAGACAAAGCACACCCTTTGCTGTGAAGCACATTCCGACTCCTGGCTGCCCCTGTGCCACAGAGTAGAACTGCCCCGCAGGGGCTCCCTAGCTGTCATCTTTACAGAGGCACATGGCCACACCTCCCTTTTGGGAAGCCACTGGGTAGGTTTGAACTTCAGGGTTGTAGTAGTTGATATTGTAGAGCCCTGGAGTCAGTTCGGATTCATAGGGGCCTGTGCACTAGAGAGAGAAACAAAGCCCAGTCCTGCGCCATCCTCGCACTTGTTACTGTATTTGAGCCGATTCTCGCAGCCACGGTGTCAATCCACCTAAGTAAGGGTCTTCCTCTTGTTTGCTAACCCTCTGCCAAAAATGATGCCCTTCTTGCAGGACTGGTTCCACCATAGTAATATGTCCAAAGTACCTGAGACAACGTCTCCGCATCCTCTTTCAGATCTCCTGCCTTTAGTTTGTCAGCTCACTTCGATGGAGTCGATGCTGAGCCATAGCGACTCTATGAGATCAGAGCAGAACTATCTCTGTGGGTTTCCCAAAGGCTAACTCTATGGGAGTAGAACGCCTCATCCTTTTCTTCTGAGGACTGACTGGTGGTTCCCCACTGCTGACATTACAGTTGACAACCAAGGCATAAGCTACTATGCCACCAGAAGTCCCTTGCCCCTGTGCAATAACCAACACCACCTACACACAAAACCCACCCCTTCTCTGTCAGTTTGATGTATGGTGATGGCTTGAGTTGCTATGAAATTGGAAGCTACTAGGGGGAACCCGACAAAAACTACAATTTTTTCAAAACTATGCATTTAAATTTTTTATCCCCTTCATAGTACTCTCCATTACACTTCACACATTTGTCTAATCTGTGATTACATTCTTGGAAACATTTTTCAAACTCAGCAGTTTGGGTGACACCCTTGTTTATACCCCCACCTCTTCTGTGTTGTCAAACCACTGTCCTTCATTCATGGAAACAGAAAGAAGTCACATGGAGTGAGTTCAGGTGATTAAGATATGAGGGACAAGAGAGGCATGCTTTTTGGGGGGATGTTTTCATACTGTTATTTCTTTTTTCTTTTTTTATAATCATTTTTTGGGGCCTCATACAACTCTTATCACAATTGATACATACATCATATTTGTACATTCATTGCCCTCATCATTCTGAAAACATTTGCTCTCCACTTAATCCGCTGGCATCAACTGATAATTATTCCCCATCCCTCATGAACCCTGAATAATTTCTAAATTATTATTTTGTCATATCTTACACTATACAATATCTCCCTTCAGCCACTTTTCTGTTGTCTGTCCCCCAGGGAGATGGTTATATGTAGATCCTTGTCATCGGTTTCCCCTTTCCATTCCTCCCTCCCTCTACCCTCCTCGTATCGCCACTCTCACCACTGGTCCTGAAGGGATCATCCGCCCTGGATTCCCTGTGTTTCCAGTTCCTATCTGTACCAGTGTACATCCTCAGGTCTAGCTAGATTTGTAAGGTAGAATGGGGATCATTTTAGTTGTGGGGGAAGAAGCATTTAGGAGCTAGAGGAAAGTTGTATGTTTCATTGTTGCTACAGTGCACCCTGACTGGCTCCTCTCCTCCCTGCTACCCTTCTGTAAGGGGATGTCCAATTATCTACAAATGAGCTTTGGGTTTTCACTCCACACTCCCCCGTATTCACAAAGATATGATTTTTTTGTTCCGATGATGTCTGATACCTGATTCTTCCGACACCTCGTGATCACACATGCTGGTGTGCTTCTTTCATGTGGGCTTTGTTGCTTCTCAGCTACATGACCACTTGTTTAACTTCAAGCTTTTAAGACCCCAGAATGTATAACTTTTGATAGCCGACCACCATCAACTTTAGTCACCACATTTGCTTATGCACCCATTTGCCTCCAGCAATTGTGTTGGGGAGGTGAGCATCACGGAATGCCACTTTAATACAACAAAGTATTTTTGCATTGAGGGAGTACTTGAATGGAGGCCCAATGTACATCTGTTACCTTAATACTAAACCTATAAATATATGCATATAGATCTATTTCCCCATCGTTATACATAAATATATTTACATATGCACATGCCTTTATTTAGACCTCTATAAATGCCCTTTGCTTCCTACCTCTTTCCTTGATTTCCTTTTACTTTCTGATTGTCCCACTCTCATGTTCAGCCTTCATTTGTGTTTCAGTAATTCCTCTCGGTTACATTACTCTTGGTTACACTCTACCAAGCCTCCTACACCCTCCTCACCATCTATTTGGATCACTTGGTGTTCCCTTGTCCCTGGGTTTGTTAACAGCACTTCCTTTTTCCCTACACCCCCCTTTCCCATCTCCCCCCCCACCAGCTGTCAGTCCCATTGTTTTCTCCTCCAGATTGTTCATCCAGCCTATCTCATTTAGACAGACCTGTGGAAATCATAGCATGCACAAAAACGAGACAGAGCAAACCCAAGCAACAAAATGAAACAAAAGAACAACACCACCACCAACAAGCCAATGACAAAAAGCAAAACAAAACACAAGAAAGAAAAGCTTTTAGTTAGTTCAAGGACTGTTTGTTGGCCTTTAGGAGTGTTTTCTCATAGAGTATGATGGGTCAGCTAGCCCTGGCCCCAAAGTCTATTTTTGGTATTCCCTGGGGACTTCGTTGCTCTGTTCCCCTTCCTGTTCTGTTGTACACCCTTAGTATTTTGCCTCGGTGTGCTGGGATCAGATCGGGCGATAGAGGCATGCTGTTTTTTTTGTGTGAGCAGGTGCACTGTCGTGGTGGCAAAACCAGTCCCCTGTCTACCACTAATCAGTCCTTTTTATTTTAAATAAATCATTTGATTGGGGGATCTTACAGCTCTTGTAACAATTCATACACCAATTTGTATGAAGCACATTTGTACATACATTGCTATCATCATTTCCAAACATGTTCTTTCTCCTTGAGCTCCTTTTTTCCCCTCCTCCCACCCACGTGAACCACTGATACTTTATACATACTTTTTATTTTTATATTTTACGCCTCTGCTGTATCCCTTCACCCAAACTTCTGCTGTTTGTTCCCCTGGTTGGTGGAGTGGGGCTCTATGTCCATCATTGAGATTGGTTTCCCCTTTCTTCTGCTTCTCCCCCCTACCTTCCCTCGTGGTGTTGCTACTCTCAGTATTGGTCCTGAGGGGTTTATCTGTCCTGGATTCTGTGTGTCGGAACTTCTAGTCAATAGCAGTGTGCAAGCTCTGGTCTAGCCAGACAACTCAGACCTTCTTACACAATATCTTCAGAACCTCTATATAGGAAGCTTGATTAACAGTCTGACCTAGTGCAATGACTAAACTCCAAATGCACTATCACCCTCACATCAACAAAACCAAACAAATGAGCATCTTCTTGAAGTTTGAGTTCACTTGACGAGGTGTATTTGAGTGAGGTGATGATGGCATCTTACACTGACTTGATTTATGTTTGCATTCTGGCTTGTGAGAAGAGCACAAGGTCTTGTCACCAGCAATGACCTTGGGGAAAAAGTGTGGGTGCACTAGCTCAGAGCAAGTTGCCAGATGCCTGCCCAAACAGGAGAATGTATATTTTGAAATGTGTACCCAGTGGAGCTTTGTACCGCTTGGTTTTTTGGCGGGGGTGGGGTGGGGGTGGGGGGAAGGCCGGCTACTCCTTTGTAGGTTAGATAATCTGAGATGTGCTATTTGAAATTTCCTGGGGCCAGTTTTAGACAAAACTAGAAAAGTTAATTTTGCTGTATGGAAAAATCTGACAGTCTGGAAGTATCTAATTTTCCTCACATGCCATCATTCCCCTAGTAGCATTATTCCTAGTTAAAGCTCTCCTCTGTTCCTCCTTAGGGTTTCCCCCACTACCTGATGTTCCTTTTCTCCTACTCATCATCAAGGGACTTGTGTCCAAAGTGAGGACAGCAAATAAGAGACCCTCCTGACTCTCTGTTAAGAAGGGTGCTCTGGTGCATGCGTGTGTTTATGTGTGCACATACAATCGCATTTGAATTTTGTTGGAAGAGGCTTCATAGAGACCGAGAGTGACATGGTTAGAGCTGCTGCACATGTAGAGCACTGTACTCTATGGTGTTCTAATTCAAATGCATGTAAGGTCCAAGAGAGGTAATAGAAGCAAGTGACCAGGGTCAGGGAAGGCAGTAGGAGGAACTGAGGGAGCCTGAATGCCTCACACCCTGCCAGTTTCACTGATTCTTGGATGGGAGAGTACCAACCTAGTGCTGTGAAATCTTCGCAGTTTTCAGAGGCTTGGGGGATTTTAATTTTGTATGTAAAAAATAGACATCTAAATGCTTGTAATTTATTGATTTCGATAAACACACTGAATGCCAGTACTCAAGTCAAACAAACCAAACTGACAGCCATCGAGTCTTTGCCAACTCATAGTGACCCTATTAGACAGGGTAGAACTGCCCCTCAGTTCAGCTCCCAGCCCTGGAGGCCCACCAGTTCCTCGTTATTATCATGAGGAATACTATTTTCACAAGAGCGTTACATACCCCTAGAGACTAAACCATAAAGCCATATAGGCTTTGACCATCAATTCTGATATGCTTTTTCCTCAAACTGATGGGTCATTTGATGGAATCCTTGTATTACTTCCCTAACATAAAAATTAATCAAGCAAAGGAGATTCAGTGCTCAGTACTGCAGCCCCCTATTTAGAGATTAACTCTTAAAAACCACCACCACCACCACAGGCACCTTATCTATGTTGATAAAAACTTGAGTAGGCTGTATAAATATCTCAAGTATTTAGGATAAAATGGATTCTTTTTCTACTGTCACATATTTAGTTTGAGTTATGTGTTTCCATCTGAACACAAATTAAATAGACCTCATTGACATCTTTTCAAAATGCCATAAAAATTAAATGATTACCTTTAAAGATACTCAGTATAATTAGGCATCAGAAAAATGTACATCAACACTAGAGCGAGATAGTGTTTCAACCCATCAAGATGACACTAGCCAAGAATATTAAAAATACCATTGAGTGCTGGAAGAATGAACAGATTTGTGTCAGAAGAACAGTCTGAAAGGTCCTTAGAAGCAAGCACGGGGAGACTTCACATGCTTTGGATATGTTATCAGGAGATGCCAGTCCCTGGAAAAGGCTGAAATGTTAGGTTCAAGTATAACAACAATTTTGAAGATGGTGTAGGACTGCGCAGTGGTTCATTCTGCCTTGAGTTGGAACTGACTCAATAGCACCTAATGCTAAAAGCTAGATGCTTTTGATCCTAAATGAAAAGTGGATGGTCCAGCCTCCATACCAGCTACGTGGACAACTGCCCCTCCCCCCAGAAGAATTTACCTTAGAAGACGGCACTGAACCTGTAGCTAGGGGAGATGGACATGTCTGATCAGAGCACACAGGGGCAAATGAAGGGGGAGGAAGAGAGTGGAGCACACACTGGTCCACCAGGCTTGGAGGATGATTTTGGCACTCTGAACAGCCAATGTACAGAGTGGACCATATGGCTGATCCCACTATGAGACATGCCATCCCTTGCTGGCCCAGGGCCCTATGGGGACAATACCGGAGACTCTGTGTTGGGACTGACCCGACTGGCCCTCCAACACGGAGGCAAATCACTAAAAGCATGCAGCAGAGCAACCATGGGAGCAGAGCGGGTAGCCCCTGAGGGAGTACAAAGGACAGACTCTGGGGCCAGAGCATGATACGCCATCAGACCTGACTGAAGGACACACCTATAGAAAAAAAAAAAATCAGACCTTGATCTATTTACAGGTTTTTCTTTCTTAAAAAATTTTTTTTGTCTTTTAATTAATTTACTCTTTTATTGATCATTGGTTTTCTGTTGTTGTTTTTTTGTCATCACTGTGTTCTCACCCATCGCCTATCTTGCTATGGTTTGATTTTTGGTGCATATTATTATCTCAACAGATCTATCTAGATAAGATAGGCTGGAAGAATAGTCTGGAGGAGAAAACAACAGGACCAATGGTTCCCGGGGACATGGGAGAGAGAGAGGAGGGGGTAAGGAGGTGATGCTGACCAATCCAGCGACAGGGGAGCAACAAGTAATCCAAAATCCGTCGCAAGGAGGGTGTGAGAAGCCTGGTAGGTATTCAGCAAGGGCAATGTAACCAAGAGAAATTACTCAAACCCAAGTGAAAGCTGAGCATGATAGTCGGACAAGAGGAAAGTAAAAGTAAATAGAGGAAAGAACTAGGTGACAAAGGGTATTTCTAGAGGTCTACATACTGGCATGTACATATGTAAATATATTTATACAGGAGGGTTCGTAAATAGATCAACGTGCATATATTTATAGACTTAGTATTAAGGCAGTAGATGGACATTGCCAAATACTTACTCAATGCAAGGACACGTTATATTAAATTGGCATTCCATGATGAACACCTTTCCAACATGATGGTTGAAGAAAAATGTGTGCACTAGCAAATGTGGTGAAGAAAGCTGATGGTCCCTGGCTATCAAAAGTTATAGCATCTGGGATCTTACAGGCTTGAAAATAAAGAAGCGGCCATCTAGCTCAGAAGCAACAAAGCCCACATGGAGGAAGCACACCAGCCTGTGTGACCATGAACTGTTGAAGGGATCAGATATCAAGCATCAAAGAACACAAAAATCATGTCATTGTAAATGAGGGTGAGTGCAGAGTGGAGACTCAAAGCCCATTGGTAGGTAACTGGACACCCCCTTCCTGAAGGGATGTGGGGAGGAGATAAGCCAGTCAGGGTGCAGGGTAGCAACAATGAAACATGTTTCCTCTAGTTCCTAAATGCTTCCTCCCCCCACTATCATGATCCAAATTCTACTTTACAAATCTGGCTAGACAAGGGGATGTACAGAGAGATCGCCTTGGAGATTGGGTGGATGTTCCCACAGTAGCGTGGAGCCTCACAAGTGGTGGTCAGGCATTTCCCCCAGTCACTTGTAGGACCTCAGGATTTAGGCTGGGGATGCCCCCACTTTTTATAGGGGAGAACAACCTGTGGCCTGGTGTGTGGGAGAGGACCAGCGTGAATTCCCCAGCTGTTTGCCACACCAATAAGTGGGGGGTGGGAGCTCCCTCAGTTGGGCCTTCAGGTTTGCCCTAGGCAGAGGGGAGTGGCCTGGAGACAGCTATTGTCTTGTGATGGGAAAGAGAGTGAAAGGAGAGGAAAAAGAGAGAAAGAGGAAGACACAGACTGGGGCAATAATGCCAACCAGACTGACAACCACTCACCCACACACAACTAAAATGCACAGAGTAAACAAAGGTGACAACAGTAAAAAAAAAAAAAAAAGAAAAGAAAACAACTAAAAAGGAGAACCAAATCTGTGGAGGCTGTGGTAGGAAGTAGAGAAGAGCTTGATGGAGCGGAGAAAAGCAGAAAACCTGTAAGAAGAGCCCAATAAAAGGGAAAAGAGAGAAGAGAAAAGGAAGGAGGAGGAGAGAGTATTTTTTAAATGGTTAAAGAAATAACTGACCCTGTGTTATGCTGTGTGTAGCTCTGACTCGTCCTGTGTGCAGTACTGTCTTAGGGGTCAGGCTGCCCACTAGGAGGACAGGGTTGCCCTAGGCAGAGTGTAGGGCTCTGGAAACCAGCAGTGGTATGTGCAAGCAATGAGAGGGAGCAGAGGGAATCGTACAAGCTAAGAGAGAGGTGAAGAAAGCAAAGACAGAAAGAGGAAGGAAAGAAAAAGAGAATAAAGAGAAAGAAGGAAATAAATCCAACTGAGTTCACTAAGGTTGGCTGTGATGGTAAAGAGCAAGGAGAGAGAGAAGGAGGAAATAAAGTATAAAGTAGTAGCTGATCCCTGATTGCTTGGATGAGGGGCCAGAGGGGTTTAGACACTGCTCCAACAATGGCAGGTCAGTGTGCCCTTTTAATGCCGGGACCCAGTGGTGCTGGGCAGAATTGCCCTAGTTGACGAGATCACCTTAGAGGCATGACGGAGGTTTCTTCAACGGTGCAGCGCACTGTAGGTGTTTGTCCCAGGTGCCTTGTGTGGTGTACAGCACTCCCACAGAGGGCAGGCTGGAGTGCCTCCTGCTATTTGGGTTGATTTGCCCTAAGCGGAGGGAAGTGACCTGGAAGCCTTTATTGGCATATGAGAGGAGAGAGTGGGAGAGAAGAGGAAAAAGAGGGGAAAAGGGGAAAAAAAGAGGGATAAAGAAGAAAGCGAGTAAATAAAAGCCCAACACCAACCTGAGCACGTTGAAACTGAGTGCGGTGGAAAAGTTAGAAGGGCTAGTGAATAAAGTGAGAATAAGTAGAGCAGTGGGTAAGGAGGTAATGATACTTGATCACCTGTCCTTGAGGCCAGAGGAATTCCAACTCTTCCTCAAGGTCACGGGGTCATGGACTTGTAAGGTCTCTCTCTCTGGCCTAAATTCCAACCCCAGTCCTTGGCTCCCCGCGAGAAAAATTTCATGCGGAAGCCGGGTTCGTGATCCAAGTGAATTTAATGAGAGTTAAAAGAAGCATCAGGTTTTACAAGGCACCCATAGGATTCCTTTGACCATGGGGCCTGGCAGAGACTGCCTCAGGTCATGCAAGGATCTCTCTCCTCCCAGGAAGACGACCAGACCACCCCTCTCCCTTCTGGTCCCTGCCTTTTCAAGGGTTCCCGGGGAGGCTGGTGAAGGACCCCAGGTCAATCCCATTGGCTGAACTGCAATCATCTGGCCCAGGTGGGCTGCTCCAGGTGCAACATCCATCGGAGCCCACGGGCAGGAAAATCCAGCTTTCCTATGCTGGCTCTCCTGGGCATGCGTTAATGGACTTTCCCATCCCTGATGTAGGGTTCCACAGATGCTGTGTGAGATTACTTCAAAAGCAAGATCGCGCCCGTGGCCAGGGGTCACTTGGGTGCTGGAGTACCTGCCTTGTGCTGCATGTAGCACTGCAGCAGGGGCTGGGAGGGGGCACTGGGGGGCTCCCTCAGCCCCGTCTAGGGCTCCAAGACCGGCAGGGCCTCCCCAGCTATGTGTAGAATCACTGAGAGGGAAGCTTGTTGTCCTATCTAGACTGCTGATGCTTCCTAGATCAGAGGATTTTCTTTTTTATCCCTCTGGCCAGCTAGAATGAAATTGTCTCCCACAGTCTCTGGGCTACAGCTCAGTGCTGTTTAAGGCTGACACTGCTACAGCGGGTCTTTGTTATGGTAAAAGCTGCCAGGCCCTGTGGCTGAGTTCTGGCATTCCTTAGCTAGGTTGCTTCTTATGCTGATTTATGTTAAGGGACTCCCCTATGTGGTGCTTGGAGCTGAGCAACCAGACTTGGGTTTGAGTTTTAAACCAATCATTTATGTTTCACCCTTAAAAAAAATTCTACTTGTGATGTGCTCAGATTTGGTGGCTGTCAAGCTGACCCCCAGAGGGGGAGATCCAGCTTATCAGGGGGGTTGTTTACTAGTCGGCCAATTGGAACTAAATTTGCTCCCTGGACTCCCGACTTTCTGCCTTTTTCTCCCACACCATGATCTTCCTAAGGTAATAATATATTTTTTCTTCTACTCTAAATTATAGCTACCCACCACCAACCCCTGACCGTGAGCTCAAGGCATCCAACCGCATGGAGAGCTCAGTGTGGGGTTCCCCTCGTGTCTGAGATTCTGCCCCCTCTCAGGGCGTCCACCTGCAGGGATCCCTGCTCCAGGCAAGGGGCATATCTGGCGCCTGCCACTTCGTCAAAATTATAGTGCTTTAAAGCATTCTTGGTTTGCTTTGTGAGTGGAAATCCTACAAAAGAAGGGGTTCAGGAGAAACCCTGTTACCCTAGTTCTAATTTCAGAACTCCACCTCCCCGTTTCCTTCACCTAATTTCCTATTTTTCTGGTCTGGCAGCAGGAGCTCCAGATAGATGGGTCCTATCTGGTCGCCATTTTCTCTGAATCCCTCCATCTATTTTTTTTACACTCTTAAAAAGTACAAAACATTTACTCTACAAGCGCAAACAGATTTTCAAAAGCAGGGAAAAACCTGAACGTTCAGTACATGGTTCAATCGTCTTTTCATCTCTGCGCCCTAACTATGCTGAGCTCCATGGAACTCCATGGAGGGGAGCTATTCTGGCGTCATCGAGCCAAGTGAGTGTTTTGAATTACCTCAAGTGAATATTTGACTGGAAAGCATAGGGTGTAAAAAAACCCTGAAATCAGATGGTACATATCTATCACAAAGAACAGGGCCTTGTACTTAAACCTTTTTTCTGAAAATAAGCAGCCATCTAAGTGAGATGTCAACTAAGTCCGCCCAGAACAAGCAGCACAGCCAGTGTGATGCCAGGGTGATAAATAATAGAATCTCAATCTGCAGGTATAAACAAGAATCAGAGCTTAAGTTCGGAACACCCAGTTTGCAAAAGGACTCAAATGCACATGCGGGGTGAATTCCCTCTGACCACAGTCCATGGACATGAACAGATACAGTTAAGTTCAAATGTAACACCTCATCATTTGATCTCTTCAGACTAATTTTAATTTGGTTCCAGTTTTTAGTATTTTTCACTTTCTGTTCGATTGAGGTTTTTCTCTCTTTTATCATTGTTAGTTTTTCTTTTCTACTTGTTTCTTGATTTTGTTTTGTATTTTTTTTTTAATACATATGAAATCCAGGAGAGGTAAATCCAGAGAGACACTAACAGAATTAACAATCTCCTAGGGACAGGCAGGGAAGATTTGGGGGAGTGAGGGGGGGGGGCTAACAAAAATGAATATAAAAGAAGGAAATGTTGTAAACCTGATTGTGATGACGATTACACAAATCTTAATATGACTGAAGTATTGAATGATATATGTGAATTATATGAGAATTAAAATAAAACAAAAGCTGAGGTCAGAGATAGGGCAGCAATTTAACCCTGAATCTCTTGGTGAAGATTGAATGTCATTTTGTGCCAAGAGCCCATTTTTCCACTCATGAAGTTTGGGGAACCGGCCATGCTCCTTCATCACTGTTCTTACCTCAATAAATGGGTACAGTTCACTCTTCTCCCTTTTCTTCTCTGTCACATACTTTGCAGCAGTCAGGGGAACAGAACTTACAGTCCTGAAAGGGATCCATGAGTGTTAGTCCAGGTAGACTAGAGAAACAAATCCACACTCATATGTGTATAGGAAAGACCTTTATATACAAGAACAGTTGTATATTGAGAAAGCATTCCAGCCCAACCAAGATCAAGTCCATAAGTCCAATATTAGCCCATGTCTGATATCAATCTATAATGTTCTCTTCAGACTCATGAAACACCTTCAATGACCCCAAATGCAGGAAGATCACAGGTCAGTAGTTGCAAAGTCTTCTGCATCCAGTGGTGGTAGAAGCATCTCAGCTTTGGCAGGGTCTCCATGTGGCTCCTCCAGTTCCCAGGGCATGGGTTCTATCAGTGTGGTGCCATGTGTCTTGTTAGTAGGACATCTCTCAGGGAATGAGCAGAAAGATAGTCTGCTGCCTCCAAGGAGGAAATACTAGATTTCCCAGAACCCTGACGGGAAGGCCAGGCCCACAAAGAGGCCTCATTGGCCATAACCCAATAGAGAGACTAGAGTCTACCCCTTCACTCTTAATCCTCTCAAGTCCCAAATTGACACCAGATTGTATAACTACAACAGACCACCCCTTGTCCATTTGACATTTTCACAAAATTCTTTAGCCATATATAATTTCAAAACAATAATAGAATCATATCAGTATCTAACAGTATAATATGAAAATGCATACATTTCACTGTGTGCCACCCTCCTTTAAACATAATATTCTGTAAGTGATGAAACAAAAATATCCTATGCTTAACAATTGCAGTTAAGGTACACCCACATATTAATCCTATAAGTCTATGAATATATTACAGTATCTATGAAAGCTTGTAAGCTAGCAATTTCATAACTTTATCTGGCCCATTTTGGCTATCCAGTTTCTCTACTGCCTACTTCCATCAACCCAGTGCTCTGAGGAGACAATCATATTCTTCAATATAAAGAGTCTTCATGCCAGTTGGAACCTTGTGAAGTCCACATCCACAAGAAAGTCAAAGCAGGACAGTTCGTCTATACAGTCTGCAGCAGTATATACCAGTGCACAGGCTCAACATTCTTCTCTTCATCTGGTCGGGTTCGGGTCAAGTCAATGTGGGCTCCCTCTCTTGGCCTCACCTCAGTGTCCATTGGTCGCATTGCCTTTAGGCCTTGGCCCCATCACCAATTCTCCACAACTCTAGTCCCCTCGGAGTAGGTCATGGACTTCAAACCAGTCAACCCGCTCTCATCTTCTTCTCTACTGCCTGTAAACCAGGTCCACGAGTGTCAGTGATCAGAATGAACCCGCTGCTCTATTGCTGCTATTCTGCCACTTTCACTCAACAAGCAGATCCAGGTGGTCACCTAGCAATCATTTCAGGCTTCTACAGGCTCCCTTGAATGTTCAGTACTAGAAAGGAGTTTCTTCAGGCTTTGAGATTTTTTCCAATTTCTGACAAAAACCACTATTCAAAATTCAAATATTACAAAAGTTCCCTTTTAATGCACATGAAGCTCTTCCTCACAGTGGGAGCAGTGCACAGAAACGGACCTTGATGCTGGGCTGCTCTGTGCGTGCTTTGGTCAGTTGGGAGCTGCTGATTCACAGATTCACTTCACGTGGATGAAGATGCTTGTTTGCTTCCCCGTGAGTTTATTGCGCTTCAACAGAGAAGAACCCTGTTCTTGGGTTTTGCCTCTGCCTTGCTCCTAGCACCGCTGGAATAGAAAGATCACACATGATTTTTTTGTTGTTGTTTCAAAAACCAGAAAAGAAATGCCGTGTACCTGTTAGGTAAGTAGAGGCAGAACTGAGGGTGGTCGCTGTGCATGCCAAACCTCCTCCCCATCACAGACAGTTGAAAGCTGCTTCAGGCTGGAAAGATGCACACATTTAGGTCCTTGTGACAGGAAGCAGGTCAACCTGGGCGGGCCCCCATCTAGACCAGGTGGGCTTAATTCAGTCAATGGGGTCAAACAGTACCGTCAGCCATGCCTACCAACAGGGTATGGGTGGGGGCCTCAAACCAGCTGTCATGCAACCCAGCGTGCGTGGGCTGTCCAGTCCGCCCCCACCCCCCACGAGCATATTTGCCTCTTCTATCCTTTATAAAGTCACTTGGATCACAAACTAGGTTTCTGCGTCAATTGGTTCTTGTGTGAAGCCAAGGACAGAGGTACATTTCTCCCAGAGAGAGCCCTCACATAACCAAATCAGATTATAGCCTTCAGTGTTAGTGTTCCAACGAATTTTGGGGGAATATCTCAAGTGTTAGTGGTAAGGACACAACTCAATCCATATTATCTCTTTATTTTGCTCAGCCAGATGCTTGCCCTTTGAGCCTGAATTGTTGCAAGGCTTATTACCCCATCAAGTGTTCCCAGAGCAAGCCCTAAATGGGCAGTAGTCACACACAAGGAAGATTTGCAGGGGACACTGTTAAGAATGATTAATGCTTAAGTGTTCCTTGTCTCCCCAAATGTACCATCTGGCAGAAAATTTGTTAGATCTCTCTCCTGGGAGAGATATACCTCAGCTCTTGAATAACTCTCCTGGTCATAGAAGTCAAATTCCAAGCTTTTCATCCAACATTCATAAAGCTAAATAAATGTTACATAAACCTAAGTTCTCTATCTTGGATAAGAAAAAGTAAAACCATGACTTGAGAAGGTTTTCATTGAGGACAGAGACAACTTCAGATATTCTAAGCCTATGAAATTGGTCATGATTCAGGCAACTTGCCAAGGAAGCACGTAATACCTAGGTGGGAGGTGGAATGAATAAGAACTTGCACTAAGATTCCATTCCATCAGGTGCAGCTGGTGAATTTGGAGGCCCAGAGCAGGCAGTGGGAGAGAGAAGACCAGAGCAGGGGAGGGATGTGATGAGCTGGAGGGTAGAGGGAGGGATTATGTGTTGTCCTGCTGTCACCTCCCACCCCACTGTGACCCTTTAGTGATGTGGGCCCAGGTTTGTGATGCAAGTGGGTTTGAAGCCAGAGGGGACTCAGAGTGCTCAATTGCCTGAGTGCAACCGCTGTATCCAGAAGATGGAGGAGATTCTCTTTCTGCTGGAACTGAAAAGTGCTTCCTGGCTGACCTACCAATACCCCACCTGGTTCACTGTTTTGACCTTGGGCATCCTGTATGGAGTGGGTTGCTTCTTCCTGGTCCTCCCCTTCCTTCCAAATACTCCACCTGTGCGACCACCCAGAAAAAGGATAAAGGTAAGAAATTCTCAACCCAGCCATAGGAGAGATTGATTTTTCCTTGTTTTATAAATTTTTCCTTTCGTAATTAATTTCCTGATAGGGGAAATCTCAAGAAAGAAGAGACCATCAGCCCTGGCTTTGGAATGTTGATGAGGGCTGGTGCGTCCTTACTCACTGTTAGGACTTTGTTCACTGCATTGGTATCATTTTATCCTTGCCGGCTTATGTTGATTTTCATTATTTCTGTTGGCTTTCCCTGTTTGTGAAGCACAGGAGGCGTGGAGGCATCATGATCATCATGGACACAAGGGTTGACAGAGTTGCAGGTGGAGAGATCTCATGGCAGAGGGAGGGATTGTGAGATCAGCAGTGTGGAGCACTCCCCCATCGGGATGCTAGGGAGTGAAGGGGGATTGATTTCAAGACGAAAAAATGAAGGAGGCCAGAGGGGACAGAGAGCTTTAGACCTGACTGTGATTACACAACTCCTTTTGAAGGCAATTTAACCATGGAGGGGGGGAATTGTTGTTCTAAAATGGATATGGTAATCATTGATTGTACCATTGCCCTTGATCTGATTGAACGACTGAACTATTGAGTCGTATGATATGTAAATCATTTGCCAGTAAGATGTGCATTCAAAAAGATTTCTCTTAGAAAACCTCAGATCACCCATCTCTAATTGTTGTAGAGGGCAATAGGTAAAAATCCTCAATATAGTGACTCAGTGGCTGAGGACTAGATGACTAGACGTTTCAAAGGGCAGCTCTCATCACTGGGTCCTCAGTCTCTTTCCTTGAGCTCCAGTCTCTGGGCCAAGGCTCCTTTTCTGTCTGGGCTAATTGAGAAAGCATGGCTGACCCCGGGGAGGAAGTGGTCAAGGGCTGGCCCAGAGCTTCAGCCTCCATAATCAAAATCTTTCCCACCAGAACACTGAGTGCTGAGAGTGTGTGCTCTCCGTGAGCAGAGGAAGGCTGACGGAAGAAATGCACTCTAGGTCTCACACAGAAGCTGGTTTCTGGGCTTTAGTCATTCCATGGAGATTGTCATTCTTCTAATCACCAGTAAATGCCTGCAGTTTGTCACAAAGAACAGACGCAGGATTGGATTCCAGCCTGACTTCCTCTCTTGTGCCCCAGACTCAGGTGGAGACAAGGAGAAGCAGCAGGTCAAGGGACAAAGGTGATGCTCTGAAAGGTAAGGTTCTGCCCATTCAACCAAGTTCTATAAGCTCTCCTGTCCCCTCCTCTGCAGGATGCCAGTGGCAAGAGCCCGTCTCTCTCAGGTAATAATCCTGAACAAAAGGATACTGGGGATGGAAACAGAACCCAGATATTTCCCAGATGTACAAGAGGGGCCTAGGATGGGATGAAGGCTGGCCAAGGTAGGACCCAGTAGGGATCAGTAGGGGTGTCAGGAGCAGTTTCTGGTTGATTTGGAGGTGGAACATCGAGGGGGTAACTGCGAAAAGCTATGTAACTTTGCCAAGGTTCAGATTGCTCACTGAGACCCCACAGACAATATTGGAAACCGATGCTCCTTGAAATGCCAAAGCACCTCCTGCCCGTGGGAGTAAGCTATCATTTGACCTTGAGCTCTGGAGAGTCCAACGTCCTAAGTGCACAGCCCGTGTGACATTCCTTTCGGTCTTCTGGGAGGGCTGCACCATAACGGTTCTCCTGATTTGTAGCTTTCCGAAGCTTCCTGCAAGAACTATATGGCGCTCAGAACCTGCGTTTGCGTCGTAGGCAGAAGTAAGTAACCTTCCTGCTTCACCGCGGGGTGCATCTTCCAACCAGGGTGCCTGTGTGGCCTCGGGCTGCAGAGCAGCTGGGATGCGCTGGTTTGGGGGACACTTTCAGGGATGGGCAGAGAATGACAGGAGTCCCGGGCAGTGGGGTGGGGCAGGAAGAGCAGGCCATCAAGGCTTGGGGAGGGGCTGAGCTTGCACCGACCCTTGCTAGCCTGCTAGGTCTCTTGCCCCTTCAGTCCTGGCTGTAATCTGGTCCTTCTGTCTCCTGCAGCCACTTGGGAAACCCGCCTGACACTGGCAGCTTTGGTCAACAGAAAGCTCAAGCCCTCTCTGGTAGCTGGCGAAATAGAGGGACGGCTGAAGTCCACGTCGGTACGCGCGCCCCACACGGTTCTGCGGCTCATCCATTCCGGACACCTAGGTCTCAGAACTCCACCCTTCCACGGGCCCAGATGTGCCTCTCAACTTCTCATGTCTTACCCGCCTTGAGTCAATCACCAGACTGCGCACATTCCCGTGAACCTGACAGTCTTTCACCCACACCACTGGCTCTTCCCTCACCCAGTGCCAAACCCCGGATTCAAAGGCCTACCTGCAGCCTCCAAGCACTCTCTGGGACTCACCAGCCCCGCCTCCCACAGGGACTCATTCTCAGAATGACTTGTTGGCAAGGCCCAGGCAGAGCCCATCTCCACACAACCGCTGCTCCACACCTGCCATGGCAGCCATCACAAGTCAGGATCCCACAGGCCGCCATACTGCCTCCCCACCCCAGTGTTGGGCAGCTGCCAAGAACTTACAGCTTCCCTCCGTGGAATACTTTGGGTCTCTGAAAGAGCACTCTACCTGGCACCCCCAAGAAGACACCTTTCGGGAAGGACCCACAAAGAGGCAGGGGGAAGTAGGGAGCCCCACCTTGCTCAACCCCAATGTCCACAAGCTGCTGGAAATAGAAATCACAAAGGCAGAGAAATGGAATATTTGGGAAGAAAAAGGAAAGGGTGTATCAGAATACCATCTGCAGGCTTTAAATATGTTGAAGGCACTCGATGGGGAGCAGATCACTGCACCTCCCCAGCCCTTCTGGAATGCCAGCATCAAAGCAGAGCAGATACCCAGCCCTCAGAAGCATTTTCCACAAAAATTCAGTGAGTTTTTCTGGGGTCTCCCTTTTCTGCACAGCGAGTCTCTGGCCGCTGCTCTCAGGGTCTCTGGATCCACCCTAGAGTTTCCCACTGTCCTATTTAATGAAATTCCTAATGTCTTACCAGCTCAAATGCAAGCTAAAGAGTACCCACTCTTGTTGCAACATCACTCCTTGCCCTACACTGAAGGCCGATTCCAACTTTTACTTCCAACTGCATGCCAAGCCCAGGCCCCACCGCCGGCTACAGTCCTGACTCCGCCCGGTCCACAGCCCCGTGGCCCACTCGCAGTACCTTTTCCTCCTCCTCACAAGAGTCCCTGTGATGAATCCTGTCTTACCGTCCACACTAAGTCCCAATCACGCGTTCCAAATTCACTTCAACAGCTGGAAAGCCATTTTTTTTAAAGAAACAACAGGAAAGTGAGAGTTCTTTACCCTTTAGGATGATGATGCCACGACCCCAGGAAGCTTTTTGTCTTCGCAGCCCCACTCATCCCCAGGACAATCAGAAGGTCCAGACCCCAAAGACAGACCCCAAGCTTCCTGGCTGCTTGAAGCAATCGGAGCTCCACCGCCAAGAGAACTTCCCTCAATTGCAGGGGCCCCTCGGCAATGGGACTCTTGAGTCTCTGACACTAAAGCAGCCTCAGGAAAAATGGCCAGGGACTTGTCTGGATATTAAGCAGCCCGAATGCTCCTGCTCCACACCTGGAGACAAGCAGAGGAAGAATGTAATGAAGACGGTGTCCCCAGGAAGATGCACACACCCTGGACCGTCGCTTGCGTGCTGCAGAGCCGGTGTCCAGCTGAGGAACAACTCGGTCAATGGGCAAGGAAATTACTTGAGGAAAATATCCAAATGTAATCTATCTATCAATGGATCAGGAAACTACTGCCCAAAAGGTACTCCGGGAGCCGACTCAAAGGAGTTAAGTGATTTGAGGATACACAAGGGGATTAACACAGGAACTTACACCCTAAGGGGTCCAAACAAAATCCTACTGGAAAACACCCTGAATGTCCACATGCGCAGGAAGGTGGAGCAGATTAGAAAGGATCAGATCCCTGGCATTGTTTGCCGTTCATGTCTTGCGACCACGTATGCTTTGTCTATTTCCCTGACCCACAGAGCCTTTCCTTTCTCAGCCCGGGCACTCAACAGGTGCTGGACTCGCATATCGTAAGGCTCCAAATGAGGCAGAGGTGGTGCATGCCCCTCAAAGTCCTTGAGCCCACAAACCTTTGTAGGACAAGAAAAGACAACGCAATGTCCTTTCCACAGTCCACCTGCTTAGCCACCCCTAAGTCTTCAACTAACCCAGTAACTGAGGCTGTCAAGGTCCTGGGAGAACCCTGTCAGGCAGACTGGGGAGAGAGGGTGACCCCAAAGAAATCAAGCCCTACCCTGGAGAGTCCTTTTGCTGATTGCTCCCCTACAGAGGAGCCTGTTCAGGGAACCCCAGCCTACCCCCCACTTGATAATGACAGTGGATGCTCATTGGCCCTCAGGCAGCCGTTTCCAGCCTTCATGCCCAGTATCCTTGGCAGAACCTTCCAGAATGAAAGTGTCCAGAGAGAGAGCCTAGAGCAAACCTCAAATCCAGTACTGACCAGCAAGGGGTCAAGGAAAGAGGGTGCTAGTTGTGCCCCAGGAGGCCCCAGATTGGAAGTGAACTCTGAATGTCCATCTTCAAGAGCCAAAGAGACAGGGTTGGTGGTGGTCAAGAAGTCCTCTTCAATAGAACTAGACGATAGAGACACTTTCAAAACCAGTGTGCTGGCAAAATCTCAAACCAATCATGTGGACCGGGGGTGCTTCGAGGCTCTAGGATGTAGTAAAAGTTTCCTGCTACCTGGAAAGTGTGCTCCAGTTCCTGAAAAGCCAAGCCTTACAGCACGAGTGTGCAGTGAGATTAAGCTCCAGGTGGAGGTAGAGGCAGAGGGTGGTTCTCCATGCTGTCCTGTTGACGGGCTCCTTCAGGACTGCACCACTGATGTGCTCACTGCCACCAATGTTTTGCCTTCTCAGGTGGTCCATTGCCGCCCCCAGCATTTGTTCACTGGGGATAAGCCAATATGTCAAGGGCCAAGTGGCTTCGTGGTGGCTAGAGCAAGTTACATGGGGCAGCAGAAGCTCAAAAGCCCCAACCTTCAGGACCCCTCGACAAGGAGAAGGAAGGATGCTGTTCCCACTGACAAGAGGGAGACTCATAAATGGCCCAATCCAGAAGAGCATGGAAAAGGATTAGCGGGAAGAGGCATCTCCCAAGTCTGTGGGTTAAGCCAGCCTGTGCAAGACAAGGCATTGGCTGAGTGCCTTGAGATCAAGTCCTCACAGCTCCCACCAGAGAAGGGACAGCTTCCTGCTGAGGGCCACTGCAAAAAATGGAGGAAGCACTTTGTCCAGTGGATTTGCTCCAGCAAAAAATCTACAGGACACGGTGATCCTTTGCAAAAAGGAAAGCCCGTATTACCCTGTGGTCACAGCCTTGGGCCCCTTCAAAGACAACCAGTGTCTCCTAACAAGGTCACGGAGGCTCAGGTGCTCACGACAGATGTTGGCCAAGTCCTAGAGGGGACACCAGGCTGTCATCAGGAGTATCTTGCGTCAACGTTATGTCCACGAAAAGAAACGCAGGCCTCAGTTAATGGATGTTCCTCCAGCTGCAGGGCTCCTCTCTTTGTAGAACACAGGAGAGTGGCAAGTGTGAGACCCTGCCTCCACCAGGCGATACCTGACTGCCAGAGCCTTCCCACCACGAGCACCTGTATCAGGGATGTATTCACAAATTTCTGTCCGTTCAGGGGATTCAGTGTCAGAAGCCACACTCAGCCATTGCCCCCCAGGGTGTTTGTGTGCCCAGTCAGCTTGCAGCAGCAGAGGCGGAGGAGGTGGGCTTACTCCAGTTACCCTTACCACTGCCCACGTCACTGTCTTCGAGAATATGTCTTATCTGGCAAATTAGAAGACGCTTCTTCTGCTCTGATTAGTAGGAAAGTATCCATGCCAGCTACTTTAGCCTGTTCTGCACAGGCTAATGGCTTCTCTCAGCCATGATATTCATTGTTCCATAATAGAGATTTTCCCCCTCCTACATTAAAGTGTGACTTCTGTGCTGCATGGCGGGATCTAGAGGGGGTGTCATGTGTGTTAGTCTGTGTAGACTAGAGAAACAAAATTCATACACTCATATTTTATGAGTTTTATATAAAGGTTAAGTGAACATTGAAAAGCATCCCAACCCAGTTCAATCTAAGACCACCAGTCCAATAGTATCCCATGTGTCTGACACCAATCTACAAAGTCCTCCTCACAATCCAAAAACACACGGGGAGACAATGACTGCAGGAGGAAATTGTAGTCCGTGCGCTGGCAGGTTCTCCATGAGGCTGCTGCAGAAACCAGGGCTGCAACAGGGTAGGTCCATGCGGCTTCTCCTCAGGGATCTCCCAGGAAATGAGTCTTTCCAGCTGCTTTAGGGACCTAACAAATGCATATCCACCCTGGTGGCACTATCAGAGAGCAAGAGACCAGAAAGGCTAGGCTCACAGAGCCATTGATCTCCCTGCCCTTCAATTAACCCCACATGAGTTCATTGACGAGGTTGGCATAATATACCTTTAACTATGTTAGATACTGCGTCTCCTTCTCTGAGTGCTAGCTTTGACTTCTCAAAGGGCAGGGCTCTGGAGGAGGTTTTCAGCAGTGTTTCCCACCCACTTCCATCCCAAGTTCTTCATTTTGCACCTCTTATGATTTATGGTAACACCCCTACTGTGAAAACCTCAGAAGGTCCCAACACAGTGAAGAATGTTCCCTGGTGCCATTACTTTGTCTTCAACGTTATGTGGCTGCAGTTGATAGGTTTTTTGAGGCGCAATCCAGCCAAGAAATTCCATCGCAGGCTCCAGAAGAGGTTTAGACCAAAGTAGCGTCTCATGGTACCAAGCAGGCATGAGACATGTGGCGGCCTGTCTAAGTCCCACATGTGCATTTGATGAAGGCTGCCAAGTTTGGCATGGAGGTTCCGCCTCAATACACCTGTCACAAAATGTGAAATGACATATTTTGCTACCTTTGCCTCTCTCCCAGCCTAGGGTAGCCTCCAGGATGGAAGTCCCAGGTCTGACACATGTGGGTGGGAACTGCTAGGGAGGCTGCCAGCGGGGGACTCTGCTCACCCACTGCACCAAGGGAAAATCCGGTTCACAGCTCACATGCCTTCCTCTGTATATAAACCCGGAGAAGGAGCAACAGCTTAGGCTGAGTGGTACAGGATGAGCGTCTGTGTAATAACCACTAATGGTTAGGCACCATGGACACAGGGTAGGGAAGGATACAGTGAAGAAGAATATGAAGCGTTGGACGTAGCAAAGGGGGCCAAAGAGCATGAGGATCCCCAGAAATGATGCAAGACACAAGCGGAGCTAACACAGGCTTACAAAGGGGAATCGGCCAGGTGCTTCACCCCAGCTTTAGCTAGCTGCCCCCACAGCAGAACTTTATCTCCTACAGAGAGCACTGGGTTGTATAGCAAAGGCACAGCTTTCAAGCAGGGAAGGTTACTTTCTCAATACTATCTTTAGTGGGGCGACAAACTGTTATTTTACTTGATTTCCATCTCCTGACTGGGGGAAGGATGAGTTGATAGCCAGGGTGGGGTAGAGTGGGGATGAGTCAATAACAGGGTGCCAGGACTCAGGAAACATGACCCCAGGCTTTTGGGCTTCACACATGCATACACACACGCGTCCGCGCTCTAGGAATGTTCTCACGAAACATGACCCCAGGCTGGTGGTCTTCACATGCACACACACGCGTGCGCACACACACACATACATGCTCTAGGAATGTTCTCAGCAAACATGACCCCAGGCTGGTGGTCTTCACATACACACACACACACACGCACACACACGCACACACACACACACGCTCTAGGAATGTTCTCAGGAAACATGATCCCAGGCTGGTGGTTTTCACACACACACTCACACGCACACTCTAGGAATGTTCTCAGGAAACATGACCCCAGGCTGGTGATCTTCACACACACGCACACACACACGCGCGTGCACGTGCTCTAGGAATGTTCTCCGGAGAGAGTGGCTTCTAAGGATTGAGTGCTGCAAAGAAAGTCACAACTGGGAGCAGCCTTCCCTTCCCCTAGAGACTCCTGGGAAATCAGGATGTGCATGGAGATTAGACATCACCTGTCTTGATAAGGGAAACCAGTTCAATAGTGGTCAGTGTTTCCTCTGTGCTTCTAACACAGGGTTTTATTTCCTGGGCACCAGATTATAGAAGGAGGCAGGAGGGCCCCCCAAAATATGATTAGTTGATCCACTAGAGTAAATTCTCATGTGCTTAAAAGAACACCCCTGGTGGGCCAGGGTTTACTGGATGGCGAGGAAGACATCCACTGAGCCTTGACCTCCATGCCTCAGTCAGGACACCAAGTGTGTGTGTGGGGTGGGTGGGGACTGACACCAATGGTGGAGGAGGGAAGTGGACATAGGCCCCAGAGACTGCTGGTACAGCAGCATGATGTTGTTTCTGGAGTCCTGATTGTGCCAAGGCAGCCTCTGGAGTGACTGTGGCAGTAAAAAATCAGATTCTGGATCTGCAGAGCCTGGATCTGGGGCCTCTTGGGTAGCAGGTAGCTTGGGTGTGTTCCTAGAGAGAGTGAAGAGCTGGACACCGGACTACCCGCTGCTGAACCCTACCGTTCGTGCTAGGTAAGTGCACGGAGATGGAGAGAAGACCCTGAAAGAACAGCAAGGGGTGCATGGACCAAGCCCCTTCCCTTTCCCCTGCCACCAGGTCCTCTTATATGGTGCTGTGAGGTCAAACAAAGGGAAGCCCACTCAGACCTGCAGAGACCTCAGCGAAACAACTGCCCCCCACCCCCCACAATTCAGCAGACATCTCACAAGGACACTCACACATACCCGAGAGAGAAACCTCACACACATACTTCCTTGGAGACTTCCAGAGAGACTCAGAGGCCTCGCACAGAGACTTCATATGAAGTTCTCAGCATCCTTTATGGAGACTTCTCAGAGACCCCACAGGGACCTCACACAAAGCCCTCCCACATAGCTCACTGCCAGCACGGGAGAATTAGCAGCCGCTGTCCACCCCTGAGCTCCTGGAAACTTTCACACATTGTCTGCAGTGCCCCCCATGCTTGTGCATCTTTGTCCTCATAGCCTTGCTTGGGAACAACAGAATCACAAACTGCACGTAGTTGTGTGCAAATTTTTTCCACTGAAACGTTTTCACTAGCCTGAACTCTGAACTGTAGTTTACAATTGAAATACAAGTAAAACTGCCAACACCAAATGAGAGTGTGATTTTAGATGGTGTGCAGTCAAATGTCGTACGCCACACTTTTACTTTTGCTTCGGACAAATTCTCTAATTGGTGGGGAAGTGACTGACTACTTTGGAAGCAACAGAACAGTCCATCAAATGGGCTTCAGGACTCAAATATATAAATAGACATCTGATCTGAACTCAAACTCATTCCCCAAGGGGCTCATGAAACTAATTTTTTTGGAAGAGTGAAGGAACCCACATGAAAATAACAAAATTTACATCACATTGTGTCTGTCTGGCTTAATTTCTCAATGAAACAGCTGTCATATCTGAAGATATTCAGGGCAACATTCCTTTTACAGCTCTGTCGACATTATAATTAATATGATTTTTCTGTGAAATGTAATATTTCTAAGTTATGCAAAGTCCTAATGTTTATCTACCACAACAAACTGATAATATTTCGAAGGATTAAGAAATAGATGAAGAAATAATAATTAATGAAATACACATTTTCAGGTAGTACCATTTACAATAGCCAAGCGTAAATGAAAATATCTATATCTATACTTGAATAAAAAAACAACAGATTTATATGAGGAAAACTACAGAAATTACAAGAAATCAAGAGTGACCTCAGCAAATGGGATAATATCCCATGCTCCTTGACCAGACGACTCAATGTAGTACAGTTATCAGTTCTACTCAAGGCACTAGACAAGTTTAATTCACTCCTGATAAAATTACCCTCATCTTTCTTCAAAGAATTGCAAAAACACTGATTACTAACTTCATATGGTAAGGGCATAGGTCAGGGGTTGAACCTACAAACTTCTCCTTGGTAGAAAGATAAAACTGTTCTCATAAAAGACTTGTAGGCTGGCTTTGAGTTGGAATTTTGGGGTCATTTAGGATTTTTTTGTGGCATGTGATTTTTAGGGCTTTAAGGTCATTTGGGGTCATTTAATTTTTTTGCGCATTAGGGTGGTTTGGGCTTTAAGGGTGTTTTATAAGGTTTAAGGGAGTTTTTAAGGGATTTAGGGGTGATTTTTTGGAGTGTATAGGTATTTTTTAGCAGGTAGGGGTGTTTTTAGTGATCTTACAGGGTTTCTTAGAGATTTTAGGGTATTTTAAAATATTTTATGTGTTTTTCCCCAGCATTTTATGTTTTGTTGGGGCTTTCATGTTGTCTTCAGGGCATTTATGTGGTTTTGGAAGTTCATGGTTTGGGAATCTTCTAGGGATATGATTTGGAAGTTCCACATGTTTTGGGAGGCATTTAGTGTGTTATTTGTGGCTTCAGAGTGTTATTTGAATTTTAGGGAATATTATGGCTTTTCAGACATTTTAAGGCTTTTAGGGTGATTTTAGTGTTTAAGGGTGTTTATTAGGCTTATATGTGTTTTTATGGCTTTTAGTGTTTTGTTAAAATTTTAGGGTGCTTCTTAAGGCCTTAGAGTGTTTGGGGGGATTAGGTTTTGGTTTTCAGGGCTTTAGGGTTTTGTTGGATTATTTTTTGCTTTCATGGTGAATTCATGTCTATTAGGTTGTTGGACTTTTACAGGGTTTTATAGTGCTTCGGGTTGCTTTGTAGGGATGTTCTTGGGGTTTTAAAAGGCTTTTAGCGTGTTTTTAGGGCTTCACGTGTTCTTTATTTTGCGTTTTAAGGCATTTGCATAATATTAGGGCATTTATTATGTTTTTGGGACGTAAGGAGTTTTTTTTAAGACTTATGGTGCATTAGGGTGTTTTAGAAAGGCTTTTACCATGTATTTAATGGTCTTAAGATGTTTTAGAGAGTCTTTAGGGGTGGTCTTAGCATTTTAGAAATATTTTAGACGTTTTAGGGTTTTTAAGGCATTTATAGTGTTTTTACGACTTTTAAGGTGTTTTTAGAACATGCCTGACAGGTACACACTATTTCAATCAGGCTCTGGTTAGTGCCTCTCAATCAATTGGTGACATGGGAGTCTGGATAATGGATTACCTTTACTATGCAGATGAGAAAACTCACTCAAAAAGACACAGGTGTTGACCCACAGGCACACAACTGGTTAACAACAAAGACATATTCACAATCAGTGTTGGGAGCCAGAGCCCTAAGCCCCACATACCTGTCCCCAGCCGAACAGTCAATCTATCCTGAACCATCAAATGATCTGAGCAGATCCTCCCACCCAACTCCCCTTCCCATGCCAAATATTTTATTTCAGAAGGTGGCAGTGAATCTGCAGCTCTGAGAGAGGGACATATCTGATTGGAGCACATGGAGCAGATGAAGGGGGAGGAGGGGAGTGTGGAGCACATCCTGGCACACCAGGACTTGAGGATGATGTTCCCACTCAGAGAATCCAGTCCACATAGAAGACCACATGGCCAGCCCCACGATGAGACAAGACACCCCTCAAAGACCCATAGCCTTAGAGGGGACAACACTGAAGACACAGTGTGGGAAATGCGCCCGAACTAATCCTGCCACACCGAGGCATAACACTAAGGGGGTACAGCAGAAGAGCAAGAAAACGAAGCATCAAGGTCCCCAGGGAATGCCAAAGGATGACTTTGGGGCCAGTACTTGGTACACCACCAGACTGGACTGGAAAACACTCTTAAAGGCCAACAAACTTGGACTATCTAGGTTAACGAACGGTCACTTGGACTATGTAGGTAACCTAACGGGCACTTGGACTGTCTAGGTTACCTAGCGGGCACTTTGACTATCTAGGTTAACTAGCAGACCTTGGACTATGTAGGTTAACTAGCGGGCCCTTGGACTATGTAGGCTAACTAGCGGGCTCTTGGACTATCTAGGTTTCCTAGCAGGCACTTGGACTATGTACATACCATAGCGCGCACTTGGACTATCTAGGTTACCTAGCGGGAACTTGGATTATGTACATTCCCTAGCGGGCACTTGGACTATCTATGTTAACTAGCGGGCACTTGGAATATGTAGGTTAACTAGCGGACACTTGCACTATGTAGGTTACCTAGCAGGCACTTGGACTATCTAGGTTAACTAGCGGGCACTTGGACTATCTAGGTTAACTAGCGTGCACTTGGACTATGTAGGTTCCCTAGTGGGCACTTTGACTCTGTATGTTCCCTACGGACACTTGAACTAGGTAAGTTAACTACCGGGCTCTTGGACTATGTAGGTTAAATAGCGGGCCCTTGGACTATCTAGGTTACCTAGCGGGCACTTGGACTATGTAGGTTAACTACCGGGCACTTGCACTATCTAGGTTTCCGAACGGGCATTTGGACTATGTAGGTAACCTAGCGGGCACTTGGAGAGTCTAGGTTACCAGCGGCACTTGGACTTCTAGGTTAACGAACGGGCACTTGGACTATGTATGTTGCATAGCAGGCAATTGGACTCTCTAGGTTAGGTAACGGGCACTTGAACTATCTAGGTTTCTTAGCGGGCACTTGGACGATCTAGGTTAACTAGAGGTCACTTGGACTATCTAGGTTAACTAGCGTGCACTTGGACTATCTAGGTTTCTTAGCGGGTACTTGGACTATGTAGGTTAACTAGCGGGCCCTTGGACTATGTAGATTAACTAGCGACACTTGGACTATCTACGTTAACTAGCGGGCCCTTGGACTATGTAGATTCCCTAGCGGGCATTTGGACTATATAGATAACCTAGCGGGCATTTTGACTTTCTAGGTTACCTAGCGGCACATGGACTATCTAGGTTACCTAGCTGGCACGTGAACTATCTACGTTATAGCGGGTTCTTGGAGTATGTAGGTTACCTAGCTGGCTGTTGGACTATCTAGGTTACCTAGCGGGCACTTGGACTATCTAGGTTAACTAACGGGCACTTGGACTGTGTAGGTCCCCTAGCGGGCCCTTGGACTATGTAAGTTCCCTACCGGGCACTTGGACTATGTAGGTTCCCTAGCGGGTATTTGGACTATATAGGTTACCTAGCGGGAACTTGGACTATCTAGGTTACATAGCGGGCACTTGGACTATCTAGGTTAACGAACGGGCACTTAGACTATGTAGGTAACCTAGCGGGCACTTGGACAGTCTAGGTTACCTAGCTGGCACTTAGACTATGTAGGTCAACTAGCAGGCCCTTGGACTATCAAGGTTAGCTAACGGGCACTTAGATTATGTAGGTTACCTAGCGGGCACTTGGAGTATGTAGGCTAACTAGGGGGCCCTTGGACGATCTAGGTTACCTAGCGGGTAACTGAACTATCTAGGTTAACTAGCGGGCACTTGCTCTATCTAGGTTACCTAGTGGGCACTTGGACTATGTAAGTTCCCTAGCGGGCACTTGGACTGTCTATTTTAACTAGCGGGCACTTGGAATATGTAGGTTAACTAGCGGACACTTGCACTATGTAGGTTACCTAGCAGGCACTTGGACTATCTAGGTTAACTAGCGGGCACTTGGACTATCTAGGTTAACTAGCGTGCACTTGGACTATGTAGGTTCCTTAGCGTGCCCTTGGACTATCTAGGTTACATAGCGGGCACTTGGACTATCTAGGTTACCTAGCGGGCACTTGGACTATGTAGGTTCCCTAGCGGGCACTTGGATTATGTTGGTTCCCTATCGGGCAGTTGGACTATGTAGGTTAACTAGAGGGTATTTGGACTATGTAAGTTACCTAGCGGGCACTTGGACTATGTAGGTTCCCTATCGGGCACTTGGAGAATGTAGGTTAACTAGGGGCACTAGGACTATGTAGGTTACCTATCGGGCACTTGGAGAATGTAGGTTAACTAGGGGCACCAGGACTATGTAGGTTACCTAGCGGGCCCTTGGACTATCTAGGTTACCTAGCGGGCATTTGGATTATGTAGGCTCCCTAGCGGGAATTTGGACTATATAGATTACCTAGCGGGCAATTAGACTTTGTAGGTTATCTAGCGGGCACTTTGACTATCTAGGTTACCTAGCTAGCACTTGAACTATCTACGTTACCTAGCGGTTACTTGGAGTATGTTGGTTACCTACCGGGCTGTTGGACTATCTAGGTTACCTAGCCGGCACTTGGGCTATCTAGGTTAACTAACGGGCACTTGGACTATGTAGGTTCCCTAGCGGGCCCTTGGACTATGTAAGTTCCCTAGCGGGCACTTGGACTATGTGGGTTCCCTAGCGGGCATTAGGACTATCTGGGTTACCTAACGGGCACTTGGACTATGTAGGTTAACTAGCGGGCTTTGGACTATGTAGGTTACCTAGCGGACACTTGGACTATGTAGGTTCCCTATCGTTCACTTGGAGAATGTAGGTTAACTAAGGGGCACTAGGACAATGTAGGTTACCTAGCGGGCCTTGGGACTATCTAGGTTACCTAGGGGGAACTTGGACTATGTAGGTTTACTATTGGGCACTTGGACTATCTAGGTTACCTAGCAGGTACTTGGACTATGTAGGTTAACTAGCGGGCACTTGGACTATCTAGGTTACCTAGCAGGCACTTGGACTATGTACGTTTCCTAGCGGGTACTTGGACTATCTATGTTAACTAGCGGGCACTTGGACTATGTAGATTCCCTATCGGGCACTTGGACTATGTAGGTAACCTAGTGGTCACTTGAACTGTCTAGGTTACCTAGCGGGCATTTGGACTATGTAGGTTAACTAGCGAGCTCTTGGACTATCTAGGTTAACTAGCGGGCACTTGGACTATTAGGGTCCCTAGCGGGCATTTGGACTATATAGGTTACCTAGCGGGCACTTGGACTATGTAGGTTAACTAGCGGACACTTTGACTATCTAGGTTAGCTAACGGGCAATTGGACTATCTAGGTTACCTAGCGGGCACTTGGACTATGTAGGTTCCCTAGCGGGCACTTGGACTATTTAGGTTACCTAGCAGGCACTTTGACTATCTAGGTTAACTAACGGGCACTTGGACTATGGAAAGAAGTGCCTAATGGTCACCAGGACCCATGGTTAATCCAGGCGTGGTCATCTGATTCCAATCGATCAGACCTAGCTATAAATCACTTATATGTCTGGGTAATTAAAAGCAAATATAAATTTTCAAAAAAAATAACGTTGCATGGGATAGAAAGAGAATACATAACAACATCAGACATAAATATGCCTCAAGACAAACTCATTGTGCACATCCAGAATACATAATGGCTCTTGCTAAGATGCATTTCCCACTAGACCCTACCCCAAGCCAGTAAAAGCCAGAAACTCTACAGTAAACTGTGGATTGTACTACTCTGAAATGGGAGCTGTGTCTCTAGACCTAATTTGGGGCTGTTCGTGCTGAGGACTCACCAATACCTGCTGCAGTGACAACAGTCCAGGTGAGAATAAGGAAATCTGGATGACAGCCAGGATATAGGAGCACTGAGACCTCAAATTGCTTC
Organism: Tenrec ecaudatus; assembly: GCF_050624435.1. Lineage (NCBI taxonomy): Eukaryota > Metazoa > Chordata > Mammalia > Afrosoricida > Tenrecidae > Tenrec > Tenrec ecaudatus. The sequence goes on from NW_027457565.1 coordinate 81,835, forward strand.
TAGGTGAGCATGGCCTAATGGGCTTCCATTTATGCACCTCTGGCAGGAGGAGTTTGTTCTGGAAAGTAATGGTTTCTAAGGAAGTATTTCTTAAACTTTCACATGCATGCACTTACCCAGGTTCCTGGAAATTGGGCTGGGGGGCAGATTCTGATTTTGTGGGTTCAGGGTGGGGGGTCTAGGATCCAGCAGTTCTAGAGGCCCTGGTACTCTTGGGCTGTTAACCACAAGGACAGTAGTCCTAAACCACCAGCCACTCCTTGGGAGAAATATGAGGCTGTAGACTCCGGGCAAGAGTGACAGTCTGGGAAACCCACAAGGGCAGTTCTACCCTGTCCTGTAGGGTCACTATGAGTCAGCATCAACTCGATGGCATTAGCATGGGAGAAGCTAATGCTGATGTTGCTGGTTCCTTGACCTATCATACTTTGAGTGGCAAAGTCCCAAGGGCCTTCCCGGATGTGATGGCCAAAAGCAGTAGTGTTCACCCTTGGTCATACTTTGGAATCCCTTAGGAGCTTTCAAGCCTCCCATTGGCCTGGCGCCATCCCAGACCAATGAAACAAGACTTAGTGGAAGCAGGATTCAGGTCACGGTCAGTGAGAAAGCCCCCTTGGCAATGCCAACGTACAGCCAGTGCAGAGTCGAACTGGTCGACGACTCCACATGACTCCATATACTTTGGTGAAGCCAGCTGTTTGGGCAAGGTTTTCAGAGTTACCACCCATGTAGACTTGTTGGTGATAGTGCATTAAATAGAGCACATGCAGTGCATTGCATGAGTGTCCTATGTCATGCAACCACATCAGGGGTATGTTGAGCCAATTTCTCTGGGAGACCAAGGGTGTTGGCTCCATCCTGAACGTTGGCAGGGTAATGGACTGACACAGAGGAAACTCATTCTCTTTGTGGTGGTGCACTAATGGGTTCTTCACAGAAGGCCAAGTCCATGGCTGCAGATGCTCACGGGGCTGAGGGAGCAGGTCAAATCCTAAGTCCGAGGTGGGTGTTTGCATATTTACATGCCCTCACTGCCATCAAGTCCATTCCAACTCACAGGCCCATGGGACTGAGTAAAATGGCCCCCGTGGGTTTCTGAGACTGTGATTCTTTAGAGGAGTAGAAAATCTCCTCTTTCTCCAGAGGAGCGGTTGGTCATTCAAACTGCTGACCTTGAGATTAACAGTCCAACTCCTGACCACTCTTGCCGTCAGAATTCTATTTATTTACACAAGTATATATATATATCCTTTCCCAAAAGAACTCCACATTTTCAAATCATTCTTGACACTCATGGCCTTTTTTCCTTTATAGCCATGCCTTTGGTTGAAACACAGATATAAGAGAAATATTTATCTACTTATAGGGGTACAAAAGTAGCTTTGGTGGCATAGTGTTTGCATGTTGGGCTGCTAACACCAAAGTCAGCACTTTGAAACCACCAGCCACTCCGTGGGAAGAAGAGTCTGTCTACTCCTATAAAGAGTTACAGTCTCAGAAACTCACAGGGACAGATCTACTCTGCCTCATAGGGTCACTATGAGTCAGCATCACCTCCCTGGCAGTGAGGTAGATTTTGGTTTCATAGAGATACAAGTCAGTCCTGAGCTGCTAAAGACAAGGTTGGCAGTTTGAACCCACCAGCTGCAGAGAAAGAGGAGGCTTTCTATTCCCATAAGGAGCTACAGTTTCAGAAATACCCACAGGGGAAATTTTAACCTCTCCTGTAGGATCAATATGAGTCAGAATCGACTTATCGGTGGTGAGCAAGTGGAGGGGACCCTAAACAGGTTCCGGTGGACCTTAAGAGTTCTACTAATTGTGCATGCTCTGTAAAATGTAAACCAAGATTTTACTTTTGCAAACATTATTTTTTCTAAACACGTCTAACTGTGAAACTATACTCACATGCGGGTCTTTGAACCTGGTCAGTGGTCTGGGGAAGTGAAGGGGCCTGACATCCTTTGTTGTTGTTAGTGCTGTCCAGTCATTCTGACATCACAGGGACCTTCTTTGCAACACAAGGCAGCACTGCCCGGTCCTTTGCCAGCCTCAGGGGTAGTATGTTGGAGCCCATGGTTTCAGCTACCGTGTCCTCCAGTTCACCAAGGAGTTTCCTCTTTGTGCTGCTTACTAAACCCGTTTCTAAGAAGTCCATTCCAACTCACGGTGACGCCGTGTGGGTCAGCACCACGGGTCCCCACATAATGCCTTATACTATATATATATATATATATATATATATATATATATATATATATATATATATATATATATATATATATATATATATTGCATAATGCCTTATACCTGGTCCCTTTGGCACCTTGTGATCGCACAGGCTGGTGTGCTTATTCCATGTGGGCTTTTTTGCTTCTGAGCCAGATGGCCGTTTGCTCACCTTCAAGCCTTTAAGACCGCAGACACTATCTCTTTTGATAGCCTCTGGCCTTTACTTCGGGGTCTTCGGTCCCTGCAGAGTGGACACATGCCTGCTGTGCGGGTATGGGACGTGTCGGAGCGCAGCCTGGTGGCGGAGCTTCAGGAGCATAAGTATGGCATGGCATGTGTGGCCTTCTCATCCAGTGCCAAGTACATTGTCTCAGTGGGCTACCAGCATGACATGATCGTCAATGTCTGGGCCTGGAAGGTGAGTGGGCTGCTGGCCTCAGGACAGGCGGGGCCGGGAGGGGAGCCAAGAAACTGCTAACCGGTGGCCTTTACTTCCGCCTGCTGGCCTCAGTCCCTTTCTAGAGAACTCTGAGCAGAAAGGAGCAACTGGGTATCTAGGATGCTGAAGAAGGGGCAGAAGGAGAGGTCAAGTTCACAGCTTGTCTAACCTTCAGTGTGTAAGTTTCTTTTCCCTCAGCTCCTAGAAGCAGAGCCTTGATTTCCCTTGACTTTCTCTCCAGAAAAACATTGTAGTGGCTTCCAACAAGGTGTCCAGTCAGGTGACAGCAGTATCCTTCTCTGAGGACTGCAGCTACTTTGTCACTGCAGGCAACCGGCACATCAAGTTCTGGTACCTCGATGACAGCAAGACCTCAAAGGTGAGGCAGCAAGTAGCCACTAGGGTGGGGTCTGCCCAGATATGTTCCACCTGCGCCCCCTTCTGCATGCTCAAAAGCCCCTTGGAAGTCTCAGCTGGGCCAGGTGCTATGTCAATATGCAAGGGAAGCCTTCTCCCTCCCTCCCCAGGGCCTGCTTTCCAGGGGGTAGCCTGCAGGGTGTGTGGGTGGCACCTGTGGTGGGTCTCCACAGGTGAATGCCACTGTACCCCTGCTGGGCCGCTCCGGGCTGCTGGGGGAACCTGCGGAACAACCTGTTCACTGATGTAGCCTGTGGCCGCGGGAAGAAGAGTGACAGCACCTTCTGTATCACATCCTCAGGGCAGCTGTGCGAGTTCAGTGACCCGGAGACTGTTGGACAAGTGGGTGGAGCTGAGTGTAAGTGAATGCTTTGTCGGCACCCTCCCGTCTGTCACCTCCGGGCTCCAGGGCACCTGAGTCTGCATGCACGCTGGGGGAGGCCCCAGGCGGAGGAAGGTGTTTGGGAACCTCTCTGCTTGCTCGCCCTCTCTGTCTCTGCCTCTTCCTCTGCTTTCCTCTTCTGCTCAGCACACAGACAGCATCACAGTAAGTGTGCTGGCCCTGTCCGCTGCCTCTGCTGCCTTTCTCTGGGCCGGCCTTTTCTGGGTGTGTCTTTGCCCAAACCTCAGGTGCCTTATAAGGCTTGCTGACTCCTTCCCCCTAATTGCACGGGGCTGTGGGCCCTCTGGCCAGCTGCTGTTAGAGGGAGGGGCATTGAGGGGCTCTGCCCAGGGCAGCTGGCCTGCCTTGCGCTTGTCCTTGCCTCTTGGCTCATGGCTGTTGAGGTGTCCGGTGAAGGAGTGGACAGGCGCCCTTGCTGACTGTGGCTTCTGTACTCACAGACCACAGTGGCCCACTGCATCTCGGTGAGCCAGGACTACATCTTCTGCGGCTGTGCTGACGGCACCTTGTGCCTTTTCAACCCCTTCAACCTGCACTTCCTCAGCACGCTGCCCCGGCCCCATGCCCTGGGCACAGACATTGCCAGCATCACAGAGGCCAGGTGAGCGGTGTGGGTGGGCCCCTGAGTCCTGTCAGAGCCCCACTCTGTGCCAGGCCGTCCCTGGCATGCTGCAAGGAGAGGAGGGCACACATAGACCTCTGGGAAGACCCTTGCAGTCAAGCACAGGTGGGTCTTTTAGCATTTGTTGCTCACTGTGGGCAACCGTGGTAATCTGAGTCTGCAGTGTGGTAATGCATTGTCCTGTAAACACCACAGCTAGGACAGACGGGCAGTTCCTTAGGGTTTCTGAGAGAGGCTGGAAACCTGACGGAGCAGGCCTTTCTCCCTCAGGGTGGTCCTGGGTAGCAGCTAAGGTAGGAGGGTCTTATTGTAGCCTCGGGCCTTGGGTTGGGTGATTGCAGGAAGTGAAGTTTTGCTCTGGTTTCAGTGCTGTCAGGAAGCGGGGCAGTTCTGCAGTTGGGTATATTAATTTCTCATTCAGGGAAGGAGTGGGCTAAATCTGCAAATGGCAGGAAATGATATATGACCATGACTGGTTTGCACAGTGCCCTTCCTTTTCCTCTGACGTGAGTCTAGAAGGGCCTGACATCTGCTTGGCTGCATCACGGCCACACACTGTCCCCGCCTGATGTTGGGGGCTATGAAATAGCTTGTGTTCTTTTGCAGAGCCCCATGGCAAGGAATGCCAGGCCAGCCGCTGCGTTCTTTCTCCAGTGACTGCTGGCCAACCTGCTGCTCCTCCCTTTAGTGCCCCTTTTCATTAGCGCTAACTCACCAGTTTGCCCTGTCTGCCCTGGACACCCTGACCCCCTCTTTCCTCAGTCGCCTTTTCGCTGGAGTGGCCAATGCGAAGTATCGGGACACCATCACCTTGACCTTTGATCCTGCAAATCCGTGGCTGTCTTGTGTGTACAATGACCATAGTACTTATGTCTGGGATGTGAAGGACCCCAAGAAAGTGGGCAAGGTGTATTCAGCTCTCTATCATTCCTCCAGCGTCTGGAGTGTAGAGGTACGTGAGCCAGGTCTGCTGAGACTGACCGTGTTTCCTGGCCTACCATTAGGAGCTGGGGTTCCTCAAGTGTGGAATTTGTTTCCTCCAGCACCCTTGCTCCCCAAGCTGTGCCCCTGGGTCCCTTCGTATCTGTTAATTGGCTCTGAGGATGGGAGGGGATTTTAGTGCTGACTCATCTCAGACGTTTTTCAGTATGCCCCTGTGCAGTCTTAGCTTGGCCTCTTTGGACATGTTCCTGAACTTGACCAAACCTTAGTTTCTGCAATTGTGAAATGACATACCTGATGCATTTGATTTTTACGAACAGGAGACAATGTAAGTGGGAGATTTAGAATGCCTAGTACTTACTAGGTGCTTGGTTAATGTATATTCCTTTACTTGTTAAAGACAAGAGCTAATCATTATGACTTGCTTGCTATGGGACAAGCCGTTGCCTCCAGGGGACAGGATGGGGGAACTTTAGGCCCCCAAGGACAGAGGTTCAGGAGGGTTTAGCTGAAAAGGGGTGGGGACAAAATTTATTATCTCCAAGGGAAAGATACTAACTTGACAATGAAGAAACGGCAAAACCCACCCTTAGCCAAGTCATTAAGGTTAACATCCCGTGGCAGCAGCATGAATCTGGTGAGAGGGTACACTGAGAGGTTTCAAAATGTTCCCAGAAAATGTTATGACTCTTAAGAACTCCCAATAAAATGTTGAACAACAACAACCAACGTTGATGGAAAGTTTCTTTTAGTTCTGTTTTTCCATGCAGCCTCCTCCTAGCATTGTGTCTGGTATTCTTGACCCAAATGTATAAGGAACTTAGGATAGTCATGAGGAAACATCAGGCAACCTTCATTTGAGGTACACCTGCCAGAGTAACTTATCACACTCTCCCAGGTGTCAGGGTAGGAAAGACAAGCAAAGACTGAAAGCCGTTCTAGACTGGGACAGATGACACCCATGTGCCGTGGGGGCTCCTGGGATCCTGGAGCAGAAGAAGTACATTCGTGGGATAAACAAACAAACTCATTGGCATTGGGTTGATTCCAACTCAGAGCAACCCCCGCTGGTGACATTTAAATAAAGTCTAATAATGTTGTTCCAGTGTGACCTCCGTGGTCCTTATCACTGTGTACTGTAGTGCATAAAACATTAATACGAAGGGAGACCAGGTGAGAGAGTTGAATGTGACATATCTTGACTCATTTTTCTAAAGGTTCCACCCAAAAGGTAAAGTAAAACAGCTCTTGATGGAGAGGAAAAGGTGGAAGGGGGTGGGTGATGATTCTTTCCCCCCGCTGCCTGGCACTGAACGGGCTCTCCTCTCTTCTCATTTTGCAGGGTCTACGAATTGCAGTTCCTGAGTGAAATGCTGAAGGTGGAGGCCCATGAGTCAGAGATTCTGTGCCTGGAGTACTCGAAGCCAGACACAGGTACCTGGCCCTGGCCTGGAATGGCCTTGAGTGAGCCCCTCCAGTCTGGCCAGAGCCACTGATACTTGTCCTGCCTCTTGACTATGGGGCTGATCGTTCTTTTGGCTACCAAAAGAGTTAGTGATCCTTCTTGATGTCTCTGAAGGCTTCTTGTTGTTTCTGAAGGCTTTGGGGAGGACTGCATCTCAACTCTGCCCGACTCCATGGCTCATGTGGCTTAAGGATGTGGGGCTCAGTTTCTCTGGGTGCTCTTTGCTGGGCACTCATGTTGGGCTGCGATCCACAAGCTCAGCAGTTTGAAACTACCAGCCGCTCTGCAGGAGAAAGGTGGGCCTTTCTACTCCTGTAAACAGTTACAGTCTCAGAAGCCCATAGGGGGTATTCACTATGAGTCAGCATTAACTTGATAGCAGCAGATTTGATTTTTGTAAAGTCTTTTTAAAGCCAACCAAAAGCTGAATCAGTGAAGAAGATCTGCTTTAGACATTGTGCTCTTTTAAAGAATAATCTGTCTGTGATCAGATTGACACAGGAACTTGGAAGGTTAGGTGAAAAGTTTAAGGGGCAGTGAGCTTATGTGTGTGATGGAAATTTGGAATTGGAAAAGGACAGTGAGAATGGCTACATAATTTCAGAAATATAATGAATGTTAGCAAATTGTACATGTAGAAATGATCGAATTGGTATATATTTTTGTGTGCATTGTTTTAGATCAGGGAGAAGACTCGAAGTTCAAATATAATTTACAGAGACCCCCTTGTTAAATCTTGAATGGGACAAAGTCCAGAAAAAACAAATCATCTGGTTGAGGGAGACCGTAAGCATGAGGCCATAATGGGGACTGAAGGATTCACAACAGCTCGGTCACATGGAAAACAAAGGAAGCCCCTTTAAAAGTCAAGTTCCCAGCAGATCAGACCATCACAGTTGGAAATGTGACTACAGAAATGGGAAAGGGACCATGATTGGAGTAAATACATTATTGCAGATTAGAAAAGTTTACAGGACTGGTTCAGGGCCCTCCAACCATCTTGGTCAGGGCATGAACGTGCAACCTCAGTACCCCAATTCCCATCAAGGGCATACTCAGGCAAGTTCTTGAGGGCTAGACTACTCCTCACCAGGCTGGCCAGAGGAGTGGGTGGAAGCAAACAAACTCTGCCTGAGGGCAAAGCATTTTACGTTGCTAGTTCAGAGTCATGGAGCTCTAGTGCCATAGAAGGTTATGGGTTGGGCGGTTAACCACAAGGTTTCACTCTTCAAAACCACCAGCCAGCTCCAGGGAAGAAAGATGAGGCTTTCTACTCCAATAAAAATATATAGTCTGGAGATTAAAAGCCCCAATGTAAGTTAACTGGGTTGATTCCTACTAGAGGGATAATGTGTGTGGGCCAGATGCTTGCAAGGTCCCTCAAGGCAATGCTGCCAGACTGCAGTCTCTGCTCCCTGCTGGTGGAGACAATGGATTGCTTTTCTCTAAAACTTGGAACCATTAGCTTGGTTCCAGTAGGTGGAGTTCACACCCTACTGATAATGGTTCATATGGAGATCCAGAAAACAGGTCAAAGTTAAGCTGCCATTCTAAATGTAGGATCCGCCCATTTTGTCACCTGTATACCCCCAATCCCTCCTCTTCCTATTGCATGTATGCCCCTAGACCACCCCTTCTCACTGCTGTATAACATAGTCCAAGTCCTTCCTGTGATGTATGTCTTTACCCTCCCGTTTCCAATTCCCCTTGTCCTCCTTCCCTTCCCCCTCTCTCCATGTGGACCACCAAGTGGGGCTGAGGTGAGCAATGCTACCATGATATGTGTGTGACTGCATTATTGTAATATCTCTTCTATCTCTCATGCTCCCAATGACTTTAATATTTATATCTCAACCCTTTATGTTTCCAGGGCTTTCAATGACATTAGGCATCTTTTCAATGTTTATGAATCATGCTTATGAACCTCTCTTCTGTTAGTTGTCTGTGTGTATGCATTGCCTGTATTAAAAACATATAGAACCGAGCAATTTGTCTGGAAAAATAATTTATAGAAACTTTATGTTAGATTGCCATGCGTTTTGCATAGCCAATTGTTCTTTTAAAACACTTTTCTTGTCATTGTGATACCATGCTAAAAGGTAAAAACATCTGTATATAGTCAAATAGCTTTATCTTTCCTTTAAAGACATGAACCTTCGTGTCTTGCTTAAAGTTTCCACCTCACTAAAGCTAAATTGCTACCCTCGAAAATAAATCCCTCTAAGTTTTTAATGCTTTGAATATTTTATCGCTCTAATCCTCCTGGAGTTTATTTTTGAATGTAGTATGCTCCTTCCTTTGATTTCTTGTAAATTCAGCCAATTCAACCACTCATTAACCAAAGTATTCCTTTACCACTGGATTGTTTTGCCACCTTTGCTTTGCATAGCATATAGTTCTAAATTATATCCCAGACTACTGAATTATTTGCCAGAGTGGCTTTACTAATTGTACACTGGCATCACAACACGCGGGAGCTTCGGAAAGATCGTGGGAGAAAGGAATGAAAAGAGAAGATAATTTCCCATGAATTTTTGAAGCTTCCTCGTACAGGTGCTTTACAGTAAGTCGACATTAGGGTTTATAATCAATAAAAAATTCAACTGTGATCCAAGAATGAGGGGCGTGACATTTCCTGGTTGAGACAAAAGCGAACAGGCGAGCAGAATACGAAAAGAATTGGTTAACCGATGAAACTGCAGCCAAGTGTTAGCTGTTATCACAAAAATGAACACACAGAATATTCTTGAACTTGGAAGTGGGAACTTCAGCCTTTCAACGGCCATCGACGGTGCGGGGCAACATCCCCGCACTCCTACGCTCAGGAAGGGGGTTCTGGGGTCTGCGGCGCCGCGGGGCACAAGTGGGGCGAAGGGCTGCGAGGGAACGCCGAGGCAGAGGGGTCCCCGCGAGGCGGCTGCGGGCCGCTCCAGAAGGCAGGGGTCCGGGGGCTCTGCGGTCCCTCAGGACCCTCCAGGAGAGGCTCCAGAAAGGCAGCTGGAGGCCCCGGCCGGCCGTGCAGCTCGCTGGGAGGCGCGGGCGCACGTGCTCCGCCGGTCCGGGCGGCGGAGGCGGCTGAACGGGCCCTGGCCGTGGGCGGCGGGCGGCGGGCGGGCGCAGTGCGGCGCCGGGCAGGCGGGAGGTGACCGCGCGGGGCGGTCGCGGCGGCTGGGGCTACTGACGGCACACGGATCCGGAGCGCACTGCGCGGGGCGGGGCGCCGCGCAGGTGAGAGCGGCAGCGGACCCGGATGCGGCGCGGCTGAGGGCGGCCGAGGGCGGGGGGTCGCGGCGGGTCGCGGCGGCTAGCTCTTGGAGATCCCGGCCGGAGGCTCCGGCGCCGGTGCTGCGCTTCCTGCCGGCTCGAAGAACGAGCCCGAGCCTGGCCGCCCTCGGGATGCCTTGCTGAGGCTCCGCCGGACGTCCCCAACAGGGGGGGGGGGCGGGGCGGGGCGCGTTCGGGCGCCTCCTGAGGGCGCCTCAGCGGAGAGCGGCGTTGGCGCCGTGGAGTCTACGCGGGCGGCCCAACCCGCCTGCCACTCAGGTGTCTTTTTGCACGGAAGTGAGTTTTAGGAGCGGGAAACCTGTGGTGGGCGTGACTGACGTGTTTTTAAATCATTTTCTATACATTTAAAGCTGTAAAGGCAAAACTTCATGATCCAATTAATATAGCCAAAAATTCAGGCTTGATAGAAACATTTAGAATCCAGGCACTGGGGGTAAAGTCCCCTTATTCCCATCTGTTATTGGAGGAAGGTATGAGAGAGATTGGATACTGCGGTGGGAAGAAATAGAGCCAAATAGGAATGTCTGCTTCTATAGGGAGAATGTATCAGCCATGCGCTCACTTTAAGGCAGCACAGCTTTAAGGGAGAATCTGTGGAAATGATAGATTACCGCAGGAACATGAACTTGGAGTATATCTCCAACTAACAGAGTGGTGGTCTTCCAGCCATGGAACATTAGTCTCCCAGATTCCCTCTGTACCAGTCAGGGAATAAGTCCCAGTATTATTTCCCTTGGTGCTAGTATCCCACATTTCCCCTCTCTGCATTATGTTTAAGATTCAATAGTGTCACGGAGGCAACATGGTCTCTTTTCATATCTATTAGCTTCCTATAGAAGTGACATGAGACTGCAAGCATCACAATTATGATAAAAAACACAGTCAGACTGGAACTTAAGCTATGTGAAGTACTTTGCCCCCAAGCTCGCGGGTCCAACCCTTCCATGCTACTCCTCAATTGCTTAATCACATCAGAGCCAGGAGAAGCCTCAAGCTTGTCTTTGAATGTATAGAAAATATCCTTTTTAAGCTGATCAATATCTAATGAAATGTTTCCCTTAAACCCTTGCAAATGTTTCCTAATCAAATTCCAATCATGCAATGTCTTATTATAAGGATAAGTGGTTATACAGAAATCAGTTACATTCCAATCACATTATAGCATTGACAAATTCAAAATCTTGACCTTTCAGCAAAGCAGTCTGCAGTAATATTCCAGTCACATTGTATAAAATGTTCAGTTATGATAGCATCCCAGAGTGTCTCTTAGACAGCGTCAGCAATGGAAGAAATATCTCAGCAGTCAGCAATCGCCATTCTCAGGAATCTTCGAGGTCTTCTTGCCGTTTTGAATAACTTCAATAACAGTGACCCGCTTTCTTCTGGGCCTTGCTGGCTGAAGAGAAATCCACCTATCTCCTTTGCCTGTGAAAATATAAAGAAATAGCCCCTCTCTTTGGGGTATCATTAACCTGAAAAAAGGATTTATGATTAATATTGGTTGGCCTCTCCATCTCTTCCTTGTCCATCTTTCTCCAAAGGTGGTTGCGTCCTTTTAAAGGGAGTCCATCAGTTTTATTCTGTAAAAAACATACATGCATAGCCTTTTCTCCAGGTGAATGGACCTGGATCCCAAACACAGTTTCCATCATCCTCAGATTTCTTAGGATCAATTTTCTCTGTAGAATTGAAAACGTGTTTATCTTCCCTAATTTTATTACAAGCTTTTAGTAAGGAGAAAAATTTTTTAGTTAAAATGAGTAAATGAACTTTGTCACACATAAGATTCCTCTTCTCCTCCTTCTGTTTTAACAATTTAAATAGTAAAGCATTGCTAGATCTTGAACCAGTAAAAGTACTAGTTAGCTAACCTTCATTGTTATGTAAATACAGGCTCCCATCCCTCAGAGAATTAAGAGAGCTAACTAATTGGGAGAACTTCTTATCATACTTTGAAAGACTGAAAAAATTCTTAATAAATTTGTTCAGCTGATCTTGAAGTAACTTACCAAGCAGACATTTTTTTCTCCAGGCTTACCAATAAGGTTATAGGCTCAATTGAGCCATTTTGCCTTTCAGGCTTCTCACACTGTATGATTTTACCTTGCAATATTCTGTCTTGGTTAACTTCACTCATTCCCTCTATGCTGGCTTTAGGGGAAGTTAATGGGAGGGCCTTAGGCCCCCCTGAATGCCCTAAGGAAATGACCCGGCATCCACAGTTAACAAACCTTTTTCCTTCCATTTCTAATTCCATGTGGGGGCGCTGTTTCTCCACAACAGCAGTCCAGAAGACTGCTTGATTTATAGGGTGGTCAAACTTCTCAAGTACTCTTTCCTGATAGGTATAAATTTTTACTCTAGAAATGCAAGGAAGGGAAAATTGGCTTAAGCGATCCTACATTTTTACAAACCATGGTATATCAGAACTCATTACTGCCTTAATTTCTTCTTCACAATCCTGACCAATAACTCCAGCAACACCTTGAGAATTTATGTTGGACTTTCTTTTTTTTTTTTTTTGGACTTTCTTAATAAACTTCCTATAGTTCTTTTAGGTAGTGGACCCCAATTACTGCTCTTCGTTTCTGATTCAATCACAGTTTTGGGCTTTTTCTTACAACTCTTATCAACTCCAGTATCAATTTTAATTTCTTGAGTACTAAGGTTAAATCTTCCTGATAGAAACTGTATTAATCTTTCAATAAGAGGTCCCTGCTTTTGAGGATCAAGCTCCTGTGAAGGCTTCTGAGCCATCTCTTGGTTATTCAAACCAACTGCAGTGAGAACAGAGACTAGGTTTTTGCCTCTTTGGCTAGGTCTGTTCTCCTGCTGTGAGGCTGCTAGATAAAGGCGATTTCTCTCAAAGATCTTCTTTGCTCCAGTAGGCAGACACCTTGCCTACCACGCTCTGCTATGAGGGCTCTGCATCAAGCTTCTTCCACTATTTTCCCGCCGGGAAGTCTTTGCTAATGGCGACCCTTCACTGTTGATTTTTGAACGACATTGGCTCGCCCAATGAGTTCCCTTCCTACAATGGAGGCAGAGTTCAGGTTCGTTTAAACCCGATCTCCATGGTCCTGGCCCATGCACTGACATTGGCCGCAGCCTGCTCTGCCTACACTCTTTTGAAGATGACTTGTCTTCCCACAACTAAAGCACTTTCTTCCAGGTCTGATATAGTTTGCCAATGAAGCTGCCATGAGGTCTGCCTTGTATTCCTCTGCCTCTACATTCCTGCATATCCTAAAATAACCCAGCAGAGTGCCCTGTTCGCTGTAGGGATGCAAGGCATTTTTACAGTGCTTATTAGAGAAATCATAAGATAGCTTGTGCACTAGGTCTCTTACTGCCTGAACATTCTTCACACATTTGGAAATAGCATCTTCCAGTCGGGACACAAAGTCAGCGTAACGCTCATCATTCTGTTGTCTTATAGCCCTGTAACGCGGCGTTCTCTCTTCTGATGGAATTATCTTTTCCCAGGCCCTTAAGCAAACCTCATGTATCTGTCCTATTGTCTGTTCAGTAAACTGTAGTTGAGACTCAACTGTAATATAATTTGCATCCCCTAGCAATTGATGAATTCCTATATCTATCCCATCCTCAGCATTCTTCCCAGCTCTTGCAAGGGCTGCTTCCTTCCATAGCATTTGATATCACAAGCATTCTGAAGAGTAAAGACAAATTCTCACTAAAGCTTTCCAATCTGTAGGGGTCCAGCTGTCAGACTCTGCTAGAGCCCTTATCATGCTAATTACAAAATGTGAGTCTGGGCCCTAGTCATTGATTGCCTGCTTGAGATCTTTTAGCAACTTAAAAGGCAAAGGCACTGTGAATTCCTTTTGGTTCTAACAGGATAAGACATCTTGCATTCTAAATCTTCTTCTGCAATCCCTCTTCCTACTCTGGAGAGTAAAGGTGCTTTCCTATACTTTGCTTCTTTACGTCTATTCTCTGAGCTACTCTTTTCAATCTGGATATCTTGGAGTTCCACTTCCTGAACTTCACCTTCTGTGCTAGCTCTCCTAGTTTGCATTTCTTTGGAGCTAATCTCTCTACCTTCAGGGCTGGCTTGCTTGATTGTTTTACAATCTCTGGCCTTTCTTACACTAAATTCCAGCAGGAGAGCAGTTGCTTTTACTATGTCCCCTTCTGACTCAGGCTCATTCTTTTAGCTCTGCCTAAAATCTTCTCATCTGCCTGAAACCCGTTCTCACTGCTTCTCATCTGATTTAAATTTGGGCATCTTAGACGTTGCCTGTTCTGCTTCTTGGCTTTCTCTACCTTTGAAAGCAAGGGAGCTTCCTGGGATTGTTTAATAGCCATGCTTTGGATCTTGCAATCCACTGCCTCTAGTACTGTATCACCTTTAAACCTTCGGAGTCTGCAGTCTCGCGAGAGCATACAGGCTTTGGCAATGAGGTTCTGTTCTAGAATTGGAGGCTTTAGATAACAAACCAATCCCTGCCTTTTCAGTTTTTCCTAAAGTTTCATAACCTAAATCATGCTTATTCACAGACACTTTAGCTTGCTTTTCTAGATTTGAATAGACACAAGACTTCTCACTAGACTGTTCATCCTTATTCTCTTCCTCCTGCAAAAGTTTTAAAACCATCTTAACTTGTACCCACAGAGACCACTTCTCCATAGGGATACTCTCCCCATCTCTGTGCTTCCTTTAAGTTGACAATGACCTCCTCCCAGGTCTCTAAATCAAAAGTTCCTTCCTCTGAGAACCATGAATTATACCTTTTTACTACTTTTAGAAAACATTGTATCTTTTTCTTCGTTACTTTTACACCTTGTCTTTTCAGTAAGTAGAGAGCATGGTACCATAAGTTTCAGGTTTACTTTTACCTTGCTCCCATTATCCTCTTTAAAATTCTAATTCACTATTTCCACTACTTCTCTGTCAATCCCCACACCGGATCCTCACTTCGCACAATTTTCAAATTCACTCTACGTACCAATGGGGCCATATAATTGTTATATGGGATATAACTCATATTGTCCCACGTTGTGCGCCATTTGTCTGGGGAAGCCCGCCTTGTGCTGGGGCTCCAGCCTCCAGCCCAGTCCTTGAGCCTCCTGCCTGGTCTCCATCCCACCTCCCTTCGTCCACACTGAGCGTGGACCTGGCTGGTAAGATCATGGCCATCCAGGAGGTGAGCATGCTACCATGAATTGTGTCTGACTGCATTATTGTAATGTCTCTTCTATCGCTCATGCTCCCGGTGACTTTAATATAATATTTATATATCTCAACCATACAATTGTGCTTATTGAACCCAAGATTACTGGTGGGGGGGCTGGCACCCCAACTCATACCACAGTACATACCATTTGTCTAGTTCTTCAATGCTTCCTCTCCCGCTCACTCCCTCCAACTATCATGACCTCAGCTCTACCTTACAAAGCCGGCTAGACCAGAGCATGTACACTGGTACAGATAAGAACTCTCAACACACAGAATCCAGGACAGATAAACCCTTCAGGGACAGTAATGGAAGTAGTGATAACATGAGGGTAGGGATGAGATAGAGGGAACTGATAGCAATGATTGATGTATTAACGCTCACACCCCAGGGGGACAAGCAACAGAAACATTGGTGAAGTGAGACCTTGGACATTGTAAAATATGAAAGTATAATTTATCAAGGTTTCATGAGGGTGGGAGAGTGGGAGAGAAGGGGGGAAAAGGAGCTGATACCAAGGGGTCAAGTATAAAGAAAATGATGATGGTACCGTAGGTACAAATGTGCTTGATACAATTGATGTATGCATTGTTATAAGTGGTGTAAGAGCCCCCGATAAAATGACTTAATTTTTTAAAAGTGTTTAGGTAGATCTTGATGGAGGATAGATTGAGAAACAATAGTTTCAGAATTTGATAATTTTGCTTAATAATCAAACTGAAAACTCACTGCCATTGCATCTTTTGTGACTCACAGCAACCCTGACTTTCAGCAACCCTATTGGACAGGGTAGAGCAGCCCCTGTGAGTTTCTGAGACTGCAACTCTTTACAGGGGTAGAAAGCCCTAACGTTTCTCTCTCAGAGCGGGTGGTGGTTTTGAACTATGTGGGTAGCAGCCCAAGTGAAAACCACTATGCCACCAGGGCTCCCTGTGCCACATAGCGGGAGCTGTTGTTTTCCCAAACATTCACTTGGCTATTTCTTTTATAAGAAGCCAAGTAATTTGGCAGCTTATTTCTGTTCCAGTTTTCTTATATAGAAAATGTGGTGACAGTGTGAACCTGTTTGTTGTAGTTTATGTGAACATAATTGAGTGATCTAGACCAAGTGAGCTAGACCAAGTGAGCTGACTGGTCAAAAATCAGACCTGTGGATTGCCAAATTGGTTCTGCTGAGATTGGGGCTTTCCTGGATCCACAGGCTTCCTCCAAGCTGTGTCCGAGAAGCTCTGCATTTTAGAGCTACATTTTATAGTTGAAAGAGAGGCCTAAGGAGGGAGGGAGTCCTTAAGCTCTAAGACCTTAATGCTGTCATTGCTGTCCTCTTTTAGTGTACCTGCAGTTTCCACACTGCAGTGGGAACCATTGAAACAGCTGTTCTCATTCTCTGAGATGGTGTGCCACCCCACTCCATACCACCACCACCTCATCCCTTTCTCTTATTGTAGAGATAATGCCCCTTCCATATGTATCTCAGATATTCAATTAATGAAGAAAGACAAAAGTAGGAGAAATGATTTAGATGAAGGAGACCATAAGCATGAGGCCATAATGGGGTCCAAAGGCTGTGTGGCCATGTCGCTAATTATAGAAATGGATGAAATCTGCCACAAAAATGTGATTGGAGGCAGAGCAATTCATCACTCTCTCAGGCAGGACTACATAAGTGAGAATGGGGCCATTATGGAGACATGGAGACGATCACAGATTAGAAAGGCTTACTGGATTTGTTCTGGGGCCTTCCGACCACTATAACTCATGACCATAGGGTCTTAGACTTTCCCAATTTCCATTGAGGACCTTCCCAGGGAAGTCCCAGAGGGCAGATTGCTCCTCTCTGCTCTGGCTAGTTGTTGTTGCGTGCCATTGAGGACACTTGGACTCGTCGTGACCTCACATACAACCGAATGAAACACTGTAGGGTCGTGCACCATCCTCACAATTGTTCCTGTGCCTGAACCACCGATGAAGCCACTGAGTCCATCCACTTCTTCGAGGACCTCCTCTGTTTCATGGCTTCTCCACTGTACCAAATAGGATGTCCTTCTCCAGGGACTGGTCTCTCCTGACAACATGTCCAAAGTATGTAAGATGGCGTCTTGCCATCCTTGCCTCTAAGCAGCACTCTGGCCTTATTTCTTCTGATACAGATTGGTCAGTCCTTCAGCAGTCCATGGTACTGTCAGTAGTCTTCTGGTGGACCACAATTCGATGCATCTGTTCTTCTACAGCCTTCCTTATTCAGTGTCTAACTTTCACATGCATATGATGCAATGGAAAATAGCATGGCTTAGGTCATGTGCACCTTAGTCCTCAGAGTAACATCATTGTTCTTCAACACTATAAAGAGGTTTTCTGCAGCAGATTTACCCATTACAATACATCTTTTGATCTCCTGACTGCTGTTTCTATGAACATTGATAGTGGATCTAAGCAAGACAAAATCCTTGACAACTGAAGCCCTTTTCTCTGTTTATCACCTATTGGTCCAGTTTTGGGGATTTTGGTCTTCCTTATATTGAATTGTAACCCATATTGAAGGCTGCAATCCTTGATCTTCAGCAAGTGGTTCAATTCCTCCTCACTTTCAGCAAACAAATGGTGTCATATATGCACACAAGCAGGCTCCCAAAAGTTAGTGGAACAAGGAATCAAAAGAGAATGGAATTTTTCAGGGACTTTTTGAAATACCAGTGTGTGTGAGAGAGAGAGAGAGAGAGAGAGAGAGAGAGAGAGAGAGAGAGAGAGAGGAGATGTGGGCATAAAACAAACATCAAGCAACATAAGGGAGAATGCTGTTGGCTGCTGTTGAACTGATTCCGGTGCGCATGCACAGTGACCTGCTGTGTGCACCATAGTGACCCCTCAGAAGCAGATCATCAAGCCTACCTTTCAACTGAAATTCTGAGAATTCACAATTTTCAGAAGTATGTGGATAACAGTGAAAGCCAAAATTCTATTTGCACAGTCCCCACGTGGATTAAGCTTCCAGTGAATTCCTTCAGACCATTGACCAGGGATGTGAACACTCTTGCCACCAGGCAGAGGGCATTGGAAAGTGGATTACCCCTTAGGCAGCCCATGGTGGGGCTTAGAGACTTGCCTAAGTGTATCCTTGAATCGAGGCTGCCATTCTGGGCTGCACGGTCATGAGTCATGCCCCCAAAGCCTTGGTTGTTTGGCCCTGGACCACTCTTGTAAACTGTCCTGTTTAACACAGGTCCCAATCCTTGTCCTATTCTTGCTTCTGTAGTCCCACCTGGAACTGTGATGTTGGGATCTGCCGCCATGTCCTTTCAAGTCTGTGAATCTCAGATAACACTTACATATCAATAAGACCTCTTGCTAATAGTTTCCCTCCCCTCATCTCGATGGCATGTGTTGGCCCTTGGACTATCTAGGTTACCTAGCGGGCATTTGGATTATGTAGGCTCCCTAGCGGGAATTTGGACTATATAGATTACCTAGCGGGCAATTAGACTTTGTAGGTTATCTAGCGGGCACTTTGACTATCTAGGTTACCTAGCTAGCACTTGAACTATCTACGTTACCTAGCGGTTACTTGGAGTATGTTGGTTACCTACCGGGCTGTTGGACTATCTAGGTTACCTAGCCGGCACTTGGGCTATCTAGGTTAACTAACGGGCACTTGGACTATGTAGGTTCCCTAGCGGACCCTTGGACTATGTAAGTTCCCTAGCGGGCACTTGGACTATGTGGGTTCCCTAGCGGGCATTAGGACTATCTGGGTTACCTAACGGGCACTTGGACTATGTAGGTTAACTAGCGGGCTTTGGACTATGTAGGTTACCTAGCGGACACTTGGACTATGTAGGTTCCCTATCGTTCACTTGGAGAATGTAGGTTAACTAAGGGGCACTAGGACAATGTAGGTTACCTAGCGGGCCTTGGGACTATCTAGGTTACCTAGGGGGAACTTGGACTATGTAGGTTTACTATTGGGCACTTGGACTATCTAGGTTACCTAGCAGGCACTTGGACTATGTAGGTTAACTAGCGGGCACTTGGACTATCTAGGTTACCTAGCAGCCACTTGGACTATGTACGTTTCCTAGCGGGTACTTGGACTATCTATGTTAACTAGCGGGCACTTGGACTATGTAGATTCCCTATCGGGCACTTGGACTATGTAGGTAACCTAGTGGTCACTTGAACTGTCTAGGTTACCTAGCGGGCATTTGGACTATGTAGGTTAACTAGCGAGCTCTTGGACTATCTAGGTTAACTAGCGGGCACTTGGACTATTAGGGTCCCTAGCGGGCATTTGGACTATATAGGTTACCTAGCGGGCACTTGGACTATGTAGGTTAACTAGCGGACACTTTGACTATCTAGGTTAGCTAACGGGCAATTGGACTATCTAGGTTACCTAGCGGGCACTTGGACTATGTAGGTTCCCTAGCGGGCACTTGGACTATTTAGGTTACCTAGCAGGCACTTTGACTATCTAGGTTAACTAACGGGCACTTGGACTATGGAAAGAAGTGCCTAATGGTCACCAGGGCCCATGGTTAATCCAGGCGTGGTCATCTGATTCCAATCGATCAGACCTAGCTATAAATCACTTATATGTCTGGGTAATTAAAAGCAAATATAAATTTTCAAAAAAAATAACGTTGCATGGGATAGAAAGAGAATACATAACAACATCAGACATAAATATGCCTCAAGACAAACTCATTGTGCACATCCAGAATACATAATGGCTCTTGCTAAGATGCATTTCCCACTAGACCCTACCCCAAGCCAGTAAAAGCCAGAAACTCTACAGTAAACTGTGGATTGTACTACTCTGAAATGGGAGCTGTGTCTCTAGACCTAATTTGGGGCTGTTCGTGCTGAGGACTCACCAATACCTGCTGCAGTGACAACAGTCCAGGTGAGAATAAGGAAATCTGGATGACAGCCAGGATATAGGAGCACTGAGACCTCAAATTGCTTCTAGGCGAGCATGGCCTAATGGGCTTCCATTTATGCACCTCTGGCAGGAGGAGTTTGTTCTGGAAAGTAATGGTTTCTAAGGAAGTATTTCTTAAACTTTCACATGCATGCACTTACCCAGGTTCCTGGAAATCGGGCTGGGGGGCAGATTCTGATTTTGTGGGTTCAGGGTGGGGGGTCTAGGATCCAGCAGTTCTAGAGGCCCTGGTACTCTTGGGCTGTTAACCACAAGGACAGTAGTCCTAAACCACCAGCCACTCCTTGGGAGAAATATGAGGCTGTAGACTCCGGGCAAGAGTGACAGTCTGGGAAACCCACAAGGGCAGTTCTACCCTGTCCTGTAGGGTCACTATGAGTCAGCATCAACTCGATGGCATTAGCATGGGAGAAGCTAATGCTGATGTTGCTGGTTCCTTGACCTATCATACTTTGAGTGGCAAAGTCCCAAGGGCCTTCCCGGATGTGATGGCCAAAAGCAGTAGTGTTCACCCTTGGTCATACTTTGGAATCCCTTAGGAGCTTTCAAGCCTCCCATTGGCCTGGCGCCATCCCAGACCAATGAAGCAAGACTTAGTGGAAGCAGGATTCAGGTCACGGTCAGTGAGAAAGCCCCCTTGGCAATGCCAACGTACAGCCAGTGCAGAGTCGAACTGGTCGACGACTCCACATGACTCCATATACTTTGGTGAAGCCAGCTGTTTGGGCAAGGTTTTCAGAGTTACCACCCATGTAGACTTGTTGGTGATAGTGCATTAAATAGAGCACATGCAGTGCATTGCATGAGTGTCCTATGTCATGCAACCACATCAGGGGTATGTTGAGCCAATTTCTCTGGGAGACCAAGGGTGTTGGCTCCATCCTGAACGTTGGCAGGGTAATGGACTGACACAGAGGAAACTCATTCTCTTTGTGGTGGTGCACTAATGGGTTCTTCACAGAAGGCCAAGTCCATGGCTGTAGATGCTCACGGGGCTGAGGGAGCAGGTCAAATCCTAAGTCCGAGGTGGGTGTTTGCATATTTACATGCCCTCACTGCCATCAAGTCCATTCCAACTCACAGGCCCATGGGACTGAGTAAAATGGCCCCCGTGGGTTTCTGAGACTGTGATTCTTTAGAGGAGTAGAAAATCTCCTCTTTCTCCAGAGGAGCGGTTGGTCATTCAAACTGCTGACCTTGAGATTAACAGTCCAACTCCTGACCACTCTTGCCGTCAGAATTCTATTTATTTACACAAGTATATATATATCCTTTCCCAAAAGAACTCCACATTTTCAAATCATTCTTGACACTCATGGCCTTTTTTCCTTTATAGCCATGCCTTTGGTTGAAACACAGATATAAGAGAAATATTTATCTACTTATAGGGGTACAAAAGTAGCTTTGGTGGCATAGTGTTTGCATGTTGGGCTGCTAACACCAAAGTCAGCACTTTGAAACCACCAGCCACTCCGTGGGAAGAAGAGTCTGTCTACTCCTATAAAGAGTTACAGTCTCAGAAACTCACAGGGACAGATCTACTCTGCCTCATAGGGTCACTATGAGTCAGCATCACCTCCCTGGCAGTGAGGTAGATTTTGGTTTCATAGAGATACAAGTCAGTCCTGAGCTGCTAAAGACAAGGTTGGCAGTTTGAACCCACCAGCTGCAGAGAAAGAGGAGGCTTTCTATTCCCATAAGGAGCTACAGTTTCAGAAATACCCACAGGGGAAATTTTAACCTCTCCTGTAGGATCAATATGAGTCAGAATCGACTTATCGGTGGTGAGCAAGTGGAGGGGACCCTAAACAGGTTCCGGTGGACCTTAAGAGTTCTACTAATTGTGCATGCTCTGTAAAATGTAAACCAAGATTTTACTTTTGCAAACATTTTTTCTAAACACGTCTAACTGTGAAACTATACTCGCATGCGGGTCTTTGAACCTGGTCAGTGGTCTGGGGAAGTGAAGGGGCCTGACATCCTTTGTTGTTGTTAGTGCTGTCCAGTCATTCTGACATCACAGGGACCTTCTTTGCAACACAAGGCAGCACTGCCCGGTCCTTTGCCAGCCTCAGGGGGTAGTATGTTGGAGCCCATGGTTTCAGCTACCGTGTCCTCCAGTTCACCAAGGAGTTTCCTCTTTGTGCTGCTTACTAAACCCGTTTCTAAGGAGTCCATTCCAACTCACGGTGACGCCGTGTGGGTCAGCACCACGGGACCCCACATAATGCCTTATACTATATATATATATATATATATATATATATATATATATATATATATATATATATATATATATTGCATAATGCCTTATACCTGGTCCCTTTGGCACCTTGTGATCGCACAGGCTGGTGTGCTTATTCCATGTGGGCTTTTTTGCTTCTGAGCCAGATGGCCGTTTGCTCACCTTCAAGCCTTTAAGACCGCAGACACTATCTCTTTTGATAGCCTCTGGCCTTTACTTCGGGGTCTTCGGTCCCTGCAGAGTGGACACATGCCTGCTGTGCGGGTATGGGACGTGTCGGAGCGCAGCCTGGTGGCGGAGCTTCAGGAGCATAAGTATGGCATGGCATGTGTGGCCTTCTCATCCAGTGCCAAGTACATTGTCTCAGTGGGCTACCAGCATGACATGATCGTCAATGTCTGGGCCTGGAAGGTGAGTGGGCTGCTGGCCTCAGGACAGGCGGGGCCGGGAGGGGAGCCAAGAAACTGCTGACCGGTGGCCTTTACTTCCGCCTGCTGGCCTCAGTCCCTTTCTAGAGAACTCTGAGCAGAAAGGAGCAACTGGGTATCTAGGATGCTGAAGAAGGGGCAGAAGGAGAGGTCAAGTTCACAGCTTGTCTAACCTTCAGTGTGTAAGTTTCTTTTCCCTCAGCTCCTAGAAGCAGAGCCTTGATTTCCCTTGACTTTCTCTCCAGAAAAACATTGTAGTGGCTTCCAACAAGGTGTCCAGTCAGGTGACAGCAGTATCCTTCTCTGAGGACTGCAGCTACTTTGTCACTGCAGGCAACCGGCACATCAAGTTCTGGTACTTCGATGACAGCAAGACCTCAAAGGTGAGGCAGCAAGTAGCCACTAGGGTGGGGTCTGCCCAGATATGTTCCACCTGCGCCCCCTTCTGCATGCTCAAAAGCCCCTTGGAAGTCTCAGCTGGGCCAGGTGCTATGTCAATATGCAAGGGAAGCCTTCTCCCTCCCTCCCCAGGGCCTGCTTTCCAGGGGGTAGCCTGCAGGGTGTGTGGGTGGCACCTGTGGTGGGTCTCCACAGGTGAATGCCACTGTACCCCTGCTGGGCCGCTCCGGGCTGCTGGGGGAACCTGCGGAACAAACTGTTCACTGATGTAGCCTGTGGCCGCGGGAAGAAGACTGACAGCACCTTCTGTATCACATCCTCAGGGCCGCTGTGCGAGTTCAGTGACCCGGAGACTGTTGGACAAGTGGGTGGAGCTGAGTGTAAGTGAATGCTTTGTCGGCACCCTCCCGTCTGTCACCTCCGGGCTCCAGGGCACCTGAGTCTGCATGCACGCTGGGGGAGGCCCCAGGCGGAGGAAGGTGTTTGGGAACCTCTCTGCTTGCTCGCCCTCTCTGTCTCTGCCTCTTCCTCTGCTTTCCTCTTCTGCTCAGCACACAGACAGCATCACAGTAAGTGTGCTGGCCCTGTCCGCTGCCTCTGCTGCCTTTCTCTGGGCCGGCCTTTTCTGGGTGTGTCTTTGCCCAAACCTCAGGTGCCTTATAAGGCTTGCTGACTCCTTCCCCCTAATTGCACGGGGCTGTGGGCCCTCTGGCCAGCTGCTGTTAGAGGGAGGGGCATTGAGGGGCTCTGCCCAGGGCAGCTGGCCTGCCTTGCGCTTGTCCTTGCCTCTTGGCTCATGGCTGTTGAGGTGTCCGGTGAAGGAGTGGACAGACGCCCTTGCTGACTGTGGCTTCTGTGCTCACAGACCACAGTGGCCCACTGCATCTCGGTGAGCCAAGACTACATCTTCTGCAGCTGTGCTGACGGTACCGTGTGCCTTTTCAACCCCTTCAACCTGCACTTCCTCAGCACGCTGCCCCGGCCCCATGCCCTGGGGACAGACATTGCCAGCATCACAGAGGCCAGGTGAGCGGTGCGGGTGGGCCCCTGAGTCCTGTCAGAGCCCCACTCTGTGCCAGGCCGTCCCTGGCATGCTGCAAGGAGAGGAGGGCACACATAGACCTCTGGGAAGACCCTTGCAGTCAAGCACAGGTGGGTCTTTTAGCATTTGTTGCTCACTGTGGGCAACCGTGGTAATCTGAGTCTGCAGTGTGGTAATGCATTGTCCTGTAAACACCACAGCTAGGACAGACGGGCAGTTCCTTAGGGTTTCTGAGAGAGGCTGGAAACCTGACGGAGCAGGCCTTTCTCCCTCAGGGTGGTCCTGGGTAGCAGCTAAGGTAGGAGGGTCTTATTGTAGCCTCGGGCCTTGGGTTGGGTGATTGCAGGAAGTGAAGTTTTGCTCTGGTTTCAGTGCTGTCAGGAAGCGGGGCAGTTCTGCAGTTGGGTATATTAATTTCTCATTCAGGGAAGGAGTGGGCTAAATCTGCAAATGGCAGGAAATGATATATGACCATGACTGGTTTGCACAGTGCCCTTCCTTTTCCTCTGACGTGAGTCTAGAAGGGCCTGGCATCTGCTTGGCTGCATCACGGCCACACACTGTCCCCGCCTGATGTTGGGGGCTATGAAATAGCTTGTGTTCTTTTGCAGAGCCCCATGGCAAGGAATGCCAGGCCAGCCGCTGCGTTCTTTCTCCAGTGACTGCTGGCCAACCTGCTGCTCCTCCCTTTAGTGCCCCTTTTCATTAGCGCTAACTCACCAGTTTGCCCTGTCTGCCCTGGACACCCTGACCCCCTCTTTCCTCAGTCGCCTTTTCGCTGGAGTGGCCAATGCGAAGTATCGGGACACCATCACCTTGACCTTTGATCCTGCAAATCCGTGGCTGTCTTGTGTGTACAATGACCATAGTACTTATGTCTGGGATGTGAAGGACCCCAAGAAAGTGGGCAAGGTGTATTCAGCTCTCTATCATTCCTCCTGCGTCTGGAGTGTAGAGGTACGTGGGCCAGGTCTGCTGAGACTGACCGTGTTTCCTGGCCTACCATTAGGAGCTGGGGTTCCTCAAGTGTGGAATTTGTTTCCTCCAGCACCCTTGCTCCCCAAGCTGTGCCCCTGGGTCCCTTCGTATCTGTTAATTGGCTCTGAGGATGGGAGGGGATTTTAGTGCTGACTCATCTCAGACGTTTTTCAGTATGCCCCTGTGCAGTCTTAGCTTGGCCTCTTTGGACATGTTCCTGAACTTGACCAAACCTTAGTTTCTGCAATTGTGAAATGACATACCTCATGCATTTGATTTTTACGAACAGGAGACAATGTAAGTGGGAGATTTAGAATGCCTAGTACTTACTAGGTGCTTGGTTAATGTATATTCCTTTACTTGTTAAAGACAAGAGCTAATCATTATGACTTGCTTGCTATGGGACAAGCCGTTGCCTCCAGGGGACAGGATGGGGGAACTTTAGGCCCCCAAGGACAGAGGTTCAGGAGGGTTTAACTGAAAAGGGGTGGGGACAAAATTTATTATCTCCAAGGGAAAGATACTAACTTGACAATGAAGAAACGGCAAAACCCACCCTTAGCCAAGTCATTAAGGTTAACATCCCGTGGCAGCAGCATGAATCTGGTGAGAGGGTACACTGAGAGGTTTCAAAATGTTCCCAGAAAATGTTATGACTCTTAAGAACTCCCAATAAAATGTTGAACAACAACAACCAACGTTGATGGAAAGTTTCTTTTAGTTCTGTTTTTCCATGCAGCCTCCTCCTAGCATTGTGTCTGGTATTCTTGACCCAAATGTATAAGGAACTTAGGATAGTCATGAGGAAACATCAGGCAACCTTCATTTGAGGTACACCTGCCAGAGTAACTTATCACACTCTCCCAGGTGTCAGGGTAGGAAAGACAAGCAAAGACTGAAAGCCGTTCTAGACTGGGACAGATGACACCCATGTGCCGTGGGGGCTCCTGGGATCCTGGAGCAGAAGAAGTACATTCGTGGGATAAACAAACAAACTCATTGGCATTGGGTTGATTCCAACTCAGAGCAACCCCCGCTGGTGACATTTAAATAAAGTCTAATAATGTTGTTCCAGTGTGACCTCCGTGGTCCTTATCACTGTGTACTGTAGTGCATAAAACATTAATACGAAGGGAGACCAGGTGAGAGAGTTGAATGTGACATATCTTGACTCATTTTTCTAAAGGTTCCACCCAAAAGGTAAAGTAAAACAGCTCTTGATGGAGAGGAAAAGGTGGAAGGGGGTGGGTGATGATTCTTTCCCCCCGCTGCCTGGCACTGAACGGGCTCTCCTCTCTTCTCATTTTGCAGGGTCTACGAATTGCAGTTCCTGAGTGAAATGCTGAAGGTGGAGGCCCATGAGTCAGAGATTCTGTGCCTGGAGTACTCGAAGCCAGACACAGGTACCTGGCCCTGGCCTGGAATGGCCTTGAGTGAGCCCCTCCAGTCTGGCCAGAGCCACTGATACTTGTCCTGCCTCTTGACTATGGGGCTGATCGTTCTTTTGGCTACCAAAAGAGTTAGTGATCCTTCTTGATGTCTCTGAAGGCTTCTTGTTGTTTCTGAAGGCTTTGGGGAGGACTGCATCTCAACTCTGCCCGACTCCATGGCTCATGTGGCTTAAGGATGTGGGGCTCAGTTTCTCTGGGTGCTCTTTGCTGGGCACTCATGTTGGGCTGCGATCCACAAGCTCAGCAGTTTGAAACTACCAGCCGCTCTGCAGGAGAAAGGTGGGCCTTTCTACTCCTGTAAACAGTTACAGTCTCAGAAGCCCATAGGGGGTATTCACTATGAGTCAGCATTAACTTGATAGCAGCAGATTTGATTTTTGTAAAGTCTTTTTAAAGCCAACCAAAAGCTGAATCAGTGAAGAAGATCTGCTTTAGACATTGTGCTCTTTTAAAGAATAATCTGTCTGTGATCAGATTGACACAGGAACTTGGAAGGTTAGGTGAAAAGTTTAAGGGGCAGTGAGCTTATGTGTGTGATGGAAATTTGGAATTGGAAAAGGACAGTGAGAATGGCTACATAATTTCAGAAATATAATGAATGTTAGCAAATTGTACATGTAGAAATGATCGAATTGGTATATATTTTTGTGTGCATTGTTTTAGATCAGGGAGAAGACTCGAAGTTCAAATATAATTTACAGAGACCCCCTTGTTAAATCTTGAATGGGACAAAGTCCAGAAAAAACAAATCATCTGGTTGAGGGAGACCGTAAGCATGAGGCCATAATGGGGACTGAAGGATTCACAACAGCTCGGTCACATGGAAAACAAAGGAAGCCCCTTTAAAAGTCAAGTTCCCAGCAGATCAGACCATCACAGTTGGAAATGTGACTACAGAAATGGGAAAGGGACCATGATTGGAGTAAATACATTATTGCAGATTAGAAAAGTTTACAGGACTGGTTCAGGGCCCTCCAACCATCTTGGTCAGGGCATGAACGTGCAACCTCAGTACCCCAATTCCCATCAAGGGCATACTCAGGCAAGTTCTTGAGGGCTAGACTACTCCTCACCAGGCTGGCCAGAGGAGTGGGTGGAAGCAAACAAACTCTGCCTGAGGGCAAAGCATTTTACGTTGCTAGTTCAGAGTCATGGAGCTCTAGTGCCATAGAAGGTTATGGGTTGGGCGGTTAACCACAAGGTTTCACTCTTCAAAACCACCAGCCAGCTCCAGGGAAGAAAGATGAGGCTTTCTACTCCAATAAAAATATATAGTCTGGAGATTAAAAGCCCCAATGTAAGTTAACTGGGTTGATTCCTACTAGAGGGATAATGTGTGTGGGCCAGATGCTTGCAAGGTCCCTCAAGGCAATGCTGCCAGACTGCAGTCTCTGCTCCCTGCTGGTGGAGACAATGGATTGCTTTTCTCTAAAACTTGGAACCATTAGCTTGGTTCCAGTAGGTGGAGTTCACACCCTACTGATAATGGTTCATATGGAGATCCAGAAAACAGGTCAAAGTTAAGCTGCCATTCTAAATGTAGGATCCGCCCATTTTGTCACCTGTATACCCCCAATCCCTCCTCTTCCTATTGCATGTATGCCCCTAGACCACCCCTTCTCACTGCTGTATAACATAGTCCAAGTCCTTCCTGTGATGTATGTCTTTACCCTCCCGTTTCCAATTCCCCTTGTCCTCCTTCCCTTCCCCCTCTCTCCATGTGGACCACCAAGTGGGGCTGAGGTGAGCAATGCTACCATGATATGTGTGTGACTGCATTATTGTAATATCTCTTCTATCTCTCATGCTCCCAATGACTTTAATATTTATATCTCAACCCTTTATGTTTCCAGGGCTTTCAATGACATTAGGCATCTTTTCAATGTTTATGAATCATGCTTATGAACCTCTCTTCTGTTAGTTGTCTGTGTGTATGCATTGCCTGTATTAAAAACATATAGAACCGAGCAATTTGTCTGGAAAAATAATTTATAGAAACTTTATGTTAGATTGCCATGCGTTTTGCATAGCCAATTGTTCTTTTAAAACACTTTTCTTGTCATTGTGATACCATGCTAAAAGGTAAAAACATCTGTATATAGTCAAATAGCTTTATCTTTCCTTTAAAGACATGAACCTTCGTGTCTTGCTTAAAGTTTCCACCTCACTAAAGCTAAATTGCTACCCTCGAAAATAAATCCCTCTAAGTTTTTAATGCTTTGAATATTTTATCGCTCTAATCCTCCTGGAGTTTATTTTTGAATGTAGTATGCTCCTTCCTTTGATTTCTTGTAAATTCAGCCAATTCAACCACTCATTAACCAAAGTATTCCTTTACCACTGGATTGTTTTGCCACCTTTGCTTTGCATAGCATATAGTTCTAAATTATATCCCAGACTACTGAATTATTTGCCAGAGTGGCTTTACTAATTGTACACTGGCATCACAACACGCGGGAGCTTCGGAAAGATCGTGGGAGAAAGGAATGAAAAGAGAAGATAATTTCCCATGAATTTTTGAAGCTTCCTCGTACAGGTGCTTTACAGTAAGTCGACATTAGGGTTTATAATCAATAAAAAATTCAACTGTGATCCAAGAATGAGGGGCGTGACATTTCCTGGTTGAGACAAAAGCGAACAGGCGAGCAGAATACGAAAAGAATTGGTTAACCGATGAAACTGCAGCCAAGTGTTAGCTGTTATCACAAAAATGAACACACAGAATATTCTTGAACTTGGAAGTGGGAACTTCAGCCTTTCAACGGCCATCGACGGTGCGGGGCAACATCCCCGCACTCCTACGCTCAGGAAGGGGGTTCTGGGGTCTGCGGCGCCGCGGGGCACAAGTGGGGCGAAGGGCTGCGAGGGAACGCCGAGGCAGAGGGGTCCCCGCGAGGCGGCTGCGGGCCGCTCCAGAAGGCAGGGGTCCGGGGGCTCTGCGGTCCCTCAGGACCCTCCAGGAGAGGCTCCAGAAAGGCAGCTGGAGGCCCCGGCCGGCCGTGCAGCTCGCTGGGAGGCGCGGGCGCACGTGCTCCGCCGGTCCGGGCGGCGGAGGCGGCTGAACGGGCCCTGGCCGTGGGCGGCGGGCGGCGGGCGGGCGCAGTGCGGCGCCGGGCAGGCGGGAGGTGACCGCGCGGGGCGGTCGCGGCGGCTGGGGCTACTGACGGCACACGGATCCGGAGCGCACTGCGCGGGGCGGGGCGCCGCGCAGGTGAGAGCGGCAGCGGACCCGGATGCGGCGCGGCTGAGGGCGGCCGAGGGCGGGGGGTCGCGGCGGGTCGCGGCGGCTAGCTCTTGGAGATCCCGGCCGGAGGCTCCGGCGCCGGTGCTGCGCTTCCTGCCGGCTCGAAGAACGAGCCCGAGCCTGGCCGCCCTCGGGATGCCTTGCTGAGGCTCCGCCGGACGTCCCCAACAGGGGGGGGGGGCGGGGCGGGGCGCGTTCGGGCGCCTCCTGAGGGCGCCTCAGCGGAGAGCGGCGTTGGCGCCGTGGAGTCTACGCGGGCGGCCCAACCCGCCTGCCACTCAGGTGTCTTTTTGCACGGAAGTGAGTTTTAGGAGCGGGAAACCTGTGGTGGGCGTGACTGACGTGTTTTTAAATCATTTTCTATACATTTAAAGCTGTAAAGGCAAAACTTCATGATCCAATTAATATAGCCAAAAATTCAGGCTTGATAGAAACATTTAGAATCCAGGCACTGGGGGTAAAGTCCCCTTATTCCCATCTGTTATTGGAGGAAGGTATGAGAGAGATTGGATACTGCGGTGGGAAGAAATAGAGCCAAATAGGAATGTCTGCTTCTATAGGGAGAATGTATCAGCCATGCGCTCACTTTAAGGCAGCACAGCTTTAAGGGAGAATCTGTGGAAATGATAGATTACCGCAGGAACATGAACTTGGAGTATATCTCCAACTAACAGAGTGGTGGTCTTCCAGCCATGGAACATTAGTCTCCCAGATTCCCTCTGTACCAGTCAGGGAATAAGTCCCAGTATTATTTCCCTTGGTGCTAGTATCCCACATTTCCCCTCTCTGCATTATGTTTAAGATTCAATAGTGTCACGGAGGCAACATGGTCTCTTTTCATATCTATTAGCTTCCTATAGAAGTGACATGAGACTGCAAGCATCACAATTATGATAAAAAACACAGTCAGACTGGAACTTAAGCTATGTGAAGTACTTTGCCCCCAAGCTCGCGGGTCCAACCCTTCCATGCTACTCCTCAATTGCTTAATCACATCAGAGCCAGGAGAAGCCTCAAGCTTGTCTTTGAATGTATAGAAAATATCCTTTTTAAGCTGATCAATATCTAATGAAATGTTTCCCTTAAACCCTTGCAAATGTTTCCTAATCAAATTCCAATCATGCAATGTCTTATTATAAGGATAAGTGGTTATACAGAAATCAGTTACATTCCAATCACATTATAGCATTGACAAATTCAAAATCTTGACCTTTCAGCAAAGCAGTCTGCAGTAATATTCCAGTCACATTGTATAAAATGTTCAGTTATGATAGCATCCCAGAGTGTCTCTTAGACAGCGTCAGCAATGGAAGAAATATCTCAGCAGTCAGCAATCGCCATTCTCAGGAATCTTCGAGGTCTTCTTGCCGTTTTGAATAACTTCAATAACAGTGACCCGCTTTCTTCTGGGCCTTGCTGGCTGAAGAGAAATCCACCTATCTCCTTTGCCTGTGAAAATATAAAGAAATAGCCCCTCTCTTTGGGGTATCATTAACCTGAAAAAAGGATTTATGATTAATATTGGTTGGCCTCTCCATCTCTTCCTTGTCCATCTTTCTCCAAAGGTGGTTGCGTCCTTTTAAAGGGAGTCCATCAGTTTTATTCTGTAAAAAACATACATGCATAGCCTTTTCTCCAGGTGAATGGACCTGGATCCTAAACACAGTTTCCATCATCCTCAGATTTCTTAGGATCAATTTTCTCTGTAGAATTGAAAACGTGTTTATCTTCCCTAATTTTATTACAAGCTTTTAGTAAGGAGAAAAATTTTTTAGTTAAAATGAGTAAATGAACTTTGTCACACATAAGATTCCTCTTCTCCTCCTTCTGTTTTAACAATTTAAATAGTAAAGCATTGCTAGATCTTGAACCAGTAAAAGTACTAGTTAGCTAACCTTCATTGTTATGTAAATACTGGCTCCCATCCCTCAGAGAATTAAGAGAGCTAACTAATTGGGAGAACTTCTTATCATACTTTGAAAGACTGAAAAAATTCTTAATAAATTTGTTCAGCTGATCTTGAAGTAACTTACCAAGCAGACATTTTTTTCTCCAGGCTTACCAATAAGGTTATAGGCTCAATTGAGCCATTTTGCCTTTCAGGCTTCTCACACTGTATGATTTTACCTTGCAATATTCTGTCTTGGTTAACTTCACTCATTCCCTCTATGCTGGCTTTAGGGGAAGTTAATGGGAGGGCCTTAGGCCCCCCTGAATGCCCTAAGGAAATGACCCGGCATCCACAGTTAACAAACCTTTTTCCTTCCATTTCTAATTCCATGTGGGGGCGCTGTTTCTCCACAACAGCAGTCCAGAAGACTGCTTGATTTATAGGGTGGTCAAACTTCTCAAGTACTCTTTCCTGATAGGTATAAATTTTTACTCTAGAAATGCAAGGAAGGGAAAATTGGCTTAAGCGATCCTACATTTTTACAAACCATGGTATATCAGAACTCATTACTGCCTTAATTTCTTCTTCACAATCCTGACCAATAACTCCAGCAACACCTTGAGAATTTATGTTGGACTTTCTTTTTTTTTTTTTTTTTGGACTTTCTTAATAAACTTCCTATAGTTCTTTTAGGTAGTGGACCCCAATTACTGCTCTTCGTTTCTGATTCAATCACAGTTTTGGGCTTTTTCTTACAACTCTTATCAACTCCAGTATCAATTTTAATTTCTTGAGTACTAAGGTTAAATCTTCCTGATAGAAACTGTATTAATCTTTCAATAAGAGGTCCCTGCTTTTGAGGATCAAGCTCCTGTGAAGGCTTCTGAGCCATCTCTTGGTTATTCAAACCAACTGCAGTGAGAACAGAGACTAGGTTTTTGCCTCTTTGGCTAGGTCTGTTCTCCTGCTGTGAGGCTGCTAGATAAAGGCGATTTCTCTCAAAGATCTTCTTTGCTCCAGTAGGCAGACACCTTGCCTACCACGCTCTGCTATGAGGGCTCTGCATCAAGCTTCTTCCACTATTTTCCCGCCGGGAAGTCTTTGCTAATGGCGACCCTTCACTGTTGATTTTTGAACGACATTGGCTCGCCCAATGAGTTCCCTTCCTACAATGGAGGCAGAGTTCAGGTTCGTTTAAACCCGATCTCCATGGTCCTGGCCCATGCACTGACATTGGCCGCAGCCTGCTCTGCCTACACTCTTTTGAAGATGACTTGTCTTCCCACAACTAAAGCACTTTCTTCCAGGTCTGATATAGTTTGCCAATGAAGCTGCCATGAGGTCTGCCTTGTATTCCTCTGCCTCTACATTCCTGCATATCCTAAAATAACCCAGCAGAGTGCCCTGTTCGCTGTAGGGATGCAAGGCATTTTTACAGTGCTTATTAGAGAAATCATAAGATAGCTTGTGCACTAGGTCTCTTACTGCCTGAACATTCTTCACACATTTGGAAATAGCATCTTCCAGTCGGGACACAAAGTCAGCGTAACGCTCATCATTCTGTTGTCTTATAGCCCTGTAACGCGGCGTTCTCTCTTCTGATGGAATTATCTTTTCCCAGGCCCTTAAGCAAACCTCATGTATCTGTCCTATTGTCTGTTCAGTAAACTGTAGTTGAGACTCAACTGTAATATAATTTGCATCCCCTAGCAATTGATGAATTCCTATATCTATCCCATCCTCAGCATTCTTCCCAGCTCTTGCAAGGGCTGCTTCCTTCCATAGCATTTGATATCACAAGCATTCTGAAGAGTAAAGACAAATTCTCACTAAAGCTTTCCAATCTGTAGGGGTCCAGCTGTCAGACTCTGCTAGAGCCCTTATCATGCTAATTACAAAATGTGAGTCTGGGCCCTAGTCATTGATTGCCTGCTTGAGATCTTTTAGCAACTTAAAAGGCAAAGGCACTGTGAATTCCTTTTGGTTCTAACAGGATAAGACATCTTGCATTCTAAATCTTCTTCTGCAATCCCTCTTCCTACTCTGGAGAGTAAAGGTGCTTTCCTATACTTTGCTTCTTTACGTCTATTCTCTGAGCTACTCTTTTCAATCTGGATATCTTGGAGTTCCACTTCCTGAACTTCACCTTCTGTGCTAGCTCTCCTAGTTTGCATTTCTTTGGAGCTAATCTCTCTACCTTCAGGGCTGGCTTGCTTGATTGTTTTACAATCTCTGGCCTTTCTTACACTAAATTCCAGCAGGAGAGCAGTTGCTTTTACTATGTCCCCTTCTGACTCAGGCTCATTCTTTTAGCTCTGCCTAAAATCTTCTCATCTGCCTGAAACCCGTTCTCACTGCTTCTCATCTGATTTAAATTTGGGCATCTTAGACGTTGCCTGTTCTGCTTCTTGGCTTTCTCTACCTTTGAAAGCAAGGGAGCTTCCTGGGATTGTTTAATAGCCATGCTTTGGATCTTGCAATCCACTGCCTCTAGTACTGTATCACCTTTAAACCTTCGGAGTCTGCAGTCTCGCGAGAGCATACAGGCTTTGGCAATGAGGTTCTGTTCTAGAATTGGAGGCTTTAGATAACAAACCAATCCCTGCCTTTTCAGTTTTTCCTAAAGTTTCATAACCTAAATCATGCTTATTCACAGACACTTTAGCTTGCTTTTCTAGATTTGAATAGACACAAGACTTCTCACTAGACTGTTCATCCTTATTCTCTTCCTCCTGCAAAAGTTTTAAAACCATCTTAACTTGTACCCACAGAGACCACTTCTCCATAGGGATACTCTCCCCATCTCTGTGCTTCCTTTAAGTTGACAATGACCTCCTCCCAGGTCTCTAAATCAAAAGTTCCTTCCTCTGAGAACCATGAATTATACCTTTTTACTACTTTTAGAAAACATTGTATCTTTTTCTTCGTTACTTTTACACCTTGTCTTTTCAGTAAGTAGAGAGCATGGTACCATAAGTTTCAGGTTTACTTTTACCTTGCTCCCATTATCCTCTTTAAAATTCTAATTCACTATTTCCACTACTTCTCTGTCAATCCCCACACCGGATCCTCACTTCGCACAATTTTCAAATTCACTCTACGTACCAATGGGGCCATATAATTGTTATATGGGATATAACTCATATTGTCCCACGTTGTGCGCCATTTGTCTGGGGAAGCCCGCCTTGTGCTGGGGCTCCAGCCTCCAGCCCAGTCCTTGAGCCTCCTGCCTGGTCTCCATCCCACCTCCCTTCGTCCACACTGAGCGTGGACCTGGCTGGTAAGATCATGGCCATCCAGGAGGTGAGCATGCTACCATGAATTGTGTCTGACTGCATTATTGTAATGTCTCTTCTATCGCTCATGCTCCCGGTGACTTTAATATAATATTTATATATCTCAACCATACAATTGTGCTTATTGAACCCAAGATTACTGGTGGGGGGGCTGGCACCCCAACTCATACCACAGTACATACCATTTGTCTAGTTCTTCAATGCTTCCTCTCCCGCTCACTCCCTCCAACTATCATGACCTCAGCTCTACCTTACAAAGCCGGCTAGACCAGAGCATGTACACTGGTACAGATAAGAACTCTCAACACACAGAATCCAGGACAGATAAACCCTTCAGGGACAGTAATGGAAGTAGTGATAACATGAGGGTAGGGATGAGATAGAGGGAACTGATAGCAATGATTGATGTATTAACGCTCACACCCCAGGGGGACAAGCAACAGAAACATTGGTGAAGTGAGACCTTGGACATTGTAAAATATGAAAGTATAATTTATCAAGGTTTCATGAGGGTGGGAGAGTGGGAGAGAAGGGGGGAAAAGGAGCTGATACCAAGGGGTCAAGTATAAAGAAAATGATGATGGTACCGTAGGTACAAATGTGCTTGATACAATTGATGTATGCATTGTTATAAGTGGTGTAAGAGCCCCCGATAAAATGACTTAATTTTTTAAAAGTGTTTAGGTAGATCTTGATGGAGGATAGATTGAGAAACAATAGTTTCAGAATTTGATAATTTTGCTTAATAATCAAACTGAAAACTCACTGCCATTGCATCTTTTGTGACTCACAGCAACCCTGACTTTCAGCAACCCTATTGGACAGGGTAGAGCAGCCCCTGTGAGTTTCTGAGACTGCAACTCTTTACAGGGGTAGAAAGCCCTAACGTTTCTCTCTCAGAGCGGGTGGTGGTTTTGAACTATGTGGGTAGCAGCCCAAGTGAAAACCACTATGCCACCAGGGCTCCCTGTGCCACATAGCGGGAGCTGTTGTTTTCCCAAACATTCACTTGGCTATTTCTTTTATAAGAAGCCAAGTAATTTGGCAGCTTATTTCTGTTCCAGTTTTCTTATATAGAAAATGTGGTGACAGTGTGAACCTGTTTGTTGTAGTTTATGTGAACATAATTGAGTGATCTAGACCAAGTGAGCTAGACCAAGTGAGCTGACTGGTCAAAAATCAGACCTGTGGATTGCCAAATTGGTTCTGCTGAGATTGGGGCTTTCCTGGATCCACAGGCTTCCTCCAAGCTGTGTCCGAGAAGCTCTGCATTTTAGAGCTACATTTTATAGTTGAAAGAGAGGCCTAAGGAGGGAGGGAGTCCTTAAGCTCTAAGACCTTAATGCTGTCATTGCTGTCCTCTTTTAGTGTACCTGCAGTTTCCACACTGCAGTGGGAACCATTGAAACAGCTGTTCTCATTCTCTGAGATGGTGTGCCACCCCACTCCATACCACCACCACCTCATCCCTTTCTCTTATTGTAGAGATAATGCCCCTTCCATATGTATCTCAGATATTCAATTAATGAAGAAAGACAAAAGTAGGAGAAATGATTTAGATGAAGGAG
This sequence comes from Tenrec ecaudatus, assembly GCF_050624435.1. Classification (NCBI taxonomy): domain Eukaryota; kingdom Metazoa; phylum Chordata; class Mammalia; order Afrosoricida; family Tenrecidae; genus Tenrec; species Tenrec ecaudatus. Next base: position 118,319 of record NW_027457565.1, read on the forward strand.
ACCATAAGCATGAGGCCATAATGGGGTCCAAAGGCTGTGTGGCCATGTCGCTAATTATAGAAATGGATGAAATCTGCCACAAAAATGTGATTGGAGGTAGAGCAATTCATCACTCTCTCAGGCAGGACTACATAAGTGAGAATGGGGCCATTATGGAGACATGGAGACGATCACAGATTAGAAAGGCTTACTGGATTTGTTCTGGGGCCTTCCGACCACTATAACTCATGACCATAGGGTCTTAGACTTTCCCAATTTCCATTGAGGACCTTCCCAGGGAAGTCCCAGAGGGCAGATTGCTCCTCTCTGCTCTGGCTAGTTGTTGTTGCGTGCCATTGAGGACACTTGGACTCGTCGTGACCTCACATACAACCGAATGAAACACTGTAGGGTCGTGCACCATCCTCACAATTGTTCCTGTGCCTGAACCACCGATGAAGCCACTGAGTCCATCCACTTCTTCGAGGACCTCCTCTGTTTCATGGCTTCTCCACTGTACCAAATAGGATGTCCTTCTCCAGGGACTGGTCTCTCCTGACAACATGTCCAAAGTATGTAAGATGGCGTCTTGCCATCCTTGCCTCTAAGCAGCACTCTGGCCTTATTTCTTCTGATACAGATTGGTCAGTCCTTCAGCAGTCCATGGTACTGTCAGTAGTCTTCTGGTGGACCACAATTCGATGCATCTGTTCTTCTACAGCCTTCCTTATTCAGTGTCTAACTTTCACATGCATATGATGCAATGGAAAATAGCATGGCTTAGGTCATGTGCACCTTAGTCCTCAGAGTAACATCATTGTTCTTCAACACTATAAAGAGGTTTTCTGCAGCAGATTTACCCATTACAATACATCTTTTGATCTCCTGACTGCTGTTTCTATGAACATTGATAGTGGATCTAAGCAAGACAAAATCCTTGACAACTGAAGCCCTTTTCTCTGTTTATCACCTATTGGTCCAGTTTTGGGGATTTTGGTCTTCCTTATATTGAATTGTAACCCATATTGAAGGCTGCAATCCTTGATCTTCAGCAAGTGGTTCAATTCCTCCTCACTTTCAGCAAACAAATGGTGTCATATATGCACACAAGCAGGCTCCCAAAAGTTAGTGGAACAAGGAATCAAAAGAGAATGGAATTTTTCAGGGACTTTTTGAAATACCAGTGTGTGTGTGTGTGTGTGTGTGAGAGAGAGAGAGAGAGAGAGAGAGAGAGAGAGAGAGAGAGAGAGAGAGATGTGGGCATAAAACAAACATCAAGCAACATAAGGGAGAATGCTGTTGGCTGCTGTTGAACTGATTCCGGTGCGCATGCACAGTGACCTGCTGTGTGCACCATAGTGACCCCTCAGAAGCAGATCATCAAGCCTACCTTTCAACTGAAATTCTGAGAATTCACAATTTTCAGAAGTATGTGGATAACAGTGAAAGCCAAAATTCTATTTGCACAGTCCCCACGTGGATTAAGCTTCCAGTGAATTCCTTCAGACCATTGACCAGGGATGTGAACACTCTTGCCACCAGGCAGAGGGCATTGGAAAGTGGATTACCCCTTAGGCAGCCCATGGTGGGGCTTAGAGACTTGCCTAAGTGTATCCTTGAATCGAGGCTGCCATTCTGGGCTGCACGGTCATGAGTCATGCCCCCAAAGCCTTGGTTGTTTGGCCCTGGACCACTCTTGTAAACTGTCCTGTTTAACACAGGTCCCAATCCTTGTCCTATTCTTGCTTCTGTAGTCCCACCTGGAACTGTGATGTTGGGATCTGCCGCCATGTCCTTTCAAGTCTGTGAATCTCAGATAACACTTACATATCAATAAGACCTCTTGCTAATAGTTTCCCTCCCCTCATCTCGATGGCATGTGTTGGCCCTTGGACTATCTAGGTTACCTAGCGGGCATTTGGATTATGTAGGCTCCCTAGCGGGAATTTGGACTATATAGATTACCTAGCGGGCAATTAGACTTTGTAGGTTATCTAGCGGGCACTTTGACTATCTAGGTTACCTAGCTAGCACTTGAACTATCTACGTTACCTAGCGGTTACTTGGAGTATGTTGGTTACCTACCGGGCTGTTGGACTATCTAGGTTACCTAGCCGGCACTTGGGCTATCTAGGTTAACTAACGGGCACTTGGACTATGTAGGTTCCCTAGCGGGCCCTTGGACTATGTAAGTTCCCTAGCGGGCACTTGGACTATGTGGGTTCCCTAGCGGGCATTAGGACTATCTGGGTTACCTAACGGGCACTTGGACTATGTAGGTTAACTAGCGGGCTTTGGACTATGTAGGTTACCTAGCGGACACTTGGACTATGTAGGTTCCCTATCGTTCATTTGGAGAATGTAGGTTAACTAAGGGGCACTAGGACAATGTAGGTTACCTAGCGGGCCTTGGGACTATCTAGGTTACCTAGGGGGAACTTGGACTATGTAGGTTTACTATTGGGCACTTGGACTATCTAGGTTACCTAGCAGGCACTTGGACTATGTAGGTTAACTAGCGGGCACTTGGACTATCTAGGTTACCTAGCAGGCACTTGGACTATGTACGTTTCCTAGCGGGTACTTGGACTATCTATGTTAACTAGCGGGCACTTGGACTATGTAGATTCCCTATCGGGCACTTGGACTATGTAGGTAACCTAGTGGTCACTTGAACTGTCTAGGTTACCTAGCGGGCATTTGGACTATGTAGGTTAACTAGCGAGCTCTTGGACTATCTAGGTTAACTAGCGGGCACTTGGACTATTAGGGTCCCTAGCGGGCATTTGGACTATATAGGTTACCTAGCGGGCACTTGGACTATGTAGGTTAACTAGCGGACACTTTGACTATCTAGGTTAGCTAACGGGCAATTGGACTATCTAGGTTACCTAGCGGGCACTTGGACTATGTAGGTTCCCTAGCGGGCACTTGGACTATTTAGGTTACCTAGCAGGCACTTTGACTATCTAGGTTAACTAACGGGCACTTGGACTATGGAAAGAAGTGCCTAATGGTCACCAGGACCCATGGTTAATCCAGGCGTGGTCATCTGATTCCAATCGATCAGACCTAGCTATAAATCACTTATATGTCTGGGTAATTAAAAGCAAATATAAATTTTCAAAAAAAATAACGTTGCATGGGATAGAAAGAGAATACATAACAACATCAGACATAAATATGCCTCAAGACAAACTCATTGTGCACATCCAGAATACATAATGGCTCTTGCTAAGATGCATTTCCCACTAGACCCTACCCCAAGCCAGTAAAAGCCAGAAACTCTACAGTAAACTGTGGATTGTACTACTCTGAAATGGGAGCTGTGTCTCTAGACCTAATTTGGGGCTGTTCGTGCTGAGGACTCACCAATACCTGCTGCAGTGACAACAGTCCAGGTGAGAATAAGGAAATCTGGATGACAGCCAGGATATAGGAGCACTGAGACCTCAAATTGCTTCTAGGCGAGCATGGCCTAATGGGCTTCCATTTATGCACCTCTGGCAGGAGGAGTTTGTTCTGGAAAGTAATGGTTTCTAAGGAAGTATTTCTTAAACTTTCACATGCATGCACTTACCCAGGTTCCTGGAAATCGGGCTGGGGGGCAGATTCTGATTTTGTGGGTTCAGGGTGGGGGGTCTAGGATCCAGCAGTTCTAGAGGCCCTGGTACTCTTGGGCTGTTAACCACAAGGACAGTAGTCCTAAACCACCAGCCACTCCTTGGGAGAAATATGAGGCTGTAGACTCCGGGCAAGAGTGACAGTCTGGGAAACCCACAAGGGCAGTTCTACCCTGTCCTGTAGGGTCACTATGAGTCAGCATCAACTCGATGGCATTAGCATGGGAGAAGCTAATGCTGATGTTGCTGGTTCCTTGACCTATCATACTTTGAGTGGCAACGTCCCAAGGGCCTTCCCGGATGTGATGGCCAAAAGCAGTAGTGTTCACCCTTGGTCATACTTTGGAATCCCTTAGGAGCTTTCAAGCCTCCCATTGGCCTGGCGCCATCCCAGACCAATGAAGCAAGACTTAGTGGAAGCAGGATTCAGGTCACGGTCAGTGAGAAAGCCCCCTTGGCAATGCCAACGTACAGCCAGTGCAGAGTCGAACTGGTCGACGACTCCACATGACTCCATATACTTTGGTGAAGCCAGCTGTTTGGGCAAGGTTTTCAGAGTTACCACCCATGTAGACTTGTTGGTGATAGTGCATTAAATAGAGCACATGCAGTGCATTGCATGAGTGTCCTATGTCATGCAACCACATCAGGGGTATGTTGAGCCAATTTCTCTGGGAGACCAAGGGTGTTGGCTCCATCCTGAACGTTGGCAGGGTAATGGACTGACACAGAGGAAACTCATTCTCTTTGTGGTGGTGCACTAATGGGTTCTTCACAGAAGGCCAAGTCCATGGCTGCAGATGCTCACGGGGCTGAGGGAGCAGGTCAAATCCTAAGTCCGAGGTGGGTGTTTTCATATTTACATGCCCTCACTGCCATCAAGTCCATTCCAACTCACAGGCCCATGGGACTGAGTAAAATGGCCCCCGTGGGTTTCTGAGACTGTGATTCTTTAGAGGAGTAGAAAATCTCCTCTTTCTCCAGAGGAGCGGTTGGTCATTCAAACTGCTGACCTTGAGATTAACAGTCCAACTCCTGACCACTCTTGCCGTCAGAATTCTATTTATTTACACAAGTATATATATATCCTTTCCCAAAAGAACTCCACATTTTCAAATCATTCTTGACACTCATGGCCTTTTTTCCTTTATAGCCATGCCTTTGGTTGAAACACAGATATAAGAGAAATATTTATCTACTTATAGGGGTACAAAAGTAGCTTTGGTGGCATAGTGTTTGCATGTTGGGCTGCTAACACCAAAGTCAGCACTTTGAAACCACCAGCCACTCCGTGGGAAGAAGAGTCTGTCTACTCCTATAAAGAGTTACAGTCTCAGAAACTCACAGGGACAGATCTACTCTGCCTCATATGGTCACTATGAGTCAGCATCACCTCCCTGGCAGTGAGGTAGATTTTGGTTTCATAGAGATACAAGTCAGTCCTGAGCTGCTAAAGACAAGGTTGGCAGTTTGAACCCACCAGCTGCAGAGAAAGAGGAGGCTTTCTATTCCCATAAGGAGCTACAGTTTCAGAAATACCCACAGGGGAAATTTTAACCTCTCCTGTAGGATCAATATGAGTCAGAATCGACTTATCGGTGGTGAGCAAGTGGAGGGGACCCTAAACAGGTTCCGGTGGACCTTAAGAGTTCTACTAATTGTGCATGCTCTGTAAAATGTAAACCAAGATTTTACTTTTGCAAACATTATTTTTTCTAAACACGTCTAACTGTGAAACTATACTCACATGCGGGTCTTTGAACCTGGTCAGTGGTCTGGGGAAGTGAAGGGGCCTGACATCCTTTGTTGTTGTTAGTGCTGTCCAGTCATTCTGACATCACAGGGACCTTCTTTGCAACACAAGGCAGCACTGCCCGGTCCTTTGCCAGCCTCAGGGGTAGTATGTTGGAGCCCATGGTTTCAGCTACCGTGTCCTCCAGTTCACCAAGGAGTTTCCTCTTTGTGCTGCTTACTAAACCCGTTTCTAAGGAGTCCATTCCAACTCACGGTGACGCCGTGTGGGTCAGCACCACGGGACCCCACATAATGCCTTATACCATATATATATATATATATATATATATATATATATATATATATATATATATATATATATATATATATATTGCATAATGCCTTATACCTGGTCCCTTTGGCACCTTGTGATCGCACAGGCTGGTGTGCTTATTCCATGTGGGCTTTTTTGCTTCTGAGCCAGATGGCCGTTTGCTCACCTTCAAGCCTTTAAGACCGCAGACACTATCTCTTTTGATAGCCTCTGGCCTTTACTTCGGGGTCTTCGGTCCCTGCAGAGTGGACACATGCCTGCTGTGCGGGTATGGGACGTGTCGGAGCGCAGCCTGGTGGCGGAGCTTCAGGAGCATAAGTATGGCATGGCATGTGTGGCCTTCTCATCCAGTGCCAAGTACATTGTCTCAGTGGGCTACCAGCATGACATGATCGTCAATGTCTGGGCCTGGAAGGTGAGTGGGCTGCTGGCCTCAGGACAGGCGGGGCCGGGAGGGGAGCCAAGAAACTGCTGACCGGTGGCCTTTACTTCTGCCTGCTGGCCTCAGTCCCTTTCTAGAGAACTCTGAGCAGAAAGGAGCAACTGGGTATCTAGGATGCTGAAGAAGGGGCAGAAGGAGAGGTCAAGTTCACAGCTTGTCTAACCTTCAGTGTGTAAGTTTCTTTTCCCTCAGCTCCTAGAAGCAGAGCCTTGATTTCCCTTGACTTTCTCTCCAGAAAAACATTGTAGTGGCTTCCAACAAGGTGTCCAGTCAGGTGACAGCAGTATCCTTCTCTGAGGACTGCAGCTACTTTGTCACTGCAGGCAACCGGCACATCAAGTTCTGGTACCTCGATGACAGCAAGACCTCAAAGGTGAGGCAGCAAGTAGCCACTAGGGTGGGGTCTGCCCAGATATGTTCCACCTGCGCCCCCTTCTGCATGCTCAAAAGCCCCTTGGAAGTCTCAGCTGGGCCAGGTGCTATGTCAATATGCAAGGGAAGCCTTCTCCCTCCCTCCCCAGGGCCTGCTTTCCAGGGGGTAGCCTGCAGGGTGTGTGGGTGGCACCTGTGGTGGGTCTCCACAGGTGAATGCCACTGTACCCCTGCTGGGCCGCTCCGGGCTGCTGGGGGAACCTGCGGAACAAACTGTTCACTGATGTAGCCTGTGGCCGCGGGAAGAAGACTGACAGCACCTTCTGTATCACATCCTCAGGGCCGCTGTGCGAGTTCAGTGACCCGGAGACTGTTGGACAAGTGGGTGGAGCTGAGTGTAAGTGAATGCTTTGTCGGCACCCTCCAGTCTGTCACCTCCGGGCTCCAGGGCACCTGAGTCTGCATGCACGCTGGGGGAGGCCCCAGGCAGAGGAAGGTGTTTGGGAACCTCTCTGCTTGCTCGCCCTCTCTGTCTCTGCCTCTTCCTCTGCTTTCCTCTTCTGCTCAGCACACAGACAGCATCACAGTAAGTGTGCTGGCCCTGTCCGCTGCCTCTGCTGCCTTTCTCTGGGCCGGCCTTTTCTGGGTGTGTCTTTGCCCAAACCTCAGGTGCCTTATAAGGCTTGCTGACTCCTTCCCCCTAATTGCACGGGGCTGTGGGCCCTCTGGCCAGCTGCTGTTAGAGGGAGGGGCATTGAGGGGCTCTGCCCAGGGCAGCTGGCCTGCCTTGCGCTTGTCCTTGCCTCTTGGCTCATGGCTGTTGAGGTGTCCGGTGAAGGAGTGGACAGACGCCCTTGCTGACTGTGGCTTCTGTGCTCACAGACCACAGTGGCCCACTGCATCTCGGTGAGCCAGGACTACATCTTCTGCGGCTATGCTGACGGTACCGTGTGCCTTTTCAACCCCTTCAACCTGCACTTCCTCAGCACGCTGCCCCGGCCCCATGCCCTGGGCACAGACATTGCCAGCATCACAGAGGCCAGGTGAGCGGTGCGGGTGGGCCCCTGAGTCCTGTCAGAGCCCCACTCTGTGCCAGGCCGTCCCTGGCATGCTGCAAGGAGAGGAGGGCACACATAGACCTCTGGGAAGACCCTTGCAGTCAAGCACAGGTGGGTCTTTTAGCATTTGTTGCTCACTGTGGGCAACCGTGGTAATCTGAGTCTGCAGTGTGGTAATGCATTGTCCTGTAAACACCACAGCTAGGACAGACGGGCAGTTCCTTAGGGTTTCTGAGAGAGGCTGGAAACCTGACGGAGCAGGCCTTTCTCCCTCAGGGTGGTCCTGGGTAGCAGCTAAGGTAGGAGGGTCTTATTGTAGCCTCGGGCCTTGGGTTGGGTGATTGCAGGAAGTGAAGTTTTGCTCTGGTTTCAGTGCTGTCAGGAAGCGGGGCAGTTCTGCAGTTGGGTATATTAATTTCTCATTCAGGGAAGGAGTGGGCTAAATCTGCAAATGGCAGGAAATGATATATGACCATGACTGGTTTGCACAGTGCCCTTCCTTTTCCTCTGACGTGAGTCTAGAAGGGCCTGACATCTGCTTGGCTGCATCACGGCCACACACTGTCCCCGCCTGATGTTGGGGGCTATGAAATAGCTTGTGTTCTTTTGCAGAGCCCCATGGCAAGGAATGCCAGGCCAGCCGCTGCGTTCTTTCTCCAGTGACTGCTGGCCAACCTGCTGCTCCTCCCTTTAGTGCCCCTTTTCATTAGCGCTAACTCACCAGTTTGCCCTGTCTGCCCTGGACACCCTGACCCCCTCTTTCCTCAGTCGCCTTTTCGCTGGAGTGGCCAATGCGAAGTATCGGGACACCATCACCTTGACCTTTGATCCTGCAAATCCGTGGCTGTCTTGTGTGTACAATGACCATAGTACTTATGTCTGGGATGTGAAGGACCCCAAGAAAGTGGGCAAGGTGTATTCAGCTCTCTATCATTCCTCCTGCGTCTGGAGTGTAGAGGTACGTGGGCCAGGTCTGCTGAGACTGACCGTGTTTCCTGGCCTACCATTAGGAGCTGGGGTTCCTCAAGTGTGGAATTTGTTTCCTCCAGCACCCTTGCTCCCCAAGCTGTGCCCCTGGGTCCCTTCGTATCTGTTAATTGGCTCTGAGGATGGGAGGGGATTTTAGTGCTGACTCATCTCAGACGTTTTTCAGTATGCCCCTGTGCAGTCTTAGCTTGGCCTCTTTGGACATGTTCCTGAACTTGACCAAACCTTAGTTTCTGCAATTGTGAAATGACATACCTCATGCATTTGATTTTTACGAACAGGAGACAATGTAAGTGGGAGATTTAGAATGCCTAGTACTTACTAGGTGCTTGGTTAATGTATATTCCTTTACTTGTTAAAGACAAGAGCTAATCATTATGACTTGCTTGCTATGGGACAAGCCGTTGCCTCCAGGGGACAGGATGGGGGAACTTTAGGCCCCCAAGGACAGAGGTTCAGGAGGGTTTAGCTGAAAAGGGGTGGGGACAAAATTTATTATCTCCAAGGGAAAGATACTAACTTGACAATGAAGAAACGGCAAAACCCACCCTTAGCCAAGTCATTAAGGTTAACATCCCGTGGCAGCAGCATGAATCTGGTGAGAGGGTACACTGAGAGGTTTCAAAATGTTCCCAGAAAATGTTATGACTCTTAAGAACTCCCAATAAAATGTTGAACAACAACAACCAACGTTGATGGAAAGTTTCTTTTAGTTCTGTTTTTCCATGCAGCCTCCTCCTAGCATTGTGTCTGGTATTCTTGACCCAAATGTATAAGGAACTTAGGATAGTCATGAGGAAACATCAGGCAACCTTCATTTGAGGTACACCTGCCAGAGTAACTTATCACACTCTCCCAGGTGTCAGGGTAGGAAAGACAAGCAAAGACTGAAAGCCGTTCTAGACTGGGACAGATGACACCCATGTGCCGTGGGGGCTCCTGGGATCCTGGAGCAGAAGAAGTACATTCGTGGGATAAACAAACAAACTCATTGGCATTGGGTTGATTCCAACTCAGAGCAACCCCCGCTGGTGACATTTAAATAAAGTCTAATAATGTTGTACCAGTGTGACCTCCGTGGTCCTTATCACTGTGTACTGTAGTGCATAAAACATTAATACGAAGGGAGACCAGGTGAGAGAGTTGAATGTGACATATCTTGACTCATTTTTCTAAAGGTTCAACCCAAAAGGTAAAGTAAAACAGCTCTTGATGGAGAGGAAAAGGTGGAAGGGGGTGGGTGATGATTCTTTCCCCCCGCTGCCTGGCACTGAACAGCCTCTCCTCTCTTCTCATTTTGCAGGGTCCACGAATTGCAGTTCCTGAGTGAAATGCTGAAGGTGGAGGCCCATGAGTCAGAGATTCTGTGCCTGGAGTACTCGAAGCCAGACACAGGTACCTGGCCCTGGCCTGGAATGGCCTTGAGTGAGCCCCTCCAGTCTGGCCAGAGCCACTGATACTTGTCCTGCCTCTTGACTATGGGGCTGATCGTTCTTTTGGCTACCAAAAGAGTTAGTGATCCTTCTTGATGTCTCTGAAGGCTTCTTGTTGTTTCTGAAGGCTTTGGGGAGGACTGCATCTCAACTCTGCCCTACTCCATGGCTCATGTGGCTTAAGGATGTGGGGCTCAGTTTCTCTGGGTGCTCTTTGCTGGGCACTCATGTTGGGCTGCGATCCACAAGCTCAGCAGTTTGAAACTACCAGCCGCTCTGCAGGAGAAAGGTGGGCCTTTCTACTCCTGTAAACAGTTACAGTCTCAGAAGCCCATAGGGGGTATTCACTATGAGTCAGCATTAACTTGATAGCAGCAGATTTGATTTTTGTAAAGTCTTTTTAAAGCCAACCAAAAGCTGAATCAGTGAAGAAGATCTGCTTTAGACATTGTGCTCTTTTAAAGAATAATCTGTCTGTGATCAGATTGACACAGGAACTTGGAAGGTTAGGTGAAAAGTTTAAGGGGCAGTGAGCTTATGTGTGTGATGGAAATTTGGAATTGGAAAAGGACAGTGAGAATGGCTACATAATTTCAGAAATATAATGAATGTTAGCAAATTGTACATGTAGAAATGATCGAATTGGTATATATTTTTGTGTGCATTGTTTTAGATCAGGGAGAAGACTCGAAGTTCAAATATAATTTACAGAGACCCCCTTGTTAAATCTTGAATGGGACAAAGTCCAGAAAAAACAAATCATCTGGTTGAGGGAGACCGTAAGCATGAGGCCATAATGGGGACTGAGGGATTCACAACAGCTCGGTCACATGGAAAACAAAGGAAGCCCCTTTAAAAGTCAAGTTCCCAGCAGATCAGACCATCACAGTTGGAAATGTGACTACAGAAATGGGAAAGGGACCATGATTGGAGTAAATACATTATTGCAGATTAGAAAAGTTTACAGGACTGGTTCAGGGCCCTCCAACCATCTTGGTCAGGGCATGAACGTGCAACCTCAGTACCCCAATTCCCATCAAGGGCATACTCAGGCAAGTTCTTGAGGGCTAGACTACTCCTCACCAGGCTGGCCAGAGGAGTGGGTGGAAGCAAACAAACTCTGCCTGAGGGCAAAGCATTTTACGTTGCTAGTTCAGAGTCATGGAGCTCTAGTGCCATAGAAGGTTATGGGTTGGGCGGTTAACCACAAGGTTTCACTCTTCAAAACCACCAGCCAGCTCCAGGGAAGAAAGATGAGGCTTTCTACTCCAATAAAAATATATAGTCTGGAGATTAAAAGCCCCAATGTAAGTTAACTGGGTTGATTCCTACTAGAGGGATAATGTGTGTGGGCCAGATGCTTGCAAGGTCCCTCAAGGCAATGCTGCCAGACTGCAGTCTCTGCTCCCTGCTGGTGGAGACAATGGATTGCTTTTCTCTAAAACTTGGAACCATTAGCTTGGTTCCAGTAGGTGGAGTTCACACCCTACTGATAATGGTTCATATGGAGATCCAGAAAACAGGTCAAAGTTAAGCTGCCATTCTAAATGTAGGATCCGCCCATTTTGTCACCTGTATACCCCCAATCCCTCCTCTTCCTATTGCATGTATGCCCCTAGACCACCCCTTCTCACCGCTGTATAACAAGGTGGACTTTGTGGTCAGGGCTTGGTGCCCCAACAGACTGGACTGGAAAACACTCCTAAAGTTCACCACACAGTCCTTGTACTTTTCTTTCTGGTTAGTGTTGTTTTCTTTTAGTGTCATTGGATTTTGGTTGGGTTTTGTTTTTTCTTTTTTAATTTTAACAATTTATTGGGGCTCATACAATTCTTTTCACAGTTCATATATATACATACATCAATTGTATAAAGCACATCTGTACAGTCTTTGCCCTAATCATTTTTTTCTCTTTTCTTCTTTTACATTTTATTAGGAACTCATACAACTCTTCCCACAATCCATACATATACATACATCAATTGTATAAAGCACATCCATACATTCCCTGCCCCAATCATTCTCAAGGCATTTGCTCTCCACTTAAGCCCCTTGCATCAGGTCCTCTTTTGTTTTCCCCTCCTCCCTCCCCATTCCCCCCTCCCTCATACGCCCTTGGTAATTTATACATCTTTGTTTTGTCATATCTTGCCCTATCCGGAGTCTCCCTTCCCCCCTTCTCTGCTGTGGGTTTTGTTTTCATTTTTGTTTGTTTTTTTTTTCTTTTTGTTGCTTGGTTTTGCTCAGTTTTGTGTTGTGCATGTTATTACCTTCACAGGTCTGTCTAATTAAGAGAGGCTGGATGATGAATCTGGAGGAGTAAACATGTGACCGGCCCTTTCCATTGGGCATGGGAGTGAGGACGGTGGGGGGAAAGGAAGTGGTGTCAAGAAACCCAGAGACAAGGGAACAACAAGTGATGGAAATCGGTGGTGAGGGGGGATGTAGGATGCCTGGTAGGGCGTGATCAAGGGTAATGTAACCAAGAGTAATTACTGAAACCCAAAGGAAGACTGAGCATGGCAGTGGGCACAAGAGGAAAATCAAAGGGTATAGAAGAGTGAGCTGGGAAGCAAGGGCCAGTTATGGACGTCTAAATAAAGGCATGTACATATATTTACAAAGGGGCATGGGGAAATAGATCTATGTCCATATGTTTATAGATTTAGTATTAAGGTAGCAGATGGACATAGGGCCTCCGCTCAAGGACTCCCTCATTGCGAGAACACTGTTTTATTAAATTGGCATTCTACGATGCTCACGTTCCCTACACGATCACTGACCACAAGCGGCTGCATAAGCAAATGTGGTGAAGAAATCCGATAGTGTCCAGCTACCAAATGATATAGCGTGTGGGGTCTTAAAGGCTTGAAGGTAAAGAAGCAGCCATCTGGCTCAGAAGCAACAGAGCCCACATGGAGGAAGGATACCAGCCTGTGTGATCACAAAGTTTCAAAGGGATAAGGCAACAGGCAAGATGACTGCCAGTCTCCGTTTCCTCCTCTCGTCTGCTTTGTGTTTTCTTTCAGGACCAGAAGAAATGATGCATATGTAAGGATAAAAAATTTTTCCATTTCCAGAGGAGTTTTCCACCCCCCAATCTACCCGCAGCCTCCTTTGAGCAAGCCAGTAAAAGCTTTTTTTTTTTTTTTTTAAACCTGCCTTCTCACTATGGCAATTTCCGGAGCTGCTATGTGGCTGTGTTTAAAAGTCCCCCTTGGGATCCAGAGTGCAATCCATATCACAAAGGCATCCTCCCAGTCCCAAATAGCAATGCGACCTCAATTCAGAAGGTTGTTCTTGTTTCCATAGACCCAGAATGGAGTTTAAGCTGTTGATCTTGACTGTGGTTGTCGCGTCAGCCTCTCATGGGCACCTCATGGGCAGTGGAGCAAACTGTGCCTATCTGTGCTACCACCAGGACTGGGAGAGGAAGCCAACAGTGGTGGGCCATAGGTCAATGTGTGGATGGGGATGATCAGGTCTTTCTTCATTATTCTGTTTCAGTCTGGAAACACCACTGAAGCCTGCTCAGTGTCATAGCAACACACAAACCTTCACTGACAGTCTGGGGCACATTGGCTGCAAATCAAACCCGGGTCTTCCCGGTGAAAGTCGATGAGAGGTCTACCACTGAAGCACCGTGGCCCTCACCTCAAACCAGGGCAGTCATTTCCGGAGTTCAAACCAGACCACAATGCAGGATGACTGAGATTGCCACCAGAATCTGATACTGATGCAGAAAAAAACCTAACTACCATTTTATTGACTCCCAATAGGACAAAGATCTGCCCCTTTGGGGTTTTGAGACTTTAAATCCTTACAGCAGGGGTCGCAACCTGTGGGTCGCGACCCCTTTGGGGATCAAATAACCCTTTAACAGGGGTCATCCAATTCATAACGATAGCAAAATTACAGCTATGAAGTAGCAATGAAAATAATTTTATGGTTGCAGGTGACCACAACATGAACTGTATTAAAGGGTGGCGGCATTCATAAGGTTGAGAACCATTGCCTTACAGAAATAGACAACCTCATATTTCTCCCACGGACGGGCTAGTCAGTTCAAACCCCTGACCTTGCGATTAGCAGGTTAATGCATAGTCCACTACACCACCAGGGCTCCTAATGATATAATAAGAGATACTATTGTTAGATCTCTCGTGGGAGAAATATACCTCAGTCCTTGGCTTCGCGTGAGAAAGAATTCACTCCGCAGCCTGGATTGTGATCCAAGGGAGTTTTTTGAGAGAAGAAGTTTCAGGTTTACACAGGCACCTCAGGGCCCCTCACCCCTGCACAGCTTGCCTAGAAGCTGCTGGAGAGAAAGTCACTACGTGGGCTCCAGGATCCTGCCTTTTCTTTCTTTTCTTTTTTTTTTAAATCGTTTTATTAGGGGCTCATACAATTCTTATCACAATCCATACATACATCAATTGTGTAAAGCACATTGTACACTCACTGCCCTCATTATTCTCAAAACATTTGCCTCCACTTAAGCCCCTGGCATCAATCAAGTCCTCATTTTTACCCCTTCCTCCCCGCTCCCCCATCCCTCAAGAAACCTTGATAATTTGTGAGTGGTGATAGTGGGAGGGTAGAGGGAGGGTGGATTGGAAAGAGGAAACCGATTACAAGTATCTACATGTGACCTCCTCCCTGGGGGACGGACAACAGAAAAGTGGGTGAAGGGAGACATCGGAGAGGTCAAGATCCTGCCTTTTCAATTCCTCCATAGGGAGGCATGGTTGATGGTCCTGGTCAACCCCATTGGCTGGATTGAATTCACCTGGCCCAGATGGGCCAATCCAGGTGTAACACCCACCTAGGTGTACCACCCCTTCCTGGCCGGAAGTTTGAACCTGAGCATATGTAATGGATGACCCAGTCCCTATGCCAAGCTACCTAACAGTATTTGCAAGATGCCGAGCAATGTTCTAAGCTTTTTGTATATAATAATTCAATTATTTCACTTAACAAGCCTATGTGTGGACTCTATTCTTGCCTCATTTTACAGATGAAAAATCAGTGGCACAGGATGATAAAGTCATGAGCCTATGACCACACAGTGAGGAAGTGGAAAGGAGAGATTTGAACCCAGGCTGCAGAGTCCATGCCTTGGGTGCCTACAGCGCCACATAGGACACAGGAAAGCATGGAGCAGACTCGGCGTAAGACCTAGCATGTATGTGCTAGCACTGCATGAGAGTAGCTGCTACTCAGATCCAGAAGAGAATACAAGGCTATTGCAAAAATTATTTTTTCCAAGAGAGGGTGGAATTCTGCATCTTGTGCGAAATCCCCCAACCTGCACATGGCACAGCTACTTCAGAAGGTTCCCAACAATGTGTGCTGTGTGGCAAACCAAACTGAGCTCAGGGGGAGCTGGTCTGTGGGTTATGTTACCCAGAAGGTGAGCAGTTTGAACTCACCAGCCACCACTCCAAGGGAGAAAGAGAAGGCTTTCTGCTCCCATGGACTTACAGTCTTTGAAGTGGCAGGGAGCATTTCCATGCAGCCTATGATTAGGATCTAGGAGGGTGAGGGTGGATGGAGTTGGTTGAGACCTGGCTTCAGGGCATTTCCCAGAAGGGCTTCCTGCAGTGACTCTGCCTTCAGGAATGTCTGGTGACCCTGAGGGCAGCAAAGTCCTAAGCACACTCAGGCAGTGGTTCTCAACCTTCCTAATACAGGTCCTTTTGTTGTGGTGACCCCCCGACCATTAAATGATTTTCTTGCTACTTCATCACTGTAATTTTGCTACAGTTATGAATTGGACGAGCCCTGTGAAAGGGTCATATGACTCCCAAAGGGGTCGCAACCCACAGGGTGAGAACCACTGCACTAAGGGTTCCCCTTCCGGGCAGCTCTACCAGTGTCTGATGTGCATAGTTCTGTGAGGTGAGAGAAATGAACTTAGTGTCTGCTTCTGGTGACAGTTGATGTGGGTGGGCTTTCTCCCTATGTCAAATCCCTCTCAAGCCATTTGTCACCACAACATAAAGCAAGAAGAGGAGGCAGCATAGCAGGACGGTAAGCAGAACAAAGATTGAATAAACACAATTCACTTCAATCATGAATCGGGTGCCCTTGAGATGTGAGGAAGACCCCAGTCTAGTGACATTAGATCAGGTTTAGGGATTGAGTGACGGGACCCTCTTGGCTCCCCTCAGCCCCTATCTTGCTTTCCCATTGACCCTGCCCCTTACATCGTGATTGGTCCTTATTCCAGCATGATGGTTGGTTTCATAAGCACGACATGTGGGAATGTGTTAGTCGATAGGTTATACAGGCACAGTCTCTGGAATGGGTAAGTGAGGAGGCGTGACTGGTGACATGACTGGTGGAATGGATCATGTGAAGTGATTTGAGATCGTTGTTCAGACCTGATAGGTCATCCAGGCCTCTAGTTGATCCTGGCAGTACTCTAGTTTAAGGAAACAGAATGTTAGGCATTTAAGTCATATTTGAGCTTAAATTTTGAGCAATAGGCTGTGGCTCACAGTGAGAGTCTATGTGGAGACCCTAAATCCATTTTGAGGGGCCACACATTCAGCCACCATTGAGTTCTTTCCTACTGCTGACTGGCAGTAGAAAGCTTGTCCATCAGGCAGTGTGCTTGCGTCCACTCCCCGGGCCAGACTCAGCGATATACGGTCGTGTGCACATCCCAATGAAGGTCCCGCTCATGCTCTCACAGGCCCTCCCGCAACTCCATGAATTGATCCGTCTTCAGGGACAGTTTTGTGACAAAGGTGTTTGTTTTCCATGTCTCATTTAAGCTTTCAGGAGCTCAGGTGGTGATGCTGGATAGTGTTGGACTATTAACAGCAAGGTCGCTGGTTCAAAGCCACTAGTCATTCCACAGGAGAAAGATGAGGTTATTGCTTCCTGTAAAGGTAGCAACTTCAGGATCCCTACACAGAGTCACTATGAGTCAGAGTCAGCAGGACAGAATGGGTGTCATTTTATTTAAGTAACTGTGGCTGTGGGTCCTTCCGACACCATTGGGGCCCTTATGCGGATGCCCTCCTTCATCCAGAACAGCGGTTTGTGCCTTTTTCTTGTGTAAAACATAGCAAAGGAGTTCCTAATAAAATATAGTTGAATTGGGAGTCTTTTTTCCCTCAAACAAAGTAAATCCATAAATAGAAATGAGACTATGGTGCTAATAACCAGTTGGAGAGTTGAGAGAGCTGAACTCTCAATCCTGGTAGAAACCCATTGTGACTTTAAAAACTTGCTCAAGGTCATCCATAGCCTATGAGGTTGAGTTGAGCAGACACAAAACAGATTTGTTGGGGAGTAATTGTGTACATTAAGTAAACAATTTATCTTTCTAAAGATTCTGTCTAAAACTTACTTTAAATAGTAAGTTTTCCCCTGGGCTAGGGAAAGGTCAGGGAGCTTAACCCCCTAGTATCCACCCCCTCTCAGCATTCATCATGTTAGGCCAGAGGAGGCAAATCACACCCACTACCCAGGGAGCACTGTTTCCAAAAGCCCATTGCCTGTGCCGGGGCAGAGGGCAGGTACCCGGACCAGAAATGCTGACAGAGTGGAACCAGCGGGCTCAGCCCCCAGCTTCCTGAGAGAGCAGCTGTGATGGTTCACTTTTGGAAAAATGTCAATGCATGACTTGGGCAGCACGAAAAGCAGATGTGCAGAGGTTGTTCGCTGTATTCCAGAAGTTCACACACTCTCCGGAGGCTCCTTGGCTCAATGGCAGGAAGTCATTGGTGGCTTCCACCTTCAATCCCAAAAGGCCACTGCCGTCCAGTGGATTCCAACCACAGTGACCCTATATGGAGTTTTCAAGACTGTAAATCTTCATGGGAGTCAGCAGTCTCATTGTCCTCCTTGGGACAGGGAGCTAGCAGCCCGTTTCACCTCCAGCACCCCTTCCTCTCTAATTCTGGATCCAGTCCCTCCAAATATCCTGCCCTGCCCTTGTCTAGGCTTCTTAAATGCGTTCCATGCTGCTTATGTTAGTCTGGGTGCCTTAGCGAAACAAATCCACAGAAACGCGTATGTATAAGAGAGAGTTTTATGTAAAGGGTGAGTGCACATCAAGAAAACATGCCCACATTTGCTTATGCACCCGCTTTGTCTTCAGCAATCATGTTGGGGTAGGCTGGTGTGCTTTTTCCATGTGGGCTTTGTTGTTTCTTAGCTAGATGGCCCCTTGTTTATCTTCCAGTCTTTAAGACCCTGGACACTATATCTTTTGATAGCCGGGCCCCAGGGTGCTTAACCAATACACCACAAGGGTTCATTAGCATGTGACTTATCTCCTGCCATTCACACTAGATGCTCAAAATAGCAGGAAACCAGGTTTCTCCTTTGTGGCCACACCAGGTACTGACAGAACCAAGAACAGAGACATGCTTAGTTATATATCTTGACTATCATTAGCATATTATATGCCAGGCAATCTGTAAGCCTTCGCTCCCCTGACCTCTCACAGCCTTGGTAAAATGAAGCTAACAAAAGTAGTGCTCTCACAAGCTTGGTAGGAGATTAAACAACTCATGTAAGGCTACACAGCCTATCAACGAGGAGGCAAGATGAGGCAGTGTGTGGCTGCTGAACCCACACCCTTCACAGCACCTCCATTAAAATGACTGAGGGCTATGAGGAACCAGACAGAAGCAGGTTCACACCCCAGATTGAGTCAATTTAACTGCCTATTGTGCCTGACCCTTCTACCTCTGATCTTAGAAATGGGGTTAACAACAACAAAACACTGTAGAAGAAATGTCCAGCAGATGACAGGCACGCGATTAAACAACAAAAAATAAATCAGTTAAGTTGAAATTCAAACTCCTGGAAACCCCTCACATGCGTGCAGAGAAGGATTGGGCCCCATGTGGTGTTTCCAGTGGCCCCGCCCTTCCCACCTAAAATGAGCATTTGATAAGGTAATGCCTGGATTGTTCCAAGCCCCAGACTGTGGAGAACTAAAGGAAAACCCAGCATTATGAATCTTTGAGCACAGCCCTGCTGGGAAACCGCCCTGCAGTCACTTGTTGAAGACTGGAGGAGGGACAAGAGTAGGGAGAAGAACGAGGACTGAATGTGACACATAAGCAGGGGTGGCCTACATTCCGTAAAGGAAAAAACTCAAGGTCTGCTTTTCTGGTGCCTGAAAGTTAAAACCCATCTGGTGCAGTTGAAAAGGTGTGTGTGTGTAGTGGGGGTGGGGGTGTTAGGGAGGAGGGGCGATGAGTCCAAAGGATGAACTCCATCTGCAATTGTGTCCTCAACTGCTTTCCCCTGCTAGCCACACGATATTTGTGGCTGGCCTGCCCTGCTTTTGTTATCAAGCCCAGAGAGGGCAAGAGACTAGCTCGAAGTCACACTGCAAGTTGGCAGCAGAATCAGGCCGAGAACTCTGGATGCTTAGAAAGCTTCACACAGACCTGAGAAAGTACCAAGGGAAGACCTGTTCGCTAACTGGGCAGCACTCACTGCATGCCAGCGCTGTTCCAGTGCCCCAGCCAGGGCATTGCTCCCTGTGTCCGTGTGTCTTCAGTGATGCACACAGGTGACGGATTGGCTTTTAATAGCATGCTTGGAAGGTTGAGGCCACCCAGCGGCACCTAGAAAGAAGGGCCTGCAAATCTACTTCAGACCAAGCAGCCTTTCAAGACCCTGGGGAGCACAGTTCTTCTTGGACACACAAGGAGGCCAGGAGTTGAAGTTGATTCCATGATGTAGTTGATTCCATGGTTCCCAGTTGTAGCTATACCTAGAGTCACATCCACATTCATGTTTATATCTCTTCACTCCATGGGGTGTTCATGGCTCCAACTCTTCTGAAGCAGACCACCAGGATTTTGTTTAAGAGGCCTCTGGATAGGTTTGAACTGCCAACCTTTTAGTTTGTAGCTGAGTGCTAAACAACTTGTGCCATGCAGGGTGCTAAGCTCAGAAACTCAGTCGGTGCTTCATGGTCTCAGTTGGAATTATAGAGAGGGTCAGTGATGACCCATTGACTGCTGGGTAATTGTTGATGTAGTCTCCCTGTGCAGACATGTAAAGTAACTGAAAACTTAGAATCCAACTCATTGAGTGCATCATCCTGCTGTGCGCCAGCCCAGCAGCATGCTCTGCTGGGGACATTTGGCCATGCCTGGAGACATTCTGAAGAAAGGAGTCCCACTGCCATCTAGTGGGCTGAGACCAGGGATGCTCGCTTAGCATCCTGGTGCAGGGAACAACACAGCCCCACAAGAACGATGTTGGCCAAAATGTCAGCAGAGCTGCCACTGGGAAAATGGTCTAGTCCAAGCGCTGACCTTCGTAGAGGAAGAAAGCCAATCCAGAGCAGCTAAGTGACCTGCTGTGGGTTGCACAGCCTGATTCCTAGCCCAGTACTATACCCAAAGCTGTTACCACACCCAAAATTAAACAGCAATAGCTGCCCAAAGGCCTCTTAGTTTGAGGACCAAGTAAGACAGTAAATGAGAAAGCCCTTTGACAAATGTGGCATGCTGCACAAACATGAGATGTTATTACCCAGGATCTTTTGATATATGTAAATAGATCTTGTACCAGGTCAGTTAATTTTCCAACTGCTCTATCTGAGCTTTCAGATGGCAGCACCTCTGTCCAACCCAGGAAAGGACTCCTGTGCAGGCTGAGCAGCCCTGGAAAGCCTCATGCCTGGCTTCTCCCACCCCTCAGCTAATCTCCAAATGATTAATAAGGGCTCTCACTATGTTGTGGCTCCCAGCTGACAGATACTAGGCTATCAATGCATTCGTATCACCTCCTTCATGCCAGAGGGACTCAGTTATTCGAGGGGTTCCAAGGAGGACCCAGCCTGAAAGAGAAACGGGCAAGAGAGAGGAGCGAGACCAAGCAGATTCTTGTCAAGGTCTGAGTTTATTGCTACACTAGCCTCTCTATAAAGGGTGAGGCAAACAAGGGAGTTCAAAGGGGAGATAAAAAAAAAGGAAGGGCGGGGGTGTAGAGCACACAGGGCAGGCGGCCGCAAGTCTGCAGTTGGAATGTCCGGTGCTGGAGCAGACAAGGGTGGGCCATCTGGTGTGTGTCAGGGTAAGATAAGGTTGAGGTGACGTGGCTTTAGCCCTGCTGGGCAGGCAATATGGCCTTGGTTTTGTCAGGCTGATTATGTCCGGTTCCCAACATGAGAGAAGCCAGGAATATCTCCTCTCACAACTGTGCAGCAAATGAGATCAGATCTCCCAATCTGATTTTCAGCCCTCCTGTCTTTCCAAGTGAAGTGGATGGTCCATTTCACGTTGTCTCAAGTCTTTGCACATTGCATGCCAACATTGCAACACAGGGCGCGGCTGTGGGTCTTAGTAGACAAAGCCGCCACCCAGAACCCTGCCCCCAGAGCTCCTTAGTCACCCTTCACAACGCAGGTCCAGGCCGGGCTCCACACTGCAAGGCGATCAACCCTGACCCTCCAGTGTGGCCGTCCTCACACGCTCCCACATCCACCTAGAAGGACTGGAGATGAGAGATTCCGGAAGCTCCCTGCCTCATCTGCCTCCCTCTCCAGAGTGACAGAGCAACTGTAACTGATTAGGCAGGATGCAGCCTCATTCCCAGTCCCCACCCTCTCTGGGAAAGCAGGGCTGTCTGGCACCTCATCCAAGGCCTTTCCCCTGTTATCTCATTACTGAGTAGCTGCTCCTCTACCACCCACCTCCGTCACCTCATCTAAATACGGGGGAGATGAGTACGTCTTCTTTGCTGCTCCTTCCCTGAGTCCACCCCAGGAGCTCCCTGAACAGATCATCAATCACTTCTCATTACCCCTGCAGCAGCCGTCAGATACTGCTGAACAGAGACAGGCGCCTCCCCTGCTGCTGCCAGGCTCCAGTGCACATGTGCACACACACGTGCACACACATTGTACAGGCCCACTCACATGGACACACAAGCATGCACACCCATGTGCACAAACTTTGTTCAGAGGTGGGAATTCTGCCCATTTTAGCCTCTAATATTGCAATCAGAGAGTGATAGAACAATGAAAGATGAAGGTGGATGAAGGAAGATCTATTTATTCCCTTACTTGTTACATAACCATTCAGGGCTCTTTTTTTATCCGTACGAACACACCACCACCACCATCAACAATCATCAAGTAGCTGTCATGTATGCAGTGCTGCCCTATTCAAGGCGGTGCTGAGTATGTGAGGAGGATTCTCTCTAAAGCACAGCTCTGAGGAAGTCTGTCTCCTTCGCACTTTTACACACACAGGGTGAGGAGCCTGCAGGAGGCTCCATGCGTTGGGTGAAGCCACATGATGAGTGAGGAGACCGAGTGTGAAGCCAGGGGAGTGAGAGCGCAGAGTTCACCACTTCACCACCATGCTGGTGTGCACAATCGATGAAAGGGTGGCTGCCAGCAGCAGGACAGAAAAAAAGTAAAGCATGTAACTTGTGGTTTTAGCTCTGGCTTGCTTCCAAAAGGAATTGTTTTTGTTGTTCTAAAAAGCTTTATACCAAAAAAAAAAAAAGAAAGCTTTATACCTCTATAAAAACAAAAGGCTACTGCTGTCAAGCACCTTCAGACTCAAGCCAGAGGAGAGCTCTCCCAGTGGGCTTCCAAGCTGTATATCTTCACAGTACCTCCTGTGGAGTAGCTGGTTGGTTCAAGCCAGCAACCTGGCAGTTAACAAGTACGTCCCTTGTACCTATAATACCTGTATAAAGTGTATTAAATATGAACTACTCCTGGTGTGTAATTTTAAATTGAATTATTGTGCCTGGAACTTTTTTTTTAATAGCTAAGAATGGTGAAATCAGACTCCTTTAGATGTTATGAGAAGAATAGACACTACACAGGGCTTGGACCCAACCCAGCTTAATTCAAAGGAAGGCAGATTTATTTTCTTCTGCTTCCCAGAAGGTTCCTCAGCAGAACGTGTGTTAAACAAAATTGTTTAGCTATGGAAAAGAGCAATCTCCTCTTGGGAAGATTCTGGTAGAAAGGGGCTTTGGTTACATATCCAGCTCAACCCAGCCCCAGAGCCCTCGTCATGTTTTATTTTGTTTTGCCCTTGACACTGATTGTCTTGGGAACTGTGGCCCCCGAGCAATGGCCAGGAAGTCAGGTCTTCTTGATGTAAATCCTCTAATATCCCCTACAATGATTTTCAGTGCCAATGGTAAGGCCCGCCCAGTGGCTGCCACATGCCCCTGAGCAGACACGTCAGAGCAGATGAGAGCATGAGACAGCATTTAAGAGAATGGTATGCTGGCCTTGACTTAGCTGTTTGGCCTCTCCTCAGAAGTCATTTGTGACACTGACTGTCATGGGTTTCATTAAGAACAAGTCTATCTCTACCAAAGAAAACTGCAAGGTAAGAGGACTTTCAGCTCCAGCTACATATGTCTCCAAACTTACGTACATATTGTCCTGTTTTCAGAAGAAAAAAAATGTACTCAGTGCCTCCCGGGCAAATAAAAACTTTGGTACTACAACCTACAATCCCAGATAAAGTGTAGGTATCTGCTTTGGCAGCTCCCCTGGATCGAGCTGCTCCAGTAGCTCTCCACAAAAACCCTGTGAAGAGATGATCAGGCAGGGTAGCCTAGTCTGTTCTGCAGAAAGAAGCTACCCCTGGAACCTCAGTGGCTTAAAATCTAGAAGTTTATTCTTGTTCATGCAAATTCTGACACTGGAAGGGCAATTCTACAGGGTGTTTGTCCTGCACACCGTCCGTCAGTGATTCGGGCTGCTTCACAAATATGGTGCCACCAGATCAAAAGGTGGATTCCAGGTCATCACAGAAGAGGAAGAGAGAAGTGGGGGTTGTGGATCAGTCTTTACATGCTTTGACACTTTAGTTGACATAGATCGCTGGATAGGGCTGCTTATATAAAGGTTATCAGTTCAAACCACCTAGCTGTACCACAAAAGGAAGGAGTCATCTGCTTTCATAAAGGGTACAGCCTAGCCAACCTCATGCAACAATTGTACTCTGTACCACAAGGGGTGAGCATGAGTCAGAACTGACTTGAAGGCAACAGGATTTGGGGTTTTTTTTTTTGTTTGTTTGTTTGGTTGGTTGGTTGATTGGTTTGGTTTGGTGAGTGGGAGCTGGTTCTACCTACAGCATATTAATCTGAAGTAGTCACTTTAGGTTTTTTTGTTTGTTTTTTGAGAGATGTGGAAAAGCTCATTGGCTTTAAAGGGGAGTTAACTCTGCCGCAGACGGCCTCCTCAAAATTTCCCTCCCGCTTCAGAAACTAGCAGAGATTTTCAATGAAGGAGCCTGCTGGCACCCGCTGGACATCTCCTTGCAAGGTCAGTCCTTTTGAGCCATTGGGAGGGAGAAAAAAGAGACTTTTATTCCTGTAAAGAATTCCAGCCCCAGAAATCCTGAGGGGGAAATTCTGCCCTGTCCTCTCGGGTCGCTATGAGTCCGAATTGAATTTATGGCTATGAGTTGAGTTGTAATTCCATTCACTTACTGCTCTTGACAGGTTGCTAGATTAGGGCTTGTCTTCCCAAATGCCAGCACTAAATGAAAATGAGCTGTCCGGGCCACAATAAAGGGGTTGGAAATACATCAGGCACACTCATTAGACACCTATGG
Organism: Tenrec ecaudatus; assembly: GCF_050624435.1. Classification (NCBI taxonomy): domain Eukaryota; kingdom Metazoa; phylum Chordata; class Mammalia; order Afrosoricida; family Tenrecidae; genus Tenrec; species Tenrec ecaudatus. The sequence goes on from NW_027457565.1 coordinate 142,869, forward strand.
CAAAATTCAGAACTGAGCATGCTCTGACCCAAGTCATGTAGACCCAGGTGGAAGGTCCACCTGGTCATACAGAATAGGACTTCACAAAAGTGCACCGAAATCAACCAATACGATCGACCAATGTCCTCCAGTGGTGTTGGGAGGTGATAGAAGTAGGCCTGGGCTCCTTGTCGCCCTCCCTTGTTCACGTGCTCTGCAAGTGGAGGGTGAGGCCCTTGGGGGTTCCTGCCGTGGCTCCTCAGCTGGTTCTGCACTCCTGCTCAGGTATTCCTCCCATGAAACCGCCATATTCAGCTGCAAACTTTCCCCACCCCTGCCATGCAGCCCGGCGTGCTTTCCGGAGATACTGGGGACTTTTGGGGACTGCGATACCTGAAACTTTCTTCCATAACATTCACTTGGATTTACAAAACTGTTCTGCCATATGAATTCTTTCAGCGTTGCTAAGCAAGAACTGAGGTCAACCACCCCAGAAACCTAACACTATCAAGTCAATTCTGACTTACATCAATCTAGGGGGTCCTCAAACTATGGCCTGCGGGCCGCATGGCCCTCAGAGGACATTTATTCAGCGCGCCGGGTGTTTTTGCCCCGTTTTTTTTTAACTTCAAATTAGGTATGTGCAGTGCGCATAGGCATTTGTGCATAGTTTTATTTTTAAACTATCGTCCGGCCCTCCAGCGGGTTTGAGGGACAATGAACTGGCCTCCTGTTTAAAAAGTTTGAGGACCCCTGAAAGGACAACGTAGAACTATGCCTGTGGGTTCCCGAAGTTCTAAATCTTTACAGGAGCTGAGAACCACATCTTTCTCTGTGAGCCACTAGCGGATTCCAACTGGCCGGCCTCATGGTCACACACATTCCACCAGGCTCCTTGAGCCTTAACTTGATAATTTAATGAAATGATACTTCTCCAAGTCACACTGTATCATGGTCTATAATCTTGCTATTCTAATATCAAATTTAAAATAAGGAATATAGTTAAGCTCCAAATCCATAAGCAATAAGATCATTGAATCTCTTTGGACACTATTACTTAAAAAAAGAAAAAACTCTGTCCAATTATTTTCAGCACAGAAAAGCTTCCAGTGTTTACAGCTTAGTATTTAATTGCTTTTTCTCTTCTTCTTTTGCATTGGTGAATCATTTTGAGCTTATAATAATGTCAAAAGAAATAGTTTCCAGAGCCTCCAGGCATTCACTGTGTAATGATCATTTAAAAGATTTCTTGGTTAGAGGGTCCTCAAAAGAATAAAAAGCGTGTCCGCATCCCTGGTCATTTCTATATTCAAAAGAAGAAATTGCTCATCAAATGCTACAAGCCAATTTCTTTCTTCAGCCAAACTGCCCATTTTAGCATCACTGAATTAAGCAAATGGTTCTACATTTCAAAGTCAACAATGATACTCTTTTCCCTTTAACACGAGCATCTTAAACAGCTCAAAAAGTAGTCGAGCTCTTTATTATGGCTTTTCCTGAGAAAGCTGTTTCGTTGTTTATTTTATTTATTCATCTAGACTTTCATGTTAAGATTCGTGTATTTTAAGTTCTGCTAGTCAGGACATTTTAAATGGAGCCAGATTTTTTTTTATACTTTGTCTTTTAAAATATAATGAGGCTGAGCCGTACATCCCTTAATAAAATTTAAAGTCTTCCTATTTCTGTTTGTTTGTAATTTCCCTAAGGATAACTCTTAAAGTAGTAAAACCAAAACCCGCCATAATGAATTACATTTGGTCTACTGGGGGTTGTGGCCAACCTTTAGATAGAAAAATCCAGAGACTCCCTTCTGCATCTCCTTTCCCAACCAAACCCCGGTGGCTGGAGGCTGGAAGGAAGAAAGAGGCTGGGCTGCTGGGGCAGGGTGGGGAAGGGGTAACCTTGCAGATTATTTCAAATTCTACTCTGAAGGCAGAAAGTTATCCCAATGAGATAGCTAGAGATTCACTTCCTTAGAAAAAGATTGAAATTAATGTGTCCCTTAGAAAAGCCAAAGGAAAAAAGTCGTTATTAATTTAGGCAATTGAAGAACTTTGAAAGCCATGTCTAGTACATAAAAACACCTGTCCCTAGAGCCCATCGGCCTAGGAAACTGAATTTTTATACCATGTAAAATAAAGGAAGGCCATTTCTTAGACTTGCTCAACAGAAGATTGTCATTTTAAACCGGTTACTGTAATGAGAAGCTGGGTTTTCGTAAAAAGGACTGAATGCTTGAGTCAGTGTGAAATGAAATTAGAGATGCATGTTCTGCGCATGGCAGCATTTCCGGAGGAGTCTGTGTTCCCGTGACTGCTCTCAATCTGTGTCGTGCCTTCTGGGAAACTCACAGCGTGGTGCCCACATCTAATCTCTCGGACTTTCTTGCCAGCTTTGGAAAGGTGTTGAGTCTGTTGGATCTGCTGCACAGAGACAGCATGCAAGTGGACCCTTCCCACATTCCTCAGAGAGCAGCCCCCCAGTGTAAAGCTGTGGGTGAGGTTTGATGACCTTTGCCCCTTCATCATCCCGCATTCTTTGACGGACCCAAGCGCTCCCCTGAGGCATTACCGGAGAAGCAGCTACCCCATAGTTTCCAGATGGTGGGTATCAGCCTGTGTGCTCATTGGGATCGCCAGAGAGCTGTCCAAAAGACATCTTTGTCCCATCTCCACTGAGTCCGATTTTATTGGCCTGGAATGCAGCCTAGGTGCTTGGATATTTTTCTCTCTCATTAAGTTTTTATTGTGAATTGGGTGAAGGTTTACCAAGATCATCAGTTTTTTATTCAACAATTCATACACATTGTGTTTTATGCCACTTATTGCAATCTCCACAATATAATATGACTTATTCCACTCCCTACTTATGTCTTCTGTTTCCCTTCCTCCTCTCTTCCTACCCTTCTGAACTTGGGCCTTGGATTAATACTGCCCTTTTGAGATCAAATGGTTTGCTGTTTTCAGGTTTGTGTGCCTCACTTGTGTAATTGCTCCCATTGTAGACCAATCTATTATTTGGCTGAATATTGAACCACAGGTAGGAGTTCATTTTCAAACTTAGTGAATAAGGACCATCATTTCAGAGGTTCTGTTAGTCCCTATCCAGCCAATAAGCCTGTTCTCTTTTATGACTGTGAATTTTGCTTCACTATCTAGGACCTTTTGATGTGATCCCTTTCAAAGAAGTTGGAATTGATAGTTGGAGATCATCTAGTTATTCTGTGCTCAGAGTCATGAAGTCTAATGTTCATGTGGTCCACTCACCACTCTTTCCTCCAGAGTGAGGGTGACAATACTTGCCACCTAGATGGCCACTTGTGAGCTTCTGAGATCCAGCTGCTACGCACCAGCGTGGATGTCGACCATAGTCTTTACAGTCTAGGTAATGACAATTGTTCTTGGTGTCCTTCACAACTATAATCCCCAGCCCCCAAGCCCAATAAAGCACTCCCTCCAGTTGTTCGGTTATGCCTAAGGAGTTTTGATAACTTCATCTTCTGTGTGCTCCGGAATATTCAATTCCCTGGATGATCAGAATGCTCAGTCAGGGCTCAGAATCTTGGTGTTAAGGCTCCTGGTGAGATCCTGGCACATCAGACACAGAGGTTGTGAGGCTAGAGGATGGGCAGAAGGGGATCATACTGAGTCTAACAAGGAAAGAAAAGGAAATGAAGGATATAAGCAATTAAAAGCAAGCGCATAAATAGATACAAATACACAGATGGCCCTTGCAACATTATTCCCAATCTCGCAAACGAGTCAACGGTCTAAATACCCATCAATAGGTGAATGGATAAGTCAAACATGTTGCCTACGGTATATACAATGGACTACTACTCAGCCATAAAGAGAAATGAACTCTTGACACAGGCTACAAGAGGAATGAACCTCATAAGCATTATGCTGAGTGAAATAAATCAGCTTCAAAAAGGACACATTTTGCTTAATTCCACTTACAAGAAATATCTAGGCTAGGAAAATGAATAGAGACAAACATCTTCCAATTGTTTCCAGGGATAGGTAGGAAGGTAAGTATGGTTGTTACATAATGCCATGTCAATTGGACAAATAAGTGAGGTGGAGTCTTTCTTATACCTATATGAGTGTCCTTGGATTTATTTCTCTAGTCAACCCAGCCTAACCCAGTAGGGCCTGGAGGGGAAGTGCCATCCCTGAGACGATACTGAGCTTCCATAAGGGTGATGACATAATTTTGGAATGGGTAAGGATGATAATATGAACAACATGCAGAATGCCACTTAGTTATAATCTTGTAGAGCGTGGAAGTGACGAATGTTTTGATGCATGTATATTTAGTACGATTTTTAAAGAGTGTACGCAAAAGAGCAATATGGCAAGTCTGTGTTGCCATTTGCTGTTGCTCAGCTAAAAGCGATTCGGGCCTGTGTAGTCCAAAGGGAACCACAGAGGCTCAGGAGGAAAGCTGGTACCATCTCCAACTAAGACTTGTCTGACCAAATGCAGAGTCTCCCTTCAAGTAACTGACAGGTCAGAGGCAGCTCATCTCTGCTGCAGAAGCAATGATTTGTCTCAATTCCCAGACCACTGTCACAACCATGTCTTGTTGCCCTCGGTGCCCCCCTTCCCCACCACAATAAGTCACTAGAAAGCCATGCTTCATTTAAAAACAAACAAATAAACCCCTTCTGCCTCCATCCTGGCACTGTTTCAGCTTATTTAGCATCATAACATATGTCATCTGTTTCCCTAAACAATCTAACATGGACATGGCACGATGGGACTGATGAGTTAGGCAAATGAGTACCAGCCTGCCCTCTGAACACACACGATGGCATTTGACTTGCTGTCAGTAGATGCTGTCGCGTTTCTTCTCCTCTTTCCTGGAAAATAAATATAGAAAAGAAAGAGGCCATGAAAAGGGCTGCAAGATGTTTAGCTCTGGTCTTTCTAGAAAGTGTAGAAAAAAAGCATGTGACCCCTGCCTGCCTTTAGATGCCCCACTCCTCTGGCTGACAAGGATTGCGCACTGACCATGGACAAGACATCTGGATCTGGGGGGAGGATATAACAATTGCCCCCACCAGCAAAGAGTTTCCAGATTTACGGGACTGCACAGGCCAGGGAGCAGCTCATAAAAAGAACAAGAAGAATCGCAAAGGAGGGTGTGCTCCAGCACCACTTCGTCCAGCTGCAGACACATGAAGGCAAAGTTTCCTTTGCTTTCAGTCAAGTTTATGATTTCCGCGGCATCCCTTACCAACACCTTCACAAAGATCTAGGTTTTTGGGTTGTTTCGTTCCAGGGCGGACATCACCTTGGTAAAGCCACACTTTATGGACAGCTCATGGTCCAAGAATTCCACCTATATGTTTTGAAAGGGGCCACGTTAAAACTCCTGGCTCAGACTTTCAGGACTGGGCACAATACAGCAAACCCACCATGGGGACAGCAGGATTTGGTAACACTCTCATCTCCATCACAACCTGGACCTGGCAAAGCTATTTTCTTCCACTCACCATCTTTCAATCAATATTTACTCAGCTATTAGTTGCTCCCCAGGCTCAGCATCAGAAAAGTGTTCAAACGTTACCGAATTGTCCATCTAATGGTAGAGGTCTGTGCAAGGGATATGAGAGCAAGAGGCTCAGAGATGATCAGTGGGTAACGAGAGAGGGATTCACCTTTATCATTTGTAGAAAGCCCCTGAGGCTTAGTCACATTGGCAGACTTTCCCTGGAGCAAGCAAATAAAGCTGCTCCCGGCTCAGCTCCATTCCTGATCTGGTCTTGCCATGAGACTATCCAGGCTTTGTCCCAACCCCACGTTCTGGAAAGCACGAGTGGAAGGAGGTGGATCTCGGGGATACCATGGAAAAGAATGGGCATTGCACAACACTTCATTGTACTCATATGGAGCTTATACAAAGGCCAAGAGATAGAACCAGGTGAGACTGTGAACAGGACAAGGTGATACTGCATGGTTTAAAATCAGAAAAGGTGTGCATCAGGGTTGTATCCTTTCACTGTTCTTATTCCATCTGTATGCTGAGCAATTTATACAAGAAGCTGGTCTATGTGAAAAAGAACATGGCATCAGGATTAGAGGAAGACCCAAGTAATGTCATTAGGAACATTTTCTCACTAAAAATTTTAGGTCATGGCATCAAAAGAGTGTCATTTTAACCTAAATGGGTTTTTAGACCAGTGAAATAACAGCGAGAGTGAGTCAGCATTGTGCACAGAATTGAGCGATACTGGTTCTTTGGGAAATTCATAATCCAACACTGACACTGCTGAGATAAAGGATGACAGTGAGGAAGATTCTACACCTGAGCTCTGTGATGGGCCAACGTGGTGCTCTACTCTCTTCAGGAATGGATGAGCCAGCTCCACCAAGATTCCCCTTTACTGGAGCACCTGCTATGTATGTAGACGTTGAACACAAGAACGCTTTGGCGTTCCTACAATGATTTCTGACCGATGAGGTCATCGAAAAATTGATTATGATAGCCCGGAGGTTTACTTTCAGGTTTTAACCCCTCTTCAGTTAATTTCTGTGCATGGGGGAAGGTTTGGGGCTTGCTTCATTTTCCTACATACGGTATCTCAGTTTGTCCAACACCATTTGTTGAGCAAGCAGAATTTGTCCCTTTGGATATTTCTGTGTCCTTTTTCGAAGGCTAGTTTCCTGTTGACTGGTGAATATATGTGTAGCTTTTCTGTTCGAATCCATTGATCTATATACCTCTCAGTGTACCAATACACTGCTCTCCCTTAGGGAAAAACAACAACAAAAGTTGTATGAGCCCCTATATAATGATTTTTTTAATGGACGATGAACTATTTTCCAGGCCAGCACTATCCTATGTTTGAGCACATTGCTGCAGCCACTGTGTCAATCCATCATGCCTTATAGCCTGCGGTACTCATGTTCAGGTATAGTGTTCTGCCATTCACAAGGTTCACACTGGCCAGTTCTTTCAGAAGTGGAAGACCAGGTCCTCCTCCCTCGTCTCTCTGTCTGGAAACTGCTGAAGTCTACTTGCAGTGAGTGACCCAGCAGGCATTTGAACTACTGGCTGCAAAATTTCCACCATTACAGCCAAATGCAGGCCACCACAGTACAACAGACAGTAACAGCATCTTAACACCACACAAAGGCTCCTCCCTGGGGAGACCACGTGTTCAGGCAATTGCTGCTGTTACACATGTAAGTGGGGGCTACATGAAGTCGCACCATCTCCCGTGGCCCTTCCAGGAACAGGCCATTCTTCTGTTGTTTCTACTGGACTTAGGCTCAGCTGCCAACCTGCCCTCTGCACGCATTCTTCTCCTTACCCTTCCATGTCACCTTCTCTTTGCCCAAGTCAATACTGCTGGTCAGTCACCTACTGGTGGATGCTTGCTTCTGAAGTTTCTGAACCACATTTCCCCATGGTTATGAGACATTGCTGCTGCCACTGCGAGCATTTAACAGGTTACTTTACACCTTCAATGAGAAATCTAGGGGAATAGAAAGAAAGCTGCTTCTTTCTCCCAAGGAGTGGGTGGTGGTTTTGAACCGTTTCCCTTGAGGTTAGCAGCCCAATGTGTAACCCACTACACCAGTAGAGCCTTGGTGGCACTGTCCAGCAATTATTAGACTGCTAAACATGAGGTCAGGGTTTCAAACCTACCAACTTCTCCTTGGGAGAACGATAAAGCTGTTCCCATAAAAGACTGACAGCTCCAGAAGCCCTCTATAGGCTGGCTATGAGTTGGAATTTTGCGGTCATTTAGGGCTTTTTGGTGGCATGTGATTTTTTAGGGCTTTTAGGTTGTTTGTGGACGTTCAAGGTGTGTTTTGGGCATTCGGGTGGTTTGGGGTTTTTAGGGTGTTTTATAAGATTTTAGGGAGTGTTTAAGGGATTTAGGGGTGGTTTTTTAGAGTGTATAGGTATTTTTCAGCACAGTATGGTGTTTTTAGTGATGTTACAGAGTTCCTTAGGGATTTTAGGGTATTTTTAATATTATATGTGTTTTTTCCCCCAGCATTTTAGGTTTTCTTAGGGCTTTCATGGTGTTTTCAGGGCATATATGGGGTTTAGGAATGTTTAGGGTTTGGGAATCTTCTAAGGATGATTTTTTGAAGTTTCACATGTTTGGGTGGGCATTTGGTGTTTTTTTGTGACTTTAGAGTGTTTATGGGATCCTGTCAATTTGCAGCTTTAATTCCACAAAGAAAAGTCAGACAGCAAGCCAGAAAGGAGCAGGAAATGAAGGGGAAGCCCAGGCCACATGTTACAGCTGCCAAGTCCGGAGAACCTAGGTGTGGTCGTTGGCTACCTGGGACCGGGAGTGGGGCTGTGCTCCTGCCCAAGGGTGCTAGGGAGTAAACCAATCTCAGCTGGACGTTTGGCTTTTCTACTACTTAGCCGACTCCATGAACTTTCCCAAGGGCAGCTGGCGAATTGCCAGGGGAACCCAGCTAGACCCCCCACACAAAAGCACAGGGATGGTTACAGGAACAGGAGGTTTCACACAGTGGATGTGCAGGGCTTGGGGTCGGGATTGGGGGCCAAGGTGAGGAAGGGGCAGCAATAAGGCCTGGTCCCAAATAATCAGACACTGAGCAATAAAAGTACAAGGACTGCCAAGAGAACATGGGGACAAAGGATGGCTGGACTTCATTTGATATCTTTGGACGTGCTGTCAGGAGAGACCAGTCCCTGAAGGGACATCAAGTCCATGAAGGACATGATGCTTGGCAAAAAGTGGAGGACGGGCAATAAAACAGCTCGAACCAGCGGCTACATCAGTGGGCATAGTAACAATGGTGAGGATGGTTCGAGACCTGGCAGTGTTTTATTTTACTGCTTGTGTTTTTCTAGAACTGTCTTTCCTGGATGCACGAGGAAGGATAACTGTGCTTGTGGGAAGCAAATGCACAGTGGGCAGCGCTTTGGCCAACATAGGTACACCACCGGCACACAGTGCCCCCTTACTTGGCATCCAAAGTGACAGGATTTGTCTTTCCCCAGAGCTCTCCAGCCCTGGGGGAAGCGGCCCTGCCTTCGGCGCGCCGCCAGGGGGCAGCACTGCTGCTCTCTCACTGGCTACATCTGTGAGGACCCAGAGAGCAGCTCCTTTCTGCTGCTCTCCTCTCAGACTTCTGCCAGAAGCCTTGGCTCCTCCTGGATCCTCCCTTGATTCCCACTCTGCACCTTTGGGGACGCCCATCCTTCCTTGCTGCCTCTTCTCCAGATGCCTGAGCTGGGCTTCAAGTAGTTGTAATGTTATGCTTAGGTGAGATGTGTTCAGCTTGTTTACTGTCTGTATACAAGAAAAGAGTGCAGCCCAAGACATCCACCCTTTTGTTCCTCTATGGAAAGCCTGTTACGTGTCATAGTCTTCTCTCTGTGCAGTGCTTTCCTCTGCTGCTGATGCTTTTACATGAAATAGGACTCGGTGTGTCACCGCTACAGGAAATTATCTCTGAAAAAATAATATGCCCAGAACTCAGAAACAGTGTCAGCTTGCATCTGGCATCATGGAAGCATCATGGGTGTGTTTCCATTCATTCGCTCCTGAGTGTCACATGTTAAACTCAGTGCATAGCATAAACAGCAGCAGGCACAAACTGAGACAAAGCACACCCTTTGCTGTGAAGCACATTCCGACTCCTGGCTGCCCCTGTGCCACAGAGTAGAACTGCCCCGCAGGGGCTCCCTAGCTGTCATCTTTACAGAGGCACATGGCCACACCTCCCTTTTGGGAAGCCACTGGGTAGGTTTGAACTTCAGGGTTGTAGTAGTTGATATTGTAGAGCCCTGGAGTCAGTTCGGATTCATAGGGGCCTGTGCACTAGAGAGAGAAACAAAGCCCAGTCCTGCGCCATCCTCGCACTTGTTACTGTATTTGAGCCGATTCTCGCAGCCACGGTGTCAATCCACCTAAGTAAGGGTCTTCCTCTTGTTTGCTAACCCTCTGCCAAAAATGATGCCCTTCTTGCAGGACTGGTTCCACCATAGTAATATGTCCAAAGTACCTGAGACAACGTCTCCGCATCCTCTTTCAGATCTCCTGCCTTTAGTTTGTCAGCTCACTTCGATGGAGTCGATGCTGAGCCATAGCGACTCTATGAGATCAGAGCAGAACTATCTCTGTGGGTTTCCCAAAGGCTAACTCTATGGGAGTAGAACGCCTCATCCTTTTCTTCTGAGGACTGACTGGTGGTTCCCCACTGCTGACATTACAGTTGACAACCAAGGCATAAGCTACTATGCCACCAGAAGTCCCTTGCCCCTGTGCAATAACCAACACCACCTACACACAAAACCCACCCCTTCTCTGTCAGTTTGATGTATGGTGATGGCTTGAGTTGCTATGAAATTGGAAGCTACTAGGGGGAACCCGACAAAAACTACAATTTTTTCAAAACTATGCATTTAAATTTTTTATCCCCTTCATAGTACTCTCCATTACACTTCACACATTTGTCTAATCTGTGATTACATTCTTGGAAACATTTTTCAAACTCAGCAGTTTGGGTGACACCCTTGTTTATACCCCCACCTCTTCTGTGTTGTCAAACCACTGTCCTTCATTCATGGAAACAGAAAGAAGTCACATGGAGTGAGTTCAGGTGATTAAGATATGAGGGACAAGAGAGGCATGCTTTTTGGGGGGATGTTTTCATACTGTTATTTCTTTTTTCTTTTTTTATAATCATTTTTTGGGGCCTCATACAACTCTTATCACAATTGATACATACATCATATTTGTACATTCATTGCCCTCATCATTCTGAAAACATTTGCTCTCCACTTAATCCGCTGGCATCAACTGATAATTATTCCCCATCCCTCATGAACCCTGAATAATTTCTAAATTATTATTTTGTCATATCTTACACTATACAATATCTCCCTTCAGCCACTTTTCTGTTGTCTGTCCCTCAGGGAGATGGTTATATGTAGATCCTTGTCATCGGTTTCCCCTTTCCATTCCTCCCTCCCTCTACCCTCCTCGTATCGCCACTCTCACCACTGGTCCTGAAGGGATCATCCGCCCTGGATTCCCTGTGTTTCCAGTTCCTATCTGTACCAGTGTACATCCTCAGGTCTAGCTAGATTTGTAAGGTAGAATGGGGATCATTTTAGTTGTGGGGGAAGAAGCATTTAGGAGCTAGAGGAAAGTTGTATGTTTCATTGTTGCTACAGTGCACCCTGACTGGCTCCTCTCCTCCCTGCTACCCTTCTGTAAGGGGATGTCCAATTATCTACAAATGAGCTTTGGGTTTTCACTCCACACTCCCCCGTATTCACAAAGATATGATTTTTTTGTTCCGATGATGTCTGATACCTGATTCTTCCGACACCTCGTGATCACACATGCTGGTGTGCTTCTTTCATGTGGGCTTTGTTGCTTCTCAGCTACATGACCACTTGTTTAACTTCAAGCTTTTAAGACCCCAGAATGTATAACTTTTGATAGCCGACCACCATCAACTTTAGTCACCACATTTGCTTATGCACCCATTTGCCTCCAGCAATTGTGTTGGGGAGGTGAGCATCACGGAATGCCACTTTAATACAACAAAGTATTTTTGCATTGAGGGAGTACTTGAATGGAGGCCCAATGTACATCTGTTACCTTAATACTAAACCTATAAATATATGCATATAGATCTATTTCCCCATCGTTATACATAAATATATTTACATATGCACATGCCTTTATTTAGACCTCTATAAATGCCCTTTGCTTCCTACCTCTTTCCTTGATTTCCTTTTACTTTCTGATTGTCCCACTCTCATGTTCAGCCTTCATTTGTGTTTCAGTAATTCCTCTCGGTTACATTACTCTTGGTTACACTCTACCAAGCCTCCTACACCCTCCTCACCATCTATTTGGATCACTTGGTGTTCCCTTGTCCCTGGGTTTGTTAACAGCACTTCCTTTTTCCCTACACCCCCCTTTCCCATCTCCCCCCCCACCAGCTGTCAGTCCCATTGTTTTCTCCTCCAGATTGTTCATCCAGCCTATCTCATTTAGACAGACCTGTGGAAATCATAGCATGCACAAAAACGAGACAGAGCAAACCCAAGCAACAAAATGAAACAAAAGAACAACACCACCACCAACAAGCCAATGACAAAAAGCAAAACAAAACACAAGAAAGAAAAGCTTTTAGTTAGTTCAAGGACTGTTTGTTGGCCTTTAGGAGTGTTTTCTCATAGAGTATGATGGGTCAGCTAGCCCTGGCCCCAAAGTCTATTTTTGGTATTCCCTGGGGACTTCGTTGCTCTGTTCCCCTTCCTGTTCTGTTGTACACCCTTAGTATTTTGCCTCGGTGTGCTGGGATCAGATCGGGCGATAGAGGCATGCTGTTTTTTTTGTGTGAGCAGGTGCACTGTCGTGGTGGCAAAACCAGTCCCCTGTCTACCACTAATCAGTCCTTTTTATTTTAAATAAATCATTTGATTGGGGGATCTTACAGCTCTTGTAACAATTCATACACCAATTTGTATGAAGCACATTTGTACATACATTGCTATCATCATTTCCAAACATGTTCTTTCTCCTTGAGCTCCTTTTTTCCCCTCCTCCCACCCACGTGAACCACTGATACTTTATACATACTTTTTATTTTTATATTTTACGCCTCTGCTGTATCCCTTCACCCAAACTTCTGCTGTTTGTTCCCCTGGTTGGTGGAGTGGGGCTCTATGTCCATCATTGAGATTGGTTTCCCCTTTCTTCTGCTTCTCCCCCCTACCTTCCCTCGTGGTGTTGCTACTCTCAGTATTGGTCCTGAGGGGTTTATCTGTCCTGGATTCTGTGTGTCGGAACTTCTAGTCAATAGCAGTGTGCAAGCTCTGGTCTAGCCAGACAACTCAGACCTTCTTACACAATATCTTCAGAACCTCTATATAGGAAGCTTGATTAACAGTCTGACCTAGTGCAATGACTAAACTCCAAATGCACTATCACCCTCACATCAACAAAACCAAACAAATGAGCATCTTCTTGAAGTTTGAGTTCACTTGACGAGGTGTATTTGAGTGAGGTGATGATGGCGTCTTACACTGACTTGATTTATGTTTGCATTCTGGCTTGTGAGAAGAGCACAAGGTCTTGTCACCAGCAATGACCTTGGGGAAAAAGTGTGGGTGCACTAGCTCAGAGCAAGTTGCCAGATGCCTGCCCAAACAGGAGAATGTATATTTTGAAATGTGTACCCAGTGGAGCTTTGTACCGCTTGGTTTTTTGGCGGGGGTGGGGTGGGGGTGGGGGGAAGGCCGGCTACTCCTTTGTAGGTTAGATAATCTGAGATGTGCTATTTGAAATTTCCTGGGGCCAGTTTTAGACAAAACTAGAAAAGTTAATTTTGCTGTATGGAAAAATCTGACAGTCTGGAAGTATCTAATTTTCCTCACATGCCATCATTCCCCTAGTAGCATTATTCCTAGTTAAAGCTCTCCTCTGTTCCTCCTTAGGGTTTCCCCCACTACCTGATGTTCCTTTTCTCCTACTCATCATCAAGGGACTTGTGTCCAAAGTGAGGACAGCAAATAAGAGACCCTCCTGACTCTCTGTTAAGAAGGGTGCTCTGGTGCATGCGTGTGTTTATGTGTGCACATACAATCGCATTTGAATTTTGTTGGAAGAGGCTTCATAGAGACCGAGAGTGACATGGTTAGAGCTGCTGCACATGTAGAGCACTGTACTCTATGGTGTTCTAATTCAAATGCATGTAAGGTCCAAGAGAGGTAATAGAAGCAAGTGACCAGGGTCAGGGAAGGCAGTAGGAGGAACTGAGGGAGCCTGAATGCCTCACACCCTGCCAGTTTCACTGATTCTTGGATGGGAGAGTACCAACCTAGTGCTGTGAAATCTTCGCAGTTTTCAGAGGCTTGGGGGATTTTAATTTTGTATGTAAAAAATAGACATCTAAATGCTTGTAATTTATTGATTTCGATAAACACACTGAATGCCAGTACTCAAGTCAAACAAACCAAACTGACAGCCATCGAGTCTTTGCCAACTCATAGTGACCCTATTAGACAGGGTAGAACTGCCCCTCAGTTCAGCTCCCAGCCCTGGAGGCCCACCAGTTCCTCGTTATTATCATGAGGAATACTATTTTCACAAGAGCGTTACATACCCCTAGAGACTAAACCATAAAGCCATATAGGCTTTGACCATCAATTCTGATATGCTTTTTCCTCAAACTGATGGGTCATTTGATGGAATCCTTGTATTACTTCCCTAACATAAAAATTAATCAAGCAAAGGAGATTCAGTGCTCAGTACTGCAGCCCCCTATTTAGAGATTAACTCTTAAAAACCACCACCACCACCACAGGCACCTTATCTATGTTGATAAAAACTTGAGTAGGCTGTATAAATATCTCAAGTATTTAGGATAAAATGGATTCTTTTTCTACTGTCACATATTTAGTTTGAGTTATGTGTTTCCATCTGAACACAAATTAAATAGACCTCATTGACATCTTTTCAAAATGCCATAAAAATTAAATGATTACCTTTAAAGATACTCAGTATAATTAGGCATCAGAAAAATGTACATCAACACTAGAGCGAGATAGTGTTTCAACCCATCAAGATGACACTAGCCAAGAATATTAAAAATACCATTGAGTGCTGGAAGAATGAACAGATTTGTGTCAGAAGAACAGTCTGAAAGGTCCTTAGAAGCAAGCACGGGGAGACTTCACATGCTTTGGATATGTTATCAGGAGATGCCAGTCCCTGGAAAAGGCTGAAATGTTAGGTTCAAGTATAACAACAATTTTGAAGATGGTGTAGGACTGCGCAGTGGTTCATTCTGCCTTGAGTTGGAACTGACTCAATAGCACCTAATGCTAAAAGCTAGATGCTTTTGATCCTAAATGAAAAGTGGATGGTCCAGCCTCCATACCAGCTACGTGGACAACTGCCCCTCCCCCCAGAAGAATTTACCTTAGAAGACGGCACTGAACCTGTAGCTAGGGGAGATGGACATGTCTGATCAGAGCACACAGGGGCAAATGAAGGGGGAGGAAGAGAGTGGAGCACACACTGGTCCACCAGGCTTGGAGGATGATTTTGGCACTCTGAACAGCCAATGTACAGAGTGGACCATATGGCTGATCCCACTATGAGACATGCCATCCCTTGCTGGCCCAGGGCCCTATGGGGACAATACCGGAGACTCTGTGTTGGGACTGACCCGACTGGCCCTCCAACACGGAGGCAAATCACTAAAAGCATGCAGCAGAGCAACCATGGGAGCAGAGCGGGTAGCCCCTGAGGGAGTACAAAGGACAGACTCTGGGGCCAGAGCATGATACGCCATCAGACCTGACTGAAGGACACACCTATAGAAAAAAAAAAAAATCAGACCTTGATCTATTTACAGGTTTTTCTTTCTTAAAAAATTTTTTTTGTCTTTTAATTAATTTACTCTTTTATTGATCATTGGTTTTCTGTTGTTGTTTTTTTGTCATCACTGTGTTCTCACCCATCGCCTATCTTGCTATGGTTTGATTTTTGGTGCATATTATTATCTCAACAGATCTATCTAGATAAGATAGGCTGGAAGAATAGTCTGGAGGAGAAAACAACAGGACCAATGGTTCCCGGGGACATGGGAGAGAGAGAGGAGGGGGTAAGGAGGTGATGCTGACCAATCCAGCGACAGGGGAGCAACAAGTAATCCAAAATCCGTCGCAAGGAGGGTGTGAGAAGCCTGGTAGGTATTCAGCAAGGGCAATGTAACCAAGAGAAATTACTCAAACCCAAGTGAAAGCTGAGCATGATAGTCGGACAAGAGGAAAGTAAAAGTAAATAGAGGAAAGAACTAGGTGACAAAGGGTATTTCTAGAGGTCTACATACTGGCATGTACATATGTAAATATATTTATACAGGAGGGTTCGTAAATAGATCAACGTGCATATATTTATAGACTTAGTATTAAGGCAGTAGATGGACATTGCCAAATACTTACTCAATGCAAGGACACGTTATATTAAATTGGCATTCCATGATGAACACCTTTCCAACATGATGGTTGAAGAAAAATGTGTGCACTAGCAAATGTGGTGAAGAAAGCTGATGGTCCCTGGCTATCAAAAGTTATAGCATCTGGGATCTTACAGGCTTGAAAATAAAGAAGCGGCCATCTAGCTCAGAAGCAACAAAGCCCACATGGAGGAAGCACAGCCGCCTGTGTGACCATGAACTGTTGAAGGGATCAGATATCAAGCATCAAAGAACACAAAAATCATGTCATTGTAAATGAGGGTGAGTGCAGAGTGGAGACTCAAAGCCCATTGGTAGGTAACTGGACACCCCCTTCCTGAAGGGATGTGGGGAGGAGATAAGCCAGTCAGGGTGCAGGGTAGCAACAATGAAACATGTTTCCTCTAGTTCCTAAATGCTTCCTCCCCCCACTATCATGATCCAAATTCTACTTTACAAATCTGGCTAGACAAGGGGATGTACAGAGAGATCGCCTTGGAGATTGGGTGGATGTTCCCACAGTAGCGTGGAGCCTCACAAGTGGTGGTCAGGCATTTCCCCCAGTCACTTGTAGGACCTCAGGATTTAGGCTGGGGATGCCCCCACTTTTTATAGGGGAGAACAACCTGTGGCCTGGTGTGTGGGAGAGGACCAGCGTGAATTCCCCAGCTGTTTGCCACACCAATAAGTGGGGGGTGGGAGCTCCCTCAGTTGGGCCTTCAGGTTTGCCCTAGGCAGAGGGGAGTGGCCTGGAGACAGCTATTGTCTTGTGATGGGAAAGAGAGTGAAAGGAGAGGAAAAAGAGAGAAAGAGGAAGACACAGACTGGGGCAATAATGCCAACCAGACTGACAACCACTCACCCACACACAACTAAAATGCACAGAGTAAACAAAGGTGACAACAGTAAAAAAAAAAAAAAAAGAAAAGAAAACAACTAAAAAGGAGAACCAAATCTGTGGAGGCTGTGGTAGGAAGTAGAGAAGAGCTTGATGGAGCGGAGAAAAGCAGAAAACCTGTAAGAAGAGCCCAATAAAAGGGAAAAGAGAGAAGAGAAAAGGAAGGAGGAGGAGAGAGTATTTTTTAAATGGTTAAAGAAATAACTGACCCTGTGTTATGCTGTGTGTAGCTCTGACTCGTCCTGTGTGCAGTACTGTCTTAGGGGTCAGGCTGCCCACTAGGAGGACAGGGTTGCCCTAGGCAGAGTGTAGGGCTCTGGAAACCAGCAGTGGTATGTGCAAGCAATGAGAGGGAGCAGAGGGAATCGTACAAGCTAAGAGAGAGGTGAAGAAAGCAAAGACAGAAAGAGGAAGGAAAGAAAAAGAGAATAAAGAGAAAGAAGGAAATAAATCCAACTGAGTTCACTAAGGTTGGCTGTGATGGTAAAGAGCAAGGAGAGAGAGAAGGAGGAAATAAAGTATAAAGTAGTAGCTGATCCCTGATTGCTTGGATGAGGGGCCAGAGGGGTTTAGACACTGCTCCAACAATGGCAGGTCAGTGTGCCCTTTTAATGCCGGGACCCAGTGGTGCTGGGCAGAATTGCCCTAGTTGACGAGATCACCTTAGAGGCATGACGGAGGTTTCTTCAACGGTGCAGCGCACTGTAGGTGTTTGTCCCAGGTGCCTTGTGTGGTGTACAGCACTCCCACAGAGGGCAGGCTGGAGTGCCTCCTGCTATTTGGGTTGATTTGCCCTAAGCGGAGGGAAGTGACCTGGAAGCCTTTATTGGCATATGAGAGGAGAGAGTGGGAGAGAAGAGGAAAAAGAGGGGAAAAGGGGAAAAAAAGAGGGATAAAGAAGAAAGCGAGTAAATAAAAGCCCAACACCAACCTGAGCACGTTGAAACTGAGTGCGGTGGAAAAGTTAGAAGGGCTAGTGAATAAAGTGAGAATAAGTAGAGCAGTGGGTAAGGAGGTAATGATACTTGATCACCTGTCCTTGAGGCCAGAGGAATTCCAACTCTTCCTCAAGGTCACGGGGTCATGGACTTGTAAGGTCTCTCTCTCTGGCCTAAATTCCAACCCCAGTCCTTGGCTCCCCGCGAGAAAAATTTCATGCGGAAGCCGGGTTCGTGATCCAAGTGAATTTAATGAGAGTTAAAAGAAGCATCAGGTTTTACAAGGCACCCATAGGATTCCTTTGACCATGGGGCCTGGCAGAGACTGCCTCAGGTCATGCAAGGATCTCTCTCCTCCCAGGAAGACGACCAGACCACCCCTCTCCCTTCTGGTCCCTGCCTTTTCAAGGGTTCCCGGGGAGGCTGGTGAAGGACCCCAGGTCAATCCCATTGGCTGAACTGCAATCATCTGGCCCAGGTGGGCTGCTCCAGGTGCAACATCCATCGGAGCCCACGGGCAGGAAAATCCAGCTTTCCTATGCTGGCTCTCCTGGGCATGCGTTAATGGACTTTCCCATCCCTGATGTAGGGTTCCACAGATGCTGTGTGAGATTACTTCAAAAGCAAGATCGCGCCCGTGGCCAGGGGTCACTTGGGTGCTGGAGTACCTGCCTTGTGCTGCATGTAGCACTGCAGCAGGGGCTGGGAGGGGGCACTGGGGGGCTCCCTCAGCCCCGTCTAGGGCTCCAAGACCGGCAGGGCCTCCCCAGCTATGTGTAGAATCACTGAGAGGGAAGCTTGTTGTCCTATCTAGACTGCTGATGCTTCCTAGATCAGAGGATTTTCTTTTTTATCCCTCTGGCCAGCTAGAATGAAATTGTCTCCCACAGTCTCTGGGCTACAGCTCAGTGCTGTTTAAGGCTGACACTGCTACAGCGGGTCTTTGTTATGGTAAAAGCTGCCAGGCCCTGTGGCTGAGTTCTGGCATTCCTTAGCTAGGTTGCTTCTTATGCTGATTTATGTTAAGGGACTCCCCTATGTGGTGCTTGGAGCTGAGCAACCAGACTTGGGTTTGAGTTTTAAACCAATCATTTATGTTTCACCCTTAAAAAAAATTCTACTTGTGATGTGCTCAGATTTGGTGGCTGTCAAGCTGACCCCCAGAGGGGGAGATCCAGCTTATCAGGGGGGTTGTTTACTAGTCGGCCAATTGGAACTAAATTTGCTCCCTGGACTCCCGACTTTCTGCCTTTTTCTCCCACACCATGATCTTCCTAAGGTAATAATATATTTTTTCTTCTACTCTAAATTATAGCTACCCACCACCAACCCCTGACCGTGAGCTCAAGGCATCCAACCGCATGGAGAGCTCAGTGTGGGGTTCCCCTCGTGTCTGAGATTCTGCCCCCTCTCAGGGCGTCCACCTGCAGGGATCCCTGCTCCAGGCAAGGGGCATATCTGGCGCCTGCCACTTCGTCAAAATTATAGTGCTTTAAAGCATTCTTGGTTTGCTTTGTGAGTGGAAATCCTACAAAAGAAGGGGTTCAGGAGAAACCCTGTTACCCTAGTTCTAATTTCAGAACTCCACCTCCCCGTTTCCTTCACCTAATTTCCTATTTTTCTGGTCTGGCAGCAGGAGCTCCAGATAGATGGGTCCTATCTGGTCGCCATTTTCTCTGAATCCCTCCATCTATTTTTTTTACACTCTTAAAAAGTACAAAACATTTACTCTACAAGCGCAAACAGATTTTCAAAAGCAGGGAAAAACCTGAACGTTCAGTACATGGTTCAATCGTCTTTTCATCTCTGCGCCCTAACTATGCTGAGCTCCATGGAACTCCATGGAGGGGAGCTATTCTGGCGTCATCGAGCCAAGTGAGTGTTTTGAATTACCTCAAGTGAATATTTGACTGGAAAGCATAGGGTGTAAAAAAACCCTGAAATCAGATGGTACATATCTATCACAAAGAACAGGGCCTTGTACTTAAACCTTTTTTCTGAAAATAAGCAGCCATCTAAGTGAGATGTCAACTAAGTCCGCCCAGAACAAGCAGCACAGCCAGTGTGATGCCAGGGTGATAAATAATAGAATCTCAATCTGCAGGTATAAACAAGAATCAGAGCTTAAGTTCGGAACACCCAGTTTGCAAAAGGACTCAAATGCACATGCGGGGTGAATTCCCTCTGACCACAGTCCATGGACATGAACAGATACAGTTAAGTTCAAATGTAACACCTCATCATTTGATCTCTTCAGACTAATTTTAATTTGGTTCCAGTTTTTAGTATTTTTCACTTTCTGTTCGATTGAGGTTTTTCTCTCTTTTATCATTGTTAGTTTTTCTTTTCTACTTGTTTCTTGATTTTGTTTTGTATTTTTTTTTAATACATATGAAATCCAGGAGAGGTAAATCCAGAGAGACACTAACAGAATTAACAATCTCCTAGGGACAGGCAGGGAAGATTTGGGGGAGTGAGGGGGGGGGGCTAACAAAAATGAATATAAAAGAAGGAAATGTTGTAAACCTGATTGTGATGACGATTACACAAATCTTAATATGACTGAAGTATTGAATGATATATGTGAATTATATGAGAATTAAAATAAAACAAAAGCTGAGGTCAGAGATAGGGCAGCAATTTAACCCTGAATCTCTTGGTGAAGATTGAATGTCATTTTGTGCCAAGAGCCCATTTTTCCACTCATGAAGTTTGGGGAACCGGCCATGCTCCTTCATCACTGTTCTTACCTCAATAAATGGGTACAGTTCACTCTTCTCCCTTTTCTTCTCTGTCACATACTTTGCAGCAGTCAGGGGAACAGAACTTACAGTCCTGAAAGGGATCCATGAGTGTTAGTCCAGGTAGACTAGAGAAACAAATCCACACTCATATGTGTATAGGAAAGACCTTTATATACAAGAACAGTTGTATATTGAGAAAGCATTCCAGCCCAACCAAGATCAAGTCCATAAGTCCAATATTAGCCCATGTCTGATATCAATCTATAATGTTCTCTTCAGACTCATGAAACACCTTCAATGACCCCAAATGCAGGAAGATCACAGGTCAGTAGTTGCAAAGTCTTCTGCATCCAGTGGTGGTAGAAGCATCTCAGCTTTGGCAGGGTCTCCATGTGGCTCCTCCAGTTCCCAGGGCATGGGTTCTATCAGTGTGGTGCCATGTGTCTTGTTAGTAGGACATCTCTCAGGGAATGAGCAGAAAGATAGTCTGCTGCCTCCAAGGAGGAAATACTAGATTTCCCAGAACCCTGACGGGAAGGCCAGGCCCACAAAGAGGCCTCATTGGCCATAACCCAATAGAGAGACTAGAGTCTACCCCTTCACTCTTAATCCTCTCAAGTCCCAAATTGACACCAGATTGTATAACTACAACAGACCACCCCTTGTCCATTTGACATTTTCACAAAATTCTTTAGCCATATATAATTTCAAAACAATAATAGAATCATATCAGTATCTAACAGTATAATATGAAAATGCATACATTTCACTGTGTGCCACCCTCCTTTAAACATAATATTCTGTAAGTGATGAAACAAAAATATCCTATGCTTAACAATTGCAGTTAAGGTACACCCACATATTAATCCTATAAGTCTATGAATATATTACAGTATCTATGAAAGCTTGTAAGCTAGCAATTTCATAACTTTATCTGGCCCATTTTGGCTATCCAGTTTCTCTACTGCCTACTTCCATCAACCCAGTGCTCTGAGGAGACAATCATATTCTTCAATATAAAGAGTCTTCATGCCAGTTGGAACCTTGTGAAGTCCACATCCACAAGAAAGTCAAAGCAGGACAGTTCGTCTATACAGTCTGCAGCAGTATATACCAGTGCACAGGCTCAACATTCTTCTCTTCATCTGGTCGGGTTCGGGTCAAGTCAATGTGGGCTCCCTCTCTTGGCCTCACCTCAGTGTCCATTGGTCGCATTGCCTTTAGGCCTTGGCCCCATCACCAATTCTCCACAACTCTAGTCCCCTCGGAGTAGGTCATGGACTTCAAACCAGTCAACCCGCTCTCATCTTCTTCTCTACTGCCTGTAAACCAGGTCCACGAGTGTCAGTGATCAGAATGAACCCGCTGCTCTATTGCTGCTATTCTGCCACTTTCACTCAACAAGCAGATCCAGGTGGTCACCTAGCAATCATTTCAGGCTTCTACAGGCTCCCTTGAATGTTCAGTACTAGAAAGGAGTTTCTTCAGGCTTTGAGATTTTTTCCAATTTCTGACAAAAACCACTATTCAAAATTCAAATATTACAAAAGTTCCCTTTTAATGCACATGAAGCTCTTCCTCACAGTGGGAGCAGTGCACAGAAACGGACCTTGATGCTGGGCTGCTCTGTGCGTGCTTTGGTCAGTTGGGAGCTGCTGATTCACAGATTCACTTCACGTGGATGAAGATGCTTGTTTGCTTCCCCGTGAGTTTATTGCGCTTCAACAGAGAAGAACCCTGTTCTTGGGTTTTGCCTCTGCCTTGCTCCTAGCACCGCTGGAATAGAAAGATCACACATGATTTTTTTGTTGTTGTTTCAAAAACCAGAAAAGAAATGCCGTGTACCTGTTAGGTAAGTAGAGGCAGAACTGAGGGTGGTCGCTGTGCATGCCAAACCTCCTCCCCATCACAGACAGTTGAAAGCTGCTTCAGGCTGGAAAGATGCACACATTTAGGTCCTTGTGACAGGAAGCAGGTCAACCTGGGCGGGCCCCCATCTAGACCAGGTGGGCTTAATTCAGTCAATGGGGTCAAACAGTACCGTCAGCCATGCCTACCAACAGGGTATGGGTGGGGGCCTCAAACCAGCTGTCATGCAACCCAGCGTGCGTGGGCTGTCCAGTCCGCCCCCACCCCCCACGAGCATATTTGCCTCTTCTATCCTTTATAAAGTCACTTGGATCACAAACTAGGTTTCTGCGTCAATTGGTTCTTGTGTGAAGCCAAGGACAGAGGTACATTTCTCCCAGAGAGAGCCCTCACATAACCAAATCAGATTATAGCCTTCAGTGTTAGTGTTCCAACGAATTTTGGGGGAATATCTCAAGTGTTAGTGGTAAGGACACAACTCAATCCATATTATCTCTTTATTTTGCTCAGCCAGATGCTTGCCCTTTGAGCCTGAATTGTTGCAAGGCTTATTACCCCATCAAGTGTTCCCAGAGCAAGCCCTAAATGGGCAGTAGTCACACACAAGGAAGATTTGCAGGGGACACTGTTAAGAATGATTAATGCTTAAGTGTTCCTTGTCTCCCCAAATGTACCATCTGGCAGAAAATTTGTTAGATCTCTCTCCTGGGAGAGATATACCTCAGCTCTTGAATAACTCTCCTGGTCATAGAAGTCAAATTCCAAGCTTTTCATCCAACATTCATAAAGCCAAATAAATGTTACATAAACCTAAGTTCTCTATCTTGGATAAGAAAAAGTAAAACCATGACTTGAGAAGGTTTTCATTGAGGACAGAGACAACTTCAGATATTCTAAGCCTATGAAATTGGTCATGATTCAGGCAACTTGCCAAGGAAGCACGTAATACCTAGGTGGGAGGTGGAATGAATAAGAACTTGCACTAAGATTCCATTCCATCAGGTGCAGCTGGTGAATTTGGAGGCCCAGAGCAGGCAGTGGGAGAGAGAAGACCAGAGCAGGGGAGGGATGTGATGAGCTGGAGGGTAGAGGGAGGGATTATGTGTTGTCCTGCTGTCACCTCCCACCCCACTGTGACCCTTTAGTGATGTGGGCCCAGGTTTGTGATGCAAGTGGGTTTGAAGCCAGAGGGGACTCAGAGTGCTCAATTGCCTGAGTGCAACCGCTGTATCCAGAAGATGGAGGAGATTCTCTTTCTGCTGGAACTGAAAAGTGCTTCCTGGCTGACCTACCAATACCCCACCTGGTTCACTGTTTTGACCTTGGGCATCCTGTATGGAGTGGGTTGCTTCTTCCTGGTCCTCCCCTTCCTTCCAAATACTCCACCTGTGCGACCACCCAGAAAAAGGATAAAGGTAAGAAATTCTCAACCCAGCCATAGGAGAGATTGATTTTTCCTTGTTTTATAAATTTTTCCTTTCGTAATTAATTTCCTGATAGGGGAAATCTCAAGAAAGAAGAGACCATCAGCCCTGGCTTTGGAATGTTGATGAGGGCTGGTGCGTCCTTACTCACTGTTAGGACTTTGTTCACTGCATTGGTATCATTTTATCCTTGCCGGCTTATGTTGATTTTCATTATTTCTGTTGGCTTTCCCTGTTTGTGAAGCACAGGAGGCGTGGAGGCATCATGATCATCATGGACACAAGGGTTGACAGAGTTGCAGGTGGAGAGATCTCATGGCAGAGGGAGGGATTGTGAGATCAGCAGTGTGGAGCACTCCCCCATCGGGATGCTAGGGAGTGAAGGGGGATTGATTTCAAGACGAAAAAATGAAGGAGGCCAGAGGGGACAGAGAGCTTTAGACCTGACTGTGATTACACAACTCCTTTTGAAGGCAATTTAACCATGGAGGGGGGGAATTGTTGTTCTAAAATGGATATGGTAATCATTGATTGTACCATTGCCCTTGATCTGATTGAACGACTGAACTATTGAGTCGTATGATATGTAAATCATTTGCCAGTAAGATGTGCATTCAAAAAGATTTCTCTTAGAAAACCTCAGATCACCCATCTCTAATTGTTGTAGAGGGCAATAGGTAAAAATCCTCAATATAGTGACTCAGTGGCTGAGGACTAGATGACTAGACGTTTCAAAGGGCAGCTCTCATCACTGGGTCCTCAGTCTCTTTCCTTGAGCTCCAGTCTCTGGGCCAAGGCTCCTTTTCTGTCTGGGCTAATTGAGAAAGCATGGCTGACCCCGGGGAGGAAGTGGTCAAGGGCTGGCCCAGAGCTTCAGCCTCCATAATCAAAATCTTTCCCACCAGAACACTGAGTGCTGAGAGTGTGTGCTCTCCGTGAGCAGAGGAAGGCTGACGGAAGAAATGCACTCTAGGTCTCACACAGAAGCTGGTTTCTGGGCTTTAGTCATTCCATGGAGATTGTCATTCTTCTAATCACCAGTAAATGCCTGCAGTTTGTCACAAAGAACAGACGCAGGATTGGATTCCAGCCTGACTTCCTCTCTTGTGCCCCAGACTCAGGTGGAGACAAGGAGAAGCAGCAGGTCAAGGGACAAAGGTGATGCTCTGAAAGGTAAGGTTCTGCCCATTCAACCAAGTTCTATAAGCTCTCCTGTCCCCTCCTCTGCAGGATGCCAGTGGCAAGAGCCCGTCTCTCTCAGGTAATAATCCTGAACAAAAGGATACTGGGGATGGAAACAGAACCCAGATATTTCCCAGATGTACAAGAGGGGCCTAGGATGGGATGAAGGCTGGCCAAGGTAGGACCCAGTAGGGATCAGTAGGGGTGTCAGGAGCAGTTTCTGGTTGATTTGGAGGTGGAACATCGAGGGGGTAACTGCGAAAAGCTATGTAACTTTGCCAAGGTTCAGATTGCTCACTGAGACCCCACAGACAATATTGGAAACCGATGCTCCTTGAAATGCCAAAGCACCTCCTGCCCGTGGGAGTAAGCTATCATTTGACCTTGAGCTCTGGAGAGTCCAACGTCCTAAGTGCACAGCCCGTGTGACATTCCTTTCGGTCTTCTGGGAGGGCTGCACCATAACGGTTCTCCTGATTTGTAGCTTTCCGAAGCTTCCTGCAAGAACTATATGGCGCTCAGAACCTGCGTTTGCGTCGTAGGCAGAAGTAAGTAACCTTCCTGCTTCACCGCGGGGTGCATCTTCCAACCAGGGTGCCTGTGTGGCCTCGGGCTGCAGAGCAGCTGGGATGCGCTGGTTTGGGGGACACTTTCAGGGATGGGCAGAGAATGACAGGAGTCCCGGGCAGTGGGGTGGGGCAGGAAGAGCAGGCCATCAAGGCTTGGGGAGGGGCTGAGCTTGCACCGACCCTTGCTAGCCTGCTAGGTCTCTTGCCCCTTCAGTCCTGGCTGTAATCTGGTCCTTCTGTCTCCTGCAGCCACTTGGGAAACCCGCCTGACACTGGCAGCTTTGGTCAACAGAAAGCTCAAGCCCTCTCTGGTAGCTGGCGAAATAGAGGGACGGCTGAAGTCCACGTCGGTACGCGCGCCCCACACGGTTCTGCGGCTCATCCATTCCGGACACCTAGGTCTCAGAACTCCACCCTTCCACGGGCCCAGATGTGCCTCTCAACTTCTCATGTCTTACCCGCCTTGAGTCAATCACCAGACTGCGCACATTCCCGTGAACCTGACAGTCTTTCACCCACACCACTGGCTCTTCCCTCACCCAGTGCCAAACCCCGGATTCAAAGGCCTACCTGCAGCCTCCAAGCACTCTCTGGGACTCACCAGCCCCGCCTCCCACAGGGACTCATTCTCAGAATGACTTGTTGGCAAGGCCCAGGCAGAGCCCATCTCCACACAACCGCTGCTCCACACCTGCCATGGCAGCCATCACAAGTCAGGATCCCACAGGCCGCCATACTGCCTCCCCACCCCAGTGTTGGGCAGCTGCCAAGAACTTACAGCTTCCCTCCGTGGAATACTTTGGGTCTCTGAAAGAGCACTCTACCTGGCACCCCCAAGAAGACACCTTTCGGGAAGGACCCACAAAGAGGCAGGGGGAAGTAGGGAGCCCCACCTTGCTCAACCCCAATGTCCACAAGCTGCTGGAAATAGAAATCACAAAGGCAGAGAAATGGAATATTTGGGAAGAAAAAGGAAAGGGTGTATCAGAATACCATCTGCAGGCCTTAAATATGTTGAAGGCACTCGATGGGGAGCAGATCACTGCACCTCCCCAGCCCTTCTGGAATGCCAGCATCAAAGCAGAGCAGATACCCAGCCCTCAGAAGCATTTTCCACAAAAATTCAGTGAGTTTTTCTGGGGTCTCCCTTTTCTGCACAGCGAGTCTCTGGCCGCTGCTCTTAGGGTCTCTGGATCCACCCTAGAGTTTCCCACTGTCCTATTTAATGAAATTCCTAATGTCTTACCAGCTCAAATGCAAGCTAAAGAGTACCCACTCTTGTTGCAACATCACTCCTTGCCCTACACTGAAGGCCGATTCCAACTTTTACTTCCAACTGCATGCCAAGCCCAGGCCCCACCGCCGGCTACAGTCCTGACTCCGCCCGGTCCACAGCCCCGTGGCCCACTCGCAGTACCTTTTCCTCCTCCTCACAAGAGTCCCTGTGATGAATCCTGTCTTACCGTCCACACTAAGTCCCAATCACGCGTTCCAAATTCACTTCAACAGCTGGAAAGCCATTTTTTTTAAAGAAACAACAGGAAAGTGAGAGTTCTTTACCCTTTAGGATGATGATGCCACGACCCCAGGAAGCTTTTTGTCTTCGCAGCCCCACTCATCCCCAGGACAATCAGAAGGTCCAGACCCCAAAGACAGACCCCAAGCTTCCTGGCTGCTTGAAGCAATCGGAGCTCCACCGCCAAGAGAACTTCCCTCAATTGCAGGGGCCCCTCGGCAATGGGACTCTTGAGTCTCTGACACTAAAGCAGCCTCAGGAAAAATGGCCAGGGACTTGTCTGGATATTAAGCAGCCCGAATGCTCCTGCTCCACACCTGGAGACAAGCAGAGGAAGAATGTAATGAAGACGGTGTCCCCAGGAAGATGCACACACCCTGGACCGTCGCTTGCGTGCTGCAGAGCCGGTGTCCAGCTGAGGAACAACTCGGTCAATGGGCAAGGAAATTACTTGAGGAAAATATCCAAATGTAATCTATCTATCAATGGATCAGGAAACTACTGCCCAAAAGGTACTCCGGGAGCCGACTCAAAGGAGTTAAGTGATTTGAGGATACACAAGGGGATTAACACAGGAACTTACACCCTAAGGGGTCCAAACAAAATCCTACTGGAAAACACCCTGAATGTCCACATGCGCAGGAAGGTGGAGCAGATTAGAAAGGATCAGATCCCTGGCATTGTTTGCCGTTCATGTCTTGCGACCACGTATGCTTTGTCTATTTCCCTGACCCACAGAGCCTTTCCTTTCTCAGCCCGGGCACTCAACAGGTGCTGGACTCGCATATCGTAAGGCTCCAAATGAGGCAGAGGTGGTGCATGCCCCTCAAAGTCCTTGAGCCCACAAACCTTTGTAGGACAAGAAAAGACAACGCAATGTCCTTTCCACAGTCCACCTGCTTAGCCACCCCTAAGTCTTCAACTAACCCAGTAACTGAGGCTGTCAAGGTCCTGGGAGAACCCTGTCAGGCAGACTGGGGAGAGAGGGTGACCCCAAAGAAATCAAGCCCTACCCTGGAGAGTCCTTTTGCTGATTGCTCCCCTACAGAGGAGCCTGTTCAGGGAACCCCAGCCTACCCCCCACTTGATAATGACAGTGGATGCTCATTGGCCCTCAGGCAGCCGTTTCCAGCCTTCATGCCCAGTATCCTTGGCAGAACCTTCCAGAATGAAAGTGTCCAGAGAGAGAGCCTAGAGCAAACCTCAAATCCAGTACTGACCAGCAAGGGGTCAAGGAAAGAGGGTGCTAGTTGTGCCCCAGGAGGCCCCAGATTGGAAGTGAACTCTGAATGTCCATCTTCAAGAGCCAAAGAGACAGGGTTGGTGGTGGTCAAGAAGTCCTCTTCAATAGAACTAGACGATAGAGACACTTTCAAAACCAGTGTGCTGGCAAAATCTCAAACCAATCATGTGGACCGGGGGTGCTTCGAGGCTCTAGGATGTAGTAAAAGTTTCCTGCTACCTGGAAAGTGTGCTCCAGTTCCTGAAAAGCCAAGCCTTACAGCACGAGTGTGCAGTGAGATTAAGCTCCAGGTGGAGGTAGAGGCAGAGGGTGGTTCTCCATGCTGTCCTGTTGACGGGCTCCTTCAGGACTGCACCACTGATGTGCTCACTGCCACCAATGTTTTGCCTTCTCAGGTGGTCCATTGCCGCCCCCAGCATTTGTTCACTGGGGATAAGCCAATATGTCAAGGGCCAAGTGGCTTCGTGGTGGCTAGAGCAAGTTACATGGGGCAGCAGAAGCTCAAAAGCCCCAACCTTCAGGACCCCTCGACAAGGAGAAGGAAGGATGCTGTTCCCACTGACAAGAGGGAGACTCATAAATGGCCCAATCCAGAAGAGCATGGAAAAGGATTAGCGGGAAGAGGCATCTCCCAAGTCTGTGGGTTAAGCCAGCCTGTGCAAGACAAGGCATTGGCTGAGTGCCTTGAGATCAAGTCCTCACAGCTCCCACCAGAGAAGGGACAGCTTCCTGCTGAGGGCCACTGCAAAAAATGGAGGAAGCACTTTGTCCAGTGGATTTGCTCCAGCAAAAAATCTACAGGACACGGTGATCCTTTGCAAAAAGGAAAGCCCGTATTACCCTGTGGTCACAGCCTTGGGCCCCTTCAAAGACAACCAGTGTCTCCTAACAAGGTCACGGAGGCTCAGGTGCTCACGACAGATGTTGGCCAAGTCCTAGAGGGGACACCAGGCTGTCATCAGGAGTATCTTGCGTCAACGTTATGTCCACGAAAAGAAACGCAGGCCTCAGTTAATGGATGTTCCTCCAGCTGCAGGGCTCCTCTCTTTGTAGAACACAGGAGAGTGGCAAGTGTGAGACCCTGCCTCCACCAGGCGATACCTGACTGCCAGAGCCTTCCCACCACGAGCACCTGTATCAGGGATGTATTCACAAATTTCTGTCCGTTCAGGGGATTCAGTGTCAGAAGCCACACTCAGCCATTGCCCCCCAGGGTGTTTGTGTGCCCAGTCAGCTTGCAGCAGCAGAGGCGGAGGAGGTGGGCTTACTCCAGTTACCCTTACCACTGCCCACGTCACTGTCTTCGAGAATATGTCTTATCTGGCAAATTAGAAGACGCTTCTTCTGCTCTGATTAGTAGGAAAGTATCCATGCCAGCTACTTTAGCCTGTTCTGCACAGGCTAATGGCTTCTCTCAGCCATGATATTCATTGTTCCATAATAGAGATTTTCCCCCTCCTACATTAAAGTGTGACTTCTGTGCTGCATGGCGGGATCTAGAGGGGGTGTCATGTGTGTTAGTCTGTGTAGACTAGAGAAACAAAATTCATACACTCATATTTTATGAGTTTTATATAAAGGTTAAGTGAACATTGAAAAGCATCCCAACCCAGTTCAATCTAAGACCACCAGTCCAATAGTATCCCATGTGTCTGACACCAATCTACAAAGTCCTCCTCACAATCCAAAAACACACGGGGAGACAATGACTGCAGGAGGAAATTGTAGTCCGTGCGCTGGCAGGTTCTCCATGAGGCTGCTGCAGAAACCAGGGCTGCAACAGGGTAGGTCCATGCGGCTTCTCCTCAGGGATCTCCCAGGAAATGAGTCTTTCCAGCTGCTTTAGGGACCTAACAAATGCATATCCACCCTGGTGGCACTATCAGAGAGCAAGAGACCAGAAAGGCTAGGCTCACAGAGCCATTGATCTCCCTGCCCTTCAATTAACCCCACATGAGTTCATTGACGAGGTTGGCATAATATACCTTTAACTATGTTAGATACTGCGTCTCCTTCTCTGAGTGCTAGCTTTGACTTCTCAAAGGGCAGGGCTCTGGAGGAGGTTTTCAGCAGTGTTTCCCACCCACTTCCATCCCAAGTTCTTCATTTTGCACCTCTTATGATTTATGGTAACACCCCTACTGTGAAAACCTCAGAAGGTCCCAACACAGTGAAGAATGTTCCCTGGTGCCATTACTTTGTCTTCAACGTTATGTGGCTGCAGTTGATAGGTTTTTTGAGGCGCAATCCAGCCAAGAAATTCCATCGCAGGCTCCAGAAGAGGTTTAGACCAAAGTAGCGTCTCATGGTACCAAGCAGGCATGAGACATGTGGCGGCCTGTCTAAGTCCCACATGTGCATTTGATGAAGGCTGCCAAGTTTGGCATGGAGGTTCCGCCTCAATACACCTGTCACAAAATGTGAAATGACATATTTTGCTACCTTTGCCTCTCTCCCAGCCTAGGGTAGCCTCCAGGATGGAAGTCCCAGGTCTGACACATGTGGGTGGGAACTGCTAGGGAGGCTGCCAGCGGGGGACTCTGCTCACCCACTGCACCAAGGGAAAATCCGGTTCACAGCTCACATGCCTTCCTCTGTATATAAACCCGGAGAAGGAGCAACAGCTTAGGCTGAGTGGTACAGGATGAGCGTCTGTGTAATAACCACTAATGGTTAGGCACCATGGACACAGGGTAGGGAAGGATACAGTGAAGAAGAATATGAAGCGTTGGACGTAGCAAAGGGGGCCAAAGAGCATGAGGATCCCCAGAAATGATGCAAGACACAAGCGGAGCTAACACAGGCTTACAAAGGGGAATCGGCCAGGTGCTTCACCCCAGCTTTAGCTAGCTGCCCCCACAGCAGAACTTTATCTCCTACAGAGAGCACTGGGTTGTATAGCAAAGGCACAGCTTTCAAGCAGGGAAGGTTACTTTCTCAATACTATCTTTAGTGGGGCGACAAACTGTTATTTTACTTGATTTCCATCTCCTGACTGGGGGAAGGATGAGTTGATAGCCAGGGTGGGGTAGAGTGGGGATGAGTCAATAACAGGGTGCCAGGACTCAGGAAACATGACCCCAGGCTTTTGGGCTTCACACATGCATACACACACGCGTCCGCGCTCTAGGAATGTTCTCACGAAACATGACCCCAGGCTGGTGGTCTTCACATGCACACACACGCGTGCGCACACACACACATACATGCTCTAGGAATGTTCTCAGCAAACATGACCCCAGGCTGGTGGTCTTCACATACACACACACACACACGCACACACACGCACACACACACACACGCTCTAGGAATGTTCTCAGGAAACATGATCCCAGGCTGGTGGTTTTCACACACACACTCACACGCACACTCTAGGAATGTTCTCAGGAAACATGACCCCAGGCTGGTGATCTTCACACACACGCACACACACACGCGCGTGCACGTGCTCTAGGAATGTTCTCCGGAGAGAGTGGCTTCTAAGGATTGAGTGCTGCAAAGAAAGTCACAACTGGGAGCAGCCTTCCCTTCCCCTAGAGACTCCTGGGAAATCAGGATGTGCATGGAGATTAGACATCACCTGTCTTGATAAGGGAAACCAGTTCAATAGTGGTCAGTGTTTCCTCTGTGCTTCTAACACAGGGTTTTATTTCCTGGGCACCAGATTATAGAAGGAGGCAGGAGGGCCCCCCAAAATATGATTAGTTGATCCGCTAGAGTAAATTCTCATGTGCTTAAAAGAACACCCCTGGTGGGCCAGGGTTTACTGGATGGCGAGGAAGACATCCACTGAGCCTTGACCTCCATGCCTCAGTCAGGACACCAAGTGTGTGTGTGGGGTGGGTGGGGACTGACACCAATGGTGGAGGAGGGAAGTGGACATAGGCCCCAGAGACTGCTGGTACAGCAGCATGATGTTGTTTCTGGAGTCCTGATTGTGCCAAGGCAGCCTCTGGAGTGACTGTGGCAGTAAAAAATCAGATTCTGGATCTGCAGAGCCTGGATCTGGGGCCTCTTGGGTAGCAGGTAGCTTGGGTGTGTTCCTAGAGAGAGTGAAGAGCTGGACACCGGACTACCCGCTGCTGAACCCTACCGTTCGTGCTAGGTAAGTGCACGGAGATGGAGAGAAGACCCTGAAAGAACAGCAAGGGGTGCATGGACCAAGCCCCTTCCCTTTCCCCTGCCACCAGGTCCTCTTATATGGTGCTGTGAGGTCAAACAAAGGGAAGCCCACTCAGACCTGCAGAGACCTCAGCGAAACAACTGCCCCCCACCCCCCACAATTCAGCAGACATCTCACAAGGACACTCACACATACCCGAGAGAGAAACCTCACACACATACTTCCTTGGAGACTTCCAGAGAGACTCAGAGGCCTCGCACAGAGACTTCATATGAAGTTCTCAGCATCCTTTATGGAGACTTCTCAGAGACCCCACAGGGACCTCACACAAAGCCCTCCCACATAGCTCACTGCCAGCACGGGAGAATTAGCAGCCGCTGTCCACCCCTGAGCTCCTGGAAACTTTCACACATTGTCTGCAGTGCCCCCCATGCTTGTGCATCTTTGTCCTCATAGCCTTGCTTGGGAACAACAGAATCACAAACTGCACGTAGTTGTGTGCAAATTTTTTCCACTGAAACGTTTTCACTAGCCTGAACTCTGAACTGTAGTTTACAATTGAAATACAAGTAAAACTGCCAACACCAAATGAGAGTGTGATTTTAGATGGTGTGCAGTCAAATGTCGTACGCCACACTTTTACTTTTGCTTCGGACAAATTCTCTAATTGGTGGGGAAGTGACTGACTACTTTGGAAGCAACAGAACAGTCCATCAAATGGGCTTCAGGACTCAAATATATAAATAGACATCTGATCTGAACTCAAACTCATTCCCCAAGGGGCTCATGAAACTAATTTTTTTGGAAGAGTGAAGGAACCCACATGAAAATAACAAAATTTACATCACATTGTGTCTGTCTGGCTTAATTTCTCAATGAAACAGCTGTCATATCTGAAGATATTCAGGGCAACATTCCTTTTACAGCTCTGTCGACATTATAATTAATATGATTTTTCTGTGAAATGTAATATTTCTAAGTTATGCAAAGTCCTAATGTTTATCTACCACAACAAACTGATAATATTTCGAAGGATTAAGAAATAGATGAAGAAATAATAATTAATGAAATACACATTTTCAGGTAGTACCATTTACAATAGCCAAGCGTAAATGAAAATATCTATATCTATACTTGAATAAAAAAACAACAGATTTATATGAGGAAAACTACAGAAATTACAAGAAATCAAGAGTGACCTCAGCAAATGGGATAATATCCCATGCTCCTTGACCAGACGACTCAATGTAGTACAGTTATCAGTTCTACTCAAGGCACTAGACAAGTTTAATTCACTCCTGATAAAATTACCCTCATCTTTCTTCAAAGAATTGCAAAAACACTGATTACTAACTTCATATGGTAAGGGCATAGGTCAGGGGTTGAACCTACAAACTTCTCCTTGGTAGAAAGATAAAACTGTTCTCATAAAAGACTTGTAGGCTGGCTTTGAGTTGGAATTTTGGGGTCATTTAGGATTTTTTTGTGGCATGTGATTTTTAGGGCTTTAAGGTCATTTGGGGTCATTTAATTTTTTTGCGCATTAGGGTGGTTTGGGCTTTAAGGGTGTTTTATAAGGTTTAAGGGAGTTTTTAAGGGATTTAGGGGTGATTTTTTGGAGTGTATAGGTATTTTTTAGCAGGTAGGGGTGTTTTTAGTGATCTTACAGGGTTTCTTAGAGATTTTAGGGTATTTTAAAATATTTTATGTGTTTTTCCCCAGCATTTTATGTTTTGTTGGGGCTTTCATGTTGTCTTCAGGGCATTTATGTGGTTTTGGAAGTTCATGGTTTGGGAATCTTCTAGGGATATGATTTGGAAGTTCCACATGTTTTGGGAGGCATTTAGTGTGTTATTTGTGGCTTCAGAGTGTTATTTGAATTTTAGGGAATATTATGGCTTTTCAGACATTTTAAGGCTTTTAGGGTGATTTTAGTGTTTAAGGGTGTTTATTAGGCTTATATGTGTTTTTATGGCTTTTAGTGTTTTGTTAAAATTTTAGGGTGCTTCTTAAGGCCTTAGAGTGTTTGGGGGGATTAGGTTTTGGTTTTCAGGGCTTTAGGGTTTTGTTGGATTATTTTTTGCTTTCATGGTGAATTCATGTCTATTAGGTTGTTGGACTTTTACAGGGTTTTATAGTGCTTCGGGTTGCTTTGTAGGGATGTTCTTGGGGTTTTAAAAGGCTTTTAGCGTGTTTTTAGGGCTTCACGTGTTCTTTATTTTGCGTTTTAAGGCATTTGCATAATATTAGGGCATTTATTATGTTTTTGGGACGTAAGGAGTTTTTTTTAAGACTTATGGTGCATTAGGGTGTTTTAGAAAGGCTTTTACCATGTATTTAATGGTCTTAAGATGTTTTAGAGAGTCTTTAGGGGTGGTCTTAGCATTTTAGAAATATTTTAGACGTTTTAGGGTTTTTAAGGCATTTATAGTGTTTTTACGACTTTTAAGGTGTTTTTAGAACATGCCTGACAGGTACACACTATTTCAATCAGGCTCTGGTTAGTGCCTCTCAATCAATTGGTGACATGGGAGTCTGGATAATGGATTACCTTTACTATGCAGATGAGAAAACTCACTCAAAAAGACACAGGTGTTGACCCACAGGCACACAACTGGTTAACAACAAAGACATATTCACAATCAGTGTTGGGAGCCAGAGCCCTAAGCCCCACATACCTGTCCCCAGCCGAACAGTCAATCTATCCTGAACCATCAAATGATCTGAGCAGATCCTCCCACCCAACTCCCCTTCCCATGCCAAATATTTTATTTCAGAAGGTGGCAGTGAATCTGCAGCTCTGAGAGAGGGACATATCTGATTGGAGCACATGGAGCAGATGAAGGGGGAGGAGGGGAGTGTGGAGCACATCCTGGCACACCAGGACTTGAGGATGATGTTCCCACTCAGAGAATCCAGTCCACATAGAAGACCACATGGCCAGCCCCACGATGAGACAAGACACCCCTCAAAGACCCATAGCCTTAGAGGGGACAACACTGAAGACACAGTGTGGGAAATGCGCCCGAACTAATCCTGCCACACCGAGGCATAACACTAAGGGGGTACAGCAGAAGAGCAAGAAAACGAAGCATCAAGGTCCCCAGGGAATGCCAAAGGATGACTTTGGGGCCAGTACTTGGTACACCACCAGACTGGACTGGAAAACACTCTTAAAGGCCAACAAACTTGGACTATCTAGGTTAACGAACGGTCACTTGGACTATGTAGGTAACCTAACGGGCACTTGGACTGTCTAGGTTACCTAGCGGGCACTTTGACTATCTAGGTTAACTAGCAGACCTTGGACTATGTAGGTTAACTAGCGGGCCCTTGGACTATGTAGGCTAACTAGCGGGCTCTTGGACTATCTAGGTTTCCTAGCAGGCACTTGGACTATGTACATACCATAGCGCGCACTTGGACTATCTAGGTTACCTAGCGGGAACTTGGATTATGTACATTCCCTAGCGGGCACTTGGACTATCTATGTTAACTAGCGGGCACTTGGAATATGTAGGTTAACTAGCGGACACTTGCACTATGTAGGTTACCTAGCAGGCACTTGGACTATCTAGGTTAACTAGCGGGCACTTGGACTATCTAGGTTAACTAGCGTGCACTTGGACTATGTAGGTTCCCTAGTGGGCACTTTGACTCTGTATGTTCCCTACGGACACTTGAACTAGGTAAGTTAACTACCGGGCTCTTGGACTATGTAGGTTAAATAGCGGGCCCTTGGACTATCTAGGTTACCTAGCGGGCACTTGGACTATGTAGGTTAACTACCGGGCACTTGCACTATCTAGGTTTCCGAACGGGCATTTGGACTATGTAGGTAACCTAGCGGGCACTTGGAGAGTCTAGGTTACCAGCGGCACTTGGACTTCTAGGTTAACGAACGGGCACTTGGACTATGTATGTTGCATAGCAGGCAATTGGACTCTCTAGGTTAGGTAACGGGCACTTGAACTATCTAGGTTTCTTAGCGGGCACTTGGACGATCTAGGTTAACTAGAGGTCACTTGGACTATCTAGGTTAACTAGCGTGCACTTGGACTATCTAGGTTTCTTAGCGGGTACTTGGACTATGTAGGTTAACTAGCGGGCCCTTGGACTATGTAGATTAACTAGCGACACTTGGACTATCTACGTTAACTAGCGGGCCCTTGGACTATGTAGATTCCCTAGCGGGCATTTGGACTATATAGATAACCTAGCGGGCATTTTGACTTTGTAGGTTACCTAGCGGCACATGGACTATCTAGGTTACCTAGCTGGCACGTGAACTATCTACGTTATAGCGGGTTCTTGGAGTATGTAGGTTACCTAGCTGGCTGTTGGACTATCTAGGTTACCTAGCGGGCACTTGGACTATCTAGGTTAACTAACGGGCACTTGGACTGTGTAGGTCCCCTAGCGGGCCCTTGGACTATGTAAGTTCCCTACCGGGCACTTGGACTATGTAGGTTCCCTAGCGGGTATTTGGACTATATAGGTTACCTAGCGGGAACTTGGACTATCTAGGTTACATAGCGGGCACTTGGACTATCTAGGTTAACGAACGGGCACTTAGACTATGTAGGTAACCTAGCGGGCACTTGGACAGTCTAGGTTACCTAGCTGGCACTTAGACTATGTAGGTCAACTAGCAGGCCCTTGGACTATCAAGGTTAGCTAACGGGCACTTAGATTATGTAGGTTACCTAGCGGGCACTTGGAGTATGTAGGCTAACTAGGGGGCCCTTGGACGATCTAGGTTACCTAGCGGGTAACTGAACTATCTAGGTTAACTAGCGGGCACTTGCTCTATCTAGGTTACCTAGTGGGCACTTGGACTATGTAAGTTCCCTAGCGGGCACTTGGACTGTCTATTTTAACTAGCGGGCACTTGGAATATGTAGGTTAACTAGCGGACACTTGCACTATGTAGGTTACCTAGCAGGCACTTGGACTATCTAGGTTAACTAGCGGGCACTTGGACTATCTAGGTTAACTAGCGTGCACTTGGACTATGTAGGTTCCTTAGCGTGCCCTTGGACTATCTAGGTTACATAGCGGGCACTTGGACTATCTAGGTTACCTAGCGGGCACTTGGACTATGTAGGTTCCCTAGCGGGCACTTGGATTATGTTGGTTCCCTATCGGGCAGTTGGACTATGTAGGTTAACTAGAGGGTATTTGGACTATGTAAGTTACCTAGCGGGCACTTGGACTATGTAGGTTCCCTATCGGGCACTTGGAGAATGTAGGTTAACTAGGGGCACTAGGACTATGTAGGTTACCTATCGGGCACTTGGAGAATGTAGGTTAACTAGGGGCACCAGGACTATGTAGGTTACCTAGCGGGCCCTTGGACTATCTAGGTTACCTAGCGGGCATTTGGATTATGTAGGCTCCCTAGCGGGAATTTGGACTATATAGATTACCTAGCGGGCAATTAGACTTTGTAGGTTATCTAGCGGGCACTTTGACTATCTAGGTTACCTAGCTAGCACTTGAACTATCTACGTTACCTAGCGGTTACTTGGAGTATGTTGGTTACCTACCGGGCTGTTGGACTATCTAGGTTACCTAGCCGGCACTTGGGCTATCTAGGTTAACTAACGGGCACTTGGACTATGTAGGTTCCCTAGCGGGCCCTTGGACTATGTAAGTTCCCTAGCGGGCACTTGGACTATGTGGGTTCCCTAGCGGGCATTAGGACTATCTGGGTTACCTAACGGGCACTTGGACTATGTAGGTTAACTAGCGGGCTTTGGACTATGTAGGTTACCTAGCGGACACTTGGACTATGTAGGTTCCCTATCGTTCACTTGGAGAATGTAGGTTAACTAAGGGGCACTAGGACAATGTAGGTTACCTAGCGGGCCTTGGGACTATCTAGGTTACCTAGGGGGAACTTGGACTATGTAGGTTTACTATTGGGCACTTGGACTATCTAGGTTACCTAGCAGGCACTTGGACTATGTAGGTTAACTAGCGGGCACTTGGACTATCTAGGTTACCTAGCAGGCACTTGGACTATGTACGTTTCCTAGCGGGTACTTGGACTATCTATGTTAACTAGCGGGCACTTGGACTATGTAGATTCCCTATCGGGCACTTGGACTATGTAGGTAACCTAGTGGTCACTTGAACTGTCTAGGTTACCTAGCGGGCATTTGGACTATGTAGGTTAACTAGCGAGCTCTTGGACTATCTAGGTTAACTAGCGGGCACTTGGACTATTAGGGTCCCTAGCGGGCATTTGGACTATATAGGTTACCTAGCGGGCACTTGGACTATGTAGGTTAACTAGCGGACACTTTGACTATCTAGGTTAGCTAACGGGCAATTGGACTATCTAGGTTACCTAGCGGGCACTTGGACTATGTAGGTTCCCTAGCGGGCACTTGGACTATTTAGGTTACCTAGCAGGCACTTTGACTATCTAGGTTAACTAACGGGCACTTGGACTATGGAAAGAAGTGCCTAATGGTCACCAGGACCCATGGTTAATCCAGGCGTGGTCATCTGATTCCAATCGATCAGACCTAGCTATAAATCACTTATATGTCTGGGTAATTAAAAGCAAATATAAATTTTCAAAAAAAATAACGTTGCATGGGATAGAAAGAGAATACATAACAACATCAGACATAAATATGCCTCAAGACAAACTCATTGTGCACATCCAGAATACATAATGGCTCTTGCTAAGATGCATTTCCCACTAGACCCTACCCCAAGCCAGTAAAAGCCAGAAACTCTACAGTAAACTGTGGATTGTACTACTCTGAAATGGGAGCTGTGTCTCTAGACCTAATTTGGGGCTGTTCGTGCTGAGGACTCACCAATACCTGCTGCAGTGACAACAGTCCAGGTGAGAATAAGGAAATCTGGATGACAGCCAGGATATAGGAGCACTGAGACCTCAAATTGCTTCTAGGTGAGCATGGCCTAATGGGCTTCCATTTATGCACCTCTGGCAGGAGGAGTTTGTTCTGGAAAGTAATGGTTTCTAAGGAAGTATTTCTTAAACTTTCACATGCATGCACTTACCCAGGTTCCTGGAAATTGGGCTGGGGGGCAGATTCTGATTTTGTGGGTTCAGGGTGGGGGGTCTAGGATCCAGCAGTTCTAGAGGCCCTGGTACTCTTGGGCTGTTAACCACAAGGACAGTAGTCCTAAACCACCAGCCACTCCTTGGGAGAAATATGAGGCTGTAGACTCCGGGCAAGAGTGACAGTCTGGGAAACCCACAAGGGCAGTTCTACCCTGTCCTGTAGGGTCACTATGAGTCAGCATCAACTCGATGGCATTAGCATGGGAGAAGCTAATGCTGATGTTGCTGGTTCCTTGACCTATCATACTTTGAGTGGCAAAGTCCCAAGGGCCTTCCCGGATGTGATGGCCAAAAGCAGTAGTGTTCACCCTTGGTCATACTTTGGAATCCCTTAGGAGCTTTCAAGCCTCCCATTGGCCTGGCGCCATCCCAGACCAATGAAACAAGACTTAGTGGAAGCAGGATTCAGGTCACGGTCAGTGAGAAAGCCCCCTTGGCAATGCCAACGTACAGCCAGTGCAGAGTCGAACTGGTCGACGACTCCACATGACTCCATATACTTTGGTGAAGCCAGCTGTTTGGGCAAGGTTTTCAGAGTTACCACCCATGTAGACTTGTTGGTGATAGTGCATTAAATAGAGCACATGCAGTGCATTGCATGAGTGTCCTATGTCATGCAACCACATCAGGGGTATGTTGAGCCAATTTCTCTGGGAGACCAAGGGTGTTGGCTCCATCCTGAACGTTGGCAGGGTAATGGACTGACACAGAGGAAACTCATTCTCTTTGTGGTGGTGCACTAATGGGTTCTTCACAGAAGGCCAAGTCCATGGCTGCAGATGCTCACGGGGCTGAGGGAGCAGGTCAAATCCTAAGTCCGAGGTGGGTGTTTGCATATTTACATGCCCTCACTGCCATCAAGTCCATTCCAACTCACAGGCCCATGGGACTGAGTAAAATGGCCCCCGTGGGTTTCTGAGACTGTGATTCTTTAGAGGAGTAGAAAATCTCCTCTTTCTCCAGAGGAGCGGTTGGTCATTCAAACTGCTGACCTTGAGATTAACAGTCCAACTCCTGACCACTCTTGCCGTCAGAATTCTATTTATTTACACAAGTATATATATATATCCTTTCCCAAAAGAACTCCACATTTTCAAATCATTCTTGACACTCATGGCCTTTTTTCCTTTATAGCCAT
Source organism: Tenrec ecaudatus (assembly GCF_050624435.1). NCBI lineage: Eukaryota > Metazoa > Chordata > Mammalia > Afrosoricida > Tenrecidae > Tenrec > Tenrec ecaudatus. The sequence goes on from NW_027457565.1 coordinate 183,592, forward strand.
GCCTTTGGTTGAAACACAGATATAAGAGAAATATTTATCTACTTATAGGGGTACAAAAGTAGCTTTGGTGGCATAGTGTTTGCATGTTGGGCTGCTAACACCAAAGTCAGCACTTTGAAACCACCAGCCACTCCGTGGGAAGAAGAGTCTGTCTACTCCTATAAAGAGTTACAGTCTCAGAAACTCACAGGGACAGATCTACTCTGCCTCATAGGGTCACTATGAGTCAGCATCACCTCCCTGGCAGTGAGGTAGATTTTGGTTTCATAGAGATACAAGTCAGTCCTGAGCTGCTAAAGACAAGGTTGGCAGTTTGAACCCACCAGCTGCAGAGAAAGAGGAGGCTTTCTATTCCCATAAGGAGCTACAGTTTCAGAAATACCCACAGGGGAAATTTTAACCTCTCCTGTAGGATCAATATGAGTCAGAATCGACTTATCGGTGGTGAGCAAGTGGAGGGGACCCTAAACAGGTTCCGGTGGACCTTAAGAGTTCTACTAATTGTGCATGCTCTGTAAAATGTAAACCAAGATTTTACTTTTGCAAACATTATTTTTTCTAAACACGTCTAACTGTGAAACTATACTCACATGCGGGTCTTTGAACCTGGTCAGTGGTCTGGGGAAGTGAAGGGGCCTGACATCCTTTGTTGTTGTTAGTGCTGTCCAGTCATTCTGACATCACAGGGACCTTCTTTGCAACACAAGGCAGCACTGCCCGGTCCTTTGCCAGCCTCAGGGGTAGTATGTTGGAGCCCATGGTTTCAGCTACCGTGTCCTCCAGTTCACCAAGGAGTTTCCTCTTTGTGCTGCTTACTAAACCCGTTTCTAAGAAGTCCATTCCAACTCACGGTGACGCCGTGTGGGTCAGCACCACGGGTCCCCACATAATGCCTTATACTATATATATATATATATATATATATATATATATATATATATATATATATATATATATATATATATATATATATATATATTGCATAATGCCTTATACCTGGTCCCTTTGGCACCTTGTGATCGCACAGGCTGGTGTGCTTATTCCATGTGGGCTTTTTTGCTTCTGAGCCAGATGGCCGTTTGCTCACCTTCAAGCCTTTAAGACCGCAGACACTATCTCTTTTGATAGCCTCTGGCCTTTACTTCGGGGTCTTCGGTCCCTGCAGAGTGGACACATGCCTGCTGTGCGGGTATGGGACGTGTCGGAGCGCAGCCTGGTGGCGGAGCTTCAGGAGCATAAGTATGGCATGGCATGTGTGGCCTTCTCATCCAGTGCCAAGTACATTGTCTCAGTGGGCTACCAGCATGACATGATCGTCAATGTCTGGGCCTGGAAGGTGAGTGGGCTGCTGGCCTCAGGACAGGCGGGGCCGGGAGGGGAGCCAAGAAACTGCTAACCGGTGGCCTTTACTTCCGCCTGCTGGCCTCAGTCCCTTTCTAGAGAACTCTGAGCAGAAAGGAGCAACTGGGTATCTAGGATGCTGAAGAAGGGGCAGAAGGAGAGGTCAAGTTCACAGCTTGTCTAACCTTCAGTGTGTAAGTTTCTTTTCCCTCAGCTCCTAGAAGCAGAGCCTTGATTTCCCTTGACTTTCTCTCCAGAAAAACATTGTAGTGGCTTCCAACAAGGTGTCCAGTCAGGTGACAGCAGTATCCTTCTCTGAGGACTGCAGCTACTTTGTCACTGCAGGCAACCGGCACATCAAGTTCTGGTACCTCGATGACAGCAAGACCTCAAAGGTGAGGCAGCAAGTAGCCACTAGGGTGGGGTCTGCCCAGATATGTTCCACCTGCGCCCCCTTCTGCATGCTCAAAAGCCCCTTGGAAGTCTCAGCTGGGCCAGGTGCTATGTCAATATGCAAGGGAAGCCTTCTCCCTCCCTCCCCAGGGCCTGCTTTCCAGGGGGTAGCCTGCAGGGTGTGTGGGTGGCACCTGTGGTGGGTCTCCACAGGTGAATGCCACTGTACCCCTGCTGGGCCGCTCCGGGCTGCTGGGGGAACCTGCGGAACAACCTGTTCACTGATGTAGCCTGTGGCCGCGGGAAGAAGAGTGACAGCACCTTCTGTATCACATCCTCAGGGCAGCTGTGCGAGTTCAGTGACCCGGAGACTGTTGGACAAGTGGGTGGAGCTGAGTGTAAGTGAATGCTTTGTCGGCACCCTCCCGTCTGTCACCTCCGGGCTCCAGGGCACCTGAGTCTGCATGCACGCTGGGGGAGGCCCCAGGCGGAGGAAGGTGTTTGGGAACCTCTCTGCTTGCTCGCCCTCTCTGTCTCTGCCTCTTCCTCTGCTTTCCTCTTCTGCTCAGCACACAGACAGCATCACAGTAAGTGTGCTGGCCCTGTCCGCTGCCTCTGCTGCCTTTCTCTGGGCCGGCCTTTTCTGGGTGTGTCTTTGCCCAAACCTCAGGTGCCTTATAAGGCTTGCTGACTCCTTCCCCCTAATTGCACGGGGCTGTGGGCCCTCTGGCCAGCTGCTGTTAGAGGGAGGGGCATTGAGGGGCTCTGCCCAGGGCAGCTGGCCTGCCTTGCGCTTGTCCTTGCCTCTTGGCTCATGGCTGTTGAGGTGTCCGGTGAAGGAGTGGACAGGCGCCCTTGCTGACTGTGGCTTCTGTACTCACAGACCACAGTGGCCCACTGCATCTCGGTGAGCCAGGACTACATCTTCTGCGGCTGTGCTGACGGCACCTTGTGCCTTTTCAACCCCTTCAACCTGCACTTCCTCAGCACGCTGCCCCGGCCCCATGCCCTGGGCACAGACATTGCCAGCATCACAGAGGCCAGGTGAGCGGTGTGGGTGGGCCCCTGAGTCCTGTCAGAGCCCCACTCTGTGCCAGGCCGTCCCTGGCATGCTGCAAGGAGAGGAGGGCACACATAGACCTCTGGGAAGACCCTTGCAGTCAAGCACAGGTGGGTCTTTTAGCATTTGTTGCTCACTGTGGGCAACCGTGGTAATCTGAGTCTGCAGTGTGGTAATGCATTGTCCTGTAAACACCACAGCTAGGACAGACGGGCAGTTCCTTAGGGTTTCTGAGAGAGGCTGGAAACCTGACGGAGCAGGCCTTTCTCCCTCAGGGTGGTCCTGGGTAGCAGCTAAGGTAGGAGGGTCTTATTGTAGCCTCGGGCCTTGGGTTGGGTGATTGCAGGAAGTGAAGTTTTGCTCTGGTTTCAGTGCTGTCAGGAAGCGGGGCAGTTCTGCAGTTGGGTATATTAATTTCTCATTCAGGGAAGGAGTGGGCTAAATCTGCAAATGGCAGGAAATGATATATGACCATGACTGGTTTGCACAGTGCCCTTCCTTTTCCTCTGACGTGAGTCTAGAAGGGCCTGACATCTGCTTGGCTGCATCACGGCCACACACTGTCCCCGCCTGATGTTGGGGGCTATGAAATAGCTTGTGTTCTTTTGCAGAGCCCCATGGCAAGGAATGCCAGGCCAGCCGCTGCGTTCTTTCTCCAGTGACTGCTGGCCAACCTGCTGCTCCTCCCTTTAGTGCCCCTTTTCATTAGCGCTAACTCACCAGTTTGCCCTGTCTGCCCTGGACACCCTGACCCCCTCTTTCCTCAGTCGCCTTTTCGCTGGAGTGGCCAATGCGAAGTATCGGGACACCATCACCTTGACCTTTGATCCTGCAAATCCGTGGCTGTCTTGTGTGTACAATGACCATAGTACTTATGTCTGGGATGTGAAGGACCCCAAGAAAGTGGGCAAGGTGTATTCAGCTCTCTATCATTCCTCCAGCGTCTGGAGTGTAGAGGTACGTGAGCCAGGTCTGCTGAGACTGACCGTGTTTCCTGGCCTACCATTAGGAGCTGGGGTTCCTCAAGTGTGGAATTTGTTTCCTCCAGCACCCTTGCTCCCCAAGCTGTGCCCCTGGGTCCCTTCGTATCTGTTAATTGGCTCTGAGGATGGGAGGGGATTTTAGTGCTGACTCATCTCAGACGTTTTTCAGTATGCCCCTGTGCAGTCTTAGCTTGGCCTCTTTGGACATGTTCCTGAACTTGACCAAACCTTAGTTTCTGCAATTGTGAAATGACATACCTGATGCATTTGATTTTTACGAACAGGAGACAATGTAAGTGGGAGATTTAGAATGCCTAGTACTTACTAGGTGCTTGGTTAATGTATATTCCTTTACTTGTTAAAGACAAGAGCTAATCATTATGACTTGCTTGCTATGGGACAAGCCGTTGCCTCCAGGGGACAGGATGGGGGAACTTTAGGCCCCCAAGGACAGAGGTTCAGGAGGGTTTAGCTGAAAAGGGGTGGGGACAAAATTTATTATCTCCAAGGGAAAGATACTAACTTGACAATGAAGAAACGGCAAAACCCACCCTTAGCCAAGTCATTAAGGTTAACATCCCGTGGCAGCAGCATGAATCTGGTGAGAGGGTACACTGAGAGGTTTCAAAATGTTCCCAGAAAATGTTATGACTCTTAAGAACTCCCAATAAAATGTTGAACAACAACAACCAACGTTGATGGAAAGTTTCTTTTAGTTCTGTTTTTCCATGCAGCCTCCTCCTAGCATTGTGTCTGGTATTCTTGACCCAAATGTATAAGGAACTTAGGATAGTCATGAGGAAACATCAGGCAACCTTCATTTGAGGTACACCTGCCAGAGTAACTTATCACACTCTCCCAGGTGTCAGGGTAGGAAAGACAAGCAAAGACTGAAAGCCGTTCTAGACTGGGACAGATGACACCCATGTGCCGTGGGGGCTCCTGGGATCCTGGAGCAGAAGAAGTACATTCGTGGGATAAACAAACAAACTCATTGGCATTGGGTTGATTCCAACTCAGAGCAACCCCCGCTGGTGACATTTAAATAAAGTCTAATAATGTTGTTCCAGTGTGACCTCCGTGGTCCTTATCACTGTGTACTGTAGTGCATAAAACATTAATACGAAGGGAGACCAGGTGAGAGAGTTGAATGTGACATATCTTGACTCATTTTTCTAAAGGTTCCACCCAAAAGGTAAAGTAAAACAGCTCTTGATGGAGAGGAAAAGGTGGAAGGGGGTGGGTGATGATTCTTTCCCCCCGCTGCCTGGCACTGAACGGGCTCTCCTCTCTTCTCATTTTGCAGGGTCTACGAATTGCAGTTCCTGAGTGAAATGCTGAAGGTGGAGGCCCATGAGTCAGAGATTCTGTGCCTGGAGTACTCGAAGCCAGACACAGGTACCTGGCCCTGGCCTGGAATGGCCTTGAGTGAGCCCCTCCAGTCTGGCCAGAGCCACTGATACTTGTCCTGCCTCTTGACTATGGGGCTGATCGTTCTTTTGGCTACCAAAAGAGTTAGTGATCCTTCTTGATGTCTCTGAAGGCTTCTTGTTGTTTCTGAAGGCTTTGGGGAGGACTGCATCTCAACTCTGCCCGACTCCATGGCTCATGTGGCTTAAGGATGTGGGGCTCAGTTTCTCTGGGTGCTCTTTGCTGGGCACTCATGTTGGGCTGCGATCCACAAGCTCAGCAGTTTGAAACTACCAGCCGCTCTGCAGGAGAAAGGTGGGCCTTTCTACTCCTGTAAACAGTTACAGTCTCAGAAGCCCATAGGGGGTATTCACTATGAGTCAGCATTAACTTGATAGCAGCAGATTTGATTTTTGTAAAGTCTTTTTAAAGCCAACCAAAAGCTGAATCAGTGAAGAAGATCTGCTTTAGACATTGTGCTCTTTTAAAGAATAATCTGTCTGTGATCAGATTGACACAGGAACTTGGAAGGTTAGGTGAAAAGTTTAAGGGGCAGTGAGCTTATGTGTGTGATGGAAATTTGGAATTGGAAAAGGACAGTGAGAATGGCTACATAATTTCAGAAATATAATGAATGTTAGCAAATTGTACATGTAGAAATGATCGAATTGGTATATATTTTTGTGTGCATTGTTTTAGATCAGGGAGAAGACTCGAAGTTCAAATATAATTTACAGAGACCCCCTTGTTAAATCTTGAATGGGACAAAGTCCAGAAAAAACAAATCATCTGGTTGAGGGAGACCGTAAGCATGAGGCCATAATGGGGACTGAAGGATTCACAACAGCTCGGTCACATGGAAAACAAAGGAAGCCCCTTTAAAAGTCAAGTTCCCAGCAGATCAGACCATCACAGTTGGAAATGTGACTACAGAAATGGGAAAGGGACCATGATTGGAGTAAATACATTATTGCAGATTAGAAAAGTTTACAGGACTGGTTCAGGGCCCTCCAACCATCTTGGTCAGGGCATGAACGTGCAACCTCAGTACCCCAATTCCCATCAAGGGCATACTCAGGCAAGTTCTTGAGGGCTAGACTACTCCTCACCAGGCTGGCCAGAGGAGTGGGTGGAAGCAAACAAACTCTGCCTGAGGGCAAAGCATTTTACGTTGCTAGTTCAGAGTCATGGAGCTCTAGTGCCATAGAAGGTTATGGGTTGGGCGGTTAACCACAAGGTTTCACTCTTCAAAACCACCAGCCAGCTCCAGGGAAGAAAGATGAGGCTTTCTACTCCAATAAAAATATATAGTCTGGAGATTAAAAGCCCCAATGTAAGTTAACTGGGTTGATTCCTACTAGAGGGATAATGTGTGTGGGCCAGATGCTTGCAAGGTCCCTCAAGGCAATGCTGCCAGACTGCAGTCTCTGCTCCCTGCTGGTGGAGACAATGGATTGCTTTTCTCTAAAACTTGGAACCATTAGCTTGGTTCCAGTAGGTGGAGTTCACACCCTACTGATAATGGTTCATATGGAGATCCAGAAAACAGGTCAAAGTTAAGCTGCCATTCTAAATGTAGGATCCGCCCATTTTGTCACCTGTATACCCCCAATCCCTCCTCTTCCTATTGCATGTATGCCCCTAGACCACCCCTTCTCACTGCTGTATAACATAGTCCAAGTCCTTCCTGTGATGTATGTCTTTACCCTCCCGTTTCCAATTCCCCTTGTCCTCCTTCCCTTCCCCCTCTCTCCATGTGGACCACCAAGTGGGGCTGAGGTGAGCAATGCTACCATGATATGTGTGTGACTGCATTATTGTAATATCTCTTCTATCTCTCATGCTCCCAATGACTTTAATATTTATATCTCAACCCTTTATGTTTCCAGGGCTTTCAATGACATTAGGCATCTTTTCAATGTTTATGAATCATGCTTATGAACCTCTCTTCTGTTAGTTGTCTGTGTGTATGCATTGCCTGTATTAAAAACATATAGAACCGAGCAATTTGTCTGGAAAAATAATTTATAGAAACTTTATGTTAGATTGCCATGCGTTTTGCATAGCCAATTGTTCTTTTAAAACACTTTTCTTGTCATTGTGATACCATGCTAAAAGGTAAAAACATCTGTATATAGTCAAATAGCTTTATCTTTCCTTTAAAGACATGAACCTTCGTGTCTTGCTTAAAGTTTCCACCTCACTAAAGCTAAATTGCTACCCTCGAAAATAAATCCCTCTAAGTTTTTAATGCTTTGAATATTTTATCGCTCTAATCCTCCTGGAGTTTATTTTTGAATGTAGTATGCTCCTTCCTTTGATTTCTTGTAAATTCAGCCAATTCAACCACTCATTAACCAAAGTATTCCTTTACCACTGGATTGTTTTGCCACCTTTGCTTTGCATAGCATATAGTTCTAAATTATATCCCAGACTACTGAATTATTTGCCAGAGTGGCTTTACTAATTGTACACTGGCATCACAACACGCGGGAGCTTCGGAAAGATCGTGGGAGAAAGGAATGAAAAGAGAAGATAATTTCCCATGAATTTTTGAAGCTTCCTCGTACAGGTGCTTTACAGTAAGTCGACATTAGGGTTTATAATCAATAAAAAATTCAACTGTGATCCAAGAATGAGGGGCGTGACATTTCCTGGTTGAGACAAAAGCGAACAGGCGAGCAGAATACGAAAAGAATTGGTTAACCGATGAAACTGCAGCCAAGTGTTAGCTGTTATCACAAAAATGAACACACAGAATATTCTTGAACTTGGAAGTGGGAACTTCAGCCTTTCAACGGCCATCGACGGTGCGGGGCAACATCCCCGCACTCCTACGCTCAGGAAGGGGGTTCTGGGGTCTGCGGCGCCGCGGGGCACAAGTGGGGCGAAGGGCTGCGAGGGAACGCCGAGGCAGAGGGGTCCCCGCGAGGCGGCTGCGGGCCGCTCCAGAAGGCAGGGGTCCGGGGGCTCTGCGGTCCCTCAGGACCCTCCAGGAGAGGCTCCAGAAAGGCAGCTGGAGGCCCCGGCCGGCCGTGCAGCTCGCTGGGAGGCGCGGGCGCACGTGCTCCGCCGGTCCGGGCGGCGGAGGCGGCTGAACGGGCCCTGGCCGTGGGCGGCGGGCGGCGGGCGGGCGCAGTGCGGCGCCGGGCAGGCGGGAGGTGACCGCGCGGGGCGGTCGCGGCGGCTGGGGCTACTGACGGCACACGGATCCGGAGCGCACTGCGCGGGGCGGGGCGCCGCGCAGGTGAGAGCGGCAGCGGACCCGGATGCGGCGCGGCTGAGGGCGGCCGAGGGCGGGGGGTCGCGGCGGGTCGCGGCGGCTAGCTCTTGGAGATCCCGGCCGGAGGCTCCGGCGCCGGTGCTGCGCTTCCTGCCGGCTCGAAGAACGAGCCCGAGCCTGGCCGCCCTCGGGATGCCTTGCTGAGGCTCCGCCGGACGTCCCCAACAGGGGGGGGGGGCGGGGCGGGGCGCGTTCGGGCGCCTCCTGAGGGCGCCTCAGCGGAGAGCGGCGTTGGCGCCGTGGAGTCTACGCGGGCGGCCCAACCCGCCTGCCACTCAGGTGTCTTTTTGCACGGAAGTGAGTTTTAGGAGCGGGAAACCTGTGGTGGGCGTGACTGACGTGTTTTTAAATCATTTTCTATACATTTAAAGCTGTAAAGGCAAAACTTCATGATCCAATTAATATAGCCAAAAATTCAGGCTTGATAGAAACATTTAGAATCCAGGCACTGGGGGTAAAGTCCCCTTATTCCCATCTGTTATTGGAGGAAGGTATGAGAGAGATTGGATACTGCGGTGGGAAGAAATAGAGCCAAATAGGAATGTCTGCTTCTATAGGGAGAATGTATCAGCCATGCGCTCACTTTAAGGCAGCACAGCTTTAAGGGAGAATCTGTGGAAATGATAGATTACCGCAGGAACATGAACTTGGAGTATATCTCCAACTAACAGAGTGGTGGTCTTTCAGCCATGGAACATTAGTCTCCCAGATTCCCTCTGTACCAGTCAGGGAATAAGTCCCAGTATTATTTCCCTTGGTGCTAGTATCCCACATTTCCCCTCTCTGCATTATGTTTAAGATTCAATAGTGTCACGGAGGCAACATGGTCTCTTTTCATATCTATTAGCTTCCTATAGAAGTGACATGAGACTGCAAGCATCACAATTATGATAAAAAACACAGTCAGACTGGAACTTAAGCTATGTGAAGTACTTTGCCCCCAAGCTCGCGGGTCCAACCCTTCCATGCTACTCCTCAATTGCTTAATCACATCAGAGCCAGGAGAAGCCTCAAGCTTGTCTTTGAATGTATAGAAAATATCCTTTTTAAGCTGATCAATATCTAATGAAATGTTTCCCTTAAACCCTTGCAAATGTTTCCTAATCAAATTCCAATCATGCAATGTCTTATTATAAGGATAAGTGGTTATACAGAAATCAGTTACATTCCAATCACATTATAGCATTGACAAATTCAAAATCTTGACCTTTCAGCAAAGCAGTCTGCAGTAATATTCCAGTCACATTGTATAAAATGTTCAGTTATGATAGCATCCCAGAGTGTCTCTTAGACAGCGTCAGCAATGGAAGAAATATCTCAGCAGTCAGCAATCGCCATTCTCAGGAATCTTCGAGGTCTTCTTGCCGTTTTGAATAACTTCAATAACAGTGACCCGCTTTCTTCTGGGCCTTGCTGGCTGAAGAGAAATCCACCTATCTCCTTTGCCTGTGAAAATATAAAGAAATAGCCCCTCTCTTTGGGGTATCATTAACCTGAAAAAAGGATTTATGATTAATATTGGTTGGCCTCTCCATCTCTTCCTTGTCCATCTTTCTCCAAAGGTGGTTGCGTCCTTTTAAAGGGAGTCCATCAGTTTTATTCTGTAAAAAACATACATGCATAGCCTTTTCTCCAGGTGAATGGACCTGGATCCCAAACACAGTTTCCATCATCCTCAGATTTCTTAGGATCAATTTTCTCTGTAGAATTGAAAACGTGTTTATCTTCCCTAATTTTATTACAAGCTTTTAGTAAGGAGAAAAATTTTTTAGTTAAAATGAGTAAATGAACTTTGTCACACATAAGATTCCTCTTCTCCTCCTTCTGTTTTAACAATTTAAATAGTAAAGCATTGCTAGATCTTGAACCAGTAAAAGTACTAGTTAGCTAACCTTCATTGTTATGTAAATACTGGCTCCCATCCCTCAGAGAATTAAGAGAGCTAACTAATTGGGAGAACTTCTTATCATACTTTGAAAGACTGAAAAAATTCTTAATAAATTTGTTCAGCTGATCTTGAAGTAACTTACCAAGCAGACATTTTTTTCTCCAGGCTTACCAATAAGGTTATAGGCTCAATTGAGCCATTTTGCCTTTCAGGCTTCTCACACTGTATGATTTTACCTTGCAATATTCTGTCTTGGTTAACTTCACTCATTCCCTCTATGCTGGCTTTAGGGGAAGTTAATGGGAGGGCCTTAGGCCCCCCTGAATGCCCTAAGGAAATGACCCGGCATCCACAGTTAACAAACCTTTTTCCTTCCATTTCTAATTCCATGTGGGGGCGCTGTTTCTCCACAACAGCAGTCCAGAAGACTGCTTGATTTATAGGGTGGTCAAACTTCTCAAGTACTCTTTCCTGATAGGTATAAATTTTTACTCTAGAAATGCAAGGAAGGGAAAATTGGCTTAAGCGATCCTACATTTTTACAAACCATGGTATATCAGAACTCATTACTGCCTTAATTTCTTCTTCACAATCCTGACCAATAACTCCAGCAACACCTTGAGAATTTATGTTGGACTTTCTTTTTTTTTTTTTTTGGACTTTCTTAATAAACTTCCTATAGTTCTTTTAGGTAGTGGACCCCAATTACTGCTCTTCGTTTCTGATTCAATCACAGTTTTGGGCTTTTTCTTACAACTCTTATCAACTCCAGTATCAATTTTAATTTCTTGAGTACTAAGGTTAAATCTTCCTGATAGAAACTGTATTAATCTTTCAATAAGAGGTCCCTGCTTTTGAGGATCAAGCTCCTGTGAAGGCTTCTGAGCCATCTCTTGGTTATTCAAACCAACTGCAGTGAGAACAGAGACTAGGTTTTTGCCTCTTTGGCTAGGTCTGTTCTCCTGCTGTGAGGCTGCTAGATAAAGGCGATTTCTCTCAAAGATCTTCTTTGCTCCAGTAGGCAGACACCTTGCCTACCACGCTCTGCTATGAGGGCTCTGCATCAAGCTTCTTCCACTATTTTCCCGCCGGGAAGTCTTTGCTAATGGCGACCCTTCACTGTTGATTTTTGAACGACATTGGCTCGCCCAATGAGTTCCCTTCCTACAATGGAGGCAGAGTTCAGGTTCGTTTAAACCCGATCTCCATGGTCCTGGCCCATGCACTGACATTGGCCGCAGCCTGCTCTGCCTACACTCTTTTGAAGATGACTTGTCTTCCCACAACTAAAGCACTTTCTTCCAGGTCTGATATAGTTTGCCAATGAAGCTGCCATGAGGTCTGCCTTGTATTCCTCTGCCTCTACATTCCTGCATATCCTAAAATAACCCAGCAGAGTGCCCTGTTCGCTGTAGGGATGCAAGGCATTTTTACAGTGCTTATTAGAGAAATCATAAGATAGCTTGTGCACTAGGTCTCTTACTGCCTGAACATTCTTCACACATTTGGAAATAGCATCTTCCAGTCGGGACACAAAGTCAGCGTAACGCTCATCATTCTGTTGTCTTATAGCCCTGTAACGCGGCGTTCTCTCTTCTGATGGAATTATCTTTTCCCAGGCCCTTAAGCAAACCTCATGTATCTGTCCTATTGTCTGTTCAGTAAACTGTAGTTGAGACTCAACTGTAATATAATTTGCATCCCCTAGCAATTGATGAATTCCTATATCTATCCCATCCTCAGCATTCTTCCCAGCTCTTGCAAGGGCTGCTTCCTTCCATAGCATTTGATATCACAAGCATTCTGAAGAGTAAAGACAAATTCTCACTAAAGCTTTCCAATCTGTAGGGGTCCAGCTGTCAGACTCTGCTAGAGCCCTTATCATGCTAATTACAAAATGTGAGTCTGGGCCCTAGTCATTGATTGCCTGCTTGAGATCTTTTAGCAACTTAAAAGGCAAAGGCACTGTGAATTCCTTTTGGTTCTAACAGGATAAGACATCTTGCATTCTAAATCTTCTTCTGCAATCCCTCTTCCTACTCTGGAGAGTAAAGGTGCTTTCCTATACTTTGCTTCTTTACGTCTATTCTCTGAGCTACTCTTTTCAATCTGGATATCTTGGAGTTCCACTTCCTGAACTTCACCTTCTGTGCTAGCTCTCCTAGTTTGCATTTCTTTGGAGCTAATCTCTCTACCTTCAGGGCTGGCTTGCTTGATTGTTTTACAATCTCTGGCCTTTCTTACACTAAATTCCAGCAGGAGAGCAGTTGCTTTTACTATGTCCCCTTCTGACTCAGGCTCATTCTTTTAGCTCTGCCTAAAATCTTCTCATCTGCCTGAAACCCGTTCTCACTGCTTCTCATCTGATTTAAATTTGGGCATCTTAGACGTTGCCTGTTCTGCTTCTTGGCTTTCTCTACCTTTGAAAGCAAGGGAGCTTCCTGGGATTGTTTAATAGCCATGCTTTGGATCTTGCAATCCACTGCCTCTAGTACTGTATCACCTTTAAACCTTCGGAGTCTGCAGTCTCGTGAGAGCATACAGGCTTTGGCAATGAGGTTCTGTTCTAGAATTGGAGGCTTTAGATAACAAACCAATCCCTGCCTTTTCAGTTTTTCCTAAAGTTTCATAACCTAAATCATGCTTATTCACAGACACTTTAGCTTGCTTTTCTAGATTTGAATAGACACAAGACTTCTCACTAGACTGTTCATCCTTATTCTCTTCCTCCTGCAAAAGTTTTAAAACCATCTTAACTTGTACCCACAGAGACCACTTCTCCATAGGGATACTCTCCCCATCTCTGTGCTTCCTTTAAGTTGACAATGACCTCCTCCCAGGTCTCTAAATCAAAAGTTCCTTCCTCTGAGAACCATGAATTATACCTTTTTACTACTTTTAGAAAACATTGTATCTTTTTCTTCGTTACTTTTACACCTTGTCTTTTCAGTAAGTAGAGAGCATGGTACCATAAGTTTCAGGTTTACTTTTACCTTGCTCCCATTATCCTCTTTAAAATTCTAATTCACTATTTCCACTACTTCTCTGTCAATCCCCACACCGGATCCTCACTTCGCACAATTTTCAAATTCACTCTACGTACCAATGGGGCCATATAATTGTTATATGGGATATAACTCATATTGTCCCACGTTGTGCGCCATTTGTCTGGGGAAGCCCGCCTTGTGCTGGGGCTCCAGCCTCCAGCCCAGTCCTTGAGCCTCCTGCCTGGTCTCCATCCCACCTCCCTTCGTCCACACTGAGCGTGGACCTGGCTGGTAAGATCATGGCCATCCAGGAGGTGAGCATGCTACCATGAATTGTGTCTGACTGCATTATTGTAATGTCTCTTCTATCGCTCATGCTCCCGGTGACTTTAATATAATATTTATATATCTCAACCATACAATTGTGCTTATTGAACCCAAGATTACTGGTGGGGGGGCTGGCACCCCAACTCATACCACAGTACATACCATTTGTCTAGTTCTTCAATGCTTCCTCTCCCGCTCACTCCCTCCAACTATCATGACCTCAGCTCTACCTTACAAAGCCGGCTAGACCAGAGCATGTACACTGGTACAGATAAGAACTCTCAACACACAGAATCCAGGACAGATAAACCCTTCAGGGACAGTAATGGAAGTAGTGATAACATGAGGGTAGGGATGAGATAGAGGGAACTGATAGCAATGATTGATGTATTAACGCTCACACCCCAGGGGGACAAGCAACAGAAACATTGGTGAAGTGAGACCTTGGACATTGTAAAATATGAAAGTATAATTTATCAAGGTTTCATGAGGGTGGGAGAGTGGGAGAGAAGGGGGGAAAAGGAGCTGATACCAAGGGGTCAAGTATAAAGAAAATGATGATGGTACCGTAGGTACAAATGTGCTTGATACAATTGATGTATGCATTGTTATAAGTGGTGTAAGAGCCCCCGATAAAATGACTTAATTTTTTAAAAGTGTTTAGGTAGATCTTGATGGAGGATAGATTGAGAAACAATAGTTTCAGAATTTGATAATTTTGCTTAATAATCAAACTGAAAACTCACTGCCATTGCATCTTTTGTGACTCACAGCAACCCTGACTTTCAGCAACCCTATTGGACAGGGTAGAGCAGCCCCTGTGAGTTTCTGAGACTGCAACTCTTTACAGGGGTAGAAAGCCCTAACGTTTCTCTCTCAGAGCGGGTGGTGGTTTTGAACTATGTGGGTAGCAGCCCAAGTGAAAACCACTATGCCACCAGGGCTCCCTGTGCCACATAGCGGGAGCTGTTGTTTTCCCAAACATTCACTTGGCTATTTCTTTTATAAGAAGCCAAGTAATTTGGCAGCTTATTTCTGTTCCAGTTTTCTTATATAGAAAATGTGGTGACAGTGTGAACCTGTTTGTTGTAGTTTATGTGAACATAATTGAGTGATCTAGACCAAGTGAGCTAGACCAAGTGAGCTGACTGGTCAAAAATCAGACCTGTGGATTGCCAAATTGGTTCTGCTGAGATTGGGGCTTTCCTGGATCCACAGGCTTCCTCCAAGCTGTGTCCGAGAAGCTCTGCATTTTAGAGCTACATTTTATAGTTGAAAGAGAGGCCTAAGGAGGGAGGGAGTCCTTAAGCTCTAAGACCTTAATGCTGTCATTGCTGTCCTCTTTTAGTGTACCTGCAGTTTCCACACTGCAGTGGGAACCATTGAAACAGCTGTTCTCATTCTCTGAGATGGTGTGCCACCCCACTCCATACCACCACCACCTCATCCCTTTCTCTTATTGTAGAGATAATGCCCCTTCCATATGTATCTCAGATATTCAATTAATGAAGAAAGACAAAAGTAGGAGAAATGATTTAGATGAAGGAGACCATAAGCATGAGGCCATAATGGGGTCCAAAGGCTGTGTGGCCATGTCGCTAATTATAGAAATGGATGAAATCTGCCACAAAAATGTGATTGGAGGTAGAGCAATTCATCACTCTCTCAGGCAGGACTACATAAGTGAGAATGGGGCCATTATGGAGACATGGAGACGATCACAGATTAGAAAGGCTTACTGGATTTGTTCTGGGGCCTTCCGACCACTATAACTCATGACCATAGGGTCTTAGACTTTCCCAATTTCCATTGAGGACCTTCCCAGGGAAGTCCCAGAGGGCAGATTGCTCCTCTCTGCTCTGGCTAGTTGTTGTTGCGTGCCATTGAGGACACTTGGACTCGTCGTGACCTCACATACAACCGAATGAAACACTGTAGGGTCGTGCACCATCCTCACAATTGTTCCTGTGCCTGAACCACCGATGAAGCCACTGAGTCCATCCACTTCTTCGAGGACCTCCTCTGTTTCATGGCTTCTCCACTGTACCAAATAGGATGTCCTTCTCCAGGGACTGGTCTCTCCTGACAACATGTCCAAAGTATGTAAGATGGCGTCTTGCCATCCTTGCCTCTAAGCAGCACTCTGGCCTTATTTCTTCTGATACAGATTGGTCAGTCCTTCAGCAGTCCATGGTACTGTCAGTAGTCTTCTGGTGGACCACAATTCGATGCATCTGTTCTTCTACAGCCTTCCTTATTCAGTGTCTAACTTTCACATGCATATGATGCAATGGAAAATAGCATGGCTTAGGTCATGTGCACCTTAGTCCTCAGAGTAACATCATTGTTCTTCAACACTATAAAGAGGTTTTCTGCAGCAGATTTACCCATTACAATACATCTTTTGATCTCCTGACTGCTGTTTCTATGAACATTGATAGTGGATCTAAGCAAGACAAAATCCTTGACAACTGAAGCCCTTTTCTCTGTTTATCACCTATTGGTCCAGTTTTGGGGATTTTGGTCTTCCTTATATTGAATTGTAACCCATATTGAAGGCTGCAATCCTTGATCTTCAGCAAGTGGTTCAATTCCTCCTCACTTTCAGCAAACAAATGGTGTCATATATGCACACAAGCAGGCTCCCAAAAGTTAGTGGAACAAGGAATCAAAAGAGAATGGAATTTTTCAGGGACTTTTTGAAATACCAGTGTGTGTGTGTGTGTGTGTGTGTGAGAGAGAGAGAGAGAGAGAGAGAGAGAGAGAGAGAGAGAGAGAGGAGATGTGGGCATAAAACAAACATCAAGCAACATAAGGGAGAATGCTGTTGGCTGCTGTTGAACTGATTCCGGTGTGCATGCACAGTGACCTGCTGTGTGCACCATAGTGACCCCTCAGAAGCAGATCATCAAGCCTACCTTTCAACTGAAATTCTGAGAATTCACAATTTTCAGAAGTATGTGGATAACAGTGAAAGCCAAAATTCTATTTGCACAGTCCCCACGTGGATTAAGCTTCCAGTGAATTCCTTCAGACCATTGACCAGGGATGTGAACACTCTTGCCACCAGGCAGAGGGCATTGGAAAGTGGATTACCCCTTAGGCAGCCCATGGTGGGGCTTAGAGACTTGCCTAAGTGTATCCTTGAATCGAGGCTGCCATTCTGGGCTGCACGGTCATGAGTCATGCCCCCAAAGCCTTGGTTGTTTGGCCCTGGACCACTCTTGTAAACTGTCCTGTTTAACACAGGTCCCAATCCTTGTCCTATTCTTGCTTCTGTAGTCCCACCTGGAACTGTGATGTTGGGATCTGCCGCCATGTCCTTTCAAGTCTGTGAATCTCAGATAACACTTACATATCAATAAGACCTCTTGCTAATAGTTTCCCTCCCCTCATCTCGATGGCATGTGTTGGCCCTTGGACTATCTAGGTTACCTAGCGGGCATTTGGATTATGTAGGCTCCCTAGCGGGAATTTGGACTATATAGATTACCTAGCGGGCAATTAGACTTTGTAGGTTATCTAGCGGGCACTTTGACTATCTAGGTTACCTAGCTAGCACTTGAACTATCTACGTTACCTAGCGGTTACTTGGAGTATGTTGGTTACCTACCGGGCTGTTGGACTATCTAGGTTACCTAGCCGGCACTTGGGCTATCTAGGTTAACTAACGGGCACTTGGACTATGTAGGTTCCCTAGCGGGCCCTTGGACTATGTAAGTTCCCTAGCGGGCACTTGGACTATGTGGGTTCCCTAGCGGGCATTAGGACTATCTGGGTTACCTAACGGGCACTTGGACTATGTAGGTTAACTAGCGGGCTTTGGACTATGTAGGTTACCTAGCGGACACTTGGACTATGTAGGTTCCCTATCGTTCACTTGGAGAATGTAGGTTAACTAAGGGGCACTAGGACAATGTAGGTTACCTAGCGGGCCTTGGGACTATCTAGGTTACCTAGGGGGAACTTGGACTATGTAGGTTTACTATTGGGCACTTGGACTATCTAGGTTACCTAGCAGGCACTTGGACTATGTAGGTTAACTAGCGGGCACTTGGACTATCTAGGTTACCTAGCAGGCACTTGGACTATGTACGTTTCCTAGCGGGTACTTGGACTATCTATGTTAACTAGCGGGCACTTGGACTATGTAGATTCCCTATCGGGCACTTGGACTATGTAGGTAACCTAGTGGTCACTTGAACTGTCTAGGTTACCTAGCGGGCATTTGGACTATGTAGGTTAACTAGCGAGCTCTTGGACTATCTAGGTTAACTAGCGGGCACTTGGACTATTAGGGTCCCTAGCGGGCATTTGGACTATATAGGTTACCTAGCGGGCACTTGGACTATGTAGGTTAACTAGCGGACACTTTGACTATCTAGGTTAGCTAACGGGCAATTGGACTATCTAGGTTACCTAGCGGGCACTTGGACTATGTAGGTTCCCTAGCGGGCACTTGGACTATTTAGGTTACCTAGCAGGCACTTTGACTATCTAGGTTAACTAACGGGCACTTGGACTATGGAAAGAAGTGCCTAATGGTCACCAGGACCCATGGTTAATCCAGGCGTGGTCATCTGATTCCAATCGATCAGACCTAGCTATAAATCACTTATATGTCTGGGTAATTAAAAGCAAATATAAATTTTCAAAAAAAATAACGTTGCATGGGATAGAAAGAGAATACATAACAACATCAGACATAAATATGCCTCAAGACAAACTCATTGTGCACATCCAGAATACATAATGGCTCTTGCTAAGATGCATTTCCCACTAGACCCTACCCCAAGCCAGTAAAAGCCAGAAACTCTACAGTAAACTGTGGATTGTACTACTCTGAAATGGGAGCTGTGTCTCTAGACCTAATTTGGGGCTGTTCGTGCTGAGGACTCACCAATACCTGCTGCAGTGACAACAGTCCAGGTGAGAATAAGGAAATCTGGATGACAGCCAGGATATAGGAGCACTGAGACCTCAAATTGCTTCTAGGTGAGCATGGCCTAATGGGCTTCCATTTATGCACCTCTGGCAGGAGGAGTTTGTTCTGGAAAGTAATGGTTTCTAAGGAAGTATTTCTTAAACTTTCACATGCATGCACTTACCCAGGTTCCTGGAAATTGGGCTGGGGGGCAGATTCTGATTTTGTGGGTTCAGGGTGGGGGGTCTAGGATCCAGCAGTTCTAGAGGCCCTGGTACTCTTGGGCTGTTAACCACAAGGACAGTAGTCCTAAACCACCAGCCACTCCTTGGGAGAAATATGAGGCTGTAGACTCCGGGCAAGAGTGACAGTCTGGGAAACCCACAAGGGCAGTTCTACCCTGTCCTGTAGGGTCACTATGAGTCAGCATCAACTCGATGGCATTAGCATGGGAGAAGCTAATGCTGATGTTGCTGGTTCCTTGACCTATCATACTTTGAGTGGCAAAGTCCCAAGGGCCTTCCCGGATGTGATGGCCAAAAGCAGTAGTGTTCACCCTTGGTCATACTTTGGAATCCCTTAGGAGCTTTCAAGCCTCCCATTGGCCTGGCGCCATCCCAGACCAATGAAACAAGACTTAGTGGAAGCAGGATTCAGGTCACGGTCAGTGAGAAAGCCCCCTTGGCAATGCCAACGTACAGCCAGTGCAGAGTCGAACTGGTCGACGACTCCACATGACTCCATATACTTTGGTGAAGCCAGCTGTTTGGGCAAGGTTTTCAGAGTTACCACCCATGTAGACTTGTTGGTGATAGTGCATTAAATAGAGCACATGCAGTGCATTGCATGAGTGTCCTATGTCATGCAACCACATCAGGGGTATGTTGAGCCAATTTCTCTGGGAGACCAAGGGTGTTGGCTCCATCCTGAACGTTGGCAGGGTAATGGACTGACACAGAGGAAACTCATTCTCTTTGTGGTGGTGCACTAATGGGTTCTTCACAGAAGGCCAAGTCCATGGCTGCAGATGCTCACGGGGCTGAGGGAGCAGGTCAAATCCTAAGTCCGAGGTGGGTGTTTGCATATTTACATGCCCTCACTGCCATCAAGTCCATTCCAACTCACAGGCCCATGGGACTGAGTAAAATGGCCCCCGTGGGTTTCTGAGACTGTGATTCTTTAGAGGAGTAGAAAATCTCCTCTTTCTCCAGAGGAGCGGTTGGTCATTCAAACTGCTGACCTTGAGATTAACAGTCCAACTCCTGACCACTCTTGCCGTCAGAATTCTATTTATTTACACAAGTATATATATATATCCTTTCCCAAAAGAACTCCACATTTTCAAATCATTCTTGACACTCATGGCCTTTTTTCCTTTATAGCCATGCCTTTGGTTGAAACACAGATATAAGAGAAATATTTATCTACTTATAGGGGTACAAAAGTAGCTTTGGTGGCATAGTGTTTGCATGTTGGGCTGCTAACACCAAAGTCAGCACTTTGAAACCACCAGCCACTCCGTGGGAAGAAGAGTCTGTCTACTCCTATAAAGAGTTACAGTCTCAGAAACTCACAGGGACAGATCTACTCTGCCTCATAGGGTCACTATGAGTCAGCATCACCTCCCTGGCAGTGAGGTAGATTTTGGTTTCATAGAGATACAAGTCAGTCCTGAGCTGCTAAAGACAAGGTTGGCAGTTTGAACCCACCAGCTGCAGAGAAAGAGGAGGCTTTCTATTCCCATAAGGAGCTACAGTTTCAGAAATACCCACAGGGGAAATTTTAACCTCTCCTGTAGGATCAATATGAGTCAGAATCGACTTATCGGTGGTGAGCAAGTGGAGGGGACCCTAAACAGGTTCCGGTGGACCTTAAGAGTTCTACTAATTGTGCATGCTCTGTAAAATGTAAACCAAGATTTTACTTTTGCAAACATTATTTTTTCTAAACACGTCTAACTGTGAAACTATACTCACATGCGGGTCTTTGAACCTGGTCAGTGGTCTGGGGAAGTGAAGGGGCCTGACATCCTTTGTTGTTGTTAGTGCTGTCCAGTCATTCTGACATCACAGGGACCTTCTTTGCAACACAAGGCAGCACTGCCCGGTCCTTTGCCAGCCTCAGGGGTAGTATGTTGGAGCCCATGGTTTCAGCTACCGTGTCCTCCAGTTCACCAAGGAGTTTCCTCTTTGTGCTGCTTACTAAACCCGTTTCTAAGAAGTCCATTCCAACTCACGGTGACGCCGTGTGGGTCAGCACCACGGGTCCCCACATAATGCCTTATACTATATATATATATATATATATATATATATATATATATATATATATATATATATATATATATATATATATATATATATTGCATAATGCCTTATACCTGGTCCCTTTGGCACCTTGTGATCGCACAGGCTGGTGTGCTTATTCCATGTGGGCTTTTTTGCTTCTGAGCCAGATGGCCGTTTGCTCACCTTCAAGCCTTTAAGACCGCAGACACTATCTCTTTTGATAGCCTCTGGCCTTTACTTCGGGGTCTTCGGTCCCTGCAGAGTGGACACATGCCTGCTGTGCGGGTATGGGACGTGTCGGAGCGCAGCCTGGTGGCGGAGCTTCAGGAGCATAAGTATGGCATGGCATGTGTGGCCTTCTCATCCAGTGCCAAGTACATTGTCTCAGTGGGCTACCAGCATGACATGATCGTCAATGTCTGGGCCTGGAAGGTGAGTGGGCTGCTGGCCTCAGGACAGGCGGGGCCGGGAGGGGAGCCAAGAAACTGCTAACCGGTGGCCTTTACTTCCGCCTGCTGGCCTCAGTCCCTTTCTAGAGAACTCTGAGCAGAAAGGAGCAACTGGGTATCTAGGATGCTGAAGAAGGGGCAGAAGGAGAGGTCAAGTTCACAGCTTGTCTAACCTTCAGTGTGTAAGTTTCTTTTCCCTCAGCTCCTAGAAGCAGAGCCTTGATTTCCCTTGACTTTCTCTCCAGAAAAACATTGTAGTGGCTTCCAACAAGGTGTCCAGTCAGGTGACAGCAGTATCCTTCTCTGAGGACTGCAGCTACTTTGTCACTGCAGGCAACCGGCACATCAAGTTCTGGTACCTCGATGACAGCAAGACCTCAAAGGTGAGGCAGCAAGTAGCCACTAGGGTGGGGTCTGCCCAGATATGTTCCACTTGCGCCCCCTTCTGCATGCTCAAAAGCCCCTTGGAAGTCTCAGCTGGGCCAGGTGCTATGTCAATATGCAAGGGAAGCCTTCTCCCTCCCTCCCCAGGGCCTGCTTTCCAGGGGGTAGCCTGCAGGGTGTGTGGGTGGCACCTGTGGTGGGTCTCCACAGGTGAATGCCACTGTACCCCTGCTGGGCCGCTCCGGGCTGCTGGGGGAACCTGCGGAACAACCTGTTCACTGATGTAGCCTGTGGCCGCGGGAAGAAGAGTGACAGCACCTTCTGTATCACATCCTCAGGGCAGCTGTGCGAGTTCAGTGACCCGGAGACTGTTGGACAAGTGGGTGGAGCTGAGTGTAAGTGAATGCTTTGTCGGCACCCTCCCGTCTGTCACCTCCGGGCTCCAGGGCACCTGAGTCTGCATGCACGCTGGGGGAGGCCCCAGGCGGAGGAAGGTGTTTGGGAACCTCTCTGCTTGCTCGCCCTCTCTGTCTCTGCCTCTTCCTCTGCTTTCCTCTTCTGCTCAGCACACAGACAGCATCACAGTAAGTGTGCTGGCCCTGTCCGCTGCCTCTGCTGCCTTTCTCTGGGCCGGCCTTTTCTGGGTGTGTCTTTGCCCAAACCTCAGGTGCCTTATAAGGCTTGCTGACTCCTTCCCCCTAATTGCACGGGGCTGTGGGCCCTCTGGCCAGCTGCTGTTAGAGGGAGGGGCATTGAGGGGCTCTGCCCAGGGCAGCTGGCCTGCCTTGCGCTTGTCCTTGCCTCTTGGCTCATGGCTGTTGAGGTGTCCGGTGAAGGAGTGGACAGGCGCCCTTGCTGACTGTGGCTTCTGTACTCACAGACCACAGTGGCCCACTGCATCTCGGTGAGCCAGGACTACATCTTCTGCGGCTGTGCTGACGGCACCTTGTGCCTTTTCAACCCCTTCAACCTGCACTTCCTCAGCACGCTGCCCCGGCCCCATGCCCTGGGCACAGACATTGCCAGCATCACAGAGGCCAGGTGAGCGGTGTGGGTGGGCCCCTGAGTCCTGTCAGAGCCCCACTCTGTGCCAGGCCGTCCCTGGCATGCTGCAAGGAGAGGAGGGCACACATAGACCTCTGGGAAGACCCTTGCAGTCAAGCACAGGTGGGTCTTTTAGCATTTGTTGCTCACTGTGGGCAACCGTGGTAATCTGAGTCTGCAGTGTGGTAATGCATTGTCCTGTAAACACCACAGCTAGGACAGACGGGCAGTTCCTTAGGGTTTCTGAGAGAGGCTGGAAACCTGACGGAGCAGGCCTTTCTCCCTCAGGGTGGTCCTGGGTAGCAGCTAAGGTAGGAGGGTCTTATTGTAGCCTCGGGCCTTGGGTTGGGTGATTGCAGGAAGTGAAGTTTTGCTCTGGTTTCAGTGCTGTCAGGAAGCGGGGCAGTTCTGCAGTTGGGTATATTAATTTCTCATTCAGGGAAGGAGTGGGCTAAATCTGCAAATGGCAGGAAATGATATATGACCATGACTGGTTTGCACAGTGCCCTTCCTTTTCCTCTGACGTGAGTCTAGAAGGGCCTGACATCTGCTTGGCTGCATCACGGCCACACACTGTCCCCGCCTGATGTTGGGGGCTATGAAATAGCTTGTGTTCTTTTGCAGAGCCCCATGGCAAGGAATGCCAGGCCAGCCGCTGCGTTCTTTCTCCAGTGACTGCTGGCCAACCTGCTGCTCCTCCCTTTAGTGCCCCTTTTCATTAGCGCTAACTCACCAGTTTGCCCTGTCTGCCCTGGACACCCTGACCCCCTCTTTCCTCAGTCGCCTTTTCGCTGGAGTGGCCAATGCGAAGTATCGGGACACCATCACCTTGACCTTTGATCCTGCAAATCCGTGGCTGTCTTGTGTGTACAATGACCATAGTACTTATGTCTGGGATGTGAAGGACCCCAAGAAAGTGGGCAAGGTGTATTCAGCTCTCTATCATTCCTCCAGCGTCTGGAGTGTAGAGGTACGTGAGCCAGGTCTGCTGAGACTGACCGTGTTTCCTGGCCTACCATTAGGAGCTGGGGTTCCTCAAGTGTGGAATTTGTTTCCTCCAGCACCCTTGCTCCCCAAGCTGTGCCCCTGGGTCCCTTCGTATCTGTTAATTGGCTCTGAGGATGGGAGGGGATTTTAGTGCTGACTCATCTCAGACGTTTTTCAGTATGCCCCTGTGCAGTCTTAGCTTGGCCTCTTTGGACATGTTCCTGAACTTGACCAAACCTTAGTTTCTGCAATTGTGAAATGACATACCTGATGCATTTGATTTTTACGAACAGGAGACAATGTAAGTGGGAGATTTAGAATGCCTAGTACTTACTAGGTGCTTGGTTAATGTATATTCCTTTACTTGTTAAAGACAAGAGCTAATCATTATGACTTGCTTGCTATGGGACAAGCCGTTGCCTCCAGGGGACAGGATGGGGGAACTTTAGGCCCCCAAGGACAGAGGTTCAGGAGGGTTTAGCTGAAAAGGGGTGGGGACAAAATTTATTATCTCCAAGGGAAAGATACTAACTTGACAATGAAGAAACGGCAAAACCCACCCTTAGCCAAGTCATTAAGGTTAACATCCCGTGGCAGCAGCATGAATCTGGTGAGAGGGTACACTGAGAGGTTTCAAAATGTTCCCAGAAAATGTTATGACTCTTAAGAACTCCCAATAAAATGTTGAACAACAACAACCAACGTTGATGGAAAGTTTCTTTTAGTTCTGTTTTTCCATGCAGCCTCCTCCTAGCATTGTGTCTGGTATTCTTGACCCAAATGTATAAGGAACTTAGGATAGTCATGAGGAAACATCAGGCAACCTTCATTTGAGGTACACCTGCCAGAGTAACTTATCACACTCTCCCAGGTGTCAGAGTAGGAAAGACAAGCAAAGACTGAAAGCCGTTCTAGACTGGGACAGATGACACCCATGTGCCGTGGGGGCTCCTGGGATCCTGGAGCAGAAGAAGTACATTCGTGGGATAAACAAACAAACTCATTGGCATTGGGTTGATTCCAACTCAGAGCAACCCCCGCTGGTGACATTTAAATAAAGTCTAATAATGTTGTTCCAGTGTGACCTCCGTGGTCCTTATCACTGTGTACTGTAGTGCATAAAACATTAATACGAAGGGAGACCAGGTGAGAGAGTTGAATGTGACATATCTTGACTCATTTTTCTAAAGGTTCCACCCAAAAGGTAAATTAAAACAGCTCTTGATGGAGAGGAAAAGGTGGAAGGGGGTGGGTGATGATTCTTTCCCCCCGCTGCCTGGCACTGAACGGGCTCTCCTCTCTTCTCATTTTGCAGGGTCTACGAATTGCAGTTCCTGAGTGAAATGCTGAAGGTGGAGGCCCATGAGTCAGAGATTCTGTGCCTGGAGTACTCGAAGCCAGACACAGGTACCTGGCCCTGGCCTGGAATGGCCTTGAGTGAGCCCCTCCAGTCTGGCCAGAGCCACTGATACTTGTCCTGCCTCTTGACTATGGGGCTGATCGTTCTTTTGGCTACCAAAAGAGTTAGTGATCCTTCTTGATGTCTCTGAAGGCTTCTTGTTGTTTCTGAAGGCTTTGGGGAGGACTGCATCTCAACTCTGCCCGACTCCATGGCTCATGTGGCTTAAGGATGTGGGGCTCAGTTTCTCTGGGTGCTCTTTGCTGGGCACTCATGTTGGGCTGCGATCCACAAGCTCAGCAGTTTGAAACTACCAGCCGCTCTGCAGGAGAAAGGTGGGCCTTTCTACTCCTGTAAACAGTTACAGTCTCAGAAGCCCATAGGGGGTATTCACTATGAGTCAGCATTAACTTGATAGCAGCAGATTTGATTTTTGTAAAGTCTTTTTAAAGCCAACCAAAAGCTGAATCAGTGAAGAAGATCTGCTTTAGACATTGTGCTCTTTTAAAGAATAATCTGTCTGTGATCAGATTGACACAGGAACTTGGAAGGTTAGGTGAAAAGTTTAAGGGGCAGTGAGCTTATGTGTGTGATGGAAATTTGGAATTGGAAAAGGACAGTGAGAATGGCTACATAATTTCAGAAATATAATGAATGTTAGCAAATTGTACATGTAGAAATGATCGAATTGGTATATATTTTTGTGTGCATTGTTTTAGATCAGGGAGAAGACTCGAAGTTCAAATATAATTTACAGAGACCCCCTTGTTAAATCTTGAATGGGACAAAGTCCAGAAAAAACAAATCATCTGGTTGAGGGAGACCGTAAGCATGAGGCCATAATGGGGACTGAAGGATTCACAACAGCTCGGTCACATGGAAAACAAAGGAAGCCCCTTTAAAAGTCAAGTTCCCAGCAGATCAGACCATCACAGTTGGAAATGTGACTACAGAAATGGGAAAGGGACCATGATTGGAGTAAATACATTATTGCAGATTAGAAAAGTTTACAGGACTGGTTCAGGGCCCTCCAACCATCTTGGTCAGGGCATGAACGTGCAACCTCAGTACCCCAATTCCCATCAAGGGCATACTCAGGCAAGTTCTTGAGGGCTAGACTACTCCTCACCAGGCTGGCCAGAGGAGTGGGTGGAAGCAAACAAACTCTGCCTGAGGGCAAAGCATTTTACGTTGCTAGTTCAGAGTCATGGAGCTCTAGTGCCATAGAAGGTTATGGGTTGGGCGGTTAACCACAAGGTTTCACTCTTCAAAACCACCAGCCAGCTCCAGGGAAGAAAGATGAGGCTTTCTACTCCAATAAAAATATATAGTCTGGAGATTAAAAGCCCCAATGTAAGTTAACTGGGTTGATTCCTACTAGAGGGATAATGTGTGTGGGCCAGATGCTTGCAAGGTCCCTCAAGGCAATGCTGCCAGACTGCAGTCTCTGCTCCCTGCTGGTGGAGACAATGGATTGCTTTTCTCTAAAACTTGGAACCATTAGCTTGGTTCCAGTAGGTGGAGTTCACACCCTACTGATAATGGTTCATATGGAGATCCAGAAAACAGGTCAAAGTTAAGCTGCCATTCTAAATGTAGGATCCGCCCATTTTGTCACCTGTATACCCCCAATCCCTCCTCTTCCTATTGCATGTATGCCCCTAGACCACCCCTTCTCACTGCTGTATAACATAGTCCAAGTCCTTCCTGTGATGTATGTCTTTACCCTCCCGTTTCCAATTCCCCTTGTCCTCCTTCCCTTCCCCCTCTCTCCATGTGGACCACCAAGTGGGGCTGAGGTGAGCAATGCTACCATGATATGTGTGTGACTGCATTATTGTAATATCTCTTCTATCTCTCATGCTCCCAATGACTTTAATATTTATATCTCAACCCTTTATGTTTCCAGGGCTTTCAATGACATTAGGCATCTTTTCAATGTTTATGAATCATGCTTATGAACCTCTCTTCTGTTAGTTGTCTGTGTGTATGCATTGCCTGTATTAAAAACATATAGAACCGAGCAATTTGTCTGGAAAAATAATTTATAGAAACTTTATGTTAGATTGCCATGCGTTTTGCATAGCCAATTGTTCTTTTAAAACACTTTTCTTGTCATTGTGATACCATGCTAAAAGGTAAAAACATCTGTATATAGTCAAATAGCTTTATCTTTCCTTTAAAGACATGAACCTTCGTGTCTTGCTTAAAGTTTCCACCTCACTAAAGCTAAATTGCTACCCTCGAAAATAAATCCCTCTAAGTTTTTAATGCTTTGAATATTTTATCGCTCTAATCCTCCTGGAGTTTATTTTTGAATGTAGTATGCTCCTTCCTTTGATTTCTTGTAAATTCAGCCAATTCAACCACTCATTAACCAAAGTATTCCTTTACCACTGGATTGTTTTGCCACCTTTGCTTTGCATAGCATATAGTTCTAAATTATATCCCAGACTACTGAATTATTTGCCAGAGTGGCTTTACTAATTGTACACTGGCATCACAACACGCGGGAGCTTCGGAAAGATCGTGGGAGAAAGGAATGAAAAGAGAAGATAATTTCCCATGAATTTTTGAAGCTTCCTCGTACAGGTGCTTTACAGTAAGTCGACATTAGGGTTTATAATCAATAAAAAATTCAACTGTGATCCAAGAATGAGGGGCGTGACATTTCCTGGTTGAGACAAAAGCGAACAGGCGAGCAGAATACGAAAAGAATTGGTTAACCGATGAAACTGCAGCCAAGTGTTAGCTGTTATCACAAAAATGAACACACAGAATATTCTTGAACTTGGAAGTGGGAACTTCAGCCTTTCAACGGCCATCGACGGTGCGGGGCAACATCCCCGCACTCCTACGCTCAGGAAGGGGGTTCTGGGGTCTGCGGCGCCGCGGGGCACAAGTGGGGCGAAGGGCTGCGAGGGAACGCCGAGGCAGAGGGGTCCCCGCGAGGCGGCTGCGGGCCGCTCCAGAAGGCAGGGGTCCGGGGGCTCTGCGGTCCCTCAGGACCCTCCAGGAGAGGCTCCAGAAAGGCAGCTGGAGGCCCCGGCCGGCCGTGCAGCTCGCTGGGAGGCGCGGGCGCACGTGCTCCGCCGGTCCGGGCGGCGGAGGCGGCTGAACGGGCCCTGGCCGTGGGCGGCGGGCGGCGGGCGGGCGCAGTGCGGCGCCGGGCAGGCGGGAGGTGACCGCGCGGGGCGGTCGCGGCGGCTGGGGCTACTGACGGCACACGGATCCGGAGCGCACTGCGCGGGGCGGGGCGCCGCGCAGGTGAGAGCGGCAGCGGACCCGGATGCGGCGCGGCTGAGGGCGGCCGAGGGCGGGGGGTCGCGGCGGGTCGCGGCGGCTAGCTCTTGGAGATCCCGGCCGGAGGCTCCGGCGCCGGTGCTGCGCTTCCTGCCGGCTCGAAGAACGAGCCCGAGCCTGGCCGCCCTCGGGATGCCTTGCTGAGGCTCCGCCGGACGTCCCCAACAGGGGGGGGGGGCGGGGCGGGGCGCGTTCGGGCGCCTCCTGAGGGCGCCTCAGCGGAGAGCGGCGTTGGCGCCGTGGAGTCTACGCGGGCGGCCCAACCCGCCTGCCACTCAGGTGTCTTTTTGCACGGAAGTGAGTTTTAGGAGCGGGAAACCTGTGGTGGGCGTGACTGACGTGTTTTTAAATCATTTTCTATACATTTAAAGCTGTAAAGGCAAAACTTCATGATCCAATTAATATAGCCAAAAATTCAGGCTTGATAGAAACATTTAGAATCCAGGCACTGGGGGTAAAGTCCCCTTATTCCCATCTGTTATTGGAGGAAGGTATGAGAGAGATTGGATACTGCGGTGGGAAGAAATAGAGCCAAATAGGAATGTCTGCTTCTATAGGGAGAATGTATCAGCCATGCGCTCACTTTAAGGCAGCACAGCTTTAAGGGAGAATCTGTGGAAATGATAGATTACCGCAGGAACATGAACTTGGAGTATATCTCCAACTAACAGAGTGGTGGTCTTCCAGCCATGGAACATTAGTCTCCCAGATTCCCTCTGTACCAGTCAGGGAATAAGTCCCAGTATTATTTCCCTTGGTGCTAGTATCCCACATTTCCCCTCTCTGCATTATGTTTAAGATTCAATAGTGTCACGGAGGCAACATGGTCTCTTTTCATATCTATTAGCTTCCTATAGAAGTGACATGAGACTGCAAGCATCACAATTATGATAAAAAACACAGTCAGACTGGAACTTAAGCTATGTGAAGTACTTTGCCCCCAAGCTCGCGGGTCCAACCCTTCCATGCTACTCCTCAATTGCTTAATCACATCAGAGCCAGGAGAAGCCTCAAGCTTGTCTTTGAATGTATAGAAAATATCCTTTTTAAGCTGATCAATATCTAATGAAATGTTTCCCTTAAACCCTTGCAAATGTTTCCTAATCAAATTCCAATCATGCAATGTCTTATTATAAGGATAAGTGGTTATACAGAAATCAGTTACATTCCAATCACATTATAGCATTGACAAATTCAAAATCTTGACCTTTCAGCAAAGCAGTCTGCAGTAATATTCCAGTCACATTGTATAAAATGTTCAGTTATGATAGCATCCCAGAGTGTCTCTTAGACAGCGTCAGCAATGGAAGAAATATCTCAGCAGTCAGCAATCGCCATTCTCAGGAATCTTCGAGGTCTTCTTGCCGTTTTGAATAACTTCAATAACAGTGACCCGCTTTCTTCTGGGCCTTGCTGGCTGAAGAGAAATCCACCTATCTCCTTTGCCTGTGAAAATATAAAGAAATAGCCCCTCTCTTTGGGGTATCATTAACCTGAAAAAAGGATTTATGATTAATATTGGTTGGCCTCTCCATCTCTTCCTTGTCCATCTTTCTCCAAAGGTGGTTGCGTCCTTTTAAAGGGAGTCCATCAGTTTTATTCTGTAAAAAACATACATGCATAGCCTTTTCTCCAGGTGAATGGACCTGGATCCCAAACACAGTTTCCATCATCCTCAGATTTCTTAGGATCAATTTTCTCTGTAGAATTGAAAACGTGTTTATCTTCCCTAATTTTATTACAAGCTTTTAGTAAGGAGAAAAATTTTTTAGTTAAAATGAGTAAATGAACTTTGTCACACATAAGATTCCTCTTCTCCTCCTTCTGTTTTAACAATTTAAATAGTAAAGCATTGCTAGATCTTGAACCAGTAAAAGTACTAGTTAGCTAACCTTCATTGTTATGTAAATACTGGCTCCCATCCCTCAGAGAATTAAGAGAGCTAACTAATTGGGAGAACTTCTTATCATACTTTGAAAGACTGAAAAAATTCTTAATAAATTTGTTCAGCTGATCTTGAAGTAACTTACCAAGCAGACATTTTTTTCTCCAGGCTTACCAATAAGGTTATAGGCTCAATTGAGCCATTTTGCCTTTCAGGCTTCTCACACTGTATGATTTTACCTTGCAATATTCTGTCTTGGTTAACTTCACTCATTCCCTCTATGCTGGCTTTAGGGGAAGTTAATGGGAGGGCCTTAGGCCCCCCTGAATGCCCTAAGGAAATGACCCGGCATCCACAGTTAACAAACCTTTTTCCTTCCATTTCTAATTCCATGTGGGGGCGCTGTTTCTCCACAACAGCAGTCCAGAAGACTGCTTGATTTATAGGGTGGTCAAACTTCTCAAGTACTCTTTCCTGATAGGTATAAATTTTTACTCTAGAAATGCAAGGAAGGGAAAATTGGCTTAAGCGATCCTACATTTTTACAAACCATGGTATATCAGAACTCATTACTGCCTTAATTTCTTCTTCACAATCCTGACCAATAACTCCAGCAACACCTTGAGAATTTATGTTGGACTTTCTTTTTTTTTTTTTTTTGGACTTTCTTAATAAACTTCCTATAGTTCTTTTAGGTAGTGGACCCCAATTACTGCTCTTCGTTTCTGATTCAATCACAGTTTTGGGCTTTTTCTTACAACTCTTATCAACTCCAGTATCAATTTTAATTTCTTGAGTACTAAGGTTAAATCTTCCTGATAGAAACTGTATTAATCTTTCAATAAGAGGTCCCTGCTTTTGAGGATCAAGCTCCTGTGAAGGCTTCTGAGCCATCTCTTGGTTATTCAAACCAACTGCAGTGAGAACAGAGACTAGGTTTTTGCCTCTTTGGCTAGGTCTGTTCTCCTGCTGTGAGGCTGCTAGATAAAGGCGATTTCTCTCAAAGATCTTCTTTGCTCCAGTAGGCAGACACCTTGCCTACCACGCTCTGCTATGAGGGCTCTGCATCAAGCTTCTTCCACTATTTTCCCGCCGGGAAGTCTTTGCTAATGGCGACCCTTCACTGTTGATTTTTGAACGACATTGGCTCGCCCAATGAGTTCCCTTCCTACAATGGAGGCAGAGTTCAGGTTCGTTTAAACCCGATCTCCATGGTCCTGGCCCATGCACTGACATTGGCCGCAGCCTGCTCTGCCTACACTCTTTTGAAGATGACTTGTCTTCCCACAACTAAAGCACTTTCTTCCAGGTCTGATATAGTTTGCCAATGAAGCTGCCATGAGGTCTGCCTTGTATTCCTCTGCCTCTACATTCCTGCATATCCTAAAATAACCCAGCAGAGTGCCCTGTTCGCTGTAGGGATGCAAGGCATTTTTACAGTGCTTATTAGAGAAATCATAAGATAGCTTGTGCACTAGGTCTCTTACTGCCTGAACATTCTTCACACATTTGGAAATAGCATCTTCCAGTCGGGACACAAAGTCAGCGTAACGCTCATCATTCTGTTGTCTTATAGCCCTGTAACGCGGCGTTCTCTCTTCTGATGGAATTATCTTTTCCCAGGCCCTTAAGCAAACCTCATGTATCTGTCCTATTGTCTGTTCAGTAAACTGTAGTTGAGACTCAACTGTAATATAATTTGCATCCCCTAGCAATTGATGAATTCCTATATCTATCCCATCCTCAGCATTCTTCCCAGCTCTTGCAAGGGCTGCTTCCTTCCATAGCATTTGATATCACAAGCATTCTGAAGAGTAAAGACAAATTCTCACTAAAGCTTTCCAATCTGTAGGGGTCCAGCTGTCAGACTCTGCTAGAGCCCTTATCATGCTAATTACAAAATGTGAGTCTGGGCCCTAGTCATTGATTGCCTGCTTGAGATCTTTTAGCAACTTAAAAGGCAAAGGCACTGTGAATTCCTTTTGGTTCTAACAGGATAAGACATCTTGCATTCTAAATCTTCTTCTGCAATCCCTCTTCCTACTCTGGAGAGTAAAGGTGCTTTCCTATACTTTGCTTCTTTACGTCTATTCTCTGAGCTACTCTTTTCAATCTGGATATCTTGGAGTTCCACTTCCTGAACTTCACCTTCTGTGCTAGCTCTCCTAGTTTGCATTTCTTTGGAGCTAATCTCTCTACCTTCAGGGCTGGCTTGCTTGATTGTTTTACAATCTCTGGCCTTTCTTACACTAAATTCCAGCAGGAGAGCAGTTGCTTTTACTATGTCCCCTTCTGACTCAGGCTCATTCTTTTAGCTCTGCCTAAAATCTTCTCATCTGCCTGAAACCCGTTCTCACTGCTTCTCATCTGATTTAAATTTGGGCATCTTAGACGTTGCCTGTTCTGCTTCTTGGCTTTCTCTACCTTTGAAAGCAAGGGAGCTTCCTGGGATTGTTTAATAGCCATGCTTTGGATCTTGCAATCCACTGCCTCTAGTACTGTATCACCTTTAAACCTTCGGAGTCTGCAGTCTCGCGAGAGCATACAGGCTTTGGCAATGAGGTTCTGTTCTAGAATTGGAGGCTTTAGATAACAAACCAATCCCTGCCTTTTCAGTTTTTCCTAAAGTTTCATAACCTAAATCATGCTTATTCACAGACACTTTAGCTTGCTTTTCTAGATTTGAATAGACACAAGACTTCTCACTAGACTGTTCATCCTTATTCTCTTCCTCCTGCAAAAGTTTTAAAACCATCTTAACTTGTACCCACAGAGACCACTTCTCCATAGGGATACTCTCCCCATCTCTGTGCTTCCTTTAAGTTGACAATGACCTCCTCCCAGGTCTCTAAATCAAAAGTTCCTTCCTCTGAGAACCATGAATTATACCTTTTTACTACTTTTAGAAAACATTGTATCTTTTTCTTCGTTACTTTTACACCTTGTCTTTTCAGTAAGTAGAGAGCATGGTACCATAAGTTTCAGGTTTACTTTTACCTTGCTCCCATTATCCTCTTTAAAATTCTAATTCACTATTTCCACTACTTCTCTGTCAATCCCCACACCGGATCCTCACTTCGCACAATTTTCAAATTCACTCTACGTACCAATGGGGCCATATAATTGTTATATGGGATATAACTCATATTGTCCCACGTTGTGCGCCATTTGTCTGGGGAAGCCCGCCTTGTGCTGGGGCTCCAGCCTCCAGCCCAGTCCTTGAGCCTCCTGCCTGGTCTCCATCCCACCTCCCTTCGTCCACACTGAGCGTGGACCTGGCTGGTAAGATCATGGCCATCCAGGAGGTGAGCATGCTACCATGAATTGTGTCTGACTGCATTATTGTAATGTCTCTTCTATCGCTCATGCTCCCGGTGACTTTAATATAATATTTATATATCTCAACCATACAATTGTGCTTATTGAACCCAAGATTACTGGTGGGGGGGCTGGCACCCCAACTCATACCACAGTACATACCATTTGTCTAGTTCTTCAATGCTTCCTCTCCCGCTCACTCCCTCCAACTATCATGACCTCAGCTCTACCTTACAAAGCCGGCTAGACCAGAGCATGTACACTGGTACAGATAAGAACTCTCAACACACAGAATCCAGGACAGATAAACCCTTCAGGGACAGTAATGGAAGTAGTGATAACATGAGGGTAGGGATGAGATAGAGGGAACTGATAGCAATGATTGATGTATTAACGCTCACACCCCAGGGGGACAAGCAACAGAAACATTGGTGAAGTGAGACCTTGGACATTGTAAAATATGAAAGTATAATTTATCAAGGTTTCATGAGGGTGGGAGAGTGGGAGAGAAGGGGGGAAAAGGAGCTGATACCAAGGGGTCAAGTATAAAGAAAATGATGATGGTACCGTAGGTACAAATGTGCTTGATACAATTGATGTATGCATTGTTATAAGTGGTGTAAGAGCCCCCGATAAAATGACTTAATTTTTTAAAAGTGTTTAGGTAGATCTTGATGGAGGATAGATTGAGAAACAATAGTTTCAGAATTTGATAATTTTGCTTAATAATCAAACTGAAAACTCACTGCCATTGCATCTTTTGTGACTCACAGCAACCCTGACTTTCAGCAACCCTATTGGACAGGGTAGAGCAGCCCCTGTGAGTTTCTGAGACTGCAACTCTTTACAGGGGTAGAAAGCCCTAACGTTTCTCTCTCAGAGCGGGTGGTGGTTTTGAACTATGTGGGTAGCAGCCCAAGTGAAAACCACTATGCCACCAGGGCTCCCTGTGCCACATAGCGGGAGCTGTTGTTTTCCCAAACATTCACTTGGCTATTTCTTTTATAAGAAGCCAAGTAATTTGGCAGCTTATTTCTGTTCCAGTTTTCTTATATAGAAAATGTGGTGACAGTGTGAACCTGTTTGTTGTAGTTTATGTGAACATAATTGAGTGATCTAGACCAAGTGAGCTAGACCAAGTGAGCTGACTGGTCAAAAATCAGACCTGTGGATTGCCAAATTGGTTCTGCTGAGATTGGGGCTTTCCTGGATCCACAGGCTTCCTCCAAGCTGTGTCCGAGAAGCTCTGCATTTTAGAGCTACATTTTATAGTTGAAAGAGAGGCCTAAGGAGGGAGGGAGTCCTTAAGCTCTAAGACCTTAATGCTGTCATTGCTGTCCTCTTTTAGTGTACCTGCAGTTTCCACACTGCAGTGGGAACCATTGAAACAGCTGTTCTCATTCTCTGAGATGGTGTGCCACCCCACTCCATACCACCACCACCTCATCCCTTTCTCTTATTGTAGAGATAATGCCCCTTCCATATGTATCTCAGATATTCAATTAATGAAGAAAGACAAAAGTAGGAGAAATGATTTAGATGAAGGAGACCATAAGCATGAGGCCATAATGGGGTCCAAAGGCTGTGTGGCCATGTCGCTAATTATAGAAATGGATGAAATCTGCCACAAAAATGTGATTGGAGGTAGAGCAATTCATCACTCTCTCAGGCAGGACTACATAAGTGAGAATGGGGCCATTATGGAGACATGGAGACGATCACAGATTAGAAAGGCTTACTGGATTTGTTCTGGGGCCTTCCGACCACTATAACTCATGACCATAGGGTCTTAGACTTTCCCAATTTCCATTGAGGACCTTCCCAGGGAAGTCCCAGAGGGCAGATTGCTCCTCTCTGCTCTGGCTAGTTGTTGTTGCGTGCCATTGAGGACACTTGGACTCGTCGTGACCTCACATACAACCGAATGAAACACTGTAGGGTCGTGCACCATCCTCACAATTGTTCCTGTGCCTGAACCACCGATGAAGCCACTGAGTCCATCCACTTCTTCGAGGACCTCCTCTGTTTCATGGCTTCTCCACTGTACCAAATAGGATGTCCTTCTCCAGGGACTGGTCTCTCCTGACAACATGTCCAAAGTATGTAAGATGGCGTCTTGCCATCCTTGCCTCTAAGCAGCACTCTGGCCTTATTTCTTCTGATACAGATTGGTCAGTCCTTCAGCAGTCCATGGTACTGTCAGTAGTCTTCTGGTGGACCACAATTCGATGCATCTGTTCTTCTACAGCCTTCCTTATTCAGTGTCTAACTTTCACATGCATATGATGCAATGGAAAATAGCATGGCTTAGGTCATGTGCACCTTAGTCCTCAGAGTAACATCATTGTTCTTCAACACTATAAAGAGGTTTTCTGCAGCAGATTTACCCATTACAATACATCTTTTGATCTCCTGACTGCTGTTTCTATGAACATTGATAGTGGATCTAAGCAAGACAAAATCCTTGACAACTGAAGCCCTTTTCTCTGTTTATCACCTATTGGTCCAGTTTTGGGGATTTTGGTCTTCCTTATATTGAATTGTAACCCATATTGAAGGCTGCAATCCTTGATCTTCAGCAAGTGGTTCAATTCCTCCTCACTTTCAGCAAACAAATGGTGTCATATATGCACACAAGCAGGCTCCCAAAAGTTAGTGGAACAAGGAATCAAAAGAGAATGGAATTTTTCAGGGACTTTTTGAAATACCAGTGTGTGTGTGTGTGTGTGTGTGTGTGTGAGAGAGAGAGAGAGAGAGAGAGAGAGAGAGAGAGAGAGAGAGAGAGAGAGAGAGAGGAGATGTGGGCATAAAACAAACATCAAGCAACATAAGGGAGAATGCTGTTGGCTGCTGTTGAACTGATTCCGGTGTGCATGCACAGTGACCTGCTGTGTGCACCATAGTGACCCCTCAGAAGCAGATCATCAAGCCTACCTTTCAACTGAAATTCTGAGAATTCACAATTTTCAGAAGTATGTGGATAACAGTGAAAGCCAAAATTCTATTTGCACAGTCCCCACGTGGATTAAGCTTCCAGTGAATTCCTTCAGACCATTGACCAGGGATGTGAACACTCTTGCCACCAGGCAGAGGGCATTGGAAAGTGGATTACCCCTTAGGCAGCCCATGGTGGGGCTTAGAGACTTGCCTAAGTGTATCCTTGAATCGAGGCTGCCATTCTGGGCTGCACGGTCATGAGTCATGCCCCCAAAGCCTTGGTTGTTTGGCCCTGGACCACTCTTGTAAACTGTCCTGTTTAACACAGGTCCCAATCCTTGTCCTATTCTTGCTTCTGTAGTCCCACCTGGAACTGTGATGTTGGGATCTGCCGCCATGTCCTTTCAAGTCTGTGAATCTCAGATAACACTTACATATCAATAAGACCTCTTGCTAATAGTTTCCCTCCCCTCATCTCGATGGCATGTGTTGGCCCTTGGACTATCTAGGTTACCTAGCGGGCATTTGGATTATGTAGGCTCCCTAGCGGGAATTTGGACTATATAGATTACCTAGCGGGCAATTAGACTTTGTAGGTTATCTAGCGGGCACTTTGACTATCTAGGTTACCTAGCTAGCACTTGAACTATCTACGTTACCTAGCGGTTACTTGGAGTATGTTGGTTACCTACCGGGCTGTTGGACTATCTAGGTTACCTAGCCGGCACTTGGGCTATCTAGGTTAACTAACGGGCACTTGGACTATGTAGGTTCCCTAGCGGGCCCTTGGACTATGTAAGTTCCCTAGCGGGCACTTGGACTATGTGGGTTCCCTAGCGGGCATTAGGACTATCTGGGTTACCTAACGGGCACTTGGACTATGTAGGTTAACTAGCGGGCTTTGGACTATGTAGGTTACCTAGCGGACACTTGGACTATGTAGGTTCCCTATCGTTCACTTGGAGAATGTAGGTTAACTAAGGGGCACTAGGACAATGTAGGTTACCTAGCGGGCCTTGGGACTATCTAGGTTACCTAGGGGGAACTTGGACTATGTAGGTTTACTATTGGGCACTTGGACTATCTAGGTTACCTAGCAGGCACTTGGACTATGTAGGTTAACTAGCGGGCACTTGGACTATCTAGGTTACCTAGCAGGCACTTGGACTATGTACGTTTCCTAGCGGGTACTTGGACTATCTATGTTAACTAGCGGGCACTTGGACTATGTAGATTCCCTATCGGGCACTTGGACTATGTAGGTAACCTAGTGGTCACTTGAACTGTCTAGGTTACCTAGCGGGCATTTGGACTATGTAGGTTAACTAGCGAGCTCTTGGACTATCTAGGTTAACTAGCGGGCACTTGGACTATTAGGGTCCCTAGCGGGCATTTGGACTATATAGGTTACCTAGCGGGCACTTGGACTATGTAGGTTAACTAGCGGACACTTTGACTATCTAGGTTAGCTAACGGGCAATTGGACTATCTAGGTTACCTAGCGGGCACTTGGACTATGTAGGTTCCCTAGCGGGCACTTGGACTATTTAGGTTACCTAGCAGGCACTTTGACTATCTAGGTTAACTAACGGGCACTTGGACTATGGAAAG
Source organism: Tenrec ecaudatus (assembly GCF_050624435.1). Classification (NCBI taxonomy): domain Eukaryota; kingdom Metazoa; phylum Chordata; class Mammalia; order Afrosoricida; family Tenrecidae; genus Tenrec; species Tenrec ecaudatus. The sequence continues at coordinate 221,793 of NW_027457565.1, forward strand.
AAGTGCCTAATGGTCACCAGGACCCATGGTTAATCCAGGCGTGGTCATCTGATTCCAATCGATCAGACCTAGCTATAAATCACTTATATGTCTGGGTAATTAAAAGCAAATATAAATTTTCAAAAAAAATAACGTTGCATGGGATAGAAAGAGAATACATAACAACATCAGACATAAATATGCCTCAAGACAAACTCATTGTGCACATCCAGAATACATAATGGCTCTTGCTAAGATGCATTTCCCACTAGACCCTACCCCAAGCCAGTAAAAGCCAGAAACTCTACAGTAAACTGTGGATTGTACTACTCTGAAATGGGAGCTGTGTCTCTAGACCTAATTTGGGGCTGTTCGTGCTGAGGACTCACCAATACCTGCTGCAGTGACAACAGTCCAGGTGAGAATAAGGAAATCTGGATGACAGCCAGGATATAGGAGCACTGAGACCTCAAATTGCTTCTAGGTGAGCATGGCCTAATGGGCTTCCATTTATGCACCTCTGGCAGGAGGAGTTTGTTCTGGAAAGTAATGGTTTCTAAGGAAGTATTTCTTAAACTTTCACATGCATGCACTTACCCAGGTTCCTGGAAATTGGGCTGGGGGGCAGATTCTGATTTTGTGGGTTCAGGGTGGGGGGTCTAGGATCCAGCAGTTCTAGAGGCCCTGGTACTCTTGGGCTGTTAACCACAAGGACAGTAGTCCTAAACCACCAGCCACTCCTTGGGAGAAATATGAGGCTGTAGACTCCGGGCAAGAGTGACAGTCTGGGAAACCCACAAGGGCAGTTCTACCCTGTCCTGTAGGGTCACTATGAGTCAGCATCAACTCGATGGCATTAGCATGGGAGAAGCTAATGCTGATGTTGCTGGTTCCTTGACCTATCATACTTTGAGTGGCAAAGTCCCAAGGGCCTTCCCGGATGTGATGGCCAAAAGCAGTAGTGTTCACCCTTGGTCATACTTTGGAATCCCTTAGGAGCTTTCAAGCCTCCCATTGGCCTGGCGCCATCCCAGACCAATGAAACAAGACTTAGTGGAAGCAGGATTCAGGTCACGGTCAGTGAGAAAGCCCCCTTGGCAATGCCAACGTACAGCCAGTGCAGAGTCGAACTGGTCGACGACTCCACATGACTCCATATACTTTGGTGAAGCCAGCTGTTTGGGCAAGGTTTTCAGAGTTACCACCCATGTAGACTTGTTGGTGATAGTGCATTAAATAGAGCACATGCAGTGCATTGCATGAGTGTCCTATGTCATGCAACCACATCAGGGGTATGTTGAGCCAATTTCTCTGGGAGACCAAGGGTGTTGGCTCCATCCTGAACGTTGGCAGGGTAATGGACTGACACAGAGGAAACTCATTCTCTTTGTGGTGGTGCACTAATGGGTTCTTCACAGAAGGCCAAGTCCATGGCTGCAGATGCTCACGGGGCTGAGGGAGCAGGTCAAATCCTAAGTCCGAGGTGGGTGTTTGCATATTTACATGCCCTCACTGCCATCAAGTCCATTCCAACTCACAGGCCCATGGGACTGAGTAAAATGGCCCCCGTGGGTTTCTGAGACTGTGATTCTTTAGAGGAGTAGAAAATCTCCTCTTTCTCCAGAGGAGCGGTTGGTCATTCAAACTGCTGACCTTGAGATTAACAGTCCAACTCCTGACCACTCTTGCCGTCAGAATTCTATTTATTTACACAAGTATATATATATATCCTTTCCCAAAAGAACTCCACATTTTCAAATCATTCTTGACACTCATGGCCTTTTTTCCTTTATAGCCATGCCTTTGGTTGAAACACAGATATAAGAGAAATATTTATCTACTTATAGGGGTACAAAAGTAGCTTTGGTGGCATAGTGTTTGCATGTTGGGCTGCTAACACCAAAGTCAGCACTTTGAAACCACCAGCCACTCCGTGGGAAGAAGAGTCTGTCTACTCCTATAAAGAGTTACAGTCTCAGAAACTCACAGGGACAGATCTACTCTGCCTCATAGGGTCACTATGAGTCAGCATCACCTCCCTGGCAGTGAGGTAGATTTTGGTTTCATAGAGATACAAGTCAGTCCTGAGCTGCTAAAGACAAGGTTGGCAGTTTGAACCCACCAGCTGCAGAGAAAGAGGAGGCTTTCTATTCCCATAAGGAGCTACAGTTTCAGAAATACCCACAGGGGAAATTTTAACCTCTCCTGTAGGATCAATATGAGTCAGAATCGACTTATCGGTGGTGAGCAAGTGGAGGGGACCCTAAACAGGTTCCGGTGGACCTTAAGAGTTCTACTAATTGTGCATGCTCTGTAAAATGTAAACCAAGATTTTACTTTTGCAAACATTATTTTTTCTAAACACGTCTAACTGTGAAACTATACTCACATGCGGGTCTTTGAACCTGGTCAGTGGTCTGGGGAAGTGAAGGGGCCTGACATCCTTTGTTGTTGTTAGTGCTGTCCAGTCATTCTGACATCACAGGGACCTTCTTTGCAACACAAGGCAGCACTGCCCGGTCCTTTGCCAGCCTCAGGGGTAGTATGTTGGAGCCCATGGTTTCAGCTACCGTGTCCTCCAGTTCACCAAGGAGTTTCCTCTTTGTGCTGCTTACTAAACCCGTTTCTAAGGAGTCCATTCCAACTCACGGTGACGCCGTGTGGGTCAGCACCACGGGACCCCACATAATGCCTTATACCATATATATATATATATATATATATATATATATATATATATATATATATATATATATATATATATATATATATATATTGCATAATGCCTTATACCTGGTCCCTTTGGCACCTTGTGATCGCACAGGCTGGTGTGCTTATTCCATGTGGGCTTTTTTGCTTCTGAGCCAGATGGCCGTTTGCTCACCTTCAAGCCTTTAAGACCGCAGACACTATCTCTTTTGATAGCCTCTGGCCTTTACTTCGGGGTCTTCGGTCCCTGCAGAGTGGACACATGCCTGCTGTGCGGGTATGGGACGTGTCGGAGCGCAGCCTGGTGGCGGAGCTTCAGGAGCATAAGTATGGCATGGCATGTGTGGCCTTCTCATCCAGTGCCAAGTACATTGTCTCAGTGGGCTACCAGCATGACATGATCGTCAATGTCTGGGCCTGGAAGGTGAGTGGGCTGCTGGCCTCAGGACAGGCGGGGCCGGGAGGGGAGCCAAGAAACTGCTAACCGGTGGCCTTTACTTCCGCCTGCTGGCCTCAGTCCCTTTCTAGAGAACTCTGAGCAGAAAGGAGCAACTGGGTATCTAGGATGCTGAAGAAGGGGCAGAAGGAGAGGTCAAGTTCACAGCTTGTCTAACCTTCAGTGTGTAAGTTTCTTTTCCCTCAGCTCCTAGAAGCAGAGCCTTGATTTCCCTTGACTTTCTCTCCAGAAAAACATTGTAGTGGCTTCCAACAAGGTGTCCAGTCAGGTGACAGCAGTATCCTTCTCTGAGGACTGCAGCTACTTTGTCACTGCAGGCAACCGGCACATCAAGTTCTGGTACCTCGATGACAGCAAGACCTCAAAGGTGAGGCAGCAAGTAGCCACTAGGGTGGGGTCTGCCCAGATATGTTCCACCTGCGCCCCCTTCTGCATGCTCAAAAGCCCCTTGGAAGTCTCAGCTGGGCCAGGTGCTATGTCAATATGCAAGGGAAGCCTTCTCCCTCCCTCCCCAGGGCCTGCTTTCCAGGGGGTAGCCTGCAGGGTGTGTGGGTGGCACCTGTGGTGGGTCTCCACAGGTGAATGCCACTGTACCCCTGCTGGGCCGCTCCGGGCTGCTGGGGGAACCTGCGGAACAACCTGTTCACTGATGTAGCCTGTGGCCGCGGGAAGAAGAGTGACAGCACCTTCTGTATCACATCCTCAGGGCAGCTGTGCGAGTTCAGTGACCCGGAGACTGTTGGACAAGTGGGTGGAGCTGAGTGTAAGTGAATGCTTTGTCGGCACCCTCCCGTCTGTCACCTCCGGGCTCCAGGGCACCTGAGTCTGCATGCACGCTGGGGGAGGCCCCAGGCGGAGGAAGGTGTTTGGGAACCTCTCTGCTTGCTCGCCCTCTCTGTCTCTGCCTCTTCCTCTGCTTTCCTCTTCTGCTCAGCACACAGACAGCATCACAGTAAGTGTGCTGGCCCTGTCCGCTGCCTCTGCTGCCTTTCTCTGGGCCGGCCTTTTCTGGGTGTGTCTTTGCCCAAACCTCAGGTGCCTTATAAGGCTTGCTGACTCCTTCCCCCTAATTGCACGGGGCTGTGGGCCCTCTGGCCAGCTGCTGTTAGAGGGAGGGGCATTGAGGGGCTCTGCCCAGGGCAGCTGGCCTGCCTTGCGCTTGTCCTTGCCTCTTGGCTCATGGCTGTTGAGGTGTCCGGTGAAGGAGTGGACAGGCGCCCTTGCTGACTGTGGCTTCTGTGCTCACAGACCACAGTGGCCCACTGCATCTCGGTGAGCCAGGACTACATCTTCTGCGGCTGTGCTGACGGCACCTTGTGCCTTTTCAACCCCTTCAACCTGCACTTCCTCAGCACGCTGCCCCGGCCCCATGCCCTGGGCACAGACATTGCCAGCATCACAGAGGCCAGGTGAGCGGTGTGGGTGGGCCCCTGAGTCCTGTCAGAGCCCCACTCTGTGCCAGGCCGTCCCTGGCATGCTGCAAGGAGAGGAGGGCACACATAGACCTCTGGGAAGACCCTTGCAGTCAAGCACAGGTGGGTCTTTTAGCATTTGTTGCTCACTGTGGGCAACCGTGGTAATCTGAGTCTGCAGTGTGGTAATGCATTGTCCTGTAAACACCACAGCTAGGACAGACGGGCAGTTCCTTAGGGTTTCTGAGAGAGGCTGGAAACCTGACGGAGCAGGCCTTTCTCCCTCAGGGTGGTCCTGGGTAGCAGCTAAGGTAGGAGGGTCTTATTGTAGCCTCGGGCCTTGGGTTGGGTGATTGCAGGAAGTGAAGTTTTGCTCTGGTTTCAGTGCTGTCAGGAAGCGGGGCAGTTCTGCAGTTGGGTATATTAATTTCTCATTCAGGGAAGGAGTGGGCTAAATCTGCAAATGGCAGGAAATGATATATGACCATGACTGGTTTGCACAGTGCCCTTCCTTTTCCTCTGACGTGAGTCTAGAAGGGCCTGACATCTGCTTGGCTGCATCACGGCCACACACTGTCCCCGCCTGATGTTGGGGGCTATGAAATAGCTTGTGTTCTTTTGCAGAGCCCCATGGCAAGGAATGCCAGGCCAGCCGCTGCGTTCTTTCTCCAGTGACTGCTGGCCAACCTGCTGCTCCTCCCTTTAGTGCCCCTTTTCATTAGCGCTAACTCACCAGTTTGCCCTGTCTGCCCTGGACACCCTGACCCCCTCTTTCCTCAGTCGCCTTTTCGCTGGAGTGGCCAATGCGAAGTATCGGGACACCATCACCTTGACCTTTGATCCTGCAAATCCGTGGCTGTCTTGTGTGTACAATGACCATAGTACTTATGTCTGGGATGTGAAGGACCCCAAGAAAGTGGGCAAGGTGTATTCAGCTCTCTATCATTCCTCCAGCGTCTGGAGTGTAGAGGTACGTGAGCCAGGTCTGCTGAGACTGACCGTGTTTCCTGGCCTACCATTAGGAGCTGGGGTTCCTCAAGTGTGGAATTTGTTTCCTCCAGCACCCTTGCTCCCCAAGCTGTGCCCCTGGGTCCCTTCGTATCTGTTAATTGGCTCTGAGGATGGGAGGGGATTTTAGTGCTGACTCATCTCAGACGTTTTTCAGTATGCCCCTGTGCAGTCTTAGCTTGGCCTCTTTGGACATGTTCCTGAACTTGACCAAACCTTAGTTTCTGCAATTGTGAAATGACATACCTGATGCATTTGATTTTTACGAACAGGAGACAATGTAAGTGGGAGATTTAGAATGCCTAGTACTTACTAGGTGCTTGGTTAATGTATATTCCTTTACTTGTTAAAGACAAGAGCTAATCATTATGACTTGCTTGCTATGGGACAAGCCGTTGCCTCCAGGGGACAGGATGGGGGAACTTTAGGCCCCCAAGGACAGAGGTTCAGGAGGGTTTAGCTGAAAAGGGGTGGGGACAAAATTTATTATCTCCAAGGGAAAGATACTAACTTGACAATGAAGAAACGGCAAAACCCACCCTTAGCCAAGTCATTAAGGTTAACATCCCGTGGCAGCAGCATGAATCTGGTGAGAGGGTACACTGAGAGGTTTCAAAATGTTCCCAGAAAATGTTATGACTCTTAAGAACTCCCAATAAAATGTTGAACAACAACAACCAACGTTGATGGAAAGTTTCTTTTAGTTCTGTTTTTCCATGCAGCCTCCTCCTAGCATTGTGTCTGGTATTCTTGACCCAAATGTATAAGGAACTTAGGATAGTCATGAGGAAACATCAGGCAACCTTCATTTGAGGTACACCTGCCAGAGTAACTTATCACACTCTCCCAGGTGTCAGAGTAGGAAAGACAAGCAAAGACTGAAAGCCGTTCTAGACTGGGACAGATGACACCCATGTGCCGTGGGGGCTCCTGGGATCCTGGAGCAGAAGAAGTACATTCGTGGGATAAACAAACAAACTCATTGGCATTGGGTTGATTCCAACTCAGAGCAACCCCCGCTGGTGACATTTAAATAAAGTCTAATAATGTTGTTCCAGTGTGACCTCCGTGGTCCTTATCACTGTGTACTGTAGTGCATAAAACATTAATACGAAGGGAGACCAGGTGAGAGAGTTGAATGTGACATATCTTGACTCATTTTTCTAAAGGTTCCACCCAAAAGGTAAAGTAAAACAGCTCTTGATGGAGAGGAAAAGGTGGAAGGGGGTGGGTGATGATTCTTTCCCCCCGCTGCCTGGCACTGAACGGGCTCTCCTCTCTTCTCATTTTGCAGGGTCTACGAATTGCAGTTCCTGAGTGAAATGCTGAAGGTGGAGGCCCATGAGTCAGAGATTCTGTGCCTGGAGTACTCGAAGCCAGACACAGGTACCTGGCCCTGGCCTGGAATGGCCTTGAGTGAGCCCCTCCAGTCTGGCCAGAGCCACTGATACTTGTCCTGCCTCTTGACTATGGGGCTGATCGTTCTTTTGGCTACCAAAAGAGTTAGTGATCCTTCTTGATGTCTCTGAAGGCTTCTTGTTGTTTCTGAAGGCTTTGGGGAGGACTGCATCTCAACTCTGCCCGACTCCATGGCTCATGTGGCTTAAGGATGTGGGGCTCAGTTTCTCTGGGTGCTCTTTGCTGGGCACTCATGTTGGGCTGCGATCCACAAGCTCAGCAGTTTGAAACTACCAGCCGCTCTGCAGGAGAAAGGTGGGCCTTTCTACTCCTGTAAACAGTTACAGTCTCAGAAGCCCATAGGGGGTATTCACTATGAGTCAGCATTAACTTGATAGCAGCAGATTTGATTTTTGTAAAGTCTTTTTAAAGCCAACCAAAAGCTGAATCAGTGAAGAAGATCTGCTTTAGACATTGTGCTCTTTTAAAGAATAATCTGTCTGTGATCAGATTGACACAGGAACTTGGAAGGTTAGGTGAAAAGTTTAAGGGGCAGTGAGCTTATGTGTGTGATGGAAATTTGGAATTGGAAAAGGACAGTGAGAATGGCTACATAATTTCAGAAATATAATGAATGTTAGCAAATTGTACATGTAGAAATGATCGAATTGGTATATATTTTTGTGTGCATTGTTTTAGATCAGGGAGAAGACTCGAAGTTCAAATATAATTTACAGAGACCCCCTTGTTAAATCTTGAATGGGACAAAGTCCAGAAAAAACAAATCATCTGGTTGAGGGAGACCGTAAGCATGAGGCCATAATGGGGACTGAAGGATTCACAACAGCTCGGTCACATGGAAAACAAAGGAAGCCCCTTTAAAAGTCAAGTTCCCAGCAGATCAGACCATCACAGTTGGAAATGTGACTACAGAAATGGGAAAGGGACCATGATTGGAGTAAATACATTATTGCAGATTAGAAAAGTTTACAGGACTGGTTCAGGGCCCTCCAACCATCTTGGTCAGGGCATGAACGTGCAACCTCAGTACCCCAATTCCCATCAAGGGCATACTCAGGCAAGTTCTTGAGGGCTAGACTACTCCTCACCAGGCTGGCCAGAGGAGTGGGTGGAAGCAAACAAACTCTGCCTGAGGGCAAAGCATTTTACGTTGCTAGTTCAGAGTCATGGAGCTCTAGTGCCATAGAAGGTTATGGGTTGGGCGGTTAACCACAAGGTTTCACTCTTCAAAACCACCAGCCAGCTCCAGGGAAGAAAGATGAGGCTTTCTACTCCAATAAAAATATATAGTCTGGAGATTAAAAGCCCCAATGTAAGTTAACTGGGTTGATTCCTACTAGAGGGATAATGTGTGTGGGCCAGATGCTTGCAAGGTCCCTCAAGGCAATGCTGCCAGACTGCAGTCTCTGCTCCCTGCTGGTGGAGACAATGGATTGCTTTTCTCTAAAACTTGGAACCATTAGCTTGGTTCCAGTAGGTGGAGTTCACACCCTACTGATAATGGTTCATATGGAGATCCAGAAAACAGGTCAAAGTTAAGCTGCCATTCTAAATGTAGGATCCGCCCATTTTGTCACCTGTATACCCCCAATCCCTCCTCTTCCTATTGCATGTATGCCCCTAGACCACCCCTTCTCACTGCTGTATAACATAGTCCAAGTCCTTCCTGTGATGTATGTCTTTACCCTCCCGTTTCCAATTCCCCTTGTCCTCCTTCCCTTCCCCCTCTCTCCATGTGGACCACCAAGTGGGGCTGAGGTGAGCAATGCTACCATGATATGTGTGTGACTGCATTATTGTAATATCTCTTCTATCTCTCATGCTCCCAATGACTTTAATATTTATATCTCAACCCTTTATGTTTCCAGGGCTTTCAATGACATTAGGCATCTTTTCAATGTTTATGAATCATGCTTATGAACCTCTCTTCTGTTAGTTGTCTGTGTGTATGCATTGCCTGTATTAAAAACATATAGAACCGAGCAATTTGTCTGGAAAAATAATTTATAGAAACTTTATGTTAGATTGCCATGCGTTTTGCATAGCCAATTGTTCTTTTAAAACACTTTTCTTGTCATTGTGATACCATGCTAAAAGGTAAAAACATCTGTATATAGTCAAATAGCTTTATCTTTCCTTTAAAGACATGAACCTTCGTGTCTTGCTTAAAGTTTCCACCTCACTAAAGCTAAATTGCTACCCTCGAAAATAAATCCCTCTAAGTTTTTAATGCTTTGAATATTTTATCGCTCTAATCCTCCTGGAGTTTATTTTTGAATGTAGTATGCTCCTTCCTTTGATTTCTTGTAAATTCAGCCAATTCAACCACTCATTAACCAAAGTATTCCTTTACCACTGGATTGTTTTGCCACCTTTGCTTTGCATAGCATATAGTTCTAAATTATATCCCAGACTACTGAATTATTTGCCAGAGTGGCTTTACTAATTGTACACTGGCATCACAACACGCGGGAGCTTCGGAAAGATCGTGGGAGAAAGGAATGAAAAGAGAAGATAATTTCCCATGAATTTTTGAAGCTTCCTCGTACAGGTGCTTTACAGTAAGTCGACATTAGGGTTTATAATCAATAAAAAATTCAACTGTGATCCAAGAATGAGGGGCGTGACATTTCCTGGTTGAGACAAAAGCGAACAGGCGAGCAGAATACGAAAAGAATTGGTTAACCGATGAAACTGCAGCCAAGTGTTAGCTGTTATCACAAAAATGAACACACAGAATATTCTTGAACTTGGAAGTGGGAACTTCAGCCTTTCAACGGCCATCGACGGTGCGGGGCAACATCCCCGCACTCCTACGCTCAGGAAGGGGGTTCTGGGGTCTGCGGCGCCGCGGGGCACAAGTGGGGCGAAGGGCTGCGAGGGAACGCCGAGGCAGAGGGGTCCCCGCGAGGCGGCTGCGGGCCGCTCCAGAAGGCAGGGGTCCGGGGGCTCTGCGGTCCCTCAGGACCCTCCAGGAGAGGCTCCAGAAAGGCAGCTGGAGGCCCCGGCCGGCCGTGCAGCTCGCTGGGAGGCGCGGGCGCACGTGCTCCGCCGGTCCGGGCGGCGGAGGCGGCTGAACGGGCCCTGGCCGTGGGCGGCGGGCGGCGGGCGGGCGCAGTGCGGCGCCGGGCAGGCGGGAGGTGACCGCGCGGGGCGGTCGCGGCGGCTGGGGCTACTGACGGCACACGGATCCGGAGCGCACTGCGCGGGGCGGGGCGCCGCGCAGGTGAGAGCGGCAGCGGACCCGGATGCGGCGCGGCTGAGGGCGGCCGAGGGCGGGGGGTCGCGGCGGGTCGCGGCGGCTAGCTCTTGGAGATCCCGGCCGGAGGCTCCGGCGCCGGTGCTGCGCTTCCTGCCGGCTCGAAGAACGAGCCCGAGCCTGGCCGCCCTCGGGATGCCTTGCTGAGGCTCCGCCGGACGTCCCCAACAGGGGGGGGGGGCGGGGCGGGGCGCGTTCGGGCGCCTCCTGAGGGCGCCTCAGCGGAGAGCGGCATTGGCGCCGTGGAGTCTACGCGGGCGGCCCAACCCGCCTGCCACTCAGGTGTCTTTTTGCACGGAAGTGAGTTTTAGGAGCGGGAAACCTGTGGTGGGCGTGACTGACGTGTTTTTAAATCATTTTCTATACATTTAAAGCTGTAAAGGCAAAACTTCATGATCCAATTAATATAGCCAAAAATTCAGGCTTGATAGAAACATTTAGAATCCAGGCACTGGGGGTAAAGTCCCCTTATTCCCATCTGTTATTGGAGGAAGGTATGAGAGAGATTGGATACTGCGGTGGGAAGAAATAGAGCCAAATAGGAATGTCTGCTTCTATAGGGAGAATGTATCAGCCATGCGCTCACTTTAAGGCAGCACAGCTTTAAGGGAGAATCTGTGGAAATGATAGATTACCGCAGGAACATGAACTTGGAGTATATCTCCAACTAACAGAGTGGTGGTCTTCCAGCCATGGAACATTAGTCTCCCAGATTCCCTCTGTACCAGTCAGGGAATAAGTCCCAGTATTATTTCCCTTGGTGCTAGTATCCCACATTTCCCCTCTCTGCATTATGTTTAAGATTCAATAGTGTCACGGAGGCAACATGGTCTCTTTTCATATCTATTAGCTTCCTATAGAAGTGACATGAGACTGCAAGCATCACAATTATGATAAAAAACACAGTCAGACTGGAACTTAAGCTATGTGAAGTACTTTGCCCCCAAGCTCGCGGGTCCAACCCTTCCATGCTACTCCTCAATTGCTTAATCACATCAGAGCCAGGAGAAGCCTCAAGCTTGTCTTTGAATGTATAGAAAATATCCTTTTTAAGCTGATCAATATCTAATGAAATGTTTCCCTTAAACCCTTGCAAATGTTTCCTAATCAAATTCCAATCATGCAATGTCTTATTATAAGGATAAGTGGTTATACAGAAATCAGTTACATTCCAATCACATTATAGCATTGACAAATTCAAAATCTTGACCTTTCAGCAAAGCAGTCTGCAGTAATATTCCAGTCACATTGTATAAAATGTTCAGTTATGATAGCATCCCAGAGTGTCTCTTAGACAGCGTCAGCAATGGAAGAAATATCTCAGCAGTCAGCAATCGCCATTCTCAGGAATCTTCGAGGTCTTCTTGCCGTTTTGAATAACTTCAATAACAGTGACCCGCTTTCTTCTGGGCCTTGCTGGCTGAAGAGAAATCCACCTATCTCCTTTGCCTGTGAAAATATAAAGAAATAGCCCCTCTCTTTGGGGTATCATTAACCTGAAAAAAGGATTTATGATTAATATTGGTTGGCCTCTCCATCTCTTCCTTGTCCATCTTTCTCCAAAGGTGGTTGCGTCCTTTTAAAGGGAGTCCATCAGTTTTATTCTGTAAAAAACATACATGCATAGCCTTTTCTCCAGGTGAATGGACCTGGATCCTAAACACAGTTTCCATCATCCTCAGATTTCTTAGGATCAATTTTCTCTGTAGAATTGAAAACGTGTTTATCTTCCCTAATTTTATTACAAGCTTTTAGTAAGGAGAAAAATTTTTTAGTTAAAATGAGTAAATGAACTTTGTCACACATAAGATTCCTCTTCTCCTCCTTCTGTTTTAACAATTTAAATAGTAAAGCATTGCTAGATCTTGAACCAGTAAAAGTACTAGTTAGCTAACCTTCATTGTTATGTAAATACTGGCTCCCATCCCTCAGAGAATTAAGAGAGCTAACTAATTGGGAGAACTTCTTATCATACTTTGAAAGACTGAAAAAATTCTTAATAAATTTGTTCAGCTGATCTTGAAGTAACTTACCAAGCAGACATTTTTTTCTCCAGGCTTACCAATAAGGTTATAGGCTCAATTGAGCCATTTTGCCTTTCAGGCTTCTCACACTGTATGATTTTACCTTGCAATATTCTGTCTTGGTTAACTTCACTCATTCCCTCTATGCTGGCTTTAGGGGAAGTTAATGGGAGGGCCTTAGGCCCCCCTGAATGCCCTAAGGAAATGACCCGGCATCCACAGTTAACAAACCTTTTTCCTTCCATTTCTAATTCCATGTGGGGGCGCTGTTTCTCCACAACAGCAGTCCAGAAGACTGCTTGATTTATAGGGTGGTCAAACTTCTCAAGTACTCTTTCCTGATAGGTATAAATTTTTACTCTAGAAATGCAAGGAAGGGAAAATTGGCTTAAGCGATCCTACATTTTTACAAACCATGGTATATCAGAACTCATTACTGCCTTAATTTCTTCTTCACAATCCTGACCAATAACTCCAGCAACACCTTGAGAATTTATGTTGGACTTTCTTTTTTTTTTTTTTTTTGGACTTTCTTAATAAACTTCCTATAGTTCTTTTAGGTAGTGGACCCCAATTACTGCTCTTCGTTTCTGATTCAATCACAGTTTTGGGCTTTTTCTTACAACTCTTATCAACTCCAGTATCAATTTTAATTTCTTGAGTACTAAGGTTAAATCTTCCTGATAGAAACTGTATTAATCTTTCAATAAGAGGTCCCTGCTTTTGAGGATCAAGCTCCTGTGAAGGCTTCTGAGCCATCTCTTGGTTATTCAAACCAACTGCAGTGAGAACAGAGACTAGGTTTTTGCCTCTTTGGCTAGGTCTGTTCTCCTGCTGTGAGGCTGCTAGATAAAGGCGATTTCTCTCAAAGATCTTCTTTGCTCCAGTAGGCAGACACCTTGCCTACCACGCTCTGCTATGAGGGCTCTGCATCAAGCTTCTTCCACTATTTTCCCGCCGGGAAGTCTTTGCTAATGGCGACCCTTCACTGTTGATTTTTGAACGACATTGGCTCGCCCAATGAGTTCCCTTCCTACAATGGAGGCAGAGTTCAGGTTCGTTTAAACCCGATCTCCATGGTCCTGGCCCATGCACTGACATTGGCCGCAGCCTGCTCTGCCTACACTCTTTTGAAGATGACTTGTCTTCCCACAACTAAAGCACTTTCTTCCAGGTCTGATATAGTTTGCCAATGAAGCTGCCATGAGGTCTGCCTTGTATTCCTCTGCCTCTACATTCCTGCATATCCTAAAATAACCCAGCAGAGTGCCCTGTTCGCTGTAGGGATGCAAGGCATTTTTACAGTGCTTATTAGAGAAATCATAAGATAGCTTGTGCACTAGGTCTCTTACTGCCTGAACATTCTTCACACATTTGGAAATAGCATCTTCCAGTCGGGACACAAAGTCAGCGTAACGCTCATCATTCTGTTGTCTTATAGCCCTGTAACGCGGCGTTCTCTCTTCTGATGGAATTATCTTTTCCCAGGCCCTTAAGCAAACCTCATGTATCTGTCCTATTGTCTGTTCAGTAAACTGTAGTTGAGACTCAACTGTAATATAATTTGCATCCCCTAGCAATTGATGAATTCCTATATCTATCCCATCCTCAGCATTCTTCCCAGCTCTTGCAAGGGCTGCTTCCTTCCATAGCATTTGATATCACAAGCATTCTGAAGAGTAAAGACAAATTCTCACTAAAGCTTTCCAATCTGTAGGGGTCCAGCTGTCAGACTCTGCTAGAGCCCTTATCATGCTAATTACAAAATGTGAGTCTGGGCCCTAGTCATTGATTGCCTGCTTGAGATCTTTTAGCAACTTAAAAGGCAAAGGCACTGTGAATTCCTTTTGGTTCTAACAGGATAAGACATCTTGCATTCTAAATCTTCTTCTGCAATCCCTCTTCCTACTCTGGAGAGTAAAGGTGCTTTCCTATACTTTGCTTCTTTACGTCTATTCTCTGAGCTACTCTTTTCAATCTGGATATCTTGGAGTTCCACTTCCTGAACTTCACCTTCTGTGCTAGCTCTCCTAGTTTGCATTTCTTTGGAGCTAATCTCTCTACCTTCAGGGCTGGCTTGCTTGATTGTTTTACAATCTCTGGCCTTTCTTACACTAAATTCCAGCAGGAGAGCAGTTGCTTTTACTATGTCCCCTTCTGACTCAGGCTCATTCTTTTAGCTCTGCCTAAAATCTTCTCATCTGCCTGAAACCCGTTCTCACTGCTTCTCATCTGATTTAAATTTGGGCATCTTAGACGTTGCCTGTTCTGCTTCTTGGCTTTCTCTACCTTTGAAAGCAAGGGAGCTTCCTGGGATTGTTTAATAGCCATGCTTTGGATCTTGCAATCCACTGCCTCTAGTACTGTATCACCTTTAAACCTTCGGAGTCTGCAGTCTCGCGAGAGCATACAGGCTTTGGCAATGAGGTTCTGTTCTAGAATTGGAGGCTTTAGATAACAAACCAATCCCTGCCTTTTCAGTTTTTCCTAAAGTTTCATAACCTAAATCATGCTTATTCACAGACACTTTAGCTTGCTTTTCTAGATTTGAATAGACACAAGACTTCTCACTAGACTGTTCATCCTTATTCTCTTCCTCCTGCAAAAGTTTTAAAACCATCTTAACTTGTACCCACAGAGACCACTTCTCCATAGGGATACTCTCCCCATCTCTGTGCTTCCTTTAAGTTGACAATGACCTCCTCCCAGGTCTCTAAATCAAAAGTTCCTTCCTCTGAGAACCATGAATTATACCTTTTTACTACTTTTAGAAAACATTGTATCTTTTTCTTCGTTACTTTTACACCTTGTCTTTTCAGTAAGTAGAGAGCATGGTACCATAAGTTTCAGGTTTACTTTTACCTTGCTCCCATTATCCTCTTTAAAATTCTAATTCACTATTTCCACTACTTCTCTGTCAATCCCCACACCGGATCCTCACTTCGCACAATTTTCAAATTCACTCTACGTACCAATGGGGCCATATAATTGTTATATGGGATATAACTCATATTGTCCCACGTTGTGCGCCATTTGTCTGGGGAAGCCCGCCTTGTGCTGGGGCTCCAGCCTCCAGCCCAGTCCTTGAGCCTCCTGCCTGGTCTCCATCCCACCTCCCTTCGTCCACACTGAGCGTGGACCTGGCTGGTAAGATCATGGCCATCCAGGAGGTGAGCATGCTACCATGAATTGTGTCTGACTGCATTATTGTAATGTCTCTTCTATCGCTCATGCTCCCGGTGACTTTAATATAATATTTATATATCTCAACCATACAATTGTGCTTATTGAACCCAAGATTACTGGTGGGGGGGCTGGCACCCCAACTCATACCACAGTACATACCATTTGTCTAGTTCTTCAATGCTTCCTCTCCCGCTCACTCCCTCCAACTATCATGACCTCAGCTCTACCTTACAAAGCCGGCTAGACCAGAGCATGTACACTGGTACAGATAAGAACTCTCAACACACAGAATCCAGGACAGATAAACCCTTCAGGGACAGTAATGGAAGTAGTGATAACATGAGGGTAGGGATGAGATAGAGGGAACTGATAGCAATGATTGATGTATTAACGCTCACACCCCAGGGGGACAAGCAACAGAAACATTGGTGAAGTGAGACCTTGGACATTGTAAAATATGAAAGTATAATTTATCAAGGTTTCATGAGGGTGGGAGAGTGGGAGAGAAGGGGGGAAAAGGAGCTGATACCAAGGGGTCAAGTATAAAGAAAATGATGATGGTACCGTAGGTACAAATGTGCTTGATACAATTGATGTATGCATTGTTATAAGTGGTGTAAGAGCCCCCGATAAAATGACTTAATTTTTTAAAAGTGTTTAGGTAGATCTTGATGGAGGATAGATTGAGAAACAATAGTTTCAGAATTTGATAATTTTGCTTAATAATCAAACTGAAAACTCACTGCCATTGCATCTTTTGTGACTCACAGCAACCCTGACTTTCAGCAACCCTATTGGACAGGGTAGAGCAGCCCCTGTGAGTTTCTGAGACTGCAACTCTTTACAGGGGTAGAAAGCCCTAACGTTTCTCTCTCAGAGCGGGTGGTGGTTTTGAACTATGTGGGTAGCAGCCCAAGTGAAAACCACTATGCCACCAGGGCTCCCTGTGCCACATAGCGGGAGCTGTTGTTTTCCCAAACATTCACTTGGCTATTTCTTTTATAAGAAGCCAAGTAATTTGGCAGCTTATTTCTGTTCCAGTTTTCTTATATAGAAAATGTGGTGACAGTGTGAACCTGTTTGTTGTAGTTTATGTGAACATAATTGAGTGATCTAGACCAAGTGAGCTAGACCAAGTGAGCTGACTGGTCAAAAATCAGACCTGTGGATTGCCAAATTGGTTCTGCTGAGATTGGGGCTTTCCTGGATCCACAGGCTTCCTCCAAGCTGTGTCCGAGAAGCTCTGCATTTTAGAGCTACATTTTATAGTTGAAAGAGAGGCCTAAGGAGGGAGGGAGTCCTTAAGCTCTAAGACCTTAATGCTGTCATTGCTGTCCTCTTTTAGTGTACCTGCAGTTTCCACACTGCAGTGGGAACCATTGAAACAGCTGTTCTCATTCTCTGAGATGGTGTGCCACCCCACTCCATACCACCACCACCTCATCCCTTTCTCTTATTGTAGAGATAATGCCCCTTCCATATGTATCTCAGATATTCAATTAATGAAGAAAGACAAAAGTAGGAGAAATGATTTAGATGAAGGAGACCATAAGCATGAGGCCATAATGGGGTCCAAAGGCTGTGTGGCCATGTCGCTAATTATAGAAATGGATGAAATCTGCCACAAAAATGTGATTGGAGGTAGAGCAATTCATCACTCTCTCAGGCAGGACTACATAAGTGAGAATGGGGCCATTATGGAGACATGGAGACGATCACAGATTAGAAAGGCTTACTGGATTTGTTCTGGGGCCTTCCGACCACTATAACTCATGACCATAGGGTCTTAGACTTTCCCAATTTCCATTGAGGACCTTCCCAGGGAAGTCCCAGAGGGCAGATTGCTCCTCTCTGCTCTGGCTAGTTGTTGTTGCGTGCCATTGAGGACACTTGGACTCGTCGTGACCTCACATACAACCGAATGAAACACTGTAGGGTCGTGCACCATCCTCACAATTGTTCCTGTGCCTGAACCACCGATGAAGCCACTGAGTCCATCCACTTCTTCGAGGACCTCCTCTGTTTCATGGCTTCTCCACTGTACCAAATAGGATGTCCTTCTCCAGGGACTGGTCTCTCCTGACAACATGTCCAAAGTATGTAAGATGGCGTCTTGCCATCCTTGCCTCTAAGCAGCACTCTGGCCTTATTTCTTCTGATACAGATTGGTCAGTCCTTCAGCAGTCCATGGTACTGTCAGTAGTCTTCTGGTGGACCACAATTCGATGCATCTGTTCTTCTACAGCCTTCCTTATTCAGTGTCTAACTTTCACATGCATATGATGCAATGGAAAATAGCATGGCTTAGGTCATGTGCACCTTAGTCCTCAGAGTAACATCATTGTTCTTCAACACTATAAAGAGGTTTTCTGCAGCAGATTTGCCCATTACAATACATCTTTTGATCTCCTGACTGCTGTTTCTATGAACATTGATAGTGGATCTAAGCAAGACAAAATCCTTGACAACTGAAGCCCTTTTCTCTGTTTATCACCTATTGGTCCAGTTTTGGGGATT
Source organism: Tenrec ecaudatus (assembly GCF_050624435.1). Lineage (NCBI taxonomy): Eukaryota > Metazoa > Chordata > Mammalia > Afrosoricida > Tenrecidae > Tenrec > Tenrec ecaudatus. The sequence goes on from NW_027457565.1 coordinate 239,763, forward strand.
TTGGTCTTCCTTATATTGAATTGTAACCCATATTGAAGGCTGCAATCCTTGATCTTCAGCAAGTGGTTCAATTCCTCCTCACTTTCAGCAAACAAATGGTGTCATATATGCACACAAGCAGGCTCCCAAAAGTTAGTGGAACAAGGAATCAAAAGAGAATGGAATTTTTCAGGGACTTTTTGAAATACCAGTGTGTGTGTGTGTGTGTGTGTGAGAGAGAGAGAGAGAGAGAGAGAGAGAGAGAGAGAGAGGAGATGTGGGCATAAAACAAACATCAAGCAACATAAGGGAGAATGCTGTTGGCTGCTGTTGAACTGATTCCGGTGTGCATGCACAGTGACCTGCTGTGTGCACCATAGTGACCCCTCAGAAGCAGATCATCAAGCCTACCTTTCAACTGAAATTCTGAGAATTCACAATTTTCAGAAGTATGTGGATAACAGTGAAAGCCAAAATTCTATTTGCACAGTCCCCACGTGGATTAAGCTTCCAGTGAATTCCTTCAGACCATTGACCAGGGATGTGAACACTCTTGCCACCAGGCAGAGGGCATTGGAAAGTGGATTACCCCTTAGGCAGCCCATGGTGGGGCTTAGAGACTTGCCTAAGTGTATCCTTGAATCGAGGCTGCCATTCTGGGCTGCACGGTCATGAGTCATGCCCCCAAAGCCTTGGTTGTTTGGCCCTGGACCACTCTTGTAAACTGTCCTGTTTAACACAGGTCCCAATCCTTGTCCTATTCTTGCTTCTGTAGTCCCACCTGGAACTGTGATGTTGGGATCTGCCGCCATGTCCTTTCAAGTCTGTGAATCTCAGATAACACTTACATATCAATAAGACCTCTTGCTAATAGTTTCCCTCCCCTCATCTCGATGGCATGTGTTGGCCCTTGGACTATCTAGGTTACCTAGCGGGCATTTGGATTATGTAGGCTCCCTAGCGGGAATTTGGACTATATAGATTACCTAGCGGGCAATTAGACTTTGTAGGTTATCTAGCGGGCACTTTGACTATCTAGGTTACCTAGCTAGCACTTGAACTATCTACGTTACCTAGCGGTTACTTGGAGTATGTTGGTTACCTACCGGGCTGTTGGACTATCTAGGTTACCTAGCCGGCACTTGGGCTATCTAGGTTAACTAACGGGCACTTGGACTATGTAGGTTCCCTAGCGGGCCCTTGGACTATGTAAGTTCCCTAGCGGGCACTTGGACTATGTGGGTTCCCTAGCGGGCATTAGGACTATCTGGGTTACCTAACGGGCACTTGGACTATGTAGGTTAACTAGCGGGCTTTGGACTATGTAGGTTACCTAGCGGACACTTGGACTATGTAGGTTCCCTATCGTTCACTTGGAGAATGTAGGTTAACTAAGGGGCACTAGGACAATGTAGGTTACCTAGCGGGCCTTGGGACTATCTAGGTTACCTAGGGGGAACTTGGACTATGTAGGTTTACTATTGGGCACTTGGACTATCTAGGTTACCTAGCAGGCACTTGGACTATGTAGGTTAACTAGCGGGCACTTGGACTATCTAGGTTACCTAGCAGGCACTTGGACTATGTACGTTTCCTAGCGGGTACTTGGACTATCTATGTTAACTAGCGGGCACTTGGACTATGTAGATTCCCTATCGGGCACTTGGACTATGTAGGTAACCTAGTGGTCACTTGAACTGTCTAGGTTACCTAGCGGGCATTTGGACTATGTAGGTTAACTAGCGAGCTCTTGGACTATCTAGGTTAACTAGCGGGCACTTGGACTATTAGGGTCCCTAGCGGGCATTTGGACTATATAGGTTACCTAGCGGGCACTTGGACTATGTAGGTTAACTAGCGGACACTTTGACTATCTAGGTTAGCTAACGGGCAATTGGACTATCTAGGTTACCTAGCGGGCACTTGGACTATGTAGGTTCCCTAGCGGGCACTTGGACTATTTAGGTTACCTAGCAGGCACTTTGACTATCTAGGTTAACTAACGGGCACTTGGACTATGGAAAGAAGTGCCTAATGGTCACCAGGACCCATGGTTAATCCAGGCGTGGTCATCTGATTCCAATCGATCAGACCTAGCTATAAATCACTTATATGTCTGGGTAATTAAAAGCAAATATAAATTTTCAAAAAAAATAACGTTGCATGGGATAGAAAGAGAATACATAACAACATCAGACATAAATATGCCTCAAGACAAACTCATTGTGCACATCCAGAATACATAATGGCTCTTGCTAAGATGCATTTCCCACTAGACCCTACCCCAAGCCAGTAAAAGCCAGAAACTCTACAGTAAACTGTGGATTGTACTACTCTGAAATGGGAGCTGTGTCTCTAGACCTAATTTGGGGCTGTTCGTGCTGAGGACTCACCAATACCTGCTGCAGTGACAACAGTCCAGGTGAGAATAAGGAAATCTGGATGACAGCCAGGATATAGGAGCACTGAGACCTCAAATTGCTTCTAGGCGAGCATGGCCTAATGGGCTTCCATTTATGCACCTCTGGCAGGAGGAGTTTGTTCTGGAAAGTAATGGTTTCTAAGGAAGTATTTCTTAAACTTTCACATGCATGCACTTACCCAGGTTCCTGGAAATCGGGCTGGGGGGCAGATTCTGATTTTGTGGGTTCAGGGTGGGGGGTCTAGGATCCAGCAGTTCTAGAGGCCCTGGTACTCTTGGGCTGTTAACCACAAGGACAGTAGTCCTAAACCACCAGCCACTCCTTGGGAGAAATATGAGGCTGTAGACTCCGGGCAAGAGTGACAGTCTGGGAAACCCACAAGGGCAGTTCTACCCTGTCCTGTAGGGTCACTATGAGTCAGCATCAACTCGATGGCATTAGCATGGGAGAAGCTAATGCTGATGTTGCTGGTTCCTTGACCTATCATACTTTGAGTGGCAAAGTCCCAAGGGCCTTCCCGGATGTGATGGCCAAAAGCAGTAGTGTTCACCCTTGGTCATACTTTGGAATCCCTTAGGAGCTTTCAAGCCTCCCATTGGCCTGGCGCCATCCCAGACCAATGAAGCAAGACTTAGTGGAAGCAGGATTCAGGTCACGGTCAGTGAGAAAGCCCCCTTGGCAATGCCAACGTACAGCCAGTGCAGAGTCGAACTGGTCGACGACTCCACATGACTCCATATACTTTGGTGAAGCCAGCTGTTTGGGCAAGGTTTTCAGAGTTACCACCCATGTAGACTTGTTGGTGATAGTGCATTAAATAGAGCACATGCAGTGCATTGCATGAGTGTCCTATGTCATGCAACCACATCAGGGGTATGTTGAGCCAATTTCTCTGGGAGACCAAGGGTGTTGGCTCCATCCTGAACGTTGGCAGGGTAATGGACTGACACAGAGGAAACTCATTCTCTTTGTGGTGGTGCACTAATGGGTTCTTCACAGAAGGCCAAGTCCATGGCTGTAGATGCTCACGGGGCTGAGGGAGCAGGTCAAATCCTAAGTCCGAGGTGGGTGTTTGCATATTTACATGCCCTCACTGCCATCAAGTCCATTCCAACTCACAGGCCCATGGGACTGAGTAAAATGGCCCCCGTGGGTTTCTGAGACTGTGATTCTTTAGAGGAGTAGAAAATCTCCTCTTTCTCCAGAGGAGCGGTTGGTCATTCAAACTGCTGACCTTGAGATTAACAGTCCAACTCCTGACCACTCTTGCCGTCAGAATTCTATTTATTTACACAAGTATATATATATATCCTTTCCCAAAAGAACTCCACATTTTCAAATCATTCTTGACACTCATGGCCTTTTTTCCTTTATAGCCATGCCTTTGGTTGAAACACAGATATAAGAGAAATATTTATCTACTTATAGGGGTACAAAAGTAGCTTTGGTGGCATAGTGTTTGCATGTTGGGCTGCTAACACCAAAGTCAGCACTTTGAAACCACCAGCCACTCCGTGGGAAGAAGAGTCTGTCTACTCCTATAAAGAGTTACAGTCTCAGAAACTCACAGGGACAGATCTACTCTGCCTCATAGGGTCACTATGAGTCAGCATCACCTCCCTGGCAGTGAGGTAGATTTTGGTTTCATAGAGATACAAGTCAGTCCTGAGCTGCTAAAGACAAGGTTGGCAGTTTGAACCCACCAGCTGCAGAGAAAGAGGAGGCTTTCTATTCCCATAAGGAGCTACAGTTTCAGAAATACCCACAGGGGAAATTTTAACCTCTCCTGTAGGATCAATATGAGTCAGAATCGACTTATCGGTGGTGAGCAAGTGGAGGGGACCCTAAACAGGTTCCGGTGGACCTTAAGAGTTCTACTAATTGTGCATGCTCTGTAAAATGTAAACCAAGATTTTACTTTTGCAAACATTATTTTTTCTAAACACGTCTAACTGTGAAACTATACTCACATGCGGGTCTTTGAACCTGGTCAGTGGTCTGGGGAAGTGAAGGGGCCTGACATCCTTTGTTGTTGTTAGTGCTGTCCAGTCATTCTGACATCACAGGGACCTTCTTTGCAACACAAGGCAGCACTGCCCGGTCCTTTGCCAGCCTCAGGGGTAGTATGTTGGAGCCCATGGTTTCAGCTACCGTGTCCTCCAGTTCACCAAGGAGTTTCCTCTTTGTGCTGCTTACTAAACCCGTTTCTAAGGAGTCCATTCCAACTCACGGTGACGCCGTGTGGGTCAGCACCACGGGACCCCACATAATGCCTTATACCATATATATATATATATATATATATATATATATATATATATATATATATATATATATATATATATATATATATATATATTGCATAATGCCTTATACCTGGTCCCTTTGGCACCTTGTGATCGCACAGGCTGGTGTGCTTATTCCATGTGGGCTTTTTTGCTTCTGAGCCAGATGGCCGTTTGCTCACCTTCAAGCCTTTAAGACCGCAGACACTATCTCTTTTGATAGCCTCTGGCCTTTACTTCGGGGTCTTCGGTCCCTGCAGAGTGGACACATGCCTGCTGTGCGGGTATGGGACGTGTCGGAGCGCAGCCTGGTGGCGGAGCTTCAGGAGCATAAGTATGGCATGGCATGTGTGGCCTTCTCATCCAGTGCCAAGTACATTGTCTCAGTGGGCTACCAGCATGACATGATCGTCAATGTCTGGGCCTGGAAGGTGAGTGGGCTGCTGGCCTCAGGACAGGCGGGGCCGGGAGGGGAGCCAAGAAACTGCTAACCGGTGGCCTTTACTTCCGCCTGCTGGCCTCAGTCCCTTTCTAGAGAACTCTGAGCAGAAAGGAGCAACTGGGTATCTAGGATGCTGAAGAAGGGGCAGAAGGAGAGGTCAAGTTCACAGCTTGTCTAACCTTCAGTGTGTAAGTTTCTTTTCCCTCAGCTCCTAGAAGCAGAGCCTTGATTTCCCTTGACTTTCTCTCCAGAAAAACATTGTAGTGGCTTCCAACAAGGTGTCCAGTCAGGTGACAGCAGTATCCTTCTCTGAGGACTGCAGCTACTTTGTCACTGCAGGCAACCGGCACATCAAGTTCTGGTACTTCGATGACAGCAAGACCTCAAAGGTGAGGCAGCAAGTAGCCACTAGGGTGGGGTCTGCCCAGATATGTTCCACCTGCGCCCCCTTCTGCATGCTCAAAAGCCCCTTGGAAGTCTCAGCTGGGCCAGGTGCTATGTCAATATGCAAGGGAAGCCTTCTCCCTCCCTCCCCAGGGCCTGCTTTCCAGGGGGTAGCCTGCAGGGTGTGTGGGTGGCACCTGTGGTGGGTCTCCACAGGTGAATGCCACTGTACCCCTGCTGGGCCGCTCCGGGCTGCTGGGGGAACCTGCGGAACAAACTGTTCACTGATGTAGCCTGTGGCCGCGGGAAGAAGACTGACAGCACCTTCTGTATCACATCCTCAGGGCCGCTGTGCGAGTTCAGTGACCCGGAGACTGTTGGACAAGTGGGTGGAGCTGAGTGTAAGTGAATGCTTTGTCGGCACCCTCCCGTCTGTCACCTCCGGGCTCCAGGGCACCTGAGTCTGCATGCACGCTGGGGGAGGCCCCAGGCAGAGGAAGGTGTTTGGGAACCTCTCTGCTTGCTCGCCCTCTCTGTCTCTGCCTCTTCCTCTGCTTTCCTCTTCTGCTCAGCACACAGACAGCATCACAGTAAGTGTGCTGGCCCTGTCCGCTGCCTCTGCTGCCTTTCTCTGGGCCGGCCTTTTCTGGGTGTGTCTTTGCCCAAACCTCAGGTGCCTTATAAGGCTTGCTGACTCCTTCCCCCTAATTGCACGGGGCTGTGGGCCCTCTGGCCAGCTGCTGTTAGAGGGAGGGGCATTGAGGGGCTCTGCCCAGGGCAGCTGGCCTGCCTTGCGCTTGTCCTTGCCTCTTGGCTCATGGCTGTTGAGGTGTCCGGTGAAGGAGTGGACAGGCGCCCTTGCTGACTGTGGCTTCTGTGCTCACAGACCACAGTGGCCCACTGCATCTCGGTGAGCCAGGACTACATCTTCTGCGGCTGTGCTGACGGTACCGTGTGCCTTTTCAACCCCTTCAACCTGCACTTCCTCAGCACGCTGCCCCGGCCCCATGCCCTGGGCACAGACATTGCCAGCATCACAGAGGCCAGGTGAGCGGTGCGGGTGGGCCCCTGAGTCCTGTCAGAGCCCCACTCTGTGCCAGGCCGTCCCTGGCATGCTGCAAGGAGAGGAGGGCACACATAGACCTCTGGGAAGACCCTTGCAGTCAAGCACAGGTGGGTCTTTTAGCATTTGTTGCTCACTGTGGGCAACCGTGGTAATCTGAGTCTGCAGTGTGGTAATGCATTGTCCTGTAAACACCACAGCTAGGACAGACGGGCAGTTCCTTAGGGTTTCTGAGAGAGGCTGGAAACCTGACGGAGCAGGCCTTTCTCCCTCAGGGTGGTCCTGGGTAGCAGCTAAGGTAGGAGGGTCTTATTGTAGCCTCGGGCCTTGGGTTGGGTGATTGCAGGAAGTGAAGTTTTGCTCTGGTTTCAGTGCTGTCAGGAAGCGGGGCAGTTCTGCAGTTGGGTATATTAATTTCTCATTCAGGGAAGGAGTGGGCTAAATCTGCAAATGGCAGGAAATGATATATGACCATGACTGGTTTGCACAGTGCCCTTCCTTTTCCTCTGACGTGAGTCTAGAAGGGCCTGACATCTGCTTGGCTGCATCACGGCCACACACTGTCCCCGCCTGATGTTGGGGGCTATGAAATAGCTTGTGTTCTTTTGCAGAGCCCCATGGCAAGGAATGCCAGGCCAGCCGCTGCGTTCTTTCTCCAGTGACTGCTGGCCAACCTGCTGCTCCTCCCTTTAGTGCCCCTTTTCATTAGCGCTAACTCACCAGTTTGCCCTGTCTGCCCTGGACACCCTGACCCCCTCTTTCCTCAGTCGCCTTTTCGCTGGAGTGGCCAATGCGAAGTATCGGGACACCATCACCTTGACCTTTGATCCTGCAAATCCGTGGCTGTCTTGTGTGTACAATGACCATAGTACTTATGTCTGGGATGTGAAGGACCCCAAGAAAGTGGGCAAGGTGTATTCAGCTCTCTATCATTCCTCCAGCGTCTGGAGTGTAGAGGTACGTGAGCCAGGTCTGCTGAGACTGACCGTGTTTCCTGGCCTACCATTAGGAGCTGGGGTTCCTCAAGTGTGGAATTTGTTTCCTCCAGCACCCTTGCTCCCCAAGCTGTGCCCCTGGGTCCCTTCGTATCTGTTAATTGGCTCTGAGGATGGGAGGGGATTTTAGTGCTGACTCATCTCAGACGTTTTTCAGTATGCCCCTGTGCAGTCTTAGCTTGGCCTCTTTGGACATGTTCCTGAACTTGACCAAACCTTAGTTTCTGCAATTGTGAAATGACATACCTGATGCATTTGATTTTTACGAACAGGAGACAATGTAAGTGGGAGATTTAGAATGCCTAGTACTTACTAGGTGCTTGGTTAATGTATATTCCTTTACTTGTTAAAGACAAGAGCTAATCATTATGACTTGCTTGCTATGGGACAAGCCGTTGCCTCCAGGGGACAGGATGGGGGAACTTTAGGCCCCCAAGGACAGAGGTTCAGGAGGGTTTAGCTGAAAAGGGGTGGGGACAAAATTTATTATCTCCAAGGGAAAGATACTAACTTGACAATGAAGAAACGGCAAAACCCACCCTTAGCCAAGTCATTAAGGTTAACATCCCGTGGCAGCAGCATGAATCTGGTGAGAGGGTACACTGAGAGGTTTCAAAATGTTCCCAGAAAATGTTATGACTCTTAAGAACTCCCAATAAAATGTTGAACAACAACAACCAACGTTGATGGAAAGTTTCTTTTAGTTCTGTTTTTCCATGCAGCCTCCTCCTAGCATTGTGTCTGGTATTCTTGACCCAAATGTATAAGGAACTTAGGATAGTCATGAGGAAACATCAGGCAACCTTCATTTGAGGTACACCTGCCAGAGTAACTTATCACACTCTCCCAGGTGTCAGGGTAGGAAAGACAAGCAAAGACTGAAAGCCGTTCTAGACTGGGACAGATGACACCCATGTGCCGTGGGGGCTCCTGGGATCCTGGAGCAGAAGAAGTACATTCGTGGGATAAACAAACAAACTCATTGGCATTGGGTTGATTCCAACTCAGAGCAACCCCCGCTGGTGACATTTAAATAAAGTCTAATAATGTTGTACCAGTGTGACCTCCGTGGTCCTTATCACTGTGTACTGTAGTGCATAAAACATTAATACGAAGGGAGACCAGGTGAGAGAGTTGAATGTGACATATCTTGACTCATTTTTCTAAAGGTTCAACCCAAAAGGTAAAGTAAAACAGCTCTTGATGGAGAGGAAAAGGTGGAAGGGGGTGGGTGATGATTCTTTCCCCCCGCTGCCTGGCACTGAACAGCCTCTCCTCTCTTCTCATTTTGCAGGGTCCACGAATTGCAGTTCCTGAGTGAAATGCTGAAGGTGGAGGCCCATGAGTCAGAGATTCTGTGCCTGGAGTACTCGAAGCCAGACACAGGTACCTGGCCCTGGCCTGGAATGGCCTTGAGTGAGCCCCTCCAGTCTGGCCAGAGCCACTGATACTTGTCCTGCCTCTTGACTATGGGGCTGATCGTTCTTTTGGCTACCAAAAGAGTTAGTGATCCTTCTTGATGTCTCTGAAGGCTTCTTGTTGTTTCTGAAGGCTTTGGGGAGGACTGCATCTCAACTCTGCCCTACTCCATGGCTCATGTGGCTTAAGGATGTGGGGCTCAGTTTCTCTGGGTGCTCTTTGCTGGGCACTCATGTTGGGCTGCGATTCACAAGCTCAGCAGTTTGAAACTACCAGCCGCTCTGCAGGAGAAAGGTGGGCCTTTCTACTCCTGTAAACAGTTACAGTCTCAGAAGCCCATAGGGGGTATTCACTATGAGTCAGCATTAACTTGATAGCAGCAGATTTGATTTTTGTAAAGTCTTTTTAAAGCCAACCAAAAGCTGAATCAGTGAAGAAGATCTGCTTTAGACATTGTGCTCTTTTAAAGAATAATCTGTCTGTGATCAGATTGACACAGGAACTTGGAAGGTTAGGTGAAAAGTTTAAGGGGCAGTGAGCTTATGTGTGTGATGGAAATTTGGAATTGGAAAAGGACAGTGAGAATGGCTACATAATTTCAGAAATATAATGAATGTTAGCAAATTGTACATGTAGAAATGATCGAATTGGTATATATTTTTGTGTGCATTGTTTTAGATCAGGGAGAAGACTCGAAGTTCAAATATAATTTACAGAGACCCCCTTGTTAAATCTTGAATGGGACAAAGTCCAGAAAAAACAAATCATCTGGTTGAGGGAGACCGTAAGCATGAGGCCATAATGGGGACTGAAGGATTCACAACAGCTCGGTCACATGGAAAACAAAGGAAGCCCCTTTAAAAGTCAAGTTCCCAGCAGATCAGACCATCACAGTTGGAAATGTGACTACAGAAATGGGAAAGGGACCATGATTGGAGTAAATACATTATTGCAGATTAGAAAAGTTTACAGGACTGGTTCAGGGCCCTCCAACCATCTTGGTCAGGGCATGAACGTGCAACCTCAGTACCCCAATTCCCATCAAGGGCATACTCAGGCAAGTTCTTGAGGGCTAGACTACTCCTCACCAGGCTGGCCAGAGGAGTGGGTGGAAGCAAACAAACTCTGCCTGAGGGCAAAGCATTTTACGTTGCTAGTTCAGAGTCATGGAGCTCTAGTGCCATAGAAGGTTATGGGTTGGGCGGTTAACCACAAGGTTTCACTCTTCAAAACCACCAGCCAGCTCCAGGGAAGAAAGATGAGGCTTTCTACTCCAATAAAAATATATAGTCTGGAGATTAAAAGCCCCAATGTAAGTTAACTGGGTTGATTCCTACTAGAGGGATAATGTGTGTGGGCCAGATGCTTGCAAGGTCCCTCAAGGCAATGCTGCCAGACTGCAGTCTCTGCTCCCTGCTGGTGGAGACAATGGATTGCTTTTCTCTAAAACTTGGAACCATTAGCTTGGTTCCAGTAGGTGGAGTTCACACCCTACTGATAATGGTTCATATGGAGATCCAGAAAACAGGTCAAAGTTAAGCTGCCATTCTAAATGTAGGATCCGCCCATTTTGTCACCTGTATACCCCCAATCCCTCCTCTTCCTATTGCATGTATGCCCCTAGACCACCCCTTCTCACCGCTGTATAACAAGGTGGACTTTGTGGTCAGGGCTCGGTGCCCCAACAGACTGGACTGGAAAACACTCCTAAAGTTCACCACACAGTCCTTGTACTTTTCTTTCTGGTTAGTGTTGTTTTCTTTTAGTGTCATTGGATTTTGGTTGGGTTTTGTTTTTTCTTTTTTAATTTTAACAATTTATTGGGGCTCATACAATTCTTTTCACAGTTCATATATATACATACATCAATTGTATAAAGCACATCTGTACAGTCTTTGCCCTAATCATTTTTTTCTCTTTTCTTCTTTTACATTTTATTAGGAACTCATACAACTCTTCCCACAATCCATACATATACATACATCAATTGTATAAAGCACATCCATACATTCCCTGCCCCAATCATTCTCAAGGCATTTGCTCTCCACTTAAGCCCCTTGCATCAGGTCCTCTTTTGTTTTCCCCTCCTCCCTCCCCATTCCCCCCTCCCTCATACGCCCTTGGTAATTTATACATCTTTGTTTTGTCATATCTTGCCCTATCCGGAGTCTCCCTTCCCCCCTTCTCTGCTGTGGGTTTTGTTTTCATTTTTGTTTGTTTTTTTTTCTTTTTGTTGCTTGGTTTTGCTCAGTTTTGTGTTGTGCATGTTATTACCTTCACAGGTCTGTCTAATTAAGAGAGGCTGGATGATGAATCTGGAGGAGTAAACATGTGACCGGCCCTTTCCATTGGGCATGGGAGTGAGGACGGTGGGGGGAAAGGAAGTGGTGTCAAGAAACCCAGAGACAAGGGAACAACAAGTGATGGAAATCGGTGGTGAGGGGGGATGTAGGATGCCTGGTAGGGCGTGATCAAGGGTAATGTAACCAAGAGTAATTACTGAAACCCAAAGGAAGACTGAGCATGGCAGTGGGCACAAGAGGAAAATCAAAGGGTATAGAAGAGTGAGCTGGGAAGCAAGGGCCAGTTATGGACGTCTAAATAAAGGCATGTACATATATTTACAAAGGGGCATGGGGAAATAGATCTATGTCCATATGTTTATAGATTTAGTATTAAGGTAGCAGATGGACATAGGGCCTCCGCTCAAGGACTCCCTCATTGCGAGAACACTGTTTTATTAAATTGGCATTCTACGATGCTCACGTTCCCTACACGATCACTGACCCCAAGCGGCTGCATAAGCAAATGTGGTGAAGAAATCCGATAGTGTCCAGCTACCAAATGATATAGCGTGTGGGGTCTTAAAGGCTTGAAGGTAAAGAAGCAGCCATCTGGCTCAGAAGCAACAGAGCCCACATGGAGGAAGGATACCAGCCTGTGTGATCACAAAGTTTCAAAGGGATAAGGCAACAGGCAAGATGACTGCCAGTCTCCGTTTCCTCCTCTCGTCTGCTTTGTGTTTTCTTTCAGGACCAGAAGAAATGATGCATATGTAAGGATAAAAAATTTTTCCATTTCCAGAGGAGTTTTCCACCCCCCAATCTACCCGCAGCCTCCTTTGAGCAAGCCAGTAAAAGCTTTTTTTTTTTTTTTTTAAACCTGCCTTCTCACTATGGCAATTTCCGGAGCTGCTATGTGGCTGTGTTTAAAAGTCCCCCTTGGGATCCAGAGTGCAATCCATATCACAAAGGCATCCTCCCAGTCCCAAATAGCAATGCGACCTCAATTCAGAAGGTTGTTCTTGTTTCCATAGACCCAGAATGGAGTTTAAGCTGTTGATCTTGACTGTGGTTGTCGCGTCAGCCTCTCATGGGCACCTCATGGGCAGTGGAGCAAACTGTGCCTATCTGTGCTACCACCAGGACTGGGAGAGGAAGCCAACAGTGGTGGGCCATAGGTCAATGTGTGGATGGGGATGATCAGGTCTTTCTTCATTATTCTGTTTCAGTCTGGAAACACCACTGAAGCCTGCTCAGTGTCATAGCAACACACAAACCTTCACTGACAGTCTGGGGCACATTGGCTGCAAATCAAACCCGGGTCTTCCCGGTGAAAGTCGATGAGAGGTCTACCACTGAAGCACCGTGGCCCTCACCTCAAACCAGGGCAGTCATTTCCGGAGTTCAAACCAGACCACAATGCAGGATGACTGAGATTGCCACCAGAATCTGATACTGATGCAGAAAAAAACCTAACTACCATTTTATTGACTCCCAATAGGACAAAGATCTGCCCCTTTGGGGTTTTGAGACTTTAAATCCTTACAGCAGGGGTCGCAACCTGTGGGTCGCGACCCCTTTGGGGATCAAATAACCCTTTAACAGGGGTCATCCAATTCATAACGATAGCAAAATTACAGCTATGAAGTAGCAATGAAAATAATTTTATGGTTGCAGGTGACCACAACATGAACTGTATTAAAGGGTGGCGGCATTCATAAGGTTGAGAACCATTGCCTTATAGAAATAGACAACCTCATATTTCTCCCACGGACGGGCTAGTCAGTTCAAACCCCTGACCTTGCGATTAGCAGGTTAATGCATAGTCCACTACACCACCAGGGCTCCTAATGATATAATAAGAGATACTATTGTTAGATCTCTCGTGGGAGAAATATACCTCAGTCCTTGGCTTCGCGTGAGAAAGAATTCACTCCGCAGCCTGGATTGTGATCCAAGGGAGTTTTTTGAGAGAAGAAGTTTCAGGTTTACACAGGCACCTCAGGGCCCCTCACCCCTGCACAGCTTGCCTAGAAGCTGCTGGAGAGAAAGTCACTACGTGGGCTCCAGGATCCTGCCTTTTCTTTCTTTTCTTTTTTTTTTAAATCGTTTTATTAGGGGCTCATACAATTCTTATCACAATCCATACATACATCAATTGTGTAAAGCACATTGTACACTCACTGCCCTCATTATTCTCAAAACATTTGCCTCCACTTAAGCCCCTGGCATCAATCAAGTCCTCGTTTTTACCCCTTCCTCCCCGCTCCCCCATCCCTCAAGAAACCTTGATAATTTGTGAGTGGTGATAGTGGGAGGGTAGAGGGAGGGTGGATTGGAAAGAGGAAACCGATTACAAGTATCTACATGTGACCTCCTCCCTGGGGGACGGACAACAGAAAAGTGGGTGAAGGGAGACATCGGAGAGGTCAAGATCCTGCCTTTTCAATTCCTCCATAGGGAGGCATGGTTGATGGTCCTGGTCAACCCCATTGGCTGGATTGAATTCACCTGGCCCAGATGGGCCAATCCAGGTGTAACACCCACCTAGGTGTACCACCCCTTCCTGGCCGGAAGTTTGAACCTGAGCATATGTAATGGATGACCCAGTCCCTATGCTAAGCTACCTAACAGTATTTGCAAGATGCCGAGCAATGTTCTAAGCTTTTTGTATATAATAATTCAATTATTTCACTTAACAAGCCTATATGTGGACTCTATTCTTGCCTCATTTTACAGATGAAAAATCAGTGGCACAGGATGATAAAGTCATGAGCCTATGACCACACAGTGAGGAAGTGGAAAGGAGAGATTTGAACCCAGGCTGCAGAGTCCATGCCTTGGGTGCCTACAGCGCCACATAGGACACAGGAAAGCATGGAGCAGACTCGGCGTAAGACCTAGCATGTATGTGCTAGCACTGCATGAGAGTAGCTGCTACTCAGATCCAGAAGAGAATACAAGGCTATTGCAAAAATTATTTTTTCCAAGAGAGGGTGGAATTCTGCATCTTGTGCGAAATCCCCCAACCTGCACATGGCACAGCTACTTCAGAAGGTTCCCAACAATGTGTGCTGTGTGGCAAACCAAACTGAGCTCAGGGGGAGCTGGTCTGTGGGTTATGTTACCCAGAAGGTGAGCAGTTTGAACTCACCAGCCACCACTCCAAGGGAGAAAGAGAAGGCTTTCTGCTCCCATGGACTTACAGTCTTTGAAGTGGCAGGGAGCATTTCCATGCAGCCTATGATTAGGATCTAGGAGGGTGAGGGTGGATGGAGTTGGTTGAGACCTGGCTTCAGGGCATTTCCCAGAAGGGCTTCCTGCAGTGACTCTGCCTTCAGGAATGTCTGGTGACCCTGAGGGCAGCAAAGTCCTAAGCACACTCAGGCAGTGGTTCTCAACCTTCCTAATACAGGTCCTTTTGTTGTGGTGACCCCCCGACCATTAAATGATTTTCTTGCTACTTCATCACTGTAATTTTGCTACAGTTATGAATTGGACGAGCCCTGTGAAAGGGTCATATGACTCCCAAAGGGGTCGCAACCCACAGGGTGAGAACCACTGCACTAAGGGTTCCCCTTCCGGGCAGCTCTACCAGTGTCTGATGTGCATAGTTCTGTGAGGTGAGAGAAATGAACTTAGTGTCTGCTTCTGGTGACAGTTGATGTGGGTGGGCTTTCTCCCTATGTCAAATCCCTCTCAAGCCATTTGTCACCACAACATAAAGCAAGAAGAGGAGGCAGCATAGCAGGACGGTAAGCAGAACAAAGATTGAATAAACACAATTCACTTCAATCATGAATCGGGTGCCCTTGAGATGTGAGGAAGACCCCAGTCTAGTGACATTAGATCAGGTTTAGGGATTGAGTGACGGGACCCTCTTGGCTCCCCTCAGCCCCTATCTTGCTTTCCCATTGACCCTGCCCCTTACATCGTGATTGGTCCTTATTCCAGCATGATGGTTGGTTTCATAAGCACGACATGTGGGAATGTGTTAGTCGATAGGTTATACAGGCACAGTCTCTGGAATGGGTAAGTGAGGAGGCGTGACTGGTGACATGACTGGTGGAATGGATCATGTGAAGTGATTTGAGATCGTTGTTCAGACCTGATAGGTCATCCAGGCCTCTAGTTGATCCTGGCAGTACTCTAGTTTAAGGAAACAGAATGTTAGGCATTTAAGTCATATTTGAGCTTAAATTTTGAGCAATAGGCTGTGGCTCACAGTGAGAGTCTATGTGGAGACCCTAAATCCATTTTGAGGGGCCACACATTCAGCCACCATTGAGTTCTTTCCTACTGCTGACTGGCAGTAGAAAGCTTGTCCATCAGGCAGTGTGCTTGCGTCCACTCCCCGGGCCAGACTCAGCGATATACGGTCGTGTGGACATCCCAATGAAGGTCCCGCTCATGCTCTCACAGGCCCTCCCGCAACTCCATGAATTGATCCGTCTTCAGGGACAGTTTTGTGACAAAGGTGTTTGTTTTCCATGTCTCATTTAAGCTTTCAGGAGCTCAGGTGGTGATGCTGGATAGTGTTGGACTATTAACAGCAAGGTCGCTGGTTCAAAGCCACTAGTCATTCCACAGGAGAAAGATGAGGTTATTGCTTCCTGTAAAGGTAGCAACTTCAGGATCCCTACACAGAGTCACTATGAGTCAGAGTCAGCAGGACAGAATGGGTGTCATTTTATTTAAGTAACTGTGGCTGTGGGTCCTTCCGACACCATTGGGGCCCTTATGCGGATGCCCTCCTTCATCCAGAACAGCGGTTTGTGCCTTTTTCTTGTGTAAAACATAGCAAAGGAGTTCCTAATAAAATATAGTTGAATTGGGAGTCTTTTTTCCCTCAAACAAAGTAAATCCATAAATAGAAATGAGACTATGGTGCTAATAACCAGTTGGAGAGTTGAGAGAGCTGAACTCTCAATCCTGGTAGAAACCCATTGTGACTTTAAAAACTTGCTCAAGGTCATCCATAGCCTATGAGGTTGAGTTGAGCAGACACAAAACAGATTTGTTGGGGAGTAATTGTGTACATTAAGTAAACAATTTATCTTTCTAAAGATTCTGTCTAAAACTTACTTTAAATAGTAAGTTTTCCCCTGGGCTAGGGAAAGGTCAGGGAGCTTAACCCCCTAGTATCCACCCCCTCTCAGCATTCATCATGTTAGGCCAGAGGAGGCAAATCACACCCACTACCCAGGGAGCACTGTTTCCAAAAGCCCATTGCCTGTGCCGGGGCAGAGGGCAGGTACCCGGACCAGAAATGCTGACAGAGTGGAACCAGCGGGCTCAGCCCCCAGCTTCCTGAGAGAGCAGCTGTGATGGTTCACTTTTGGAAAAATGTCAATGCATGACTTGGGCAGCACGAAAAGCAGATGTGCAGAGGTTGTTCGCTGTATTCCAGAAGTTCACACACTCTCCGGAGGCTCCTTGGCTCAATGGCAGGAAGTCATTGGTGGCTTCCACCTTCAATCCCAAAAGGCCACTGCCGTCCAGTGGATTCCAACCACAGTGACCCTATATGGAGTTTTCAAGACTGTAAATCTTCATGGGAGTCAGCAGTCTCATTGTCCTCCTTGGGACAGGGAGCTAGCAGCCCGTTTCACCTCCAGCACCCCTTCCTCTCTAATTCTGGATCCAGTCCCTCCAAATATCCTGCCCTGCCCTTGTCTAGGCTTCTTAAATGCGTTCCATGCTGCTTATGTTAGTCTGGGTGCCTTAGCGAAACAAATCCACAGAAACGCGTATGTATAAGAGAGAGTTTTATGTAAAGGGTGAGTGCACATCAAGAAAACATGCCCACATTTGCTTATGCACCCGCTTTGTCTTCAGCAATCATGTTGGGGTAGGCTGGTGTGCTTTTTCCATGTGGGCTTTGTTGTTTCTTAGCTAGATGGCCCCTTGTTTATCTTCCAGTCTTTAAGACCCTGGACACTATATCTTTTGATAGCCGGGCCCCAGGGTGCTTAACCAATACACCACAAGGGTTCATTAGCATGTGACTTATCTCCTGCCATTCACACTAGATGCTCAAAATAGCAGGAAACCAGGTTTCTCCTTTGTGGCCACACCAGGTACTGACAGAACCAAGAACAGAGACATGCTTAGTTATATATCTTGACTATCATTAGCATATTATATGCCAGGCAATCTGTAAGCCTTCGCTCCCCTGACCTCTCACAGCCTTGGTAAAATGAAGCTAACAAAAGTAGTGCTCTCACAAGCTTGGTAGGAGATTAAACAACTCATGTAAGGCTACACAGCCTATCAACGAGGAGGCAAGATGAGGCAGTGTGTGGCTGCTGAACCCACACCCTTCACAGCACCTCCATTAAAATGACTGAGGGCTATGAGGAACCAGACAGAAGCAGGTTCACACCCCAGATTGAGTCAATTTAACTGCCTATTGTGCCTGACCCTTCTACCTCTGATCTTAGAAATGGGGTTAACAACAACAAAACACTGTAGAAGAAATGTCCAGCAGATGACAGGCACGCGATTAAACAACAAAAAATAAATCAGTTAAGTTGAAATTCAAACTCCTGGAAACCCCTCACATGCGTGCAGAGAAGGATTGGGCCCCATGTGGTGTTTCCAGTGGCCCCGCCCTTCCCACCTAAAATGAGCATTTGATAAGGTAATGCCTGGATTGTTCCAAGCCCCAGACTGTGGAGAACTAAAGGAAAACCCAGCATTATGAATCTTTGAGCACAGCCCTGCTGGGAAACCGCCCTGCAGTCACTTGTTGAAGACTGGAGGAGGGACAAGAGTAGGGAGAAGAACGAGGACTGAATGTGACACATAAGCAGGGGTGGCCTACATTCCGTAAAGGAAAAAACTCAAGGTCTGCTTTTCTGGTGCCTGAAAGTTAAAACCCATCTGGTGCAGTTGAAAAGGTGTGTGTGTGTAGTGGGGGTGGGGGTGTTAGGGAGGAGGGGCGATGAGTCCAAAGGATGAACTCCATCTGCAATTGTGTCCTCAACTGCTTTCCCCTGCTAGCCACACGATATTTGTGGCTGGCCTGCCCTGCTTTTGTTATCAAGCCCAGAGAGGGCAAGAGACTAGCTCGAAGTCACACTGCAAGTTGGCAGCAGAATCAGGCCGAGAACTCTGGATGCTTAGAAAGCTTCACACAGACCTGAGAAAGTACCAAGGGAAGACCTGTTCGCTAACTGGGCAGCACTCACTGCATGCCAGCGCTGTTCCAGTGCCCCAGCCAGGGCATTGCTCCCTGTGTCCGTGTGTCTTCAGTGATGCACACAGGTGACGGATTGGCTTTTAATAGCATGCTTGGAAGGTTGAGGCCACCCAGCGGCACCTAGAAAGAAGGGCCTGCAAATCTACTTCAGACCAAGCAGCCTTTCAAGACCCTGGGGAGCACAGTTCTTCTTGGACACACAAGGAGGCCAGGAGTTGAAGTTGATTCCATGATGTAGTTGATTCCATGGTTCCCAGTTGTAGCTATACCTAGAGTCACATCCACATTCATGTTTATATCTCTTCACTCCATGGGGTGTTCATGGCTCCAACTCTTCTGAAGCAGACCACCAGGATTTTGTTTAAGAGGCCTCTGGATAGGTTTGAACTGCCAACCTTTTAGTTTGTAGCTGAGTGCTAAACAACTTGTGCCATGCAGGGTGCTAAGCTCAGAAACTCAGTCGGTGCTTCATGGTCTCAGTTGGAATTATAGAGAGGGTCAGTGATGACCCATTGACTGCTGGGTAATTGTTGATGTAGTCTCCCTGTGCAGACATGTAAAGTAACTGAAAACTTAGAATCCAACTCATTGAGTGCATCATCCTGCTGTGCGCCAGCCCAGCAGCATGCTCTGCTGGGGACATTTGGCCATGCCTGGAGACATTCTGAAGAAAGGAGTCCCACTGCCATCTAGTGGGCTGAGACCAGGGATGCTCGCTTAGCATCCTGGTGCAGGGAACAACACAGCCCCACAAGAATGATGTTGGCCAAAATGTCAGCAGAGCTGCCACTGGGAAAATGGTCTAGTCCAAGCGCTGACCTTCGTAGAGGAAGAAAGCCAATCCAGAGCAGCTAAGTGACCTGCTGTGGGTTGCACAGCCTGATTCCTAGCCCAGTACTATACCCAAAGCTGTTACCACACCCAAAATTAAACAGCAATAGCTGCCCAAAGGCCTCTTAGTTTGAGGACCAAGTAAGACAGTAAATGAGAAAGCCCTTTGACAAATGTGGCATGCTGCACAAACATGAGATGTTATTACCCAGGATCTTTTGATATATGTAAATAGATCTTGTACCAGGTCAGTTAATTTTCCAACTGCTCTATCTGAGCTTTCAGATGGCAGCACCTCTGTCCAACCCAGGAAAGGACTCCTGTGCAGGCTGAGCAGCCCTGGAAAGCCTCATGCCTGGCTTCTCCCACCCCTCAGCTAATCTCCAAATGATTAATAAGGGCTCTCACTATGTTGTGGCTCCCAGCTGACAGATACTAGGCTATCAATGCATTCGTATCACCTCCTTCATGCCAGAGGGACTCAGTTATTCGAGGGGTTCCAAGGAGGACCCAGCCTGAAAGAGAAACGGGCAAGAGAGAGGAGCGAGACCAAGCAGATTCTTGTCAAGGTCTGAGTTTATTGCTACACTAGCCTCTCTATAAAGGGTGAGGCAAACAAGGGAGTTCAAAGGGGAGATAAAAAAAAAGGAAGGGCGGGGGTGTAGAGCACACAGGGCAGGCGGCCGCAAGTCTGCAGTTGGAATGTCCGGTGCTGGAGCAGACAAGGGTGGGCCATCTGGTGTGTGTCAGGGTAAGATAAGGTTGAGGTGACGTGGCTTTAGCCCTGCTGGGCAGGCAATATGGCCTTGGTTTTGTCAGGCTGATTATGTCCGGTTCCCAACATGAGAGAAGCCAGGAATATCTCCTCTCACAACTGTGCAGCAAATGAGATCAGATCTCCCAATCTGATTTTCAGCCCTCCTGTCTTTCCAAGTGAAGTGGATGGTCCATTTCACGTTGTCTCAAGTCTTTGCACATTGCATGCCAACATTGCAACACAGGGCGCGGCTGTGGGTCTTAGTAGACAAAGCCGCCACCCAGAACCCTGCCCCCAGAGCTCCTTAGTCACCCTTCACAACGCAGGTCCAGGCCGGGCTCCACACTGCAAGGCGATCAACCCTGACCCTCCAGTGTGGCCGTCCTCACACGCTCCCACATCCACCTAGAAGGACTGGAGATGAGAGATTCCGGAAGCTCCCTGCCTCATCTGCCTCCCTCTCCAGAGTGACAGAGCAACTGTAACTGATTAGGCAGGATGCAGCCTCATTCCCAGTCCCCACCCTCTCTGGGAAAGCAGGGCTGTCTGGCACCTCATCCAAGGCCTTTCCCCTGTTATCTCATTACTGAGTAGCTGCTCCTCTACCACCCACCTCCGTCACCTCATCTAAATACGGGGGAGATGAGTACGTCTTCTTTGCTGCTCCTTCCCTGAGTCCACCCCAGGAGCTCCCTGAACAGATCATCAATCACTTCTCATTACCCCTGCAGCAGCCGTCAGATACTGCTGAACAGAGACAGGCGCCTCCCCTGCTGCTGCCAGGCTCCAGTGCACATGTGCACACACACGTGCACACACATTGTACAGGCCCACTCACATGGACACACAAGCATGCACACCCATGTGCACAAACTTTGTTCAGAGGTGGGAATTCTGCCCATTTTAGCCTCTAATATTGCAATCAGAGAGTGATAGAACAATGAAAGATGAAGGTGGATGAAGGAAGATCTATTTATTCCCTTACTTGTTACATAACCATTCAGGGCTCTTTTTTTATCCGTACAAACACACCACCACCACCATCAACAATCATCAAGTAGCTGTCATGTATGCAGTGCTGCCCTATTCAAGGCGGTGCTGAGTATGTGAGGAGGATTCTCTCTAAAGCACAGCTCTGAGGAAGTCTGTCTCCTTCGCACTTTTACACACACAGGGTGAGGAGCCTGCAGGAGGCTCCGTGCGTTGGGTGAAGCCACATGATGAGTGAGGAGACCGAGTGTGAAGCCAGGGGAGTGAGAGCGCAGAGTTCACCACTTCACCACCATGCTGGTGTGCACAATCGATGAAAGGGTGGCTGCCAGCAGCAGGACAGAAAAAAAGTAAAGCATGTAACTTGTGGTTTTAGCTCTGGCTTGCTTCCAAAAGGAATTGTTTTTGTTGTTCTAAAAAGCTTTATACCAAAAAAAAAAAAAGAAAGCTTTATACCTCTATAAAAACAAAAGGCTACTGCTGTCAAGCACCTTCAGACTCAAGCCAGAGGAGAGCTCTCCCAGTGGGCTTCCAAGCTGTATATCTTCACAGTACCTCCTGTGGAGTAGCTTGTTGGTTCAAGCCAGCAACCTGGCAGTTAACAAGTACGTCCCTTGTACCTATAATACCTGTATAAAGTGTATTAAATATGAACTACTCCTGGTGTGTAATTTTAAATTGAATTATTGTGCCTGGAACTTTTTTTTTAATAGCTAAGAATGGTGAAATCAGACTCCTTTAGATGTTATGAGAAGAATAGACACTACACAGGGCTTGGACCCAACCCAGCTTAATTCAAAGGAAGGCAGATTTATTTTCTTCTGCTTCCCAGAAGGTTCCTCAGCAGAACGTGTGTTAAACAAAATTGTTTTGCTATGGAAAAGAGCAATCTCCTCTTGGGAAGATTCTGGTAGAAAGGGGCTTTGGTTACATATCCAGCTCAACCCAGCCCCAGAGCCCTCGTCATGTTTTATTTTGTTTTGCCCTTGACACTGATTGTCTTGGGAACTGTGGCCCCCGAGCAATGGCCAGGAAGTCAGGTCTTCTTGATGTAAATCCTCTAATATCCCCTACAATGATTTTCAGTGCCAATGGTAAGGCCCGCCCAGTGGCTGCCACATGCCCCTGAGCAGACACGTCAGAGCAGATGAGAGCATGAGACAGCATTTAAGAGAATGGTATGCTGGCCTTGACTTAGCTGTTTGGCCTCTCCTCAGAAGTCATTTGTGACACTGACTGTCATGGGTTTCATTAAGAACAAGTCTATCTCTACCAAAGAAAACTGCAAGGTAAGAGGACTTTCAGCTCCAGCTACATATGTCTCCAAACTTACGTACATATTGTCCTGTTTTCAGAAGAAAAAAAATGTACTCAGTGCCTCCCGGGCAAATAAAAACTTTGGTACTACAACCTACAATCCCAGATAAAGTGTAGGTATCTGCTTTGGCAGCTCCCCTGGATCGAGCTGCTCCAGTAGCTCTCCACAAAAACCCTGTGAAGAGATGATCAGGCAGGGTAGCCTAGTCTGTTCTGCAGAAAGAAGCTACCCCTGGAACCTCAGTGGCTTAAAATCTAGAAGTTTATTCTTGTTCATGCAAATTCTGACACTGGAAGAGCAATTCTACAGGGTGTTTGTCCTGCACACCGTCCGTCAGTGATTCGGGCTGCTTCACAAATATGGTGCCACCAGATCAAAAGGTGGATTCCAGGTCATCACAGAAGAGGAAGAGAGAAGTGGGGGTTGTGGATCAGTCTTTACATGCTTTGACACTTTAGTTGACACAGATCGCTGGATAGGGCTGCTTATATAAAGGTTATCAGTTCAAACCACCTAGCTGTACCACAAAAGGAAGGAGTCATCTGCTTTCATAAAGGGTACAGCCTAGCCAACCTCATGCAACAATTGTACTCTGTACCACAAGGGGTGAGCATGAGTCAGAACTGACTTGAAGGCAACAGGATTTGGGGGGTTTTTTTTGTTTGTTTGTTTGGTTGGTTGGTTGATTGGTTTGGTTTGGTGAGTGGGAGCTGGTTCTACCTACAGCATATTAATCTGAAGTAGTCACTTTAGGTTTTTTTGTTTGTTTTTTGAGAGATGTGGAAAAGCTCATTGGCTTTAAAGGGGAGTTAACTCTGCCGCAGACGGCCTCCTCAAAATTTCCCTCCCGCTTCAGAAACTAGCAGAGATTTTCAATGAAGGAGCCTGCTGGCACCCGCTGGACATCTCCTTGCAAGGTCAGTCCTTTTGAGCCATTGGGAGGGAGAAAAAAGAGACTTTTATTCCTGTAAAGAATTCCAGCCCCAGAAATCCTGAGGGGGAAATTCTGCCCTGTCCTCTCGGGTCGCTATGAGTCCGAATTGAATTTATGGCTATGAGTTGAGTTGTAATTCCATTCACTTACTGCTCTTGACAGGTTGCTAGATTAGGGCTTGTCTTCCCAAATGCCAGCACTAAACGAAAATGAGCTGTCCGGGCCACAATAAAGGGGTTGGAAATACATCAGGCACACTCATTAGACACCTATGGCAAAATTCAGAACTGAGCATGCTCTGACCCAAGTCATGTAGACCCAGGTGGAAGGTCCACCTGGTCATACAGAATAGGACTTCACAAAAGTGCACCGAAATCAACCAATACGATCGACCAATGTCCTCCAGTGGTGTTGGGAGGTGATAGAAGTAGGCCTGGGCTCCTTGTCGCCCTCCCTTGTTCACGTGCTCTGCAAGTGGAGGGTGAGGCCCTTGGGGGTTCCTGCCGTGGCTCCTCAGCTGGTTCTGCACTCCTGCTCAGGTATTCCTCCCATGAAACCGCCATATTCAGCTGCAAACTTTCCCCACCCCTGCCATGCAGCCCGGCGTGCTTTCCGGAGATACTGGGGACTTTTGGGGACTGCGATACCTGAAACTTTCTTCCATAACATTCACTTGGATTTACAAAACTGTTCTGCCATATGAATTCTTTCAGCGTTGCTAAGCAAGAACTGAGGTCAACCACCCCAGAAACCTAACACTATCAAGTCAATTCTGACTTATATCAATCTAGGGGGTCCTCAAACTATGGCCTGCGGGCCGCATGGCCCTCAGAGGACATTTATTCAGCGCGCCGGGTGTTTTTGCCCCGTTTTTTTTTTAACTTCAAATTAGGTATGTGCAGTGCGCATAGGCATTTGTGCATAGTTTTATTTTTAAACTATCGTCCGGCCCTCCAGCGGGTTTGAGGGACAATGAACTGGCCTCCTGTTTAAAAAGTTTGAGGACCCCTGAAAGGACAACGTAGAACTATGCCTGTGGGTTCCCGAAGTTCTAAATCTTTACAGGAGCTGAGAACCACATCTTTCTCTGTGAGCCACTAGCGGATTCCAACTGGCCGGCCTCATGGTCACACACATTCCACCAGGCTCCTTGAGCCTTAACTTGATAATTTAATGAAATGATACTTCTCCAAGTCACACTGTATCATGGTCTATAATCTTGCTATTCTAATATCAAATTTAAAATAAGGAATATAGTTAAGCTCCAAATCCATAAGCAATAAGATCATTGAATCTCTTTGGACACTATTACTTAAAAAAAGAAAAAACTCTGTCCAATTATTTTCAGCACAGAAAAGCTTCCAGTGTTTACAGCTTAGTATTTAATTGCTTTTTCTCTTCTTCTTTTGCATTGGTGAATCATTTTGAGCTTATAATAATGTCAAAAGAAATAGTTTCCAGAGCCTCCAGGCATTCACTGTGTAATGATCATTTAAAAGATTTCTTGGTTAGAGGGTCCTCAAAAGAATAAAAAGCGTGTCCGCATCCCTGGTCATTTCTATATTCAAAAGAAGAAATTGCTCATCAAATGCTACAAGCCAATTTCTTTCTTCAGCCAAACTGCCCATTTTAGCATCACTGAATTAAGCAAATGGTTCTACATTTCAAAGTCAACAATGATACTCTTTTCCCTTTAACACGAGCATCTTAAACAGCTCAAAAAGTAGTCGAGCTCTTTATTATGGCTTTTCCTGAGAAAGCTGTTTCGTTGTTTATTTTATTTATTCATCTAGACTTTCATGTTAAGATTCGTGTATTTTAAGTTCTGCTAGTCAGGACATTTTAAATGGAGCCAGATTTTTTTTTATACTTTGTCTTTTAAAATATAATGAGGCTGAGCCGTACATCCCTTAATAAAATTTAAAGTCTTCCTATTTCTGTTTGTTTGTAATTTCCCTAAGGATAACTCTTAAAGTAGTAAAACCAAAACCCGCCATAATGAATTACATTTGGTCTACTGGGGGTTGTGGCCAACCTTTAGATAGAAAAATCCAGAGACTCCCTTCTGCATCTCCTTTCCCAACCAAACCCCGGTGGCTGGAGGCTGGAAGGAAGAAAGAGGCTGGGCTGCTGGGGCAGGGTGGGGAAGGGGTAACCTTGCAGATTATTTCAAATTCTACTCTGAAGGCAGAAAGTTATCCCAATGAGATAGCTAGAGATTCACTTCCTTAGAAAAAGATTGAAATTAATGTGTCCCTTAGAAAAGCCAAAGGAAAAAAGTCGTTATTAATTTAGGCAATTGAAGAACTTTGAAAGCCATGTCTAGTACATAAAAACACCTGTCCCTAGAGCCCATCGGCCTAGGAAACTGAATTTTTATACCATGTAAAATAAAGGAAGGTCATTTCTTAGACTTGCTCAACAGAAGATTGTCATTTTAAACCGGTTACTGTAATGAGAAGCTGGGTTTTCGTAAAAAGGACTGAATGCTTGAGTCAGTGTGAAATGAAATTAGAGATGCATGTTCTGCGCATGGCAGCATTTCCGGAGGAGTCTGTGTTCCCGTGACTGCTCTCAATCTGTGTCGTGCCTTCTGGGAAACTCACAGCGTGGTGCCCACATCTAATCTCTCGGACTTTCTTGCCAGCTTTGGAAAGGTGTTGAGTCTGTTGGATCTGCTGCACAGAGACAGCATGCAAGTGGACCCTTCCCACATTCCTCAGAGAGCAGCCCCCCAGTGTAAAGCTGTGGGTGAGGTTTGATGACCTTTGCCCCTTCATCATCCCGCATTCTTTGACGGACCCAAGCGCTCCCCTGAGGCATTACCGGAGAAGCAGCTACCCCATAGTTTCCAGATGGTGGGTATCAGCCTGTGTGCTCATTGGGATCGCCAGAGAGCTGTCCAAAAGACATCTTTGTCCCATCTCCACTGAGTCCGATTTTATTGGCCTGGAATGCAGCCTAGGTGCTTGGATATTTTTCTCTCTCATTAAGTTTTTATTGTGAATTGGGTGAAGGTTTACCAAGATCATCAGTTTTTTATTCAACAATTCATACACATTGTGTTTTATGCCACTTATTGCAATCTCCACAATATAATATGACTTATTCCACTCCCTACTTATGTCTTCTGTTTCCCTTCTGAACTTGGGCCTTGGATTAATACTGCCCTTTTGAGATCAAATGGTTTGCTGTTTTCAGGTTTGTGTGCCTCACTTGTGTAATTGCTCCCATTGTAGACCAATCTATTATTTGGCTGAATATTGAACCACAGGTAGGAGTTCATTTTCAAACTTAGTGAATAAGGACCATCATTTCAGAGGTTCTGTTAGTCCCTATCCAGCCAATAAGCCTGTTCTCTTTTATGACTGTGAATTTTGCTTCACTATCTAGGACCTTTTGATGTGATCCCTTTCAAAGAAGTTGGAATTGATAGTTGGAGATCATCTAGTTATTCTGTGCTCAGAGTCATGAAGTCTAATGTTCATGTGGTCCACTCACCACTCTTTCCTCCAGAGTGAGGGTGACAATACTTGCCACCTAGATGGCCACTTGTGAGCTTCTGAGATCCAGCTGCTACGCACCAGCGTGGATGTCGACCATAGTCTTTACAGTCTAGGTAATGACAATTGTTCTTGGTGTCCTTCACAACTATAATCCCCAGCCCCCAAGCCCAATAAAGCACTCCCTCCAGTTGTTCGGTTATGCCTAAGGAGTTTTGATAACTTCATCTTCTGTGTGCTCCGGAATATTCAATTCCCTGGATGATCAGAATGCTCAGTCAGGGCTCAGAATCTTGGTGTTAAGGCTCCTGGTGAGATCCTGGCACATCAGACACAGAGGTTGTGAGGCTAGAGGATGGGCAGAAGGGGATCATACTGAGTCTAACAAGGAAAGAAAAGGAAATGAAGGATATAAGCAATTAAAAGCAAGCGCATAAATAGATACAAATACACAGATGGCCCTTGCAACATTATTCCCAATCTCGCAAACGAGTCAACGGTCTAAATACCCATCAATAGGTGAATGGATAAGTCAAACATGTTGCCTACGGTATATACAATGGACTACTACTCAGCCATAAAGAGAAATGAACTCTTGACACAGGCTACAAGAGGAATGAACCTCATAAGCATTATGCTGAGTGAAATAAATCAGCTTCAAAAAGGACACATTTTGCTTAATTCCACTTACAAGAAATATCTAGGCTAGGAAAATGAATAGAGACAAACATCTTCCAATTGTTTCCAGGGATAGGTAGGAAGGTAAGTATGGTTGTTACATAATGCCATGTCAATTGGACAAATAAGTGAGGTGGAGTCTTTCTTATACCTATATGAGTGTCCTTGGATTTATTTCTCTAGTCAACCCAGCCTAACCCAGTAGGGCCTGGAGGGGAAGTGCCATCCCTGAGACGATACTGAGCTTCCATAAGGGTGATGACATAATTTTGGAATGGGTAAGGATGATAATATGAACAACATGCAGAATGCCACTTAGTTATAATCTTGTAGAGCGTGGAAGTGACGAATGTTTTGATGCATGTATATTTAGTATGATTTTTAAAGAGTGTACGCAAAAGAGCAATATGGCAAGTCTGTGTTGCCATTTGCTGTTGCTCAGCTAAAAGCGATTCGGGCCTGTGTAGTCCAAAGGGAACCACAGAGGCTCAGGAGGAAAGCTGGTACCATCTCCAACTAAGACTTGTCTGACCAAATGCAGAGTCTCCCTTCAAGTAACTGACAGGTCAGAGGCAGCTCATCTCTGCTGCAGAAGCAATGATTTGTCTCAATTCCCAGACCACTGTCACAACCATGTCTTGTTGCCCTCGGTGCCCCCCTTCCCCACCACAATAAGTCACTAGAAAGCCATGCTTCATTTAAAAACAAACAAATAAACCCCTTCTGCCTCCATCCTGGCACTGTTTCAGCTTATTTAGCATCATAACATATGTCATCTGTTTCCCTAAACAATCTAACATGGACATGGCACGATGGGACTGATGAGTTAGGCAAATGAGTACCAGCCTGCCCTCTGAACACACACGATGGCATTTGACTTGCTGTCAGTAGATGCTGTCGCGTTTCTTCTCCTCTTTCCTGGAAAATAAATATAGAAAAGAAAGAGGCCATGAAAAGGGCTGCAAGATGTTTAGCTCTGGTCTTTCTAGAAAGTGTAGAAAAAAAGCATGTGACCCCTGCCTGCCTTTAGATGCCCCACTCCTCTGGCTGACAAGGATTGCGCACTGACCATGGACAAGACATCTGGATCTGGGGGGAGGATATAACAATTGCCCCCACCAGCAAAGAGTTTCCAGATTTACGGGACTGCACAGGCCAGGGAGCAGCTCATAAAAAGAACAAGAAGAATCGCAAAGGAGGGTGTGCTCCAGCACCACTTCGTCCAGCTGCAGACACATGAAGGCAAAGTTTCCTTTGCTTTCAGTCAAGTTTATGATTTCCGCGGCATCCCTTACCAACACCTTCACAAAGATCTAGGTTCTTGGGTTGTTTCGTTCCAGGGCGGACATCACCTTGGTAAAGCCACACTTTATGGACAGCTCATGGTCCAAGAATTCCACCTATATGTTTTGAAAGGGGCCACGTTAAAACTCCTGGCTCAGACTTTCAGGACTGGGCACAATACAGCAAACCCACCATGGGGACAGCAGGATTTGGTAACACTCTCATCTCCATCACAACCTGGACCTGGCAAAGCTATTTTCTTCCACTCACCATCTTTCAATCAATATTTACTCAGCTATTAGTTGCTCCCCAGGCTCAGCATCAGAAAAGTGTTCAAACGTTACCGAATTGTCCATCTAATGGTAGAGGTCTGTGCAAGGGATATGAGAGCAAGAGGCTCAGAGATGATCAGTGGGTAACGAGAGAGGGATTCACCTTTATCATTTGTAGAAAGCCCCTGAGGCTTAGTCACATTGGCAGACTTTCCCTGGAGCAAGCAAATAAAGCTGCTCCCGGCTCAGCTCCATTCCTGATCTGGTCTTGCCATGAGACTATCCAGGCTTTGTCCCAACCCCACGTTCTGGAAAGCACGAGTGGAAGGAGGTGGATCTCGGGGATACCATGGAAAAGAATGGGCATTGCACAACACTTCATTGTACTCATATGGAGCTTATACAAAGGCCAAGAGATAGAACCAGGTGAGACTGTGAACAGGACAAGGTGATACTGCATGGTTTAAAATCAGAAAAGGTGTGCATCAGGGTTGTATCCTTTCACTGTTCTTATTCCATCTGTATGCTGAGCAATTTATACAAGAAGCTGGTCTATGTGAAAAAGAACATGGCATCAGGATTAGAGGAAGACCCAAGTAATGTCATTAGGAACATTTTCTCACTAAAAATTTTAGGTCATGGCATCAAAAGAGTGTCATTTTAACCTAAATGGGTTTTTAGACCAGTGAAATAACAGCGAGAGTGAGTCAGCATTGTGCACAGAATTGAGCGATACTGGTTCTTTGGGAAATTCATAATCCAACACTGACACTGCTGAGATAAAGGATGACAGTGAGGAAGATTCTACACCTGAGCTCTGTGATGGGCCAACGTGGTGCTCTACTCTCTTCAGGAATGGATGAGCCAGCTCCACCAAGATTCCCCTTTACTGGAGCACCTGCTATGTATGTAGACGTTGAACACAAGAACGCTTTGGCGTTCCTACAATGATTTCTGACCGATGAGGTCATCGAAAAATTGATTATGATAGCCCGGAGGTTTACTTTCAGGTTTTAACCCCTCTTCAGTTAATTTCTGTGCATGGGGGAAGGTTTGGGGCTTGCTTCATTTTCCTACATACGGTATCTCAGTTTGTCCAACACCATTTGTTGAGCAAGCAGAATTTGTCCCTTTGGATATTTCTGTGTCCTTTTTCGAAGGCTAGTTTCCTGTTGACTGGTGAATATATGTGTAGCTTTTCTGTTCGAATCCATTGATCTATATACCTCTCAGTGTACCAATACACTGCTCTCCCTTAGGGAAAAACAACAACAAAAGTTGTATGAGCCCCTATATAATGATTTTTTTAATGGACGATGAACTATTTTCCAGGCCAGCACTATCCTATGTTTGAGCACATTGCTGCAGCCACTGTGTCAATCCATCATGCCTTATAGCCTGCGGTACTCATGTTCAGGTATAGTGTTCTGCCATTCACAAGGTTCACACTGGCCAGTTCTTTCAGAAGTGGAAGACCAGGTCCTCCTCCCTCGTCTCTCTGTCTGGAAACTGCTGAAGTCTACTTGCAGTGAGTGACCCAGCAGGCATTTGAACTACTGGCTGCAAAATTTCCACCATTACAGCCAAATGCAGGCCACCACAGTACAACAGACAGTAACAGCATCTTAACACCACACAAAGGCTCCTCCCTGGGGAGACCACGTGTTCAGGCAATTGCTGCTGTTACACATGTAAGTGGGGGCTACATGAAGTCGCACCATCTCCCGTGGCCCTTCCAGGAACAGGCCATTCTTCTGTTGTTTCTACTGGACTTAGGCTCAGCTGCCAACCTGCCCTCTGCACGCATTCTTCTCCTTACCCTTCCATGTCACCTTCTCTTTGCCCAAGTCAATACTGCTGGTCAGTCACCTACTGGTGGATGCTTGCTTCTGAAGTTTCTGAACCACATTTCCCCATGGTTATGAGACATTGCTGCTGCCACTGCGAGCATTTAACAGGTTACTTTACACCTTCAATGAGAAATCTAGGGGAATAGAAAGAAAGCTGCTTCTTTCTCCCAAGGAGTGGGTGGTGGTTTTGAACCGTTTCCCTTGAGGTTAGCAGCCCAATGTGTAACCCACTACACCAGTAGAGCCTTGGTGGCACTGTCCAGCAATTATTAGACTGCTAAACATGAGGTCAGGGTTTCAAACCTACCAACTTCTCCTTGGGAGAACGATAAAGCTGTTCCCATAAAAGACTGACAGCTCCAGAAGCCCTCTATAGGCTGGCTATGAGTTGGAATTTTGCGGTCATTTAGGGCTTTTTGGTGGCATGTGATTTTTTAGGGCTTTTAGGTTGTTTGTGGACGTTCAAGGTGTGTTTTGGGCATTCGGGTGGTTTGGGGTTTTTAGGGTGTTTTATAAGATTTTAGGGAGTGTTTAAGGGATTTAGGGGTGGTTTTTTAGAGTGTATAGGTATTTTTCAGCACAGTATGGTGTTTTTAGTGATGTTACAGAGTTCCTTAGGGATTTTAGGGTATTTTTAATATTATATGTGTTTTTTCCCCCAGCATTTTAGGTTTTCTTAGGGCTTTCATGGTGTTTTCAGGGCATATATGGGGTTTAGGAATGTTTAGGGTTTGGGAATCTTCTAAGGATGATTTTTTGAAGTTTCACATGTTTGGGTGGGCATTTGGTGTTTTTTTGTGACTTTAGAGTGTTTATGGGATCCTGTCAATTTGCAGCTTTAATTCCACAAAGAAAAGTCAGACAGCAAGCCAGAAAGGAGCAGGAAATGAAGGGGAAGCCCAGGCCACATGTTACAGCTGCCAAGTCCGGAGAACCTAGGTGTGGTCGTTGGCTACCTGGGACCGGGAGTGGGGCTGTGCTCCTGCCCAAGGGTGCTAGGGAGTAAACCAATCTCAGCTGGACGTTTGGCTTTTCTACTACTTAGCCGACTCCATGAACTTTCCCAAGGGCAGCTGGCGAATTGCCAGGGGAACCCAGCTAGACCCCCCACACAAAAGCACAGGGATGGTTACAGGAACAGGAGGTTTCACACAGTGGATGTGCAGGGCTTGGGGTCGGGATTGGGGGCCAAGGTGAGGAAGGGGCAGCAATAAGGCCTGGTCCCAAATAATCAGACACTGAGCAATAAAAGTACAAGGACTGCCAAGAGAACATGGGGACAAAGGATGGCTGGACTTCATTTGATATCTTTGGACGTGCTGTCAGGAGAGACCAGTCCCTGAAGGGACATCAAGTCCATGAAGGACATGATGCTTGGCAAAAAGTGGAGGACGGGCAATAAAACAGCTCGAACCAGCGGCTACATCAGTGGGCATAGTAACAATGGTGAGGATGGTTCGAGACCTGGCAGTGTTTTATTTTACTGCTTGTGTTTTTCTAGAACTGTCTTTCCTGGATGCACGAGGAAGGATAACTGTGCTTGTGGGAAGCAAATGCACAGTGGGCAGCGCTTTGGCCAACATAGGTACACCACCGGCACACAGTGCCCCCTTACTTGGCATCCAAAGTGACAGGATTTGTCTTTCCCCAGAGCTCTCCAGCCCTGGGGGAAGCGGCCCTGCCTTCGGCGCGCCGCCAGGGGGCAGCACTGCTGCTCTCTCACTGGCTACATCTGTGAGGACCCAGAGAGCAGCTCCTTTCTGCTGCTCTCCTCTCAGACTTCTGCCAGAAGCCTTGGCTCCTCCTGGATCCTCCCTTGATTCCCACTCTGCACCTTTGGGGACGCCCAGCCCATTAACTCTCTCCCATCCTTCCTTGCTGCCTCTTCTCCAGATGCCTGAGCTGGGCTTCAAGTAGTTGTAATGTTATGCTTAGGTGAGATGTGTTCAGCTTGTTTACTGTCTGTATACAAGAAAAGAGTGCAGCCCAAGACATCCACCCTTTTGTTCCTCTATGGAAAGCCTGTTACGTGTCATAGTCTTCTCTCTGTGCAGTGCTTTCCTCTGCTGCTGATGCTTTTACATGAAATAGGACTCGGTGTGTCACCGCTACAGGAAATTATCTCTGAAAAAATAATATGCCCAGAACTCAGAAACAGTGTCAGCTTGCATCTGGCATCATGGAAGCATCATGGGTGTGTTTCCATTCATTCGCTCCTGAGTGTCACATGTTAAACTCAGTGCATAGCATAAACAGCAGCAGGCACAAACTGAGACAAAGCACACCCTTTGCTGTGAAGCACATTCCGACTCCTGGCTGCCCCTGTGCCACAGAGTAGAACTGCCCCGCAGGGGCTCCCTAGCTGTCATCTTTACAGAGGCACATGGCCACACCTCCCTTTTGGGAAGCCACTGGGTAGGTTTGAACTTCAGGGTTGTAGTAGTTGATATTGTAGAGCCCTGGAGTCAGTTCGGATTCATAGGGGCCTGTGCACTAGAGAGAGAAACAAAGCCCAATCCTGCGCCATCCTCGCACTTGTTACTGTATTTGAGCCGATTCTCGCAGCCACGGTGTCAATCCACCTAAGTAAGGGTCTTCCTCTTGTTTGCTAACCCTCTGCCAAAAATGTTGCCCTTCTTGCAGGACTGGTTCCACCATAGTAATATGTCCAAAGTACCTGAGACAACGTCTCCGCATCCTCTTTCAGATCTCCTGCCTTTAGTTTGTCAGCTCACTTCGATGGAGTCGATGCTGAGCCATAGCGACTCTATGAGATCAGAGCAGAACTATCTCTGTGGGTTTCCCAAAGGCTAACTCTATGGGAGTAGAACGCCTCATCCTTTTCTTCTGAGGACTGACTGGTGGTTCCCCACTGCTGACATTACAGTTGACAACCAAGGCATAAGCTACTATGCCACCAGAAGTCCCTTGCCCCTGTGCAATAACCAACACCACCTACACACAAAACCCACCCCTTCTCTGTCAGTTTGATGTATGGTGATGGCTTGAGTTGCTATGAAATTGGAAGCTACTAGGGGGAACCCGACAAAAACTACAATTTTTTCAAAACTATGCATTTAAATTTTTTATCCCCTTCATAGTACTCTCCATTACACTTCACACATTTGTCTAATCTGTGATTACATTCTTGGAAACATTTTTCAAACTCAGCAGTTTGGGTGACACCCTTGTTTTTACCCCCACCTCTTCTGTGTTGTCAAACCACTGTCCTTCATTCATGGAAACAGAAAGAAGTCACATGGAGTGAGTTCAGGTGATTAAGATATGAGGGACAAGAGAGGCATGCTTTTTGGGGGGATGTTTTCATACTGTTATTTCTTTTTTCTTTTTTTATAATCATTTTTTGGGGCCTCATACAACTCTTATCACAATTGATACATACATCATATTTGTACATTCATTGCCCTCATCATTCTGAAAACATTTGCTCTCCACTTAATCCGCTGGCATCAACTGATAATTATTCCCCATCCCTCATGAACCCTGAATAATTTCTAAATTATTATTTTGTCATATCTTACACTATACAATATCTCCCTTCAGCCACTTTTCTGTTGTCTGTCCCCCAGGGAGATGGTTATATGTAGATCCTTGTCATCGGTTTCCCCTTTCCATTCCTCCCTCCCTCTACCCTCCTCGTATCGCCACTCTCACCACTGGTCCTGAAGGGATCATCCGCCCTGGATTCCCTGTGTTTCCAGTTCCTATCTGTACCAGTGTACATCCTCAGGTCTAGCTAGATTTGTAAGGTAGAATGGGGATCATTTTAGTTGTGGGGGAAGAAGCATTTAGGAGCTAGAGGAAAGTTGTATGTTTCATTGTTGCTACAGTGCACCCTGACTGGCTCCTCTCCTCCCTGCTACCCTTCTGTAAGGGGATGTCCAATTATCTACAAATGAGCTTTGGGTTTTCACTCCACACTCCCCCGTATTCACAAAGATATGATTTTTTTGTTCCGATGATGTCTGATACCTGATTCTTCCGACACCTCGTGATCACACATGCTGGTGTGCTTCTTTCATGTGGGCTTTGTTGCTTCTCAGCTACATGACCACTTGTTTAACTTCAAGCTTTTAAGACCCCAGAATGTATAACTTTTGATAGCCGACCACCATCAACTTTAGTCACCACATTTGCTTATGCACCCATTTGCCTCCAGCAATTGTGTTGGGGAGGTGAGCATCACGGAATGCCACTTTAATACAACAAAGTATTTTTGCATTGAGGGAGTACTTGAATGGAGGCCCAATGTACATCTGTTACCTTAATACTAAACCTATAAATATATGCATATAGATCTATTTCCCCATCGTTATACATAAATATATTTACATATGCACATGCCTTTATTTAGACCTCTATAAATGCCCTTTGCTTCCTACCTCTTTCCTTGATTTCCTTTTACTTTCTGATTGTCCCACTCTCATGTTCAGCCTTCATTTGTGTTTCAGTAATTCCTCTCGGTTACATTACTCTTGGTTACACTCTACCAAGCCTCCTACACCCTCCTCACCATCTATTTGGATCACTTGGTGTTCCCTTGTCCCTGGGTTTGTTAACAGCACTTCCTTTTTCCCTACACCCCCCTTTCCCATCTCCCCCCCCACCAGCTGTCAGTCCCATTGTTTTCTCCTCCAGATTGTTCATCCAGCCTATCTCATTTAGACAGACCTGTGGAAATCATAGCATGCACAAAAACGAGACAGAGCAAACCCAAGCAACAAAATGAAACAAAAGAACAACACCACCACCAACAAGCCAATGACAAAAAGCAAAACAAAACACAAGAAAGAAAAGCTTTTAGTTAGTTCAAGGACTGTTTGTTGGCCTTTAGGAGTGTTTTCTCATAGAGTATGATGGGTCAGCTAGCCCTGGCCCCAAAGTCTATTTTTGGTATTCCCTGGGGACTTCGTTGCTCTGTTCCCCTTCCTGTTCTGTTGTACACCCTTAGTATTTTGCCTCGGTGTGCTGGGATCAGATCGGGCGATAGAGGCATGCTGTTTTTTTTGTGTGAGCAGGTGCACTGTCGTGGTGGCAAAACCAGTCCCCTGTCTACCACTAATCAGTCCTTTTTATTTTAAATAAATCATTTGATTGGGGGATCTTACAGCTCTTGTAACAATTCATACACCAATTTGTATGAAGCACATTTGTACATACATTGCTATCATCATTTCCAAACATGTTCTTTCTCCTTGAGCTCCTTTTTTCCCCTCCTCCCACCCACGTGAACCACTGATACTTTATACATACTTTTTATTTTTATATTTTACGCCTCTGCTGTATCCCTTCACCCAAACTTCTGCTGTTTGTTCCCCTGGTTGGTGGAGTGGGGCTGTATGTCCATCATTGAGATTGGTTTCCCCTTTCTTCTGCTTCTCCCCCCTACCTTCCCTCGTGGTGTTGCTACTCTCAGTATTGGTCCTGAGGGGTTTATCTGTCCTGGATTCTGTGTGTCGGAACTTCTAGTCAATAGCAGTGTGCAAGCTCTGGTCTAGCCAGACAACTCAGACCTTCTTACACAATATCTTCAGAACCTCTATATAGGAAGCTTGATTAACAGTCTGACCTAGTGCAATGACTAAACTCCAAATGCACTATCACCCTCACATCAACAAAACCAAACAAATGAGCATCTTCTTGAAGTTTGAGTTCACTTGACGAGGTGTATTTGAGTGAGGTGATGATGGCGTCTTACACTGACTTGATTTATGTTTGCATTCTGGCTTGTGAGAAGAGCACAAGGTCTTGTCACCAGCAATGACCTTGGGGAAAAAGTGTGGGTGCACTAGCTCAGAGCAAGTTGCCAGATGCCTGCCCAAACAGGAGAATGTATATTTTGAAATGTGTACCCAGTGGAGCTTTGTACCGCTTGGTTTTTTGGCGGGGGTGGGGTGGGGGTGGGGGGAAGGCCGGCTACTCCTTTGTAGGTTAGATAATCTGAGATGTGCTATTTGAAATTTCCTGGGGCCAGTTTTAGACAAAACTAGAAAAGTTAATTTTGCTGTATGGAAAAATCTGACAGTCTGGAAGTATCTAATTTTCCTCACATGCCATCATTCCCCTAGTAGCATTATTCCTAGTTAAAGCTCTCCTCTGTTCCTCCTTAGGGTTTCCCCCACTACCTGATGTTCCTTTTCTCCTACTCATCATCAAGGGACTTGTGTCCAAAGTGAGGACAGCAAATAAGAGACCCTCCTGACTCTCTGTTAAGAAGGGTGCTCTGGTGCATGCGTGTGTTTATGTGTGCACATACAATCGCATTTGAATTTTGTTGGAAGAGGCTTCATAGAGACCGAGAGTGACATGGTTAGAGCTGCTGCACATGTAGAGCACTGTACTCTATGGTGTTCTAATTCAAATGCATGTAAGGTCCAAGAGAGGTAATAGAAGCAAGTGACCAGGGTCAGGGAAGGCAGTAGGAGGAACTGAGGGAGCCTGAATGCCTCACACCCTGCCAGTTTCACTGATTCTTGGATGGGAGAGTACCAACCTAGTGCTGTGAAATCTTCGCAGTTTTCAGAGGCTTGGGGGATTTTAATTTTGTATGTAAAAAATAGACATCTAAATGCTTGTAATTTATTGATTTCGATAAACACACTGAATGCCAGTACTCAAGTCAAACAAACCAAACTGACAGCCATCGAGTCTTTGCCAACTCATAGTGACCCTATTAGACAGGGTAGAACTGCCCCTCAGTTCAGCTCCCAGCCCTGGAGGCCCACCAGTTCCTCGTTATTATCATGAGGAATACTATTTTCACAAGAGCGTTACATACCCCTAGAGACTAAACCATAAAGCCATATAGGCTTTGACCATCAATTCTGATATGCTTTTTCCTCAAACTGATGGGTCATTTGATGGAATCCTTGTATTACTTCCCTAACATAAAAATTAATCAAGCAAAGGAGATTCAGTGCTCAGTACTGCAGCCCCCTATTTAGAGATTAACTCTTAAAAACCACCACCACCACCACCACCACCACAGGCACCTTATCTATGTTGATAAAAACTTGAGTAGGCTGTATAAATATCTCAAGTATTTAGGATAAAATGGATTCTTTTTCTACTGTCACATATTTAGTTTGAGTTATGTGTTTCCATCTGAACACAAATTAAATAGACCTCATTGACATCTTTTCAAAATGCCATAAAAATTAAATGATTACCTTAAAAGATACTCAGTATAATTAGGCATCAGAAAAATGTACATCAACACTAGAGCGAGATAGTGTTTCAACCCATCAAGATGACACTAGCCAAGAATATTAAAAATACCATTGAGTGCTGGAAGAATGAACAGATTTGTGTCAGAAGAACAGTCTGAAAGGTCCTTAGAAGCAAGCACGGGGAGACTTCACATGCTTTGGATATGTTATCAGGAGATGCCAGTCCCTGGAAAAGGCTGAAATGTTAGGTTCAAGTATA
The DNA here is from genome assembly GCF_050624435.1 of Tenrec ecaudatus. Classification (NCBI taxonomy): domain Eukaryota; kingdom Metazoa; phylum Chordata; class Mammalia; order Afrosoricida; family Tenrecidae; genus Tenrec; species Tenrec ecaudatus. The sequence goes on from NW_027457565.1 coordinate 278,105, forward strand.
ACAACAATTTTGAAGATGGTGTAGGACTGCGCAGTGGTTCATTCTGCCTTGAGTTGGAACTGACTCAATAGCACCTAATGCTAAAAGCTAGATGCTTTTGATCCTAAATGAAAAGTGGATGGTCCAGCCTCCATACCAGCTACGTGGACAACTGCCCCTCCCCCCAGAAGAATTTACCTTAGAAGACGGCACTGAACCTGTAGCTAGGGGAGATGGACATGTCTGATCAGAGCACACAGGGGCAAATGAAGGGGGAGGAAGAGAGTGGAGCACACACTGGTCCACCAGGCTTGGAGGATGATTTTGGCACTCTGAACAGCCAATGTACAGAGTGGACCATATGGCTGATCCCACTATGAGACATGCCATCCCTTGCTGGCCCAGGGCCCTATGGGGACAATACCGGAGACTCTGTGTTGGGACTGACCCGACTGGCCCTCCAACACGGAGGCAAATCACTAAAAGCATGCAGCAGAGCAACCATGGGAGCAGAGCGGGTAGCCCCTGAGGGAGTACAAAGGACAGACTCTGGGGCCAGAGCATGATACGCCATCAGACCTGACTGAAGGACACACCTATAGAAAAAAAAAAAAATCAGACCTTGATCTATTTACAGGTTTTTCTTTCTTAAAAAATTTTTTTGTCTTTTAATTAATTTACTCTTTTATTGATCATTGGTTTTCTGTTGTTGTTTTTTTGTCATCACTGTGTTCTCACCCATCGCCTATCTTGCTATGGTTTGATTTTTGGTGCATATTATTATCTCAACAGATCTATCTAGATAAGATAGGCTGGAAGAATAGTCTGGAGGAGAAAACAACAGGACCAATGGTTCCCGGGGACATGGGAGAGAGAGAGGAGGGGGTAAGGAGGTGATGCTGACCAATCCAGCGACAGGGGAGCAACAAGTAATCCAAAATCCGTCGCAAGGAGGGTGTGAGAAGCCTGGTAGGTATTCAGCAAGGGCAATGTAACCAAGAGAAATTACTCAAACCCAAGTGAAAGCTGAGCATGATAGTCGGACAAGAGGAAAGTAAAAGTAAATAGAGGAAAGAACTAGGTGACAAAGGGTATTTCTAGAGGTCTACATACTGGCATGTACATATGTAAATATATTTATACAGGAGGGTTCGTAAATAGATCAACGTGCATATATTTATAGACTTAGTATTAAGGCAGTAGATGGACATTGCCAAATACTTACTCAATGCAAGGACACGTTATATTAAATTGGCATTCCATGATGAACACCTTTCCAACATGATGGTTGAAGAAAAATGTGTGCACTAGCAAATGTGGTGAAGAAAGCTGATGGTGCCTGGCTATCAAAAGTTATAGCATCTGGGATCTTACAGGCTTGAAAATAAAGAAGCGGCCATCTAGCTCAGAAGCAACAAAGCCCACATGGAGGAAGCACACCAGCCTGTGTGACCATGAACTGTTGAAGGGATCAGATATCAAGCATCAAAGAACACAAAAATCATGTCATTGTAAATGAGGGTGAGTGCAGAGTGGAGACTCAAAGCCCATTGGTAGGTAACTGGACACCCCCTTCCTGAAGGGATGTGGGGAGGAGATAAGCCAGTCAGGGTGCAGGGTAGCAACAATGAAACATGTTTCCTCTAGTTCCTAAATGCTTCCTCCCCCCACTATCATGATCCAAATTCTACTTTACAAATCTGGCTAGACAAGGGGATGTACAGAGAGATCGCCTTGGAGATTGGGTGGATGTTCCCACAGTAGCGTGGAGCCTCACAAGTGGTGGTCAGGCGTTTCCCCCAGTCACTTGTAGGACCTCAGGATTTAGGCTGGGGATGCCCCCACTTTTTATAGGGGAGAACAACCTGTGGCCTGGTGTGTGGGAGAGGACCAGCGTGAATTCCCCAGCTGTTTGCCACACCAATAAGTGGGGGGTGGGAGCTCCCTCAGTTGGGCCTTCAGGTTTGCCCTAGGCAGAGGGGAGTGGCCTGGAGACAGCTATTGTCTTGTGATGGGAAAGAGAGTGAAAGGAGAGGAAAAAGAGAGAAAGAGGAAGACACAGACTGGGGCAATAATGCCAACCAGACTGACAACCACTCACCCACACACAACTAAAATGCACAGAGTAAACAAAGGTGACAACAGTAAAAAAAAAAAAAGAAAAGAAAACAACTAAAAAGGAGAACCAAATCTGTGGAGGCTGTGGTAGGAAGTAGAGAAGAGCTTGATGGAGCGGAGAAAAGCAGAAAACCTGTAAGAAGAGCCCAATAAAAGGGAAAAGAGAGAAGAGAAAAGGAAGGAGGAGGAGAGAGTATTTTTTAAATGGTTAAAGAAATAACTGACCCTGTGTTATGCTGTGTGTAGCTCTGACTCGTCCTGTGTGCAGTACTGTCTTAGGGGTCAGGCTGCCCACTAGGAGGACAGGGTTGCCCTAGGCAGAGTGTAGGGCTCTGGAAACCAGCAGTGGTATGTGCAAGCAATGAGAGGGAGCAGAGGGAATCGTACAAGCTAAGAGAGAGGTGAAGAAAGCAAAGACAGAAAGAGGAAGGAAAGAAAAAGAGAATAAAGAGAAAGAAGGAAATAAATCCAACTGAGTTCACTAAGGTTGGCTGTGATGGTAAAGAGCAAGGAGAGAGAGAAGGAGGAAATAAAGTATAAAGTAGTAGCTGATCCCTGATTGCTTGGATGAGGGGCCAGAGGGGTTTAGACACTGCTCCAACAATGGCAGGTCAGTGTGCCCTTTTAATGCCGGGACCCAGTGGTGCTGGGCAGAATTGCCCTAGTTGACGAGATCACCTTAGAGGCATGACGGAGGTTTCTTCAACGGTGCAGCGCACTGTAGGTGTTTGTCCCAGGTGCCTTGTGTGGTGTACAGCACTCCCACAGAGGGCAGGCTGGAGTGCCTCCTGCTATTTGGGTTGATTTGCCCTAAGCGGAGGGAAGTGACCTGGAAGCCTTTATTGGCATATGAGAGGAGAGAGTGGGAGAGAAGAGGAAAAAGAGGGGAAAAGGGGAAAAAAAGAGGGATAAAGAAGAAAGCGAGTAAATAAAAGCCCAACACCAACCTGAGCACGTTGAAACTGAGTGCGGTGGAAAAGTTAGAAGGGCTAGTGAATAAAGTGAGAATAAGTAGAGCAGTGGGTAAGGAGGTAATGATACTTGATCACCTGTCCTTGAGGCCAGAGGAATTCCAACTCTTCCTCAAGGTCACGGGGTCATGGACTTGTAAGGTCTCTCTCTCTGGCCTAAATTCCAACCCCAGTCCTTGGCTCCCCGCGAGAAAAATTTCATGCGGAAGCCGGGTTCGTGATCCAAGTGAATTTAATGAGAGTTAAAAGAAGCATCAGGTTTTACAAGGCACCCATAGGATTCCTTTGACCATGGGGCCTGGCAGAGACTGCCTCAGGTCATGCAAGGATCTCTCTCCTCCCAGGAAGACGACCAGACCACCCCTCTCCCTTCTGGTCCCTGCCTTTTCAAGGGTTCCCGGGGAGGCTGGTGAAGGACCCCAGGTCAATCCCATTGGCTGAACTGCAATCATCTGGCCCAGGTGGGCTGCTCCAGGTGCAACATCCATCGGAGCCCACGGGCAGGAAAATCCAGCTTTCCTATGCTGGCTCTCCTGGGCATGCGTTAATGGACTTTCCCATCCCTGATGTAGGGTTCCACAGATGCTGTGTGAGATTACTTCAAAAGCAAGATCGCGCCCGTGGCCAGGGGTCACTTGGGTGCTGGAGTACCTGCCTTGTGCTGCATGTAGCACTGCAGCAGGGGCTGGGAGGGGGCACTGGGGGGCTCCCTCAGCCCCGTCTAGGGCTCCAAGACCGGCAGGGCCTCCCCAGCTATGTGTAGAATCACTGAGAGGGAAGCTTGTTGTCCTATCTAGACTGCTGATGCTTCCTAGATCAGAGGATTTTCTTTTTTATCCCTCTGGCCAGCTAGAATGAAATTGTCTCCCACAGTCTCTGGGCTACAGCTCAGTGCTGTTTAAGGCTGACACTGCTACAGCGGGTCTTTGTTATGGTAAAAGCTGCCAGGCCCTGTGGCTGAGTTCTGGCATTCCTTAGCTAGGTTGCTTCTTATGCTGATTTATGTTAAGGGACTCCCCTATGTGGTGCTTGGAGCTGAGCAACCAGACTTGGGTTTGAGTTTTAAACCAATCATTTATGTTTCACCCTTAAAAAAAATTCTACTTGTGATGTGCTCAGATTTGGTGGCTGTCAAGCTGACCCCCAGAGGGGGAGATCCAGCTTATCAGGGGGGTTGTTTACTAGTCGGCCAATTGGAACTAAATTTGCTCCCTGGACTCCCGACTTTCTGCCTTTTTCTCCCACACCATGATCTTCCTAAGGTAATAATATATTTTTTCTTCTACTCTAAATTATAGCTACCCACCACCAACCCCTGACCGTGAGCTCAAGGCATCCAACCGCATGGAGAGCTCAGTGTGGGGTTCCCCTCGTGTCTGAGATTCTGCCCCCTCTCAGGGCGTCCACCTGCAGGGATCCCTGCTCCAGGCAAGGGGCATATCTGGCGCCTGCCACTTCGTCAAAATTATAGTGCTTTAAAGCATTCTTGGTTTGCTTTGTGAGTGGAAATCCTACAAAAGAAGGGGTTCAGGAGAAACCCTGTTACCCTAGTTCTAATTTCAGAACTCCACCTCCCCGTTTCCTTCACCTAATTTCCTATTTTTCTGGTCTGGCAGCAGGAGCTCCAGATAGATGGGTCCTATCTGGTCGCCATTTTCTCTGAATCCCTCCATCTATTTTTTTTACACTCTTAAAAAGTACAAAACATTTACTCTACAAGCGCAAACAGATTTTCAAAAGCAGGGAAAAACCTGAACGTTCAGTACATGGTTCAATCGTCTTTTCATCTCTGCGCCCTAACTATGCTGAGCTCCATGGAACTCCATGGAGGGGAGCTATTCTGGCGTCATCGAGCCAAGTGAGTGTTTTGAATTACCTCAAGTGAATATTTGACTGGAAAGCATAGGGTGTAAAAAACCCCTGAAATCAGATGGTACATATCTATCACAAAGAACAGGGCCTTGTACTTAAACCTTTTTTCTGAAAATAAGCAGCCATCTAAGTGAGATGTCAACTAAGTCCGCCCAGAACAAGCAGCACAGCCAGTGTGATGCCAGGGTGATAAATAATAGAATCTCAATCTGCAGGTATAAACAAGAATCAGAGCTTAAGTTCGGAACACCCAGTTTGCAAAAGGACTCAAATGCACATGCGGGGTGAATTCCCTCTGACCACAGTCCATGGACATGAACAGATACAGTTAAGTTCAAATGTAACACCTCATCATTTGATCTCTTCAGACTAATTTTAATTTGGTTCCAGTTTTTAGTATTTTTCACTTTCTGTTCGATTGAGGTTTTTCTCTCTTTTATCATTGTTAGTTTTTCTTTTCTACTTGTTTCTTGATTTTGTTTTGTATTTTTTTTTTAATACATATGAAATCCAGGAGAGGTAAATCCAGAGAGACACTAACAGAATTAACAATCTCCTAGGGACAGGCAGGGAAGATTTGGGGGAGTGAGGGGGGGGGGCTAACAAAAATGAATATAAAAGAAGGAAATGTTGTAAACCTGATTGTGATGACGATTACACAAATCTTAATATGACTGAAGTATTGAATGATATATGTGAATTATATGAGAATTAAAATAAAACAAAAGCTGAGGTCAGAGATAGGGCAGCAATTTAACCCTGAATCTCTTGGTGAAGATTGAATGTCATTTTGTGCCAAGAGCCCATTTTTCCACTCATGAAGTTTGGGGAACCGGCCATGCTCCTTCATCACTGTTCTTACCTCAATAAATGGGTACAGTTCACTCTTCTCCCTTTTCTTCTCTGTCACATACTTTGCAGCAGTCAGGGGAACAGAACTTACAGTCCTGAAAGGGATCCATGAGTGTTAGTCCAGGTAGACTAGAGAAACAAATCCACACTCATATGTGTATAGGAAAGACCTTTATATACAAGAACAGTTGTATATTGAGAAAGCATTCCAGCCCAACCAAGATCAAGTCCATAAGTCCAATATTAGCCCATGTCTGATATCAATCTATAATGTTCTCTTCAGACTCATGAAACACCTTCAATGACCCCAAATGCAGGAAGATCACAGGTCAGTAGTTGCAAAGTCTTCTGCATCCAGTGGTGGTAGAAGCATCTCAGCTTTGGCAGGGTCTCCATGTGGCTCCTCCAGTTCCCAGGGCATGGGTTCTATCAGTGTGGTGCCATGTGTCTTGTTAGTAGGACATCTCTCAGGGAATGAGCAGAAAGATAGTCTGCTGCCTCCAAGGAGGAAATACTAGATTTCCCAGAACCCTGACGGGAAGGCCAGGCCCACAAAGAGGCCTCATTGGCCATAACCCAATAGAGAGACTAGAGTCTACCCCTTCACTCTTAATCCTCTCAAGTCCCAAATTGACACCAGATTGTATAACTACAACAGACCACCCCTTGTCCATTTGACATTTTCACAAAATTCTTTAGCCATATATAATTTCAAAACAATAATAGAATCATATCAGTATCTAACAGTATAATATGAAAATGCATACATTTCACTGTGTGCCACCCTCCTTTAAACATAATATTCTGTAAGTGATGAAACAAAAATATCCTATGCTTAACAATTGCAGTTAAGGTACACCCACATATTAATCCTATAAGTCTATGAATATATTACAGTATCTATGAAAGCTTGTAAGCTAGCAATTTCATAACTTTATCTGGCCCATTTTGGCTATCCAGTTTCTCTACTGCCTACTTCCATCAACCCAGTGCTCTGAGGAGACAATCATATTCTTCAATATAAAGAGTCTTCATGCCAGTTGGAACCTTGTGAAGTCCACATCCACAAGAAAGTCAAAGCAGGACAGTTCGTCTATACAGTCTGCAGCAGTATATACCAGTGCACAGGCTCAACATTCTTCTCTTCATCTGGTCGGGTTCGGGTCAAGTCAATGTGGGCTCCCTCTCTTGGCCTCACCTCAGTGTCCATTGGTCGCATTGCCTTTAGGCCTTGGCCCCATCACCAATTCTCCACAACTCTAGTCCCCTCGGAGTAGGTCATGGACTTCAAACCAGTCAACCCGCTCTCATCTTCTTCTCTACTGCCTGTAAACCAGGTCCACGAGTGTCAGTGATCAGAATGAACCCGCTGCTCTATTGCTGCTATTCTGCCACTTTCACTCAACAAGCAGATCCAGGTGGTCACCTAGCAATCATTTCAGGCTTCTACAGGCTCCCTTGAATGTTCAGTACTAGAAAGGAGTTTCTTCAGGCTTTGAGATTTTTTCCAATTTCTGACAAAAACCACTATTCAAAATTCAAATATTACAAAAGTTCCCTTTTAATGCACATGAAGCTCTTCCTCACAGTGGGAGCAGTGCACAGAAACGGACCTTGATGCTGGGCTGCTCTGTGCGTGCTTTGGTCAGTTGGGAGCTGCTGATTCACAGATTCACTTCACGTGGATGAAGATGCTTGTTTGCTTCCCCGTGAGTTTATTGCGCTTCAACAGAGAAGAACCCTGTTCTTGGGTTTTGCCTCTGCCTTGCTCCTAGCACCGCTGGAATAGAAAGATCACACATGATTTTTTTGTTGTTGTTTCAAAAACCAGAAAAGAAATGCCGTGTACCTGTTAGGTAAGTAGAGGCAGAACTGAGGGTGGTCGCTGTGCATGCCAAACCTCCTCCCCATCACAGACAGTTGAAAGCTGCTTCAGGCTGGAAAGATGCACACATTTAGGTCCTTGTGACAGGAAGCAGGTCAACCTGGGCGGGCCCCCATCTAGACCAGGTGGGCTTAATTCAGTCAATGGGGTCAAACAGTACCGTCAGCCATGCCTACCAACAGGGTATGGGTGGGGGCCTCAAACCAGCTGTCATGCAACCCAGCGTGCGTGGGCTGTCCAGTCCGCCCCCACCCCCCACGAGCATATTTGCCTCTTCTATCCTTTATAAAGTCACTTGGATCACAAACTAGGTTTCTGCGTCAATTGGTTCTTGTGTGAAGCCAAGGACAGAGGTACATTTCTCCCAGAGAGAGCCCTCACATAACCAAATCAGATTATAGCCTTCAGTGTTAGTGTTCCAACGAATTTTGGGGGAATATCTCAAGTGTTAGTGGTAAGGACACAACTCAATCCATATTATCTCTTTATTTTGCTCAGCCAGATGCTTGCCCTTTGAGCCTGAATTGTTGCAAGGCTTATTACCCCATCAAGTGTTCCCAGAGCAAGCCCTAAATGGGCAGTAGTCACACACAAGGAAGATTTGCAGGGGACACTGTTAAGAATGATTAATGCTTAAGTGTTCCTTGTCTCCCCAAATGTACCATCTGGCAGAAAATTTGTTAGATCTCTCTCCTGGGAGAGATATACCTCAGCTCTTGAATAACTCTCCTGGTCATAGAAGTCAAATTCCAAGCTTTTCATCCAACATTCATAAAGCCAAATAAATGTTACATAAACCTAAGTTCTCTATCTTGGATAAGAAAAAGTAAAACCATGACTTGAGAAGGTTTTCATTGAGGACAGAGACAACTTCAGATATTCTAAGCCTATGAAATTGGTCATGATTCAGGCAACTTGCCAAGGAAGCACGTAATACCTAGGTGGGAGGTGGAATGAATAAGAACTTGCACTAAGATTCCATTCCATCAGGTGCAGCTGGTGAATTTGGAGGCCCAGAGCAGGCAGTGGGAGAGAGAAGACCAGAGCAGGGGAGGGATGTGATGAGCTGGAGGGTAGAGGGAGGGATTATGTGTTGTCCTGCTGTCACCTCCCACCCCACTGTGACCCTTTAGTGATGTGGGCCCAGGTTTGTGATGCAAGTGGGTTTGAAGCCAGAGGGGACTCAGAGTGCTCAATTGCCTGAGTGCAACCGCTGTATCCAGAAGATGGAGGAGATTCTCTTTCTGCTGGAACTGAAAAGTGCTTCCTGGCTGACCTACCAATACCCCACCTGGTTCACTGTTTTGACCTTGGGCATCCTGTATGGAGTGGGTTGCTTCTTCCTGGTCCTCCCCTTCCTTCCAAATACTCCACCTGTGCGACCACCCAGAAAAAGGATAAAGGTAAGAAATTCTCAACCCAGCCATAGGAGAGATTGATTTTTCCTTGTTTTATAAATTTTTCCTTTCGTAATTAATTTCCTGATAGGGGAAATCTCAAGAAAGAAGAGACCATCAGCCCTGGCTTTGGAATGTTGATGAGGGCTGGTGCGTCCTTACTCACTGTTAGGACTTTGTTCACTGCATTGGTATCATTTTATCCTTGCCGGCTTATGTTGATTTTCATTATTTCTGTTGGCTTTCCCTGTTTGTGAAGCACAGGAGGCGTGGAGGCATCATGATCATCATGGACACAAGGGTTGACAGAGTTGCAGGTGGAGAGATCTCATGGCAGAGGGAGGGATTGTGAGATCAGCAGTGTGGAGCACTCCCCCATCGGGATGCTAGGGAGTGAAGGGGGATTGATTTCAAGACGAAAAAATGAAGGAGGCCAGAGGGGACAGAGAGCTTTAGACCTGACTGTGATTACACAACTCCTTTTGAAGGCAATTTAACCATGGAGGGGGGGAATTGTTGTTCTAAAATGGATATGGTAATCATTGATTGTACCATTGCCCTTGATCTGATTGAACGACTGAACTATTGAGTCGTATGATATGTAAATCATTTGCCAGTAAGATGTGCATTCAAAAAGATTTCTCTTAGAAAACCTCAGATCACCCATCTCTAATTGTTATAGAGGGCAATAGGTAAAAATCCTCAATATAGTGACTCAGTGGCTGAGGACTAGATGACTAGACGTTTCAAAGGGCAGCTCTCATCACTGGGTCCTCAGTCTCTTTCCTTGAGCTCCAGTCTCTGGGCCAAGGCTCCTTTTCTGTCTGGGCTAATTGAGAAAGCATGGCTGACCCCGGGGAGGAAGTGGTCAAGGGCTGGCCCAGAGCTTCAGCCTCCATAATCAAAATCTTTCCCACCAGAACACTGAGTGCTGAGAGTGTGTGCTCTCCGTGAGCAGAGGAAGGCTGACGGAAGAAATGCACTCTAGGTCTCACACAGAAGCTGGTTTCTGGGCTTTAGTCATTCCATGGAGATTGTCATTCTTCTAATCACCAGTAAATGCCTGCAGTTTGTCACAAAGAACAGACGCAGGATTGGATTCCAGCCTGACTTCCTCTCTTGTGCCCCAGACTCAGGTGGAGACAAGGAGAAGCAGCAGGTCAAGGGACAAAGGTGACGCTCTGAAAGGTAAGGTTCTGCCCATTCAACCAAGTTCTGTAAGCTCTCCTGTCCCCTCCTCTGCAGGATGCCAGTGGCAAGAGCCCGTCTCTCTCAGGTAATAATCCTGAACAAAAGGATACTGGGGATGGAAACAGAACCCAGATATTTCCCAGATGTACAAGAGGGGCCTAGGATGGGATGAAGGCTGGCCAAGGTAGGACCCAGTAGGGATCAGTAGGGGTGTCAGGAGCAGTTTCTGGTTGATTTGGAGGTGGAACATCGAGGGGGTAACTGCGAAAAGCTATGTAACTTTGCCAAGGTTCAGATTGCTCACTGAGACCCCACAGACAATATTGGAAACCGATGCTCCTTGAAATGCCAAAGCACCTCCTGCCTGTGGGAGTAAGCTATCATTTGACCTTGAGCTCTGGAGAGTCCAACGTCCTAAGTGCACAGCCCGTGTGACATTCCTTTCGGTCTTCTGGGAGGGCTGCACCATAACGGTTCTCCTGATTTGTAGCTTTCCGAAGCTTCCTGCAAGAACTATATGGCGCTCAGAACCTGCGTTTGCGTCGTAGGCAGAAGTAAGTAACCTTCCTGCTTCACCGCGGGGTGCATCTTCCAACCAGGGTGCCTGTGTGGCCTCGGGCTGCAGAGCAGCTGGGATGCGCTGGTTTGGGGGACACTTTCAGGGATGGGCAGAGAATGACAGGAGTCCCGGGCAGTGGGGTGGGGCAGGAAGAGCAGGCCATCAAGGCTTGGGGAGGGGCTGAGCTTGCACCGACCCTTGCTAGCCTGCTAGGTCTCTTGCCCCTTCAGTCCTGGCTGTAATCTGGTCCTTCTGTCTCCTGCAGCCACTTGGGAAACCCGCCTGACACTGGCAGCTTTGGTCAACAGAAAGCTCAAGCCCTCTCTGGTAGCTGGCGAAATAGAGGGACGGCTGAAGTCCACGTCGGTACGCGCGCCCCACACGGTTCTGCGGCTCATCCATTCCGGACACCTAGGTCTCAGAACTCCACCCTTCCACGGGCCCAGATGTGCCTCTCAACTTCTCATGTCTTACCCGCCTTGAGTCAATCACCAGACTGCGCACATTCCCGTGAACCTGACAGTCTTTCACCCACACCACTGGCTCTTCCCTCACCCAGTGCCAAACCCCGGATTCAAAGGCCTACCTGCAGCCTCCAAGCACTCTCTGGGACTCACCAGCCCCGCCTCCCACAGGGACTCATTCTCAGAATGACTTGTTGGCAAGGCCCAGGCAGAGCCCATCTCCACACAACCGCTGCTCCACACCTGCCATGGCAGCCATCACAAGTCAGGATCCCACAGGCCGCCATACTGCCTCCCCACCCCAGTGTTGGGCAGCTGCCAAGAACTTACAGCTTCCCTCCGTGGAATACTTTGGGTCTCTGAAAGAGCACTCTACCTGGCACCCCCAAGAAGACACCTTTCGGGAAGGACCCACAAAGAGGCAGGGGGAAGTAGGGAGCCCCACCTTGCTCAACCCCAATGTCCACAAGCTGCTGGAAATAGAAATCACAAAGGCAGAGAAATGGAATATTTGGGAAGAAAAAGGAAAGGGTGTATCAGAATACCATCTGCAGGCCTTAAATATGTTGAAGGCACTCGATGGGGAGCAGATCACTGCACCTCCCCAGCCCTTCTGGAATGCCAGCATCAAAGCAGAGCAGATACCCAGCCCTCAGAAGCATTTTCCACAAAAATTCAGTGAGTTTTTCTGGGGTCTCCCTTTTCTGCACAGCGAGTCTCTGGCCGCTGCTCTCAGGGTCTCTGGATCCACCCTAGAGTTTCCCACTGTCCTATTTAATGAAATTCCTAATGTCTTACCAGCTCAAATGCAAGCTAAAGAGTACCCACTCTTGTTGCAACATCACTCCTTGCCCTACACTGAAGGCCGATTCCAACTTTTACTTCCAACTGCATGCCAAGCCCAGGCCCCACCGCCGGCTACAGTCCTGACTCCGCCCGGTCCACAGCCCCGTGGCCCACTCGCAGTACCTTTTCCTCCTCCTCACAAGAGTCCCTGTGATGAATCCTGTCTTACCGTCCACACTAAGTCCCAATCACGCGTTCCAAATTCACTTCAACAGCTGGAAAGCCATTTTTTTTAAAGAAACAACAGGAAAGTGAGAGTTCTTTACCCTTTAGGATGATGATGCCACGACCCCAGGAAGCTTTTTGTCTTCGCAGCCCCACTCATCCCCAGGACAATCAGAAGGTCCAGACCCCAAAGACAGACCCCAAGCTTCCTGGCTGCTTGAAGCAATCGGAGCTCCACCGCCAAGAGAACTTCCCTCAATTGCAGGGGCCCCTCGGCAATGGGACTCTTGAGTCTCTGACACTAAAGCAGCCTCAGGAAAAATGGCCAGGGACTTGTCTGGATATTAAGCAGCCCGAATGCTCCTGCTCCACACCTGGAGACAAGCAGAGGAAGAATGTAATGAAGACGGTGTCCCCAGGAAGATGCACACACCCTGGACCGTCGCTTGCGTGCTGCAGAGCCGGTGTCCAGCTGAGGAACAACTCGGTCAATGGGCAAGGAAATTACTTGAGGAAAATATCCAAATGTAATCTATCTATCAATGGATCAGGAAACTACTGCCCAAAAGGTACTCCGGGAGCCGACTCAAAGGAGTTAAGTGATTTGAGGATACACAAGGGGATTAACACAGGAACTTACACCCTAAGGGGTCCAAACAAAATCCTACTGGAAAACACCCTGAATGTCCACATGCGCAGGAAGGTGGAGCAGATTAGAAAGGATCAGATCCCTGGCATTGTTTGCCGTTCATGTCTTGCGACCACGTATGCTTTGTCTATTTCCCTGACCCACAGAGCCTTTCCTTTCTCAGCCCGGGCACTCAACAGGTGCTGGACTCGCATATCGTAAGGCTCCAAATGAGGCAGAGGTGGTGCATGCCCCTCAAAGTCCTTGAGCCCACAAACCTTTGTAGGACAAGAAAAGACAACGCAATGTCCTTTCCACAGTCCACCTGCTTAGCCACCCCTAAGTCTTCAACTAACCCAGTAACTGAGGCTGTCAAGGTCCTGGGAGAACCCTGTCAGGCAGACTGGGGAGAGAGGGTGACCCCAAAGAAATCAAGCCCTACCCTGGAGAGTCCTTTTGCTGATTGCTCCCCTACAGAGGAGCCTGTTCAGGGAACCCCAGCCTACCCCCCACTTGATAATGACAGTGGATGCTCATTGGCCCTCAGGCAGCCGTTTCCAGCCTTCATGCCCAGTATCCTTGGCAGAACCTTCCAGAATGAAAGTGTCCAGAGAGAGAGCCTAGAGCAAACCTCAAATCCAGTACTGACCAGCAAGGGGTCAAGGAAAGAGGGTGCTAGTTGTGCCCCAGGAGGCCCCAGATTGGAAGTGAACTCTGAATGTCCATCTTCAAGAGCCAAAGAGACAGGGTTGGTGGTGGTCAAGAAGTCCTCTTCAATAGAGTTAGACGATAGAGACACTTTCAAAACCAGTGTGCTGGCAAAATCTCAAACCAATCATGTGGACCGGGGGTGCTTCGAGGCTCTAGGATGTAGTAAAAGTTTCCTGCTACCTGGAAAGTGTGCTCCAGTTCCTGAAAAGCCAAGCCTTACAGCACGAGTGTGCAGTGAGATTAAGCTCCAGGTGGAGGTAGAGGCAGAGGGTGGTTCTCCATGCTGTCCTGTTGACGGGCTCCTTCAGGACTGCACCACTGATGTGCTCACTGCCAGCAATGTTTTGCCTTCTCAGGTGGTCCATTGCCGCCCCCAGCGTTTGTTCACTGGGGATAAGCCAATATGTCAAGGGCCAAGTGGCTTCGTGGTGGCTAGAGCACGTTAACATGGGGCAGCAGAAGCTCAAAAGCCCCAACCTTCAGGACCCCTCGACAAGGAGAAGGAAGGATGCTGTTCCCACTGACAAGAGGGAGGCCCATAAATGGCCCAATTCAGAAGAGCATGGAAAAGGATTAGCGGGAAGAGGCATCTCCCAAGTCTGTGGGTTAAGCCAGCCTGTGCAAGACAAGGCATTGGCTGAGTGCCTTGAGATCAAGTCCCCACAGCTCTCACCAGAGAAGGGACAGCTTCCTGCTGAGGGCCACTGCAAAAAATGGAGGAAGCACTTTGTCCAGTGGATTTGCTCCAGCAAAAAATCTACAGGACACGGTGATCCTTTGCAAAAAGGAAAGCCCGTATTACCCTGTGGTCACAGCCTTGGGCCCCTTCAAAGACAACCAGTGTCTCCTAACAAGGTCACAGAGGCTCAGGTGCTCACGACAAATGTTGGCCAAGTCCGAGAGGGGACACCAGGCTGTCAACAGGAGTATCTTGCGCCAATGTCAAGTTCACGAAAAGAAGCGCAGGCCTCAGTTAATGGATGTTCCTCCAGCTGTGGGGCTCCTTTCTTTGTAGAACACAGGAGAGTGGCAAGTGTGAGACCCTGCCTTCACCAGGCGATACCTGACTGCCAGAGCCTTCCCACCACGAGCACCTGTATCAGGGATGTATTCACAAATTTCTGTCCGTTCAGGGGATTCAATATCAGAAGCCACACTCAGGCATTGGCCCCCAGGGTGTTTGTGTGCCCAGTCAGCTTGCAGCAGCAGAGGCGGAGGAGGTGGTCTTACTCCAGTTACCCTTACCACTGCCCACGTCACTGTCTTCGAGAATATGTCTTATCTGGCAAATTAGAAGACGCTTCTTCTGCTCTGATTAGTAGGAAAGTATCCATGCCAGCCACTTTAGACTGTTCTGCACAGGCTAATGGCTTCTCTAGTCCAAATGCCCGCTAGGGAAACTACATAGTCCAAGTGCCCGCTAGTTAACCTAGATAGTCCAAGTGCCTGCTAGTAAACCTACATAATCCATGGGCCCGCTAGTTAACCTACATAGTGCAAGGGCCCGCTAGTTAACCTACATTGTCCAAGGGCCCGCTACTTATCCTAGATAGTCCAATTGCCCGCTAGTTAACCTACATAGTCTAAGTGCCCGCTAGGTAACCTAGACAGTTCAAGTGACCACTAGGTTACCTACATGGTCCAAGTGCCCATTCGTTAACCAATATAGTCCAAGTGCCCGCTAGGGGCCCTAATAGTCCAAATGCCCGCTAGTTAACCTAGATAGTCCAAGTGCTCGCTAGTTAACCTAGATAGACCAAGTGCCCGCTAGGGAACCTACCTAGTCCAAGTACCCGCTAGGAAACGTACATAGTCCAAGTGCCCGCTAGGTAACGTACATAGTCCAAGTACCCGCTAGGTAACGTAGATAGTCCAAGTGCCCGCTAGGGAACGTACATAGTCCAAGTGTCCGCTAGGTAACCTAGATAGTCCAAGTGCCCGCTAGTTAACCTACATAGTCCAGGTTCCCCCTAGGTAACCTAGATAGTCCAAGGGCCCGCTTGGTAACCTACATTGTCCTATGCCCCCTAGTTAACCTACATTCTCCAAGTGCCCGCTAGGTAACCTTGGACTATCTAGGTTACCTAGCGAGCACTTGGACTATGTAGGTTAACTACCGGGCACTTGCACTATCTAGGTTTCCGAACGGGCATTTGGATTATGTAGGTAACCTAGCGGGCACTTGGATAGTCTAGGTTACCTAGCGGGCACTTGGACTTCTAGGTTAACGAACGGGCACTTGGACTATGTATGTTGCATAGCGGGCAATTGGACTATCTAGGTTAGGTAACGGGCACTTGAACTATCTAGGTTTCTTAACGGGCACTTGGACTATCTAGGTTAACTAGCGTGCACTTGGACTATCTAGGTTTCTTAGCGGGTACTTGCACTATGTAGGTTAACTAGCGGGCCCTTGGACTATGTAGATTAACTAGCGGCACTTGGACTATCTACGTTAACTAGCAGGCCCTTGGAGTATGTAGATTCCCTAGAGGGCATTTGGACTATATAGATAACCTAGCGGGCACTGTGACATTGTAGGTTACCTAGCGGCACATGGACTATCTAGGTTACCTAGCTGGCACTTGAACTATCTACGTTATAGCGGGTTCTTGGAGTGTGCAGGTTATCTAGCTGGCTGTTGGACTACTTAGGTTACCTAGCGGGCACTTGGACTATCTAGGTTAACTAACAGGCACTTGGACTGTGTAGGTTCCCTAGCGGGCCCTTGGACTATGTAAGTTCCCTAGCGGGCACTTGGACTATGTAGGTTAACTAGCGGGCACTTGGACAATCTAGGTTAACTAGCGGGCATATGGACTATTAGGGCCCCTAGTGGGCATTTGGACTATATTGTTTACCTAGCGGGCACTTGGACTATGTAGGTTAACGAACGGGCACTTGGACTATGTAGGTTAACTAGCAGGCACTTGGACTATCTAGGTTAACTAGCGGGCCCTTGGACGATGTAGGTTAACTAGCGGGCCCTTGGACTATGTAGATTAACTAGCGGGCCCTTGGACTATGTAGGTTACCTAGCGGGCACTTGGACGATCTAGGTTAACTAGCGGGCCCTTGGACTATGTAGATTAACTAGCGGCACTTGGACTATCTACGTTAACTAGCGGGTCCTTAGACTATGTAGATTCCCTAGCGGGCACTTGGACTATGTATGTTCCAGAGCGGGCACTTGGACTATGTAGGTTCCCTAGCAGTAACTTGAACTATGTAGGTTCCAGAGCGGGCACTTAGACTATCTAGGTTCCCTAGCGGGCACTTGTACTATGTAGGTTAATTAGCGGACACTTGGACGATCTAGGTTAACTAGCGGGTACTTGGATTATGTAGGTTAACTAGTGGGCCCTTGTACTATGTAGATTAACTAGCAGCACTTGGACTATCTACATTAACTAGCGGGCCCTTCGACTATGTAGATTCCCTAGCGTGCACTTGGACTATGTAGGTTCCCTAGCGGGCACTTGGACTCTGTATGTTCCCTACGGACACTAGAACTATGTAAGTTAACTACCGGGCCCTTGGACTATGTAGGTTGACTAGCGGGCCCTTGGACTATCTAGGTTACCTAGCGGGCACTTGGACTATGTAGGTTAACTACCGGGCACTTGCACTATCTAGGTTACCGAACGGGCATTTGGACTATGTAGGTAACCTAGCGGGCACTTGGAGAGTCTAGGTTACCTAGCAGGCACTTGGACTTCTAGGTTAACGAACGGGCACTTGGACTATGTATGTTGCATAGCGGGCAATTGGACTATCTAGGTTAGGTAACGGACACTTGGACTATCTAGGTTTCTTAGCGGGCACTTGGACGATCTAGGTTAACTAGAGGGCACTTGGACTATCTAGGTTAACTAGCATGCACTTGGAATATCTAGGTTTCTTAGCGGGTACTTGGACTATGTACGGTAACTAGCGGACCCTTGGACTATGTAGATTAACTAGCGGCACTTGGACTATCTATTTTAAGTAGCGGGCGCTTGGACTATGTAGGTTCCCTAGCGGGCATTTGGACTATATAGGTTACCTAGCGGGCACTTGGACTATGTAGGTTACCTAGCGGGCAATTGGACTATCTAGGTTACCAAGCGGGCCCTTGGACTATGTAGGTTTCCTAGCGGGCACTTGTACTATGTAGGTTAACGAATGGGCACTTAGACTATGTAGGTAACCTAGCGGGCACTTGGACAGTCTAGGTTACCTAGCGGGCCCTTGGACTATCTAGGTTAGCTAACGGGCACTTAGATTATGTAGGTTACCTAGCGGGCACTTGGACTATGTACGTTTCCTAGCGGGTACTTGGACTATCTATGTTAACTAGCGGGCACTTGGACTATGTAGGTTCCCTATCGGGCACTTGGACTATGTAGGTAACCTAGTGGTCACTTGAACTGTCTAGGTTACCTAGCGGGCACTTGGACTATGTAGGTTAACTGCGGGCACTTGGACTATCTAGGTTAACTAGCGGGCTTTGGACTATGTAGGTTACCTAGCGGGCACTTGGACTATGTAGGTTCCCTATCGTTCACTTAGAGAATGTAGGTTAATGAACAGGCACTTGGACTATGTAGGTAACCTAGTGTTCACTTGAACTGTCCCTAAAGCAGCTGGAAAGACTCATTTCCTGGGAGATCCCTGAGAAGAAGCCGCATGGACCTACCCTGTTGCAGCCCTGGTTTCTGCAGCAGCCTCGTGGAGAACCTGCCAGCGCACGGACTACAATTTCCTCCTGCAGTCATTGTCTCCCCGTGTGTTTTTGGAGTGTGAGGAGGACTTTGTAGATTGGTGTCAGACACATGGGATACTATTGGACTGGTGGTCTTGGATTGAACTGGGTTGGGATGCTTTTCAATGTTCACTTACCCTTTATATAAAACTCATAAAATATGAGTGTATGAATTTTGTTTCTCTAGTCTACACAGACTAACACACATGACACCCCCTCTAGATCCCGCCATGCAGCACAGAAGTCACACTTTAATGTAGGAGGGGGAAAATCTCTATTATGGAACAATGAATATCATGGCTGAGAGAAGCCATTAGCCTGTGCAGAACAGTCTAAAGTGGCTGGCATGGATACTTTCCTACTAATCAGAGCAGAAGAAGCGTCTTCTAATTTGCCAGATAAGACATATTCTCGAAGACAGTGACGTGGGCAGTGGTAAGGGTAACTGGAGTAAGACCACCTCCTCCGCCTCTGCTGCTGCAAGCTGACTGGGCACACAAACACCCTGGGGGCCAATGCCTGAGTGTGGCTTCTGATATTGAATCCCCTGAACGGACAGAAATTTGTGAATACATCCCTGATACAGGTGCTCGTGGTGGGAAGGCTCTGGCAGTCAGGTATCGCCTGGTGAAGGCAGGGTCTCACACTTGCCACTCTCCTGTGTTCTACAAAGAAAGGAGCCCCACAGCTGGAGGAACATCCATTAACTGAGGCCTGCGCTTCTTTTCGTGAACTTGACATTGGCGCAAGATACTCCTGTTGACAGCCTGGTGTCCCCTCTCGGACTTGGCCAACATTTGTCGTGAGCACCTGAGCCTCTGTGACCTTGTTAGGAGACACTGGTTGTCTTTGAAGGGGCCCAAGGCTGTGACCACAGGGTAATACGGGCTTTCCTTTTTGCAAAGGATCACCGTGTCCTGTAGATTTTTTGCTGGAGCAAATCCACTGGACAAAGTGCTTCCTCCATTTTTTGCAGTGGCCCTCAGCAGGAAGCTGTCCCTTCTCTGGTGAGAGCTGTGGGGACTTGATCTCAAGGCACTCAGCCAATGCCTTGTCTTGCACAGGCTGGCTTAACCCACAGACTTGGGAGATGCCTCTTCCCGCTAATCCTTTTCCATGCTCTTCTGAATTGGGCCATTTATGGGCCTCCCTCTTGTCAGTGGGAACAGCATCCTTCCTTCTCCTTGTCGAGGGGTCCTGAAGGTTGGGGCTTTTGAGCTTCTGCTGCCCCATGTTAACGTGCTCTAGCCACCACGAAGCCACTTGGCCCTTGACATATTGGCTTATCCCCAGTGAACAAACGCTGGGGGCGGCAATGGACCACCTGAGAAGGCAAAACATTGCTGGCAGTGAGCACATCAGTGGTGCAGTCCTGATGGAGCCCGTCAACAGGACAGCATGGAGAACCACCCTCTGCCTCTACCTCCACCTGGAGCTTAATCTCACTGCACACTCGTGCTGTAAGGCTTGGCTTTTCAGGAACTGGAGCACACTTTCCAGGTAGCAGGAAACTTTTACTACATCCTAGAGCCTCGAAGCACCCCCGGTCCACATGATTGGTTTGAGATTTTGCCAGCACACTGGTTTTGAAAGTGTCTCTATCGTCTAGCTCTATTGAAGAGGACTTCTTGACCACCACCAACCCTGTCTCTTTGGCTCTTGAAGATGGACATTCAGAGTTCACTTCCAATCTGGGGCCTCCTGGGGCACAACTAGCACCCTCTTTCCTTGACCCCTTGCTGGTCAGTACTGGATTTGAGGTTTGCTCTAGGCTCTCTCTCTGGACACTTTCATTCTGGAAGGTTCTGCCAAGGATACTGGGCATGAAGGCTGGAAACGGCTGCCTGAGGGCCAATGAGCATCCACTGTCATTATCAAGTGGGGGGTAGGCTGGGGTTCCCTGAACAGGCTCCTCTGTAGGGGAGCAATCAGCAAAAGGACTCTCCAGGGTAGGGCTTGATTTCTTTGGGGTCACCCTCTCTCCCCAGTCTGCCTGACAGGGTTCTCCCAGGACCTTGACAGCCTCAGTTACTGGGTTAGTTGAAGACTTAGGGGTGGCTAAGCAGGTGGACTGTGGAAAGGACATTGCGTTGTCTTTTCTTGTCCTACAAAGGTTTGTGGGCTCAAGGACTTTGAGGGGCATGCACCACCTCTGCCTCATTTGGAGCCTTACGATATGCGAGTCCAGCACCTGTTGAGTGCCCGGGCTGAGAAAGGAAAGGCTCTGTGGGTCAGGGAAATAGACAAAGCATACGTGGTCGCAAGACATGAACGGCAAACAATGCCAGGGATCTGATCCTTTCTAATTTGCTCCACCTTCCTGCGCATGTGGACATTCAGGGTGTTTTCCAGTAGGATTTTGTTTGGACCCCTTAGGGTGTAAGTTCCTGTGTTAATCCCCTTGTGTATCCTCAAATCACTTAACTCCTTTGAGTCGGCTCCCGGAGTACCTTTTGGGCAGTAGTTTCCTGATCCATTGATAGATAGATTACATTTGGATATTTTCCTCAAGTAATTTCCTTGCCCATTGACCGAGTTGTTCCTCAGCTGGACACCGGCTCTGCAGCACGCAAGCGACGGTCCAGGGTGTGTGCATCTTCCTGGGGACACCGTCTTCATTACATTCTTCCTCTGCTTGTCTCCAGGTGTGGAGCAGGAGCATTCGGGCTGCTTAATATCCAGACAAGTCCCTGGCCATTTTTCCTGAGGCTGCTTTAGTGTCAGAGACTCAAGAGGCCCATTGCCGAGGGGCCCCTGCAATTGAGGGAAGTTCTCTTGGCGGTGGAGCTCCGATTGCTTCAAGCAGCCAGGAAGCTTGGGGTCTGTCTTTGGGGTCTGGACCTTCTGATTGTCCTGGGGATGAGTGGGGCTGCGAAGACAAAAAGCTTCCTGGGGTCGTGGCATCATCATCCTAAAGGGTAAAGAACTCTCACTTTCCTGTTGTTTCTTTAAAAAAAATGGCTTTCCAGCTGTTGAAGTGAATTTGGAACGCGTGATTGGGACTTAGTGTGGACGGTAAGACAGGATTCATCACAGGGACTCTTGTGAGGAGGAGGAAAAGGTACTGCGAGTGGGCCACGGGGCTGTGGACCGGGCGGAGTCAGGACTGTAGCCGGCGGTGGGGCCTGGGCTTGGCATGCAGTTGGAAGTAAAAGTTGGAATCGGCCTTCAGTGTAGGGCAAGGAGTGATGTTGCAACAAGAGTGGGTACTCTTTAGCTTGCATTTGAGCTGGTAAGACATTAGGAATTTCATTAAATAGGACAGTGGGAAACTCTAGGGTGGATCCAGAGACCCTGAGAGCAGCGGCCAGAGACTCGCTGTGCAGAAAAGGGAGACCCCAGAAAAACTCACTGAATTTTTGTGGAAAATGCTTCTGAGGGCTGGGTATCTGCTCTGCTTTGATGCTGGCATTCCAGAAGGGCTGGGGAGGTGCAGTGATCTGCTCCCCATCGAGTGCCTTCAACATATTTAAGGCCTGCAGATGGTATTCTGATACACCCTTTCCTTTTTCTTCCCAAATATTCCATTTCTCTGCCTTTGTGATTTCTATTTCCAGCAGCTTGTGGACATTGGGGTTGAGCAAGGTGGGGCTCCCTACTTCCCCCTGCCTCTTTGTGGGTCCTTCCCGAAAGGTGTCTTCTTGGGGGTGCCAGGTAGAGTGCTCTTTCAGAGACCCAAAGTATTCCAAGGAGGGAAGCTGTAAGTTCTTGGCAGCTGCCCAACACTGGGGTGGGGAGGCAGTATGGCGGCCTGTGGGATCCTGACTTGTGATGGCTGCCATGGCAGGTGTGGAGCAGCGGTTGTGTGGAGATGGGCTCTGCCTGGGCCTTGCCAACAAGTCATTCTGAGAATGAGTCCCTGTGGGAGGCGGGGCTGGTGAGTCCCAGAGAGTGCTTGGAGGCTGCAGGTAGGCCTTTGAATCCGGGGTTTGGCACTGGGTGAGGGAAGAGCCAGTGGTGTGGGTGAAAGACTGTCAGGTTCACGGGAATGTGCGCAGTCTGGTGATTGACTCAAGGCGGGTAAGACATGAGAAGTTGAGAGGCACATCTGGGCCCGTGGAAGGGTGGAGTTCTGAGACCTAGGTGTCCGGAATGGATGAGCCGCAGAACCGTGTGGGGCGCGCGTACCGACGTGGACTTCAGCCGTCCCTCTATTTCGCCAGCTACCAGAGAGGGCTTGAGCTTTCTGTTGACCAAAGCTGCCAGTGTCAGGCGGGTTTCCCAAGTGGCTGCAGGAGACAGAAGGACCAGATTACAGCCAGGACTGAAGGGGCAAGAGACCTAGCAGGCTAGCAAGGGTCGGTGCAAGCTCAGCCCCTCCCCAAGCCTTGATGGCCTGCTCTTCCTGCCCCACCCCACTGCCCGGGACTCCTGTCATTCTCTGCCCATCCCTGAAAGTGTCCCCCAAACCAGCGCATCCCAGCTGCTCTGCAGCCCGAGGCCACACAGGCACCCTGGTTGGAAGATGCACCCCGCGGTGAAGCAGGAAGGTTACTTACTTCTGCCTACGACGCAAACGCAGGTTCTGAGCGCCATATAGTTCTTGCAGGAAGCTTCGGAAAGCTACAAATCAGGAGAACCGTTATGGTGCAGCCCTCCCAGAAGACCGAAAGGAATGTCACACGGGCTGTGCACTTAGGACGTTGGACTCTCCAGAGCTCAAGGTCAAATGATAGCTTACTCCCACGGGCAGGAGGTGCTTTGGCATTTCAAGGAGCATCGGTTTCCAATATTGTCTGTGGGGTCTCAGTGAGCAATCTGAACCTTGGCAAAGTTACATAGCTTTTCGCAGTTACCCCCTCGATGTTCCACCTCCAAATCAACCAGAAACTGCTCCTGACACCCCTACTGATCCCTACTGGGTCCTACCTTGGCCAGCCTTCATCCCATCCTAGGCCCCTCTTGTACATCTGGGAAATATCTGGGTTCTGTTTCCATCCCCAGTATCCTTTTGTTCAGGATTATTACCTGAGAGAGACGGGCTCTTGCCACTGGCATCCTGCAGAGGAGGGGACAGGAGAGCTTACAGAACTTGGTTGAATGGGCAGAACCTTACCTTTCAGAGCGTCACCTTTGTCCCTTGACCTGCTGCTTCTCCTTGTCTCCACCTGAGTCTGGGGCACAAGAGAGGAAGTCAGGCTGGAATCCAATCCTGCGTCTGTTCTTTGTGACAAACTGCAGGCATTTACTGGTGATTAGAAGAATGACAATCTCCATGGAATGACTAAAGCCCAGAAACCAGCTTCTGTGTGAGACCTAGAGTGCATTTCTTCCGTCAGCCTTCCTCTGCTCACGGAGAGCACACACTCTCAGCACTCAGTGTTCTGGTGGGAAAGATTTTGATTATGGAGGCTGAAGCTCTGGGCCAACCCTTGACCACTTCCTCCCCGGGGTCAGCCATGCTTTCTCAATTAGCCCAGACAGAAAAGGAGCCTTGGCCCAGAGACTGGAGCTCAAGGAAAGAGACTGAGGACCCAGTGATGAGAGCTGCCCTTTGAAACGTCTAGTCATCTAGTCCTCAGCCACTGAGTCACTATATTGAGGATTTTTACCTATTGCCCTCTATAACAATTAGAGATGGGTGATCTGAGGTTTTCTAAGAGAAATCTTTTTGAATGCACATCTTACTGGCAAATGATTTACATATCATACGACTCAATAGTTCAGTCGTTCAATCAGATCAAGGGCAATGGTACAATCAATGATTACCATATCCATTTTAGAACAACAATTCCCCCCCTCCATGGTTAAATTGCCTTCAAAAGGAGTTGTGTAATCACAGTCAGGTCTAAAGCTCTCTGTCCCCTCTGGCCTCCTTCATTTTTTCGTCTTGAAATCAATCCCCCTTCACTCCCTAGCATCCCGATGGGGGAGTGCTCCACACTGCTGATCTCACAATCCCTCCCTCTGCCATGAGATCTCTCCACCTGCAACTCTGTCAACCCTTGTGTCCATGATGATCATGATGCCTCCACGCCTCCTGTGCTTCACAAACAGGGAAAGCCAACAGAAATAATGAAAATCAACATAAGCCGGCAAGGATAAAATGATACCAATGCAGTGAACAAAGTCCTAACAGTGAGTAAGGACGCACCAGCCCTCATCAACATTCCAAAGCCAGGGCTGATGGTCTCTTCTTTCTTGAGATTTCCCCTATCAGGAAATTAATTACGAAAGGAAAAATTTATAAAACAAGGAAAAATCAATCTCTCCTATGGCTGGGTTGAGAATTTCTTACCTTTATCCTTTTTCTGGGTGGTCGCACAGGTGGAGTATTTGGAAGGAAGGGGAGGACCAGGAAGAAGCAACCCACTCCATACAGGATGCCCAAGGTCAAAACAGTGAACCAGGTGGGGTATTGGTAGGTCAGCCAGGAAGCACTTTTCAGTTCCAGCAGAAAGAGAATCTCCTCCATCTTCTGGATACAGCGGTTGCACTCAGGCAATTGAGCACTCTGAGTCCCCTCTGGCTTCAAACCCACTTGCATCACAAACCTGGGCCCACATCACTAAAGGGTCACAGTGGGGTGGGAGGTGACAGCAGGACAACACATAATCCCTCCCTCTACCCTCCAGCTCATCACATCCCTCCCCTGCTCTGGTCTTCTCTCTCCCACTGCCTGCTCTGGGCCTCCAAATTCACCAGCTGCACCTGATGGAATGGAATCTTAGTGCAAGTTCTTATTCATTCCACCTCCCACCTAGGTATTACGTGCTTCCTTGGCAAGTTGCCTGAATCATGACCAATTTCATAGGCTTAGAATATCTGAAGTTGTCTCTGTCCTCAATGAAAACCTTCTCAAGTCATGGTTTTACTTTTTCTTATCCAAGATAGAGAACTTAGGTTTATGTAACATTTATTTGGCTTTATGAATGTTGGATGAAAAGCTTGGAATTTGACTTCTATGACCAGGAGAGTTATTCAAGAGCTGAGGTATATCTCTCCCAGGAGAGAGATCTAACAAATTTTCTGCCAGATGGTACATTTGGGGAGACAAGGAACACTTAAGCATTAATCATTCTTAACAGTGTCCCCTGCAAATCTTCCTTGTGTGTGACTACTGCCCATTTAGGGCTTGCTCTGGGAACACTTGATGGGGTAATAAGCCTTGCAACAATTCAGGCTCAAAGGGCAAGCATCTGGCTGAGCAAAATAAAGAGATAATATGGATTGAGTTGTGTCCTTACCACTAACACTTGAGATATTCCCCCAAAATTCGTTGGAACACTAACACTGAAGGCTATAATCTGATTTGGTTATGTGAGGGCTCTCTCTGGGAGAAATGTACCTCTGTCCTTGGCTTCACACAAGAACCAATTGACGCAGAAACCTAGTTTGTGATCCAAGTGACTTTATAAAGGATAGAAGAGGCAAATATGCTCGTGGGGGGTGGGGGCGGACTGGACAGCCCACGCACGCTGGGTTGCATGACAGCTGGTTTGAGGCCCCCACCCATACCCTGTTGGTAGGCATGGCTGACGGTACTGTTTGACCCCATTGACTGAATTAAGCCCACCTGGTCTAGATGGGGGCCCGCCCAGGTTGACCTGCTTCCTGTCACAAGGACCTAAATGTGTGCATCTTTCCAGCCTGAAGCAGCTTTCAACTGTCTGTGATGGGGAGGAGGTTTGGCATGCACAGCGACCACCCTCAGTTCTGCCTCTACTTACCTAACAGGTACACGGCATTTCTTTTCTGGTTTTTGAAACAACAACAAAAAAATCATGTGTGATCTTTCTATTCCAGCGGTGCTAGGAGCAAGGCAGAGGCAAAACCCAAGAACAGGGTTCTTCTCTGTTGAAGCGCAATAAACTCACGGGGAAGCAAACAAGCATCTTCATCCACGTGAAGTGAATCTGTGAATCAGCAGCTCCCAACTGACCAAAGCACGCACAGAGCAGCCCAGCATCAAGGTCCGTTTCTGTGCACTGCTCCCACTGTGAGGAAGAGCTTCATGTGCATTAAAAGGGAACTTTTGTAATATTTGAATTTTGAATAGTGGTTTTTGTCAGAAATTGGAAAAAATCTCAAAGCCTGAAGAAACTCCTTTCTAGTACTGAACATTCAAGGGAGCCTGTAGAAGCCTGAAATGATTGCTAGGTGACCACCTGGATCTGCTTGTTGAGTGAAAGTGGCAGAATAGCAGCAATAGAGCAGCGGGTTCATTCTGATCACTGACACTCGTGGACCTGGTTTACAGGCAGTAGAGAAGAAGATGAGAGCGGGTTGACTGGTTTGAAGTCCATGACCTACTCCGAGGGGACTAGAGTTGTGGAGAATTGGTGATGGGGCCAAGGCCTAAAGGCAATGCGACCAATGGACACTGAGGTGAGGCCAAGAGAGGGAGCCCACATTGACTTGACCCGAACCCGACCAGATGAAGAGAAGAATGTTGAGCCTGTGCACTGGTATATACTGCTGCAGACTGTATAGACGAACTGTCCTGCTTTGACTTTCTTGTGGATGTGGACTTCACAAGGTTCCAACTGGCATGAAGACTCTTTATATTGAAGAATATGATTGTCTCCTCAGAGCACTGGGTTGATGGAAGTAGGCAGTAGAGAAACTGGATAGCCAAAATGGGCCAGATAAAGTTATGAAATTGCTAGCTTACAAGCTTTCATAGATACTGTAATATATTCATAGACTTATAGGATTAATATGTGGGTGTACCTTAACTGCAATTGTTAAGCATAGGATATTTTTGTTTCATCACTTACAGAATATTATGTTTAAAGGAGGGTGGCACACAGTGAAATGTATGCATTTTCATATTATACTGTTAGATACTGATATGATTCTATTATTGTTTTGAAATTATATATGGCTAAAGAATTTTGTGAAAATGTCAAATGGACAAGGGGTGGTCTGTTGTAGTTATACAATCTGGTGTCAATTTGGGACTTGAGAGGATTAAGAGTGAAGGGGTAGACTCTAGTCTCTCTATTGGGTTATGGCCAATGAGGCCTCTTTGTGGGCCTGGCCTTCCCGTCAGGGTTCTGGGAAATCTAGTATTTCCTCCTTGGAGGCAGCAGACTATCTTTCTGCTCATTCCCTGAGAGATGTCCTACTAACAAGACACATGGCACCACACTGATAGAACCCATGCCCTGGGAACTGGAGGAGCCACATGGAGACCCTGCCAAAGCTGAGATGCTTCTACCACCACTGGATGCAGAAGACTTTGCAACTACTGACCTGTGATCTTCCTGCATTTGGGGTCATTGAAGGTGTTTCATGAGTCTGAAGAGAACATTATAGATTGATATCAGACATGGGCTAATATTGGACTTATGGACTTGATCTTGGTTGGGCTGGAATGCTTTCTCAATATACAACTGTTCTTGTATATAAAGGTCTTTCCTATACACATATGAGTGTGGATTTGTTTCTCTAGTCTACCTGGACTAACACTCATGGATCCCTTTCAGGACTGTAAGTTCTGTTCCCCTGACTGCTGCAAAGTATGTGACAGAGAAGAAAAGGGAGAAGAGTGAACTGTACCCATTTATTGAGGTAAGAACAGTGATGAAGGAGCATGGCCGGTTCCCCAAACTTCATGAGTGGAAAAATGGGCTCTTGGCACAAAATGACATTCAATCTTCACCAAGAGATTCAGGGTTAAATTGCTGCCCTATCTCTGACCTCAGCTTTTGTTTTATTTTAATTCTCATATAATTCACATATATCATTCAATACTTCAGTCATATTAAGATTTGTGTAATCGTCATCACAATCAGGTTTACAACATTTCCTTCTTTTATATTCATTTTTGTTAGCCCCCCCCCCTCACTCCCCCAAATCTTCCCTGCCTGTCCCTAGGAGATTGTTAATTCTGTTAGTGTCTCTCTGGATTTACCTCTCCTGGATTTCATATGTATTAAAAAAAAAATAC
Organism: Tenrec ecaudatus; assembly: GCF_050624435.1. Taxonomy (NCBI): domain Eukaryota; kingdom Metazoa; phylum Chordata; class Mammalia; order Afrosoricida; family Tenrecidae; genus Tenrec; species Tenrec ecaudatus. Next base: position 306,382 of record NW_027457565.1, read on the forward strand.
AAAACAAAATCAAGAAACAAGTAGAAAAGAAAAACTAACAATGATAAAAGAGAGAAAAACCTCAATCGAACAGAAAGTGAAAAATACTAAAAACTGGAACCAAATTAAAATTAGTCTGAAGAGATCAAATGATGAGGTGTTACATTTGAACTTAACTGTATCTGTTCATGTCCATGGACTGTGGTCAGAGGGAATTCACCCCGCATGTGCATTTGAGTCCTTTTGCAAACTGGGTGTTCCGAACTTAAGCTCTGATTCTTGTTTATACCTGCAGATTGAGATTCTATTATTTATCACCCTGGCATCACACTGGCTGTGCTGCTTGTTCTGGGCGGACTTAGTTGACATCTCACTTAGATGGCTGCTTATTTTCAGAAAAAAGGTTTAAGTACAAGGCCCTGTTCTTTGTGATAGATATGTACCATCTGATTTCAGGGGTTTTTTACACCCTATGCTTTCCAGTCAAATATTCACTTGAGGTAATTCAAAACACTCACTTGGCTCGATGACGCCAGAATAGCTCCCCTCCATGCAGTTCCATGGAGCTCAGCATAGTTAGGGCGCAGAGATGAAAAGACGATTGAACCATGTACTGAACGTTCAGGTTTTTCCCTGCTTTTGAAAATCTGTTTGCGCTTGTAGAGTAAATGTTTTGTACTTTTTAAGAGTGTAAAAAAAATAGATGGAGGGATTCAGAGAAAATGGCGACCAGATAGGACCCATCTATCTGGAGCTCCTGCTGCCAGACCAGAAAAATAGGAAATTAGGTGAAGGAAACGGGGAGGTGGAGTTCTGAAATTAGAACTAGGGTAACAGGGTTTCTCCTGAACCCCTTCTTTTGTAGGATTTCCACTCACAAAGCAAACCAAGAATGCTTTAAAGCACTATAATTTTGACGAAGTGGCAGGCGCCAGATATGCCCCTTGCCTGGAGCAGGGATCCCTGCAGGTGGACGCCCTGAGAGGGGGCAGAATCTCAGACACGAGGGGAACCCCACACTGAGCTCTCCATGCGGTTGGATGCCTTGAGCTCACGGTCAGGGGTTGGTGGTGGGTAGCTATAATTTAGAGTAGAAGAAAAAATATATTATTACCTTAGGAAGATCATGGTGTGGGAGAAAAAGGCAGAAAGTCGGGAGTCCAGGGAGCAAATTTAGTTCCAATTGGCCGACTAGTAAACAACCCCCCTGATAAGCTGGATCTCCCCCTCTGGGGGTCAGCTTGACAGCCACCAAATCTGAGCACATCACAAGTAGAATTTTTTTTAAGGGTGAAACATAAATGATTGGTTTAAAACTCAAACCCAAGTCTGGTTGCTCAGCTCCAAGCACCACATAGGGGAGTCCCTTAACATAAATCAGCATAAGAAGCAACCTAGCTAAGGAATGCCAGAACTCAGCCACAGGGCCTGGCAGCTTTTACCATAACAAAGACCCGCTGTAGCAGTGTCAGCCTTAAACAGCACTGAGCTGTAGCCCAGAGACTGTGGGAGACAATTTCATTCTAGCTGGCCAGAGGGATAAAAAAGAAAATCCTCTGATCTAGGAAGCATCAGCAGTCTAGATAGGACAACAAGCTTCCCTCTCAGTGATTCTACACATAGCTGGGGAGGCCCTGCCGGTCTTGGAGCCCTAGACGGGGCTGAGGGAGCCCCCCAGTGCCCCCTCCCAGCCCCTGCTGCAGTGCTACATGCAGCACAAGGCAGGTACTCCAGCACCCAAGTGACCCCTGGCCACGGGCGCGATCTTGCTTTTGAAGTAATCTCACACAGCATCTGTGGAACCCTACATCAGGGATGGGAAAGTCCATTAACGCATGCCCAGGAGAGCCAGCATAGGAAAGCTGGATTTTCCTGCCCGTGGGCTCCGATGGATGTTGCACCTGGAGCAGCCCACCTGGGCCAGATGATTGCAGTTCAGCCAATGGGATTGACCTGGGGTCCTTCACCAGCCTCCCCGGGAACCCTTGAAAAGGCAGGGACCAGAAGGGAGAGGGGTGGTCTGGTCGTCTTCCTGGGAGGAGAGAGATCCTTGCATGACCTGAGGCAGTCTCTGCCAGGCCCCATGGTCAAAGGAATCCTATGGGTGCCTTGTAAAACCTGATGCTTCTTTTAACTCTCATTAAATTCACTTGGATCACGAACCCGGCTTCCGCATGAAATTTTTCTCGCGGGGAGCCAAGGACTGGGGTTGGAATTTAGGCCAGAGAGAGAGACCTTACAAGTCCATGACCCCGTGACCTTGAGGAAGAGTTGGAATTCCTCTGGCCTCAAGGACAGGTGATCAAGTATCATTACCTCCTTACCCACTGCTCTACTTATTCTCACTTTATTCACTAGCCCTTCTAACTTTTCCACCGCACTCAGTTTCAACGTGCTCAGGTTGGTGTTGGGCTTTTATTTACTCGCTTTCTTCTTTATCCCTCTTTTTTTCCCCTTTTCCCCTCTTTTTCCTCTTCTCTCCCACTCTCTCCTCTCATATGCCAATAAAGGCTTCCAGGTCACTTCCCTTCGCTTAGGGCAAATCAACCCAAATAGCAGGAGGCACTCCAGCCTGCCCTCTGTGGGAGTGCTGTACACCACACAAGGCACCTGGGACAAACACCTACAGTGCGCTGCACCGTTGAAGAAACCTCCGTCATGCCTCTAAGGTGATCTCGTCAACTAGGGCAATTCTGCCCAGCACCACTGGGTCCCGGCATTAAAAGGGCACACTGACCTGCCATTGTTGGAGCAGTGTCTAAACCCCTCTGGCCCCTCATCCAAGCAATCAGGGATCAGCTACTACTTTATACTTTATTTCCTCCTTCTCTCTCTCCTTGCTCTTTACCATCACAGCCAACCTTAGTGAACTCAGTTGGATTTATTTCCTTCTTTCTCTTTATTCTCTTTTTCTTTCCTTCCTCTTTCTGTCTTTGCTTTCTTCACCTCTCTCTTAGCTTGTACGATTCCCTCTGCTCCCTCTCATTGCTTGCACATACCACTGCTGGTTTCCAGAGCCCTACACTCTGCCTAGGGCAACCCTGTCCTCCTAGTGGGCAGCCTGACCCCTAAGACAGTACTGCACACAGGACGAGTCAGAGCTACACACAGCATAACACAGGGTCAGTTATTTCTTTAACCATTTAAAAAATACTCTCTCCTCCTCCTTCCTTTTCTCTTCTCTCTTTTCCCTTTTATTGGGCTCTTCTTACAGGTTTTCTGCTTTTCTCCGCTCCATCAAGCTCTTCTCTACTTCCTACCACAGCCTCCACAGATTTGGTTCTCCTTTTTAGTTGTTTTCTTTTCTTTTTTTTTTTTTTACTGTTGTCACCTTTGTTTACTCTGTGCATTTTAGTTGTGTGTGGGTGAGTGGTTGTCAGTCTGGTTGGCATTATTGCCCCAGTCTGTGTCTTCCTCTTTCTCTCTTTTTCCTCTCCTTTCACTCTCTTTCCCATCACAAGACAATAGCTGTCTCCAGGCCACTCCCCTCTGCCTAGGGCAAACCTGAAGGCCCAACTGAGGGAGCTCCCACCCCCCACTTATTGGTGTGGCAAACAGCTGGGGAATTCACGCTGGTCCTCTCCCACACACCAGGCCACAGGTTGTTCTCCCCTATAAAAAGTGGGGGCATCCCCAGCCTAAATCCTGAGGTCCTACAAGTGACTGGGGGAAACGCCTGACCACCACTTGTGAGGCTCCACGCTACTGTGGGAACATCCACCCAATCTCCAAGGCGATCTCTCTGTACATCCCCTTGTCTAGCCAGATTTGTAAAGTAGAATTTGGATCATGATAGTGGGGGGAGGAAGCATTTAGGAACTAGAGGAAACATGTTTCATTGTTGCTACCCTGCACCCTGACTGGCTTATCTCCTCCCCACATCCCTTCAGGAAGGGGGTGTCCAGTTACCTACCAATGGGCTTTGAGTCTCCACTCTGCACTCACCCTCATTTACAATGACATGATTTTTGTGTTCTTTGATGCTTGATATCTGATCCCTTCAACAGTTCATGGTCACACAGGCTGGTGTGCTTCCTCCATGTGGGCTTTGTTGCTTCTGAGCTAGATGGCCGCTTCTTTATTTTCAAGCCTGTAAGATCCCAGATGCTATAACTTTTGATAGCCAGGCACCATCAGCTTTCTTCACCACATTTGCTAGTGCACACATTTTTCTTCAACCATCATGTTGGAAAGGTGTTCATCATGGAATGCCAATTTAATATAACGTGTCCTTGCATTGAGTAAGTATTTGGCAATGTCCATCTACTGCCTTAATACTAAGTCTATAAATATATGCACGTTGATCTATTTACGAACCCTCCTGTATAAATATATTTACATATGTACATGCCAGTATGTAGACCTCTAGAAATACCCTTTGTCACCTAGTTCTTTCCTCTATTTACTTTTACTTTCCTCTTGTCCGACTATCATGCTCAGCTTTCACTTGGGTTTGAGTAATTTCTCTTGGTTACATTGCCCTTGCTGAATACCTACCAGGCTTCTCACACCCTCCTTGCGACGGATTTTGGATTACTTGTTGCTCCCCTGTCGCTGGATTGGTCAGCATCACCTCCTTACCCCCTCCTCTCTCTCTCCCATGTCCCCGGGAACCATTGGTCCTGTTGTTTTCTCCTCCAGACTATTCTTCCAGCCTATCTTATCTAGATAGATCTGTTGAGATAATAATATGCACCAAAAATCAAACCATAGCAAGATAGGCGATGGGTGAGAACACAGTGATGACAAAAAAACAACAACAGAAAACCAATGATCAATAAAAGAGTAAATTAATTAAAAGACAAAAAAAATTTTTTAAGAAAGAAAAACCTGTAAATAGATCAAGGTCTGATTTTTTTTTTTTTCTATAGGTGTGTCCTTCAGTCAGGTCTGATGGCGTATCATGCTCTGGCCCCAGAGTCTGTCCTTTGTACTCCCTCAGGGGCTACCCGCTCTGCTCCCATGGTTGCTCTGCTGCATGCTTTTAGTGATTTGCCTCCGTGTTGGAGGGCCAGTCGGGTCAGTCCCAACACAGAGTCTCCGGTATTGTCCCCATAGGGCCCTGGGCCAGCAAGGGATGGCATGTCTCATAGTGGGATCAGCCATATGGTCCACTCTGTACATTGGCTGTTCAGAGTGCCAAAATCATCCTCCAAGCCTGGTGGACCAGTGTGTGCTCCACTCTCTTCCTCCCCCTTCATTTGCCCCTGTGTGCTCTGATCAGACATGTCCATCTCCCCTAGCTACAGGTTCAGTGCCGTCTTCTAAGGTAAATTCTTCTGGGGGGAGGGGCAGTTGTCCACGTAGCTGGTATGGAGGCTGGACCATCCACTTTTCATTTAGGATCAAAAGCATCTAGCTTTTAGCATTAGGTGCTATTGAGTCAGTTCCAACTCAAGGCAGAATGAACCACTGCGCAGTCCTACACCATCTTCAAAATTGTTGTTATACTTGAACCTAACATTTCAGCCTTTTCCAGGGACTGGCATCTCCTGATAACATATCCAAAGCATGTGAAGTCTCCCCGTGCTTGCTTCTAAGGACCTTTCAGACTGTTCTTCTGACACAAATCTGTTCATTCTTCCAGCACTCAATGGTATTTTTAATATTCTTGGCTAGTGTCATCTTGATGGGTTGAAACACTATCTCGCTCTAGTGTTGATGTACATTTTTCTGATGCCTAATTATACTGAGTATCTTTTAAGGTAATCATTTAATTTTTATGGCATTTTGAAAAGATGTCAATGAGGTCTATTTAATTTGTGTTCAGATGGAAACACATAACTCAAACTAAATATGTGACAGTAGAAAAAGAATCCATTTTATCCTAAATACTTGAGATATTTATACAGCCTACTCAAGTTTTTATCAACATAGATAAGGTGCCTGTGGTGGTGGTGGTGGTGGTTTTTAAGAGTTAATCTCTAAATAGGGGGCTGCAGTACTGAGCACTGAATCTCCTTTGCTTGATTAATTTTTATGTTAGGGAAGTAATACAAGGATTCCATCAAATGACCCATCAGTTTGAGGAAAAAGCATATCAGAATTGATGGTCAAAGCCTATATGGCTTTATGGTTTAGTCTCTAGGGGTATGTAACGCTCTTGTGAAAATAGTATTCCTCATGATAATAACGAGGAACTGGTGGGCCTCCAGGGCTGGGAGCTGAACTGAGGGGCAGTTCTACCCTGTCTAATAGGGTCACTATGAGTTGGCAAAGACTCGATGGCTGTCAGTTTGGTTTGTTTGACTTGAGTACTGGCATTCAGTGTGTTTATCGAAATCAATAAATTACAAGCATTTAGATGTCTATTTTTTACATACAAAATTAAAATCCCCCAAGCCTCTGAAAACTGCGAAGATTTCACAGCACTAGGTTGGTACTCTCCCATCCAAGAATCAGTGAAACTGGCAGGGTGTGAGGCATTCAGGCTCCCTCAGTTCCTCCTACTGCCTTCCCTGACCCTGGTCACTTGCTTCTATTACCTCTCTTGGACCTTACATGCATTTGAATTAGAACACCATAGAGTACAGTGCTCTACATGTGCAGCAGCTCTAACCATGTCACTCTCGGTCTCTATGAAGCCTCTTCCAACAAAATTCAAATGCGATTGTATGTGCACACATAAACACACGCATGCACCAGAGCACCCTTCTTAACAGAGAGTCAGGAGGGTCTCTTATTTGCTGTCCTCACTTTGGACACAAGTCCCTTGATGATGAGTAGGAGAAAAGGAACATCAGGTAGTGGGGGAAACCCTAAGGAGGAACAGAGGAGAGCTTTAACTAGGAATAATGCTACTAGGGGAATGATGGCATGTGAGGAAAATTAGATACTTCCAGACTGTCAGATTTTTCCATACAGCAAAATTAACTTTTCTAGTTTTGTCTAAAACTGGCCCCAGGAAATTTCAAATAGCACATCTCAGATTATCTAACCTACAAAGGAGTAGCCGGCCTTCCCCCCACCCCCACCCCACCCCCGCCAAAAAACCAAGCGGTACAAAGCTCCACTGGGTACACATTTCAAAATATACATTCTCCTGTTTGGGCAGGCATCTGGCAACTTGCTCTGAGCTAGTGCACCCACACTTTTTCCCCAAGGTCATTGCTGGTGACAAGACCTTGTGCTCTTCTCACAAGCCAGAATGCAAACATAAATCAAGTCAGTGTAAGACGCCATCATCACCTCACTCAAATACACCTCGTCAAGTGAACTCAAACTTCAAGAAGATGCTCATTTGTTTGGTTTTGTTGATGTGAGGGTGATAGTGCATTTGGAGTTTAGTCATTGCACTAGGTCAGACTGTTAATCAAGCTTCCTATATAGAGGTTCTGAAGATATTGTGTAAGAAGGTCTGAGTTGTCTGGCTAGACCAGAGCTTGCACACTGCTATTGACTAGAAGTTCCGACACACAGAATCCAGGACAGATAAACCCCTCAGGACCAATACTGAGAGTAGCAACACCACGAGGGAAGGTAGGGGGGAGAAGCAGAAGAAAGGGGAAACCAATCTCAATGATGGACATACAGCCCCACTCCACCAACCAGGGGAACAAACAGCAGAAGTTTGGGTGAAGGGATACAGCAGAGGCGTAAAATATAAAAATAAAAAGTATGTATAAAGTATCAGTGGTTCACGTGGGTGGGAGGAGGGGAAAAAAGGAGCTCAAGGAGAAAGAACATGTTTGGAAATGATGATAGCAATGTATGTACAAATGTGCTTCATACAAATTGGTGTATGAATTGTTACAAGAGCTGTAAGATCCCCCAATCAAATGATTTATTTAAAATAAAAAGGACTGATTAGTGGTAGACAGGGGACTGGTTTTGCCACCACGACAGTGCACCTGCTCACACAAAAAAAACAGCATGCCTCTATCGCCCGATCTGATCCCAGCACACCGAGGCAAAATACTAAGGGTGTACAACAGAACAGGAAGGGGAACAGAGCAACGAAGTCCCCAGGGAATACCAAAAATAGACTTTGGGGCCAGGGCTAGCTGACCCATCATACTCTATGAGAAAACACTCCTAAAGGCCAACAAACAGTCCTTGAACTAACTAAAAGCTTTTCTTTCTTGTGTTTTGTTTTGCTTTTTGTCATTGGCTTGTTGGTGGTGGTGTTGTTCTTTTGTTTCATTTTGTTGCTTGGGTTTGCTCTGTCTCGTTTTTGTGCATGCTATGATTTCCACAGGTCTGTCTAAATGAGATAGGCTGGATGAACAATCTGGAGGAGAAAACAATGGGACTGACAGCTGGTGGGGGGGGAGATGGGAAAGGGGGGTGTAGGGAAAAAGGAAGTGCTGTTAACAAACCCAGGGACAAGGGAACACCAAGTGATCCAAATAGATGGTGAGGAGGGTGTAGGAGGCTTGGTAGAGTGTAACCAAGAGTAATGTAACCGAGAGGAATTACTGAAACACAAATGAAGGCTGAACATGAGAGTGGGACAATCAGAAAGTAAAAGGAAATCAAGGAAAGAGGTAGGAAGCAAAGGGCATTTATAGAGGTCTAAATAAAGGCATGTGCATATGTAAATATATTTATGTATAACGATGGGGAAATAGATCTATATGCATATATTTATAGGTTTAGTATTAAGGTAACAGATGTACATTGGGCCTCCATTCAAGTACTCCCTCAATGCAAAAATACTTTGTTGTATTAAAGTGGCATTCCGTGATGCTCACCTCCCCAACACAATTGCTGGAGGCAAATGGGTGCATAAGCAAATGTGGTGACTAAAGTTGATGGTGGTCGGCTATCAAAAGTTATACATTCTGGGGTCTTAAAAGCTTGAAGTTAAACAAGTGGTCATGTAGCTGAGAAGCAACAAAGCCCACATGAAAGAAGCACACCAGCATGTGTGATCACGAGGTGTCGGAAGAATCAGGTATCAGACATCATCGGAACAAAAAAATCATATCTTTGTGAATACGGGGGAGTGTGGAGTGAAAACCCAAAGCTCATTTGTAGATAATTGGACATCCCCTTACAGAAGGGTAGCAGGGAGGAGAGGAGCCAGTCAGGGTGCACTGTAGCAACAATGAAACATACAACTTTCCTCTAGCTCCTAAATGCTTCTTCCCCCACAACTAAAATGATCCCCATTCTACCTTACAAATCTAGCTAGACCTGAGGATGTACACTGGTACAGATAGGAACTGGAAACACAGGGAATCCAGGGCGGATGATCCCTTCAGGACCAGTGGTGAGAGTGGCGATACGAGGAGGGTAGAGGGAGGGAGGAATGGAAAGGGGAAACCGATGACAAGGATCTACATATAACCATCTCCCTGGGGGACAGACAACAGAAAAGTGGCTGAAGGGAGATATTGTATAGTGTAAGATATGACAAAATAATAATTTAGAAATTATTCAGGGTTCATGAGGGATGGGGAATAATTATCAGTTGATGCCAGCGGATTAAGTGGAGAGCAAATGTTTTCAGAATGATGAGGGCAATGAATGTACAAATATGATGTATGTATCAATTGTGATAAGAGTTGTATGAGGCCCCAAAAAATGATTATAAAAAAAGAAAAAAGAAATAACAGTATGAAAACATCCCCCCAAAAAGCATGCCTCTCTTGTCCCTCATATCTTAATCACCTGAACTCACTCCATGTGACTTCTTTCTGTTTCCATGAATGAAGGACAGTGGTTTGACAACACAGAAGAGGTGGGGGTAAAAACAAGGGTGTCACCCAAACTGCTGAGTTTGAAAAATGTTTCCAAGAATGTAATCACAGATTAGACAAATGTGTGAAGTGTAATGGAGAGTACTATGAAGGGGATAAAAAATTTAAATGCATAGTTTTGAAAAAATTGTAGTTTTTGTCGGGTTCCCCCTAGTAGCTTCCAATTTCATAGCAACTCAAGCCATCACCATACATCAAACTGACAGAGAAGGGGTGGGTTTTGTGTGTAGGTGGTGTTGGTTATTGCACAGGGGCAAGGGACTTCTGGTGGCATAGTAGCTTATGCCTTGGTTGTCAACTGTAATGTCAGCAGTGGGGAACCACCAGTCAGTCCTCAGAAGAAAAGGATGAGGCGTTCTACTCCCATAGAGTTAGCCTTTGGGAAACCCACAGAGATAGTTCTGCTCTGATCTCATAGAGTCGCTATGGCTCAGCATCGACTCCATCGAAGTGAGCTGACAAACTAAAGGCAGGAGATCTGAAAGAGGATGCGGAGACGTTGTCTCAGGTACTTTGGACATATTACTATGGTGGAACCAGTCCTGCAAGAAGGGCATCATTTTTGGCAGAGGGTTAGCAAACAAGAGGAAGACCCTTACTTAGGTGGATTGACACCGTGGCTGCGAGAATCGGCTCAAATACAGTAACAAGTGCGAGGATGGCGCAGGACTGGGCTTTGTTTCTCTCTCTAGTGCACAGGCCCCTATGAATCCGAACTGACTCCAGGGCTCTACAATATCAACTACTACAACCCTGAAGTTCAAACCTACCCAGTGGCTTCCCAAAAGGGAGGTGTGGCCATGTGCCTCTGTAAAGATGACAGCTAGGGAGCCCCTGCGGGGCAGTTCTACTCTGTGGCACAGGGGCAGCCAGGAGTCGGAATGTGCTTCACAGCAAAGGGTGTGCTTTGTCTCAGTTTGTGCCTGCTGCTGTTTATGCTATGCACTGAGTTTAACATGTGACACTCAGGAGCGAATGAATGGAAACACACCCATGATGCTTCCATGATGCCAGATGCAAGCTGACACTGTTTCTGAGTTCTGGGCATATTATTTTTTCAGAGATAATTTCCTGTAGCGGTGACACACCGAGTCCTATTTCATGTAAAAGCATCAGCAGCAGAGGAAAGCACTGCACAGAGAGAAGACTATGACACGTAACAGGCTTTCCATAGAGGAACAAAAGGGTGGATGTCTTGGGCTGCACTCTTTTCTTGTATACAGACAGTAAACAAGCTGAACACATCTCACCTAAGCATAACATTACAACTACTTGAAGCCCAGCTCAGGCATCTGGAGAAGAGGCAGCAAGGAAGGATGGGAGAGAGTTAATGGGCTGGGCGTCCCCAAAGGTGCAGAGTGGGAATCAAGGGAGGATCCAGGAGGAGCCAAGGCTTCTGGCAGAAGTCTGAGAGGAGAGCAGCAGAAAGGAGCTGCTCTCTGGGTCCTCACAGATGTAGCCAGTGAGAGAGCAGCAGTGCTGCCCCCTGGCGGCGCGCCGAAGGCAGGGCCGCTTCCCCCAGGGCTGGAGAGCTCTGGGGAAAGACAAATCCTGTCACTTTGGATGCCAAGTAAGGGGGCACTGTGTGCCGGTGGTGTACCTATGTTGGCCAAAGCGCTGCCCACTGTGCATTTGCTTCCCACAAGCACAGTTATCCTTCCTCGTGCATCCAGGAAAGACAGTTCTAGAAAAACACAAGCAGTAAAATAAAACACTGCCAGGTCTCGAACCATCCTCACCATTGTTACTATGCCCACTGATGTAGCCGCTGGTTCGAGCTGTTTTATTGCCCGTCCTCCACTTTTTGCCAAGCATCATGTCCTTCATGGACTTGATGTCCCTTCAGGGACTGGTCTCTCCTGACAGCACGTCCAAAGATATCAAATGAAGTCCAGCCATCCTTTGTCCCCATGTTCTCTTGGCAGTCCTTGTACTTTTATTGCTCAGTGTCTGATTATTTGGGACCAGGCCTTATTGCTGCCCCTTCCTCACCTTGGCCCCCAATCCCGACCCCAAGCCCTGCACATCCACTGTGTGAAACCTCCTGTTCCTGTAACCATCCCTGTGCTTTTGTGTGGGGGGTCTAGCTGGGTTCCCCTGGCAATTCGCCAGCTGCCCTTGGGAAAGTTCATGGAGTCGGCTAAGTAGTAGAAAAGCCAAACGTCCAGCTGAGATTGGTTTACTCCCTAGCACCCTTGGGCAGGAGCACAGCCCCACTCCCGGTCCCAGGTAGCCAACGACCACACCTAGGTTCTCCGGACTTGGCAGCTGTAACATGTGGCCTGGGCTTCCCCTTCATTTCCTGCTCCTTTCTGGCTTGCTGTCTGACTTTTCTTTGTGGAATTAAAGCTGCAAATTGACAGGATCCCATAAACACTCTAAAGTCACAAAAAAACACCAAATGCCCACCCAAACATGTGAAACTTCAAAAAATCATCCTTAGAAGATTCCCAAACCCTAAACATTCCTAAACCCCATATATGCCCTGAAAACACCATGAAAGCCCTAAGAAAACCTAAAATGCTGGGGGAAAAAACACATATAATATTAAAAATACCCTAAAATCCCTAAGGAACTCTGTAACATCACTAAAAACACCATACTGTGCTGAAAAATACCTATACACTCTAAAAAACCACCCCTAAATCCCTTAAACACTCCCTAAAATCTTATAAAACACCCTAAAAACCCCAAACCACCCGAATGCCCAAAACACACCTTGAACGTCCACAAACAACCTAAAAGCCCTAAAAAATCACATGCCACCAAAAAGCCCTAAATGACCGCAAAATTCCAACTCATAGCCAGCCTATAGAGGGCTTCTGGAGCTGTCAGTCTTTTATGGGAACAGCTTTATCGTTCTCCCAAGGAGAAGTTGGTAGGTTTGAAACCCTGACCTCATGTTTAGCAGTCTAATAATTGCTGGACAGTGCCACCAAGGCTCTACTGGTGTAGTGGGTTACACATTGGGCTGCTAACCTCAAGGGAAACGGTTCAAAACCACCACCCACTCCTTGGGAGAAAGAAGCAGCTTTCTTTCTATTCCCCTAGATTTCTCATTGAAGGTGTAAAGTAACCTGTTAAATGCTCGCAGTGGCAGCAGCAATGTCTCATAACCATGGGGAAATGTGGTTCAGAAACTTCAGAAGCAAGCATCCACCAGTAGGTGACTGACCAGCAGTATTGACTTGGGCAAAGAGAAGGTGACATGGAAGGGTAAGGAGAAGAATGCGTGCAGAGGGCAGGTTGGCAGCTGAGCCTAAGTCCAGTAGAAACAACAGAAGAATGGCCTGTTCCTGGAAGGGCCACGGGAGATGGTGCGACTTCATGTAGCCCCCACTTACATGTGTAACAGCAGCAATTGCCTGAACACGTGGTCTCCCCAGGGAGGAGCCTTTGTGTGGTGTTAAGATGCTGTTACTGTCTGTTGTACTGTGGTGGCCTGCATTTGGCTGTAATGGTGGAAATTTTGCAGCCAGTAGTTCAAATGCCTGCTGGGTCACTCACTGCAAGTAGACTTCAGCAGTTTCCAGACAGAGAGACGAGGGAGGAGGACCTGGTCTTCCACTTCTGAAAGAACTGGCCAGTGTGAACCTTGTGAATGGCAGAACACTATACCTGAACATGAGTACCGCAGGCTATAAGGCATGATGGATTGACACAGTGGCTGCAGCAATGTGCTCAAACATAGGATAGTGCTGGCCTGGAAAATAGTTCATCGTCCATTAAAAAAATCATTATATAGGGGCTCATACAACTTTTGTTGTTGTTTTTCCCTAAGGGAGAGCAGTGTATTGGTACACTGAGAGGTATATAGATCAATGGATTCGAACAGAAAAGCTACACATATATTCACCAGTCAACAGGAAACTAGCCTTCGAAAAAGGACACAGAAATATCCAAAGGGACAAATTCTGCTTGCTCAACAAATGGTGTTGGACAAACTGAGATACCGTATGTAGGAAAATGAAGCAAGCCCCAAACCTTCCCCCATGCACAGAAATTAACTGAAGAGGGGTTAAAACCTGAAAGTAAACCTCCGGGCTATCATAATCAATTTTTCGATGACCTCATCGGTCAGAAATCATTGTAGGAACGCCAAAGCGTTCTTGTGTTCAACGTCTACATACATAGCAGGTGCTCCAGTAAAGGGGAATCTTGGTGGAGCTGGCTCATCCATTCCTGAAGAGAGTAGAGCACCACGTTGGCCCATCACAGAGCTCAGGTGTAGAATCTTCCTCACTGTCATCCTTTATCTCAGCAGTGTCAGTGTTGGATTATGAATTTCCCAAAGAACCAGTATCGCTCAATTCTGTGCACAATGCTGACTCACTCTCGCTGTTATTTCACTGGTCTAAAAACCCATTTAGGTTAAAATGACACTCTTTTGATGCCATGACCTAAAATTTTTAGTGAGAAAATGTTCCTAATGACATTACTTGGGTCTTCCTCTAATCCTGATGCCATGTTCTTTTTCACATAGACCAGCTTCTTGTATAAATTGCTCAGCATACAGATGGAATAAGAACAGTGAAAGGATACAACCCTGATGCACACCTTTTCTGATTTTAAACCATGCAGTATCACCTTGTCCTGTTCACAGTCTCACCTGGTTCTATCTCTTGGCCTTTGTATAAGCTCCATATGAGTACAATGAAGTGTTGTGCAATGCCCATTCTTTTCCATGGTATCCCCGAGATCCACCTCCTTCCACTCGTGCTTTCCAGAACGTGGGGTTGGGACAAAGCCTGGATAGTCTCATGGCAAGACCAGATCAGGAATGGAGCTGAGCCGGGAGCAGCTTTATTTGCTTGCTCCAGGGAAAGTCTGCCAATGTGACTAAGCCTCAGGGGCTTTCTACAAATGATAAAGGTGAATCCCTCTCTCGTTACCCACTGATCATCTCTGAGCCTCTTGCTCTCATATCCCTTGCACAGACCTCTACCATTAGATGGACAATTCGGTAACGTTTGAACACTTTTCTGATGCTGAGCCTGGGGAGCAACTAATAGCTGAGTAAATATTGATTGAAAGATGGTGAGTGGAAGAAAATAGCTTTGCCAGGTCCAGGTTGTGATGGAGATGAGAGTGTTACCAAATCCTGCTGTCCCCATGGTGGGTTTGCTGTATTGTGCCCAGTCCTGAAAGTCTGAGCCAGGAGTTTTAACGTGGCCCCTTTCAAAACATATAGGTGGAATTCTTGGACCATGAGCTGTCCATAAAGTGTGGCTTTACCAAGGTGATGTCCGCCCTGGAACGAAACAACCCAAGAACCTAGATCTTTGTGAAGGTGTTGGTAAGGGATGCCGCGGAAATCATAAACTTGACTGAAAGCAAAGGAAACTTTGCCTTCATGTGTCTGCAGCTGGACGAAGTGGTGCTGGAGCACACCCTCCTTTGCGATTCTTCTTGTTCTTTTTATGAGCTGCTCCCTGGCCTGTGCAGTCCCGTAAATCTGGAAACTCTTTGCTGGTGGGGGCAATTGTTATATCCTCCCCCCAGATCCAGATGTCTTGTCCATGGTCAGTGCGCAATCCTTGTCAGCCAGAGGAGTGGGGCATCTAAAGGCAGGCAGGGGTCACATGCTTTTTTTCTACACTTTCTAGAAAGACCAGAGCTAAACATCTTGCAGCCCTTTTCATGGCCTCTTTCTTTTCTATATTTATTTTCCAGGAAAGAGGAGAAGAAACGCGACAGCATCTACTGACAGCAAGTCAAATGCCATCGTGTGTGTTCAGAGGGCAGGCTGGTACTCATTTGCCTAACTCATCAGTCCCATCGTGCCATGTCCATGTTAGATTGTTTAGGGAAACAGATGACATATGTTATGATGCTAAATAAGCTGAAACAGTGCCAGGATGGAGGCAGAAGGGGTTTATTTGTTTGTTTTTAAATGAAGCATGGCTTTCTAGTGACTTATTGTGGTGGGGAAGGGGGGCACCGAGGGCAACAAGACATGGTTGTGACAGTGGTCTGGGAATTGAGACAAATCATTGCTTCTGCAGCAGAGATGAGCTGCCTCTGACCTGTCAGTTACTTGAAGGGAGACTCTGCATTTGGTCAGACAAGTCTTAGTTGGAGATGGTACCAGCTTTCCTCCTGAGCCTCTGTGGTTCCCTTTGGACTACACAGGCCCGAATCGCTTTTAGCTGAGCAACAGCAAATGGCAACACAGACTTGCCATATTGCTCTTTTGCGTACACTCTTTAAAAATCATACTAAATATACATGCATCAAAACATTCGTCACTTCCACGCTCTACAAGATTATAACTAAGTGGCATTCTGCATGTTGTTCATATTATCATCCTTACCCATTCCAAAATTATGTCATCACCCTTATGGAAGCTCAGTATCGTCTCA
Organism: Tenrec ecaudatus; assembly: GCF_050624435.1. Classification (NCBI taxonomy): domain Eukaryota; kingdom Metazoa; phylum Chordata; class Mammalia; order Afrosoricida; family Tenrecidae; genus Tenrec; species Tenrec ecaudatus. The sequence continues at coordinate 322,427 of NW_027457565.1, forward strand.
GGGATGGCACTTCCCCTCCAGGCCCTACTGGGTTAGGCTGGGTTGACTAGAGAAATAAATCCAAGGACACTCATATAGGTATAAGAAAGACTCCACCTCACTTATTTGTCCAATTGACATGGCATTATGTAACAACCATACTTACCTTCCTACCTATCCCTGGAAACAATTGGAAGATGTTTGTCTCTATTCATTTTCCTAGCCTAGATATTTCTTGTAAGTGGAATTAAGCAAAATGTGTCCTTTTTGAAGCTGATTTATTTCACTCAGCATAATGCTTATGAGGTTCATTCCTCTTGTAGCCTGTGTCAAGAGTTCATTTCTCTTTATGGCTGAGTAGTAGTCCATTGTATATACCGTAGGCAACATGTTTGACTTATCCATTCACCTATTGATGGGTATTTAGACCGTTGACTCGTTTGCGAGATTGGGAATAATGTTGCAAGGGCCATCTGTGTATTTGTATCTATTTATGCGCTTGCTTTTAATTGCTTATATCCTTCATTTCCTTTTCTTTCCTTGTTAGACTCAGTATGATCCCCTTCTGCCCATCCTCTAGCCTCACAACCTCTGTGTCTGATGTGCCAGGATCTCACCAGGAGCCTTAACACCAAGATTCTGAGCCCTGACTGAGCATTCTGATCATCCAGGGAATTGAATATTCCGGAGCACACAGAAGATGAAGTTATCAAAACTCCTTAGGCATAACCGAACAACTGGAGGGAGTGCTTTATTGGGCTTGGGGGCTGGGGATTATAGTTGTGAAGGACACCAAGAACAATTGTCATTACCTAGACTGTAAAGACTATGGTCGACATCCACGCTGGTGCGTAGCAGCTGGATCTCAGAAGCTCACAAGTGGCCATCTAGGTGGCAAGTATTGTCACCCTCACTCTGGAGGAAAGAGTGGTGAGTGGACCACATGAACATTAGACTTCATGACTCTGAGCACAGAATAACTAGATGATCTCCAACTATCAATTCCAACTTCTTTGAAAGGGATCACATCAAAAGGTCCTAGATAGTGAAGCAAAATTCACAGTCATAAAAGAGAACAGGCTTATTGGCTGGATAGGGACTAACAGAACCTCTGAAATGATGGTCCTTATTCACTAAGTTTGAAAATGAACTCCTACCTGTGGTTCAATATTCAGCCAAATAATAGATTGGTCTACAATGGGAGCAATTACACAAGTGAGGCACACAAACCTGAAAACAGCAAACCATTTGATCTCAAAAGGGCAGTATTAATCCAAGGCCCAAGTTCAGAAGGGAAACAGAAGACATAAGTAGGGAGTGGAATAAGTCATATTATATTGTGGAGATTGCAATAAGTGGCATAAAACACAATGTGTATGAATTGTTGAATAAAAAACTGATGATCTTGGTAAACCTTCACCCAATTCACAATAAAAACTTAATGAGAGAGAAAAATATCCAAGCACCTAGGCTGCATTCCAGGCCAATAAAATCGGACTCAGTGGAGATGGGACAAAGATGTCTTTTGGACAGCTCTCTGGCGATCCCAATGAGCACACAGGCTGATACCCACCATCTGGAAACTATGGGGTAGCTGCTTCTCCGGTAATGCCTCAGGGGAGCGCTTGGGTCCGTCAAAGAATGCGGGATGATGAAGGGGCAAAGGTCATCAAACCTCACCCACAGCTTTACACTGGGGGGCTGCTCTCTGAGGAATGTGGGAAGGGTCCACTTGCATGCTGTCTCTGTGCAGCAGATCCAACAGACTCAACACCTTTCCAAAGCTGGCAAGAAAGTCCGAGAGATTAGATGTGGGCACCACGCTGTGAGTTTCCCAGAAGGCACGACACAGATTGAGAGCAGTCACGGGAACACAGACTCCTCCGGAAATGCTGCCATGCGCAGAACATGCATCTCTAATTTCATTTCACACTGACTCAAGCATTCAGTCCTTTTTACGAAAACCCAGCTTCTCATTACAGTAACCGGTTTAAAATGACAATCTTCTGTTGAGCAAGTCTAAGAAATGACCTTCCTTTATTTTACATGGTATAAAAATTCAGTTTCCTAGGCCGATGGGCTCTAGGGACAGGTGTTTTTATGTACTAGACATGGCTTTCAAAGTTCTTCAATTGCCTAAATTAATAACGACTTTTTTCCTTTGGCTTTTCTAAGGGACACATTAATTTCAATCTTTTTCTAAGGAAGTGAATCTCTAGCTATCTCATTGGGATAACTTTCTGCCTTCAGAGTAGAATTTGAAATAATCTGCAAGGTTACCCCTTCCCCACCCTGCCCCAGCAGCCCAGCCTCTTTCTTCCTTCCAGCCTCCAGCCACCGGGGTTTGGTTGGGAAAGGAGATGCAGAAGGGAGTCTCTGGATTTTTCTATCTAAAGGTTGGCCACAACCCCCAGTAGACCAAATGTAATTCATTATGGCGGGTTTTGGTTTTACTACTTTAAGAGTTATCCTTAGGGAAATTACAAACAAACAGAAATAGGAAGACTTTAAATTTTATTAAGGGATGTACGGCTCAGCCTCATTATATTTTAAAAGACAAAGTATAAAAAAAAATCTGGCTCCATTTAAAATGTCCTGACTAGCAGAACTTAAAATACACGAATCTTAACATGAAAGTCTAGATGAATAAATAAAATAAACAACGAAACAGCTTTCTCAGGAAAAGCCATAATAAAGAGCTCGACTACTTTTTGAGCTGTTTAAGATGCTCGTGTTAAAGGGAAAAGAGTATCATTGTTGACTTTGAAATGTAGAACCATTTGCTTAATTCAGTGATGCTAAAATGGGCAGTTTGGCTGAAGAAAGAAATTGGCTTGTAGCATTTGATGAGCAATTTCTTCTTTTGAATATAGAAATGACCAGGGATGCGGACACGCTTTTTATTCTTTTGAGGACCCTCTAACCAAGAAATCTTTTAAATGATCATTACACAGTGAATGCCTGGAGGCTCTGGAAACTATTTCTTTTGACATTATTATAAGCTCAAAATGATTCACCAATGCAAAAGAAGAAGAGAAAAAGCAATTAAATACTAAGCTGTAAACACTGGAAGCTTTTCTGTGCTGAAAATAATTGGACAGAGTTTTTTCTTTTTTTAAGTAATAGTGTCCAAAGAGATTCAATGATCTTATTGCTTATGGATTTGGAGCTTAACTATATTCCTTATTTTAAATTTGATATTAGAATAGCAAGATTATAGACCATGATACAGTGTGACTTGGAGAAGTATCATTTCATTAAATTATCAAGTTAAGGCTCAAGGAGCCTGGTGGAATGTGTGTGACCATGAGGCCGGCCAGTTGGAATCCGCTAGTGGCTCACAGAGAAAGATGTGGTTCTCAGCTCCTGTAAAGATTTAGAACTTCGGGAACCCACAGGCATAGTTCTACGTTGTCCTTTCAGGGGTCCTCAAACTTTTTAAACAGGAGGCCAGTTCATTGTCCCTCAAACCCGCTGGAGGGCCGGACGATAGTTTAAAAATAAAACTATGCACAAATGCCTATGCGCACTGCACATACCTAATTTGAAGTTAAAAAAAAAACGGGGCAAAAACACCCGGCGCGCTGAATAAATGTCCTCTGAGGGCCATGCGGCCCGCAGGCCATAGTTTGAGGACCCCCTAGATTGATATAAGTCAGAATTGACTTGATAGTGTTAGGTTTCTGGGGTGGTTGACCTCAGTTCTTGCTTAGCAACGCTGAAAGAATTCATATGGCAGAACAGTTTTGTAAATCCAAGTGAATGTTATGGAAGAAAGTTTCAGGTATCGCAGTCCCCAAAAGTCCCCAGTATCTCCGGAAAGCACGCCGGGCTGCATGGCAGGGGTGGGGAAAGTTTGCAGCTGAATATGGCGGTTTCATGGGAGGAATACCTGAGCAGGAGTGCAGAACCAGCTGAGGAGCCACGGCAGGAACCCCCAAGGGCCTCACCCTCCACTTGCAGAGCACGTGAACAAGGGAAGGCGACAAGGAGCCCAGGCCTACTTCTATCACCTCCCAACACCACTGGAGGACATTGGTCGATCGTATTGGTTGATTTCGGTGCACTTTTGTGAAGTCCTATTCTGTATGACCAGGTGGACCTTCCACCTGGGTCTACATGACTTGGGTCAGAGCATGCTCAGTTCTGAATTTTGCCATAGGTGTCTAATGAGTGTGCCTGATGTATTTCCAACCCCTTTATTGTGGCCCGGACAGCTCATTTTCGTTTAGTGCTGGCATTTGGGAAGACAAGCCCTAATCTAGCAACCTGTCAAGAGCAGTAAGTGAATGGAATTACAACTCAACTCATAGCCATAAATTCAATTCGGACTCATAGCGACCCGAGAGGACAGGGCAGAATTTCCCCCTCAGGATTTCTGGGGCTGGAATTCTTTACAGGAATAAAAGTCTCTTTTTTCTCCCTCCCAATGGCTCAAAAGGACTGACCTTGCAAGGAGATGTCCAGCGGGTGCCAGCAGGCTCCTTCATTGAAAATCTCTGCTAGTTTCTGAAGCGGGAGGGAAATTTTGAGGAGGCCGTCTGCGGCAGAGTTAACTCCCCTTTAAAGCCAATGAGCTTTTCCACATCTCTCAAAAAACAAACAAAAAAACCTAAAGTGACTACTTCAGATTAATATGCTGTAGGTAGAACCAGCTCCCACTCACCAAACCAAACCAATCAACCAACCAACCAAACAAACAAACAAAAAAAAACCCCCAAATCCTGTTGCCTTCAAGTCAGTTCTGACTCATGCTCACCCCTTGTGGTACAGAGTACAATTGTTGCATGAGGTTGGCTAGGCTGTACCCTTTATGAAAGCAGATGACTCCTTCCTTTTGTGGTACAGCTAGGTGGTTTGAACTGATAACCTTTATATAAGCAGCCCTATCCAGCGATCTGTGTCAACTAAAGTGTCAAAGCATGTAAAGACTGATCCACAACCCCCACTTCTCTCTTCCTCTTCTGTGATGACCTGGAATCCACCTTTTGATCTGGTGGCACCATATTTGTGAAGCAGCCCGAATCACTGACGGACGGTGTGCAGGACAAACACCCTGTAGAATTGCCCTTCCAGTGTCAGAATTTGCATGAACAAGAATAAACTTCTAGATTTTAAGCCACTGAGGTTCCAGGGGTAGCTTCTTTCTGCAGAACAGACTAGGCTACCCTGCCTGATCATCTCTTCACAGGGTTTTTGTGGAGAGCTACTGGAGCAGCTCGATCCAGGGGAGCTGCCAAAGCAGATACCTACACTTTATCTGGGATTGTAGGTTGTAGTACCAAAGTTTTTATTTGCCCGGGAGGCACTGAGTACATTTTTTTTCTTCTGAAAACAGGACAATATGTACGTAAGTTTGGAGACATATGTAGCTGGAGCTGAAAGTCCTCTTACCTTGCAGTTTTCTTTGGTAGAGATAGACTTGTTCTTAATGAAACCCATGACAGTCAGTGTCACAAATGACTTCTGAGGAGAGGCCAAACAGCTAAGTCAAGGCCAGCATACCATTCTCTTAAATGCTGTCTCATGCTCTCATCTGCTCTGACGTGTCTGCTCAGGGGCATGTGGCAGCCACTGGGCGGGCCTTACCATTGGCACTGAAAATCATTGTAGGGGATATTAGAGGATTTACATCAAGAAGACCTGACTTCCTGGCCATTGCTCGGGGGCCACAGTTCCCAAGACAATCAGTGTCAAGGGCAAAACAAAATAAAACATGACGAGGGCTCTGGGGCTGGGTTGAGCTGGATATGTAACCAAAGCCCCTTTCTACCAGAATCTTCCCAAGAGGAGATTGCTCTTTTCCATAGCAAAACAATTTTGTTTAACACACGTTCTGCTGAGGAACCTTCTGGGAAGCAGAAGAAAATAAATCTGCCTTCCTTTGAATTAAGCTGGGTTGGGTCCAAGCCCTGTGTAGTGTCTATTCTTCTCATAACATCTAAAGGAGTCTGATTTCACCATTCTTAGCTATTAAAAAAAAAGTTCCAGGCACAATAATTCAATTTAAAATTACACACCAGGAGTAGTTCATATTTAATACACTTTATACAGGTATTATAGGTACAAGGGACGTACTTGTTAACTGCCAGGTTGCTGGCTTGAACCAACAAGCTACTCCACAGGAGGTACTGTGAAGATATACAGCTTGGAAGCCCACTGGGAGAGCTCTCCTCTGGCTTGAGTCTGAAGGTGCTTGACAGCAGTAGCCTTTTGTTTTTATAGAGGTATAAAGCTTTCTTTTTTTTTTTTTTGGTATAAAGCTTTTTAGAACAACAAAAACAATTCCTTTTGGAAGCAAGCCAGAGCTAAAACCACAAGTTACATGCTTTACTTTTTTTCTGTCCTGCTGCTGGCAGCCACCCTTTCATCGATTGTGCACACCAGCATGGTGGTGAAGTGGTGAACTCTGCGCTCTCACTCCCCTGGCTTCACACTCGGTCTCCTCACTCATCATGTGGCTTCACCCAACGCATGGAGCCTCCTGCAGGCTCCTCACCCTGTGTGTGTAAAAGTGCGAAGGAGACAGACTTCCTCAGAGCTGTGCTTTAGAGAGAATCCTCCTCACATACTCAGCACCGCCTTGAATAGGGCAGCACTGCATACATGACAGCTACTTGATGATTGTTGATGGTGGTGGTGGTGTGTTTGTACGGATAAAAAAAGAGCCCTGAATGGTTATGTAACAAGTAAGGGAATAAATAGATCTTCCTTCATCCACCTTCATCTTTCATTGTTCTATCACTCTCTGATTGCAATATTAGAGGCTAAAATGGGCAGAATTCCCACCTCTGAACAAAGTTTGTGCACATGGGTGTGCATGCTTGTGTGTCCATGTGAGTGGGCCTGTACAATGTGTGTGCACGTGTGTGTGCACATGTGCACTGGAGCCTGGCAGCAGCAGGGGAGGCGCCTGTCTCTGTTCAGCAGTATCTGACGGCTGCTGCAGGGGTAATGAGAAGTGATTGATGATCTGTTCAGGGAGCTCCTGGGGTGGACTCAGGGAAGGAGCAGCAAAGAAGACGTACTCATCTCCCCCGTATTTAGATGAGGTGACGGAGGTGGGTGGTAGAGGAGCAGCTACTCAGTAATGAGATAACAGGGGAAAGGCCTTGGATGAGGTGCCAGACAGCCCTGCTTTCCCAGAGAGGGTGGGGACTGGGAATGAGGCTGCATCCTGCCTAATCAGTTACAGTTGCTCTGTCACTCTGGAGAGGGAGGCAGATGAGGCAGGGAGCTTCCGGAATCTCTCATCTCCAGTCCTTCTAGGTGGATGTGGGAGCGTGTGAGGACGGCCACACTGGAGGGTCAGGGTTGATCGCCTTGCAGTGTGGAGCCCGGCCTGGACCTGCGTTGTGAAGGGTGACTAAGGAGCTCTGGGGGCAGGGTTCTGGGTGGCGGCTTTGTCTACTAAGACCCACAGCCGCGCCCTGTGTTGCAATGTTGGCATGCAATGTGCAAAGACTTGAGACAACGTGAAATGGACCATCCACTTCACTTGGAAAGACAGGAGGGCTGAAAATCAGATTGGGAGATCTGATCTCATTTGCTGCACAGTTGTGAGAGGAGATATTCCTGGCTTCTCTCATGTTGGGAACCGGACATAATCAGCCTGACAAAACCAAGGCCATATTGCCTGCCCAGCAGGGCTAAAGCCACGTCACCTCAACCTTATCTTACCCTGACACACACCAGATGGCCCACCCTTGTCTGCTCCAGCACCGGACATTCCAACTGCAGACTTGCGGCCGCCTGCCCTGTGTGCTCTACACCCCCGCCCTTCCTTTTTTTTTATCTCCCCTTTGAACTCCCTTGTTTGCCTCACCCTTTATAGAGAGGCTAGTGTAGCAATAAACTCAGACCTTGACAAGAATCTGCTTGGTCTCGCTCCTCTCTCTTGCCCGTTTCTCTTTCAGGCTGGGTCCTCCTTGGAACCCCTCGAATAACTGAGTCCCTCTGGCATGAAGGAGGTGATACGAATGCATTGATAGCCTAGTATCTGTCAGCTGGGAGCCACAACATAGTGAGAGCCCTTATTAATCATTTGGAGATTAGCTGAGGGGTGGGAGAAGCCAGGCATGAGGCTTTCCAGGGCTGCTCAGCCTGCACAGGAGTCCTTTCCTGGGTTGGACAGAGGTGCTGCCATCTGAAAGCTCAGATAGAGCAGTTGGAAAATTAACTGACCTGGTACAAGATCTATTTACATATATCAAAAGATCCTGGGTAATAACATCTCATGTTTGTGCAGCATGCCACATTTGTCAAAGGGCTTTCTCATTTACTGTCTTACTTGGTCCTCAAACTAAGAGGCCTTTGGGCAGCTATTGCTGTTTAATTTTGGGTGTGGTAACAGCTTTGGGTATAGTACTGGGCTAGGAATCAGGCTGTGCAACCCACAGCAGGTCACTTAGCTGCTCTGGATTGGCTTTCTTCCTCTACGAAGGTCAGCGCTTGGACTAGACCATTTTCCCAGTGGCAGCTCTGCTGACATTTTGGCCAACATCGTTCTTGTGGGGCTGTGTTGTTCCCTGCACCAGGATGCTAAGCGAGCATCCCTGGTCTCAGCCCACTAGATGGCAGTGGGACTCCTTTCTTCAGAATGTCTCCAGGCATGGCCAAATGTCCCCAGCAGAGCATGCTGCTGGGCTGGCGCACAGCAGGATGATGCACTCAATGAGTTGGATTCTAAGTTTTCAGTTACTTTACATGTCTGCACAGGGAGACTACATCAACAATTACCCAGCAGTCAATGGGTCATCACTGACCCTCTCTATAATTCCAACTGAGACCATGAAGCACCGACTGAGTTTCTGAGCTTAGCACCCTGCATGGCACAAGTTGTTTAGCACTCAGCTACAAACTAAAAGGTTGGCAGTTCAAACCTATCCAGAGGCCTCTTAAACAAAATCCTGGTGGTCTGCTTCAGAAGAGTTGGAGCCATGAACACCCCATGGAGTGAAGAGATATAAACATGAATGTGGATGTGACTCTAGGTATAGCTACAACTGGGAACCATGGAATCAACTACATCATGGAATCAACTTCAACTCCTGGCCTCCTTGTGTGTCCAAGAAGAACTGTGCTCCCCAGGGTCTTGAAAGGCTGCTTGGTCTGAAGTAGATTTGCAGGCCCTTCTTTCTAGGTGCCGCTGGGTGGCCTCAACCTTCCAAGCATGCTATTAAAAGCCAATCCGTCACCTGTGTGCATCACTGAAGACACACGGACACAGGGAGCAATGCCCTGGCTGGGGCACTGGAACAGCGCTGGCATGCAGTGAGTGCTGCCCAGTTAGCGAACAGGTCTTCCCTTGGTACTTTCTCAGGTCTGTGTGAAGCTTTCTAAGCATCCAGAGTTCTCGGCCTGATTCTGCTGCCAACTTGCAGTGTGACTTCGAGCTAGTCTCTTGCCCTCTCTGGGCTTGATAACAAAAGCAGGGCAGGCCAGCCACAAATATCGTGTGGCTAGCAGGGGAAAGCAGTTGAGGACACAATTGCAGATGGAGTTCATCCTTTGGACTCATCGCCCCTCCTCCCTAACACCCCCACCCCCACTACACACACACACCTTTTCAACTGCACCAGATGGGTTTTAACTTTCAGGCACCAGAAAAGCAGACCTTGAGTTTTTTCCTTTACGGAATGTAGGCCACCCCTGCTTATGTGTCACATTCAGTCCTCGTTCTTCTCCCTACTCTTGTCCCTCCTCCAGTCTTCAACAAGTGACTGCAGGGCGGTTTCCCAGCAGGGCTGTGCTCAAAGATTCATAATGCTGGGTTTTCCTTTAGTTCTCCACAGTCTGGGGCTTGGAACAATCCAGGCATTACCTTATCAAATGCTCATTTTAGGTGGGAAGGGCGGGGCCACTGGAAACACCACATGGGGCCCAATCCTTCTCTGCACGCATGTGAGGGGTTTCCAGGAGTTTGAATTTCAACTTAACTGATTTATTTTTTGTTGTTTAATCGCGTGCCTGTCATCTGCTGGACATTTCTTCTACAGTGTTTTGTTGTTGTTAACCCCATTTCTAAGATCAGAGGTAGAAGGGTCAGGCACAATAGGCAGTTAAATTGACTCAATCTGGGGTGTGAACCTGCTTCTGTCTGGTTCCTCATAGCCCTCAGTCATTTTAATGGAGGTGCTGTGAAGGGTGTGGGTTCAGCAGCCACACACTGCCTCATCTTGCCTCCTCGTTGATAGGCTGTGTAGCCTTACATGAGTTGTTTAATCTCCTACCAAGCTTGTGAGAGCACTACTTTTGTTAGCTTCATTTTACCAAGGCTGTGAGAGGTCAGGGGAGCGAAGGCTTACAGATTGCCTGGCATATAATATGCTAATGATAGTCAAGATATATAACTAAGCATGTCTCTGTTCTTGGTTCTGTCAGTACCTGGTGTGGCCACAAAGGAGAAACCTGGTTTCCTGCTATTTTGAGCATCTAGTGTGAATGGCAGGAGATAAGTCACATGCTAATGAACCCTTGTGGTGTATTGGTTAAGCACCCTGGGGCCCGGCTATCAAAAGATATAGTGTCCAGGGTCTTAAAGACTGGAAGATAAACAAGGGGCCATCTAGCTAAGAAACAACAAAGCCCACATGGAAAAAGCACACCAGCCTACCCCAACATGATTGCTGAAGACAAAGCGGGTGCATAAGCAAATGTGGGCATGTTTTCTTGATGTGCACTCACCCTTTACATAAAACTCTCTCTTATACATACGCGTTTCTGTGGATTTGTTTCGCTAAGGCACCCAGACTAACATAAGCAGCATGGAACGCATTTAAGAAGCCTAGACAAGGGCAGGGCAGGATATTTGGAGGGACTGGATCCAGAATTAGAGAGGAAGGGGTGCTGGAGGTGAAACGGGCTGCTAGCTCCCTGTCCCAAGGAGGACAATGAGACTGCTGACTCCCATGAAGATTTACAGTCTTGAAAACTCCATATAGGGTCACTGTGGTTGGAATCCACTGGACGGCAGTGGCCTTTTGGGATTGAAGGTGGAAGCCACCAATGACTTCCTGCCATTGAGCCAAGGAGCCTCCGGAGAGTGTGTGAACTTCTGGAATACAGCGAACAACCTCTGCACATCTGCTTTTCGTGCTGCCCAAGTCATGCATTGACATTTTTCCAAAAGTGAACCATCACAGCTGCTCTCTCAGGAAGCTGGGGGCTGAGCCCGCTGGTTCCACTCTGTCAGCATTTCTGGTCCGGGTACCTGCCCTCTGCCCCGGCACAGGCAATGGGCTTTTGGAAACAGTGCTCCCTGGGTAGTGGGTGTGATTTGCCTCCTCTGGCCTAACATGATGAATGCTGAGAGGGGGTGGATACTAGGGGGTTAAGCTCCCTGACCTTTCCCTAGCCCAGGGGAAAACTTACTATTTAAAGTAAGTTTTAGACAGAATCTTTAGAAAGATAAATTGTTTACTTAATGTACACAATTACTCCCCAACAAATCTGTTTTGTGTCTGCTCAACTCAACCTCATAGGCTATGGATGACCTTGAGCAAGTTTTTAAAGTCACAATGGGTTTCTACCAGGATTGAGAGTTCAGCTCTCTCAACTCTCCAACTGGTTATTAGCACCATAGTCTCATTTCTATTTATGGATTTACTTTGTTTGAGGGAAAAAAGACTCCCAATTCAACTATATTTTATTAGGAACTCCTTTGCTATGTTTTACACAAGAAAAAGGCACAAACCGCTGTTCTGGATGAAGGAGGGCATCCGCATAAGGGCCCCAATGGTGTCGGAAGGACCCACAGCCACAGTTACTTAAATAAAATGACACCCATTCTGTCCTGCTGACTCTGACTCATAGTGACTCTGTGTAGGGATCCTGAAGTTGCTACCTTTACAGGAAGCAATAACCTCATCTTTCTCCTGTGGAATGACTAGTGGCTTTGAACCAGCGACCTTGCTGTTAATAGTCCAACACTATCCAGCATCACCACCTGAGCTCCTGAAAGCTTAAATGAGACATGGAAAACAAACACCTTTGTCACAAAACTGTCCCTGAAGACGGATCAATTCATGGAGTTGCGGGAGGGCCTGTGAGAGCATGAGCGGGACCTTCATTGGGATGTGCACACGACCGTATATCGCTGAGTCTGGCCCGGGGAGTGGACGCAAGCACACTGCCTGATGGACAAGCTTTCTACTGCCAGTCAGCAGTAGGAAAGAACTCAATGGTGGCTGAATGTGTGGCCCCTCAAAATGGATTTAGGGTCTCCACATAGACTCTCACTGTGAGCCACAGCCTATTGCTCAAAATTTAAGCTCAAATATGACTTAAATGCCTAACATTCTGTTTCCTTAAACTAGAGTACTGCCAGGATCAACTAGAGGCCTGGATGACCTATCAGGTCTGAACAACGATCTCAAATCACTTCACATGATCCATTCCACCAGTCATGTCACCAGTCACGCCTCCTCACTTACCCATTCCAGAGACTGTGCCTGTATAACCTATCGACTAACACATTCCCACATGTCGTGCTTATGAAACCAACCATCATGCTGGAATAAGGACCAATCACGATGTAAGGGGCAGGGTCAATGGGAAAGCAAGATAGGGGCTGAGGGGAGCCAAGAGGGTCCCGTCACTCAATCCCTAAACCTGATCTAATGTCACTAGACTGGGGTCTTCCTCACATCTCAAGGGCACCCGATTCATGATTGAAGTGAATTGTGTTTATTCAATCTTTGTTCTGCTTACCGTCCTGCTATGCTGCCTCCTCTTCTTGCTTTATGTTGTGGTGACAAATGGCTTGAGAGGGATTTGACATAGGGAGAAAGCCCACCCACATCAACTGTCACCAGAAGCAGACACTAAGTTCATTTCTCTCACCTCACAGAACTATGCACATCAGACACTGGTAGAGCTGCCCGGAAGGGGAACCCTTAGTGCAGTGGTTCTCACCCTGTGGGTTGCGACCCCTTTGGGAGTCATATGACCCTTTCACAGGGCTCGTCCAATTCATAACTGTAGCAAAATTACAGTGATGAAGTAGCAAGAAAATCATTTAATGGTCGGGGGGTCACCACAACAAAAGGACCTGTATTAGGAAGGTTGAGAACCACTGCCTGAGTGTGCTTAGGACTTTGCTGCCCTCAGGGTCACCAGACATTCCTGAAGGCAGAGTCACTGCAGGAAGCCCTTCTGGGAAATGCCCTGAAGCCAGGTCTCAACCAACTCCATCCACCCTCACCCTCCTAGATCCTAATCATAGGCTGCATGGAAATGCTCCCTGCCACTTCAAAGACTGTAAGTCCATGGGAGCAGAAAGCCTTCTCTTTCTCCCTTGGAGTGGTGGCTGGTGAGTTCAAACTGCTCACCTTCTGGGTAACATAACCCACAGACCAGCTCCCCCTGAGCTCAGTTTGGTTTGCCACACAGCACACATTGTTGGGAACCTTCTGAAGTAGCTGTGCCATGTGCAGGTTGGGGGATTTCGCACAAGATGCAGAATTCCACCCTCTCTTGGAAAAAATAATTTTTGCAATAGCCTTGTATTCTCTTCTGGATCTGAGTAGCAGCTACTCTCATGCAGTGCTAGCACATACATGCTAGGTCTTACGCCGAGTCTGCTCCATGCTTTCCTGTGTCCTATGTGGCGCTGTAGGCACCCAAGGCATGGACTCTGCAGCCTGGGTTCAAATCTCTCCTTTCCACTTCCTCACTGTGTGGTCATAGGCTCATGACTTTATCATCCTGTGCCACTGATTTTTCATCTGTAAAATGAGGCAAGAATAGAGTCCACATATAGGCTTGTTAAGTGAAATAATTGAATTATTATATACAAAAAGCTTAGAACATTGCTCGGCATCTTGCAAATACTGTTAGGTAGCTTAGCATAGGGACTGGGTCATCCATTACATATGCTCAGGTTCAAACTTCCGGCCAGGAAGGGGTGGTACACCTAGGTGGGTGTTACACCTGGATTGGCCCATCTGGGCCAGGTGAATTCAATCCAGCCAATGGGGTTGACCAGGACCATCAACCATGCCTCCCTATGGAGGAATTGAAAAGGCAGGATCTTGACCTCTCCGATGTCTCCCTTCACCCACTTTTCTGTTGTCCGTCCCCCAGGGAGGAGGTCACATGTAGATACTTGTAATCGGTTTCCTCTTTCCAATCCACCCTCCCTCTACCCTCCCACTATCACCACTCACAAATTATCAAGGTTTCTTGAGGGATGGGGGAGCGGGGAGGAAGGGGTAAAAACGAGGACTTGATTGATGCCAGGGGCTTAAGTGGAGGCAAATGTTTTGAGAATAATGAGGGCAGTGAGTGTACAATGTGCTTTACACAATTGATGTATGTATGGATTGTGATAAGAATTGTATGAGCCCCTAATAAAACGATTTAAAAAAAAAAGAAAAGAAAGAAAAGGCAGGATCCTGGAGCCCACGTAGTGACTTTCTCTCCAGCAGCTTCTAGGCAAGCTGTGCAGGGGTGAGGGGCCCTGAGGTGCCTGTGTAAACCTGAAACTTCTTCTCTCAAAAAACTCCCTTGGATCACAATCCAGGCTGCGGAGTGAATTCTTTCTCACGCGAAGCCAAGGACTGAGGTATATTTCTCCCACGAGAGATCTAACAATAGTATCTCTTATTATATCATTAGGAGCCCTGGTGGTGTAGTGGACTATGCATTAACCTGCTAATCGCAAGGTCAGGGGTTTGAACTGACTAGCCCGTCCGTGGGAGAAATATGAGGTTGTCTATTTCTGTAAGGCAATGGTTCTCAACCTTATGAATGCCGCCACCCTTTAATACAGTTCATGTTGTGGTCACCTGCAACCATAAAATTATTTTCATTGCTACTTCATAGCTGTAATTTTGCTATCGTTATGAATTGGATGACCCCTGTTAAAGGGTTATTTGATCCCCAAAGGGGTCGCGACCCACAGGTTGCGACCCCTGCTGTAAGGATTTAAAGTCTCAAAACCCCAAAGGGGCAGATCTTTGTCCTATTGGGAGTCAATAAAATGGTAGTTAGGTTTTTTTCTGCATCAGTATCAGATTCTGGTGGCAATCTCAGTCATCCTGCATTGTGGTCTGGTTTGAACTCCGGAAATGACTGCCCTGGTTTGAGGTGAGGGCCACGGTGCTTCAGTGGTAGACCTCTCATCGACTTTCACCGGGAAGACCCGGGTTTGATTTGCAGCCAATGTGCCCCAGACTGTCAGTGAAGGTTTGTGTGTTGCTATGACACTGAGCAGGCTTCAGTGGTGTTTCCAGACTGAAACAGAATAATGAAGAAAGACCTGATCATCCCCATCCACACATTGACCTATGGCCCACCACTGTTGGCTTCCTCTCCCAGTCCTGGTGGTAGCACAGATAGGCACAGTTTGCTCCACTGCCCATGAGGTGCCCATGAGAGGCTGACGCGACAACCACAGTCAAGATCAACAGCTTAAACTCCATTCTGGGTCTATGGAAACAAGAACAACCTTCTGAATTGAGGTCGCATTGCTATTTGGGACTGGGAGGATGCCTTTGTGATATGGATTGCACTCTGGATCCCAAGGGGGACTTTTAAACACAGCCACATAGCAGCTCCGGAAATTGCCATAGTGAGAAGGCAGGTTTAAAAAAAAAAAAAAAAAGCTTTTACTGGCTTGCTCAAAGGAGGCTGCGGGTAGATTGGGGGGTGGAAAACTCCTCTGGAAATGGAAAAATTTTTTATCCTTACATATGCATCATTTCTTCTGGTCCTGAAAGAAAACACAAAGCAGACGAGAGGAGGAAACGGAGACTGGCAGTCATCTTGCCTGTTGCCTTATCCCTTTGAAACTTTGTGATCACACAGGCTGGTATCCTTCCTCCATGTGGGCTCTGTTGCTTCTGAGCCAGATGGCTGCTTCTTTACCTTCAAGCCTTTAAGACCCCACACGCTATATCATTTGGTAGCTGGACACTATCGGATTTCTTCACCACATTTGCTTATGCAGCCGCTTGTGGTCAGTGATCGTGTAGGGAACGTGAGCATCGTAGAATGCCAATTTAATAAAACAGTGTTCTCGCAATGAGGGAGTCCTTGAGCGGAGGCCCTATGTCCATCTGCTACCTTAATACTAAATCTATAAACATATGGACATAGATCTATTTCCCCATGCCCCTTTGTAAATATATGTACATGCCTTTATTTAGACGTCCATAACTGGCCCTTGCTTCCCAGCTCACTCTTCTATACCCTTTGATTTTCCTCTTGTGCCCACTGCCATGCTCAGTCTTCCTTTGGGTTTCAGTAATTACTCTTGGTTACATTACCCTTGATCACGCCCTACCAGGCATCCTACATCCCCCCTCACCACCGATTTCCATCACTTGTTGTTCCCTTGTCTCTGGGTTTCTTGACACCACTTCCTTTCCCCCCACCGTCCTCACTCCCATGCCCAATGGAAAGGGCCGGTCACATGTTTACTCCTCCAGATTCATCATCCAGCCTCTCTTAATTAGACAGACCTGTGAAGGTAATAACATGCACAACACAAAACTGAGCAAAACCAAGCAACAAAAAGAAAAAAAAACAAACAAAAATGAAAACAAAACCCACAGCAGAGAAGGGGGGAAGGGAGACTCCGGATAGGGCAAGATATGACAAAACAAAGATGTATAAATTACCAAGGGCGTATGAGGGAGGGGGGAATGGGGAGGGAGGAGGGGAAAACAAAAGAGGACCTGATGCAAGGGGCTTAAGTGGAGAGCAAATGCCTTGAGAATGATTGGGGCAGGGAATGTATGGATGTGCTTTATACAATTGATGTATGTATATGTATGGATTGTGGGAAGAGTTGTATGAGTTCCTAATAAAATGTAAAAGAAGAAAAGAGAAAAAAATGATTAGGGCAAAGACTGTACAGATGTGCTTTATACAATTGATGTATGTATATATATGAACTGTGAAAAGAATTGTATGAGCCCCAATAAATTGTTAAAATTAAAAAAGAAAAAACAAAACCCAACCAAAATCCAATGACACTAAAAGAAAACAACACTAACCAGAAAGAAAAGTACAAGGACTGTGTGGTGAACTTTAGGAGTGTTTTCCAGTCCAGTCTGTTGGGGCACCGAGCCCTGACCACAAAGTCCACCTTGTTATACAGCGGTGAGAAGGGGTGGTCTAGGGGCATACATGCAATAGGAAGAGGAGGGATTGGGGGTATACAGGTGACAAAATGGGCGGATCCTACATTTAGAATGGCAGCTTAACTTTGACCTGTTTTCTGGATCTCCATATGAACCATTATCAGTAGGGTGTGAACTCCACCTACTGGAACCAAGCTAATGGTTCCAAGTTTTAGAGAAAAGCAATCCATTGTCTCCACCAGCAGGGAGCAGAGACTGCAGTCTGGCAGCATTGCCTTGAGGGACCTTGCAAGCATCTGGCCCACACACATTATCCCTCTAGTAGGAATCAACCCAGTTAACTTACATTGGGGCTTTTAATCTCCAGACTATATATTTTTATTGGAGTAGAAAGCCTCATCTTTCTTCCCTGGAGCTGGCTGGTGGTTTTGAAGAGTGAAACCTTGTGGTTAACCGCCCAACCCATAACCTTCTATGGCACTAGAGCTCCATGACTCTGAACTAGCAACGTAAAATGCTTTGCCCTCAGGCAGAGTTTGTTTGCTTCCACCCACTCCTCTGGCCAGCCTGGTGAGGAGTAGTCTAGCCCTCAAGAACTTGCCTGAGTATGCCCTTGATGGGAATTGGGGTACTGAGGTTGCACGTTCATGCCCTGACCAAGATGGTTGGAGGGCCCTGAACCAGTCCTGTAAACTTTTCTAATCTGCAATAATGTATTTACTCCAATCATGGTCCCTTTCCCATTTCTGTAGTCACATTTCCAACTGTGATGGTCTGATCTGCTGGGAACTTGACTTTTAAAGGGGCTTCCTTTGTTTTCCATGTGACCGAGCTGTTGTGAATCCTTCAGTCCCCATTATGGCCTCATGCTTACGGTCTCCCTCAACCAGATGATTTGTTTTTTCTGGACTTTGTCCCATTCAAGATTTAACAAGGGGGTCTCTGTAAATTATATTTGAACTTCGAGTCTTCTCCCTGATCTAAAACAATGCACACAAAAATATATACCAATTCGATCATTTCTACATGTACAATTTGCTAACATTCATTATATTTCTGAAATTATGTAGCCATTCTCACTGTCCTTTTCCAATTCCAAATTTCCATCACACACATAAGCTCACTGCCCCTTAAACTTTTCACCTAACCTTCCAAGTTCCTGTGTCAATCTGATCACAGACAGATTATTCTTTAAAAGAGCACAATGTCTAAAGCAGATCTTCTTCACTGATTCAGCTTTTGGTTGGCTTTAAAAAGACTTTACAAAAATCAAATCTGCTGCTATCAAGTTAATGCTGACTCATAGTGAATACCCCCTATGGGCTTCTGAGACTGTAACTGTTTACAGGAGTAGAAAGGCCCACCTTTCTCCTGCAGAGCGGCTGGTAGTTTCAAACTGCTGAGCTTGTGGATCGCAGCCCAACATGAGTGCCCAGCAAAGAGCACCCAGAGAAACTGAGCCCCACATCCTTAAGCCACATGAGCCATGGAGTAGGGCAGAGTTGAGATGCAGTCCTCCCCAAAGCCTTCAGAAACAACAAGAAGCCTTCAGAGACATCAAGAAGGATCACTAACTCTTTTGGTAGCCAAAAGAACGATCAGCCCCATAGTCAAGAGGCAGGACAAGTATCAGTGGCTCTGGCCAGACTGGAGGGGCTCACTCAAGGCCATTCCAGGCCAGGGCCAGGTACCTGTGTCTGGCTTCGAGTACTCCAGGCACAGAATCTCTGACTCATGGGCCTCCACCTTCAGCATTTCACTCAGGAACTGCAATTCGTGGACCCTGCAAAATGAGAAGAGAGGAGAGGCTGTTCAGTGCCAGGCAGCGGGGGGAAAGAATCATCACCCACCCCCTTCCACCTTTTCCTCTCCATCAAGAGCTGTTTTACTTTACCTTTTGGGTTGAACCTTTAGAAAAATGAGTCAAGATATGTCACATTCAACTCTCTCACCTGGTCTCCCTTCGTATTAATGTTTTATGCACTACAGTACACAGTGATAAGGACCACGGAGGTCACACTGGTACAACATTATTAGACTTTATTTAAATGTCACCAGCGGGGGTTGCTCTGAGTTGGAATCAACCCAATGCCAATGAGTTTGTTTGTTTATCCCACGAATGTACTTCTTCTGCTCCAGGATCCCAGGAGCCCCCACGGCACATGGGTGTCATCTGTCCCAGTCTAGAACGGCTTTCAGTCTTTGCTTGTCTTTCCTACCCTGACACCTGGGAGAGTGTGATAAGTTACTCTGGCAGGTGTACCTCAAATGAAGGTTGCCTGATGTTTCCTCATGACTATCCTAAGTTCCTTATACATTTGGGTCAAGAATACCAGACACAATGCTAGGAGGAGGCTGCATGGAAAAACAGAACTAAAAGAAACTTTCCATCAACGTTGGTTGTTGTTGTTCAACATTTTATTGGGAGTTCTTAAGAGTCATAACATTTTCTGGGAACATTTTGAAACCTCTCAGTGTACCCTCTCACCAGATTCATGCTGCTGCCACGGGATGTTAACCTTAATGACTTGGCTAAGGGTGGGTTTTGCCGTTTCTTCATTGTCAAGTTAGTATCTTTCCCTTGGAGATAATAAATTTTGTCCCCACCCCTTTTCAGCTAAACCCTCCTGAACCTCTGTCCTTGGGGGCCTAAAGTTCCCCCATCCTGTCCCCTGGAGGCAACGGCTTGTCCCATAGCAAGCAAGTCATAATGAT
This sequence comes from Tenrec ecaudatus, assembly GCF_050624435.1. NCBI lineage: Eukaryota > Metazoa > Chordata > Mammalia > Afrosoricida > Tenrecidae > Tenrec > Tenrec ecaudatus. Next base: position 342,211 of record NW_027457565.1, read on the forward strand.
TAGCTCTTGTCTTTAACAAGTAAAGGAATATACATTAACCAAGCACCTAGTAAGTACTAGGCATTCTAAATCTCCCACTTACATTGTCTCCTGTTCGTAAAAATCAAATGCATCAGGTATGTCATTTCACAATTGCAGAAACTAAGGTTTGGTCAAGTTCAGGAACATGTCCAAAGAGGCCAAGCTAAGACTGCACAGGGGCATACTGAAAAACGTCTGAGATGAGTCAGCACTAAAATCCCCTCCCATCCTCAGAGCCAATTAACAGATACGAAGGGACCCAGGGGCACAGCTTGGGGAGCAAGGGTGCTGGAGGAAACAAATTCCACACTTGAGGAACCCCAGCTCCTAATGGTAGGCCAGGAAACACGGTCAGTCTCAGCAGACCTGGCCCACGTACCTCTACACTCCAGACGCAGGAGGAATGATAGAGAGCTGAATACACCTTGCCCACTTTCTTGGGGTCCTTCACATCCCAGACATAAGTACTATGGTCATTGTACACACAAGACAGCCACGGATTTGCAGGATCAAAGGTCAAGGTGATGGTGTCCCGATACTTCGCATTGGCCACTCCAGCGAAAAGGCGACTGAGGAAAGAGGGGGTCAGGGTGTCCAGGGCAGACAGGGCAAACTGGTGAGTTAGCGCTAATGAAAAGGGGCACTAAAGGGAGGAGCAGCAGGTTGGCCAGCAGTCACTGGAGAAAGAACGCAGCGGCTGGCCTGGCATTCCTTGCCATGGGGCTCTGCAAAAGAACACAAGCTATTTCATAGCCCCCAACATCAGGCGGGGACAGTGTGTGGCCGTGATGCAGCCAAGCAGATGTCAGGCCCTTCTAGACTCACGTCAGAGGAAAAGGAAGGGCACTGTGCAAACCAGTCATGGTCATATATCATTTCCTGCCATTTGCAGATTTAGCCCACTCCTTCCCTGAATGAGAAATTAATATACCCAACTGCAGAACTGCCCCGCTTCCTGACAGCACTGAAACCAGAGCAAAACTTCACTTCCTGCAATCACCCAACCCAAGGCCCGAGGCTACAATAAGACCCTCCTACCTTAGCTGCTACCCAGGACCACCCTGAGGGAGAAAGGCCTGCTCCGTCAGGTTTCCAGCCTCTCTCAGAAACCCTAAGGAACTGCCCGTCTGTCCTAGCTGTGGTGTTTACAGGACAATGCATTACCACACTGCAGACTCAGATTACCACGGTTGCCCACAGTGAGCAACAAATGCTAAAAGACCCACCTGTGCTTGACTGCAAGGGTCTTCCCAGAGGTCTATGTGTGCCCTCCTCTCCTTGCAGCATGCCAGGGACGGCCTGGCACAGAGTGGGGCTCTGACAGGACTCAGGGGCCCACCCGCACCGCTCACCTGGCCTCTGTGATGCTGGCAATGTCTGTGCCCAGGGCATGGGGCCGGGGCAGCGTGCTGAGGAAGTGCAGGTTGAAGGGGTTGAAAAGGCACACGGTACCGTCAGCACAGCCGCAGAAGATGTAGTCCTGGCTCACCGAGATGCAGTGGGCCACTGTGGTCTGTGAGCACAGAAGCCACAGTCAGCAAGGGCGTCTGTCCACTCCTTCACCGGACACCTCAACAGCCATGAGCCAAGAGGCAAGGACAAGCGCAAGGCAGGCCAGCTGCCCTGGGCAGAGCCCCTCAATGCCCCTCCCTCTAACAGCAGCTGGCCAGAGGGCCCACAGCCCCGTGCAATTAGGGGGAAGGAGTCAGCAAGCCTTATAAGGCACCTGAGGTTTGGGCAAAGACACACCCAGAAAAGGCCGGCCCAGAGAAAGGCAGCAGAGGCAGCGGACAGGGCCAGCACACTTACTGTGATGCTGTCTGTGTGCTGAGCAGAAGAGGAAAGCAGAGGAAGAGGCAGAGACAGAGAGGGCGAGCAAGCAGAGAGGTTCCCAAACACCTTCCTCTGCCTGGGGCCTCCCCCAGCGTGCATGCAGACTCAGGTGCCCTGGAGCCCGGAGGTGACAGACGGGAGGGTGCCGACAAAGCATTCACTTACACTCAGCTCCACCCACTTGTCCAACAGTCTCCGGGTCACTGAACTCGCACAGCGGCCCTGAGGATGTGATACAGAAGGTGCTGTCAGTCTTCTTCCCGCGGCCACAGGCTACATCAGTGAACAGTTTGTTCCGCAGGTTCCCCCAGCAGCCCGGAGCGGCCCAGCAGGGGTACAGTGGCATTCACCTGTGGAGACCCACCACAGGTGCCACCCACACACCCTGCAGGCTACCCCCTGGAAAGCAGGCCCTGGGGAGGGAGGGAGAAGGCTTCCCTTGCATATTGACATAGCACCTGGCCCAGCTGAGACTTCCAAGGGGCTTTTGAGCATGCAGAAGGGGGCGCAGGTGGAACATATCTGGGCAGACCCCACCCTAGTGGCTACTTGCTGCCTCACCTTTGAGGTCTTGCTGTCATCGAAGTACCAGAACTTGATGTGCCGGTTGCCTGCAGTGACAAAGTAGCTGCAGTCCTCAGAGAAGGATACTGCTGTCACCTGACTGGACACCTTGTTGGAAGCCACTACAATGTTTTTCTGGAGAGAAAGTCAAGGGAAATCAAGGCTCTGCTTCTAGGAGCTGAGGGAAAAGAAACTTACACACTGAAGGTTAGACAAGCTGTGAACTTGACCTCTCCTTCTGCCCCTTCTTCAGCATCCTAGATACCCAGTTGCTCCTTTCTGCTCAGAGTTCTCTAGAAAGGGACTGAGGCCAGCAGGCGGAAGTAAAGGCCACCGGTCAGCAGTTTCTTGGCTCCCCTCCCGGCCCCGCCTGTCCTGAGGCCAGCAGCCCACTCACCTTCCAGGCCCAGACATTGACGATCATGTCATGCTGGTAGCCCACTGAGACAATGTACTTGGCACTGGATGAGAAGGCCACACATGCCATGCCATACTTATGCTCCTGAAGCTCCGCCACCAGGCTGCGCTCCGACACGTCCCATACCCGCACAGCAGGCATGTGTCCACTCTGCAGGGACCGAAGACCCCGAAGTAAAGGCCAGAGGCTATCAAAAGAGATAGTGTCTGCGGTCTTAAAGGCTTGAAGGTGAGCAAACGGCCATCTGGCTCAGAAGCAAAAAAGCCCACATGGAATAAGCACACCAGCCTGTGCGATCACAAGGTGCCAAAGGGACCAGGTATAAGGCATTATGCAATATATATATATATATATATATATATATATATATATATATATATATATGGTATAAGGCATTATGTGGGGTCCCGTGGTGCTGACCCACACGGCGTCACCGTGAGTTGGAATGGACTCCTTAGAAACGGGTTTAGTAAGCAGCACAAAGAGGAAACTCCTTGGTGAACTGGAGGACACGGTAGCTGAAACCATGGGCTCCAACATACTACCCCTGAGGCTGGCAAAGGACCGGGCAGTGCTGCCTTGTGTTGCAAAGAAGGTCCCTGTGATGTCAGAATGACTGGACAGCACTAACAACAACAAAGGATGTCAGGCCCCTTCACTTCCCCAGACCACTGACCAGGTTCAAAGACCCGCATGTGAGTATAGTTTCACAGTTAGACGTGTTTAGAAAAAATAATGTTTGCAAAAGTAAAATCTTGGTTTACATTTTACAGAGCATGCACAATTAGTAGAACTCTTAAGGTCCACCGGAACCTGTTTAGGGTCCCCTCCACTTGCTCACCACCGATAAGTCGATTCTGACTCATATTGATCCTACAGGAGAGGTTAAAATTTCCCCTGTGGGTATTTCTGAAACTGTAGCTCCTTATGGGAATAGAAAGCCTCCTCTTTCTCTGCAGCTGGTGGGTTCAAACTGCCAACCTTGTCTTTAGCAGCTCAGGACTGACTTGTATCTCTATGAAACCAAAATCTACCTCACTGCCAGGGAGGTGATGCTGACTCATAGTGACCCTATGAGGCAGAGTAGATCTGTCCCTGTGAGTTTCTGAGACTGTAACTCTTTATAGGAGTAGACAGACTCTTCTTCCCACGGAGTGGCTGGTGGTTTCAAAGTGCTGACTTTGGTGTTAGCAGCCCAACATGCAAACACTATGCCACCAAAGCTACTTTTGTACCCCTATAAGTAGATAAATATTTCTCTTATATCTGTGTTTCAACCAAAGGCATGGCTATAAAGGAAAAAAGGCCATGAGTGTCAAGAATGATTTGAAAATGTGGAGTTCTTTTGGGAAAGGATATATATATACTTGTGTAAATAAATAGAATTCTGACGGCAAGAGTGGTCAGGAGTTGGACTGTTAATCTCAAGGTCAGCAGTTTGAATGACCAACCGCTCCTCTGGAGAAAGAGGAGATTTTCTACTCCTCTAAAGAATCACAGTCTCAGAAACCCACGGGGGCCATTTTACTCAGTCCCATGGGCCTGTGAGTTGGAATGGACTTGATGGCAGTGAGGGCATGTAAATATGCAAACACCCACCTCGGACTTAGGATTTGACCTGCTCCCTCAGCCCCGTGAGCATCTACAGCCATGGACTTGGCCTTCTGTGAAGAACCCATTAGTGCACCACCACAAAGAGAATGAGTTTCCTCTGTGTCAGTCCATTACCCTGCCAACGTTCAGGATGGAGCCAACACCCTTGGTCTCCCAGAGAAATTGGCTCAACATACCCCTGATGTGGTTGCATGACATAGGACACTCATGCAATGCACTGCATGTGCTCTATTTAATGCACTATCACCAACAAGTCTACATGGGTGGTAACTCTGAAAACCTTGCCCAAACAGCTGGCTTCACCAAAGTATATGGAGTCATGTGGAGTCGTCGACCAGTTCGACTCTGCACTGGCTGTACGTTGGCATTGCCAAGGGGGCTTTCTCACTGACCGTGACCTGAATCCTGCTTCCACTAAGTCTTGCTTCATTGGTCTGGGATGGCGCCAGGCCAATGGGAGGCTTGAAAGCTCCTAAGGGATTCCAAAGTATGACCAAGGGTGAACACTACTGCTTTTGGCCATCACATCCGGGAAGGCCCTTGGGACTTTGCCACTCAAAGTATGATAGGTCAAGGAACCAGCAACATCAGCATTAGCTTCTCCCATGCTAATGCCATCGAGTTGATGCTGACTCATAGTGACCCTACAGGACAGGGTAGAACTGCCCTTGTGGGTTTCCCAGACTGTCACTCTTGCCCGGAGTCTACAGCCTCATATTTCTCCCAAGGAGTGGCTGGTGGTTTAGGACTACTGTCCTTGTGGTTAACAGCCCAAGAGTACCAGGGCCTCTAGAACTGCTGGATCCTAGACCCCCCACCCTGAACCCACAAAATCAGAATCTGCCCCCCAGCCCGATTTCCAGGAACCTGGGTAAGTGCATGCATGTGAAAGTTTAAGAAATACTTCCTTAGAAACCATTACTTTCCAGAACAAACTCCTCCTGCCAGAGGTGCATAAATGGAAGCCCATTAGGCCATGCTCGCCTAGAAGCAATTTGAGGTCTCAGTGCTCCTATATCCTGGCTGTCATCCAGATTTCCTTATTCTCACCTGGACTGTTGTCACTGCAGCAGGTATTGGTGAGTCCTCAGCACGAACAGCCCCAAATTAGGTCTAGAGACACAGCTCCCATTTCAGAGTAGTACAATCCACAGTTTACTGTAGAGTTTCTGGCTTTTACTGGCTTGGGGTAGGGTCTAGTGGGAAATGCATCTTAGCAAGAGCCATTATGTATTCTGGATGTGCACAATGAGTTTGTCTTGAGGCATATTTATGTCTGATGTTGTTATGTATTCTCTTTCTATCCCATGCAACGTTATTTTTTTTGAAAATTTATATTTGCTTTTAATTACCCAGACATATAAGTGATTTATAGCTAGGTCTGATCGATTGGAATCAGATGACCACGCCTGGATTAACCATGGGTCCTGGTGACCATTAGGCACTTCTTTCCATAGTCCAAGTGCCCGTTAGTTAACCTAGATAGTCAAAGTGCCTGCTAGGTAACCTAAATAGTCCAAGTGCCCGCTAGGGAACCTACATAGTCCAAGTGCCCGCTAGGTAACCTAGATAGTCCAATTGCCCGTTAGCTAACCTAGATAGTCAAAGTGTCCGCTAGTTAACCTACATAGTCCAAGTGCCCGCTAGGTAACCTATATAGTCCAAATGCCCGCTAGGGACCCTAATAGTCCAAGTGCCCGCTAGTTAACCTAGATAGTCCAAGAGCTCGCTAGTTAACCTACATAGTCCAAATGCCCGCTAGGTAACCTAGACAGTTCAAGTGACCACTAGGTTACCTACATAGTCCAAGTGCCCGATAGGGAATCTACATAGTCCAAGTGCCCGCTAGTTAACATAGATAGTCCAAGTACCCGCTAGGAAACGTACATAGTCCAAGTGCCTGCTAGGTAACCTAGATAGTCCAAGTGCCCGCTAGTTAACCTACATAGTCCAAGTGCCTGCTAGGTAACCTAGATAGTCCAAGTGCCCAATAGTAAACCTACATAGTCCAAGTTCCCCCTAGGTAACCTAGATAGTCCCAAGGCCCGCTAGGTAACCTACATTGTCCTAGTGCCCCTTAGTTAACCTACATTCTCCAAGTGAACGATAGGGAACCTACATAGTCCAAGTGTCCGCTAGGTAACCTACATAGTCCAAAGCCCGCTAGTTAACCTACATAGTCCAAGTGCCCGTTAGGTAACCCAGATAGTCCTAATGCCCGCTAGGGAACCCACATAGTCCAAGTGCCCGCTAGGGAACTTACATAGTCCAAGGGCCCGCTAGGGAACCTACATAGTCCAAGTGCCCGTTAGTTAACCTAGATAGCCCAAGTGCCGGCTAGGTAACCTAGATAGTCCAACAGCCCGGTAGGTAACCAACATACTCCAAGTAACCGCTAGGTAACGTAGATAGTTCAAGTGCTAGCTAGGTAACCTAGATAGTCAAAGTGCCCGCTAGATAACCTACAAAGTCTAATTGCCCGCTAGGTAATCTATATAGTCCAAATTCCCGCTAGGGAGCCTACATAATCCAAATGCCCGCTAGGTAACCTAGATAGTCCAAGGGCCAACACATGCCATCGAGATGAGGGGAGGGAAACTATTAGCAAGAGGTCTTATTGATATGTAAGTGTTATCTGAGATTCACAGACTTGAAAGGACATGGCGGCAGATCCCAACATCACAGTTCCAGGTGGGACTACAGAAGCAAGAATAGGACAAGGATTGGGACCTGTGTTAAACAGGACAGTTTACAAGAGTGGTCCAGGGCCAAACAACCAAGGCTTTGGGGGCATGACTCATGACCGTGCAGCCCAGAATGGCAGCCTCGATTCAAGGATACACTTAGGCAAGTCTCTAAGCCCCACCATGGGCTGCCTAAGGGGTAATCCACTTTCCAATGCCCTCTGCCTGGTGGCAAGAGTGTTCACATCCCTGGTCAATGGTCTGAAGGAATTCACTGGAAGCTTAATCCACGTGGGGACTGTGCAAATAGAATTTTGGCTTTCACTGTTATCCACATACTTCTGAAAATTGTGAATTCTCAGAATTTCAGTTGAAAGGTAGGCTTGATGATCTGCTTCTGAGGGGTCACTATGGTGCACACAGCAGGTCACTGTGCATGCACACCGGAATCAGTTCAACAGCAGCCAACAGCATTCTCCCTTATGTTGCTTGATGTTTGTTTTATGCCCACATCTCCTCTCTCTCTCTCTCTCTCTCTCTCTCTCTCTCTCTCTCTCTCTCTCTCTCTCTCTCACACACACACACACACACACACACACACACTGGTATTTCAAAAAGTCCCTGAAAAATTCCATTCTCTTTTGATTCCTTGTTCCACTAACTTTTGGGAGCCTGCTTGTGTGCATATATGACACCATTTGTTTGCTGAAAGTGAGGAGGAATTGAACCACTTGCTGAAGATCAAGGATTGCAGCCTTCAATATGGGTTACAATTCAATATAAGGAAGACCAAAATCCCCAAAACTGGACCAATAGGTGATAAACAGAGAAAAGGGCTTCAGTTGTCAAGGATTTTGTCTTGCTTAGATCCACTATCAATGTTCATAGAAACAGCAGTCAGGAGATCAAAAGATGTATTGTAATGGGTAAATCTGCTGCAGAAAACCTCTTTATAGTGTTGAAGAACAATGATGTTACTCTGAGGACTAAGGTGCACATGACCTAAGCCATGCTATTTTCCATTGCATCATATGCATGTGAAAGTTAGACACTGAATAAGGAAGGCTGTAGAAGAACAGATGCATCGAATTGTGGTCCACCAGAAGACTACTGACAGTACCATGGACTGCTGAAGGACTGACCAATCTGTATCAGAAGAAATAAGGCCAGAGTGCTGCTTAGAGGCAAGGATGGCAAGACGCCATCTTACATACTTTGGACATGTTGTCAGGAGAGACCAGTCCCTGGAGAAGGACATCCTATTTGGTACAGTGGAGAAGCCATGAAACAGAGGAGGTCCTCGAAGAAGTGGATGGACTCAGTGGCTTCATCGGTGGTTCAGGCACAGGAACAATTGTGAGGATGGTGCACGACCCTACAGTGTTTCATTCGGTTGTATGTGAGGTCACGACGAGTCCAAGTGTCCTCAATGGCACGCAACAACAACTAGCCAGAGCAGAGAGGAGCAATCTGCCCTCTGGGACTTCCCTGGGAAGGTCCTCAATGGAAATTGGGAAAGTCTAAGACCCTATGGTCATGAGTTATAGTGGTCGGAAGGCCCCAGAACAAATCCAGTAAGCCTTTCTAATCTGTGATCGTCTCCATGTCTCCATAATGGCCCCATTCTCACTTATGTAGTCCTGCCTGAGAGAGTGATGAATTGCTCTACCTCCAATCACATTTTTGTGGCAGATTTCATCCATTTCTATAATTAGCGACATGGCCACACAGCCTTTGGACCCCATTATGGCCTCATGCTTATGGTCTCCTTCATCTAAATCATTTCTCCTACTTTTGTCTTTCTTCATTAATTGAATATCTGAGATACATATGGAAGGGGCATTATCTCTACAATAAGAGAAAGGGATGAGGTGGTGGTGGTATGGAGTGGGGTGGCACACCATCTCAGAGAATGAGAACAGCTGTTTCAATGGTTCCCACTGCAGTGTGGAAACTGCAGGTACACTAAAAGAGGACAGCAATGACAGCATTAAGGTCTTAGAGCTTAAGGACTCCCTCCCTCCTTAGGCCTCTCTTTCAACTATAAAATGTAGCTCTAAAATGCAGAGCTTCTCGGACACAGCTTGGAGGAAGCCTGTGGATCCAGGAAAGCCCCAATCTCAGCAGAACCAATTTGGCAATCCACAGGTCTGATTTTTGACCAGTCAGCTCACTTGGTCTAGCTCACTTGGTCTAGATCACTCAATTATGTTCACATAAACTACAACAAACAGGTTCACACTGTCACCACATTTTCTATATAAGAAAACTGGAACAGAAATAAGCTGCCAAATTACTTGGCTTCTTATAAAAGAAATAGCCAAGTGAATGTTTGGGAAAACAACAGCTCCCGCTATGTGGCACAGGGAGCCCTGGTGGCATAGTGGTTTTCACTTGGGCTGCTACCCACATAGTTCAAAACCACCACCCGCTCTGAGAGAGAAACGTTAGGGCTTTCTACCCCTGTAAAGAGTTGCAGTCTCAGAAACTCACAGGGGCTGCTCTACCCTGTCCAATAGGGTTGCTGAAAGTCAGGGTTGCTGTGAGTCACAAAAGATGCAATGGCAGTGAGTTTTCAGTTTGATTATTAAGCAAAATTATCAAATTCTGAAACTATTGTTTCTCAATCTATCCTCCATCAAGATCTACCTAAACACTTTTAAAAAATTAAGTCATTTTATCGGGGGCTCTTACACCACTTATAACAATGCATACATCAATTGTATCAAGCACATTTGTACCTACGGTACCATCATCATTTTCTTTATACTTGACCCCTTGGTATCAGCTCCTTTTCCCCCCTTCTCTCCCACTCTCCCACCCTCATGAAACCTTGATAAATTATACTTTCATATTTTACAATGTCCAAGGTCTCACTTCACCAATGTTTCTGTTGCTTGTCCCCCTGGGGTGTGAGCGTTAATACATCAATCATTGCTATCAGTTCCCTCTATCTCATCCCTACCCTCATGTTATCACTACTTCCATTACTGTCCCTGAAGGGTTTATCTGTCCTGGATTCTGTGTGTTGAGAGTTCTTATCTGTACCAGTGTACATGCTCTGGTCTAGCCGGCTTTGTAAGGTAGAGCTGAGGTCATGATAGTTGGAGGGAGTGAGCGGGAGAGGAAGCATTGAAGAACTAGACAAATGGTATGTACTGTGGTATGAGTTGGGGTGCCAGCCCCCCCACCAGTAATCTTGGGTTCAATAAGCACAATTGTATGGTTGAGATATATAAATATTATATTAAAGTCACCGGGAGCATGAGCGATAGAAGAGACATTACAATAATGCAGTCAGACACAATTCATGGTAGCATGCTCACCTCCTGGATGGCCATGATCTTACCAGCCAGGTCCACGCTCAGTGTGGACGAAGGGAGGTGGGATGGAGACCAGGCAGGAGGCTCAAGGACTGGGCTGGAGGCTGGAGCCCCAGCACAAGGCGGGCTTCCCCAGACAAATGGCGCACAACGTGGGACAATATGAGTTATATCCCATATAACAATTATATGGCCCCATTGGTACGTAGAGTGAATTTGAAAATTGTGCGAAGTGAGGATCCGGTGTGGGGATTGACAGAGAAGTAGTGGAAATAGTGAATTAGAATTTTAAAGAGGATAATGGGAGCAAGGTAAAAGTAAACCTGAAACTTATGGTACCATGCTCTCTACTTACTGAAAAGACAAGGTGTAAAAGTAACGAAGAAAAAGATACAATGTTTTCTAAAAGTAGTAAAAAGGTATAATTCATGGTTCTCAGAGGAAGGAACTTTTGATTTAGAGACCTGGGAGGAGGTCATTGTCAACTTAAAGGAAGCACAGAGATGGGGAGAGTATCCCTATGGAGAAGTGGTCTCTGTGGGTACAAGTTAAGATGGTTTTAAAACTTTTGCAGGAGGAAGAGAATAAGGATGAACAGTCTAGTGAGAAGTCTTGTGTCTATTCAAATCTAGAAAAGCAAGCTAAAGTGTCTGTGAATAAGCATGATTTAGGTTATGAAACTTTAGGAAAAACTGAAAAGGCAGGGATTGGTTTGTTATCTAAAGCCTCCAATTCTAGAACAGAACCTCATTGCCAAAGCCTGTATGCTCTCGCGAGACTGCAGACTCCGAAGGTTTAAAGGTGATACAGTACTAGAGGCAGTGGATTGCAAGATCCAAAGCATGGCTATTAAACAATCCCAGGAAGCTCCCTTGCTTTCAAAGGTAGAGAAAGCCAAGAAGCAGAACAGGCAACGTCTAAGATGCCCAAATTTAAATCAGATGAGAAGCAGTGAGAACGGGTTTCAGGCAGATGAGAAGATTTTAGGCAGAGCTAAAAGAATGAGCCTGAGTCAGAAGGGGACATAGTAAAAGCAACTGCTCTCCTGCTGGAATTTAGTGTAAGAAAGGCCAGAGATTGTAAAACAATCAAGCAAGCCAGCCCTGAAGGTAGAGAGATTAGCTCCAAAGAAATGCAAACTAGGAGAGCTAGCACAGAAGGTGAAGTTCAGGAAGTGGAACTCCAAGATATCCAGATTGAAAAGAGTAGCTCAGAGAATAGACGTAAAGAAGCAAAGTATAGGAAAGCACCTTTACTCTCCAGAGTAGGAAGAGGGATTGCAGAAGAAGATTTAGAATGCAAGATGTCTTATCCTGTTAGAACCAAAAGGAATTCACAGTGCCTTTGCCTTTTAAGTTGCTAAAAGATCTCAAGCAGGCAATCAATGACTAGGGCCCAGACTCACATTTTGTAATTAGCATGATAAGGGCTCTAGCAGAGTCTGACAGCTGGACCCCTACAGATTGGAAAGCTTTAGTGAGAATTTGTCTTTACTCTTCAGAATGCTTGTGATATCAAATGCTATGGAAGGAAGCAGCCCTTGCAAGAGCTGGGAAGAATGCTGAGGATGGGATAGATATAGGAATTCATCAATTGCTAGGGGATGCAAATTATATTACAGTTGAGTCTCAACTACAGTTTACTGAACAGACAATAGGACAGATACATGAGGTTTGCTTAAGGGCCTGGGAAAAGATAATTCCATCAGAAGAGAGAACGCCGCGTTACAGGGCTATAAGACAACAGAATGATGAGCGTTACGCTGACTTTGTGTCCCGACTGGAAGATGCTATTTCCAAATGTGTGAAGAATGTTCAGGCAGTAAGAGACCTAGTGCACAAGCTATCTTATGATTTCTCTAATAAGCACTGTAAAAATGCCTTGCATCCCTACAGCGAACAGGGCACTCTGCTGGGTTATTTTAGGATATGCAGGAATGTAGAGGCAGAGGAATACAAGGCAGACCTCATGGCAGCTTCATTGGCAAACTATATCAGACCTGGAAGAAAGTGCTTTAGTTGTGGGAAGACAAGTCATCTTCAAAAGAGTGTAGGCAGAGCAGGCTGCGGCCAATGTCAGTGCATGGGCCAGGACCATGGAGATCGGGTTTAAACGAACCTGAACTCTGCCTCCATTGTAGGAAGGGAACTCATTGGGCGAGCCAATGTCGTTCAAAAATCAACAGTGAAGGGTCGCCATTAGCAAAGACTTCCCGGCGGGAAAATAGTGGAAGAAGCTTGATGCAGAGCCCTCATAGCAGAGCGTGGTAGGCAAGGTGTCTGCCTACTGGAGCAAAGAAGATCTTTGAGAGAAATCGCCTTTATCTAGCAGCCTCACAGCAGGAGAACAGACCTAGCCAAAGAGGCAAAAACCTAGTCTCTGTTCTCACTGCAGTTGGTTTGAATAACCAAGAGATGGCTCAGAAGCCTTCACAGGAGCTTGATCCTCAAAAGCAGGGACCTCTTATTGAAAGATTAATACAGTTTCTATCAGGAAGATTTAACCTTAGTACTCAAGAAATTAAAATTGATACTGGAGTTGATAAGAGTTGTAAGAAAAAGCCCAAAACTGTGATTGAATCAGAAACGAAGAGCAGTAATTGGGGTCCACTACCTAAAAGAACTATAGGAAGTTTATTAAGAAAGTCCAAAAAAAAAAAAAAAAGAAAGTCCAACATAAATTCTCAAGGTGTTGCTGGAGTTATTGGTCAGGATTGTGAAGAAGAAATTAAGGCAGTAATGAGTTCTGATATACCATGGTTTGTAAAAATGTAGGATCGCTTAAGCCAATTTTCCCTTCCTTGCATTTCTAGAGTAAAAATTTATACCTATCAGGAAAGAGTACTTGAGAAGTTTGACCACCCTATAAATCAAGCAGTCTTCTGGACTGCTGTTGTGGAGAAACAGCGCCCCCACATGGAATTAGAAATGGAAGGAAAAAGGTTTGTTAACTGTGGATGCCGGGTCATTTCCTTAGGGCATTCAGGGGGGCCTAAGGCCCTCCCATTAACTTCCCCTAAAGCCAGCATAGAGGGAATGAGTGAAGTTAACCAAGACAGAATATTGCAAGGTAAAATCATACAGTGTGAGAAGCCTGAAAGGCAAAATGGCTCAATTGAGCCTATAACCTTATTGGTAAGCCTGGAGAAAAAAATGTCTGCTTGGTAAGTTACTTCAAGATCAGCTGAACAAATTTATTAAGAATTTTTTCAGTCTTTCAAAGTATGATAAGAAGTTCTCCCAATTAGTTAGCTCTCTTAATTCTCTGAGGGATGGGAGCCAGTATTTACATAACAATGAAGGTTAGCTAACTAGTACTTTTACTGGTTCAAGATCTAGCAATGCTTTACTATTTAAATTGTTAAAACAGAAGGAGGAGAAGAGGAATCTTATGTGTGACAAAGTTCATTTACTCATTTTAACTAAAAAATTTTTCTCCTTACTAAAAGCTTGTAATAAAATTAGGGAAGATAAACACGTTTTCAATTCTACAGAGAAAATTGATCCTAAGAAATCTGAGGATGATGGAAACTGTGTTTGGGATCCAGGTCCATTCACCTGGAGAAAAGGCTATGCATGTATGTTTTTTACAGAATAAAACTGATGGACTCCCTTTAAAAGGACGCAACCACCTTTGGAGAAAGATGGACAAGGAAGAGATGGAGAGGCCAACCAATATTAATCATAAATCCTTTTTTCAGGTTAATGATACCCCAAAGAGAGGGGCTATTTCTTTATATTTTCACAGGCAAAGGAGATAGGTGGATTTCTCTTCAGCCAGCAAGGCCCAGAAGAAAGCGGGTCACTGTTATTGAAGTTATTCAAAACGGCAAGAAGACCTCGAAGATTCCTGAGAATGGCGATTGCTGACTGCTGAGATATTTCTTCCATTGCTGACGCTGTCTAAGAGACACTCTGGGATGCTATCATAACTGAACATTTTATACAATGTGACTGGAATATTACTGCAGACTGCTTTGCTGAAAGGTCAAGATTTTGAATTTGTCAATGCTATAATGTGATTGGAATGTAACTGATTTCTGTATAACCACTTATCCTTATAATAAGACATTGCATGATTGGAATTTGATTAGGAAACATTTGCAAGGGTTTAAGGGAAACATTTCATTAGATATTGATCAGCTTAAAAAGGATATTTTCTATACATTCAAAGACAAGCTTGAGGCTTCTCCTGGCTCTGATGTGATTAAGCAATTGAGGAGTAGCATGGAAGGGTTGGACCCGCGAGCTTGGGGGCAAAGTACTTCACATAGCTTAAGTTCCAGTCTGACTGTGTTTTTTATCATAATTGTGATGCTTGCAGTCTCATGTCACTTCTATAGGAAGCTAATAGATATGAAAAGAGACCATGTTGCCTCCGTGACACTATTGAATCTTAAACATAATGCAGAGAGGGGAAATGTGGGATACTAGCACCAAGGGAAATAATACTGGGACTTATTCCCTGACTGGTACAGAGGGAATCTGGGAGACTAATGTTCCATGGCTGGAAGACCACCACTCTGTTAGTTGGAGATATACTCCAAGTTCATGTTCCTGCGGTAATCTATCATTTCCACAGATTCTCCCTTAAAGCTGTGCTGCCTTAAAGTGAGCGCATGGCTGATACATTCTCCCTATAGAAGCAGACATTCCTATTTGGCTCTATTTCTTCCCACCGCAGTATCCAATCTCTCTCATACCTTCCTCCAATAACAGATGGGAATAAGGGGACTTTACCCCCAGTGCCTGGATTCTAAATGTTTCTATCAAGCCTGAATTTTTGGCTATATTAATTGGATCATGAAGTTTTGCCTTTACAGCTTTAAATGTATAGAAAATGATTTAAAAACACGTCAGTCACGCCCACCACAGGTTTCCCGCTCCTAAAACTCACTTCCGTGCAAAAAGACACCTGAGTGGCAGGCGGGTTGGGCCGCCCGCGTAGACTCCACGGCGCCAACGCCGCTCTCCGCTGAGGCGCCCTCAGGAGGCGCCCGAACGCGCCCCGCCCCGCCCCCCCCCCCCCCTGTTGGGGACGTCCGGCGGAGCCTCAGCAAGGCATCCCGAGGGCGGCCAGGCTCGGGCTCGTTCTTCGAGCCGGCAGGAAGCGCAGCACCGGCGCCGGAGCCTCCGGCCGGGATCTCCAAGAGCTAGCCGCCGCGACCCGCCGCGACCCCCCGCCCTCGGCCGCCCTCAGCCGCGCCGCATCCGGGTCCGCTGCCGCTCTCACCTGCGCGGCGCCCCGCCCCGCGCAGTGCGCTCCGGATCCGTGTGCCGTCAGTAGCCCCAGCCGCCGCGACCGCCCCGCGCGGTCACCTCCCGCCTGCCCGGCGCCGCACTGCGCCCGCCCGCCGCCCGCCGCCCACGGCCAGGGCCCGTTCAGCCGCCTCCGCCGCCCGGACCGGCGGAGCACGTGCGCCCGCGCCTCCCAGCGAGCTGCACGGCCGGCCGGGGCCTCCAGCTGCCTTTCTGGAGCCTCTCCTGGAGGGTCCTGAGGGACCGCAGAGCCCCCGGACCCCTGCCTTCTGGAGCGGCCCGCAGCCGCCTCGCGGGGACCCCTCTGCCTCGGCGTTCCCTCGCAGCCCTTCGCCCCACTTGTGCCCCGCGGCGCCGCAGACCCCAGAACCCCCTTCCTGAGCGTAGGAGTGCGGGGATGTTGCCCCGCACCGTCGATGGCCGTTGAAAGGCTGAAGTTCCCACTTCCAAGTTCAAGAATATTCTGTGTGTTCATTTTTGTGATAACAGCTAACACTTGGCTGCAGTTTCATCGGTTAACCAATTCTTTTCGTATTCTGCTCGCCTGTTCGCTTTTGTCTCAACCAGGAAATGTCACGCCCCTCATTCTTGGATCACAGTTGAATTTTTTATTGATTATAAACCCTAATGTCGACTTACTGTAAAGCACCTGTACGAGGAAGCTTCAAAAATTCATGGGAAATTATCTTCTCTTTTCATTCCTTTCTCCCACGATCTTTCCGAAGCTCCCGCGTGTTGTGATGCCAGTGTACAATTAGTAAAGCCACTCTGGCAAATAATTCAGTAGTCTGGGATATAATTTAGAACTATATGCTATGCAAAGCAAAGGTGGCAAAACAATCCAGTGGTAAAGGAATACTTTGGTTAATGAGTGGTTGAATTGGCTGAATTTACAAGAAATCAAAGGAAGGAGCATACTACATTCAAAAATAAACTCCAGGAGGATTAGAGCGATAAAATATTCAAAGCATTAAAAACTTAGAGGGATTTATTTTCGAGGGTAGCAATTTAGCTTTAGTGAGGTGGAAACTTTAAGCAAGACACGAAGGTTCATGTCTTTAAAGGAAAGATAAAGCTATTTGACTATATACAGATGTTTTTACCTTTTAGCATGGTATCACAATGACAAGAAAAGTGTTTTAAAAGAACAATTGGCTATGCAAAACGCATGGCAATCTAACATAAAGTTTCTATAAATTATTTTTCCAGACAAATTGCTCGGTTCTATATGTTTTTAATACAGGCAATGCATACACACAGACAACTAACAGAAGAGAGGTTCATAAGCATGATTCATAAACATTGAAAAGATGCCTAATGTCATTGAAAGCCCTGGAAACATAAAGGGTTGAGATATAAATATTAAAGTCATTGGGAGCATGAGAGATAGAAGAGATATTACAATAATGCAGTCACACACATATCATGGTAGCATTGCTCACCTCAGCCCCACTTGGTGGTCCACATGGAGAGAGGGGGAAGGGAAGGAGGACAAGGGGAATTGGAAACGGGAGGGTAAAGACATACATCACAGGAAGGACTTGGACTATGTTATACAGCAGTGAGAAGGGGTGGTCTAGGGGCATACATGCAATAGGAAGAGGAGGGATTGGGGGTATACAGGTGACAAAATGGGCGGATCCTACATTTAGAATGGCAGCTTAACTTTGACCTGTTTTCTGGATCTCCATATGAACCATTATCAGTAGGGTGTGAACTCCACCTACTGGAACCAAGCTAATGGTTCCAAGTTTTAGAGAAAAGCAATCCATTGTCTCCACCAGCAGGGAGCAGAGACTGCAGTCTGGCAGCATTGCCTTGAGGGACCTTGCAAGCATCTGGCCCACACACATTATCCCTCTAGTAGGAATCAACCCAGTTAACTTACATTGGGGCTTTTAATCTCCAGACTATATATTTTTATTGGAGTAGAAAGCCTCATCTTTCTTCCCTGGAGCTGGCTGGTGGTTTTGAAGAGTGAAACCTTGTGGTTAACCGCCCAACCCATAACCTTCTATGGCACTAGAGCTCCATGACTCTGAACTAGCAACGTAAAATGCTTTGCCCTCAGGCAGAGTTTGTTTGCTTCCACCCACTCCTCTGGCCAGCCTGGTGAGGAGTAGTCTAGCCCTCAAGAACTTGCCTGAGTATGCCCTTGATGGGAATTGGGGTACTGAGGTTGCACGTTCATGCCCTGACCAAGATGGTTGGAGGGCCCTGAACCAGTCCTGTAAACTTTTCTAATCTGCAATAATGTATTTACTCCAATCATGGTCCCTTTCCCATTTCTGTAGTCACATTTCCAACTGTGATGGTCTGATCTGCTGGGAACTTGACTTTTAAAGGGGCTTCCTTTGTTTTCCATGTGACCGAGCTGTTGTGAATCCTTCAGTCCCCATTATGGCCTCATGCTTACAGTCTCCCTCAACCAGATGATTTGTTTTTTCTGGACTTTGTCCCATTCAAGATTTAACAAGGGGGTCTCTGTAAATTATATTTGAACTTCGAGTCTTCTCCCTGATCTAAAACAATGCACACAAAAATATATACCAATTCGATCATTTCTACATGTACAATTTGCTAACATTCATTATATTTCTGAAATTATGTAGCCATTCTCACTGTCCTTTTCCAATTCCAAATTTCCATCACACACATAAGCTCACTGCCCCTTAAACTTTTCACCTAACCTTCCAAGTTCCTGTGTCAATCTGATCACAGACAGATTATTCTTTAAAAGAGCACAATGTCTAAAGCAGATCTTCTTCACTGATTCAGCTTTTGGTTGGCTTTAAAAAGACTTTACAAAAATCAAATCTGCTGCTATCAAGTTAATGCTGACTCATAGTGAATACCCCCTATGGGCTTCTGAGACTGTAACTGTTTACAGGAGTAGAAAGGCCCACCTTTCTCCTGCAGAGCGGCTGGTAGTTTCAAACTGCTGAGCTTGTGGATCGCAGCCCAACATGAGTGCCCAGCAAAGAGCACCCAGAGAAACTGAGCCCCACATCCTTAAGCCACATGAGCCATGGAGTCGGGCAGAGTTGAGATGCAGTCCTCCCCAAAGCCTTCAGAAACAACAAGAAGCCTTCAGAGACATCAAGAAGGATCACTAACTCTTTTGGTAGCCAAAAGAACGATCAGCCCCATAGTCAAGAGGCAGGACAAGTATCAGTGGCTCTGGCCAGACTGGAGGGGCTCACTCAAGGCCATTCCAGGCCAGGGCCAGGTACCTGTGTCTGGCTTCGAGTACTCCAGGCACAGAATCTCTGACTCATGGGCCTCCACCTTCAGCATTTCACTCAGGAACTGCAATTCGTAGACCCTGCAAAATGAGAAGAGAGGAGAGCCCGTTCAGTGCCAGGCAGCGGGGGGAAAGAATCATCACCCACCCCCTTCCACCTTTTCCTCTCCATCAAGAGCTGTTTTACTTTACCTTTTGGGTGGAACCTTTAGAAAAATGAGTCAAGATATGTCACATTCAACTCTCTCACCTGGTCTCCCTTCGTATTAATGTTTTATGCACTACAGTACACAGTGATAAGGACCACGGAGGTCACACTGGAACAACATTATTAGACTTTATTTAAATGTCACCAGCGGGGGTTGCTCTGAGTTGGAATCAACCCAATGCCAATGAGTTTGTTTGTTTATCCCACGAATGTACTTCTTCTGCTCCAGGATCCCAGGAGCCCCCACGGCACATGGGTGTCATCTGTCCCAGTCTAGAACGGCTTTCAGTCTTTGCTTGTCTTTCCTACCCTGACACCTGGGAGAGTGTGATAAGTTACTCTGGCAGGTGTACCTCAAATGAAGGTTGCCTGATGTTTCCTCATGACTATCCTAAGTTCCTTATACATTTGGGTCAAGAATACCAGACACAATGCTAGGAGGAGGCTGCATGGAAAAACAGAACTAAAAGAAACTTTCCATCAACGTTGGTTGTTGTTGTTCAACATTTTATTGGGAGTTCTTAAGAGTCATAACATTTTCTGGGAACATTTTGAAACCTCTCAGTGTACCCTCTCACCAGATTCATGCTGCTGCCACGGGATGTTAACCTTAATGACTTGGCTAAGGGTGGGTTTTGCCGTTTCTTCATTGTCAAGTTAGTATCTTTCCCTTGGAGATAATAAATTTTGTCCCCACCCCTTTTCAGCTAAACCCTCCTGAACCTCTGTCCTTGGGGGCCTAAAGTTCCCCCATCCTGTCCCCTGGAGGCAACGGCTTGTCCCATAGCAAGCAAGTCATAATGATTAGCTCTTGTCTTTAACAAGTAAAGGAATATACATTAACCAAGCACCTAGTAAGTACTAGGCATTCTAAATCTCCCACTTACATTGTCTCCTGTTCGTAAAAATCAAATGCATCAGGTATGTCATTTCACAATTGCAGAAACTAAGGTTTGGTCAAGTTCAGGAACATGTCCAAAGAGGCCAAGCTAAGACTGCACAGGGGCATACTGAAAAACGTCTGAGATGAGTCAGCACTAAAATCCCCTCCCATCCTCAGAGCCAATTAACAGATACGAAGGGACCCAGGGGCACAGCTTGGGGAGCAAGGGTGCTGGAGGAAACAAATTCCACACTTGAGGAACCCCAGCTCCTAATGGTAGGCCAGGAAACACGGTCAGTCTCAGCAGACCTGGCTCACGTACCTCTACACTCCAGACGCTGGAGGAATGATAGAGAGCTGAATACACCTTGCCCACTTTCTTGGGGTCCTTCACATCCCAGACATAAGTACTATGGTCATTGTACACACAAGACAGCCACGGATTTGCAGGATCAAAGGTCAAGGTGATGGTGTCCCGATACTTCGCATTGGCCACTCCAGCGAAAAGGCGACTGAGGAAAGAGGGGGTCAGGGTGTCCAGGGCAGACAGGGCAAACTGGTGAGTTAGCGCTAATGAAAAGGGGCACTAAAGGGAGGAGCAGCAGGTTGGCCAGCAGTCACTGGAGAAAGAACGCAGCGGCTGGCCTGGCATTCCTTGCCATGGGGCTCTGCAAAAGAACACAAGCTATTTCATAGCCCCCAACATCAGGCGGGGACAGTGTGTGGCCGTGATGCAGCCAAGCAGATGTCAGGCCCTTCTAGACTCACGTCAGAGGAAAAGGAAGGGCACTGTGCAAACCAGTCATGGTCATATATCATTTCCTGCCATTTGCAGATTTAGCCCACTCCTTCCCTGAATGAGAAATTAATATACCCAACTGCAGAACTGCCCCGCTTCCTGACAGCACTGAAACCAGAGCAAAACTTCACTTCCTGCAATCACCCAACCCAAGGCCCGAGGCTACAATAAGACCCTCCTACCTTAGCTGCTACCCAGGACCACCCTGAGGGAGAAAGGCCTGCTCCGTCAGGTTTCCAGCCTCTCTCAGAAACCCTAAGGAACTGCCCGTCTGTCCTAGCTGTGGTGTTTACAGGACAATGCATTACCACACTGCAGACTCAGATTACCACGGTTGCCCACAGTGAGCAACAAATGCTAAAAGACCCACCTGTGCTTGACTGCAAGGGTCTTCCCAGAGGTCTATGTGTGCCCTCCTCTCCTTGCAGCATGCCAGGGACGGCCTGGCACAGAGTGGGGCTCTGACAGGACTCAGGGGCCCACCCACACCGCTCACCTGGCCTCTGTGATGCTGGCAATGTCTGTGCCCAGGGCATGGGGCCGGGGCAGCGTGCTGAGGAAGTGCAGGTTGAAGGGGTTGAAAAGGCACAAGGTGCCGTCAGCACAGCCGCAGAAGATGTAGTCCTGGCTCACCGAGATGCAGTGGGCCACTGTGGTCTGTGAGCACAGAAGCCACAGTCAGCAAGGGCGCCTGTCCACTCCTTCACCGGACACCTCAACAGCCATGAGCCAAGAGGCAAGGACAAGCGCAAGGCAGGCCAGCTGCCCTGGGCAGAGCCCCTCAATGCCCCTCCCTCTAACAGCAGCTGGCCAGAGGGCCCACAGCCCCGTGCAATTAGGGGGAAGGAGTCAGCAAGCCTTATAAGGCACCTGAGGTTTGGGCAAAGACACACCCAGAAAAGGCCGGCCCAGAGAAAGGCAGCAGAGGCAGCGGACAGGGCCAGCACACTTACTGTGATGCTGTCTGTGTGCTGAGCAGAAGAGGAAAGCAGAGGAAGAGGCAGAGACAGAGAGGGCGAGCAAGCAGAGAGGTTCCCAAACACCTTCCTCCGCCTGGGGCCTCCCCCAGCGTGCATGCAGACTCAGGTGCCCTGGAGCCCGGAGGTGACAGACGGGAGGGTGCCGACAAAGCATTCACTTACACTCAGCTCCACCCACTTGTCCAACAGTCTCCGGGTCACTGAACTCGCACAGCTGCCCTGAGGATGTGATACAGAAGGTGCTGTCACTCTTCTTCCCGCGGCCACAGGCTACATCAGTGAACAGGTTGTTCCGCAGGTTCCCCCAGCAGCCCGGAGCGGCCCAGCAGGGGTACAGTGGCATTCACCTGTGGAGACCCACCACAGGTGCCACCCACACACCCTGCAGGCTACCCCCTGGAAAGCAGGCCCTGGGGAGGGAGGGAGAAGGCTTCCCTTGCATATTGACATAGCACCTGGCCCAGCTGAGACTTCCAAGGGGCTTTTGAGCATGCAGAAGGGGGCGCAGGTGGAACATATCTGGGCAGACCCCACCCTAGTGGCTACTTGCTGCCTCACCTTTGAGGTCTTGCTGTCATCGAGGTACCAGAACTTGATGTGCCGGTTGCCTGCAGTGACAAAGTAGCTGCAGTCCTCAGAGAAGGATACTGCTGTCACCTGACTGGACACCTTGTTGGAAGCCACTACAATGTTTTTCTGGAGAGAAAGTCAAGGGAAATCAAGGCTCTGCTTCTAGGAGCTGAGGGAAAAGAAACTTACACACTGAAGGTTAGACAAGCTGTGAACTTGACCTCTCCTTCTGCCCCTTCTTCAGCATCCTAGATACCCAGTTGCTCCTTTCTGCTCAGAGTTCTCTAGAAAGGGACTGAGGCCAGCAGGCGGAAGTAAAGGCCACCGGTCAGCAGTTTCTTGGCTCCCCTCCCGGCCCCGCCTGTCCTGAGGCCAGCAGCCCACTCACCTTCCAGGCCCAGACATTGACGATCATGTCATGCTGGTAGCCCACTGAGACAATGTACTTGGCACTGGATGAGAAGGCCACACATGCCATGCCATACTTATGCTCCTGAAGCTCCGCCACCAGGCTGCGCTCCGACACGTCCCATACCCGCACAGCAGGCATGTGTCCACTCTGCAGGGACCGAAGACCCCGAAGTAAAGGCCAGAGGCTATCAAAAGAGATAGTGTCTGCGGTCTTAAAGGCTTGAAGGTGAGCAAACGGCCATCTGGCTCAGAAGCAAAAAAGCCCACATGGAATAAGCACACCAGCCTGTGCGATCACAAGGTGCCAAAGGGACCAGGTATAAGGCATTATGCAATATATATATATATATATATATATATATATATATATATATATATATATATATATATAGTATAAGGCATTATGTGGGGACCCGTGGTGCTGACCCACACGGCGTCACCGTGAGTTGGAATGGACTTCTTAGAAACGGGTTTAGTAAGCAGCACAAAGAGGAAACTCCTTGGTGAACTGGAGGACACGGTAGCTGAAACCATGGGCTCCAACATACTACCCCTGAGGCTGGCAAAGGACCGGGCAGTGCTGCCTTGTGTTGCAAAGAAGGTCCCTGTGATGTCAGAATGACTGGACAGCACTAACAACAACAAAGGATGTCAGGCCCCTTCACTTCCCCAGACCACTGACCAGGTTCAAAGACCCGCATGTGAGTATAGTTTCACAGTTAGACGTGTTTAGAAAAAATAATGTTTGCAAAAGTAAAATCTTGGTTTACATTTTACAGAGCATGCACAATTAGTAGAACTCTTAAGGTCCACCGGAACCTGTTTAGGGTCCCCTCCACTTGCTCACCACCGATAAGTCGATTCTGACTCATATTGATCCTACAGGAGAGGTTAAAATTTCCCCTGTGGGTATTTCTGAAACTGTAGCTCCTTATGGGAATAGAAAGCCTCCTCTTTCTCTGCAGCTGGTGGGTTCAAACTGCCAACCTTGTCTTTAGCAGCTCAGGACTGACTTGTATCTCTATGAAACCAAAATCTACCTCACTGCCAGGGAGGTGATGCTGACTCATAGTGACCCTATGAGGCAGAGTAGATCTGTCCCTGTGAGTTTCTGAGACTGTAACTCTTTATAGGAGTAGACAGACTCTTTTTCCCACGGAGTGGCTGGTGGTTTCAAAGTGCTGACTTTGGTGTTAGCAGCCCAACATGCAAACACTATGCCACCAAAGCTACTTTTGTACCCCTATAAGTAGATAAATATTTCTCTTATATCTGTGTTTCAACCAAAGGCATGGCTATAAAGGAAAAAAGGCCATGAGTGTCAAGAATGATTTGAAAATGTGGAGTTCTTTTGGGAAAGGATATATATATACTTGTGTAAATAAATAGAATTCTGACGGCAAGAGTGGTCAGGAGTTGGACTGTTAATCTCAAGGTCAGCAGTTTGAATGACCAACCGCTCCTCTGGAGAAAGAGGAGATTTTCTACTCCTCTAAAGAATCACAGTCTCAGAAACCCACGGGGGCCATTTTACTCAGTCCCATGGGCCTGTGAGTTGGAATGGACTTGATGGCAGTGAGGGCATGTAAATATGCAAACACCCACCTCGGACTTAGGATTTGACCTGCTCCCTCAGCCCCGTGAGCATCTGCAGCCATGGACTTGGCCTTCTGTGAAGAACCCATTAGTGCACCACCACAAAGAGAATGAGTTTCCTCTGTGTCAGTCCATTACCCTGCCAACGTTCAGGATGGAGCCAACACCCTTGGTCTCCCAGAGAAATTGGCTCAACATACCCCTGATGTGGTTGCATGACATAGGACACTCATGCAATGCACTGCATGTGCTCTATTTAATGCACTATCACCAACAAGTCTACATGGGTGGTAACTCTGAAAACCTTGCCCAAACAGCTGGCTTCACCAAAGTATATGGAGTCATGTGGAGTCGTCGACCAGTTCGACTCTGCACTGGCTGTACGTTGGCATTGCCAAGGGGGCTTTCTCACTGACCGTGACCTGAATCCTGCTTCCACTAAGTCTTGTTTCATTGGTCTGGGATGGCGCCAGGCCAATGGGAGGCTTGAAAGCTCCTAAGGGATTCCAAAGTATGACCAAGGGTGAACACTACTGCTTTTGGCCATCACATCCGGGAAGGCCCTTGGGACTTTGCCACTCAAAGTATGATAGGTCAAGGAACCAGCAACATCAGCATTAGCTTCTCCCATGCTAATGCCATCGAGTTGATGCTGACTCATAGTGACCCTACAGGACAGGGTAGAACTGCCCTTGTGGGTTTCCCAGACTGTCACTCTTGCCCGGAGTCTACAGCCTCATATTTCTCCCAAGGAGTGGCTGGTGGTTTAGGACTACTGTCCTTGTGGTTAACAGCCCAAGAGTACCAGGGCCTCTAGAACTGCTGGATCCTAGACCCCCCACCCTGAACCCACAAAATCAGAATCTGCCCCCCAGCCCAATTTCCAGGAACCTGGGTAAGTGCATGCATGTGAAAGTTTAAGAAATACTTCCTTAGAAACCATTACTTTCCAGAACAAACTCCTCCTGCCAGAGGTGCATAAATGGAAGCCCATTAGGCCATGCTCACCTAGAAGCAATTTGAGGTCTCAGTGCTCCTATATCCTGGCTGTCATCCAGATTTCCTTATTCTCACCTGGACTGTTGTCACTGCAGCAGGTATTGGTGAGTCCTCAGCACGAACAGCCCCAAATTAGGTCTAGAGACACAGCTCCCATTTCAGAGTAGTACAATCCACAGTTTACTGTAGAGTTTCTGGCTTTTACTGGCTTGGGGTAGGGTCTAGTGGGAAATGCATCTTAGCAAGAGCCATTATGTATTCTGGATGTGCACAATGAGTTTGTCTTGAGGCATATTTATGTCTGATGTTGTTATGTATTCTCTTTCTATCCCATGCAACGTTATTTTTTTTTGAAAATTTATATTTGCTTTTAATTACCCAGACATATAAGTGATTTATAGCTAGGTCTGATCGATTGGAATCAGATGACCACGCCTGGATTAACCATGGGTCCTGGTGACCATTAGGCACTTCTTTCCATAGTCCAAGTGCCCGTTAGTTAACCTAGATAGTCAAAGTGCCTGCTAGGTAACCTAAATAGTCCAAGTGCCCGCTAGGGAACCTACATAGTCCAAGTGCCCGCTAGGTAACCTAGATAGTCCAATTGCCCGTTAGCTAACCTAGATAGTCAAAGTGTCCGCTAGTTAACCTACATAGTCCAAGTGCCCGCTAGGTAACCTATATAGTCCAAATGCCCGCTAGGGACCCTAATAGTCCAAGTGCCCGCTAGTTAACCTAGATAGTCCAAGAGCTCGCTAGTTAACCTACATAGTCCAAATGCCCGCTAGGTAACCTAGACAGTTCAAGTGACCACTAGGTTACCTACATAGTCCAAGTGCCCGATAGGGAATCTACATAGTCCAAGTGCCCGCTAGTTAACATAGATAGTCCAAGTACCCGCTAGGAAACGTACATAGTCCAAGTGCCTGCTAGGTAACCTAGATAGTCCAAGTGCCCGCTAGTTAACCTACATAGTCCAAATGCCTGCTAGGTAACCTAGATAGTCCAAGTGCCCAATAGTAAACCTACATAGTCCAAGTTCCCCCTAGGTAACCTAGATAGTCCCAAGGCCCGCTAGGTAACCTACATTGTCCTAGTGCCCCTTAGTTAACCTACATTCTCCAAGTGAACGATAGGGAACCTACATAGTCCAAGTGTCCGCTAGGTAACCTACATAGTCCAAAGCCCGCTAGTTAACCTACATAGTCCAAGTGCCCGTTAGGTAACCCAGATAGTCCTAATGCCCGCTAGGGAACCCACATAGTCCAAGTGCCCGCTAGGGAACTTACATAGTCCAAGGGCCCGCTAGGGAACCTACATAGTCCAAGTGCCCGTTAGTTAACCTAGATAGCCCAAGTGCCGGCTAGGTAACCTAGATAGTCCAACAGCCCGGTAGGTAACCAACATACTCCAAGTAACCGCTAGGTAACGTAGATAGTTCAAGTGCTAGCTAGGTAACCTAGATAGTCAAAGTGCCCGCTAGATAACCTACAAAGTCTAATTGCCCGCTAGGTAATCTATATAGTCCAAATTCCCGCTAGGGAGCCTACATAATCCAAATGCCCGCTAGGTAACCTAGATAGTCCAAGGGCCAACACATGCCATCGAGATGAGGGGAGGGAAACTATTAGCAAGAGGTCTTATTGATATGTAAGTGTTATCTGAGATTCACAGACTTGAAAGGACATGGCGGCAGATCCCAACATCACAGTTCCAGGTGGGACTACAGAAGCAAGAATAGGACAAGGATTGGGACCTGTGTTAAACAGGACAGTTTACAAGAGTGGTCCAGGGCCAAACAACCAAGGCTTTGGGGGCATGACTCATGACCGTGCAGCCCAGAATGGCAGCCTCGATTCAAGGATACACTTAGGCAAGTCTCTAAGCCCCACCATGGGCTGCCTAAGGGGTAATCCACTTTCCAATGCCCTCTGCCTGGTGGCAAGAGTGTTCACATCCCTGGTCAATGGTCTGAAGGAATTCACTGGAAGCTTAATCCACGTGGGGACTGTGCAAATAGAATTTTGGCTTTCACTGTTATCCACATACTTCTGAAAATTGTGAATTCTCAGAATTTCAGTTGAAAGGTAGGCTTGATGATCTGCTTCTGAGGGGTCACTATGGTGCACACAGCAGGTCACTGTGCATGCACACCGGAATCAGTTCAACAGCAGCCAACAGCATTCTCCCTTATGTTGCTTGATGTTTGTTTTATGCCCACATCTCCTCTCTCTCTCTCTCTCTCTCTCTCTCTCTCTCTCTCTCTCTCTCTCTCTCACACACACACACACACACACACACACACACTGGTATTTCAAAAAGTCCCTGAAAAATTCCATTCTCTTTTGATTCCTTGTTCCACTAACTTTTGGGAGCCTGCTTGTGTGCATATATGACACCATTTGTTTGCTGAAAGTGAGGAGGAATTGAACCACTTGCTGAAGATCAAGGATTGCAGCCTTCAATATGGGTTACAATTCAATATAAGGAAGACCAAAATCCCCAAAACTGGACCAATAGGTGATAAACAGAGAAAAGGGCTTCAGTTGTCAAGGATTTTGTCTTGCTTAGATCCACTATCAATGTTCATAGAAACAGCAGTCAGGAGATCAAAAGATGTATTGTAATGGGTAAATCTGCTGCAGAAAACCTCTTTATAGTGTTGAAGAACAATGATGTTACTCTGAGGACTAAGGTGCACATGACCTAAGCCATGCTATTTTCCATTGCATCATATGCATGTGAAAGTTAGACACTGAATAAGGAAGGCTGTAGAAGAACAGATGCATCGAATTGTGGTCCACCAGAAGACTACTGACAGTACCATGGACTGCTGAAGGACTGACCAATCTGTATCAGAAGAAATAAGGCCAGAGTGCTGCTTAGAGGCAAGGATGGCAAGACGCCATCTTACATACTTTGGACATGTTGTCAGGAGAGACCAGTCCCTGGAGAAGGACATCCTATTTGGTACAGTGGAGAAGCCATGAAACAGAGGAGGTCCTCGAAGAAGTGGATGGACTCAGTGGCTTCATCGGTGGTTCAGGCACAGGAACAATTGTGAGGATGGTGCACGACCCTACAGTGTTTCATTCGGTTGTATGTGAGGTCACGACGAGTCCAAGTGTCCTCAATGGCACGCAACAACAACTAGCCAGAGCAGAGAGGAGCAATCTGCCCTCTGGGACTTCCCTGGGAAGGTCCTCAATGGAAATTGGGAAAGTCTAAGACCCTATGGTCATGAGTTATAGTGGTCGGAAGGCCCCAGAACAAATCCAGTAAGCCTTTCTAATCTGTGATCGTCTCCATGTCTCCATAATGGCCCCATTCTCACTTATGTAGTCCTGCCTGAGAGAGTGATGAATTGCTCTACCTCCAATCACATTTTTGTGGCAGATTTCATCCATTTCTATAATTAGCGACATGGCCACACAGCCTTTGGACCCCATTATGGCCTCATGCTTATGGTCTCCTTCATCTAAATCATTTCTCCTACTTTTGTCTTTCTTCATTAATTGAATATCTGAGATACATATGGAAGGGGCATTATCTCTACAATAAGAGAAAGGGATGAGGTGGTGGTGGTATGGAGTGGGGTGGCACACCATCTCAGAGAATGAGAACAGCTGTTTCAATGGTTCCCACTGCAGTGTGGAAACTGCAGGTACACTAAAAGAGGACAGCAATGACAGCATTAAGGTCTTAGAGCTTAAGGACTCCCTCCCTCCTTAGGCCTCTCTTTCAACTATAAAATGTAGCTCTAAAATGCAGAGCTTCTCGGACACAGCTTGGAGGAAGCCTGTGGATCCAGGAAAGCCCCAATCTCAGCAGAACCAATTTGGCAATCCACAGGTCTGATTTTTGACCAGTCAGCTCACTTGGTCTAGCTCACTTGGTCTAGATCACTCAATTATGTTCACATAAACTACAACAAACAGGTTCACACTGTCACCACATTTTCTATATAAGAAAACTGGAACAGAAATAAGCTGCCAAATTACTTGGCTTCTTATAAAAGAAATAGCCAAGTGAATGTTTGGGAAAACAACAGCTCCCGCTATGTGGCACAGGGAGCCCTGGTGGCATAGTGGTTTTCACTTGGGCTGCTACCCACATAGTTCAAAACCACCACCCGCTCTGAGAGAGAAACGTTAGGGCTTTCTACCCCTGTAAAGAGTTGCAGTCTCAGAAACTCACAGGGGCTGCTCTACCCTGTCCAATAGGGTTGCTGAAAGTCAGGGTTGCTGTGAGTCACAAAAGATGCAATGGCAGTGAGTTTTCAGTTTGATTATTAAGCAAAATTATCAAATTCTGAAACTATTGTTTCTCAATCTATCCTCCATCAAGATCTACCTAAACACTTTTAAAAAATTAAGTCATTTTATCGGGGGCTCTTACACCACTTATAACAATGCATACATCAATTGTATCAAGCACATTTGTACCTACGGTACCATCATCATTTTCTTTATACTTGACCCCTTGGTATCAGCTCCTTTTCCCCCCTTCTCTCCCACTCTCCCACCCTCATGAAACCTTGATAAATTATACTTTCATATTTTACAATGTCCAAGGTCTCACTTCACCAATGTTTCTGTTGCTTGTCCCCCTGGGGTGTGAGCGTTAATACATCAATCATTGCTATCAGTTCCCTCTATCTCATCCCTACCCTCATGTTATCACTACTTCCATTACTGTCCCTGAAGGGTTTATCTGTCCTGGATTCTGTGTGTTGAGAGTTCTTATCTGTACCAGTGTACATGCTCTGGTCTAGCCGGCTTTGTAAGGTAGAGCTGAGGTCATGATAGTTGGAGGGAGTGAGCGGGAGAGGAAGCATTGAAGAACTAGACAAATGGTATGTACTGTGGTATGAGTTGGGGTGCCAGCCCCCCCACCAGTAATCTTGGGTTCAATAAGCACAATTGTATGGTTGAGATATATAAATATTATATTAAAGTCACCGGGAGCATGAGCGATAGAAGAGACATTACAATAATGCAGTCAGACACAATTCATGGTAGCATGCTCACCTCCTGGATGGCCATGATCTTACCAGCCAGGTCCACGCTCAGTGTGGACGAAGGGAGGTGGGATGGAGACCAGGCAGGAGGCTCAAGGACTGGGCTGGAGGCTGGAGCCCCAGCACAAGGCGGGCTTCCCCAGACAAATGGCGCACAACGTGGGACAATATGAGTTATATCCCATATAACAATTATATGGCCCCATTGGTACGTAGAGTGAATTTGAAAATTGTGCGAAGTGAGGATCCGGTGTGGGGATTGACAGAGAAGTAGTGGAAATAGTGAATTAGAATTTTAAAGAGGATAATGGGAGCAAGGTAAAAGTAAACCTGAAACTTATGGTACCATGCTCTCTACTTACTGAAAAGACAAGGTGTAAAAGTAACGAAGAAAAAGATACAATGTTTTCTAAAAGTAGTAAAAAGGTATAATTCATGGTTCTCAGAGGAAGGAACTTTTGATTTAGAGACCTGGGAGGAGGTCATTGTCAACTTAAAGGAAGCACAGAGATGGGGAGAGTATCCCTATGGAGAAGTGGTCTCTGTGGGTACAAGTTAAGATGGTTTTAAAACTTTTGCAGGAGGAAGAGAATAAGGATGAACAGTCTAGTGAGAAGTCTTGTGTCTATTCAAATCTAGAAAAGCAAGCTAAAGTGTCTGTGAATAAGCATGATTTAGGTTATGAAACTTTAGGAAAAACTGAAAAGGCAGGGATTGGTTTGTTATCTAAAGCCTCCAATTCTAGAACAGAACCTCATTGCCAAAGCCTGTATGCTCTCGCGAGACTGCAGACTCCGAAGGTTTAAAGGTGATACAGTACTAGAGGCAGTGGATTGCAAGATCCAAAGCATGGCT
The DNA here is from genome assembly GCF_050624435.1 of Tenrec ecaudatus. NCBI lineage: Eukaryota > Metazoa > Chordata > Mammalia > Afrosoricida > Tenrecidae > Tenrec > Tenrec ecaudatus. Next base: position 373,491 of record NW_027457565.1, read on the forward strand.
ATTAAACAATCCCAGGAAGCTCCCTTGCTTTCAAAGGTAGAGAAAGCCAAGAAGCAGAACAGGCAACGTCTAAGATGCCCAAATTTAAATCAGATGAGAAGCAGTGAGAACGGGTTTCAGGCAGATGAGAAGATTTTAGGCAGAGCTAAAAGAATGAGCCTGAGTCAGAAGGGGACATAGTAAAAGCAACTGCTCTCCTGCTGGAATTTAGTGTAAGAAAGGCCAGAGATTGTAAAACAATCAAGCAAGCCAGCCCTGAAGGTAGAGAGATTAGCTCCAAAGAAATGCAAACTAGGAGAGCTAGCACAGAAGGTGAAGTTCAGGAAGTGGAACTCCAAGATATCCAGATTGAAAAGAGTAGCTCAGAGAATAGACGTAAAGAAGCAAAGTATAGGAAAGCACCTTTACTCTCCAGAGTAGGAAGAGGGATTGCAGAAGAAGATTTAGAATGCAAGATGTCTTATCCTGTTAGAACCAAAAGGAATTCACAGTGCCTTTGCCTTTTAAGTTGCTAAAAGATCTCAAGCAGGCAATCAATGACTAGGGCCCAGACTCACATTTTGTAATTAGCATGATAAGGGCTCTAGCAGAGTCTGACAGCTGGACCCCTACAGATTGGAAAGCTTTAGTGAGAATTTGTCTTTACTCTTCAGAATGCTTGTGATATCAAATGCTATGGAAGGAAGCAGCCCTTGCAAGAGCTGGGAAGAATGCTGAGGATGGGATAGATATAGGAATTCATCAATTGCTAGGGGATGCAAATTATATTACAGTTGAGTCTCAACTACAGTTTACTGAACAGACAATAGGACAGATACATGAGGTTTGCTTAAGGGCCTGGGAAAAGATAATTCCATCAGAAGAGAGAACGCCGCGTTACAGGGCTATAAGACAACAGAATGATGAGCGTTACGCTGACTTTGTGTCCCGACTGGAAGATGCTATTTCCAAATGTGTGAAGAATGTTCAGGCAGTAAGAGACCTAGTGCACAAGCTATCTTATGATTTCTCTAATAAGCACTGTAAAAATGCCTTGCATCCCTACAGCGAACAGGGCACTCTGCTGGGTTATTTTAGGATATGCAGGAATGTAGAGGCAGAGGAATACAAGGCAGACCTCATGGCAGCTTCATTGGCAAACTATATCAGACCTGGAAGAAAGTGCTTTAGTTGTGGGAAGACAAGTCATCTTCAAAAGAGTGTAGGCAGAGCAGGCTGCGGCCAATGTCAGTGCATGGGCCAGGACCATGGAGATCGGGTTTAAACGAACCTGAACTCTGCCTCCATTGTAGGAAGGGAACTCATTGGGCGAGCCAATGTCGTTCAAAAATCAACAGTGAAGGGTCGCCATTAGCAAAGACTTCCCGGCGGGAAAATAGTGGAAGAAGCTTGATGCAGAGCCCTCATAGCAGAGCGTGGTAGGCAAGGTGTCTGCCTACTGGAGCAAAGAAGATCTTTGAGAGAAATCGCCTTTATCTAGCAGCCTCACAGCAGGAGAACAGACCTAGCCAAAGAGGCAAAAACCTAGTCTCTGTTCTCACTGCAGTTGGTTTGAATAACCAAGAGATGGCTCAGAAGCCTTCACAGGAGCTTGATCCTCAAAAGCAGGGACCTCTTATTGAAAGATTAATACAGTTTCTATCAGGAAGATTTAACCTTAGTACTCAAGAAATTAAAATTGATACTGGAGTTGATAAGAGTTGTAAGAAAAAGCCCAAAACTGTGATTGAATCAGAAACGAAGAGCAGTAATTGGGGTCCACTACCTAAAAGAACTATAGGAAGTTTATTAAGAAAGTCCAAAAAAAAAAAAAAAAGAAAGTCCAACATAAATTCTCAAGGTGTTGCTGGAGTTATTGGTCAGGATTGTGAAGAAGAAATTAAGGCAGTAATGAGTTCTGATATACCATGGTTTGTAAAAATGTAGGATCGCTTAAGCCAATTTTCCCTTCCTTGCATTTCTAGAGTAAAAATTTATACCTATCAGGAAAGAGTACTTGAGAAGTTTGACCACCCTATAAATCAAGCAGTCTTCTGGACTGCTGTTGTGGAGAAACAGCGCCCCCACATGGAATTAGAAATGGAAGGAAAAAGGTTTGTTAACTGTGGATGCCGGGTCATTTCCTTAGGGCATTCAGGGGGGCCTAAGGCCCTCCCATTAACTTCCCCTAAAGCCAGCATAGAGGGAATGAGTGAAGTTAACCAAGACAGAATATTGCAAGGTAAAATCATACAGTGTGAGAAGCCTGAAAGGCAAAATGGCTCAATTGAGCCTATAACCTTATTGGTAAGCCTGGAGAAAAAAATGTCTGCTTGGTAAGTTACTTCAAGATCAGCTGAACAAATTTATTAAGAATTTTTTCAGTCTTTCAAAGTATGATAAGAAGTTCTCCCAATTAGTTAGCTCTCTTAATTCTCTGAGGGATGGGAGCCAGTATTTACATAACAATGAAGGTTAGCTAACTAGTACTTTTACTGGTTCAAGATCTAGCAATGCTTTACTATTTAAATTGTTAAAACAGAAGGAGGAGAAGAGGAATCTTATGTGTGACAAAGTTCATTTACTCATTTTAACTAAAAAATTTTTCTCCTTACTAAAAGCTTGTAATAAAATTAGGGAAGATAAACACGTTTTCAATTCTACAGAGAAAATTGATCCTAAGAAATCTGAGGATGATGGAAACTGTGTTTGGGATCCAGGTCCATTCACCTGGAGAAAAGGCTATGCATGTATGTTTTTTACAGAATAAAACTGATGGACTCCCTTTAAAAGGACGCAACCACCTTTGGAGAAAGATGGACAAGGAAGAGATGGAGAGGCCAACCAATATTAATCATAAATCCTTTTTTCAGGTTAATGATACCCCAAAGAGAGGGGCTATTTCTTTATATTTTCACAGGCAAAGGAGATAGGTGGATTTCTCTTCAGCCAGCAAGGCCCAGAAGAAAGCGGGTCACTGTTATTGAAGTTATTCAAAACGGCAAGAAGACCTCGAAGATTCCTGAGAATGGCGATTGCTGACTGCTGAGATATTTCTTCCATTGCTGACGCTGTCTAAGAGACACTCTGGGATGCTATCATAACTGAACATTTTATACAATGTGACTGGAATATTACTGCAGACTGCTTTGCTGAAAGGTCAAGATTTTGAATTTGTCAATGCTATAATGTGATTGGAATGTAACTGATTTCTGTATAACCACTTATCCTTATAATAAGACATTGCATGATTGGAATTTGATTAGGAAACATTTGCAAGGGTTTAAGGGAAACATTTCATTAGATATTGATCAGCTTAAAAAGGATATTTTCTATACATTCAAAGACAAGCTTGAGGCTTCTCCTGGCTCTGATGTGATTAAGCAATTGAGGAGTAGCATGGAAGGGTTGGACCCGCGAGCTTGGGGGCAAAGTACTTCACATAGCTTAAGTTCCAGTCTGACTGTGTTTTTTATCATAATTGTGATGCTTGCAGTCTCATGTCACTTCTATAGGAAGCTAATAGATATGAAAAGAGACCATGTTGCCTCCGTGACACTATTGAATCTTAAACATAATGCAGAGAGGGGAAATGTGGGATACTAGCACCAAGGGAAATAATACTGGGACTTATTCCCTGACTGGTACAGAGGGAATCTGGGAGACTAATGTTCCATGGCTGGAAGACCACCACTCTGTTAGTTGGAGATATACTCCAAGTTCATGTTCCTGCGGTAATCTATCATTTCCACAGATTCTCCCTTAAAGCTGTGCTGCCTTAAAGTGAGCGCATGGCTGATACATTCTCCCTATAGAAGCAGACATTCCTATTTGGCTCTATTTCTTCCCACCGCAGTATCCAATCTCTCTCATACCTTCCTCCAATAACAGATGGGAATAAGGGGACTTTACCCCCAGTGCCTGGATTCTAAATGTTTCTATCAAGCCTGAATTTTTGGCTATATTAATTGGATCATGAAGTTTTGCCTTTACAGCTTTAAATGTATAGAAAATGATTTAAAAACACGTCAGTCACGCCCACCACAGGTTTCCCGCTCCTAAAACTCACTTCCGTGCAAAAAGACACCTGAGTGGCAGGCGGGTTGGGCCGCCCGCGTAGACTCCACGGCGCCAACGCCGCTCTCCGCTGAGGCGCCCTCAGGAGGCGCCCGAACGCGCCCCGCCCCGCCCCCCCCCCCTGTTGGGGACGTCCGGCGGAGCCTCAGCAAGGCATCCCGAGGGCGGCCAGGCTCGGGCTCGTTCTTCGAGCCGGCAGGAAGCGCAGCACCGGCGCCGGAGCCTCCGGCCGGGATCTCCAAGAGCTAGCCGCCGCGACCCGCCGCGACCCCCCGCCCTCGGCCGCCCTCAGCCGCGCCGCATCCGGGTCCGCTGCCGCTCTCACCTGCGCGGCGCCCCGCCCCGCGCAGTGCGCTCCGGATCCGTGTGCCGTCAGTAGCCCCAGCCGCCGCGACCGCCCCGCGCGGTCACCTCCCGCCTGCCCGGCGCCGCACTGCGCCCGCCCGCCGCCCGCCGCCCACGGCCAGGGCCCGTTCAGCCGCCTCCGCCGCCCGGACCGGCGGAGCACGTGCGCCCGCGCCTCCCAGCGAGCTGCACGGCCGGCCGGGGCCTCCAGCTGCCTTTCTGGAGCCTCTCCTGGAGGGTCCTGAGGGACCGCAGAGCCCCCGGACCCCTGCCTTCTGGAGCGGCCCGCAGCCGCCTCGCGGGGACCCCTCTGCCTCGGCGTTCCCTCGCAGCCCTTCGCCCCACTTGTGCCCCGCGGCGCCGCAGACCCCAGAACCCCCTTCCTGAGCGTAGGAGTGCGGGGATGTTGCCCCGCACCGTCGATGGCCGTTGAAAGGCTGAAGTTCCCACTTCCAAGTTCAAGAATATTCTGTGTGTTCATTTTTGTGATAACAGCTAACACTTGGCTGCAGTTTCATCGGTTAACCAATTCTTTTCGTATTCTGCTCGCCTGTTCGCTTTTGTCTCAACCAGGAAATGTCACGCCCCTCATTCTTGGATCACAGTTGAATTTTTTATTGATTATAAACCCTAATGTCGACTTACTGTAAAGCACCTGTACGAGGAAGCTTCAAAAATTCATGGGAAATTATCTTCTCTTTTCATTCCTTTCTCCCACGATCTTTCCGAAGCTCCCGCGTGTTGTGATGCCAGTGTACAATTAGTAAAGCCACTCTGGCAAATAATTCAGTAGTCTGGGATATAATTTAGAACTATATGCTATGCAAAGCAAAGGTGGCAAAACAATCCAGTGGTAAAGGAATACTTTGGTTAATGAGTGGTTGAATTGGCTGAATTTACAAGAAATCAAAGGAAGGAGCATACTACATTCAAAAATAAACTCCAGGAGGATTAGAGCGATAAAATATTCAAAGCATTAAAAACTTAGAGGGATTTATTTTCGAGGGTAGCAATTTAGCTTTAGTGAGGTGGAAACTTTAAGCAAGACACGAAGGTTCATGTCTTTAAAGGAAAGATAAAGCTATTTGACTATATACAGATGTTTTTACCTTTTAGCATGGTATCACAATGACAAGAAAAGTGTTTTAAAAGAACAATTGGCTATGCAAAACGCATGGCAATCTAACATAAAGTTTCTATAAATTATTTTTCCAGACAAATTGCTCGGTTCTATATGTTTTTAATACAGGCAATGCATACACACAGACAACTAACAGAAGAGAGGTTCATAAGCATGATTCATAAACATTGAAAAGATGCCTAATGTCATTGAAAGCCCTGGAAACATAAAGGGTTGAGATATAAATATTAAAGTCATTGGGAGCATGAGAGATAGAAGAGATATTACAATAATGCAGTCACACACATATCATGGTAGCATTGCTCACCTCAGCCCCACTTGGTGGTCCACATGGAGAGAGGGGGAAGGGAAGGAGGACAAGGGGAATTGGAAACGGGAGGGTAAAGACATACATCACAGGAAGGACTTGGACTATGTTATACAGCAGTGAGAAGGGGTGGTCTAGGGGCATACATGCAATAGGAAGAGGAGGGATTGGGGGTATACAGGTGACAAAATGGGCGGATCCTACATTTAGAATGGCAGCTTAACTTTGACCTGTTTTCTGGATCTCCATATGAACCATTATCAGTAGGGTGTGAACTCCACCTACTGGAACCAAGCTAATGGTTCCAAGTTTTAGAGAAAAGCAATCCATTGTCTCCACCAGCAGGGAGCAGAGACTGCAGTCTGGCAGCATTGCCTTGAGGGACCTTGCAAGCATCTGGCCCACACACATTATCCCTCTAGTAGGAATCAACCCAGTTAACTTACATTGGGGCTTTTAATCTCCAGACTATATATTTTTATTGGAGTAGAAAGCCTCATCTTTCTTCCCTGGAGCTGGCTGGTGGTTTTGAAGAGTGAAACCTTGTGGTTAACCGCCCAACCCATAACCTTCTATGTCACTAGAGCTCCATGACTCTGAACTAGCAACGTAAAATGCTTTGCCCTCAGGCAGAGTTTGTTTGCTTCCACCCACTCCTCTGGCCAGCCTGGTGAGGAGTAGTCTAGCCCTCAAGAACTTGCCTGAGTATGCCCTTGATGGGAATTGGGGTACTGAGGTTGCACGTTCATGCCCTGACCAAGATGGTTGGAGGGCCCTGAACCAGTCCTGTAAACTTTTCTAATCTGCAATAATGTATTTACTCCAATCATGGTCCCTTTCCCATTTCTGTAGTCACATTTCCAACTGTGATGGTCTGATCTGCTGGGAACTTGACTTTTAAAGGGGCTTCCTTTGTTTTCCATGTGACCGAGCTGTTGTGAATCCTTCAGTCCCCATTATGGCCTCATGCTTACGGTCTCCCTCAACCAGATGATTTGTTTTTTCTGGACTTTGTCCCATTCAAGATTTAACAAGGGGGTCTCTGTAAATTATATTTGAACTTCGAGTCTTCTCCCTGATCTAAAACAATGCACACAAAAATATATACCAATTCGATCATTTCTACATGTACAATTTGCTAACATTCATTATATTTCTGAAATTATGTAGCCATTCTCACTGTCCTTTTCCAATTCCAAATTTCCATCACACACATAAGCTCACTGCCCCTTAAACTTTTCACCTAACCTTCCAAGTTCCTGTGTCAATCTGATCACAGACAGATTATTCTTTAAAAGAGCACAATGTCTAAAGCAGATCTTCTTCACTGATTCAGCTTTTGGTTGGCTTTAAAAAGACTTTACAAAAATCAAATCTGCTGCTATCAAGTTAATGCTGACTCATAGTGAATACCCCCTATGGGCTTCTGAGACTGTAACTGTTTACAGGAGTAGAAAGGCCCACCTTTCTCCTGCAGAGCGGCTGGTAGTTTCAAACTGCTGAGCTTGTGGATCGCAGCCCAACATGAGTGCCCAGCAAAGAGCACCCAGAGAAACTGAGCCCCACATCCTTAAGCCACATGAGCCATGGAGTCGGGCAGAGTTGAGATGCAGTCCTCCCCAAAGCCTTCAGAAACAACAAGAAGCCTTCAGAGACATCAAGAAGGATCACTAACTCTTTTGGTAGCCAAAAGAACGATCAGCCCCATAGTCAAGAGGCAGGACAAGTATCAGTGGCTCTGGCCAGACTGGAGGGGCTCACTCAAGGCCATTCCAGGCCAGGGCCAGGTACCTGTGTCTGGCTTCGAGTACTCCAGGCACAGAATCTCTGACTCATGGGCCTCCACCTTCAGCATTTCACTCAGGAACTGCAATTCGTAGACCCTGCAAAATGAGAAGAGAGGAGAGCCCGTTCAGTGCCAGGCAGCGGGGGGAAAGAATCATCACCCACCCCCTTCCACCTTTTCCTCTCCATCAAGAGCTGTTTTACTTTACCTTTTGGGTGGAACCTTTAGAAAAATGAGTCAAGATATGTCACATTCAACTCTCTCACCTGGTCTCCCTTCGTATTAATGTTTTATGCACTACAGTACACAGTGATAAGGACCACGGAGGTCACACTGGAACAACATTATTAGACTTTATTTAAATGTCACCAGCGGGGGTTGCTCTGAGTTGGAATCAACCCAATGCCAATGAGTTTGTTTGTTTATCCCACGAATGTACTTCTTCTGCTCCAGGATCCCAGGAGCCCCCACGGCACATGGGTGTCATCTGTCCCAGTCTAGAACGGCTTTCAGTCTTTGCTTGTCTTTCCTACCCTGACACCTGGGAGAGTGTGATAAGTTACTCTGGCAGGTGTACCTCAAATGAAGGTTGCCTGATGTTTCCTCATGACTATCCTAAGTTCCTTATACATTTGGGTCAAGAATACCAGACACAATGCTAGGAGGAGGCTGCATGGAAAAACAGAACTAAAAGAAACTTTCCATCAACGTTGGTTGTTGTTGTTCAACATTTTATTGGGAGTTCTTAAGAGTCATAACATTTTCTGGGAACATTTTGAAACCTCTCAGTGTACCCTCTCACCAGATTCATGCTGCTGCCACGGGATGTTAACCTTAATGACTTGGCTAAGGGTGGGTTTTGCCGTTTCTTCATTGTCAAGTTAGTATCTTTCCCTTGGAGATAATAAATTTTGTCCCCACCCCTTTTCAGCTAAACCCTCCTGAACCTCTGTCCTTGGGGGCCTAAAGTTCCCCCATCCTGTCCCCTGGAGGCAACGGCTTGTCCCATAGCAAGCAAGTCATAATGATTAGCTCTTGTCTTTAACAAGTAAAGGAATATACATTAACCAAGCACCTAGTAAGTACTAGGCATTCTAAATCTCCCACTTACATTGTCTCCTGTTCGTAAAAATCAAATGCATCAGGTATGTCATTTCACAATTGCAGAAACTAAGGTTTGGTCAAGTTCAGGAACATGTCCAAAGAGGCCAAGCTAAGACTGCACAGGGGCATACTGAAAAACGTCTGAGATGAGTCAGCACTAAAATCCCCTCCCATCCTCAGAGCCAATTAACAGATACGAAGGGACCCAGGGGCACAGCTTGGGGAGCAAGGGTGCTGGAGGAAACAAATTCCACACTTGAGGAACCCCAGCTCCTAATGGTAGGCCAGGAAACACGGTCAGTCTCAGCAGACCTGGCTCACGTACCTCTACACTCCAGACGCTGGAGGAATGATAGAGAGCTGAATACACCTTGCCCACTTTCTTGGGGTCCTTCACATCCCAGACATAAGTACTATGGTCATTGTACACACAAGACAGCCACGGATTTGCAGGATCAAAGGTCAAGGTGATGGTGTCCCGATACTTCGCATTGGCCACTCCAGCGAAAAGGCGACTGAGGAAAGAGGGGGTCAGGGTGTCCAGGGCAGACAGGGCAAACTGGTGAGTTAGCGCTAATGAAAAGGGGCACTAAAGGGAGGAGCAGCAGGTTGGCCAGCAGTCACTGGAGAAAGAACGCAGCGGCTGGCCTGGCATTCCTTGCCATGGGGCTCTGCAAAAGAACACAAGCTATTTCATAGCCCCCAACATCAGGCGGGGACAGTGTGTGGCCGTGATGCAGCCAAGCAGATGTCAGGCCCTTCTAGACTCACGTCAGAGGAAAAGGAAGGGCACTGTGCAAACCAGTCATGGTCATATATCATTTCCTGCCATTTGCAGATTTAGCCCACTCCTTCCCTGAATGAGAAATTAATATACCCAACTGCAGAACTGCCCCGCTTCCTGACAGCACTGAAACCAGAGCAAAACTTCACTTCCTGCAATCACCCAACCCAAGGCCCGAGGCTACAATAAGACCCTCCTACCTTAGCTGCTACCCAGGACCACCCTGAGGGAGAAAGGCCTGCTCCGTCAGGTTTCCAGCCTCTCTCAGAAACCCTAAGGAACTGCCCGTCTGTCCTAGCTGTGGTGTTTACAGGACAATGCATTACCACACTGCAGACTCAGATTACCACGGTTGCCCACAGTGAGCAACAAATGCTAAAAGACCCACCTGTGCTTGACTGCAAGGGTCTTCCCAGAGGTCTATGTGTGCCCTCCTCTCCTTGCAGCATGCCAGGGACGGCCTGGCACAGAGTGGGGCTCTGACAGGACTCAGGGGCCCACCCACACCGCTCACCTGGCCTCTGTGATGCTGGCAATGTCTGTGCCCAGGGCATGGGGCCGGGGCAGCGTGCTGAGGAAGTGCAGGTTGAAGGGGTTGAAAAGGCACAAGGTGCCGTCAGCACAGCCGCAGAAGATGTAGTCCTGGCTCACCGAGATGCAGTGGGCCACTGTGGTCTGTGAGTACAGAAGCCACAGTCAGCAAGGGCGCCTGTCCACTCCTTCACCGGACACCTCAACAGCCATGAGCCAAGAGGCAAGGACAAGCGCAAGGCAGGCCAGCTGCCCTGGGCAGAGCCCCTCAATGCCCCTCCCTCTAACAGCAGCTGGCCAGAGGGCCCACAGCCCCGTGCAATTAGGGGGAAGGAGTCAGCAAGCCTTATAAGGCACCTGAGGTTTGGGCAAAGACACACCCAGAAAAGGCCGGCCCAGAGAAAGGCAGCAGAGGCAGCGGACAGGGCCAGCACACTTACTGTGATGCTGTCTGTGTGCTGAGCAGAAGAGGAAAGCAGAGGAAGAGGCAGAGACAGAGAGGGCGAGCAAGCAGAGAGGTTCCCAAACACCTTCCTCCGCCTGGGGCCTCCCCCAGCGTGCATGCAGACTCAGGTGCCCTGGAGCCCGGAGGTGACAGACGGGAGGGTGCCGACAAAGCATTCACTTACACTCAGCTCCACCCACTTGTCCAACAGTCTCCGGGTCACTGAACTCGCACAGCTGCCCTGAGGATGTGATACAGAAGGTGCTGTCACTCTTCTTCCCGCGGCCACAGGCTACATCAGTGAACAGGTTGTTCCGCAGGTTCCCCCAGCAGCCCGGAGCGGCCCAGCAGGGGTACAGTGGCATTCACCTGTGGAGACCCACCACAGGTGCCACCCACACACCCTGCAGGCTACCCCCTGGAAAGCAGGCCCTGGGGAGGGAGGGAGAAGGCTTCCCTTGCATATTGACATAGCACCTGGCCCAGCTGAGACTTCCAAGGGGCTTTTGAGCATGCAGAAGGGGGCGCAGGTGGAACATATCTGGGCAGACCCCACCCTAGTGGCTACTTGCTGCCTCACCTTTGAGGTCTTGCTGTCATCGAGGTACCAGAACTTGATGTGCCGGTTGCCTGCAGTGACAAAGTAGCTGCAGTCCTCAGAGAAGGATACTGCTGTCACCTGACTGGACACCTTGTTGGAAGCCACTACAATGTTTTTCTGGAGAGAAAGTCAAGGGAAATCAAGGCTCTGCTTCTAGGAGCTGAGGGAAAAGAAACTTACACACTGAAGGTTAGACGAGCTGTGAACTTGACCTCTCCTTCTGCCCCTTCTTCAGCATCCTAGATACCCAGTTGCTCCTTTCTGCTCAGAGTTCTCTAGAAAGGGACTGAGGCCAGCAGGCGGAAGTAAAGGCCACCGGTTAGCAGTTTCTTGGCTCCCCTCCCGGCCCCGCCTGTCCTGAGGCCAGCAGCCCACTCACCTTCCAGGCCCAGACATTGACGATCATGTCATGCTGGTAGCCCACTGAGACAATGTACTTGGCACTGGATGAGAAGGCCACACATGCCATGCCATACTTATGCTCCTGAAGCTCCGCCACCAGGCTGCGCTCCGACACGTCCCATACCCGCACAGCAGGCATGTGTCCACTCTGCAGGGACCGAAGACCCCGAAGTAAAGGCCAGAGGCTATCAAAAGAGATAGTGTCTGCGGTCTTAAAGGCTTGAAGGTGAGCAAACGGCCATCTGGCTCAGAAGCAAAAAAGCCCACATGGAATAAGCACACCAGCCTGTGCGATCACAAGGTGCCAAAGGGACCAGGTATAAGGCATTATGCAATATATATATATATATATATATATATATATATATATATATATATATATATATATATGGTATAAGGCATTATGTGGGGACCCGTGGTGCTGACCCACACGGCGTCACCGTGAGTTGGAATGGACTTCTTAGAAACGGGTTTAGTAAGCAGCACAAAGAGGAAACTCCTTGGTGAACTGGAGGACACGGTAGCTGAAACCATGGGCTCCAACATACTACCCCTGAGGCTGGCAAAGGACCGGGCAGTGCTGCCTTGTGTTGCAAAGAAGGTCCCTGTGATGTCAGAATGACTGGACAGCACTAACAACAACAAAGGATGTCAGGCCCCTTCACTTCCCCAGACCACTGACCAGGTTCAAAGACCCGCATGCGAGTATAGTTTCACAGTTAGACGTGTTTAGAAAAAATAATGTTTGCAAAAGTAAAATCTTGGTTTACATTTTACAGAGCATGCACAATTAGTAGAACTCTTAAGGTCCACCGGAACCTGTTTAGGGTCCCCTCCACTTGCTCACCACCGATAAGTCGATTCTGACTCATATTGATCCTACAGGAGAGGTTAAAATTTCCCCTGTGGGTATTTCTGAAACTGTAGCTCCTTATGGGAATAGAAAGCCTCCTCTTTCTCTGCAGCTGGTGGGTTCAAACTGCCAACCTTGTCTTTAGCAGCTCAGGACTGACTTGTATCTCTATGAAACCAAAATCTACCTCACTGCCAGGGAGGTGATGCTGACTCATAGTGACCCTATGAGGCAGAGTAGATCTGTCCCTGTGAGTTTCTGAGACTGTAACTCTTTATAGGAGTAGACAGACTCTTCTTCCCACGGAGTGGCTGGTGGTTTCAAAGTGCTGACTTTGGTGTTAGCAGCCCAACATGCAAACACTATGCCACCAAAGCTACTTTTGTACCCCTATAAGTAGATAAATATTTCTCTTATATCTGTGTTTCAACCAAAGGCATGGCTATAAAGGAAAAAAGGCCATGAGTGTCAAGAATGATTTGAAAATGTGGAGTTCTTTTGGGAAAGGATATATATATACTTGTGTAAATAAATAGAATTCTGATGGCAAGAGTGGTCAGGAGTTGGACTGTTAATCTCAAGGTCAGCAGTTTGAATGACCAACCGCTCCTCTGGAGAAAGAGGAGATTTTCTACTCCTCTAAAGAATCACAGTCTCAGAAACCCACGGGGGCCATTTTACTCAGTCCCATGGGCCTGTGAGTTGGAATGGACTTGATGGCAGTGAGGGCATGTAAATATGCAAACACCCACCTCGGACTTAGGATTTGACCTGCTCCCTCAGCCCCGTGAGCATCTGCAGCCATGGACTTGGCCTTCTGTGAAGAACCCATTAGTGCACCACCACAAAGAGAATGAGTTTCCTCTGTGTCAGTCCATTACCCTGCCAACGTTCAGGATGGAGCCAACACCCTTGGTCTCCCAGAGAAATTGGCTCAACATACCCCTGATGTGGTTGCATGACATAGGACACTCATGCAATGCACTGCATGTGCTCTATTTAATGCACTATCACCAACAAGTCTACATGGGTGGTAACTCTGAAAACCTTGCCCAAACAGCTGGCTTCACCAAAGTATATGGAGTCATGTGGAGTCGTCGACCAGTTCGACTCTGCACTGGCTGTACGTTGGCATTGCCAAGGGGGCTTTCTCACTGACCGTGACCTGAATCCTGCTTCCACTAAGTCTTGCTTCATTGGTCTGGGATGGCGCCAGGCCAATGGGAGGCTTGAAAGCTCCTAAGGGATTCCAAAGTATGACCAAGGGTGAACACTACTGCTTTTGGCCATCACATCCGGGAAGGCCCTTGGGACGTTGCCACTCAAAGTATGATAGGTCAAGGAACCAGCAACATCAGCATTAGCTTCTCCCATGCTAATGCCATCGAGTTGATGCTGACTCATAGTGACCCTACAGGACAGGGTAGAACTGCCCTTGTGGGTTTCCCAGACTGTCACTCTTGCCCGGAGTCTACAGCCTCATATTTCTCCCAAGGAGTGGCTGGTGGTTTAGGACTACTGTCCTTGTGGTTAACAGCCCAAGAGTACCAGGGCCTCTAGAACTGCTGGATCCTAGACCCCCCACCCTGAACCCACAAAATCAGAATCTGCCCCCCAGCCCGATTTCCAGGAACCTGGGTAAGTGCATGCATGTGAAAGTTTAAGAAATACTTCCTTAGAAACCATTACTTTCCAGAACAAACTCCTCCTGCCAGAGGTGCATAAATGGAAGCCCATTAGGCCATGCTCGCCTAGAAGCAATTTGAGGTCTCAGTGCTCCTATATCCTGGCTGTCATCCAGATTTCCTTATTCTCACCTGGACTGTTGTCACTGCAGCAGGTATTGGTGAGTCCTCAGCACGAACAGCCCCAAATTAGGTCTAGAGACACAGCTCCCATTTCAGAGTAGTACAATCCACAGTTTACTGTAGAGTTTCTGGCTTTTACTGGCTTGGGGTAGGGTCTAGTGGGAAATGCATCTTAGCAAGAGCCATTATGTATTCTGGATGTGCACAATGAGTTTGTCTTGAGGCATATTTATGTCTGATGTTGTTATGTATTCTCTTTCTATCCCATGCAACGTTATTTTTTTTGAAAATTTATATTTGCTTTTAATTACCCAGACATATAAGTGATTTATAGCTAGGTCTGATCGATTGGAATCAGATGACCACGCCTGGATTAACCATGGGTCCTGGTGACCATTAGGCACTTCTTTCCATAGTCCAAGTGCCCGTTAGTTAACCTAGATAGTCAAAGTGCCTGCTAGGTAACCTAAATAGTCCAAGTGCCCGCTAGGGAACCTACATAGTCCAAGTGCCCGCTAGGTAACCTAGATAGTCCAATTGCCCGTTAGCTAACCTAGATAGTCGAAGTGTCCGCTAGTTAACCTACATAGTCCAAGTGCCCGCTAGGTAACCTATATAGTCCAAATGCCCGCTAGGGACCCTAATAGTCCAAGTGCCTGCTAGTTAACCTAGATAGTCCAAGAGCTCGCTAGTTAACCTACATAGTCCAAATGCCCGCTAGGTAACCTAGACAGTTCAAGTGACCACTAGGTTACCTACATAGTCCAAGTGCCCGATAGGGAATCTACATAGTCCAAGTGCCCGCTAGTTAACATAGATAGTCCAAGTACCCGCTAGGAAACGTACATAGTCCAAGTGCCTGCTAGGTAACCTAGATAGTCCAAGTGCCCGCTAGTTAACCTACATAGTCCAAATGCCTGCTAGGTAACCTAGATAGTCCAAGTGCCCAATAGTAAACCTACATAGTCCAAGTTCCCCCTAGGTAACCTAGATAGTCCCAAGGCCCGCTAGGTAACCTACATTGTCCTAGTGCCCCTTAGTTAACCTACATTCTCCAAGTGAACGATAGGGAACCTACATAGTCCAAGTGTCCGCTAGGTAACCTACATAGTCCAAAGCCCGCTAGTTAACCTACATAGTCCAAGTGCCCGTTAGGTAACCCAGATAGTCCTAATGCCCGCTAGGGAACCCACATAGTCCAAGTGCCCGCTAGGGAACTTACATAGTCCAAGGGCCCGCTAGGGAACCTACATAGTCCAAGTGCTCGTTAGTTAACCTAGATAGTCCAAGTACCGGCTAGGTAACCTAGATAGTCCAACAGCCCGGTAGGTAACCAACATACTCCAAGTAACCGCTAGGTAACGTAGATAGTTCAAGTGCTAGCTAGGTAACCTAGATAGTCAAAGTGCCCGCTAGATAACCTACAAAGTCTAATTGCCCGCTAGGTAATCTATATAGTCCAAATTCCCGCTAGGGAGCCTACATAATCCAAATGCCCGCTAGGTAACCTAGATAGTCCAAGGGCCCGCTAGGTAACCTACATAGTCCTGGTGCCCCTAGTTAACCTACATTCTCCAAGTGCCCGATAGGTAACCTACATAGTCCTAGTGCCCCTAGTTAACCTACATTCTCCAAGTGCCCGATAGGGAACCTACATAGTCCAAGTGCCCGCTAGGTAACTTACATAGTCCAAATACCCTCTAGTTAACCTACATAGTCCAACTGCCCGATAGGGAACCAACATAATCCAAGTGCCCGCTAGGGAACCTACATAGTCCAAGTGCCCGCTAGGTAACCTAGATAGTCCAAGTGCCCGCTATGTAACCTAGATAGTCCAAGGGCACGCTAAGGAACCTACATAGTCCAAGTGCACGCTAGTTAACCTAGATAGTCCAAGTGCCCGCTAGTTAACCTAGATAGTCCAAGTGCCTGCTAGGTAACCTACATAGTGCAAGTGTCCGCTAGTTAACCTACATATTCCAAGTGCCCGCTAGTTAAAATAGACAGTCCAAGTGCCCGCTAGGGAACTTACATAGTCCAAGTGCCCACTAGGTAACCTAGATAGAGCAAGTGCCCGCTAGTTAACCTAGATAGTTCAGTTACCCGCTAGGTAACCTAGATCGTCCAAGGGCCCCCTAGTTAGCCTACATACTCCAAGTGCCCGCTAGGTAACCTACATAATCTAAGTGCCCGTTAGCTAACCTTGATAGTCCAAGGGCCTGCTAGTTGACCTACATAGTCTAAGTGCCAGCTAGGTAACCTAGACTGTCCAAGTGCCCGCTAGGTTACCTACATAGTCTAAGTGCCCGTTCGTTAACCTAGATAGTCCAAGTGCCCGCTATGTAACCTAGATAGTCCAAGTTCCCGCTAGGTAACCTATATAGTCCAAATACCCGCTAGGGAACCTACATAGTCCAAGTGCCCGGTAGGGAACTTACATAGTCCAAGGGCCCGCTAGGGGACCTACACAGTCCAAGTGCCCGTTAGTTAACCTAGATAGTCCAAGTGCCCGCTAGGTAACCTAGATAGTCCAACAGCCAGCTAGGTAACCTACATACTCCAAGAACCCGCTATAACGTAGATAGTTCACGTGCCAGCTAGGTAACCTAGATAGTCCATGTGCCGCTAGGTAACCTACAAAGTCAAAATGCCCGCTAGGTTATCTATATAGTCCAAATGCCCGCTAGTGAATCTACATAGTCCAAGGGCCCGCTAGTTAACGTAGATAGTCCAAGTGTTGCTAGTTAATCTACATAGTCCAAGGGCCCGCTAGTTAACCTACATAGTCCAAGTACCCGCTAAGAAACCTAGATAGTCCAAGTGCACGCTAGTTAACCTAGATAGTCCAAGTGACCTCTAGTTAACCTAGATCGTCCAAGTGCCCGCTAAGAAACCTAGATAGTTCAAGTGCCCGTTACCTAACCTAGAGAGTCCAATTGCCTGCTATGCAACATACATAGTCCAAGTGCCCGTTCGTTAACCTAGAAGTCCAAGTGCCGCTAGGTAACCTAGACTCTCCAAGTGCCCGCTAGGTTACCTACATAGTCCAAATGCCCGTTCGGAAACCTAGATAGTGCAAGTGCCCGGTAGTTAACCTACATAGTCCAAGTGCCCGCTAGGTAACCTAGATAGTCCAAGGGCCCGCTATTTAACCTACATAGTCCAAGAGCCCGGTAGTTAACTTACCTAGTTCAAGTGTCCGTAGGGAACATACAGAGTCAAAGTGCCCACTAGGGAACCTACATAGTCCAAGTGCACGCTAGTTAACCTAGATAGTCCAAGTGCCCGCTAGTTAACCTAGATAGTCCAAGTGCCTGCTAGGTAACCTACATAGTGCAAGTGTCCGCTAGTTAACGTACATATTCCAAGTGCCCGCTAGTTAACATAGATAGTCCAAGTGCCCGCTAGGGAACGTACATAATCCAAGTTCCCGCTAGGTAACCTAGATAGTCCAAGTGCGCGCTATGGTATGTACATAGTCCAAGTGCCTGCTAGGAAACCTAGATAGTCCAAGAGCCCGCTAGTTAGCCTACATAGTCCAAGGGCCCGCTAGTTAACCTACATAGTCCAAGGTCTGCTAGTTAACCTAGATAGTCAAAGTGCCCGCTAGGTAACCTAGACAGTCCAAGTGCCCGTTAGGTTACCTACATAGTCCAAGTGACCGTTCGTTAACCTAGATAGTCCAAGTTTGTTGGCCTTTAAGAGTGTTTTCCAGTCCAGTCTGGTGGTGTACCAAGTACTGGCCCCAAAGTCATCCTTTGGCATTCCCTGGGGACCTTGATGCTTCGTTTTCTTGCTCTTCTGCTGTACCCCCTTAGTGTTATGCCTCGGTGTGGCAGGATTAGTTCGGGCGCATTTCCCACACTGTGTCTTCAGTGTTGTCCCCTCTAAGGCTATGGGTCTTTGAGGGGTGTCTTGTCTCATCGTGGGGCTGGCCATGTGGTCTTCTATGTGGACTGGATTCTCTGAGTGGGAACATCATCCTCAAGTCCTGGTGTGCCAGGATGTGCTCCACACTCCCCTCCTCCCCCTTCATCTGCTCCATGTGCTCCAATCAGATATGTCCCTCTCTCAGAGCTGCAGATTCACTGCCACCTTCTGAAATAAAATATTTGGCATGGGAAGGGGAGTTGGGTGGGAGGATCTGCTCAGATCATTTGATGGTTCAGGATAGATTGACTGTTCGGCTGGGGACAGGTATGTGGGGCTTAGGGCTCTGGCTCCCAACACTGATTGTGAATATGTCTTTGTTGTTAACCAGTTGTGTGCCTGTGGGTCAACACCTGTGTCTTTTTGAGTGAGTTTTCTCATCTGCATAGTAAAGGTAATCCATTATCCAGACTCCCATGTCACCAATTGATTGAGAGGCACTAACCAGAGCCTGATTGAAATAGTGTGTACCTGTCAGGCATGTTCTAAAAACACCTTAAAAGTCGTAAAAACACTATAAATGCCTTAAAAACCCTAAAACGTCTAAAATATTTCTAAAATGCTAAGACCACCCCTAAAGACTCTCTAAAACATCTTAAGACCATTAAATACATGGTAAAAGCCTTTCTAAAACACCCTAATGCACCATAAGTCTTAAAAAAAACTCCTTACGTCCCAAAAACATAATAAATGCCCTAATATTATGCAAATGCCTTAAAACGCAAAATAAAGAACACGTGAAGCCCTAAAAACACGCTAAAAGCCTTTTAAAACCCCAAGAACATCCCTACAAAGCAACCCGAAGCACTATAAAACCCTGTAAAAGTCCAACAACCTAATAGACATGAATTCACCATGAAAGCAAAAAATAATCCAACAAAACCCTAAAGCCCTGAAAACCAAAACCTAATCCCCCCAAACACTCTAAGGCCTTAAGAAGCACCCTAAAATTTTAACAAAACACTAAAAGCCATAAAAACACATATAAGCCTAATAAACACCCTTAAACACTAAAATCACCCTAAAAGCCTTAAAATGTCTGAAAAGCCATAATATTCCCTAAAATTCAAATAACACTCTGAAGCCACAAATAACACACTAAATGCCTCCCAAAACATGTGGAACTTCCAAATCATATCCCTAGAAGATTCCCAAACCATGAACTTCCAAAACCACATAAATGCCCTGAAGACAACATGAAAGCCCCAACAAAACATAAAATGCTGGGGAAAAACACATAAAATATTTTAAAATACCCTAAAATCTCTAAGAAACCCTGTAAGATCACTAAAAACACCCCTACCTGCTAAAAAATACCTATACACTCCAAAAAATCACCCCTAAATCCCTTAAAAACTCCCTTAAACCTTATAAAACACCCTTAAAGCCCAAACCACCCTAATGCGCAAAAAAATTAAATGACCCCAAATGACCTTAAAGCCCTAAAAATCACATGCCACAAAAAAATCCTAAATGACCCCAAAATTCCAACTCAAAGCCAGCCTACAAGTCTTTTATGAGAACAGTTTTATCTTTCTACCAAGGAGAAGTTTGTAGGTTCAACCCCTGACCTATGCCCTTACCATATGAAGTTAGTAATCAGTGTTTTTGCAATTCTTTGAAGAAAGATGAGGGTAATTTTATCAGGAGTGAATTAAACTTGTCTAGTGCCTTGAGTAGAACTGATAACTGTACTACATTGAGTCGTCTGGTCAAGGAGCATGGGATATTATCCCATTTGCTGAGGTCACTCTTGATTTCTTGTAATTTCTGTAGTTTTCCTCATATAAATCTGTTGTTTTTTTATTCAAGTATAGATATAGATATTTTCATTTACGCTTGGCTATTGTAAATGGTACTACCTGAAAATGTGTATTTCATTAATTATTATTTCTTCATCTATTTCTTAATCCTTCGAAATATTATCAGTTTGTTGTGGTAGATAAACATTAGGACTTTGCATAACTTAGAAATATTACATTTCACAGAAAAATCATATTAATTATAATGTCGACAGAGCTGTAAAAGGAATGTTGCCCTGAATATCTTCAGATATGACAGCTGTTTCATTGAGAAATTAAGCCAGACAGACACAATGTGATGTAAATTTTGTTATTTTCATGTGGGTTCCTTCACTCTTCCAAAAAAATTAGTTTCATGAGCCCCTTGGGGAATGAGTTTGAGTTCAGATCAGATGTCTATTTATATATTTGAGTCCTGAAGCCCATTTGATGGACTGTTCTGTTGCTTCCAAAGTAGTCAGTCACTTCCCCACCAATTAGAGAATTTGTCCGAAGCAAAAGTAAAAGTGTGGCGTACGACATTTGACTGCACACCATCTAAAATCACACTCTCATTTGGTGTTGGCAGTTTTACTTGTATTTCAATTGTAAACTACAGTTCAGAGTTCAGGCTAGTGAAAACGTTTCAGTGGAAAAAATTTGCACACAACTACGTGCAGTTTGTGATTCTGTTGTTCCCAAGCAAGGCTATGAGGACAAAGATGCACAAGCATGGGGGGCACTGCAGACAATGTGTGAAAGTTTCCAGGAGCTCAGGGGTGGACAGCGGCTGCTAATTCTCCCGTGCTGGCAGTGAGCTATGTGGGAGGGCTTTGTGTGAGGTCCCTGTGGGGTCTCTGAGAAGTCTCCATAAAGGATGCTGAGAACTTCATATGAAGTCTCTGTGCGAGGCCTCTGAGTCTCTCTGGAAGTCTCCAAGGAAGTATGTGTGTGAGGTTTCTCTCTCGGGTATGTGTGAGTGTCCTTGTGAGATGTCTGCTGAATTGTGGGGGGTGGGGGGCAGTTGTTTCGCTGAGGTCTCTGCAGGTCTGAGTGGGCTTCCCTTTGTTTGACCTCACAGCACCATATAAGAGGACCTGGTGGCAGGGGAAAGGGAAGGGGCTTGGTCCATGCACCCCTTGCTGTTCTTTCAGGGTCTTCTCTCCATCTCCGTGCACTTACCTAGCACGAACGGTAGGGTTCAGCAGCGGGTAGTCCGGTGTCCAGCTCTTCACTCTCTCTAGGAACACACCCAAGCTACCTGCTACCCAAGAGGCCCCAGATCCAGGCTCTGCAGATCCAGAATCTGATTTTTTACTGCCACAGTCACTCCAGAGGCTGCCTTGGCACAATCAGGACTCCAGAAACAACATCATGCTGCTGTACCAGCAGTCTCTGGGGCCTATGTCCACTTCCCTCCTCCACCATTGGTGTCAGTCCCCACCCACCCCACACACACACTTGGTGTCCTGACTGAGGCATGGAGGTCAAGGCTCAGTGGATGTCTTCCTCGCCATCCAGTAAACCCTGGCCCACCAGGGGTGTTCTTTTAAGCACATGAGAATTTACTCTAGCGGATCAACTAATCATATTTTGGGGGGCCCTCCTGCCTCCTTCTATAATCTGGTGCCCAGGAAATAAAACCCTGTGTTAGAAGCACAGAGGAAACACTGACCACTATTGAACTGGTTTCCCTTATCAAGACAGGTGATGTCTAATCTCCATGCACATCCTGATTTCCCAGGAGTCTCTAGGGGAAGGGAAGGCTGCTCCCAGTTGTGACTTTCTTTGCAGCACTCAATCCTTAGAAGCCACTCTCTCCGGAGAACATTCCTAGAGCACGTGCACGCGTGTGTGTGTGTGTGTGTGTGCGTGTGTGTGAAGATCACCAGCCTGGGGTCATGTTTCCTGAGAACATTCCTAGAGTGTGCGTGTGAGTGTGTGTGTGAAAACCACCAGCCTGGGATCATGTTTCCTGAGAACATTCCTAGAGCGTGTGTGTGTGTGTGCGTGTGCGTGTGTGTGCGTGTGTGTGTATGTGAAGACCACCAGCCTGGGGTCATGTTTGCTGAGAACATTCCTAGAGCATGTATGTGTGTGTGTGCGCACGCGTGTGTGTGCATGTGAAGACCACCAGCCTGGGGTCATGTTTCGTGAGAACATTCCTAGAGCGCGGACGCGTGTGTGTATGCATGTGTGAAGCCCAAAAGCCTGGGGTCATGTTTCCTGAGTCCTGGCACCCTGTTATTGACTCATCCCCACTCTACCCCACCCTGGCTATCAACTCATCCTTCCCCCAGTCAGGAGATGGAAATCAAGTAAAATAACAGTTTGTCGCCCCACTAAAGATAGTATTGAGAAAGTAACCTTCCCTGCTTGAAAGCTGTGCCTTTGCTATACAACCCAGTGCTCTCTGTAGGAGATAAAGTTCTGCTGTGGGGGCAGCTAGCTAAAGCTGGGGTGAAGCACCTGGCCGATTCCCCTTTGTAAGCCTGTGTTAGCTCCGCTTGTGTCTTGCATCATTTCTGGGGATCCTCATGCTCTTTGGCCCCCTTTGCTACGTCCAACGCTTCATATTCTTCTTCACTGTATCCTTCCCTACCCTGTGTCCATGGTGCCTAACCATTAGTGGTTATTACACAGACGCTCATCCTGTACCACTCAGCCTAAGCTGTTGCTCCTTCTCCGGGTTTATATACAGAGGAAGGCATGTGAGCTGTGAACCGGATTTTCCCTTGGTGCAGTGGGTGAGCAGAGTCCCCCGCTGGCAGCCTCCCTAGCAGTTCCCACCCACATGTGTCAGACCTGGGACTTCCATCCTGGAGGCTACCCTAGGCTGGGAGAGAGGCAAAGGTAGCAAAATATGTCATTTCACATTTTGTGACAGGTGTATTGAGGCGGAACCTCCATGCCAAACTTGGCAGCCTTCATCAAATGCACATGTGGGACTTAGACAGGCCGCCACATGTCTCATGCCTGCTTGGTACCATGAGACGCTACTTTGGTCTAAACCTCTTCTGGAGCCTGCGATGGAATTTCTTGGCTGGATTGCGCCTCAAAAAACCTATCAACTGCAGCCACATAACGTTGAAGACAAAGTAATGGCACCAGGGAACATTCTTCACTGTGTTGGGACCTTCTGAGGTTTTCACAGTAGGGGTGTTACCATAAATCATAAGAGGTGCAAAATGAAGAACTTGGGATGGAAGTGGGTGGGAAACACTGCTGAAAACCTCCTCCAGAGCCCTGCCCTTTGAGAAGTCAAAGCTAGCACTCAGAGAAGGAGACGCAGTATCTAACATAGTTAAAGGTATATTATGCCAACCTCGTCAATGAACTCATGTGGGGTTAATTGAAGGGCAGGGAGATCAATGGCTCTGTGAGCCTAGCCTTTCTGGTCTCTTGCTCTCTGATAGTGCCACCAGGGTGGATATGCATTTGTTAGGTCCCTAAAGCAGCTGGAAAGACTCATTTCCTGGGAGATCCCTGAGGAGAAGCCGCATGGACCTACCCTGTTGCAGCCCTGGTTTCTGCAGCAGCCTCATGGAGAACCTGCCAGCGCACGGACTACAATTTCCTCCTGCAGTCATTGTCTCCCCGTGTGTTTTTGGATTGTGAGGAGGACTTTGTAGATTGGTGTCAGACACATGGGATACTATTGGACTGGTGGTCTTAGATTGAACTGGGTTGGGATGCTTTTCAATGTTCACTTAACCTTTATATAAAACTCATAAAATATGAGTGTATGAATTTTGTTTCTCTAGTCTACACAGACTAACACACATGACACCCCCTCTAGATCCCGCCATGCAGCACAGAAGTCACACTTTAATGTAGGAGGGGGAAAATCTCTATTATGGAACAATGAATATCATGGCTGAGAGAAGCCATTAGCCTGTGCAGAACAGGCTAAAGTAGCTGGCATGGATACTTTCCTACTAATCAGAGCAGAAGAAGCGTCTTCTAATTTGCCAGATAAGACATATTCTCGAAGACAGTGACGTGGGCAGTGGTAAGGGTAACTGGAGTAAGCCCACCTCCTCCGCCTCTGCTGCTGCAAGCTGACTGGGCACACAAACACCCTGGGGGGCAATGGCTGAGTGTGGCTTCTGACACTGAATCCCCTGAACGGACAGAAATTTGTGAATACATCCCTGATACAGGTGCTCGTGGTGGGAAGGCTCTGGCAGTCAGGTATCGCCTGGTGGAGGCAGGGTCTCACACTTGCCACTCTCCTGTGTTCTACAAAGAGAGGAGCCCTGCAGCTGGAGGAACATCCATTAACTGAGGCCTGCGTTTCTTTTCGTGGACATAACGTTGACGCAAGATACTCCTGATGACAGCCTGGTGTCCCCTCTAGGACTTGGCCAACATCTGTCGTGAGCACCTGAGCCTCCGTGACCTTGTTAGGAGACACTGGTTGTCTTTGAAGGGGCCCAAGGCTGTGACCACAGGGTAATACGGGCTTTCCTTTTTGCAAAGGATCACCGTGTCCTGTAGATTTTTTGCTGGAGCAAATCCACTGGACAAAGTGCTTCCTCCATTTTTTGCAGTGGCCCTCAGCAGGAAGCTGTCCCTTCTCTGGTGGGAGCTGTGAGGACTTGATCTCAAGGCACTCAGCCAATGCCTTGTCTTGCACAGGCTGGCTTAACCCACAGACTTGGGAGATGCCTCTTCCCGCTAATCCTTTTCCATGCTCTTCTGGATTGGGCCATTTATGAGTCTCCCTCTTGTCAGTGGGAACAGCATCCTTCCTTCTCCTTGTCGAGGGGTCCTGAAGGTTGGGGCTTTTGAGCTTCTGCTGCCCCATGTAACTTGCTCTAGCCACCACGAAGCCACTTGGCCCTTGACATATTGGCTTATCCCCAGTGAACAAATGCTGGGGGCGGCAATGGACCACCTGAGAAGGCAAAACATTGGTGGCAGTGAGCACATCAGTGGTGCAGTCCTGAAGGAGCCCGTCAACAGGACAGCATGGAGAACCACCCTCTGCCTCTACCTCCACCTGGAGCTTAATCTCACTGCACACTCGTGCTGTAAGGCTTGGCTTTTCAGGAACTGGAGCACACTTTCCAGGTAGCAGGAAACTTTTACTACATCCTAGAGCCTCGAAGCACCCCCGGTCCACATGATTGGTTTGAGATTTTGCCAGCACACTGGTTTTGAAAGTGTCTCTATCGTCTAGTTCTATTGAAGAGGACTTCTTGACCACCACCAACCCTGTCTCTTTGGCTCTTGAAGATGGACATTCAGAGTTCACTTCCAATCTGGGGCCTCCTGGGGCACAACTAGCACCCTCTTTCCTTGACCCCTTGCTGGTCAGTACTGGATTTGAGGTTTGCTCTAGGCTCTCTCTCTCTGGACACTTTCATTCTGGAAGGTTCTGCCAAGGATACTGGGCATGAAGGCTGGAAACGGCTGCCTGAGGGCCAATGAGCATCCACTGTCATTATCAAGTGGGGGGTAGGCTGGGGTTCCCTGAACAGGCTCCTCTGTAGGGGAGCAATCAGCAAAAGGACTCTCCAGGGTAGGGCTTGATTTCTTTGGGGTCACCCTCTCTCCCCAGTCTGCCTGACAGGGTTCTCCCAGGACCTTGACAGCCTCAGTTACTGGGTTAGTTGAAGACTTAGGGGTGGCTAAGCAGGTGGACTGTGGAAAGGACATTGCGTTGTCTTTTCTTGTCCTACAAAGGTTTGTGGGCTCAAGGACTTTGAGGGGCATGCACCACCTCTGCCTCATTTGGAGCCTTACGATATGCGAGTCCAGCACCTGTTGAGTGCCCGGGCTGAGAAAGGAAAGGCTCTGTGGGTCAGGGAAATAGACAAAGCATACGTGGTCGCAAGACATGAACGGCAAACAATGCCAGGGATCTGATCCTTTCTAATCTGCTCCACCTTCCTGCGCATGTGGACATTCAGGGTGTTTTCCAGTAGGATTTTGTTTGGACCCCTTAGGGTGTAAGTTCCTGTGTTAATCCCCTTGTGTATCCTCAAATCACTTAACTCCTTTGAGTCGGCTCCCGGAGTACCTTTTGGGCAGTAGTTTCCTGATCCATTGATAGATAGATTACATTTGGATATTTTCCTCAAGTAATTTCCTTGCCCATTGACCGAGTTGTTCCTCAGCTGGACACCGGCTCTGCAGCACGCAAGCGACGGTCCAGGGTGTGTGCATCTTCCTGGGGACACCGTCTTCATTACATTCTTCCTCTGCTTGTCTCCAGGTGTGGAGCAGGAGCATTCGGGCTGCTTAATATCCAGAGAAGTCCCTGGCCATTTTTCCTGAGGCTGCTTTAGTGTCAGAGACTCAAGAGTCCCATTGCCGAGGGGCCCCTGCAATTGAGGGAAGTTCTCTTGGCGGTGGAGCTCCGATTGCTTCAAGCAGCCAGGAAGCTTGGGGTCTGTCTTTGGGGTCTGGACCTTCTGATTGTCCTGGGGATGAGTGGGGCTGCGAAGACAAAAAGCTTCCTGGGGTCGTGGCATCATCATCCTAAAGGGTAAAGAACTCTCACTTTCCTGTTGTTTCTTTAAAAAAAATGGCTTTCCAGCTGTTGAAGTGAATTTGGAACGCGTGATTGGGACTTAGTGTGGACGGTAAGACAGGATTCATCACAGGGACTCTTGTGAGGAGGAGGAAAAGGTACTGCGAGTGGGCCACGGGGCTGTGGACCGGGCGGAGTCAGGACTGTAGCCGGCGGTGGGGCCTGGGCTTGGCATGCAGTTGGAAGTAAAAGTTGGAATCGGCCTTCAGTGTAGGGCAAGGAGTGATGTTGCAACAAGAGTGGGTACTCTTTAGCTTGCATTTGAGCTGGTAAGACATTAGGAATTTCATTAAATAGGACAGTGGGAAACTCTAGGGTGGATCCAGAGACCCTGAGAGCAGCGGCCAGAGACTCGCTGTGCAGAAAAGGGAGACCCCAGAAAAACTCACTGAATTTTTGTGGAAAATGCTTCTGAGGGCTGGGTATCTGCTCTGCTTTGATGCTGGCATTCCAGAAGGGCTGGGGAGGTGCAGTGATCTGCTCCCCATCGAGTGCCTTCAACATATTTAAGGCCTGCAGATGGTATTCTGATACACCCTTTCCTTTTTCTTCCCAAATATTCCATTTCTCTGCCTTTGTGATTTCTATTTCCAGCAGCTTGTGGACATTGGGGTTGAGCAAGGTGGGGCTCCCTACTTCCCCCTGCCTCTTTGTGGGTCCTTCCCGAAAGGTGTCTTCTTGGGGGTGCCAGGTAGAGTGCTCTTTCAGAGACCCAAAGTATTCCACGGAGGGAAGCTGTAAGTTCTTGGCAGCTGCCCAACACTGGGGTGGGGAGGCAGTATGGCGGCCTGTGGGATCCTGACTTGTGATGGCTGCCATGGCAGGTGTGGAGCAGCGGTTGTGTGGAGATGGGCTCTGCCTGGGCCTTGCCAACAAGTCATTCTGAGAATGAGTCCCTGTGGGAGGCGGGGCTGGTGAGTCCCAGAGAGTGCTTGGAGGCTGCAGGTAGGCCTTTGAATCCGGGGTTTGGCACTGGGTGAGGGAAGAGCCAGTGGTGTGGGTGAAAGACTGTCAGGTTCACGGGAATGTGCGCAGTCTGGTGATTGACTCAAGGCGGGTAAGACATGAGAAGTTGAGAGGCACATCTGGGCCCGTGGAAGGGTGGAGTTCTGAGACCTAGGTGTCCGGAATGGATGAGCCGCAGAACCGTGTGGGGCGCGCGTACCGACGTGGACTTCAGCCGTCCCTCTATTTCGCCAGCTACCAGAGAGGGCTTGAGCTTTCTGTTGACCAAAGCTGCCAGTGTCAGGCGGGTTTCCCAAGTGGCTGCAGGAGACAGAAGGACCAGATTACAGCCAGGACTGAAGGGGCAAGAGACCTAGCAGGCTAGCAAGGGTCGGTGCAAGCTCAGCCCCTCCCCAAGCCTTGATGGCCTGCTCTTCCTGCCCCACCCCACTGCCCGGGACTCCTGTCATTCTCTGCCCATCCCTGAAAGTGTCCCCCAAACCAGCGCATCCCAGCTGCTCTGCAGCCCGAGGCCACACAGGCACCCTGGTTGGAAGATGCACCCCGCGGTGAAGCAGGAAGGTTACTTACTTCTGCCTACGACGCAAACGCAGGTTCTGAGCGCCATATAGTTCTTGCAGGAAGCTTCGGAAAGCTACAAATCAGGAGAACCGTTATGGTGCAGCCCTCCCAGAAGACCGAAAGGAATGTCACACGGGCTGTGCACTTAGGACGTTGGACTCTCCAGAGCTCAAGGTCAAATGATAGCTTACTCCCACGGGCAGGAGGTGCTTTGGCATTTCAAGGAGCATCGGTTTCCAATATTGTCTGTGGGGTCTCAGTGAGCAATCTGAACCTTGGCAAAGTTACATAGCTTTTCGCAGTTACCCCCTCGATGTTCCACCTCCAAATCAACCAGAAACTGCTCCTGACACCCCTACTGATCCCTACTGGGTCCTACCTTGGCCAGCCTTCATCCCATCCTAGGCCCCTCTTGTACATCTGGGAAATATCTGGGTTCTGTTTCCATCCCCAGTATCCTTTTGTTCAGGATTATTACCTGAGAGAGACGGGCTCTTGCCACTGGCATCCTGCAGAGGAGGGGACAGGAGAGCTTACAGAACTTGGTTGAATGGGCAGAACCTTACCTTTCAGAGCGTCACCTTTGTCCCTTGACCTGCTGCTTCTCCTTGTCTCCACCTGAGTCTGGGGCACAAGAGAGGAAGTCAGGCTGGAATCCAATCCTGCGTCTGTTCTTTGTGACAAACTGCAGGCATTTACTGGTGATTAGAAGAATGACAATCTCCATGGAATGACTAAAGCCCAGAAACCAGCTTCTGTGTGAGACCTAGAGTGCATTTCTTCCGTCAGCCTTCCTCTGCTCACGGAGAGCACACACTCTCAGCACTCAGTGTTCTGGTGGGAAAGATTTTGATTATGGAGGCTGAAGCTCTGGGCCAGCCCTTGACCACTTCCTCCCCGGGGTCAGCCATGCTTTCTCAATTAGCCCAGACAGAAAAGGAGCCTTGGCCCAGAGACTGGAGCTCAAGGAAAGAGACTGAGGACCCAGTGATGAGAGCTGCCCTTTGAAACGTCTAGTCATCTAGTCCTCAGCCACTGAGTCACTATATTGAGGATTTTTACCTATTGCCCTCTATAACAATTAGAGATGGGTGATCTGAGGTTTTCTAAGAGAAATCTTTTTGAATGCACATCTTACTGGCAAATGATTTACATATCATACGACTCAATAGTTCAGTCGTTCAATCAGATCAAGGGCAATGGTACAATCAATGATTACCATATCCATTTTAGAACAACAATTCCCCCCCTCCATGGTTAAATTGCCTTCAAAAGGAGTTGTGTAATCACAGTCAGGTCTAAAGCTCTCTGTCCCCTCTGGCCTCCTTCATTTTTTCGTCTTGAAATCAATCCCCCTTCACTCCCTAGCATCCCGATGGGGGAGTGCTCCACACTGCTGATCTCACAATCCCTCCCTCTGCCATGAGATCTCTCCACCTGCAACTCTGTCAACCCTTGTGTCCATGATGATCATGATGCCTCCACGCCTCCTGTGCTTCACAAACAGGGAAAGCCAACAGAAATAATGAAAATCAACATAAGCCGGCAAGGATAAAATGATACCAATGCAGTGAACAAAGTCCTAACAGTGAGTAAGGACGCACCAGCCCTCATCAACATTCCAAAGCCAGGGCTGATGGTCTCTTCTTTCTTGAGATTTCCCCTATCAGGAAATTAATTACGAAAGGAAAAATTTATAAAACAAGGAAAAATCAATCTCTCCTATGGCTGGGTTGAGAATTTCTTACCTTTATCCTTTTTCTGGGTGGTCGCACAGGTGGAGTATTTGGAAGGAAGGGGAGGACCAGGAAGAAGCAACCCACTCCATACAGGATGCCCAAGGTCAAAACAGTGAACCAGGTGGGGTATTGGTAGGTCAGCCAGGAAGCACTTTTCAGTTCCAGCAGAAAGAGAATCTCCTCCATCTTCTGGATACAGCGGTTGCACTCAGGCAATTGAGCACTCTGAGTCCCCTCTGGCTTCAAACCCACTTGCATCACAAACCTGGGCCCACATCACTAAAGGGTCACAGTGGGGTGGGAGGTGACAGCAGGACAACACATAATCCCTCCCTCTACCCTCCAGCTCATCACATCCCTCCCCTGCTCTGGTCTTCTCTCTCCCACTGCCTGCTCTGGGCCTCCAAATTCACCAGCTGCACCTGATGGAATGGAATCTTAGTGCAAGTTCTTATTCATTCCACCTCCCACCTAGGTATTACGTGCTTCCTTGGCAAGTTGCCTGAATCATGACCAATTTCATAGGCTTAGAATATCTGAAGTTGTCTCTGTCCTCAATGAAAACCTTCTCAAGTCATGGTTTTACTTTTTCTTATCCAAGATAGAGAACTTAGGTTTATGTAACATTTATTTGGCTTTATGAATGTTGGATGAAAAGCTTGGAATTTGACTTCTATGACCAGGAGAGTTATTCAAGAGCTGAGGTATATCTCTCCCAGGAGAGAGATCTAACAAATTTTCTGCCAGATGGTACATTTGGGGAGACAAGGAACACTTAAGCATTAATCATTCTTAACAGTGTCCCCTGCAAATCTTCCTTGTGTGTGACTACTGCCCATTTAGGGCTTGCTCTGGGAACACTTGATGGGGTAATAAGCCTTGCAACAATTCAGGCTCAAAGGGCAAGCATCTGGCTGAGCAAAATAAAGAGATAATATGGATTGAGTTGTGTCCTTACCACTAACACTTGAGATATTCCCCCAAAATTCGTTGGAACACTAACACTGAAGGCTATAATCTGATTTGGTTATGTGAGGGCTCTCTCTGGGAGAAATGTACCTCTGTCCTTGGCTTCACACAAGAACCAATTGACGCAGAAACCTAGTTTGTGATCCAAGTGACTTTATAAAGGATAGAAGAGGCAAATATGCTCGTGGGGGGTGGGGGCGGACTGGACAGCCCACGCACGCTGGGTTGCATGACAGCTGGTTTGAGGCCCCCACCCATACCCTGTTGGTAGGCATGGCTGACGGTACTGTTTGACCCCATTGACTGAATTAAGCCCACCTGGTCTAGATGGGGGCCCGCCCAGGTTGACCTGCTTCCTGTCACAAGGACCTAAATGTGTGCATCTTTCCAGCCTGAAGCAGCTTTCAACTGTCTGTGATGGGGAGGAGGTTTGGCATGCACAGCGACCACCCTCAGTTCTGCCTCTACTTACCTAACAGGTACACGGCATTTCTTTTCTGGTTTTTGAAACAACAACAAAAAAATCATGTGTGATCTTTCTATTCCAGCGGTGCTAGGAGCAAGGCAGAGGCAAAACCCAAGAACAGGGTTCTTCTCTGTTGAAGCGCAATAAACTCACGGGGAAGCAAACAAGCATCTTCATCCACGTGAAGTGAATCTGTGAATCAGCAGCTCCCAACTGACCAAAGCACGCACAGAGCAGCCCAGCATCAAGGTCCGTTTCTGTGCACTGCTCCCACTGTGAGGAAGAGCTTCATGTGCATTAAAAGGGAACTTTTGTAATATTTGAATTTTGAATAGTGGTTTTTGTCAGAAATTGGAAAAAATCTCAAAGCCTGAAGAAACTCCTTTCTAGTACTGAACATTCAAGGGAGCCTGTAGAAGCCTGAAATGATTGCTAGGTGACCACCTGGATCTGCTTGTTGAGTGAAAGTGGCAGAATAGCAGCAATAGAGCAGCGGGTTCATTCTGATCACTGACACTCGTGGACCTGGTTTACAGGCAGTAGAGAAGAAGATGAGAGCGGGTTGACTGGTTTGAAGTCCATGACCTACTCCGAGGGGACTAGAGTTGTGGAGAATTGGTGATGGGGCCAAGGCCTAAAGGCAATGCGACCAATGGACACTGAGGTGAGGCCAAGAGAGGGAGCCCACATTGACTTGACCCGAACCCGACCAGATGAAGAGAAGAATGTTGAGCCTGTGCACTGGTATATACTGCTGCAGACTGTATAGACGAACTGTCCTGCTTTGACTTTCTTGTGGATGTGGACTTCACAAGGTTCCAACTGGCATGAAGACTCTTTATATTGAAGAATATGATTGTCTCCTCAGAGCACTGGGTTGATGGAAGTAGGCAGTAGAGAAACTGGATAGCCAAAATGGGCCAGATAAAGTTATGAAATTGCTAGCTTACAAGCTTTCATAGATACTGTAATATATTCATAGACTTATAGGATTAATATGTGGGTGTACCTTAACTGCAATTGTTAAGCATAGGATATTTTTGTTTCATCACTTACAGAATATTATGTTTAAAGGAGGGTGGCACACAGTGAAATGTATGCATTTTCATATTATACTGTTAGATACTGATATGATTCTATTATTGTTTTGAAATTATATATGGCTAAAGAATTTTGTGAAAATGTCAAATGGACAAGGGGTGGTCTGTTGTAGTTATACAATCTGGTGTCAATTTGGGACTTGAGAGGATTAAGAGTGAAGGGGTAGACTCTAGTCTCTCTATTGGGTTATGGCCAATGAGGCCTCTTTGTGGGCCTGGCCTTCCCGTCAGGGTTCTGGGAAATCTAGTATTTCCTCCTTGGAGGCAGCAGACTATCTTTCTGCTCATTCCCTGAGAGATGTCCTACTAACAAGACACATGGCACCACACTGATAGAACCCATGCCCTGGGAACTGGAGGAGCCACATGGAGACCCTGCCAAAGCTGAGATGCTTCTACCACCACTGGATGCAGAAGACTTTGCAACTACTGACCTGTGATCTTCCTGCATTTGGGGTCATTGAAGGTGTTTCATGAGTCTGAAGAGAACATTATAGATTGATATCAGACATGGGCTAATATTGGACTTATGGACTTGATCTTGGTTGGGCTGGAATGCTTTCTCAATATACAACTGTTCTTGTATATAAAGGTCTTTCCTATACACATATGAGTGTGGATTTGTTTCTCTAGTCTACCTGGACTAACACTCATGGATCCCTTTCAGGACTGTAAGTTCTGTTCCCCTGACTGCTGCAAAGTATGTGACAGAGAAGAAAAGGGAGAAGAGTGAACTGTACCCATTTATTGAGGTAAGAACAGTGATGAAGGAGCATGGCCGGTTCCCCAAACTTCATGAGTGGAAAAATGGGCTCTTGGCACAAAATGACATTCAATCTTCACCAAGAGATTCAGGGTTAAATTGCTGCCCTATCTCTGACCTCAGCTTTTGTTTTATTTTAATTCTCATATAATTCACATATATCATTCAATACTTCAGTCATATTAAGATTTGTGTAATCGTCATCACAATCAGGTTTACAACATTTCCTTCTTTTATATTCATTTTTGTTAGCCCCCCCCCCCTCACTCCCCCAAATCTTCCCTGCCTGTCCCTAGGAGATTGTTAATTCTGTTAGTGTCTCTCTGGATTTACCTCTCCTGGATTTCATATGTATTAAAAAAAAAATACAAAACAAAATCAAGAAACAAGTAGAAAAGAAAAACTAACAATGATAAAAGAGAGAAAAACCTCAATCGAACAGAAAGTGAAAAATACTAAAAACTGGAACCAAATTAAAATTAGTCTGAAGAGATCAAATGATGAGGTGTTACATTTGAACTTAACTGTATCTGTTCATGTCCATGGACTGTGGTCAGAGGGAATTCACCCCGCATGTGCATTTGAGTCCTTTTGCAAACTGGGTGTTCCGAACTTAAGCTCTGATTCTTGTTTATACCTGCAGATTGAGATTCTATTATTTATCACCCTGGCATCACACTGGCTGTGCTGCTTGTTCTGGGCGGACTTAGTTGACATCTCACTTAGATGGCTGCTTATTTTCAGAAAAAAGGTTTAAGTACAAGGCCCTGTTCTTTGTGATAGATATGTACCATCTGATTTCAGGGGTTTTTTACACCCTATGCTTTCCAGTCAAATATTCACTTGAGGTAATTCAAAACACTCACTTGGCTCGATGACGCCAGAATAGCTCCCCTCCATGCAGTTCCATGGAGCTCAGCATAGTTAGGGCGCAGAGATGAAAAGACGATTGAACCATGTACTGAACGTTCAGGTTTTTCCCTGCTTTTGAAAATCTGTTTGCGCTTGTAGAGTAAATGTTTTGTACTTTTTAAGAGTGTAAAAAAAATAGATGGAGGGATTCAGAGAAAATGGCGACCAGATAGGACCCATCTATCTGGAGCTCCTGCTGCCAGACCAGAAAAATAGGAAATTAGGTGAAGGAAACGGGGAGGTGGAGTTCTGAAATTAGAACTAGGGTAACAGGGTTTCTCCTGAACCCCTTCTTTTGTAGGATTTCCACTCACAAAGCAAACCAAGAATGCTTTAAAGCACTATAATTTTGACGAAGTGGCAGGCGCCAGATATGCCCCTTGCCTGGAGCAGGGATCCCTGCAGGTGGACGCCCTGAGAGGGGGCAGAATCTCAGACACGAGGGGAACCCCACACTGAGCTCTCCATGCGGTTGGATGCCTTGAGCTCACGGTCAGGGGTTGGTGGTGGGTAGCTATAATTTAGAGTAGAAGAAAAAATATATTATTACCTTAGGAAGATCATGGTGTGGGAGAAAAAGGCAGAAAGTCGGGAGTCCAGGGAGCAAATTTAGTTCCAATTGGCCGACTAGTAAACAACCCCCCTGATAAGCTGGATCTCCCCCTCTGGGGGTCAGCTTGACAGCCACCAAATCTGAGCACATCACAAGTAGAATTTTTTTTAAGGGTGAAACATAAATGATTGGTTTAAAACTCAAACCCAAGTCTGGTTGCTCAGCTCCAAGCACCACATAGGGGAGTCCCTTAACATAAATCAGCATAAGAAGCAACCTAGCTAAGGAATGCCAGAACTCAGCCACAGGGCCTGGCAGCTTTTACCATAACAAAGACCCGCTGTAGCAGTGTCAGCCTTAAACAGCACTGAGCTGTAGCCCAGAGACTGTGGGAGACAATTTCATTCTAGCTGGCCAGAGGGATAAAAAAGAAAATCCTCTGATCTAGGAAGCATCAGCAGTCTAGATAGGACAACAAGCTTCCCTCTCAGTGATTCTACACATAGCTGGGGAGGCCCTGCCGGTCTTGGAGCCCTAGACGGGGCTGAGGGAGCCCCCCAGTGCCCCCTCCCAGCCCCTGCTGCAGTGCTACATGCAGCACAAGGCAGGTACTCCAGCACCCAAGTGACCCCTGGCCACGGGCGCGATCTTGCTTTTGAAGTAATCTCACACAGCATCTGTGGAACCCTACATCAGGGATGGGAAAGTCCATTAACGCATGCCCAGGAGAGCCAGCATAGGAAAGCTGGATTTTCCTGCCCGTGGGCTCCGATGGATGTTGCACCTGGAGCAGCCCACCTGGGCCAGATGATTGCAGTTCAGCCAATGGGATTGACCTGGGGTCCTTCACCAGCCTCCCCGGGAACCCTTGAAAAGTCAGGGACCAGAAGGGAGAGGGGTGGTCTGGTCGTCTTCCTGGGAGGAGAGAGATCCTTGCATGACCTGAGGCAGTCTCTGCCAGGCCCCATGGTCAAAGGAATCCTATGGGTGCCTTGTAAAACCTGATGCTTCTTTTAACTCTCATTAAATTCACTTGGATCACGAACCCGGCTTCCGCATGAAATTTTTCTCGCGGGGAGCCAAGGACTGGGGTTGGAATTTAGGCCAGAGAGAGAGACCTTACAAGTCCATGACCCCGTGACCTTGAGGAAGAGTTGGAATTCCTCTGGCCTCAAGGACAGGTGATCAAGTATCATTACCTCCTTACCCACTGCTCTACTTATTCTCACTTTATTCACTAGCCCTTCTAACTTTTCCACCGCACTCAGTTTCAACGTGCTCAGGTTGGTGTTGGGCTTTTATTTACTCGCTTTCTTCTTTATCCCTCTTTTTTTCCCCTTTTCCCCTCTTTTTCCTCTTCTCTCCCACTCTCTCCTCTCATATGCCAATAAAGGCTTCCAGGTCACTTCCCTTCGCTTAGGGCAAATCAACCCAAATAGCAGGAGGCACTCCAGCCTGCCCTCTGTGGGAGTGCTGTACACCACACAAGGCACCTGGGACAAACACCTACAGTGCGCTGCACCGTTGAAGAAACCTCCATCATGCCTCTAAGGTGATCTCGTCAACTAGGGCAATTCTGCCCAGCACCACTGGGTCCCGGCATTAAAAGGGCACACTGACCTGCCATTGTTGGAGCAGTGTCTAAACCCCTCTGGCCCCTCATCCAAGCAATCAGGGATCAGCTACTACTTTATACTTTATTTCCTCCTTCTCTCTCTCCTTGCTCTTTACCATCACAGCCAACCTTAGTGAACTCAGTTGGATTTATTTCCTTCTTTCTCTTTATTCTCTTTTTCTTTCCTTCCTCTTTCTGTCTTTGCTTTCTTCACCTCTCTCTTAGCTTGTACGATTCCCTCTGCTCCCTCTCATTGCTTGCACATACCACTGCTGGTTTCCAGAGCCCTACACTCTGCCTAGGGCAACCCTGTCCTCCTAGTGGGCAGCCTGACCCCTAAGACAGTACTGCACACAGGACGAGTCAGAGCTACACACAGCATAACACAGGGTCAGTTATTTCTTTAACCATTTAAAAAATACTCTCTCCTCCTCCTTCCTTTTCTCTTCTCTCTTTTCCCTTTTATTGGGCTCTTCTTACAGGTTTTCTGCTTTTCTCCGCTCCATCAAGCTCTTCTCTACTTCCTACCACAGCCTCCACAGATTTGGTTCTCCTTTTTAGTTGTTTTCTTTTCTTTTTTTTTTTTTTTACTGTTGTCACCTTTGTTTACTCTGTGCATTTTAGTTGTGTGTGGGTGAGTGGTTGTCAGTCTGGTTGGCATTATTGCCCCAGTCTGTGTCTTCCTCTTTCTCTCTTTTTCCTCTCCTTTCACTCTCTTTCCCATCACAAGACAATAGCTGTCTCCAGGCCACTCCCCTCTGCCTAGGGCAAACCTGAAGGCCCAACTGAGGGAGCTCCCACCCCCCACTTATTGGTGTGGCAAACAGCTGGGGAATTCACGCTGGTCCTCTCCCACACACCAGGCCACAGGTTGTTCTCCCCTATAAAAAGTGGGGGCATCCCCAGCCTAAATCCTGAGGTCCTACAAGTGACTGGGGGAAACGCCTGACCACCACTTGTGAGGCTCCACGCTACTGTGGGAACATCCACCCAATCTCCAAGGCGATCTCTCTGTACATCCCCTTGTCTAGCCAGATTTGTAAAGTAGAATTTGGATCATGATAGTGGGGGGAGGAAGCATTTAGGAACTAGAGGAAACATGTTTCATTGTTGCTACCCTGCACCCTGACTGGCTTATCTCCTCCCCACATCCCTTCAGGAAGGGGGTGTCCAGTTACCTACCAATGGGCTTTGAGTCTCCACTCTGCACTCACCCTCATTTACAATGACATGATTTTTGTGTTCTTTGATGCTTGATATCTGATCCCTTCAACAGTTCATGGTCACACAGGCTGGTGTGCTTCCTCCATGTGGGCTTTGTTGCTTCTGAGCTAGATGGCCGCTTCTTTATTTTCAAGCCTGTAAGATCCCAGATGCTATAACTTTTGATAGCCAGGCACCATCAGCTTTCTTCACCACATTTGCTAGTGCACACATTTTTCTTCAACCATCATGTTGGAAAGGTGTTCATCATGGAATGCCAATTTAATATAACGTGTCCTTGCATTGAGTAAGTATTTGGCAATGTCCATCTACTGCCTTAATACTAAGTCTATAAATATATGCACGTTGATCTATTTACGAACCCTCCTGTATAAATATATTTACATATGTACATGCCAGTATGTAGACCTCTAGAAATACCCTTTGTCACCTAGTTCTTTCCTCTATTTACTTTTACTTTCCTCTTGTCCGACTATCATGCTCAGCTTTCACTTGGGTTTGAGTAATTTCTCTTGGTTACATTGCCCTTGCTGAATACCTACCAGGCTTCTCACACCCTCCTTGCGACGGATTTTGGATTACTTGTTGCTCCCCTGTCGCTGGATTGGTCAGCATCACCTCCTTACCCCCTCCTCTCTCTCTCCCATGTCCCCGGGAACCATTGGTCCTGTTGTTTTCTCCTCCAGACTATTCTTCCAGCCTATCTTATCTAGATAGATCTGTTGAGATAATAATATGCACCAAAAATCAAACCATAGCAAGATAGGCGATGGGTGAGAACACAGTGATGACAAAAAAACAACAACAGAAAACCAATGATCAATAAAAGAGTAAATTAATTAAAAGACAAAAAAAATTTTTTAAGAAAGAAAAACCTGTAAATAGATCAAGGTCTGATTTTTTTTTTTTTCTATAGGTGTGTCCTTCAGTCAGGTCTGATGGCGTATCATGCTCTGGCCCCAGAGTCTGTCCTTTGTACTCCCTCAGGGGCTACCCGCTCTGCTCCCATGGTTGCTCTGCTGCATGCTTTTAGTGATTTGCCTCCGTGTTGGAGGGCCAGTCGGGTCAGTCCCAACACAGAGTCTCCGGTATTGTCCCCATAGGGCCCTGGGCCAGCAAGGGATGGCATGTCTCATAGTGGGATCAGCCATATGGTCCACTCTGTACATTGGCTGTTCAGAGTGCCAAAATCATCCTCCAAGCCTGGTGGACCAGTGTGTGCTCCACTCTCTTCCTCCCCCTTCATTTGCCCCTGTGTGCTCTGATCAGACATGTCCATCTCCCCTAGCTACAGGTTCAGTGCCGTCTTCTAAGGTAAATTCTTCTGGGGGGAGGGGCAGTTGTCCACGTAGCTGGTATGGAGGCTGGACCATCCACTTTTCATTTAGGATCAAAAGCATCTAGCTTTTAGCATTAGGTGCTATTGAGTCAGTTCCAACTCAAGGCAGAATGAACCACTGCGCAGTCCTACACCATCTTCAAAATTGTTGTTATACTTGAACCTAACATTTCAGCCTTTTCCAGGGACTGGCATCTCCTGATAACATATCCAAAGCATGTGAAGTCTCCCCGTGCTTGCTTCTAAGGACCTTTCAGACTGTTCTTCTGACACAAATCTGTTCATTCTTCCAGCACTCAATGGTATTTTTAATATTCTTGGCTAGTGTCATCTTGATGGGTTGAAACACTATCTCGCTCTAGTGTTGATGTACATTTTTCTGATGCCTAATTATACTGAGTATCTTTTAAGGTAATCATTTAATTTTTATGGCATTTTGAAAAGATGTCAATGAGGTCTATTTAATTTGTGTTCAGATGGAAACACATAACTCAAACTAAATATGTGACAGTAGAAAAAGAATCCATTTTATCCTAAATACTTGAGATATTTATACAGCCTACTCAAGTTTTTATCAACATAGATAAGGTGCCTGTGGTGGTGGTGGTGGTGGTGGTGGTTTTTAAGAGTTAATCTCTAAATAGGGGGCTGCAGTACTGAGCACTGAATCTCCTTTGCTTGATTAATTTTTATGTTAGGGAAGTAATACAAGGATTCCATCAAATGACCCATCAGTTTGAGGAAAAAGCATATCAGAATTGATGGTCAAAGCCTATATGGCTTTATGGTTTAGTCTCTAGGGGTATGTAACGCTCTTGTGAAAATAGTATTCCTCATGATAATAACGAGGAACTGGTGGGCCTCCAGGGCTGGGAGCTGAACTGAGGGGCAGTTCTACCCTGTCTAATAGGGTCACTATGAGTTGGCAAAGACTCGATGGCTGTCAGTTTGGTTTGTTTGACTTGAGTACTGGCATTCAGTGTGTTTATCGAAATCAATAAATTACAAGCATTTAGATGTCTATTTTTTACATACAAAATTAAAATCCCCCAAGCCTCTGAAAACTGCGAAGATTTCACAGCACTAGGTTGGTACTCTCCCATCCAAGAATCAGTGAAACTGGCAGGGTGTGAGGCATTCAGGCTCCCTCAGTTCCTCCTACTGCCTTCCCTGACCCTGGTCACTTGCTTCTATTACCTCTCTTGGACCTTACATGCATTTGAATTAGAACACCATAGAGTACAGTGCTCTACATGTGCAGCAGCTCTAACCATGTCACTCTCGGTCTCTATGAAGCCTCTTCCAACAAAATTCAAATGCGATTGTATGTGCACACATAAACACACGCATGCACCAGAGCACCCTTCTTAACAGAGAGTCAGGAGGGTCTCTTATTTGCTGTCCTCACTTTGGACACAAGTCCCTTGATGATGAGTAGGAGAAAAGGAACATCAGGTAGTGGGGGAAACCCTAAGGAGGAACAGAGGAGAGCTTTAACTAGGAATAATGCTACTAGGGGAATGATGGCATGTGAGGAAAATTAGATACTTCCAGACTGTCAGATTTTTCCATACAGCAAAATTAACTTTTCTAGTTTTGTCTAAAACTGGCCCCAGGAAATTTCAAATAGCACATCTCAGATTATCTAACCTACAAAGGAGTAGCCGGCCTTCCCCCCACCCCCACCCCACCCCCGCCAAAAAACCAAGCGGTACAAAGCTCCACTGGGTACACATTTCAAAATATACATTCTCCTGTTTGGGCAGGCATCTGGCAACTTGCTCTGAGCTAGTGCACCCACACTTTTTCCCCAAGGTCATTGCTGGTGACAAGACCTTGTGCTCTTCTCACAAGCCAGAATGCAAACATAAATCAAGTCAGTGTAAGACGCCATCATCACCTCACTCAAATACACCTCGTCAAGTGAACTCAAACTTCAAGAAGATGCTCATTTGTTTGGTTTTGTTGATGTGAGGGTGATAGTGCATTTGGAGTTTAGTCATTGCACTAGGTCAGACTGTTAATCAAGCTTCCTATATAGAGGTTCTGAAGATATTGTGTAAGAAGGTCTGAGTTGTCTGGCTAGACCAGAGCTTGCACACTGCTATTGACTAGAAGTTCCGACACACAGAATCCAGGACAGATAAACCCCTCAGGACCAATACTGAGAGTAGCAACACCACGAGGGAAGGTAGGGGGGAGAAGCAGAAGAAAGGGGAAACCAATCTCAATGATGGACATAGAGCCCCACTCCACCAACCAGGGGAACAAACAGCAGAAGTTTGGGTGAAGGGATACAGCAGAGGCGTAAAATATAAAAATAAAAAGTATGTATAAAGTATCAGTGGTTCACGTGGGTGGGAGGAGGGGAAAAAAGGAGCTCAAGGAGAAAGAACATGTTTGGAAATGATGATAGCAATGTATGTACAAATGTGCTTCATACAAATTGGTGTATGAATTGTTACAAGAGCTGTAAGATCCCCCAATCAAATGATTTATTTAAAATAAAAAGGACTGATTAGTGGTAGACAGGGGACTGGTTTTGCCACCACGACAGTGCACCTGCTCACACAAAAAAAACAGCATGCCTCTATCGCCCGATCTGATCCCAGCACACCGAGGCAAAATACTAAGGGTGTACAACAGAACAGGAAGGGGAACAGAGCAACGAAGTCCCCAGGGAATACCAAAAATAGACTTTGGGGCCAGGGCTAGCTGACCCATCATACTCTATGAGAAAACACTCCTAAAGGCCAACAAACAGTCCTTGAACTAACTAAAAGCTTTTCTTTCTTGTGTTTTGTTTTGCTTTTTGTCATTGGCTTGCTGGTGGTGGTGTTGTTCTTTTGTTTCATTTTGTTGCTTGGGTTTGCTCTGTCTCGTTTTTGTGCATGCTATGATTTCCACAGGTCTGTCTAAATGAGATAGGCTGGATGAACAATCTGGAGGAGAAAACAATGGGACTGACAGCTGGTGGGGAGGGAGATGGGAAAGGGGGGTGTAGGGAAAAAGGAAGTGCTGTTAACAAACCCAGGGACAAGGGAACACCAAGTGATCCAAATAGATGGTGAGGAGGGTGTAGGAGGCTTGGTAGAGTGTAACCAAGAGTAATGTAACCGAGAGGAATTACTGAAACACAAATGAAGGCTGAACATGAGAGTGGGACAATCAGAAAGTAAAAGGAAATCAAGGAAAGAGGTAGGAAGCAAAGGGCATTTATAGAGGTCTAAATAAAGGCATGTGCATATGTAAATATATTTATGTATAACGATGGGGAAATAGATCTATATGCATATATTTATAGGTTTAGTATTAAGGTAACAGATGTACATTGGGCCTCCATTCAAGTACTCCCTCAATGCAAAAATACTTTGTTGTATTAAAGTGGCATTCCGTGATGCTCACCTCCCCAACACAATTGCTGGAGGCAAATGGGTGCATAAGCAAATGTGGTGACTAAAGTTGATGGTGGTCGGCTATCAAAAGTTATACATTCTGGGGTCTTAAAAGCTTGAAGTTAAACAAGTGGTCATGTAGCTGAGAAGCAACAAAGCCCACATGAAAGAAGCACACCAGCATGTGTGATCACGAGGTGTCGGAAGAATCAGGTATCAGACATCATCGGAACAAAAAAATCATATCTTTGTGAATACGGGGGAGTGTGGAGTGAAAACCCAAAGCTCATTTGTAGATAATTGGACATCCCCTTACAGAAGGGTAGCAGGGAGGAGAGGAGCCAGTCAGGGTGCACTGTAGCAACAATGAAACATACAACTTTCCTCTAGCTCCTAAATGCTTCTTCCCCCACAACTAAAATGATCCCCATTCTACCTTACAAATCTAGCTAGACCTGAGGATGTACACTGGTACAGATAGGAACTGGAAACACAGGGAATCCAGGGCGGATGATCCCTTCAGGACCAGTGGTGAGAGTGGCGATACGAGGAGGGTAGAGGGAGGGAGGAATGGAAAGGGGAAACCGATGACAAGGATCTACATATAACCATCTCCCTGGGGGACAGACAACAGAAAAGTGGCTGAAGGGAGATATTGTATAGTGTAAGATATGACAAAATAATAATTTAGAAATTATTCAGGGTTCATGAGGGATGGGGAATAATTATCAGTTGATGCCAGCGGATTAAGTGGAGAGCAAATGTTTTCAGAATGATGAGGGCAATGAATGTACAAATATGATGTATGTATCAATTGTGATAAGAGTTGTATGAGGCCCCAAAAAATGATTATAAAAAAAGAAAAAAGAAATAACAGTATGAAAACATCCCCCCAAAAAGCATGCCTCTCTTGTCCCTCATATCTTAATCACCTGAACTCACTCCATGTGACTTCTTTCTGTTTCCATGAATGAAGGACAGTGGTTTGACAACACAGAAGAGGTGGGGGTAAAAACAAGGGTGTCACCCAAACTGCTGAGTTTGAAAAATGTTTCCAAGAATGTAATCACAGATTAGACAAATGTGTGAAGTGTAATGGAGAGTACTATGAAGGGGATAAAAAATTTAAATGCATAGTTTTGAAAAAATTGTAGTTTTTGTCGGGTTCCCCCTAGTAGCTTCCAATTTCATAGCAACTCAAGCCATCACCATACATCAAACTGACAGAGAAGGGGTGGGTTTTGTGTGTAGGTGGTGTTGGTTATTGCACAGGGGCAAGGGACTTCTGGTGGCATAGTAGCTTATGCCTTGGTTGTCAACTGTAATGTCAGCAGTGGGGAACCACCAGTCAGTCCTCAGAAGAAAAGGATGAGGCGTTCTACTCCCATAGTTAGCCTTTGGGAAACCCACAGAGATAGTTCTGCTCTGATCTCATAGAGTCGCTATGGCTCAGCATCGACTCCATCGAAGTGAGCTGACAAACTAAAGGCAGGAGATCTGAAAGAGGATGCGGAGACGTTGTCTCAGGTACTTTGGACATATTACTATGGTGGAACCAGTCCTGCAAGAAGGGCAACATTTTTGGCAGAGGGTTAGCAAACAAGAGGAAGACCCTTACTTAGGTGGATTGACACCGTGGCTGCGAGAATCGGCTCAAATACAGTAACAAGTGCGAGGATGGCGCAGGACTGGGCTTTGTTTCTCTCTCTAGTGCACAGGCCCCTATGAATCCGAACTGACTCCAGGGCTCTACAATATCAACTACTACAACCCTGAAGTTCAAACCTACCCAGTGGCTTCCCAAAAGGGAGGTGTGGCCATGTGCCTCTGTAAAGATGACAGCTAGGGAGCCCCTGCGGGGCAGTTCTACTCTGTGGCACAGGGGCAGCCAGGTGTCGGAATGTGCTTCACAGCAAAGGGTGTGCTTTGTCTCAGTTTGTGCCTGCTGCTGTTTATGCTATGCACTGAGTTTAACATGTGACACTCAGGAGCGAATGAATGGAAACACACCCATGATGCTTCCATGATGCCAGATGCAAGCTGACACTGTTTCTGAGTTCTGGGCATATTATTTTTTCAGAGATAATTTCCTGTAGCGGTGACACACCGAGTCCTATTTCATGTAAAAGCATCAGCAGCAGAGGAAAGCACTGCACAGAGAGAAGACTATGACACGTAACAGGCTTTCCATAGAGGAACAAA
Source organism: Tenrec ecaudatus (assembly GCF_050624435.1). Lineage (NCBI taxonomy): Eukaryota > Metazoa > Chordata > Mammalia > Afrosoricida > Tenrecidae > Tenrec > Tenrec ecaudatus. Next base: position 417,710 of record NW_027457565.1, read on the forward strand.
AGGGTGGATGTCTTGGGCTGCACTCTTTTCTTGTATACAGACAGTAAACAAGCTGAACACATCTCACCTAAGCATAACATTACAACTACTTGAAGCCCAGCTCAGGCATCTGGAGAAGAGGCAGCAAGGAAGGATGGGAGAGAGTTAATGGGCTGGGCGTCCCCAAAGGTGCAGAGTGGGAATCAAGGGAGGATCCAGGACGAGCCAAGGCTTCTGGCAGAAGTCTGAGAGGAGAGCAGCAGAAAGGAGCTGCTCTCTGGGTCCTCACAGATGTAGCCAGTGAGAGAGCAGCAGTGCTGCCCCCTGGCGGCGCGCCGAAGGCAGGGCCGCTTCCCCCAGGGCTGGAGAGCTCTGGGGAAAGACAAATCCTGTCACTTTGGATGCCAAGTAAGGGGGCACTGTGTGCCGGTGGTGTACCTATGTTGGCCAAAGCGCTGCCCACTGTGCATTTGCTTCCCACAAGCACAGTTATCCTTCCTCGTGCATCCAGGAAAGACAGTTCTAGAAAAACACAAGCAGTAAAATAAAACACTGCCAGGTCTCGAACCATCCTCACCATTGTTACTATGCCCACTGATGTAGCCGCTGGTTCGAGCTGTTTTATTGCCCGTCCTCCACTTTTTGCCAAGCATCATGTCCTTCATGGACTTGATGTCCCTTCAGGGACTGGTCTCTCCTGACAGCACGTCCAAAGATATCAAATGAAGTCCAGCCATCCTTTGTCCCCATGTTCTCTTGGCAGTCCTTGTACTTTTATTGCTCAGTGTCTGATTATTTGGGACCAGGCCTTATTGCTGCCCCTTCCTCACCTTGGCCCCCAATCCCGACCCCAAGCCCTGCACATCCACTGTGTGAAACCTCCTGTTCCTGTAACCATCCCTGTGCTTTTGTGTGGGGGGTCTAGCTGGGTTCCCCTGGCAATTCGCCAGCTGCCCTTGGGAAAGTTCATGGAGTCGGCTAAGTAGTAGAAAAGCCAAACGTCCAGCTCAGATTGGTTTACTCCCTAGCACCCTTGGGCAGGAGCACAGCCCCACTCCCGGTCCCAGGTAGCCAACGACCACACCTAGGTTCTCCGGACTTGGCAGCTGTAACATGTGGCCTGGGCTTCCCCTTCATTTCCTGCTCCTTTCTGGCTTGCTGTCTGACTTTTCTTTGCGGAATTAAAGCTGCAAATTGACAGGATCCCATAAACACTCTAAAGCCACAAAAAAACACCAAATGCCCACCCAAACATGTGAAACTTCAAAAAATCATCCTTAGAAGATTCCCAAACCCTAAACATTCCTAAACCCCATATATGCCCTGAAAACACCATGAAAGCCCTAAGAAAACCTAAAATGCTGGGGGAAAAAAACACATATAATATTAAAAATACCCTAAAATCCCTAAGGAACTCTGTAACATCACTAAAAACACCATACTGTGCTGAAAAATACCTATACACTCTAAAAAACCACCCCTAAATCCCTTAAACACTCCCTAAAATCTTATAAAACACCCTAAAAACTCCAAACCACCCCAATGCCCAAAACACACCTTGAACGTCCACAAACAACCTAAAAGCCCTAAAAATTCACATGCCACCAAAAAGCCCTAAATGACCGCAAAATTCCAACTCATAGCCAGCCTATAGAGGGCTTCTGGAGCTGTCAGTCTTTTATGGGAACAGCTTTATCGTTCTCCCAAGGAGAAGTTGGTAGGTTTGAAACCCTGACCTCATGTTTAGCAGTCTAATAATTGCTGGACAGTGCCACCAAGGCTCTACTGGTGTAGTGGGTTACACATTGGGCTGCTAACCTCAAGGGAAACGGTTCAAAACCACCACCCACTCCTTGGGAGAAAGAAGAAGCTTTCTTTCTATTCCCCTAGATTTCTCATTGAAGGTGTAAAGTAACCTGTTAAATGCTCGCAGTGGCAGCAGCAATGTCTCATAACCATGGGGAAATGTGGTTCAGAAACTTCAGAAGCAAGCATCCACCAGTAGGTGACTGACCAGCAGTATTGACTTGGGCAAAGAGAAGGTGACATGGAAGGGTAAGGAGAAGAATGCGTGCAGAGGGCAGGTTGGCAGCTGAGCCTAAGTCCAGTAGAAACAACAGAAGAATGGCCTGTTCCTGGAAGGGCCACGGGAGATGGTGCGACTTCATGTAGCCCCCACTTACATGTGTAACAGCAGCAATTGCCTGAACACGTGGTCTCCCCAGGGAGGAGCCTTTGTGTGGTGTTAAGATGCTGTTACTGTCTGTTGTACTGTGGTGGCCTGCATTTGGCTGTAATGGTGGAAATTTTGCAGCCAGTAGTTCAAATGCCTGCTGGGTCACTCACTGCAAGTAGACTTCAGCAGTTTCCAGACAGAGAGACGAGGGAGGAGGACCTGGTCTTCCACTTCTGAAAGAACTGGCCAGTGTGAACCTTGTGAATGGCAGAACACTATACCTGAACATGAGTACCGCAGGCTATAAGGCATGATGGATTGACACAGTGGCTGCAGCAATGTGCTCAAACATAGGATAGTGCTGGCCTGGAAAATAGTTCATCGTCCATTAAAAAAATCATTATATAGGGGCTCATACAACTTTTGTTGTTGTTTTTCCCTAAGGGAGAGCAGTGTATTGGTACACTGAGAGGTATATAGATCAATGGATTCGAACAGAAAAGCTACACATATATTCACCAGTCAACAGGAAACTAGCCTTCGAAAAAGGACACAGAAATATCCAAAGGGACAAATTCTGCTTGCTCAACAAATGGTGTTGGACAAACTGAGATACCGTATGTAGGAAAATGAAGCAAGCCCCAAACCTTCCCCCATGCACAGAAATTAACTGAAGAGGGGTTAAAACCTGAAAGTAAACCTCCGGGCTATCATAATCAATTTTTCGATGACCTCATCGGTCAGAAATCATTGTAGGAACGCCAAAGCGTTCTTGTGTTCAACGTCTACATACATAGCAGGTGCTCCAGTAAAGGGGAATCTTGGTGGAGCTGGCTCATCCATTCCTGAAGAGAGTAGAGCACCACGTTGGCCCATCACAGAGCTCAGGTGTAGAATCTTCCTCACTGTCATCCTTTATCTCAGCAGTGTCAGTGTTGGATTATGAATTTCCCAAAGAACCAGTATCGCTCAATTCTGTGCACAATGCTGACTCACTCTCGCTGTTATTTCACTGGTCTAAAAACCCATTTAGGTTAAAATGACACTTTTTTGATGCCATGACCTAAAATTTTTAGTGAGAAAATGTTCCTAATGACATTTCTTGGGTCTTCCTCTAATCCTGATGCCATGTTCTTTTTCACATAGACCAGCTTCTTGTATAAATTGCTCAGCATACAGATGGAATAAGAACAGTGAAAGGATACAACCCTGATGCACACCTTTTCTGATTTTAAACCATGCAGTATCACCTTGTCCTGTTCACAGTCTCACCTGGTTCTATCTCTTGGCCTTTGTATAAGCTCCATATGAGTACAATGAAGTGTTGTGCAATGCCCATTCTTTTCCATGGTATCCCCGAGATCCACCTCCTTCCACTCGTGCTTTCCAGAACGTGGGGTTGGGACAAAGCCTGGATAGTCTCATGGCAAGACCAGATCAGGAATGGAGCTGAGCCGGGAGCAGCTTTATTTGCTTGCTCCAGGGAAAGTCTGCCAATGTGACTAAGCCTCAGGGGCTTTCTACAAATGATAAAGGTGAATCCCTCTCTCGTTACCCACTGATCATCTCTGAGCCTCTTGCTCTCATATCCCTTGCACAGACCTCTACCATTAGATGGACAATTCGGTAACGTTTGAACACTTTTCTGATGCTGAGCCTGGGGAGCAACTAATAGCTGAGTAAATATTGATTGAAAGATGGTGAGTGGAAGAAAATAGCTTTGCCAGGTCCAGGTTGTGATGGAGATGAGAGTGTTACCAAATCCTGCTGTCCCCATGGTGGGTTAGCTGTATTGTGCCCAGTCCTGAAAGTCTGAGCCAGGGGTTTTAACGTGGCCCCTTTCAAAACATATAGGTGGAATTCTTGGACCATGAGCTGTCCATAAAGTGTGGCTTTACCAAGGTGATGTCCGCCCTGGAACGAAACAACCCAAGAACCTAGACCTTTGTGAAGGTGTTGGTAAGGGATTCCGCGGAAATCATAAACTTGACTGAAAGCAAAGGAAACTTTGCCTTCATGTGTCTGCAGCTGGACGAAGTGGTGCTGGAACACACCCTCCTTTGCGATTCTTCTTGTTCTTTTTATGAGCTGCTCCCTGGCCTGTGCAGTCCCGTAAATCTGGAAACTCTTTGCTGGTGGGGGCAATTGTTATATCCTCCCCCCAGATCCAGATGTCTTGTCCATGGTCAGTGCGCAATCCTTGTCAGCCAGAGGAGTGGGGCATCTAAAGGCAGGCAGGGGTCACATGCTTTTTTTCTACACTTTCTAGAAAGACCAGAGCTAAACATCTTGCAGCCCTTTTCATGGCCTCTTTCTTTTCTATATTTATTTTCCAGGAAAGAGGAGAAGAAACGCGACAGCATCTACTGACAGCAAGTCAAATGCCATCGTGTGTGTTCAGAGGGCAGGCTGGTACTCATTTGCCTAACTCATCAGTCCCATCGTGCCATGTCCATGTTAGATTGTTTAGGGAAACAGATGACATATGTTATGATGCTAAATAAGCTGAAACAGTGCCAGGATGGAGGCAGAAGGGGTTTATTTGTTTGTTTTTAAATGAAGCATGGCTTTCTAGTGACTTATTGTGGTGGGGAAGGGGGGCACCGAGGGCAACAAGACATGGTTGTGACAGTGGTCTGGGAATTGAGACAAATCATTGCTTCTGCAGCAGAGATGAGCTGCCTCTGACCTGTCAGTTACTTGAAGGGAGACTCTGCATTTGGTCAGACAAGTCTTAGTTGGAGATGGTACCAGCTTTCCTCCTGAGCCTCTGTGGTTCCCTTTGGACTACACAGGCCCGAATCGCTTTTAGCTGAGCAACAGCAAATGGCAACACAGACTTGCCATATTGCTCTTTTGCGTACACTCTTTAAAAATCGTACTAAATATACATGCATCAAAACATTCGTCACTTCCACGCTCTACAAGATTATAACTAAGTGGCATTCTGCATGTTGTTCATATTATCATCCTTACCCATTCCAAAATTATGTCATCACCCTTATGGAAGCTCAGTATCGTCTCAGGGATGGCACTTCCCCTCCAGGCCCTACTGGGTTAGGCTGGGTTGACTAGAGAAATAAATCCAAGGACACTCATATAGGTATAAGAAAGACTCCACCTCACTTATTTGTCCAATTGACATGGCATTATGTAACAACCATACTTACCTTCCTACCTATCCCTGGAAACAATTGGAAGATGTTTGTCTCTATTCATTTTCCTAGCCTAGATATTTCTTGTAAGTGGAATTAAGCAAAATGTGTCCTTTTTGAAGCTGATTTATTTCACTCAGCATAATGCTTATGAGGTTCATTCCTCTTGTAGCCTGTGTCAAGAGTTCATTTCTCTTTATGGCTGAGTAGTAGTCCATTGTATATACCGTAGGCAACATGTTTGACTTATCCATTCACCTATTGATGGGTATTTAGACCGTTGACACGTTTGCGAGATTGGGAATAATGTTGCAAGGGCCATCTGTGTATTTGTATCTATTTATGCGCTTGCTTTTAATTGCTTATATCCTTCATTTCCTTTTCTTTCCTTGTTAGACTCAGTATGATCCCCTTCTGCCCATCCTCTAGCCTCACAACCTCTGTGTCTGATGTGCCAGGATCTCACCAGGAGCCTTAACACCAAGATTCTGAGCCCTGACTGAGCATTCTGATCATCCAGGGAATTGAATATTCCGGAGCACACAGAAGATGAAGTTATCAAAACTCCTTAGGCATAACCGAACAACTGGAGGGAGTGCTTTATTGGGCTTGGGGGCTGGGGATTATAGTTGTGAAGGACACCAAGAACAATTGTCATTACCTAGACTGTAAAGACTATGGTCGACATCCACGCTGGTGCGTAGCAGCTGGATCTCAGAAGCTCACAAGTGGCCATCTAGGTGGCAAGTATTGTCACCCTCACTCTGGAGGAAAGAGTGGTGAGTGGACCACATGAACATTAGACTTCATGACTCTGAGCACAGAATAACTAGATGATCTCCAACTATCAATTCCAACTTCTTTGAAAGGGATCACATCAAAAGGTCCTAGATAGTGAAGCAAAATTCACAGTCATAAAAGAGACCAGGCTTATTGGCTGGATAGGGACTAACAGAACCTCTGAAATGATGGTCCTTATTCACTAAGTTTGAAAATGAACTCCTACCTGTGGTTCAATATTCAGCCAAATAATAGATTGGTCTATAATGGGAGCAATTACTCAAGTGAGGCACACAAACCTGAAAACAGCAAACCATTTGATCTCAAAAGGGCAGTATTAATCCAAGGCCCAAGTTCAGAAGGGTAGGAAGAGAGGAGGAAGGGAAACAGAAGACATAAGTAGGGAGTGGAATAAGTCATATTATATTGTGGAGATTGCAATAAGTGGCATAAAACACAATGTGTATGAATTGTTGAATAAAAAACTGATGATCTTGGTAAACCTTCACCCAATTCACAATAAAAACTTATGAGAGAGAAAAAAATCCAAGCACCTAGGCTGCATTCCAGGCCAATAAAATCGGACTCAGTGGAGATGGGACAAAGATGTCTTTTGGACAGCTCTCTGGCGATCCCAATGAGCACACAGGCTGATACCCACCATCTGGAAACTATGGGGTAGCTGCTTCTCCGGTAATGCCTCAGGGGAGCGCTTGGGTCCGTCAAAGAATGCGGGATGATGAAGGGGCAAAGGTCATCAAACCTCACCCACAGCTTTACACTGGGGGGCTGCTCTCTGAGGAATGTGGGAAGGGTCCACTTGCATGCTGTCTCTGTGCAGCAGATCCAACAGACTCAACACCTTTCCAAAGCTGGCAAGAAAGTCCGAGAGACTAGATGTGGGCACCACGCTGTGAGTTTCCCAGAAGGCACGACACAGATTGAGAGCAGTCACGGGAACACAGACTCCTCCGGAAATGCTGCCATGCGCAGAACATGCATCTCTAATTTCATTTCACACTGACTCAAGCATTCAGTCCTTTTTACGAAAACCCAGCTTCTCATTACAGTAACCGGTTTAAAATGACAATCTTCTGTTGAGCAAGTCTAAGAAATGACCTTCCTTTATTTTACATGGTAAAATAAATGGGCTCTAGGGACAGGTGTTTTTATGTACTAGACATGGCTTTCAAAGTTCTTCAATTGCCTAAATTAATAACGACTTTTTTCCTTTGGCTTTTCTAAGGGACACATTAATTTCAATCTTTTTCTAAGGAAGTGAATCTCTAGCTATCTCATTGGGATAACTTTCTGCCTTCAGAGTAGAATTTGAAATAATCTGCAAGGTTACCCCTTCCCCACCCTGCCCCAGCAGCCCAGCCTCTTTCTTCCTTCCAGCCTCCAGCCACCGGGGTTTGGTTGGGAAAGGAGATGCAGAAGGGAGTCTCTGGATTTTTCTATCTAAAGGTTGGCCACAACCCCCAGTAGACCAAATGTAATTCATTATGGGGCGTTTTGGTTTTACTACATTAAGAGATATCCTTAGGGAAATTACAAACAAACAGAAATAGGAAGACTTTATATTTTATTAAGGGATGTACGGCTCAGTCTCATTATATTTTAAAAGACAAAGTATAAAAAAAAATCTGGCTCCATTTAAAATGTCCTGACTAGCAGAACTTAAAATACACAAATCTTAACATGAAAGTCTAGATGAATAAATAAAATAAACAACGAAACAGCTTTCTCAGGAAAAGCCATAATAAAGAGCTCGACTACTTTTTGAGCTGTTTAAGATGCTCGTGTTAAAGGGAAAAGAGTATCATTGTTGACTTTGAAATGTAGAACCATTTGCTTAATTCAGTGATGCTAAAATGGGCAGTTTGGCTGAAGAAAGAAATTGGCTTGTAGCATTTGATGAGCAATTTCTTCTTTTGAATATAGAAATGACCAGGGATGCGGACACGCTTTTTATTCTTTTGAGGACCCTCTAACCAAGAAATCTTTTAAATGATCATTACACAGTGAATGCCTGGAGGCTCTGGAAACTATTTCTTTTGACATTATTATAAGCTCAAAATGATTCACCAATGCAAAAGAAGAAGAGAAAAAGCAATTAAATACTAAGCTGTAAACACTGGAAGCTTTTCTGTGCTGAAAATAATTGAACAGAGTTTTTTCTTTTTTTAAGTAATAGTGTCCAAAGAGATTCAATGATCTTATTGCTTATGGATTTGGAGCTTAACTATATTCCTTATTTTAAATTTGATATTAGAATAGCAAGATTATAGACCATGATACAGTGTGACTTGGAGAAGTATCATTTCATTAAATTATCAAGTTAAGGCTCAAGGAGCCTGGTGGAATGTGTGTGACCATGAGGCCGGCCAGTTGGAATCCGCTAGTGGCTCACAGAGAAAGATGCGGTTCTCAGCTCCTGTAAAGATTTAGAACTTCGGGAACCCACAGGCATAGTTCTGCGTTGTCCTTTCAGGGGTCCTCAAACTTTTAAAACAGGAGGCCAGTTCATTGTCCCTCAAACCCGCTGGAGGGCCGGACGATAGTTTAAAAATAAAACTATGCACAAATGCCTATGCGCACTGCACATACCTAATTTGAAGTTAAAAAAAAACGGGGCACAAACACCCGGCGCGCTGAATAAATGTCCTCTGAGGGCCATGCGGCCCGCAGGCCATAGTTTGAGGACCCCCTAGATTGATATAAGTCAGAATTGACTTGATAGTGTTAGGTTTCTGGGGTGGTTGACCTCAGTTCTTGCTTAGCAACGCTGAAAGAATTCATATGGCAGAAGCAGTTTTGTAAATCCAAGTGAATGTTATGGAAGAAAGTTTCAGGTATCGCAGTCCCCAAAAGTCCCCAGTATCTCCGGAAAGCACGCCGGGCTGCATGGCAGGGGTGGGGAAAGTTTGCAGCTGAATATGGCGGTTTCATGGGAGGAATACCTGAGCAGGAGTGCAGAACCAGCTGAGGAGCCACGGCAGGAACCCCCAAGGGCCTCACCCTCCACTTGCAGAGCACGTGAACAAGGGAGGGCGACAAGGAGCCCAGGCCTACTTCTATCACCTCCCAACACCACTGGAGGACATTGGTCGATCGTATTGGTTGATTTCGGTGCACTTTTGTGAAGTCCTATTCTGTATGACCAGGTGGACCTTCCACCTGGGTCTACATGACTTGGGTCAGAGCATGCTCAGTTCTGAATTTTGCCATAGGTGTCTAATGAGTGTGCCTGATGTATTTCCAACCCCTTTGTTGTGGCCCGGACAGCTCATTTTCGTTTAGTGCTGGCATTTGGGAAGACAAGCCCTAATCTAGCAACCTGTCAAGAGCAGTAAGTGAATGGAATTACAACTCAACTCATAGCCATAAATTCAATTCGGACTCATAGCGACCCGAGAGGACAGGGCAGAATTTCCCCCTCAGGATTTCTGGGGCTGGAATTCTTTACAGGAATAAAAGTCTCTTTTTTCTCCCTCCCAATGGCTCCAAAGGACTGACCTTGCAAGGAGATGTCCAGCGGGTGGCAGCAGGCTCCTTCATTGAAAATCTCTGCTAGTTTCTGAAGCGGGAGGGAAATTTTGAGGAGGCCGTCTGTGGCAGAGTTAACTCCCCATTAAAGACAATGAGCTTTTCCACATCTCTCAAAAAACAAACAAAAAAACCTAAAGTGACTACTTCAGATTAATATGCTGTAGGTAGAACCACCTCCCACTCACCAAACCAAACCAATCAACCAACCAAACAAACAAACAAACAAAAAAAACCCCAAATCCTGTTGCCTTCAAGTCAGTTCTGACTCATGCTCACCCCTTGTGGTACAGAGTACAATTGTTGCATGAGGTTGGCTAGGCTGTACCCTTTATGAAAGCAGATGACTCCTTCCTTTTGTGGTACAGCTAGGTGGTTTGAACTGATAACCTTTATATAAGCAGCCCTATCCAGCGATCTATGTCAACTAAAGTGTCAAAGCTTGTAAAGACTGATCCACAACCCCCACTTCTCTCTTCCTCTTCTGTGATGACCTGGAATCCACCTTTTGATCTGGTGGCACCATATTTGTGAAGCAGCCCGAATCACTGACGGACGGTTTGCAGGACAAACACCCTGTAGAATTGCCCTTCCAGTGTCAGAATTTGCATGAACAAGAATAAACTTCTAGATTTTAAGCCACTGAGGTTCCAGGGGTAGCTTCTTTCTGCAGAACAGACTAGGCTACCCTGCCTGATCATCTCTTCACAGGGTTTTTGTGGAGAGCTACTGGAGCAGCTCGATCCAGGGGAGCTGCCAAAGCAGATACCTACACTTTATCTGGGATTGTAGGTTGTAGTACCAAAGTTTTTATTTGCCCGGGAGGCACTGAGTACATTTTTTTTCTTCTGAAAACAGGACAATATGTACGTAAGTTTGGAGACATATGTAGCTGGAGCTGAAAGTCCTCTTACCTTGCAGTTTTCTTTGGTAGAGATAGACTTGTTCTTAATGAAACCCATGACAGTCAGTGTCACAAATGACTTCTGAGGAGAGGCCAAACAGCTAAGTCAAGGCCAGCATACCATTCTCTTAAATGCTGTCTCATGCTCTCATCTGCTCTGACGTGTCTGCTCAGGGGCATGTGGCAGCCACTGGGCGGGCCTTACCATTGGCACTGAAAATCATTGTAGGGGATATTAGAGGATTTACATCAAGAAGACCTGACTTCCTGGCCATTGCTCGGGGGCCACAGTTCCCAAGACAATCAGTGTCAAGGGCAAAACAAAATAAAACATGACGAGGGCTCTGGGGCTGGGTTGAGCTGGATATGTAACCAAAGCCCCTTTCTACCAGAATCTTCCCAAGAGGAGATTGCTCTTTTCCATAGCTAAACAATTTTGTTTAACACACGTTCTGCTGAGGAACCTTCTGGGAAGCAGAAGAAAATAAATCTGCCTTCCTTTGAATTAAGCTGGGTTGGGTCCAAGCCCTGTGTAGTGTCTATTCTTCTCATAACATCTAAAGGAGTCTGATTTCACCATTCTTAGCTATTAAAAAAAAAGTTCCAGGCACAATAATTCAATTTAAAATTACACACCAGGAGTAGTTCATATTTAATACACTTTATACAGGTATTACAGGTACAAGGGACGTACTTGTTAACTGCCAGGTTGCTGGCTTGAACCAACCAGCTACTCCACAGGAGGTACTGTGTTTCTGTGAAGATATACAGCTTGGAAGCCCACTGGGAGAGCTCTCCTCTGGCTTGAGTCTGAAGGTGCTTGACAGCAGTAGCCTTTTGTTTTTATAGAGGTATAAAGCTTTCTTTCTTTTTTTTTTTTTGGTATAAAGCTTTTTAGAACAACAAAAACAATTCCTTTTGGAAGTAAGCCAGAGCTAAAACCACAAGTTACATGCTTTACTTTTTTTCTGTCCTGCTGCTGGCAGCCACCCTTTCATCGATTGTGCACACCAGCATGGTGGTGAAGTGGTGAACTCTGCGCTCTCACTCCCCTGGCTTCACCCTCGGTCTCCTCACTCATCGTGTGGCTTCACCCAACGCACGGAGCCTCCTGCAGGCTCCTCACCCTGTGTGTGTAAAAGTGCGAAGGAGACAGACTTCCTCAGAGCTGTGCTTTAGAGAGAATCCTCCTCACATACTCAGCACCGCCTTGAATAGGGCAGCACTGCATACATGACAGCTACTTGATGATTGTTGATGGTGGTGGTGGTGTGTTTGTACGGATAAAAAAAGAGCCCTGAATGGTTATGTAACAAGTAAGGGAATAAATAGATCTTCCTTCATCCACCTTCATCTTTCATTGTTCTATCACTCTCTGATTGCAATATTAGAGGCTAAAATGGGCAGAATTCCCACCTCTGAACAAAGTTTGTGCACATGGGTGTGCATGCTTGTGTGTCCATGTGAGTGGGCCTGTACAATGTGTGTGCACGTGTGTGTGCACATGTGCACTGGAGCCTGGCAGCAGCAGGGGAGGCGCCTGTCTCTGTTCAGCAGTATCTGACGGCTGCTGCAGGGGTAATGAGAAGTGATTGATGATCTGTTCAGGGAGCTCCTGGGGTGGACTCAGGGAAGGAGCAGCAAAGAAGACGTACTCATCTCCCCCGTATTTAGATGAGGTGACGGAGGTGGGTGGTAGAGGAGCAGCTACTCAGTAATGAGATAACAGGGGAAAGGCCTTGGATGAGGTGCCAGACAGCCCTGCTTTCCCAGAGAGGGTGGGGACTGGGAATGAGGCTGCATCCTGCCTAATCAGTTACAGTTGCTCTGTCACTCTGGAGAGGGAGGCAGATGAGGCAGGGAGCTTCCGGAATCTCTCATCTCCAGTCCTTCTAGGTGGATGTGGGAGCGTGTGAGGACGGCCACACTGGAGGGTCAGGGTTGATCGCCTTGCAGTGTGGAGCCCGGCCTGGACCTGCGTTGTGAAGGGTGACTAAGGAGCTCTGGGGGCAGGGTTCTGGGTGGCGGCTTTGTCTACTAAGACCCACAGCCGCGCCCTGTGTTGCAATGTTGGCATGCAATGTGCAAAGACTTGAGACAACGTGAAATGGACCATCCACTTCACTTGGAAAGACAGGAGGGCTGAAAATCAGATTGGGAGATCTGATCTCATTTGCTGCACAGTTGTGAGAGGAGATATTCCTGGCTTCTCTCATGTTGGGAACCGGACATAATCAGCCTGACAAAACCAAGGCCATATTGCCTGCCCAGCAGGGCTAAAGCCACGTCACCTCAACCTTATCTTACCCTGACACACACCAGATGGCCCACCCTTGTCTGCTCCAGCACCGGACATTCCAACTGCAGACTTGCGGCCGCCTGCCCTGTGTGCTCTACACCCCCGCCCTTCCTTTTTTTTTATCTCCCCTTTGAACTCCCTTGTTTGCCTCACCCTTTATAGAGAGGCTAGTGTAGCAATAAACTCAGACCTTGACAAGAATCTGCTTGGTCTCGCTCCTCTCTCTTGCCCGTTTCTCTTTCAGGCTGGGTCCTCCTTGGAACCCCTCGAATAACTGAGTCCCTCTGGCATGAAGGAGGTGATACGAATGCATTGATAGCCTAGTATCTGTCAGCTGGGAGCCACAACATAGTGAGAGCCCTTATTAATCATTTGGAGATTAGCTGAGGGGTGGGAGAAGCCAGGCATGAGGCTTTCCAGGGCTGCTCAGCCTGCACAGGAGTCCTTTCCTGGGTTGGACAGAGGTGCTGCCATCTGAAAGCTCAGATAGAGCAGTTGGAAAATTAACTGACCTGGTACAAGATCTATTTACATATATCAAAAGATCCTGGGTAATAACATCTCATGTTTGTGCAGCATGCCACATTTGTCAAAGGGCTTTCTCATTTACTGTCTTACTTGGTCCTCAAACTAAGAGGCCTTTGGGCAGCTATTGCTGTTTAATTTTGGGTGTGGTAACAGCTTTGGGTATAGTACTGGGCTAGGAATCAGGCTGTGCAACCCACAGCAGGTCACTTAGCTGCTCTGGATTGGCTTTCTTCCTCTACGAAGGTCAGCGCTTGGACTAGACCATTTTCCCAGTGGCAGCTCTGCTGACATTTTGGCCAACATCGTTCTTGTGGGGCTGTGTTGTTCCCTGCACCAGGATGCTAAGCGAGCATCCCTGGTCTCAGCCCACTAGATGGCAGTGGGACTCCTTTCTTCAGAATGTCTCCAGGCATGGCCAAATGTCCCCAGCAGAGCATGCTGCTGGGCTGGCGCACAGCAGGATGATGCACTCAATGAGTTGGATTTTAAGTTTTCAGTTACTTTACATGTCTGCACAGGGAGACTACATCAACAATTACCCAGCAGTCAATGGGTCATCACTGACCCTCTCTATAATTCCAACTGAGACCATGAAGCACCGACTGAGTTTCTGAGCTTAGCACCCTGCATGGCACAAGTTGTTTAGCACTCAGCTACAAACTAAAAGGTTGGCAGTTCAAACCTATCCAGAGGCCTCTTAAACAAAATCCTGGTGGTCTGCTTCAGAAGAGTTGGAGCCATGAACACCCCATGGAGTGAAGAGATATAAACATGAATGTGGATGTGACTCTAGGTATAGCTACAACTGGGAACCATGGAATCAACTACATCATGGAATCAACTTCAACTCCTGGCCTCCTTGTGTGTCCAAGAAGAACTGTGCTCCCCAGGGTCTTGAAAGGCTGCTTGGTCTGAAGTAGATTTGCAGGCCCTTCTTTCTAGGTGCCGCTGGGTGGCCTCAACCTTCCAAGCATGCTATTAAAAGCCAATCCGTCACCTGTGTGCATCACTGAAGACACACGGACACAGGGAGCAATGCCCTGGCTGGGGCACTGGAACAGCGCTGGCATGCAGTGAGTGCTGCCCAGTTAGCGAACAGGTCTTCCCTTGGTACTTTCTCAGGTCTGTGTGAAGCTTTCTAAGCATCCAGAGTTCTCGGCCTGATTCTGCTGCCAACTTGCAGTGTGACTTCGAGCTAGTCTCTTGCCCTCTCTGGGCTTGATAACAAAAGCAGGGCAGGCCAGCCACAAATATCGTGTGGCTAGCAGGGGAAAGCAGTTGAGGACACAATTGCAGATGGAGTTCATCCTTTGGACTCATCGCCCCTCCTCCCTAACACCCCCACCCCCACTACACACACACACCTTTTCAACTGCACCAGATGGGTTTTAACTTTCAGGCACCAGAAAAGCAGACCTTGAGTTTTTTCCTTTACGGAATGTAGGCCACCCCTGCTTATGTGTCACATTCAGTCCTCGTTCTTCTCCCTACTCTTGTCCCTCCTCCAGTCTTCAACAAGTGACTGCAGGGCGGTTTCCCAGCAGGGCTGTGCTCAAAGATTCATAATGCTGGGTTTTCCTTTAGTTCTCCACAGTCTGGGGCTTGGAACAATCCAGGCATTACCTTATCAAATGCTCATTTTAGGTGGGAAGGGCGGGGCCACTGGAAACACCACATGGGGCCCAATCCTTCTCTGCACGCATGTGAGGGGTTTCCAGGAGTTTGAATTTCAACTTAACTGATTTATTTTTTGTTGTTTAATCGCGTGCCTGTCATCTGCTGGACATTTCTTCTACAGTGTTTTGTTGTTGTTAACCCCATTTCTAAGATCAGAGGTAGAAGGGTCAGGCACAATAGGCAGTTAAATTGACTCAATCTGGGGTGTGAACCTGCTTCTGTCTGGTTCCTCATAGCCCTCAGTCATTTTAATGGAGGTGCTGTGAAGGGTGTGGGTTCAGCAGCCACACACTGCCTCATCTTGCCTCCTCGTTGATAGGCTGTGTAGCCTTACATGAGTTGTTTAATCTCCTACCAAGCTTGTGAGAGCACTACTTTTGTTAGCTTCATTTTACCAAGGCTGTGAGAGGTCAGGGGAGCGAAGGCTTACAGATTGCCTGGCATATAATATGCTAATGATAGTCAAGATATATAACTAAGCATGTCTCTGTTCTTGGTTCTGTCAGTACCTGGTGTGGCCACAAAGGAGAAACCTGGTTTCCTGCTATTTTGAGCATCTAGTGTGAATGGCAGGAGATAAGTCACATGCTAATGAACCCTTGTGGTGTATTGGTTAAGCACCCTGGGGCCCGGCTATCAAAAGATATAGTGTCCAGGGTCTTAAAGACTGGAAGATAAACAAGGGGCCATCTAGCTAAGAAACAACAAAGCCCACATGGAAAAAGCACACCAGCCTACCCCAACATGATTGCTGAAGACAAAGCGGGTGCATAAGCAAATGTGGGCATGTTTTCTTGATGTGCACTCACCCTTTACATAAAACTCTCTCTTATACATACGCGTTTCTGTGGATTTGTTTCGCTAAGGCACCCAGACTAACATAAGCAGCATGGAACGCATTTAAGAAGCCTAGACAAGGGCAGGGCAGGATATTTGGAGGGACTGGATCCAGAATTAGAGAGGAAGGGGTGCTGGAGGTGAAACGGGCTGCTAGCTCCCTGTCCCAAGGAGGACAATGAGACTGCTGACTCCCATGAAGATTTACAGTCTTGAAAACTCCATATAGGGTCACTGTGGTTGGAATCCACTGGACGGCAGTGGCCTTTTGGGATTGAAGGTGGAAGCCACTAATGACTTCCTGCCATTGAGCCAAGGAGCCTCCGGAGAGTGTGTGAACTTCTGGAATACAGCGAACAACCTCTGCACATCTGCTTTTCGTGCTGCCCAAGTCATGCATTGACATTTTTCCAAAAGTGAACCATCACAGCTGCTCTCTCAGGAAGCTGGGGGCTGAGCCCGCTGGTTCCACTCTGTCAGCATTTCTGGTCCGGGTACCTGCCCTCTGCCCCGGCACAGGCAATGGGCTTTTGGAAACAGTGCTCCCTGGGTAGTGGGTGTGATTTGCCTCCTCTGGCCTAACATGATGAATGCTGAGAGGGGGTGGATACTAGGGGGTTAAGCTCCCTGACCTTTCCCTAGCCCAGGGGAAAACTTACTATTTAAAGTAAGTTTTAGACAGAATCTTTAGAAAGATAAATTGTTTACTTAATGTACACAATTACTCCCCAACAAATCTGTTTTGTGTCTGCTCAACTCAACCTCATAGGCTATGGATGACCTTGAGCAAGTTTTTAAAGTCACAATGGGTTTCTACCAGGATTGAGAGTTCAGCTCTCTCAACTCTCCAACTGGTTATTAGCACCATAGTCTCATTTCTATTTATGGATTTACTTTGTTTGAGGGAAAAAAGACTCCCAATTCAACTATATTTTATTAGGAACTCCTTTGCTATGTTTTACACAAGAAAAAGGCACAAACCGCTGTTCTGGATGAAGGAGGGCATCCGCATAAGGGCCCCAATGGTGTCGGAAGGACCCACAGCCACAGTTACTTAAATAAAATGACACCCATTCTGTCCTGCTGACTCTGACTCATAGTGACTCTGTGTAGGGATCCTGAAGTTGCTACCTTTACAGGAAGCAATAACCTCATCTTTCTCCTGTGGAATGACTAGTGGCTTTGAACCAGCGACCTTGCTGTTAATAGTCCAACACTATCCAGCATCACCACCTGAGCTCCTGAAAGCTTAAATGAGACATGGAAAACAAACACCTTTGTCACAAAACTGTCCCTGAAGACGGATCAATTCATGGAGTTGCGGGAGGGCCTGTGAGAGCATGAGCGGGACCTTCATTGGGATGTGCACACGACCGTATATCGCTGAGTCTGGCCCGGGGAGTGGACGCAAGCACACTGCCTGATGGACAAGCTTTCTACTGCCAGTCAGCAGTAGGAAAGAACTCAATGGTGGCTGAATGTGTGGCCCCTCAAAATGGATTTAGGGTCTCCACATAGACTCTCACTGTGAGCCACAGCCTATTGCTCAAAATTTAAGCTCAAATATGACTTAAATGCCTAACATTCTGTTTCCTTAAACTAGAGTACTGCCAGGATCAACTAGAGGCCTGGATGACCTATCAGGTCTGAACAACGATCTCAAATCACTTCACATGATCCATTCCACCAGTCATGTCACCAGTCACGCCTCCTCACTTACCCATTCCAGAGACTGTGCCTGTATAACCTATCGACTAACACATTCCCACATGTCGTGCTTATGAAACCAACCATCATGCTGGAATAAGGACCAATCACGATGTAAGGGGCAGGGTCAATGGGAAAGCAAGATAGGGGCTGAGGGGAGCCAAGAGGGTCCCGTCACTCAATCCCTAAACCTGATCTAATGTCACTAGACTGGGGTCTTCCTCACATCTCAAGGGCACCCGATTCATGATTGAAGTGAATTGTGTTTATTCAATCTTTGTTCTGCTTACCGTCCTGCTATGCTGCCTCCTCTTCTTGCTTTATGTTGTGGTGACAAATGGCTTGAGAGGGATTTGACATAGGGAGAAAGCCCACCCACATCAACTGTCACCAGAAGCAGACACTAAGTTCATTTCTCTCACCTCACAGAACTATGCACATCAGACACTGGTAGAGCTGCCCGGAAGGGGAACCCTTAGTGCAGTGGTTCTCACCCTGTGGGTTGCGACCCCTTTGGGAGTCATATGACCCTTTCACAGGGCTCGTCCAATTCATAACTGTAGCAAAATTACAGTGATGAAGTAGCAAGAAAATCATTTAATGGTCGGGGGGGTCACCACAACAAAAGGACCTGTATTAGGAAGGTTGAGAACCACTGCCTGAGTGTGCTTAGGACTTTGCTGCCCTCAGGGTCACCAGACATTCCTGAAGGCAGAGTCACTGCAGGAAGCCCTTCTGGGAAATGCCCTGAAGCCAGGTCTCAACCAACTCCATCCACCCTCACCCTCCTAGATCCTAATCATAGGCTGCATGGAAATGCTCCCTGCCACTTCAAAGACTGTAAGTCCATGGGAGCAGAAAGCCTTCTCTTTCTCCCTTGGAGTGGTGGCTGGTGAGTTCAAACTGCTCACCTTCTGGGTAACATAACCCACAGACCAGCTCCCCCTGAGCTCAGTTTGGTTTGCCACACAGCACACATTGTTGGGAACCTTCTGAAGTAGCTGTGCCATGTGCAGGTTGGGGGATTTCGCACAAGATGCAGAATTCCACCCTCTCTTGGAAAAAATAATTTTTGCAATAGCCTTGTATTCTCTTCTGGATCTGAGTAGCAGCTACTCTCATGCAGTGCTAGCACATACATGCTAGGTCTTACGCCGAGTCTGCTCCATGCTTTCCTGTGTCCTATGTGGCGCTGTAGGCACCCAAGGCATGGACTCTGCAGCCTGGGTTCAAATCTCTCCTTTCCACTTCCTCACTGTGTGGTCATAGGCTCATGACTTTATCATCCTGTGCCACTGATTTTTCATCTGTAAAATGAGGCAAGAATAGAGTCCACACATAGGCTTGTTAAGTGAAATAATTGAATTATTATATACAAAAAGCTTAGAACATTGCTCGGCATCTTGCAAATACTGTTAGGTAGCTTGGCATAGGGACTGGGTCATCCATTACATATGCTCAGGTTCAAACTTCCGGCCAGGAAGGGGTGGTACACCTAGGTGGGTGTTACACCTGGATTGGCCCATCTGGGCCAGGTGAATTCAATCCAGCCAATGGGGTTGACCAGGACCATCAACCATGCCTCCCTATGGAGGAATTGAAAAGGCAGGATCTTGACCTCTCCGATGTCTCCCTTCACCCACTTTTCTGTTGTCCGTCCCCCAGGGAGGAGGTCACATGTAGATACTTGTAATCGGTTTCCTCTTTCCAATCCACCCTCCCTCTACCCTCCCACTATCACCACTCACAAATTATCAAGGTTTCTTGAGGGATGGGGGAGCGGGGAGGAAGGGGTAAAAAACGAGGACTTGATTGATGCCAGGGGCTTAAGTGGAGGCAAATGTTTTGAGAATAATGAGGGCAGTGAGTGTACAATGTGCTTTACACAATTGATGTATGTATGGATTGTGATAAGAATTGTATGAGCCCCTAATAAAACGATTTAAAAAGAAAAGAAAGAAAAGGCAGGATCCTGGAGCCCACGTAGTGACTTTCTCTCCAGCAGCTTCTAGGCAAGCTGTGCAGGGGTGAGGGGCCCTGAGGTGCCTGTGTAAACCTGAAACTTCTTCTCTCAAAAAACTCCCTTGGATCACAATCCAGGCTGCGGAGTGAATTCTTTCTCACGCGAAGCCAAGGACTGAGGTATATTTCTCCCACGAGAGATCTAACAATAGTATCTCTTATTATATCATTAGGAGCCCTGGTGGTGTAGTGGACTATGCATTAACCTGCTAATCGCAAGGTCAGGGGTTTGAACTGACTAGCCCGTCCGTGGGAGAAATATGAGGTTGTCTATTTCTGTAAGGCAATGGTTCTCAACCTTAGGAATGCCGCCACCCTTTAATACAGTTCATGTTGTGGTCACCTGCAACCATAAAATTATTTTCATTGCTACTTCATAGCTGTAATTTTGCTATCGTTATGAATTGGATGACCCCTGTTAAAGGGTTATTTGATCCCCAAAGGGGTCGCGACCCACAGGTTGCGACCCCTGCTGTAAGGATTTAAAGTCTCAAAACCCCAAAGGGGCAGATCTTTGTCCTATTGGGAGTCAATAAAATGGTAGTTAGGTTTTTTTCTGCATCAGTATCAGATTCTGGTGGCAATCTCAGTCATCCTGCATTGTGGTCTGGTTTGAACTCCGGAAATGACTGCCCTGGTTTGAGGTGAGGGCCACGGTGCTTCAGTGGTAGACCTCTCATCGACTTTCACCGGGAAGACCCGGGTTTGATTTGCAGCCAATGTGCCCCAGACTGTCAGTGAAGGTTTGTGTGTTGCTATGACACTGAGCAGGCTTCAGTGGTGTTTCCAGACTGAAACAGAATAATGAAGAAAGACCTGATCATCCCCATCCACACATTGACCTATGGCCCACCACTGTTGGCTTCCTCTCCCAGTCCTGGTGGTAGCACAGATAGGCACAGTTTGCTCCACTGCCCATGAGGTGCCCATGAGAGGCTGACGCGACAACCACAGTCAAGATCAACAGCTTAAACTCCATTCTGGGTCTATGGAAACAAGAACAACCTTCTGAATTGAGGTCGCATTGCTATTTGGGACTGGGAGGATGCCTTTGTGATATGGATTGCACTCTGGATCCCAAGGGGGACTTTTAAACACAGCCACATAGCAGCTCCGGAAATTGCCATAGTGAGAAGGCAGGTTTAAAAAAAAAAAAAAAGCTTTTACTGGCTTGCTCAAAGGAGGCTGCGGGTAGATTGGGGGGTGGAAAACTCCTCTGGAAATGGAAAAATTTTTTATCCTTACATATGCATCATTTCTTCTGGTCCTGAAAGAAAACACAAAGCAGACCAGAGGAAGAAACGGAGACTGGCAGTCATCTTGTTGGTATTCCCACAGCACCCCCTCCTTAAGCGCTTGCTGCCATCTCATCCAACTCCACTCAGTGTATTTTCACCCGGCAATGATGCAGAAATGTCTGCGTACTCCAGTTTTATTGTAGTCGGGCAGCGTTTATGGCTTTGACGTTCAACTGAGCATGGCAGGACGTCTAGAAGCAATTATAACCAGCACCTGCTCTGTCTGTGCGATGGGCAGGCAGTGACGGATTCCCAGCCTCCGGAACACTAGTGTTCCCTCCCAGCTCAGGATAATGACGGTGACACTCGGCCCCCTTGTTGTCTGGGGAGCTCAAGGAGCTCTCCTCTGAAACCTCAACTTATGGGCATTTCTTTGAGTGAAGACATCAAATTAGTGACTCGAAAGGAAGGCGTAGGAGATGATTATTGGCCACAAGACAAGCCTCAACCGCCTCCAGAGAGCATGTCTCCTAAGTGCAAAGTGTGGAGAGGGAGGAAACAATTGATCACTCTGAGTCTCACCACACAATGTGTGTGTGTGGTCACTGAGGCGGCAACATTATGACTGGGGGACGGATACGGTTTGTGCAGCCGTGATTGCCATCCAGAATGTGGCATGCTATTGTGAAAAATGATTTTTTATTCTGAGCAAATCTCTGCTTCCACTTGCTTTAATGCTTCGCCGGAGAGCAGGGGACTCTGGGAGGGGTGGGGGGCGCACAGGGCTGGGCTGACCTCAGGAACTCATGTGTAAAGGGCTTTTTCTCACTTGGAAGCAGGCTGTTCTTTCTGGTAAAGCTTGTTTGTGAACCTTGCCACATCTGCGTCCGAAGAGGGAACTGAAGGTGACAAATGCCACGAGGAGCCCCGGGCACATCTTGTTTCATTTGAATCCCAGTTTTACCTTTCCTCCTTTCTGGGTTCTGAAGCATCAGATGGGTGCCAAACGCTTCCACGGACAACTAAAGCTGAACAAGGTGGAGGCAGATGAAGAGCAACGGGAGGTTGGTGTTTGGGAGACTGAATACTTGGGCTTCCTAGGCCAGTCCAGTTGGTGGTTAGAGCCCTGTTTCAGATTCCACTGTAATCTCCTAGTGTCCAAGGACCAAGTGGCTCCTAAGTCCAGAATTTCTGTTACATGTGTCACCAAGGAGGAGTTGGGCTAAAATGCATTGAAGAATAAAGCAGGAGCTTGGCTTATGAATCCACTCTCTGATTCTGAAATTTCAAAGGCTCCGTGCACAGACATTTCAACACTGAAAGCACAGCAGGGAAAACCAAAGAATTGGGCTTCCTCCTTGTCCCTCTTTTCGGGCTTTTACGGTTTTCCAAGGCGCCTCCCTGAGCCGAGTGTTGTATAGGTCAGGTTTAAAGATGTCCTAGTTCCGAGGGACTTGCTGTTCTGCTTTCTTTTTCAGGGAGACCTGGTTTCTTGTCTTGTGGCCAAACACAGAGCACAGATGTCTGTGGGCCTCCTCCCTTTCCCCTGACCTTTGCTCTCTTCTCTGGATACACTACTGACCTGTTCTCCCTTACAAGATCTGAACTGCTCACAAACTTCGATGAATTCTCATCCTAGCAAGAAGCATCTGAGCATCTTATTAGAGCCTGTATGAGTTCTGTTCTGGATGCCTATTTGTGCAACTTCAGGGTCTGGCATGGAAACATTCCATGTCCACAGACCTGCACAGATAATATAAACTCCAACAGTAGTTTAAGGTTTAAGGTGGTAACAGGGAACGCTGGGGCCTGTGGCTCCTGGTGAACCTCACAGGCTGTCTAAAGGGGCTACTTCCATCTCAATGTAACCATACAGGAATGTAGACCTGTTAGGTAGCAAGACAAGGGGTTGTTCCTCTCCATGCTTAGGGGGCCCCCTACAGGAGGTTGGAAGCCAATGCAGGCTAAAGGGCATGCACCAATTCAAGGCCAAGCCAGGAGAGCTTAATTGACGCCTCACAGCTGAAAGCCCTTAAAAGGCTGGAACCTTCCCTTCAGCTGCTTCTCTGCCTTCCACTCAGCAGGGCTGGGTGTGCAGTGTCATGAGGGTGCCCGTGTTCAGTTTACTGTAACGCCGGAACCTTCTTCTCTCCTGTATATAAACCCACTCGGATCACCAACCAGGCTTTGGTGTGAATTTCTTTCTAGTGTGTAGCCAAGGACCGAGACATTTCCCACCCGAGAAACCTACAGACCCAGACTTACAATAAACCCATATGTGTGTGTGTGTGTGTGTGTGTGTGATACACACACACACACACACACACACACACACACACACACACATATATGGCAAGAGGTGAACAGGTCTAGCCAGCAATGGTGAAGAGGGCCCTGGGATTGAGATTGAGAATGATTCTGAAGTAGAATCCATAACCCTTAGAAATGTATTGGCCTGCTATACCAATCCAATTACCCTCAACCTTCTTCAAAGAATTGGAAAAACTGACCACCAACTTCATATGGAGAGGGAAGAAACCCAGAATTAGCAGAGAACTCCTCAAGAAGAAGGACACAATTGGAGGACTCGCCCTACCTGATTTCAATGCCTACTACACAGCTACAGTGGTCAAAACAGCATGGTACTGGCACAATGATAGACACTCAGACCAGTGGAAAAGAATAGAAAGCCCAGGAGTAAAATCATCAGCATATAGACAACTGATCTTCGACAAGGGTCCCAAAAATGTCAAGTGGGAAGCAGATGCCCTCTTTAATAAGTGGTGCTGGAAACAATGGATATCCACGTGTAGAAAGTTGAAATAAGACGTCTACCTCACCCCATGCACAAGAATACACTCAAGGTGGATCACAGATCTAGAAGTCAAACCCCAAACCATCAGGACCATTAAGGAGGGAATCGGGACTAATCTCAGAGTACTGGCCCAGGGAGCACATAGGCTCACTGCAACAGGGAAGGGGACACACACAGGTGAATTGGAAATCGACAAATGGGATCTAATAAGAATAAAATGCATGTGCACCTCGAAAGACTTTGCCAAGAGGGTGACAAGGCAACCCACAGACTGGGAGAAGATTTTTAGTAATGACACATCAGACAAAGGGCTCATTACTAAAATCTACAACACCATCGTGACCTGCAAAAAGAGGAAAACAGTTAACCCCCTAAGGAAGTGGGCAAAAGAAATGAGAAGAACTTTCACTAGAGAGGAGATCAATATGGCCAATAAACATATGAGAAAGTGCTCGAAGTCCCTTGCCATAGGAGAAATGCAAATCAAAACAACCATGAGATACCACCTAACACCCCTGAGGCTAGCCCAGATCAGTAAATCAGAGAGCAACAAGTGTTGGAGGGGCTGTGGTGAAGTAGGAACCCTCCTCCACTGCTGGTGGTCGTGTACATTTGTACAGCCACTGTGGAAAGCAATCTGGCGATACCTAAAGAAAATGGAAATTGATCTACCTCATGACCCAGCCATCCCTCTACTGGGCATATACCCGGTTGAAGCAGCAAATAAAACACGACCAGTCATATGCGCTCCAATGTTTATTGCGGCACAATTCACAATGGCAAAGACTTTGAAACAGCCTAAGTTTCCATCGACAGACGAGTGGATTAGCAAACTTTGGCACATACACACAATGGAGTATTATGCAGCACTGAAAAGCACCGATGAGCACATGAAACACGTTATTTCATGGGAAGAGCTGGAAGGAATTATGTTAAGCGAGGTAAGCCAGACCCAAAGGGACAGGTACAACATGAGTCCCCTGAGGTAAGTACAATCAGCATGACAGAAATAGAAGAATAAACATCCATCCCACAATAAACGGGAGGAAGCATAGATAGTTGGAGGGAGGACAGGCCACACCTAGGGAGGTACATAAGAGCCCAGCATAAAGAAGGGGTAGTGGGGTAGGGAGAGGGAGAACCGGGAGGGGGAGAATCCGAATGGATGGTATGGGGGGGGGCAGGGTACTAACCCACCCGGGGGAGAGTATCGGTTATGTCCCCACAGATTTGGAACATGCATACGGACCCCAACACGACACACCAAACAAGGAGGACAACGCAAAGTACAGAGGTCTACACAAAGAGGCTGGACGACAAGCCGGCCCAAACCAGAATTAGGCCGACCCCCACACTCGAAGGGAATACCACAGAAAACAAAAATAGATTGTCTGGAGTGGGAAAGGAACTGACCCACCACACCACATCCAGAAGGAAGCTGAAACAAAAGAAGGAGAAAGGACATAGTGGAGTACACCTGGGTCCACCAAGCCCAAAGTCGATAGACCAGCTAGAAGAGCCCATCATACAGAGAGGACCATTCAGCTGACCACACTACGAGATATGACATCCTGCACCAACACATGGCCCTACACGGGACAGCACCTGAGACACAATGGGGGATGGGCAACTGAGCTGACCCCGCCACACTGAGGCAAACACTGGGGACATGCAATGGAGCAGCGGAGGAAGCAGAGCAAAGGGAGCCCGAGGGAGTAGAAAGGATGGTCTTCTGGGCCAGGACGTGGCGCCTCACAAGCTACACCTAGAAAACACTCCTAAAGGCCAATGAAAGGACCTTGAACTACTAGCAATTTTTTCTTTTAATATTTGCTATCTTTTTGTTTAGTCTTTTAAAATTTGTTTTGTTTTTTTACCCAGTAAATTTTGTATGTTAGTGGCTTTTCTGCTTATCAGCGTGTCGATGTTGCTTCTGTCAAAGCCATGTTCTTATGGGCCACTTGGGCGCAGTCAAAGTCATATCCATTTGTATGCACGTATTACTATGTCAGCAGGTCCACCTAGACAAGATAGGCTGGACAAATAATGAGAGAAGAAAACAACAGGACCAACGGTCCTGGAGGGACATGAGAGCGTGGGAGGTAGGGGAAGGGAGGAGGTGTCGCCCAACACAGGGACAAGGGAACAGCGAATGGTTCAAAACCAGAGGAGGGAGGGGAGGGGAGGACTGGAAGGGAGTGACCAAGAGCAAGGTAACTGAGAGGAACTACTGAATCCAGAATGAAGGCTAAACATGGTAATGGGTCGGGAGGAAAGCGAAAGGAAATAGAGGAAAGGAGTAGGAGGCAAAGTGCATACAGAGAAGCCTAAATACAGACATGTACATATGTAAACATATTTATGATTATGGGGGCAATAGATTTATATGCATATATTTATAGGTTCAGTAGTAGGGTAGCAGATGGACATTGGGCCTCCTCATGCATAATCCCCCAATACAATAGCACCTCGCCCTGCTAAGCAGCCATTGCAGGATACCCATCTTCCCGACATGATCACTGAAGACAGCCGTGTGTGTAAGCAAATGTGGTGAAGAAAGCTGATGGTGCCCGGCTTATCAAAAAAAGATATAGCGTCTGGGGTCTTAAAGGCTTGAAGGCAAATAAGCGGCCATCTAGCTCAGAAGCAACAAAGCCCACAGAGAAGAAGCACACGGCCTAAGCGAATACAAAGTGTTGAATGGACCATGTAGCAGATACAAAGGAACAAAAACAATCATTGTGTGATCACCTCCCTCACATAATGGCTGAAGACGAAAGTGTGCATAAGCAAGTGTGGTGAAGAAGGCGGATGGTGCCCGGCTACTGAGAGATATAGCGTCTGGGGACTTAAAGGCTTGAATGCAAACAAGCGGCCATCTAGCCCAGAAGCAACCGAGCCCACACGGAAGCAGCACACCAACATAGGTGATCATGAAGGACAGAGGAGACCAGGTCTCCAACATCAAAGGTGGGGTGGTGGTGAGAATCACATCACCGTGAAAGAGGGGGAGTGCATGATGGGGACCCAACGCCCACCTGTAGACAGCTGGACACCCCTTCCAGAGGGGTAGTGAGGAGGAGATGGGCCACTCAGGGTTCAGTGTAGCAACAATGAAACTCAAAACCTTCCTCTAGTTCCTGAACGCTTCCTCCCCTCCCAATCATCATGACCCCAATCCTACCTTGCCTTGCGGACCTGGTTATACCAGAGGATGTACAGCGGTGCAGTGGGGATCTGGAGGCACAGGGAATCTAGGACAGACGAACCCCTCAACACCAGCTGTGGGAGTGGCGACACCAGGAGGGAAGGGCATGTAGAAAGGGAGAACCGATCTCAGAGATCTATGTGTTACCTCCTCTCTGGGAGATTGGCAAGGGGGAGGCGGGTGAGGGGAGACGCCGGGGAGTGTAAGATAAGATATAATAATTATTTATAAATTATCAAGGGACCAGGGGTGGGATCGGGGAGGGAGGGGGATGGGGGGAAAAAAAGGGAAACCGAGCTGATTCCAGGAACCCAAGTGGAAGGTGAATTATGAGAGTGATGAGTGCAACGAATGTATAAGGGTGCTTTGCTCAATTGATGTATGTACAGATTGTGATAAGAGCCTTATGAGCCCCAATAAAACGATTAAAATAAATAAATAAAGAATGAAAGAAAAAAAAAAGAAATGTATTGGCCTTAGGGGAGGGGCAAAGAGGGCTGGATTGAGAAAGTCTGTGGCATCCAGTTCTGACTTGACTTTTGGATCCAGAATCTTTCAGGAGTCATGGCCTTGCCCTCCAGCCAGAACTTCCAATAACCGTCTTCTCAGAGCCTTGTTAAATTCTCATAATACGTTACACCTGCCATCCTGTGAGCAGCTACCAAACCCAGGCACTTTTTTCTTTCTTTTTTTTTTTTTTAACAGGAACAATAAAGTTTATTGAACCGTAGCTTAGTACAGGCGCTGGGGTTTCCCCACGGTGCTCTTAATGTACAAAGCACGGATATTCTGCCAATTCTTCTTCAGCAGCGAAACCAAAAAGTTGACAGCCAAGTGGATGTTGTACACGAGTTCATCATCTGTCATCTTCACATGGCCAACTGCCACTGCCAGACACAGCACCTTCTTCATCTGGAATTTGACGGTGGACTTCACCTCGTCGACCTTGGCCACCATGTTCTCATTGTGGGTCAGCAGGGAAGGGAATTTCCCGGCCTTGTTCAGGCCTGGGCCCAGAATTCGAGGAATCTGCTTCATCAGGGTCTCTGAGGCCAAAAAGGCATCATACTTCTTGGCCAGCTTTTTGACCAACTTCTTATTCTTGTTGAGCTTCTTGAGCGCCTCGATGTCCATGTGAGGGATCTCCACGGCCTTCGCTTGTCGCAGTGCTGCTGGGTCCCCAAGGACACACACTGAGAACTTGGGGCGCGGGGTGGCCTTAAGCCTGACGGTGCCAGAGAAGCGTTTGTCCTTCTGAGGGTCGTAGTTCTCCAGGCTGCTCTGCAGCTCCACCGTCTCCAAAAACTTCCGGCACTTGCGCTGGTTCCTGTGCAGGACTTCCCGCACCGCCTCGTAGAGGGTGTCGCGAGAGACTTTGGTACTCATGGTTCCTAGCGCTGCGGCAACCGGAAAAGAGACCCAGGCACCTTTTTCAAAGACAAGCTCGCTCTCTTTGAATTCCTGACCTCGCCGACCGTGTGAAACAAGGACCATTCCAGAATTACATAGAAGCAAGCATGGAAGCAAGGGCATCCACCACCCCGAATGCGTAGGGGTCAGGAACCAAGTGCTTTCTGTAGAACAGCCCCAGAAGGCAGACCTTTGGCTGGAAAACCTGTTAGGGAGCTAGCATAGGGACTGGCAGGCCCATTACACAAGCTCAGAGGTCTGAGCTACGGGCTCATGAAGTAGAGGCTCACTGCATGCTCAGAAGTTCAGGTTTCCAGCCAGCAGGGGGAGCTACGCCTGGGTGGGCGCTGTACCTGCATTGGCTCACCTAGGCCAGGTGAATTCAATTCAACAATACAGCCAATGAGGTCGAACTACGTCATCGACCACGCCTCCCTAACCGCTCATAAAACTCAAGAGGATCCCAAACCAGGCCTCGGCGTGAGCTGTTTCTGGGTGGAGCCGCGGACCGAGGCACACCTGCCCCAGGTGAGGTCCAACAGAAGCGGTGCTGTGTGACTGGAAGCTATGAGGTAAGCCGGCCCCAGGAGTGGGCCTTCCCATGCTGGTCTCACGGGTTGTGGGCCCCTCTGGGCTCCTTTCACCTCACCACCCTTGGGAGAATTGTTGGGTTGAGTTCACCTGGCCTAGGTGAGCCAATCCAAGTGGCGCCCCACCCAATACGGTGGAGGCCCCTGGGGACGCTTGTAGCGTATTGCCGCAGCCCCAGCCTTTTGTGTCGGTCTTTGCGCCATTTCTTGCTGGTGTCAGTCTTTGCGCCGTTTCCTGCTGGTGTCGGTCTTTGCGCCGTTTCTTGCTGGTGTTGGTCTTTGCGCCGTTTCTTGCTGGTGTCGGTCTTTGCGCCGTTTCTTGCTGGTGTCGGACTTTGGGCCGTTTCTTGCTGGTGTCGGTCTTTGCGCCGTTTCTTGCTGGTGTCGGTCTTTGCGCCGTTTCTTGCTGGTGTCGGTCTTTGCGCCGTTCCTTGCTGGTGTCTGTCTTTGCGCCGTTTCTTGCTGGTGTCGGTCTTTGCGCCGTTCCTTGCTGGTGTGCGGGACTTGATGTGCCTCTCTGTGCCTGCCTTCCCGGGCTGCATTTGGGAGGGGGCTGGGACGCTGCTGCCTGGAGGCTGGGAGGATTTTGACTCCCAAAGCCTTCTCGAGGCTCAGTGTAAAAGTTTATTTGGACTCGAAAACAGAATCAAAGACCCAATTAATTAAGTTTTAGAAGCAGGCTTTATTGCGAACTTGTGGCGGGTTCAGCAACACAGGGTATTGAGCTATTGAAGCCACACCAGGGAAAAAATCCTGGCGGCGTTTTTATGCCCACTGCTGGCAGGCACAGCTGGGGAGAATCATAGCTTGGGGGGGGGGGGGGTTTGGATCTGCGCACACAGGTGCTTCCGAAGGGAGAAGGTCGTTAATCTTACCTATATATGTCAGGGACGCGTGGAGTGACCATATCTTCAGAAAACCTTCTGGCTTTGGGAGGAGCTGGTTCCAGGAATTTGGGGTTGAGCAGAGGAGGGGAGGTCAGTTAGGGGTCAGTCTTGAGAGCTAAAATGGAGTCTGTTGTGCCAAGACAGGACGTTTTAGACTGACCCTATAGGGAAAAGGGACAACATTAGTCCATTTCTGTAACTGCTTCCTGTGGGTAGTGGGCGAAGAGCAAGGGGAGGGGCTTTTCCAGGCAGAGTACTGGGAGTTGCGGCCTGGCACAGGGTGGAGAGGTTGTTGTTGCTGGTGGACTGCTATACGGGTGATTTCGCGGAGTCGACTTTGCAGGAGCTGAATGAGACAAGGAGCAATTAAGAGCAAAATTACTACTAAAATTATGGGTTCTAGTATGGGGGCTAGGAAGGAGTACAGAGAAGAGTTCCACCAGGAAGAGGATCCGTCTGTTCTGAATCTGTTGTTTTGCAGCTCACGGTTTAGCTTGTTGAGGGTCTGGACTCTAGTTTCCACAATTCCCAGCTTATTGATGTAATAACGGCATTCCTCCTGGAGGAATAAGCAGGTTCCTCCTTTTTCAGCAGTGATGAGGTCTAAAGTGCAACGGCTCTGCAAGGCAACTTGGGCAACAGAGGTTGTTTGTTTCTGCAGGGAGGCTAGAGATTTGGCAGAGGCATCGACTGCCAGCTGGAAGCATGTGGATAACTTGTCTGCTGTGGTGATAGAGGGTCTAAGGGTCCCGCCGCTGAGTCCTACTGCACCTGCTGCTGAGGCTAAGGAGATTCTCACTGCTATCGGAAGAAAAACTGCTCTTTTAGTTTGGCGACTGTATACCTGGATGTATTTGTCCTGGACCTCAGCCGGAGTGTATGTAGTGAGCTGCGGAACCAGAGTGACGGGCAGGCACAAAAGGGTAAGGTAGAACTGATGTTTAAATGCTTAGTGTATAGTTGCACCAAAAGAAAATTTTTTTCTGGCGCTGTTAGTGGTTTGGAGGGGATTTGGGTGACATTACATGTCTGTGTCGATGGATTGGAGTAGCAAAAGGGCACTTGAGTGTTTTCTGGTTGGATGTACAGAGGAATATTGGGGATGGTTATGGGTTTTGTGGTCTTTACGTTGGATGAAAATGACAGGGCAGGACCTGGTACTGCTACCAGAGGAGGGCGTTCTAGGGCTGCACACATGCAGCAGGTGGAGAGGTTGCCTAGTCCAGCAAAGTGGCGATGGCCAGTCCCTGCTGTAGCAGGGTAAGCTGGGAGAAGGGAGACTCAGAAGGTTTAGAAATTTGCTTAGTGAGTTGAAGGTCTTGGATCTGAATATTACAGTGGATGGTGGATTGGACCTGGAGTAGCGACCTCCATACATAGAGTTTGGCGTCTGGAAATTTCTCTCGGCGAGTGGCGTACCACGCTCCTGGAACCAGAGGTGTCCAGCGGCTATCCCAGGGGTCTGGGATTGTGAGAGTGTATTTAGATTGATGGTAGTAGAATCATCCCTGGGGACAAAGGGAAAGGTAAAGTATCTGGCAGGAAGACCAAGGACACCCTACATTTTTCTGTATTCACCTTTTTGCACATTGGGTAGTTGCCTTCTGGTCATACAGGTAGCAAATGATGGGATCAGCTTTTCCTTGATGCCGCTTAAAGTCAGTGAAATTTAAGTATATGGGTGTTCTGCACCCTGTGGGTGGGCAGTCAGCGGTGGCCAGCAAATAATCATAACGCTTAGTGCGGGCGTAATTGGTAGTTTTCAGTCAAGTAAAATCGCCAGCAAAAGGGGAAATTATATTAGGTTTAGCTGGCTGGCTTGGTGAGGCGAGTGAGGCGGAGAGACATAGGACCAGTAGACTGAGCCAGACCACTGGGAGCCATGGTCAGAGTTCACTGCTGCCTTGACTCGGGACAAATGTACCCAGGAATCTATTCCAAGACCCTTGACTGCCAAGGGAGTGGTGAGCACTACGGTGTAAGGGCCTTCCCACTGGGGTGCTAAGGGTCTGGGTGCTAGGGATTTAATTAACACAGCTTTTCCAGGATGCACTGGTTTTTGGTGATCAGCAGAGGTCGGAGATGGTTCAGGGATGGGGGAGTTTTCGTGTTGTCTAAGAAGGTTGCGGAGCAAGGACAAGTATGGAAGGTACGAAGCTAGCAGAGGGCAATCAGTTGCAGGAAGAGGCGAGAAAAGAAAAGGTTGTCCGTAGAGTATTTCGATCATGGCTGGGGAGGATCTGCGCACATAGGTGCTTCAGAGGGGTCGTTAATCTTATCTATATGTGAGGGAGGGTTGGAGTGACCATATATTCAGAAAACATTCTGGCTTTGGGACGAGCTGGTTCCAGGAATTTGGGTTAGAGCAGGGGAGGGGAGGTGGGTTAGGGGTCAGTCTTGAGAGCTAAGATGGAGGTGCAGGCCTCAAAATGGAGTCTGTTGCACCAAGACTGGGACACAGTGGTGTGCTGCGGCTCCGCCAAGCAAGATGGCTGGGAGCGCCCACATCTACCCTGTTGGTTTGTAATTGTAATTGTAATTTTGATACTTTGATGAATCATAATGTATATATCTGATATTCAGGATATATTTTCATTGTGACAAATTAAACATAATTAAAGCAGTGATTAATCACAAAAATATGTAATTGTATATTGCTAAATATTTTTTCTAATGACAAATAAATGAATTTTTGTCTTGAAGTATGGTATATCATGGGTGCCAAAAGTAAAATAAAATGCTACATTTTGCAAAAGTATGCACAAAAGGCCAACATCAATGTGATGCTTGCGATAGCTTTTTTCTCACCAGATCAGAAGCATGTATTTTCCCATGGTCTTAGACAACCCCTGTCAAAGTGTTGTTCAACACTGAAAGGGGTGGTGACTCACAGGTTGAGAACCACTGGGTTAGACCGTTTTTATTTGAAAATTCTATACATATGAGCAACACAACTTACAAGATGTAACTACATCATGTCATACATTAATCATTTTCCTTAATTACATATATATACAAATTCATTAAAACAGTCGTTCTATTTTTAAAGTCGGGCCAAAACAAAGAGAAAGCTGATCATACTTCCAAACAAAGGTACACTAACATCAAATGCCTAATTTATTACTTAACTCTTATCTATAAAAATGGATCAATTAACCTAACAGTGGTGACAGAGAGAAAGTTGCTGACTGACTGGAAAAGTCCTTCCTGTTTACAAATATATATGTATCATAAAATGAAAACGGTGATTATTAATTACACTTTTTAAGATAACACTTTAAAAATAATAAAAATTTTAAAAATAACACTTTTAATCAGGGATTTGAAACCGTCTTCACAGTTCAGTTATAACCAAGGAAGCAAAACTGAAACAGACTGGAAAGAATTACTGTCTATGCTCTTTTGGAAAGTTAATCTGCCTCTTAGAAAACAAGGGCAGCCCAATCAACGCCTAGCCACCACATCTCTTAGCCTGCAATCAGAAACAGCACTGCCATGCTCAAAGATGGCAGCTGCACCATTTTGAATGTGTATTAACCACCCATCCAATCTCCTAAATTAGGTTCCTAAAAGGACTCCCTAACCCTCTGCCAAATCCTATAATCCAGGGATAAAATCTACAAGATTTCCCATTCCGGTTTTCTTTCGACTTCATCCAAATTTTAAAATGTGGAGTCTCTTTTATTTTGCTTCTTCAGACATGATTGAATCGGATCAAAATCCTGATTTAAATTAATATAAACTTACAGCCATTGAGTCCATGCTGACTCACTTGGACCCTGTACAGGCAGAACTCCTGCCCCTGTGAGTTTCTGAGATTGTAACTGTAAAGGGAAGTAGATAGCCTCTTTAAATCTTCCTCTGAATCAAAAACAAACCAAATTCAGTGCTACCGCTCACAATGACCCTACTGGGCAGGGTAGAACTGCCCCTGTGGGCCACACCGCCACAAGTCGATTCTGATTCACAGTGAGCTTCCTAACTTTGCTCCATATGATTCTCAATCACTGTATTCTCTTTAAGTACACTGCCAGGCCTTTTCCTGCAAGTCACTTCCCACTGGTTTGATCCACCAATCTTTCCATTCTTAGCCTAGTTAGTAGTAGCTAAGTGGGTACATGTTTGTGCTGCACAGGGCCTCTACTATAACCAAACAGAGCTCTCAAAGAAGCACTTCGTATATCGGGTCGCTATGAACCAGAGCCACCTTAATGGCTGTGGGTCCAAGGATACATAGGTGCACAAGCACAGTTACACACATACACACACAGTGGGTAATTTTTAGATGGAAAAGAGAAACAATGAAAGTGAACTAAATCTACCCCCTGCAAAAATCTGAAGTTTCCTATAGGATTGTGATGTTGATCAAATTACCACACTCTAGAACCAATCGACTGTCAAGACCAAAATTTGATGCCCAAAAAAATCAAAACTGATAAAGCTTGTTTGGTCCCTTGGCTGCCAAAATGCTAATAATCTAGTATACATGAGCATGACTGAGAAATTCACATTTGCTTTTGTAATCAAGGACAGCGTCTAAATGCTTATCTTCTTCATGGATAGAGTACTTTTATGAAGACAAAAGTGGCAGCTGTTAATGAAGACTGAGTAAGAACACCTAAGAGGTTAACTCTAGGTCTCCTGGTTATTTCCTCAGTTGTACAAATCTGAGACCTTTCAATACATGCTATATGTGGAACCAGAAGATGTTATTACACATGGCATTCATTTCATATTCAACATTAGTTAAATGATTCAGGCACTACTCTGGATGCTGGGGATACTCTAGAAGGCAAACAAAGTCGCTATATTCATATACCTTATATGAAAGTGGAAGAAAGAAATCAGAAATTGTGATAAGAGCGGTAAGAGCCCCTAATAAAATGATTAAACAAGAAAAAAGAAAGCAATCTTAAATAACTCCAAGAGAGCAAGACCCGAGGAAAGGAAGCTAATTAAGTATCCTTTTCAGTTTGAATTAATTAATGTTAAAAAAAGATATCCAGAAAGACAGAGAGATGGAGTGACATTGTTTAAACTCCAGTCCAGAGCTTGAGCCAAGATCAGACTTCAGACACCAGTGTCTTTTATAATGCCTATTAATGCTTCCGCTGTGGCGTTTCACCTTTTACAGGACAGTCTGAATAACACAAAGAGGAACACAGGATAGACTACAAGGTTCATATGCCCACCACCCCACTCCCAATCGGTTTGGTTGATATTCATAGCAAGATGGATCTAAAATCTTTATGGATAAGTCTCCAAGAAACACAGGTCAGCGGTGTAAAGCAACAATAAATGAAAACGCCCATTTTCCCCACTTCTAAATAACACCCCTGCCAGTAGAACATCCCCATGAACAGGGATGTAAGGCAGAGTTGTTGATTTTGTGTATCACTTGTGCTTTAGAGAAGTAAATTCGGTTCAGGTTTAGATTTGCTCACACCTGCCTTGGGAAACTCGGTTAAGATTCTATTCTCCTATGCTAGCTACATTACACTCAAACACTTCTGCTTTTCCACTGAAACCTTACAATGCAGCTTTTGGAAGAAAAAAAAACCCCGATTCTGACTCTCTGGAGATGATTTTTTTAGGAATACTACTTCCAAACAGCCATTCAGTGCTTCAAAATAAGTACTCATCTAATTTAATTATGACGACTTCACCAGACAGTAACAGCCCAAGATGATGTTTACAAAGGCACTTGTCACTCCCTTTAGAAGTACCAATGTAGTTGGTGGGGGGGGGGGGGTGCGGGGAGTGGGTGTTTCATACTTTCGGTGTGTTTATAGTCTGCAACCAGTGATAAAGTGACACTTGAGATTATTTAAAGAGCAAAGCACTTCAAGTTTGGGACCTCCCGTAAATTATCCTACGTTCACTGGGTTGCCTCAGCCCCCAGGTACCTGGGACAGGTATTCCGAGTCGCCATGTGCTTGTGCTAGGAAGCACTCTAGGAAGGGGCCCCGGGATGCTATTTTACCCGCCGACGACAGGCTCCAACATTAGGAGCTACTCCAGCGGAGCTTGCAGCCACACCACAGCAGCTCGGAAATAAACGTGACCCGCCCAGCAGCCAGGCTTCGGCCAGCGGAGCGAGGTGCAGCCTTCC
The DNA here is from genome assembly GCF_050624435.1 of Tenrec ecaudatus. Lineage (NCBI taxonomy): Eukaryota > Metazoa > Chordata > Mammalia > Afrosoricida > Tenrecidae > Tenrec > Tenrec ecaudatus. The sequence continues at coordinate 453,583 of NW_027457565.1, forward strand.
CAGTCGCTACCATTCACAAGCACTTGCGCTCTGGCCAGGCAACCTTTTGGACACGCATTCTTACCCCCTTGGGCAAAGTAGGGCGTTAGGGGCGAGGCCCCAGGGCTCCTCGGCGGCGCTGGGATTTAAAAACACGTCCGTGAAGCCCACCACAGGTTTCCCGCTCCTAAAACACACTTCTGCGTGAAGAGACACCTGAGTGGCAGGCGGGTCCGGGGCGCCCAGGTAGACGCGATGGCGCGAACGCCGCTCTCCGCTCAGGCGCCCTCAGGAGGCGCCCGAACGCGCCACCCGCCCGCCAGGGACATCCGGCCGCGCCTCAGCAAGGCGTCCTGTGGGCCGCTCGGCGCGCGTCTTCCGAGCCGGCAGGAAGCGCGGCACGGGCGCCGGAGCCGCCGGCCCGGACCTCCGGGAACTCGCCGCCGGCCAGCGCGGGGCCCAGGCGCCGCCGCGACCACCGCCCTTGGCCGCCCTCAGCCGCGCCGCATCCGGGTCCCGCGCCGCCGCTCTCACCTGCCCGGCGCCCCGCGCAGTGCGCTCCGGATCCGGTGAGCCGTCAGTAGCCCCAGCCGCTGCCCGCCCCGCTCGTCACCTCACGCCCGCCGGGCTTGGCACTCCGCCTGCCCGCCGCCGCCGCGCCGCCGTCGTCCCCGCCGTCGTCTTCGTCCCCGCCGCCGCACCGACTGTTGGAGCATGCGCGCCCGCGCCTCCCGTCGAGCTGTATGACTGGCGGGTCCCTGAAGGGCCCCGGGACCCCCAGACCCCCGCCTTCCATGCACGCAATAGGAAGAGGAGGGATTGGGCGTATACTTGTGACAAGATGGGCGGATCCTACATTTAGGATGGCAGTTTAACTTTGACCGGTCTGGATCTCCATATGAACCATATCAGTAGGGTGTGAACTCCACCTACAGGAACCAAGCTATTGGTTGCAAGCTTGAGGGAGAATTAACCCATTGTCTCCAGCAGCAGGGAGCAGAGCACGCCCATCCCAGTCAAGGAGTATTTGTAATTCCTGCATTTAACATTTGAATGCTTACTTTCTTGGAATGTTCGAGCTTGGAGTCTTAAAAACATATTGCCCAGCCCCTCACTTTACACAAAGAACAATAAAAGTAAGGTAAAAATATTTGCATAAGGCCTTCAGTCATCATCTCCAGGCTCTTAAAGGGGTAGGTTTGGCTGCTGGTCTCACATATCAAAGAGCCAGCAAAGCATCAGACATCCTGTCCTGCCCACAGATAGTGGCATGTTCAGTCCCTTTCACTGCCCTTCTTCTCCCAACTGCCTGCAGAGACCTGCACAAAAAAGGTCGAGCAACACACACAGCAATGGTGTGGCCAACAGTGGGAAGAGAAGGAAGGGAAGAAAGGTGGGGGGTGGGGGGGGCAGAGGTGACAGAAGAAGAATAAGCATCAGGTGTCAGGGGAAGCCAGCCCCTAACACATCATTATGAGTCCGGTGGGCGCAATTGTATAGCGATAATAAATAAATATTATAGTAAAGTTACAGAGCATAAGAGAAATATTGAAATAAATGGAGTCAGACACAATTCATAGTAGCATACTCAGCTCAGCCCCGCTTGGTGGTCTACGTGGAAAGAGAGATATTTGATGCTAACCCAGGTTTTTATATTCTCTGGGGGCATGCAAGCCCCCTAATGACAGGTGAGGACCCATGTCACAGGAAGGGGATGTGCTATAGGTGATACAGTAATGAGAGGGGATGGTCTATGGAAATGCAATAGCAAGAGTAGAGATTGGGGGGTATACATGTGACAAGATGGGCTGATTCTAGTTTTAGGATGGCAGCCTAACCTTGGTCATCTTTGGATGGGTTTGACCTCTCTGGTGTCTCCTACAAGGAAACAGACAACTACTATCCTTATCAGAAGGGAGTGAATCCTACTTGTTGTGGGATAAGCAGTGGTGTCTGCTTGCACTAGATAGCTGATAACTCTTAGGGAGAATGACCCCTGATCTATTCCTGATGACCTCCAAGTGCATAGTCATTTGCAAGCAGCTGAGTTTGGAATATATTTGGGGTAGACAGCTTGGGAGAAATCCCTCTGTTTCCCACAATCAGGCACTTGGGGAGAGAAAGAAAATCTGCCATAAAAACAAACCAGCTTGGGGAGCTGATTAAGGCACTGTGATGTAATGAGGTAGATCAGGGAGGAGGTGTTGAAACCAAACCCAAACCACATCTACTGTCCTCACTAGTCTATTCTGACTCTCATAGGACAGAGTAGAGTTGCTCTGTGGGGTTTCCAAAAGGATATATCTTCAGGGGAACAGACAGTCTCATCTTCTTTGGAGCATCAGGTGGGTTTGAACTGCCAGTATTTGGGTTAGCAGGCCAATGCCTTCCTCACAGCACCACTGGGCTCCTTGAGGGTGTCAAAAGGGAGGTACAAAGACACAGATTCTTGGATTTTTCTTCAGGCAAGAGTGCACGATCAACGACAATTATTACTACTGGCAAACTCATACATAAAGAATGCTGTCTTTAGAAGCAACATCTGTACAGGTGGGATCAAATTTCCTAGCTTCTATTGGTTTGTCTACTGCTTCCCCATATCTGACATATAGTAGAAACCTGGTAAAAAATAATTTTTTTAATTGACCCAGAAAGGTAAAGAGGCTTGATCAAGGTCAGAGTCAGCTGGTATTCAAATTGCTAAGCCCTTTAATTTGGCTGAAATCCCTACTAGTCATTCCTCATGACCCCCTGAAATGACCTCACCATGCTCCTTGGATTCCCAAATATTTTTGTGCCAACCTTCCTCAGCTTAATAAGAACATAGAGGAACCATTCTCAGACTCAGGAGGCTGGTAGCACCTGGCAGAATTTCTGAGAAGAGTCAGGAAGCATTTTTGTAGAGGCTGTAGGCATGACACAGCCTGCCTGCTGATAGCTCTTCCTCCTTCCTCCCTAGGGAGCGTCAAATGAACTTAAAATTTGTGAGGATCCTGGACCAGGTTATTTTTAATCTTTCCTTCCCTACACCACTCCACATCTGTTTATCTTGACCAAACTTTTCCCAAGGTCTCAGCCTCAAATTCACTTTCCTGTGAAGCTTTCTACTCCTATAAAGAGTTACAGACTCTCCCAGCCCTCACCCCACTATCATGACTCCAGTTCTACCTTACAAATCCGGCTAGACCAAAGCATGTACACTGGTGTAGATAAGAGCTCTGGACACACAGAATTCAAGACAGATAAACCCCCTAGGAACAGTAATGGGAGTAGTGATACCATGAGGGTGGGGGAGAGGTGGGGTGTGAAAGGGGGAACTGACTGCAATGATCACTGTATAACCACGCCGCTCCCCAGGGGGTGACTGGGGGGCATGAACAACAAGAACTTGGGTGAATGGAGACAGCGGATTCTGTACAATATGAAAAATAATAATTAATAATTTATCAAGTGTTCATGAGGTAGGGAGGGTTGGGAGGGAGGGAAATAAAAGGAGTTGATACCAAGGGCTCACATACAAAGAAAATGATGATTGCAACATATGTACAAATGTGCTTGACAAAATTGATGTATGGATTGTTATAAGACCTGTAAGAGCCCCCAAATAAAATGATTTACAAAAATAGAGAGTTTCAGACTTGGAAACTCAGAGGTAGTTCTACCCTGTCCTGTGTAAGGTTGCTATGGGTCAGAATCAACTCTATAGCAATGCGTATGGTTTTGGGAGTCAACCTTGAGATTCTTACCTCAGTCTTGCAGGCAATTGCTGGCTTTCCTGAGGTTTCTGCAGTAGTTTACAAGTAATCTGAGGGATGGAATGATCTCTTGGTTCTCTCTACACCATCAAGTGAAATTTAAAATGACAATCGGTTGTAAGCGAAGGCATTCTTTTAAGAACCAATTTCTCTGCTCAACTCATATTTTTAGCTATGCTGTTTAGGAGGGAGTAGTGTTATGGTGTAGTTTTATGTTAGGTAGCTAGAGCTGGGACCAGGGTGTCTACTGGGCAGGCTCCAAATTCAGGCACATGAGGCAGGGAGGCAGTGCACTTAGGTGGGTGCAAACCAGGCCAGGTGGGTTTAATTCAGCCAATGGGGTCAACCAATAATGTCAACCACGCCTCCCAGCCGAAGCCACTAAAGGCCGAACCTGGAGACCACCTCCCTGTTTTTCTGTGGTCTCTCTCTCTCTCTCTCTCTCTCTCTCTCTCTCTCTCTCTCTCTCTCTCAATCCTTTCTTTCCCCCTTCCCCCTCTCTCCTCTCTTTCTCTTCTCTTCTCCTCTATCACCTTCTCTCCTTAATACAAACCCATTTGGATCAACAATCAGTCTTCGACATGAATTCTTTCTCCTGTGATGCCAAGAACTGAGGTATTTCCCACCCGAGAAACCTAACAGTTATGCTGTGATCCACATGGTTGGCAGTTCAAAACTACCAGCAGCTCTGAGAAAGACTGGTTTTTCTACTACCATAGACAGAGTTTCAGAAACTCAGAGGGTCACTGCAAGTCAACAGTGACTTGATGACAGTGAGTTTGGGTTTTATTTTTTGATTTTAGGGAGAGGGTTCACAGTTCACATACCAGCACACCTGCACAGAGATTGGTTCTGAAGAGGAGGAGGACTCCAGGCCCTAGGATTCAAGGGGTACTAGACTTAAGGTGTCCCTGAAAGCAAACTCAGATATGGTCAATTTTGACAGGAAAATTGGTAAAATACACAGAGAAAAAAGAAAGGTTGGTTAGATGCATTTTATCATAGCTGTATTGTGTAACAGCATGCACTCTTAAATGAATGAGGTCATTCTGTATGAATCCATTTGGAAGAATCTCCAAAATATAATATTTAATGAAATAGGCGATACAAAAGAGTAAAAAGTAAGCTTTACTTGGACATGCGTACATGATCATCAAAAAGAAACAGAAAGGCCATAGTTGCCTCCAAGGTGGAGATTCAAAGGCTAGGAAGCGAGTGGAGGGAATAATGGATTTGTTCTGGTGATCATCCTTTCCCCAGCTTCCTGGGTGACATAACAGCGAACTTCTTGACTACTACCTAAAAAGTTGGCAGCTGGAATACACCCAGAGATGCCTTGTGTTTTAGGGTAAGAGGATATCCCAAATCTCAAAGATAATTTATTAAATCTTAAACAGGACAAACACATGCCATCGAGATGAGGGGAGGGAAACTATTAGCAAGAGGTCTTATTGATATGTAAGGGTTATCTGAGATTCACAGACTTGAAAGGACATGGCGGCAGATCCCAACATCACAGTTCCAGGTGGGACTACAGAAGCAAGAATAGGACAAGGATTGGGACCTGTGTTAAACAGGACAGTTTACAAGAGTGGTCCAGGGCCAAACAACCAAGGCTTTGGGGGCATGACTCATGACCGTGCAGCCCAGAATGGCAGCCTCGATTCAAGGATACACTTAGGCAAGTCTCTAAGCCCCACCATGGGCTGCCTAAGGGGTAATCCACTTTCCAATGCCCTCTGCCTGGTGGCAAGAGTGTTCACATCCCTGGTCAATGGTCTGAAGGAATTCACTGGAAGCTTAATCCACGTGGGGACTGTGCAAATAGAATTTTGGCTTTCACTGTTATCTACATACTTCTAAAAATTGTGAATTCTCAGAATTTCAGTTGAAAGGTAGGCTTGATGATCTGCTTCTGAGGGGTCACTATGGTGCACACAGCAGGTCACTGTGCATGCGCACCGGAATCAGTTCAACAGCAGCCAACAGCATTCTCCCTTATGTTGCTTGATGTTTGTTTTATGCCCACATCTCCTCTCTCTCTCTCTCTCTCTCTCTCTCTCACACACACACACACACACACACACACACACACACACACACTGGTATTTCAAAAAGTCCCTGAAAAATTCCATTCTCTTTTGATTCCTTGTTCCACTAACTTTTGGGAGCCTGCTTGTGTGCATATATGACACCATTTGTTTGCTGAAAGTGAGGAGGAATTGAACCACTTGCTGAAGATCAAGGATTGCAGCCTTCAATATGGGTTACAATTCAATATAAGGAAGACCAAAATCCCCAAAACTGGACCAATAGGTGATAAACAGAGAAAAGGGCTTCAGTTGTCAAGGATTTTGTCTTGCTTAGATCCACTATCAATGTTCATAGAAACAGCAGTCAGGAGATCAAAAGATGTATTGTAATGGGTAAATCTGCTGCAGAAAACCTCTTTATAGTGTTGAAGAACAATGATGTTACTCTGAGGACTAAGGTGCACATGACCTAAGCCATGCTATTTTCCATTGCATCATATGCATGTGAAAGTTAGACACTGAATAAGGAAGGCTGTAGAAGAACAGATGGGCGGTGCCCACAGGTTAGTCTCTCCGTGAGTGGGCCATGCTCTCCTTTTCCTGAGTCTCTGGGGTCTCTCATGGCAATTACTAGTATTTTAGCTAGTTTCTTTGTCTCTGTCGTGCTAGGGTCATCTCTGTTGTTATACACTCAATGAGCCACTTGTACCAAATCGCTAAGATTTTCCCTTCAAACCCTTCCAACTTTTTTTTTCATGTCTGAGGCAGACTGACTGAGTAATAAAGGCAATACTTATTGCCCTCCGGTTCTCGGGGCCTCGGGGCCATTAGGGGTATAAAGCCCGTAGGCTTACATCAGCTACTCTAGAAAGGCAGGCGGACATTCTCTTATAGGAACCTGAAAATTCTCACTGACCTTAGATACAGTCATAGGTTTCCTAGTTCTTCCGCAGAGGGTCGTGTAAGAGCAACGGGTGATACCTGGTAAAGCCCTCTGGGCCTTGCTAGGAATTGAGATCCCACATTGATCGTGTAGTGGCCAAAAGAGTTTCTCTCAAGTGGGGAGTGCCCCCTCGCTGACCATCAGGTTCACTGACTGCTTACTGGGCCTCTGTGTGGAAGGGCTACCCTTCCTCCGTGGTGAACAGCACCTGGAGAAGTTGCTGGCAATCATAACAGGTGGGCTGATGAGTATGGAAGACATACCAGTACTAGTGTGTGTGGGGGGCTGCTGGTTGGGGGTGGGGGTGAGGTTGGGGGGGGGCGGTGGGGGAGGGAGTGACTCAATAAGGGCCTGTTAGAAGTTTTCTATTTCTGGACCCTAGAAAACTTATAGGGCGGGGTTGGAACCAAAGGGTCTGAAGCCAGCTCTCCCACTACCAGAGTTTTCCTGCAAAATGGGATAAAGCCGATTAGGGGAGAGAGATCGGGAGGGGAGGGGAGGGCAAGGTGGGGGAGAGGGAGGTGGTGTCGGAGGGTGTGGGGGAGGGATGGCCTCCACCTATGTGGTTTTGGGAACTTGGACAGTTTGTTTTTCCGGTCCTGCCATGTTTCCTGAAACCTTGGAAACAAGGACCCTTTCTTTGAGGGAGGGAGTAAGTCTTATATTTGCAGGCTTCTTAGTGGCAATGTCAGCCCACACTTGAATTAAAGGGATCAGATCGGGATGTCTTGGTTCCCCTTAACCATAACTATGAACTCTTAGTAATAGGGGATGGGAAAACTAGTCTTGCGTGGGTCAATCAGGGACTCCTTCTGCCCCATTACTTTTAAACAAATTGTAGTGTCTCCAAGCTATTGGGTTGAAACCACATCCTCTTGGTGACCGCCTAGAGCATGGGTCCTCAAACTACAGCCTATGGGCCACATGCAGACAGCCGAGGACAATGATCCTTTTTTTTTTTAACATATTGAGTTTAAACCAGTTGACAATCATCAGGGTTTTCTACATCTAGTTTTTCATAATCAGATTGAAAACAAGTCTTTCTTCCAAGGTTATCAATGGGTGGATTCAAACCTCCAACCTTTTAATTAACAGTCAAGTATTTTTTCCATGACATTAGTTGGAATCAGTGCCTGTTTTAAATATATTTAAGACATGCTAAATATGAGAGACAGCTGGTCACTAGATTGTGGAAGCCGGCTCATCTGGCTCGATGGCTTCCAGTTCACAGCGTTCCATTTTATGATCATTCTGTCTTCCTCAATCATCATTGAAACGGATGGGTAAAATTACCAAGTTGCTGCTAAGTAATGAAAATGGCAATGTCTTGGTCTGAAGACTGACCCTAATGCCTAGGTGGTCAACCGTTAAGTTTTCTGGTTTCACTTCAACAACTCACTACCATCGATTCAATGCTGACTCATAATGACATTATAGGACTGGGTTGAACTGCCCCTGTTCCTTTCTGAGACTAACTGTTTACAGGAGTAGAGAGTCAGCTTTCCAACTTCAGACCTTGTGGAGTCACAGCCCTACAAGTAACTACTGCACCACCAGGGCTCCATTTGGGTTTCGATTAGAAAGCACCATTGTGTTGCCCTTGTGAGCTTTCTCTTTAAATCTTTCTCCTTCCAAAGGCCAGAATTTTTTTAAGTAACTGACAATGTGCTTGAAGTGAGTCCATCTGAACCATAGGTTTATTTACTGTAGCTTAAGGTAAAACTGAAAAATAGAACATGCACAAATATCAACGAACTAAAACATATTTATGATCAACTGATTTACAACAAGGTTGCCAGGTCAATTTACTGATGAGGCAAATAATGTTGGAAAACTGATACCCACAAAAGAATAAGAGGTGACCCTTTTCTTGTACCACATGGAAAAATTAACTCAATATGGACCATAATCCTTAATGTAAAAGCTAAAAGCATAACTCAAGGGAACAAATATAGAAGTAAATCTTGAATCAGGGAACTTTGTTTTTAAACCTGACACCAAAAGCTTAAGTGGCAAATGGAAAGATAAATAGGACTACGTCAATTTTGAAATTTTCTTTTGAAAATAAAAAAACTCAAAGTAGGAAAGTATGTATGCAAATTCTATTATCTGACAAAAGTACAGAGTACATAAAGTATGGGTGACTTGTGGAAAAAAGAATGGGTGGCTTTTTGGGTATGTGAATTTTATCTTACGAAATTATATCACCGGGCATAAAAGGACTAGCACACAAAAAAGAAGAAATTATATCATCGTTTTAAATGTGTGGTGGGTTTTAGCATAGGAAGACTTGTAGTTGTATAACCATCGCTACAAACTTTCACATATTTCATTACCCTAAAAATAAAACAGCATAAATTTTCCCAGTCACTTCCCATTATCCCTACACTTATCTCCTTAAAATCGTAGAGAGGCCTGAGGGGCCAGCCTCCCCTCTCTGCAGAAGATTTCATTTCAGAGGACAGTACTGAAGCTATACAGCTCTAGGAGAGGGTCATGTCTGATCAGAGCACACAGGAGCAAATGAAGGAAGAGGAGGAGAGAGTGGAACACATCCTGGTCCACCAAGGCCTGAGGACGATATTCTGGCTCAGAGCAGCCAAAGCACAGAGAGGACCGACCATAGGGCCTGCCCCACTAGGAGACATGACGTCCCTCACTGACCCATTGTGCTATGGGGGACAACACTGGAGACACAGTGCGGGAATTGCGACCAATCTGACCCCACCACACTGAGGCGAAACACTAAGGGCATGAACAGAATAGCAAGGGGGATAGAGCAACGAGGTCCCTAAGGAAAACCAAAAATAGAAATGTGGGGCCAGGGCGTGACACCCCATCAGACGTGACTGGAAAACACTCCTAAAGGTCAAAAAAACAGACCCTGAACTATTTACAGGTTTTTTTCTTTTTTTGTGCTTGATTTTTGTTGTTTTGTTGCTTTGCTGTCTTGGTTTTTTTATGCATATTATTATCTCTCCAGGTCTATCTAGATAAGATAGGTGGGATAAACCATCTGGGGAAGAAAACAATGGGATCTAAGTTGGAAGAAGGGGGGCTGGCAAAGGGAGGCAGGGGAAAGGAAGTCCGTGTCAACAACCCCAGGGATTAGGGAACAAGTGATCCAAAAATCAATAGAGAGGAAGGTGTGGTATAGGAGGCCTGGTACGGCTTGATCAAGGGCAATATAACCAAGAGTAATTACTGAAATCCAAATTAATGCAGAACATGAAAGTAGCACAAGAGGAAGGTAAAAGGAAATAGAGGTCTAAATACAGGCATATACATATGTAGATATAATTATATATGATGATGGGGAAATAGATCTATGTGCATATATTTATAGGTTTAGTGTGAACGTAGATGGACATTATTGGGTCTCTAACTCAAGAACTCCAGCAATGCAAGAACACCTTGTTCTACTAAACTGGCATTCCATGATGCTCACCTTCCTGACATGTTCAATGAACACAAAGCAGGTGCGTAAGTAAATGTGAAGAAAGCTAATGGTGTCCAGCTCTCAAAAGATATAACATCTGAGGTCTTAAAGACTTGAAATATAAACAAGCAGCCATCTAACTGAGAAGCAACAAAGCCCACATGGAAGAAGCACACCAGTCTGTGTGATCACAAGGGGTCCATAGGATCAAGTATCATGCATCAAAGAACCATATCACTGTGAATGAGGGGGAGTGCAGACTGGGGACCCAAAATCCGTCTGTAGGCAACTGAACATCCCCTTCTGGAAGGTCACAGGGAAAAGACGAGGCCAGTCAAGGTGCAGCATAGCATCATGAAACATAACTTTCTCCTAGTTTTTTAATGCTTCCTCCCTAGCACTATCATGATCCCAATTCTACCTTACAAATCCGGAAAGACCAGAGGATGTACACAGGTACAGCTCAGAGCTGGAAACACAGGGAATAACCCTGATAAACCCCTCAGGACCAATAATGAGTAGAGATGCCAGGAGGGGAAGGTGGGGGAGATCCCCTGATAATTTGCCATGAGTTAAAAAGTACCTGAGACGTCTACCCCTGCTGCCTCGAAGGAGTATTCTGGCTGTGCTTCCTCCAAGATAGATTTGTGTGTTCCCTTGGCAACCTAAGATACTTTCAATATTCTTTGCCAGCAGAATAATTAGTTCTTCCAGGGTCACCTTTATTCATTTTCCAGCTTTCACATGTATACGATATGACTGAAAATGCCATGGCTTAGGTCAGATACACCTTAATTCTCAAAGTAGCATCCTTGTTCTTCAAAACCTTTAAGAGATCCTGTGCAGAGTTTACCAAAGATTAGACACAATTTTGTTTCTCTCATGTATATCTAGTAATGCTTAACCAGTAAACAAAATGGCTTCAAAAAGTTCGTGGTAAATGAAATAGAAAGACAATGAAATATTATTCATAAATTTTTGAAGACCCTCATCCAGACTTCTTCACTAATTGGATATCTGAAATACATATGGAAGGGGGATTATCTCTACAATAAGAGAAAGGGTTGAGGTGGTGGTGGTGGTGGTGGTGGTGTGGAGTGGGGTGGCACACCATCTCAGAGAATGAAAACAGCTGTTTCAATGGTTCCCACTGCAGTGTGGAAACTGCAGGTACACTAAAAGAGCACAGCAACGACAGCATTAAGGTCTTAGAGCTGAAGGACTCCCTCCCTCCTTAGGCCTCTCTTTCAACTATAAAATGTAGCTCTAAAATGAAAAGGTTCTCGGACACAACTTTCAGGAAGCCTGTGGATCCAGGAAAGCCCCGATCTCAGCAGAACCAATTTGGCAATCCACAGGTCTGATTTTTGACCAGTCAGCTCACTTGGTCTAGATCACTCAATTATGTTCACATAAATTACAAGAAACAGGTTCACACCGTCACCACATTCTTTTAAATATTCTTTGAGTCTGGTGAATTAGAATAAAGTTTGAAGGAGAAAAATCAGACTGGAAGGGGATGGTGTAAGGCTCCCCAGTGAAATCCTCCAAGGACAGCCATTGGTTACCCTCAAAGAATGTGCAGGTGCATTGTCAGAATGGAAAACAATTCTACAGCAAAATTTTTCTGACCTTTTTCTCATCAATGAAGTTTTTAAATTTTCTTAAACTTCTTCCTAATAAGCTTTGTGACTGCATTGTGTCTTCAAAAAAGTCTAGTAAGATGACCCCTGTGAGTTCCCCTGCCTTGAACTGGCTGAGCAGGTCCCATCAGAGGCCACTGTTTTGAATAACTGTGTTTTGTTTTGTTTCGTTCTGTTTTATTTTACAAGTGAATTTCCAAGAGAACTTGTCTGCAATCATCCACTAGTTGCAGAGGCATTTTTATGTTTTTGTGTATGATCTAAAGGCAACACTTTCTACGTATCCTCATACATGATGTTACAAAGTACACAGGGAAAAAAATGCTACTTTTTTTTAAGTATTACTGACATTGTCCCATGATATAAAGATTGGGATCTTTGAAAATATTTTCCTTTTCCTTTACTGAAATCAGATCTCACCCATAGTACAAAATAGAATGTAGTCAAAGGCAATTCATTCATTTCAATTCATTATATATAGCTCACTTTTAAAATGGAGAATACTTCAGAAGTTCTAAATCTCCATGTTTAGTAATGATAGAATAATATTTATAATTATACAGCTAGAGTCGCTTAACTCTTTGGCAGTGAAGCAATTAATCACAAATCCCCTATTTGTGGGATTGGATAGCCTGTCATAGTGACTTTAATATCAACACACCAGAAACTTTCCTGAAACAAGTTACATACCTACCCAGGTTTCCAAACGGGTAAAAAGCCGTGTGCATGTGTGTGTGCGTACTATGTTTACTACTGAATACAACCTTCAGATATATGAAACTATTGACCATAAAATCATGGAATTCTGAGCATACTTGGCACAAGTTTCAGTACAACTTAATAAAAGATGTAGTATTAATAATCACATTTCTTTCTCACACGGGAAGATGGAAAACAAAGCTAAATAATATAAATACTTGCTCTACTCAGGTTTTTTAATCTCCTTTTTCAAGTGAGAGGGGTGTTATCTATAGTCTATCTATTGGCTCATTTACTCAAAAGTAAATTTATGTTTAAATTCTTCTACTCCTAATATAGTCTTCCCTCCGTATACACGGAGAGGGGGACCAGGACTCCCAGCAGGTACCAAAATCTGAAGGTATAAGTCTCTTACATAAAATGATATATTGTTTGCATGCGACCCATGCACATCTCCTGTGTACTTTAAATCACCTCTAGAGTAATGGTAACACCTAAACCACTACACATGCTATATAAGGAATACTTTATGCTCCCTCAGTCTCTGAAGGATTGCTTGAGCACTCATCACTCAGTTGCTCTCCCCCACCAAATATTTCCCATCAGGAGTTGGATGTAACAATGATGCAAAACCCTGAGATACAAATAGTCAACTGAATTTAAAGATCAAGTTTAGTAGCCTGTCAATACACCATCCAAACAAATCACATGTGTTGAGTGGGTGTAAGGACTTTGAGAATTTTCTTAAGGATTCCACATGACACTGGTTAAATATTGGGCTGGTGAAAGCACAAGGTCAGCAATTCAAACCCTCCAGCCACTCCACAGAAAAAAGATGAGGCTTTCTGCTCCAGCAAAGATTGACAGTTTGATGACTATGGGTCAGAATTGACTCAGTGGTGGTGGAATTGGCTTCTTTGGTTACACCAGTGGTTCTCAACCTTCCTAATGCGCGACCCTTTAATACAGTTCCTCGTGTTGTGGTGACCCCCCCAAACACAAAATTATTGTCGTAGCTACTTCATAATTGTAATTTTGATACTTTGATGAATCATAATGTATATATCTGATATTCAGGATATATTTTCATTGTGACAAATTAAACATAATTAAAGCAGTGATTAATCACAAAAATATGTAATTGTATATTGCTAAATATTTTTTCTAATGACAAATAAATGAATTTTTGTCTTGAAGTATGGTATATCATGGGTGCCAAAAGTAAAATAAAATGCTACATTTTGCAAAAGTATGCACAAAAGGCCAACATCAATGTGATGCTTGCGATAGCTTTTTTCTCACCAGATCAGAAGCATGTATTTTCCCATGGTCTTAGACAACCCCTGTCAAAGTGTTGTTCAACACTGAAAGGGGTGGTGACTCACAGGTTGAGAACCACTGGGTTAGACCGTTTTTATTTGAAAATTCTATACATATGAGCAACACAACTTACAAGATGTAACTACATCATGTCATACATTAATCATTTTCCTTAATTACATATATATACAAATTCATTAAAACAGTCGTTCTATTTTTAAAGTCGGGCCAAAACAAAGAGAAAGCTGATCATACTTCCAAACAAAGGTACACTAACATCAAATGCCTAATTTATTACTTAACTCTTATCTATAAAAATGGATCAATTAACCTAACAGTGGTGACAGAGAGAAAGTTGCTGACTGACTGGAAAAGTCCTTCCTGTTTACAAATATATATGTATCATAAAATGAAAACGGTGATTATTAATTACACTTTTTAAGATAACACTTTAAAAATAATAAAAATTTTAAAAATAACACTTTTAATCAGGGATTTGAAACCGTCTTCACAGTTCAGTTATAACCAAGGAAGCAAAACTGAAACAGACTGGAAAGAATTACTGTCTATGCTCTTTTGGAAAGTTAATCTGCCTCTTAGAAAACAAGGGCAGCCCAATCAACGCCTAGCCACCACATCTCTTAGCCTGCAATCAGAAACAGCACTGCCATGCTCAAAGATGGCAGCTGCACCATTTTGAATGTGTATTAACCACCCATCCAATCTCCTAAATTAGGTTCCTAAAAGGACTCCCTAACCCTCTGCCAAATCCTATAATCCAGGGATAAAATCTACAAGATTTCCCATTCCGGTTTTCTTTCGACTTCATCCAAATTTTAAAATGTGGAGTCTCTTTTATTTTGCTTCTTCAGACATGATTGAATCGGATCAAAATCCTGATTTAAATTAATATAAACTTACAGCCATTGAGTCCATGCTGACTCACTTGGACCCTGTACAGGCAGAACTCCTGCCCCTGTGAGTTTCTGAGATTGTAACTGTAAAGGGAAGTAGATAGCCTCTTTAAATCTTCCTCTGAATCAAAAACAAACCAAATTCAGTGCTACCGCTCACAATGACCCTACTGGGCAGGGTAGAACTGCCCCTGTGGGCCACACCGCCACAAGTCGATTCTGATTCACAGTGAGCTTCCTAACTTTGCTCCATATGATTCTCAATCACTGTATTCTCTTTAAGTACACTGCCAGGCCTTTTCCTGCAAGTCACTTCCCACTGGTTTGATCCACCAATCTTTCCATTCTTAGCCTAGTTAGTAGTAGCTAAGTGGGTACATGTTTGTGCTGCACAGGGCCTCTACTATAACCAAACAGAGCTCTCAAAGAAGCACTTCGTATATCGGGTCGCTATGAACCAGAGCCACCTTAATGGCTGTGGGTCCAAGGATACATAGGTGCACAAGCACAGTTACACACATACACACACAGTGGGTAATTTTTAGATGGAAAAGAGAAACAATGAAAGTGAACTAAATCTACCCCCTGCAAAAATCTGAAGTTTCCTATAGGATTGTGATGTTGATCAAATTACCACACTCTAGAACCAATCGACTGTCAAGACCAAAATTTGATGCCCAAAAAAATCAAAACTGATAAAGCTTGTTTGGTCCCTTGGCTGCCAAAATGCTAATAATCTAGTATACATGAGCATGACTGAGAAATTCACATTTGCTTTTGTAATCAAGGACAGCGTCTAAATGCTTATCTTCTTCATGGATAGAGTACTTTTATGAAGACAAAAGTGGCAGCTGTTAATGAAGACTGAGTAAGAACACCTAAGAGGTTAACTCTAGGTCTCCTGGTTATTTCCTCAGTTGTACAAATCTGAGACCTTTCAATACATGCTATATGTGGAACCAGAAGATGTTATTACACATGGCATTCATTTCATATTCAACATTAGTTAAATGATTCAGGCACTACTCTGGATGCTGGGGATACTCTAGAAGGCAAACAAAGTCGCTATATTCATATACCTTATATGAAAGTGGAAGAAAGAAATCAGAAATTGTGATAAGAGCGGTAAGAGCCCCTAATAAAATGATTAAACAAGAAAAAAGAAAGCAATCTTAAATAACTCCAAGAGAGCAAGACCCGAGGAAAGGAAGCTAATTAAGTATCCTTTTCAGTTTGAATTAATTAATGTTAAAAAAAGATATCCAGAAAGACAGAGAGATGGAGTGACATTGTTTAAACTCCAGTCCAGAGCTTGAGCCAAGATCAGACTTCAGACACCAGTGTCTTTTATAATGCCTATTAATGCTTCCGCTGTGGCGTTTCACCTTTTACAGGACAGTCTGAATAACACAAAGAGGAACACAGGATAGACTACAAGGTTCATATGCCCACCACCCCACTCCCAATCGGTTTGGTTGATATTCATAGCAAGATGGATCTAAAATCTTTATGGATAAGTCTCCAAGAAACACAGGTCAGCGGTGTAAAGCAACAATAAATGAAAACGCCCATTTTCCCCACTTCTAAATAACACCCCTGCCAGTAGAACATCCCCATGAACAGGGATGTAAGGCAGAGTTGTTGATTTTGTGTATCACTTGTGCTTTAGAGAAGTAAATTCGGTTCAGGTTTAGATTTGCTCACACCTGCCTTGGGAAACTCGGTTAAGATTCTATTCTCCTATGCTAGCTACATTACACTCAAACACTTCTGCTTTTCCACTGAAACCTTACAATGCAGCTTTTGGAAGAAAAAAAAACCCCGATTCTGACTCTCTGGAGATGATTTTTTTAGGAATACTACTTCCAAACAGCCATTCAGTGCTTCAAAATAAGTACTCATCTAATTTAATTATGACGACTTCACCAGACAGTAACAGCCCAAGATGATGTTTACAAAGGCACTTGTCACTCCCTTTAGAAGTACCAATGTAGTTGGTGGGGGGGGGGGGGTGCGGGGAGTGGGTGTTTCATACTTTCGGTGTGTTTATAGTCTGCAACCAGTGATAAAGTGACACTTGAGATTATTTAAAGAGCAAAGCACTTCAAGTTTGGGACCTCCCGTAAATTATCCTACGTTCACTGGGTTGCCTCAGCCCCCAGGTACCTGGGACAGGTATTCCGAGTCGCCATGTGCTTGTGCTAGGAAGCACTCTAGGAAGGGGCCCCGGGATGCTATTTTACCCGCCGACGACAGGCTCCAACATTAGGAGCTACTCCAGCGGAGCTTGCAGCCACACCACAGCAGCTCGGAAATAAACGTGACCCGCCCAGCAGCCAGGCTTCGGCCAGCGGAGCGAGGTGCAGCCTTCCCAGTCGCTACCATTCACAAGCACTTGCGCTCTGGCCAGGCAACCTTTTGGACACGCATTCTTACCCCCTTGGGCAAAGTAGGGCGTTAGGGGCGAGGCCCCAGGGCTCCTCGGCGGCGCTGGGATTTAAAAACACGTCCGTGAAGCCCACCACAGGTTTCCCGCTCCTAAAACACACTTCTGCGTGAAGAGACACCTGAGTGGCAGGCGGGTCCGGGGCGCCCAGGTAGACGCGATGGCGCGAACGCCGCTCTCCGCTCAGGCGCCCTCAGGAGGCGCCCGAACGCGCCACCCGCCCGCCAGGGACATCCGGCCGCGCCTCAGCAAGGCGTCCTGTGGGCCGCTCGGCGCGCGTCTTCCGAGCCGGCAGGAAGCGCGGCACGGGCGCCGGAGCCGCCGGCCCGGACCTCCGGGAACTCGCCGCCGGCCAGCGCGGGGCCCAGGCGCCGCCGCGACCACCGCCCTTGGCCGCCCTCAGCCGCGCCGCATCCGGGTCCCGCGCCGCCGCTCTCACCTGCCCGGCGCCCCGCGCAGTGCGCTCCGGATCCGGTGAGCCGTCAGTAGCCCCAGCCGCTGCCCGCCCCGCTCGTCACCTCACGCCCGCCGGGCTTGGCACTCCGCCTGCCCGCCGCCGCCGCGCCGCCGTCGTCCCCGCCGTCGTCTTCGTCCCCGCCGCCGCACCGACTGTTGGAGCATGCGCGCCCGCGCCTCCCGTCGAGCTGTATGACTGGCGGGTCCCTGAAGGGCCCCGGGACCCCCAGACCCCCGCCTTCCATGCACGCAATAGGAAGAGGAGGGATTGGGCGTATACTTGTGACAAGATGGGCGGATCCTACATTTAGGATGGCAGTTTAACTTTGACCGGTCTGGATCTCCATATGAACCATATCAGTAGGGTGTGAACTCCACCTACAGGAACCAAGCTATTGGTTGCAAGCTTGAGGGAGAATTAACCCATTGTCTCCAGCAGCAGGGAGCAGAGCACGCCCATCCCAGTCAAGGAGTATTTGTAATTCCTGCATTTAACATTTGAATGCTTACTTTCTTGGAATGTTCGAGCTTGGAGTCTTAAAAACATATTGCCCAGCCCCTCACTTTACACAAAGAACAATAAAAGTAAGGTAAAAATATTTGCATAAGGCCTTCAGTCATCATCTCCAGGCTCTTAAAGGGGTAGGTTTGGCTGCTGGTCTCACATATCAAAGAGCCAGCAAAGCATCAGACATCCTGTCCTGCCCACAGATAGTGGCATGTTCAGTCCCTTTCACTGCCCTTCTTCTCCCAACTGCCTGCAGAGACCTGCACAAAAAAGGTCGAGCAACACACACAGCAATGGTGTGGCCAACAGTGGGAAGAGAAGGAAGGGAAGAAAGGTGGGGGGTGGGGGGGGCAGAGGTGACAGAAGAAGAATAAGCATCAGGTGTCAGGGGAAGCCAGCCCCTAACACATCATTATGAGTCCGGTGGGCGCAATTGTATAGCGATAATAAATAAATATTATAGTAAAGTTACAGAGCATAAGAGAAATATTGAAATAAATGGAGTCAGACACAATTCATAGTAGCATACTCAGCTCAGCCCCGCTTGGTGGTCTACGTGGAAAGAGAGATATTTGATGCTAACCCAGGTTTTTATATTCTCTGGGGGCATGCAAGCCCCCTAATGACAGGTGAGGACCCATGTCACAGGAAGGGGATGTGCTATAGGTGATACAGTAATGAGAGGGGATGGTCTATGGAAATGCAATAGCAAGAGTAGAGATTGGGGGGTATACATGTGACAAGATGGGCTGATTCTAGTTTTAGGATGGCAGCCTAACCTTGGTCATCTTTGGATGGGTTTGACCTCTCTGGTGTCTCCTACAAGGAAACAGACAACTACTATCCTTATCAGAAGGGAGTGAATCCTACTTGTTGTGGGATAAGCAGTGGTGTCTGCTTGCACTAGATAGCTGATAACTCTTAGGGAGAATGACCCCTGATCTATTCCTGATGACCTCCAAGTGCATAGTCATTTGCAAGCAGCTGAGTTTGGAATATATTTGGGGTAGACAGCTTGGGAGAAATCCCTCTGTTTCCCACAATCAGGCACTTGGGGAGAGAAAGAAAATCTGCCATAAAAACAAACCAGCTTGGGGAGCTGATTAAGGCACTGTGATGTAATGAGGTAGATCAGGGAGGAGGTGTTGAAACCAAACCCAAACCACATCTACTGTCCTCACTAGTCTATTCTGACTCTCATAGGACAGAGTAGAGTTGCTCTGTGGGGTTTCCAAAAGGATATATCTTCAGGGGAACAGACAGTCTCATCTTCTTTGGAGCATCAGGTGGGTTTGAACTGCCAGTATTTGGGTTAGCAGGCCAATGCCTTCCTCACAGCACCACTGGGCTCCTTGAGGGTGTCAAAAGGGAGGTACAAAGACACAGATTCTTGGATTTTTCTTCAGGCAAGAGTGCACGATCAACGACAATTATTACTACTGGCAAACTCATACATAAAGAATGCTGTCTTTAGAAGCAACATCTGTACAGGTGGGATCAAATTTCCTAGCTTCTATTGGTTTGTCTACTGCTTCCCCATATCTGACATATAGTAGAAACCTGGTAAAAAATAATTTTTTTAATTGACCCAGAAAGGTAAAGAGGCTTGATCAAGGTCAGAGTCAGCTGGTATTCAAATTGCTAAGCCCTTTAATTTGGCTGAAATCCCTACTAGTCATTCCTCATGACCCCCTGAAATGACCTCACCATGCTCCTTGGATTCCCAAATATTTTTGTGCCAACCTTCCTCAGCTTAATAAGAACATAGAGGAACCATTCTCAGACTCAGGAGGCTGGTAGCACCTGGCAGAATTTCTGAGAAGAGTCAGGAAGCATTTTTGTAGAGGCTGTAGGCATGACACAGCCTGCCTGCTGATAGCTCTTCCTCCTTCCTCCCTAGGGAGCGTCAAATGAACTTAAAATTTGTGAGGATCCTGGACCAGGTTATTTTTAATCTTTCCTTCCCTACACCACTCCACATCTGTTTATCTTGACCAAACTTTTCCCAAGGTCTCAGCCTCAAATTCACTTTCCTGTGAAGCTTTCTACTCCTATAAAGAGTTACAGACTCTCCCAGCCCTCACCCCACTATCATGACTCCAGTTCTACCTTACAAATCCGGCTAGACCAAAGCATGTACACTGGTGTAGATAAGAGCTCTGGACACACAGAATTCAAGACAGATAAACCCCCTAGGAACAGTAATGGGAGTAGTGATACCATGAGGGTGGGGGAGAGGTGGGGTGTGAAAGGGGGAACTGACTGCAATGATCACTGTATAACCACGCCGCTCCCCAGGGGGTGACTGGGGGGCATGAACAACAAGAACTTGGGTGAATGGAGACAGCGGATTCTGTACAATATGAAAAATAATAATTAATAATTTATCAAGTGTTCATGAGGTAGGGAGGGTTGGGAGGGAGGGAAATAAAAGGAGTTGATACCAAGGGCTCACATACAAAGAAAATGATGATTGCAACATATGTACAAATGTGCTTGACAAAATTGATGTATGGATTGTTATAAGACCTGTAAGAGCCCCCAAATAAAATGATTTACAAAAATAGAGAGTTTCAGACTTGGAAACTCAGAGGTAGTTCTACCCTGTCCTGTGTAAGGTTGCTATGGGTCAGAATCAACTCTATAGCAATGCGTATGGTTTTGGGAGTCAACCTTGAGATTCTTACCTCAGTCTTGCAGGCAATTGCTGGCTTTCCTGAGGTTTCTGCAGTAGTTTACAAGTAATCTGAGGGATGGAATGATCTCTTGGTTCTCTCTACACCATCAAGTGAAATTTAAAATGACAATCGGTTGTAAGCGAAGGCATTCTTTTAAGAACCAATTTCTCTGCTCAACTCATATTTTTAGCTATGCTGTTTAGGAGGGAGTAGTGTTATGGTGTAGTTTTATGTTAGGTAGCTAGAGCTGGGACCAGGGTGTCTTCTGGGCAGGCTCCAAATTCAGGCACATGAGGCAGGGAGGCAGTGCACTTAGGTGGGTGCAAACCAGGCCAGGTGGGTTTAATTCAGCCAATGGGGTCAACCAATAATGTCAACCACGCCTCCCAGCCGAAGCCACTAAAGGCCGAACCTGGAGACCACCTCCCTGTTTTTCTGTGGTCTCTCTCTCTCTCTCTCTCTCTCTCTCTCTCTCTCTCTCTCTCTCTCAATCCTTTCTTTCCCCCTTCCCCCTCTCTCCTCTCTTTCTCTTCTCTTCTCCTCTATCACCTTCTCTCCTTAATACAAACCCATTTGGATCAACAATCAGTCTTCGACATGAATTCTTTCTCCTGTGATGCCAAGAACTGAGGTATTTCCCACCCGAGAAACCTAACAGTTATGCTGTGATCCACATGGTTGGCAGTTCAAAACTACCAGCAGCTCTGAGAAAGACTGGTTTTTCTACTACCATAGACAGAGTTTCAGAAACTCAGAGGGTCACTGCAAGTCAACAGTGACTTGATGACAGTGAGTTTGGGTTTTATTTTTTGATTTTAGGGAGAGGGTTCACAGTTCACATACCAGCACACCTGCACAGAGATTGGTTCTGAAGAGGAGGAGGACTCCAGGCCCTAGGATTCAAGGGGTACTAGACTTAAGGTGTCCCTGAAAGCAAACTCAGATATGGTCAATTTTGACAGGAAAATTGGTAAAATACACAGAGAAAAAAGAAAGGTTGGTTAGATGCATTTTATCATAGCTGTATTGTGTAACAGCATGCACTCTTAAATGAATGAGGTCATTCTGTATGAATCCATTTGGAAGAATCTCCAAAATATAATATTTAATGAAATAGGCGATACAAAAGAGTAAAAAGTAAGCTTTACTTGGACATGCGTACATGATCATCAAAAAGAAACAGAAAGGCCATAGTTGCCTCCAAGGTGGAGATTCAAAGGCTAGGAAGCGAGTGGAGGGAATAATGGATTTGTTCTGGTGATCATCCTTTCCCCAGCTTCCTGGGTGACATAACAGCGAACTTCTTGACTACTACCTAAAAAGTTGGCAGCTGGAATACACCCAGAGATGCCTTGTGTTTTAGGGTAAGAGGATATCCCAAATCTCAAAGATAATTTATTAAATCTTAAACAGGACAAACACATGCCATCGAGATGAGGGGAGGGAAACTATTAGCAAGAGGTCTTATTGATATGTAAGGGTTATCTGAGATTCACAGACTTGAAAGGACATGGCGGCAGATCCCAACATCACAGTTCCAGGTGGGACTACAGAAGCAAGAATAGGACAAGGATTGGGACCTGTGTTAAACAGGACAGTTTACAAGAGTGGTCCAGGGCCAAACAACCAAGGCTTTGGGGGCATGACTCATGACCGTGCAGCCCAGAATGGCAGCCTCGATTCAAGGATACACTTAGGCAAGTCTCTAAGCCCCACCATGGGCTGCCTAAGGGGTAATCCACTTTCCAATGCCCTCTGCCTGGTGGCAAGAGTGTTCACATCCCTGGTCAATGGTCTGAAGGAATTCACTGGAAGCTTAATCCACGTGGGGACTGTGCAAATAGAATTTTGGCTTTCACTGTTATCTACATACTTCTAAAAATTGTGAATTCTCAGAATTTCAGTTGAAAGGTAGGCTTGATGATCTGCTTCTGAGGGGTCACTATGGTGCACACAGCAGGTCACTGTGCATGCGCACCGGAATCAGTTCAACAGCAGCCAACAGCATTCTCCCTTATGTTGCTTGATGTTTGTTTTATGCCCACATCTCCTCTCTCTCTCTCTCTCTCTCTCTCTCTCTCTCTCTCACACACACACACACACACACACACACACACACACTGGTATTTCAAAAAGTCCCTGAAAAATTCCATTCTCTTTTGATTCCTTGTTCCACTAACTTTTGGGAGCCTGCTTGTGTGCATATATGACACCATTTGTTTGCTGAAAGTGAGGAGGAATTGAACCACTTGCTGAAGATCAAGGATTGCAGCCTTCAATATGGGTTACAATTCAATATAAGGAAGACCAAAATCCCCAAAACTGGACCAATAGGTGATAAACAGAGAAAAGGGCTTCAGTTGTCAAGGATTTTGTCTTGCTTAGATCCACTATCAATGTTCATAGAAACAGCAGTCAGGAGATCAAAAGATGTATTGTAATGGGTAAATCTGCTGCAGAAAACCTCTTTATAGTGTTGAAGAACAATGATGTTACTCTGAGGACTAAGGTGCACATGACCTAAGCCATGCTATTTTCCATTGCATCATATGCATGTGAAAGTTAGACACTGAATAAGGAAGGCTGTAGAAGAACAGATGGGCGGTGCCCACAGGTTAGTCTCTCCGTGAGTGGGCCATGCTCTCCTTTTCCTGAGTCTCTGGGGTCTCTCATGGCAATTACTAGTATTTTAGCTAGTTTCTTTGTCTCTGTCGTGCTAGGGTCATCTCTGTTGTTATACACTCAATGAGCCACTTGTACCAAATCGCTAAGATTTTCCCTTCAAACCCTTCCAACTTTTTTTTTCATGTCTGAGGCAGACTGACTGAGTAATAAAGGCAATACTTATTGCCCTCCGGTTCTCGGGGCCTCGGGGCCATTAGGGGTATAAAGCCCGTAGGCTTACATCAGCTACTCTAGAAAGGCAGGCGGACATTCTCTTATAGGAACCTGAAAATTCTCACTGACCTTAGATACAGTCATAGGTTTCCTAGTTCTTCCGCAGAGGGTCGTGTAAGAGCAACGGGTGATACCTGGTAAAGCCCTCTGGGCCTTGCTAGGAATTGAGATCCCACATTGATCGTGTAGTGGCCAAAAGAGTTTCTCTCAAGTGGGGAGTGCCCCCTCGCTGACCATCAGGTTCACTGACTGCTTACTGGGCCTCTGTGTGGAAGGGCTACCCTTCCTCCGTGGTGAACAGCACCTGGAGAAGTTGCTGGCAATCATAACAGGTGGGCTGATGAGTATGGAAGACATACCAGTACTAGTGTGTGTGGGGGGCTGCTGGTTGGGGGTGGGGGTGAGGTTGGGGGGGGGCGGTGGGGGAGGGAGTGACTCAATAAGGGCCTGTTAGAAGTTTTCTATTTCTGGACCCTAGAAAACTTATAGGGCGGGGTTGGAACCAAAGGGTCTGAAGCCAGCTCTCCCACTACCAGAGTTTTCCTGCAAAATGGGATAAAGCCGATTAGGGGAGAGAGATCGGGAGGGGAGGGGAGGGCAAGGTGGGGGAGAGGGAGGTGGTGTCGGAGGGTGTGGGGGAGGGATGGCCTCCACCTATGTGGTTTTGGGAACTTGGACAGTTTGTTTTTCCGGTCCTGCCATGTTTCCTGAAACCTTGGAAACAAGGACCCTTTCTTTGAGGGAGGGAGTAAGTCTTATATTTGCAGGCTTCTTAGTGGCAATGTCAGCCCACACTTGAATTAAAGGGATCAGATCGGGATGTCTTGGTTCCCCTTAACCATAACTATGAACTCTTAGTAATAGGGGATGGGAAAACTAGTCTTGCGTGGGTCAATCAGGGACTCCTTCTGCCCCATTACTTTTAAACAAATTGTAGTGTCTCCAAGCTATTGGGTTGAAACCACATCCTCTTGGTGACCGCCTAGAGCATGGGTCCTCAAACTACAGCCTATGGGCCACATGCAGACAGCCGAGGACAATGATCCTTTTTTTTTTTAACATATTGAGTTTAAACCAGTTGACAATCATCAGGGTTTTCTACATCTAGTTTTTCATAATCAGATTGAAAACAAGTCTTTCTTCCAAGGTTATCAATGGGTGGATTCAAACCTCCAACCTTTTAATTAACAGTCAAGTATTTTTTCCATGACATTAGTTGGAATCAGTGCCTGTTTTAAATATATTTAAGACATGCTAAATATGAGAGACAGCTGGTCACTAGATTGTGGAAGCCGGCTCATCTGGCTCGATGGCTTCCAGTTCACAGCGTTCCATTTTATGATCATTCTGTCTTCCTCAATCATCATTGAAACGGATGGGTAAAATTACCAAGTTGCTGCTAAGTAATGAAAATGGCAATGTCTTGGTCTGAAGACTGACCCTAATGCCTAGGTGGTCAACCGTTAAGTTTTCTGGTTTCACTTCAACAACTCACTACCATCGATTCAATGCTGACTCATAATGACATTATAGGACTGGGTTGAACTGCCCCTGTTCCTTTCTGAGACTAACTGTTTACAGGAGTAGAGAGTCAGCTTTCCAACTTCAGACCTTGTGGAGTCACAGCCCTACAAGTAACTACTGCACCACCAGGGCTCCATTTGGGTTTCGATTAGAAAGCACCATTGTGTTGCCCTTGTGAGCTTTCTCTTTAAATCTTTCTCCTTCCAAAGGCCAGAATTTTTTTAAGTAACTGACAATGTGCTTGAAGTGAGTCCATCTGAACCATAGGTTTATTTACTGTAGCTTAAGGTAAAACTGAAAAATAGAACATGCACAAATATCAACGAACTAAAACATATTTATGATCAACTGATTTACAACAAGGTTGCCAGGTCAATTTACTGATGAGGCAAATAATGTTGGAAAACTGATACCCACAAAAGAATAAGAGGTGACCCTTTTCTTGTACCACATGGAAAAATTAACTCAATATGGACCATAATCCTTAATGTAAAAGCTAAAAGCATAACTCAAGGGAACAAATATAGAAGTAAATCTTGAATCAGGGAACTTTGTTTTTAAACCTGACACCAAAAGCTTAAGTGGCAAATGGAAAGATAAATAGGACTACGTCAATTTTGAAATTTTCTTTTGAAAATAAAAAAACTCAAAGTAGGAAAGTATGTATGCAAATTCTATTATCTGACAAAAGTACAGAGTACATAAAGTATGGGTGACTTGTGGAAAAAAGAATGGGTGGCTTTTTGGGTATGTGAATTTTATCTTACGAAATTATATCACCGGGCATAAAAGGACTAGCACACAAAAAAGAAGAAATTATATCATCGTTTTAAATGTGTGGTGGGTTTTAGCATAGGAAGACTTGTAGTTGTATAACCATCGCTACAAACTTTCACATATTTCATTACCCTAAAAATAAAACAGCATAAATTTTCCCAGTCACTTCCCATTATCCCTACACTTATCTCCTTAAAATCGTAGAGAGGCCTGAGGGGCCAGCCTCCCCTCTCTGCAGAAGATTTCATTTCAGAGGACAGTACTGAAGCTATACAGCTCTAGGAGAGGGTCATGTCTGATCAGAGCACACAGGAGCAAATGAAGGAAGAGGAGGAGAGAGTGGAACACATCCTGGTCCACCAAGGCCTGAGGACGATATTCTGGCTCAGAGCAGCCAAAGCACAGAGAGGACCGACCATAGGGCCTGCCCCACTAGGAGACATGACGTCCCTCACTGACCCATTGTGCTATGGGGGACAACACTGGAGACACAGTGCGGGAATTGCGACCAATCTGACCCCACCACACTGAGGCGAAACACTAAGGGCATGAACAGAATAGCAAGGGGGATAGAGCAACGAGGTCCCTAAGGAAAACCAAAAATAGAAATGTGGGGCCAGGGCGTGACACCCCATCAGACGTGACTGGAAAACACTCCTAAAGGTCAAAAAAACAGACCCTGAACTATTTACAGGTTTTTTTCTTTTTTTGTGCTTGATTTTTGTTGTTTTGTTGCTTTGCTGTCTTGGTTTTTTTATGCATATTATTATCTCTCCAGGTCTATCTAGATAAGATAGGTGGGATAAACCATCTGGGGAAGAAAACAATGGGATCTAAGTTGGAAGAAGGGGGGCTGGCAAAGGGAGGCAGGGGAAAGGAAGTCCGTGTCAACAACCCCAGGGATTAGGGAACAAGTGATCCAAAAATCAATAGAGAGGAAGGTGTGGTATAGGAGGCCTGGTACGGCTTGATCAAGGGCAATATAACCAAGAGTAATTACTGAAATCCAAATTAATGCAGAACATGAAAGTAGCACAAGAGGAAGGTAAAAGGAAATAGAGGTCTAAATACAGGCATATACATATGTAGATATAATTATATATGATGATGGGGAAATAGATCTATGTGCATATATTTATAGGTTTAGTGTGAACGTAGATGGACATTATTGGGTCTCTAACTCAAGAACTCCAGCAATGCAAGAACACCTTGTTCTACTAAACTGGCATTCCATGATGCTCACCTTCCTGACATGTTCAATGAACACAAAGCAGGTGCGTAAGTAAATGTGAAGAAAGCTAATGGTGTCCAGCTCTCAAAAGATATAACATCTGAGGTCTTAAAGACTTGAAATATAAACAAGCAGCCATCTAACTGAGAAGCAACAAAGCCCACATGGAAGAAGCACACCAGTCTGTGTGATCACAAGGGGTCCATAGGATCAAGTATCATGCATCAAAGAACCATATCACTGTGAATGAGGGGGAGTGCAGACTGGGGACCCAAAATCCGTCTGTAGGCAACTGAACATCCCCTTCTGGAAGGTCACAGGGAAAAGACGAGGCCAGTCAAGGTGCAGCATAGCATCATGAAACATAACTTTCTCCTAGTTTTTTAATGCTTCCTCCCTAGCACTATCATGATCCCAATTCTACCTTACAAATCCGGAAAGACCAGAGGATGTACACAGGTACAGCTCAGAGCTGGAAACACAGGGAATAACCCTGATAAACCCCTCAGGACCAATAATGAGTAGAGATGCCAGGAGGGGAAGGTGGGGGAGATCCCCTGATAATTTGCCATGAGTTAAAAAGTACCTGAGACGTCTACCCCTGCTGCCTCGAAGGAGTATTCTGGCTGTGCTTCCTCCAAGATAGATTTGTGTGTTCCCTTGGCAACCTAAGATACTTTCAATATTCTTTGCCAGCAGAATAATTAGTTCTTCCAGGGTCACCTTTATTCATTTTCCAGCTTTCACATGTATACGATATGACTGAAAATGCCATGGCTTAGGTCAGATACACCTTAATTCTCAAAGTAGCATCCTTGTTCTTCAAAACCTTTAAGAGATCCTGTGCAGAGTTTACCAAAGATTAGACACAATTTTGTTTCTCTCATGTATATCTAGTAATGCTTAACCAGTAAACAAAATGGCTTCAAAAAGTTCGTGGTAAATGAAATAGAAAGACAATGAAATATTATTCATAAATTTTTGAAGACCCTCATCCAGACTTCTTCACTAATTGGATATCTGAAATACATATGGAAGGGGGATTATCTCTACAATAAGAGAAAGGATTGAGGTGGTGGTGGTGGTGGTGGTGGTGTGGAGTGGGGTGGCACACCATCTCAGAGAATGAAAACAGCTGTTTCAATGGTTCCCACTGCAGTGTGGAAACTGCAGGTACACTAAAAGAGCACAGCAACGACAGCATTAAGGTCTTAGAGCTGAAGGACTCCCTCCCTCCTTAGGCCTCTCTTTCAACTATAAAATGTAGCTCTAAAATGAAAAGGTTCTCGGACACAACTTTCAGGAAGCCTGTGGATCCAGGAAAGCCCCGATCTCAGCAGAACCAATTTGGCAATCCACAGGTCTGATTTTTGACCAGTCAGCTCACTTGGTCTAGATCACTCAATTATGTTCACATAAATTACAAGAAACAGGTTCACACCGTCACCACATTCTTTTAAATATTCTTTGAGTCTGGTGAATTAGAATAAAGTTTGAAGGAGAAAAATCAGACTGGAAGGGGATGGTGTAAGGCTCCCCAGTGAAATCCTCCAAGGACAGCCATTGGTTACCCTCAAAGAATGTGCAGGTGCATTGTCAGAATGGAAAACAATTCTACAGCAAAATTTTTCTGACCTTTTTCTCATCAATGAAGTTTTTAAATTTTCTTAAACTTCTTCCTAATAAGCTTTGTGACTGCATTGTGTCTTCAAAAAAGTCTAGTAAGATGACCCCTGTGAGTTCCCCTGCCTTGAACTGGCTGAGCAGGTCCCATCAGAGGCCACTGTTTTGAATAACTGTGTTTTGTTTTGTTTCGTTCTGTTTTATTTTACAAGTGAATTTCCAAGAGAACTTGTCTGCAATCATCCACTAGTTGCAGAGGCATTTTTATGTTTTTGTGTATGATCTAAAGGCAACACTTTCTACGTATCCTCATACATGATGTTACAAAGTACACAGGGAAAAAAATGCTACTTTTTTTTAAGTATTACTGACATTGTCCCATGATATAAAGATTGGGATCTTTGAAAATATTTTCCTTTTCCTTTACTGAAATCAGATCTCACCCATAGTACAAAATAGAATGTAGTCAAAGGCAATTCATTCATTTCAATTCATTATATATAGCTCACTTTTAAAATGGAGAATACTTCAGAAGTTCTAAATCTCCATGTTTAGTAATGATAGAATAATATTTATAATTATACAGCTAGAGTCGCTTAACTCTTTGGCAGTGAAGCAATTAATCACAAATCCCCTATTTGTGGGATTGGATAGCCTGTCATAGTGACTTTAATATCAACACACCAGAAACTTTCCTGAAACAAGTTACATACCTACCCAGGTTTCCAAACGGGTAAAAAGCCGTGTGCATGTGTGTGTGCGTACTATGTTTACTACTGAATACAACCTTCAGATATATGAAACTATTGACCATAAAATCATGGAATTCTGAGCATACTTGGCACAAGTTTCAGTACAACTTAATAAAAGATGTAGTATTAATAATCACATTTCTTTCTCACACGGGAAGATGGAAAACAAAGCTAAATAATATAAATACTTGCTCTACTCAGGTTTTTTAATCTCCTTTTTCAAGTGAGAGGGGTGTTATCTATAGTCTATCTATTGGCTCATTTACTCAAAAGTAAATTTATGTTTAAATTCTTCTACTCCTAATATAGTCTTCCCTCCGTATACACGGAGAGGGGGACCAGGACTCCCAGCAGGTACCAAAATCTGAAGGTATAAGTCTCTTACATAAAATGATATATTGTTTGCATGCGACCCATGCACATCTCCTGTGTACTTTAAATCACCTCTAGAGTAATGGTAACACCTAAACCACTACACATGCTATATAAGGAATACTTTATGCTCCCTCAGTCTCTGAAGGATTGCTTGAGCACTCATCACTCAGTTGCTCTCCCCCACCAAATATTTCCCATCAGGAGTTGGATGTAACAATGATGCAAAACCCTGAGATACAAATAGTCAACTGAATTTAAAGATCAAGTTTAGTAGCCTGTCAATACACCATCCAAACAAATCACATGTGTTGAGTGGGTGTAAGGACTTTGAGAATTTTCTTAAGGATTCCACATGACACTGGTTAAATATTGGGCTGGTGAAAGCACAAGGTCAGCAATTCAAACCCTCCAGCCACTCCACAGAAAAAAGATGAGGCTTTCTGCTCCAGCAAAGATTGACAGTTTGATGACTATGGGTCAGAATTGACTCAGTGGTGGTGGAATTGGCTTCTTTGGTTACACCAGTGGTTCTCAACCTTCCTAATGCGCGACCCTTTAATACAGTTCCTCGTGTTGTGGTGACCCCCCCAAACACAAAATTATTGTCGTAGCTACTTCATAATTGTAATTTTGATACTTTGATGAATCATAATGTATATATCTGATATTCAGGATATATTTTCATTGTGACAAATTAAACATAATTAAAGCAGTGATTAATCACAAAAATATGTAATTGTATATTGCTAAATATTTTTTCTAATGACAAATAAATGAATTTTTGTCTTGAAGTATGGTATATCATGGGTGCCAAAAGTAAAATAAAATGCTACATTTTGCAAAAGTATGCACAAAAGGCCAACATCAATGTGATGCTTGCGATAGCTTTTTTCTCACCAGATCAGAAGCATGTATTTTCCCATGGTCTTAGACAACCCCTGTCAAAGTGTTGTTCAACACTGAAAGGGGTGGTGACTCACAGGTTGAGAACCACTGGGTTAGACCGTTTTTATTTGAAAATTCTATACATATGAGCAACACAACTTACAAGATGTAACTACATCATGTCATACATTAATCATTTTCCTTAATTACATATATATACAAATTCATTAAAACAGTCGTTCTATTTTTAAAGTCGGGCCAAAACAAAGAGAAAGCTGATCATACTTCCAAACAAAGGTACACTAACATCAAATGCCTAATTTATTACTTAACTCTTATCTATAAAAATGGATCAATTAACCTAACAGTGGTGACAGAGAGAAAGTTGCTGACTGACTGGAAAAGTCCTTCCTGTTTACAAATATATATGTATCATAAAATGAAAACGGTGATTATTAATTACACTTTTTAAGATAACACTTTAAAAATAATAAAAATTTTAAAAATAACACTTTTAATCAGGGATTTGAAACCGTCTTCACAGTTCAGTTATAACCAAGGAAGCAAAACTGAAACAGACTGGAAAGAATTACTGTCTATGCTCTTTTGGAAAGTTAATCTGCCTCTTAGAAAACAAGGGCAGCCCAATCAACGCCTAGCCACCACATCTCTTAGCCTGCAATCAGAAACAGCACTGCCATGCTCAAAGATGGCAGCTGCACCATTTTGAATGTGTATTAACCACCCATCCAATCTCCTAAATTAGGTTCCTAAAAGGACTCCCTAACCCTCTGCCAAATCCTATAATCCAGGGATAAAATCTACAAGATTTCCCATTCCGGTTTTCTTTCGACTTCATCCAAATTTTAAAATGTGGAGTCTCTTTTATTTTGCTTCTTCAGACATGATTGAATCGGATCAAAATCCTGATTTAAATTAATATAAACTTACAGCCATTGAGTCCATGCTGACTCACTTGGACCCTGTACAGGCAGAACTCCTGCCCCTGTGAGTTTCTGAGATTGTAACTGTAAAGGGAAGTAGATAGCCTCTTTAAATCTTCCTCTGAATCAAAAACAAACCAAATTCAGTGCTACCGCTCACAATGACCCTACTGGGCAGGGTAGAACTGCCCCTGTGGGTCACACCGCCACAAGTCGATTCTGATTCACAGTGAGCTTCCTAACTTTGCTCCATATGATTCTCAATCACTGTATTCTCTTTAAGTACACTGCCAGGCCTTTTCCTGCAAGTCACTTCCCACTGGTTTGATCCACCAATCTTTCCATTCTTAGCCTAGTTAGTAGTAGCTAAGTGGGTACATGTTTGTGCTGCACAGGGCCTCTACTATAACCAAACAGAGCTCTCAAAGAAGCACTTCGTATATCGGGTCGCTATGAACCAGAGCCACCTTAATGGCTGTGGGTCCAAGGATACATAGGTGCACAAGCACAGTTACACACATACACACACAGTGGGTAATTTTTAGATGGAAAAGAGAAACAATGAAAGTGAACTAAATCTACCCCCTGCAAAAATCTGAAGTTTCCTATAGGATTGTGATGTTGATCAAATTACCACACTCTAGAACCAATCGACTGTCAAGACCAAAATTTGATGCCCAAAAAAATCAAAACTGATAAAGCTTGTTTGGTCCCTTGGCTGCCAAAATGCTAATAATCTAGTATACATGAGCATGACTGAGAAATTCACATTTGCTTTTGTAATCAAGGACAGCGTCTAAATGCTTATCTTCTTCATGGATAGAGTACTTTTATGAAGACAAAAGTGGCAGCTGTTAATGAAGACTGAGTAAGAACACCTAAGAGGTTAACTCTAGGTCTCCTGGTTATTTCCTCAGTTGTACAAATCTGAGACCTTTCAATACATGCTATATGTGGAACCAGAAGATGTTATTACACATGGCATTCATTTCATATTCAACATTAGTTAAATGATTCAGGCACTACTCTGGATGCTGGGGATACTCTAGAAGGCAAACAAAGTCGCTATATTCATATACCTTATATGAAAGTGGAAGAAAGAAATCAGAAATTGTGATAAGAGCGGTAAGAGCCCCTAATAAAATGATTAAACAAGAAAAAAGAAAGCAATCTTAAATAACTCCAAGAGAGCAAGACCCGAGGAAAGGAAGCT
Organism: Tenrec ecaudatus; assembly: GCF_050624435.1. Taxonomy (NCBI): domain Eukaryota; kingdom Metazoa; phylum Chordata; class Mammalia; order Afrosoricida; family Tenrecidae; genus Tenrec; species Tenrec ecaudatus. The sequence goes on from NW_027457565.1 coordinate 486,618, forward strand.
AATTAAGTATCCTTTTCAGTTTGAATTAATTAATGTTAAAAAAAGATATCCAGAAAGACAGAGAGATGGAGTGACATTGTTTAAACTCCAGTCCAGAGCTTGAGCCAAGATCAGACTTCAGACACCAGTGTCTTTTATAATGCCTATTAATGCTTCCGCTGTGGCGTTTCACCTTTTACAGGACAGTCTGAATAACACAAAGAGGAACACAGGATAGACTACAAGGTTCATATGCCCACCACCCCACTCCCAATCGGTTTGGTTGATATTCATAGCAAGATGGATCTAAAATCTTTATGGATAAGTCTCCAAGAAACACAGGTCAGCGGTGTAAAGCAACAATAAATGAAAACGCCCATTTTCCCCACTTCTAAATAACACCCCTGCCAGTAGAACATCCCCATGAACAGGGATGTAAGGCAGAGTTGTTGATTTTGTGTATCACTTGTGCTTTAGAGAAGTAAATTCGGTTCAGGTTTAGATTTGCTCACACCTGCCTTGGGAAACTCGGTTAAGATTCTATTCTCCTATGCTAGCTACATTACACTCAAACACTTCTGCTTTTCCACTGAAACCTTACAATGCAGCTTTTGGAAGAAAAAAAAACCCCGATTCTGACTCTCTGGAGATGATTTTTTTAGGAATACTACTTCCAAACAGCCATTCAGTGCTTCAAAATAAGTACTCATCTAATTTAATTATGACGACTTCACCAGACAGTAACAGCCCAAGATGATGTTTACAAAGGCACTTGTCACTCCCTTTAGAAGTACCAATGTAGTTGGTGGGGGGGGGGGGGTGCGGGGAGTGGGTGTTTCATACTTTCGGTGTGTTTATAGTCTGCAACCAGTGATAAAGTGACACTTGAGATTATTTAAAGAGCAAAGCACTTCAAGTTTGGGACCTCCCGTAAATTATCCTACGTTCACTGGGTTGCCTCAGCCCCCAGGTACCTGGGACAGGTATTCCGAGTCGCCATGTGCTTGTGCTAGGAAGCACTCTAGGAAGGGGCCCCGGGATGCTATTTTACCCGCCGACGACAGGCTCCAACATTAGGAGCTACTCCAGCGGAGCTTGCAGCCACACCACAGCAGCTCGGAAATAAACGTGACCCGCCCAGCAGCCAGGCTTCGGCCAGCGGAGCGAGGTGCAGCCTTCCCAGTCGCTACCATTCACAAGCACTTGCGCTCTGGCCAGGCAACCTTTTGGACACGCATTCTTACCCCCTTGGGCAAAGTAGGGCGTTAGGGGCGAGGCCCCAGGGCTCCTCGGCGGCGCTGGGATTTAAAAACACGTCCGTGAAGCCCACCACAGGTTTCCCGCTCCTAAAACACACTTCTGCGTGAAGAGACACCTGAGTGGCAGGCGGGTCCGGGGCGCCCAGGTAGACGCGATGGCGCGAACGCCGCTCTCCACTCAGGCGCCCTCAGGAGGCGCCCGAACGCGCCACCCGCCCGCCAGGGACATCCGGCCGCGCCTCAGCAAGGCGTCCTGTGGGCCGCTCGGCGCGCGTCTTCCGAGCCGGCAGGAAGCGCGGCACGGGCGCCGGAGCCGCCGGCCCGGACCTCCGGGAACTCGCCGCCGGCCAGCGCGGGGCCCAGGCGCCGCCGCGACCACCGCCCTTGGCCGCCCTCAGCCGCGCCGCATCCGGGTCCCGCGCCGCCGCTCTCACCTGCCCGGCGCCCCGCGCAGTGCGCTCCGGATCCGGTGAGCCGTCAGTAGCCCCAGCCGCTGCCCGCCCCGCTCGTCACCTCACGCCCGCCGGGCTTGGCACTCCGCCTGCCCGCCGCCGCCGCGCCGCCGTCGTCCCCGCCGTCGTCTTCGTCCCCGCCGCCGCACCGACTGTTGGAGCATGCGCGCCCGCGCCTCCCGTCGAGCTGTATGACTGGCGGGTCCCTGAAGGGCCCCGGGACCCCCAGACCCCCGCCTTCCATGCACGCAATAGGAAGAGGAGGGATTGGGCGTATACTTGTGACAAGATGGGCGGATCCTACATTTAGGATGGCAGTTTAACTTTGACCGGTCTGGATCTCCATATGAACCATATCAGTAGGGTGTGAACTCCACCTACAGGAACCAAGCTATTGGTTGCAAGCTTGAGGGAGAATTAATCCATTGTCTCCAGCAGCAGGGAGCAGAGCACGCCCATCCCAGTCAAGGAGTATTTGTAATTCCTGCATTTAACATTTGAATGCTTACTTTCTTGGAATGTTCGAGCTTGGAGTCTTAAAAACATATTGCCCAGCCCCTCACTTTACACAAAGAACAATAAAAGTAAGGTAAAAATATTTGCATAAGGCCTTCAGTCATCATCTCCAGGCTCTTAAAGGGGTAGGTTTGGCTGCTGGTCTCACATATCAAAGAGCCAGCAAAGCATCAGACATCCTGTCCTGCCCACAGATAGTGGCATGTTCAGTCCCTTTCACTGCCCTTCTTCTCCCAACTGCCTGCAGAGACCTGCACAAAAAAGGTCGAGCAACACACACAGCAATGGTGTGGCCAACAGTGGGAAGAGAAGGAAGGGAAGAAAGGTGGGGGGTGGGGGGGGCAGAGGTGACAGAAGAAGAATAAGCATCAGGTGTCAGGGGAAGCCAGCCCCTAACACATCATTATGAGTCCGGTGGGCGCAATTGTATAGCGATAATAAATAAATATTATAGTAAAGTTACAGAGCATAAGAGAAATATTGAAATAAATGGAGTCAGACACAATTCATAGTAGCATACTCAGCTCAGCCCCGCTTGGTGGTCTACGTGGAAAGAGAGATATTTGATGCTAACCCAGGTTTTTATATTCTCTGGGGGCATGCAAGCCCCCTAATGACAGGTGAGGACCCATGTCACAGGAAGGGGATGTGCTATAGGTGATACAGTAATGAGAGGGGATGGTCTATGGAAATGCAATAGCAAGAGTAGAGATTGGGGGGTATACATGTGACAAGATGGGCTGATTCTAGTTTTAGGATGGCAGCCTAACCTTGGTCATCTTTGGATGGGTTTGACCTCTCTGGTGTCTCCTACAAGGAAACAGACAACTACTATCCTTATCAGAAGGGAGTGAATCCTACTTGTTGTGGGATAAGCAGTGGTGTCTGCTTGCACTAGATAGCTGATAACTCTTAGGGAGAATGACCCCTGATCTATTCCTGATGACCTCCAAGTGCATAGTCATTTGCAAGCAGCTGAGTTTGGAATATATTTGGGGTAGACAGCTTGGGAGAAATCCCTCTGTTTCCCACAATCAGGCACTTGGGGAGAGAAAGAAAATCTGCCATAAAAACAAACCAGCTTGGGGAGCTGATTAAGGCACTGTGATGTAATGAGGTAGATCAGGGAGGAGGTGTTGAAACCAAACCCAAACCACATCTACTGTCCTCACTAGTCTATTCTGACTCTCATAGGACAGAGTAGAGTTGCTCTGTGGGGTTTCCAAAAGGATATATCTTCAGGGGAACAGACAGTCTCATCTTCTTTGGAGCATCAGGTGGGTTTGAACTGCCAGTATTTGGGTTAGCAGGCCAATGCCTTCCTCACAGCACCACTGGGCTCCTTGAGGGTGTCAAAAGGGAGGTACAAAGACACAGATTCTTGGATTTTTCTTCAGGCAAGAGTGCACGATCAACGACAATTATTACTACTGGCAAACTCATACATAAAGAATGCTGTCTTTAGAAGCAACATCTGTACAGGTGGGATCAAATTTCCTAGCTTCTATTGGTTTGTCTACTGCTTCCCCATATCTGACATATAGTAGAAACCTGGTAAAAAATAATTTTTTTAATTGACCCAGAAAGGTAAAGAGGCTTGATCAAGGTCAGAGTCAGCTGGTATTCAAATTGCTAAGCCCTTTAATTTGGCTGAAATCCCTACTAGTCATTCCTCATGACCCCCTGAAATGACCTCACCATGCTCCTTGGATTCCCAAATATTTTTGTGCCAACCTTCCTCAGCTTAATAAGAACATAGAGGAACCATTCTCAGACTCAGGAGGCTGGTAGCACCTGGCAGAATTTCTGAGAAGAGTCAGGAAGCATTTTTGTAGAGGCTGTAGGCATGACACAGCCTGCCTGCTGATAGCTCTTCCTCCTTCCTCCCTAGGGAGCGTCAAATGAACTTAAAATTTGTGAGGATCCTGGACCAGGTTATTTTTAATCTTTCCTTCCCTACACCACTCCACATCTGTTTATCTTGACCAAACTTTTCCCAAGGTCTCAGCCTCAAATTCACTTTCCTGTGAAGCTTTCTACTCCTATAAAGAGTTACAGACTCTCCCAGCCCTCACCCCACTATCATGACTCCAGTTCTACCTTACAAATCCGGCTAGACCAAAGCATGTACACTGGTGTAGATAAGAGCTCTGGACACACAGAATTCAAGACAGATAAACCCCCTAGGAACAGTAATGGGAGTAGTGATACCATGAGGGTGGGGGAGAGGTGGGGTGTGAAAGGGGGAACTGACTGCAATGATCACTGTATAACCACGCCGCTCCCCAGGGGGTGACTGGGGGGCATGAACAACAAGAACTTGGGTGAATGGAGACAGCGGATTCTGTACAATATGAAAAATAATAATTAATAATTTATCAAGTGTTCATGAGGTAGGGAGGGTTGGGAGGGAGGGAAATAAAAGGAGTTGATACCAAGGGCTCACATACAAAGAAAATGATGATTGCAACATATGTACAAATGTGCTTGACAAAATTGATGTATGGATTGTTATAAGACCTGTAAGAGCCCCCAAATAAAATGATTTACAAAAATAGAGAGTTTCAGACTTGGAAACTCAGAGGTAGTTCTACCCTGTCCTGTGTAAGGTTGCTATGGGTCAGAATCAACTCTATAGCAATGCGTATGGTTTTGGGAGTCAACCTTGAGATTCTTACCTCAGTCTTGCAGGCAATTGCTGGCTTTCCTGAGGTTTCTGCAGTAGTTTACAAGTAATCTGAGGGATGGAATGATCTCTTGGTTCTCTCTACACCATCAAGTGAAATTTAAAATGACAATCGGTTGTAAGCGAAGGCATTCTTTTAAGAACCAATTTCTCTGCTCAACTCATATTTTTAGCTATGCTGTTTAGGAGGGAGTAGTGTTATGGTGTAGTTTTATGTTAGGTAGCTAGAGCTGGGACCAGGGTGTCTACTGGGCAGGCTCCAAATTCAGGCACATGAGGCAGGGAGGCAGTGCACTTAGGTGGGTGCAAACCAGGCCAGGTGGGTTTAATTCAGCCAATGGGGTCAACCAATAATGTCAACCACGCCTCCCAGCCGAAGCCACTAAAGGCCGAACCTGGAGACCACCTCCCTGTTTTTCTGTGGTCTCTCTCTCTCTCTCTCTCTCTCTCTCTCTCTCTCTCTCTCTCTCTCAATCCTTTCTTTCCCCCTTCCCCCTCTCTCCTCTCTTTCTCTTCTCTTCTCCTCTATCACCTTCTCTCCTTAATACAAACCCATTTGGATCAACAATCAGTCTTCGACATGAATTCTTTCTCCTGTGATGCCAAGAACTGAGGTATTTCCCACCCGAGAAACCTAACAGTTATGCTGTGATCCACATGGTTGGCAGTTCAAAACTACCAGCAGCTCTGAGAAAGACTGGTTTTTCTACTACCATAGACAGAGTTTCAGAAACTCAGAGGGTCACTGCAAGTCAACAGTGACTTGATGACAGTGAGTTTGGGTTTTATTTTTTGATTTTAGGGAGAGGGTTCACAGTTCACATACCAGCACACCTGCACAGAGATTGGTTCTGAAGAGGAGGAGGACTCCAGGCCCTAGGATTCAAGGGGTACTAGACTTAAGGTGTCCCTGAAAGCAAACTCAGATATGGTCAATTTTGACAGGAAAATTGGTAAAATACACAGAGAAAAAAGAAAGGTTGGTTAGATGCATTTTATCATAGCTGTATTGTGTAACAGCATGCACTCTTAAATGAATGAGGTCATTCTGTATGAATCCATTTGGAAGAATCTCCAAAATATAATATTTAATGAAATAGGCGATACAAAAGAGTAAAAAGTAAGCTTTACTTGGACATGCGTACATGATCATCAAAAAGAAACAGAAAGGCCATAGTTGCCTCCAAGGTGGAGATTCAAAGGCTAGGAAGCGAGTGGAGGGAATAATGGATTTGTTCTGGTGATCATCCTTTCCCCAGCTTCCTGGGTGACATAACAGCGAACTTCTTGACTACTACCTAAAAAGTTGGCAGCTGGAATACACCCAGAGATGCCTTGTGTTTTAGGGTAAGAGGATATCCCAAATCTCAAAGATAATTTATTAAATCTTAAACAGGACAAACACATGCCATCGAGATGAGGGGAGGGAAACTATTAGCAAGAGGTCTTATTGATATGTAAGGGTTATCTGAGATTCACAGACTTGAAAGGACATGGCGGCAGATCCCAACATCACAGTTCCAGGTGGGACTACAGAAGCAAGAATAGGACAAGGATTGGGACCTGTGTTAAACAGGACAGTTTACAAGAGTGGTCCAGGGCCAAACAACCAAGGCTTTGGGGGCATGACTCATGACCGTGCAGCCCAGAATGGCAGCCTCGATTCAAGGATACACTTAGGCAAGTCTCTAAGCCCCACCATGGGCTGCCTAAGGGGTAATCCACTTTCCAATGCCCTCTGCCTGGTGGCAAGAGTGTTCACATCCCTGGTCAATGGTCTGAAGGAATTCACTGGAAGCTTAATCCACGTGGGGACTGTGCAAATAGAATTTTGGCTTTCACTGTTATCTACATACTTCTAAAAATTGTGAATTCTCAGAATTTCAGTTGAAAGGTAGGCTTGATGATCTGCTTCTGAGGGGTCACTATGGTGCACACAGCAGGTCACTGTGCATGCGCACCGGAATCAGTTCAACAGCAGCCAACAGCATTCTCCCTTATGTTGCTTGATGTTTGTTTTATGCCCACATCTCCTCTCTCTCTCTCTCTCTCTCTCTCTCTCACACACACACACACACACACACACACACACACACACACACTGGTATTTCAAAAAGTCCCTGAAAAATTCCATTCTCTTTTGATTCCTTGTTCCACTAACTTTTGGGAGCCTGCTTGTGTGCATATATGACACCATTTGTTTGCTGAAAGTGAGGAGGAATTGAACCACTTGCTGAAGATCAAGGATTGCAGCCTTCAATATGGGTTACAATTCAATATAAGGAAGACCAAAATCCCCAAAACTGGACCAATAGGTGATAAACAGAGAAAAGGGCTTCAGTTGTCAAGGATTTTGTCTTGCTTAGATCCACTATCAATGTTCATAGAAACAGCAGTCAGGAGATCAAAAGATGTATTGTAATGGGTAAATCTGCTGCAGAAAACCTCTTTATAGTGTTGAAGAACAATGATGTTACTCTGAGGACTAAGGTGCACATGACCTAAGCCATGCTATTTTCCATTGCATCATATGCATGTGAAAGTTAGACACTGAATAAGGAAGGCTGTAGAAGAACAGATGCATCGAATTGTGGTCCACCAGAAGACTACTGACAGTACCATGGACTGCTGAAGGACTGACCAATCTGTATCAGAAGAAATAAGGCCAGAGTGCTGCTTAGAGGCAAGGATGGCAAGACGCTATCTTACATACTTTGGACATGTTGTCAGGAGAGACCAGTCCCTGGAGAAGGACATCCTATTTGGTACAGTGGAGAAGCCATGAAACAGAGGAGGTCCTCGAAGAAGTGGATGGACTCAGTGGCTTCATCGGTGGTTCAGGCACAGGAACAATTGTGAGGATGGTGCACGACCCTACAGTGTTTCATTCGGTTGTATGTGAGGTCACGACGAGTCCAAGTGTCCTCAATGGCACGCAACAACAACTAGCCAGAGCAGAGAGGAGCAATCTGCCCTCTGGGACTTCCCTGGGAAGGTCCTCAATGGAAATTGGGAAAGTCTAAGACCCTATGGTCATGAGTTATAGTGGTCGGAAGGCCCCAGAACAAATCCAGTAAGCCTTTCTAATCTGTGATCGTCTCCATGTCTCCATAATGGCCCCATTCTCACTTATGTAGTCCTGCCTGAGAGAGTGATGAATTGCTCTGCCTCCAATCACATTTTTGTGGCAGATTTCATCCATTTCTATAATTAGCGACATGGCCACACAGCCTTTGGACCCCATTATGGCCTCATGCTTATGGTCTCCTTCATCTAAATCATTTCTCCTACTTTTGTCTTTCTTCATTAATTGAATATCTGAGATACATATGGAAGGGGCATTATCTCTACAATAAGAGAAAGGGATGAGGTGGTGGTGGTATGGAGTGGGGTGGCACACCATCTCAGAGAATGAGAACAGCTGTTTCAATGGTTCCCACTGCAGTGTGGAAACTGCAGGTACACTAAAAGAGGACAGCAATGACAGCATTAAGGTCTTAGAGCTTAAGGACTCCCTCCCTCCTTAGGCCTCTCTTTCAACTATAAAATGTAGCTCTAAAATGCAGAGCTTCTCGGACACAGCTTGGAGGAAGCCTGTGGATCCAGGAAAGCCCCAATCTCAGCAGAACCAATTTGGCAATCCACAGGTCTGATTTTTGACCAGTCAGCTCACTTGGTCTAGCTCACTTGGTCTAGATCACTCAATTATGTTCACATAAACTACAACAAACAGGTTCACACTGTCACCACATTTTCTATATAAGAAAACTGGAACAGAAATAAGCTGCCAAATTACTTGGCTTCTTATAAAAGAAATAGCCAAGTGAATGTTTGGGAAAACAACAGCTCCCGCTATGTGGCACAGGGAGCCCTGGTGGCATAGTGGTTTTCACTTGGGCTGCTACCCACATAGTTCAAAACCACCACCCGCTCTGAGAGAGAAACGTTAGGGCTTTCTACCCCTGTAAAGAGTTGCAGTCTCAGAAACTCACAGGGGCTGCTCTACCCTGTCCAATAGGGTTGCTGAAAGTCAGGGTTGCTGTGAGTCACAAAAGATGCAATGGCAGTGAGTTTTCAGTTTGATTATTAAGCAAAATTATCAAATTCTGAAACTATTGTTTCTCAATCTATCCTCCATCAAGATCTACCTAAACACTTTTAAAAAATTAAGTCATTTTATCGGGGGCTCTTACACCACTTATAACAATGCATACATCAATTGTATCAAGCACATTTGTACCTACGGTACCATCATCATTTTCTTTATACTTGACCCCTTGGTATCAGCTCCTTTTCCCCCCTTCTCTCCCACTCTCCCACCCTCATGAAACCTTGATAAATTATACTTTCATATTTTACAATGTCCAAGGTCTCACTTCACCAATGTTTCTGTTGCTTGTCCCCCTGGGGTGTGAGTGTTAATACATCAATCATTGCTATCAGTTCCCTCTATCTCATCCCTACCCTCATGTTATCACTACTTCCATTACTGTTCCTGAAGGGTTTATCTGTCCTGGATTCTGTGTGTTGAGAGTTCTTATCTGTACCAGTGTACATGCTCTGGTCTAGCCAGCTTTGTAAGGTAGAGCTGAGGTCATGATAGTTGGAGGGAGTGAGCGGGAGAGGAAGCATTGAAGAACTAGACAAATGGTATGTACTGTGGTATGAGTTGGGGTGCCAGCCCCCCACCAGTAATCTTGGGTTCAATAAGCACAATTGTATGGTTGAGATATATAAATATTATATTAAAGTCACCGGGAGCATGAGCGATAGAAGAGACATTACAATAATGCAGTCAGACACAATTCATGGTAGCATGCTCACCTCCTGGATGGCCATGATCTTACCAGCCAGGTCCACGCTCAGTGTGGACGAAGGGAGGTGGGATGGAGACCAGGCAGGAGGCTCAAGGACTGGGCTGGAGGCTGGAGCCCCAGCACAAGGCGGGCTTCCCCAGACAAATGGCGCACAACGTGGGACAATATGAGTTATATCCCATATAACAATTATATGGCCCCATTGGTACGTAGAGTGAATTTGAAAATTGTGCGAAGTGAGGATCCGGTGTGGGGATTGACAGAGAAGTAGTGGAAATAGTGAATTAGAATTTTAAAGAGGATAATGGGAGCAAGGTAAAAGTAAACCTGAAACTTATGGTACCATGCTCTCTACTTACTGAAAAGACAAGGTGTAAAAGTAACGAAGAAAAAGATACAATGTTTTCTAAAAGTAGTAAAAAGGTATAATTCATGGTTCTCAGAGGAAGGAACTTTTGATTTAGAGACCTGGGAGGAGGTCATTGTCAACTTAAAGGAAGCACAGAGATGGGGAGAGTATCCCTATGGAGAAGTGGTCTCTGTGGGTACAAGTTAAGATGGTTTTAAAACTTTTGCAGGAGGAAGAGAATAAGGATGAACAGTCTAGTGAGAAGTCTTGTGTCTATTCAAATCTAGAAAAGCAAGCTAAAGTGTCTGTGAATAAGCATGATTTAGGTTATGAAACTTTAGGAAAAACTGAAAAGGCAGGGATTGGTTTGTTATCTAAAGCCTCCAATTCTAGAACAGAACCTCATTGCCAAAGCCTGTATGCTCTCGCGAGACTGCAGACTCCGAAGGTTTAAAGGTGATACAGTACTAGAGGCAGTGGATTGCAAGATCCAAAGCATGGCTATTAAACAATCCCAGGAAGCTCCCTTGCTTTCAAAGGTAGAGAAAGCCAAGAAGCAGAACAGGCAACGTCTAAGATGCCCAAATTTAAATCAGATGAGAAGCAGTGAGAACGGGTTTCAGGCAGATGAGAAGATTTTAGGCAGAGCTAAAAGAATGAGCCTGAGTCAGAAGGGGACATAGTAAAAGCAACTGCTCTCCTGCTGGAATTTAGTGTAAGAAAGGCCAGAGATTGTAAAACAATCAAGCAAGCCAGCCCTGAAGGTAGAGAGATTAGCTCCAAAGAAATGCAAACTAGGAGAGCTAGCACAGAAGGTGAAGTTCAGGAAGTGGAACTCCAAGATATCCAGATTGAAAAGAGTAGCTCAGAGAATAGACGTAAAGAAGCAAAGTATAGGAAAGCACCTTTACTCTCCAGAGTAGGAAGAGGGATTGCAGAAGAAGATTTAGAATGCAAGATGTCTTATCCTGTTAGAACCAAAAGGAATTCACAGTGCCTTTGCCTTTTAAGTTGCTAAAAGATCTCAAGCAGGCAATCAATGACTAGGGCCCAGACTCACATTTTGTAATTAGCATGATAAGGGCTCTAGCAGAGTCTGACAGCTGGACCCCTACAGATTGGAAAGCTTTAGTGAGAATTTGTCTTTACTCTTCAGAATGCTTGTGATATCAAATGCTATGGAAGGAAGCAGCCCTTGCAAGAGCTGGGAAGAATGCTGAGGATGGGATAGATATAGGAATTCATCAATTGCTAGGGGATGCAAATTATATTACAGTTGAGTCTCAACTACAGTTTACTGAACAGACAATAGGACAGATACATGAGGTTTGCTTAAGGGCCTGGGAAAAGATAATTCCATCAGAAGAGAGAACGCCGCGTTACAGGGCTATAAGACAACAGAATGATGAGCGTTACGCTGACTTTGTGTCCCGACTGGAAGATGCTATTTCCAAATGTGTGAAGAATGTTCAGGCAGTAAGAGACCTAGTGCACAAGCTATCTTATGATTTCTCTAATAAGCACTGTAAAAATGCCTTGCATCCCTACAGCGAACAGGGCACTCTGCTGGGTTATTTTAGGATATGCAGGAATGTAGAGGCAGAGGAATACAAGGCAGACCTCATGGCAGCTTCATTGGCAAACTATATCAGACCTGGAAGAAAGTGCTTTAGTTGTGGGAAGACAAGTCATCTTCAAAAGAGTGTAGGCAGAGCAGGCTGCGGCCAATGTCAGTGCATGGGCCAGGACCATGGAGATCGGGTTTAAACGAACCTGAACTCTGCCTCCATTGTAGGAAGGGAACTCATTGGGCGAGCCAATGTCGTTCAAAAATCAACAGTGAAGGGTCGCCATTAGCAAAGACTTCCCGGCGGGAAAATAGTGGAAGAAGCTTGATGCAGAGCCCTCATAACAGAGCGTGGTAGGCAAGGTGTCTGCCTACTGGAGCAAAGAAGATCTTTGAGAGAAATCGCCTTTATCTAGCAGCCTCACAGCAGGAACAGACCTAGCCAAAGAGGCAAAAACCTAGTCTCTGTTCTCACTGCAGTTGGTTTGAATAACCAAGAGATGGCTCAGAAGCCTTCACAGGAGCTTGATCCTCAAAAGCAGGGACCTCTTATTGAAAGATTAATACAGTTTCTATCAGGAAGATTTAACCTTAGTACTCAAGAAATTAAAATTGATACTGGAGTTGATAAGAGTTGTAAGAAAAAGCCCCAAACTGTGATTGAATCAGAAACGAAGAGCAGTAATTGGGGTCCACTACCTAAAAGAACTATAGGAAGTTTATTAAGAAAGTCCAAAAAAAAAAAAAAAAGAAAGTCCAACATAAATTCTCAAGGTGTTGCTGGAGTTATTGGTCAGGATTGTGAAGAAGAAATTAAGGCAGTAATGAGTTCTGATATACCATGGTTTGTAAAAATGTAGGATCGCTTAAGCCAATTTTCCCTTCCTTGCATTTCTAGAGTAAAAATTTATACCTATCAGGAAAGAGTACTTGAGAAGTTTGACCACCCTATAAATCAAGCAGTCTTCTGGACTGCTGTTGTGGAGAAACAGCGCCCCCACATGGAATTAGAAATGGAAGGAAAAAGGTTTGTTAACTGTGGATGCCGGGTCATTTCCTTAGGGCATTCAGGGGGGCCTAAGGCCCTCCCATTAACTTCCCCTAAAGCCAGCATAGAGGGAATGAGTGAAGTTAACCAAGACAGAATATTGCAAGGTAAAATCATACAGTGTGAGAAGCCTGAAAGGCAAAATGGCTCAATTGAGCCTATAACCTTATTGGTAAGCCTGGAGAAAAAAATGTCTGCTTGGTAAGTTACTTCAAGATCAGCTGAACAAATTTATTAAGAATTTTTTCAGTCTTTCAAAGTATGATAAGAAGTTCTCCCAATTAGTTAGCTCTCTTAATTCTCTGAGGGATGGGAGCCAGTATTTACATAACAATGAAGGTTAGCTAACTAGTACTTTTACTGGTTCAAGATCTAGCAATGCTTTACTATTTAAATTGTTAAAACAGAAGGAGGAGAAGAGGAATCTTATGTGTGACAAAGTTCATTTACTCATTTTAACTAAAAAATTTTTCTCCTTACTAAAAGCTTGTAATAAAATTAGGGAAGATAAACACGTTTTCAATTCTACAGAGAAAATTGATCCTAAGAAATCTGAGGATGATGGAAACTGTGTTTGGGATCCAGGTCCATTCACCTGGAGAAAAGGCTATGCATGTATGTTTTTTACAGAATAAAACTGATGGACTCCCTTTAAAAGGACGCAACCACCTTTGGAGAAAGATGGACAAGGAAGAGATGGAGAGGCCAACCAATATTAATCATAAATCCTTTTTTCAGGTTAATGATACCCCAAAGAGAGGGGCTATTTCTTTATATTTTCACAGGCAAAGGAGATAGGTGGATTTCTCTTCAGCCAGCAAGGCCCAGAAGAAAGCGGGTCACTGTTATTGAAGTTATTCAAAACGGCAAGAAGACCTCGAAGATTCCTGAGAATGGCGATTGCTGACTGCTGAGATATTTCTTCCATTGCTGACGCTGTCTAAGAGACACTCTGGGATGCTATCATAACTGAACATTTTATACAATGTGACTGGAATATTACTGCAGACTGCTTTGCTGAAAGGTCAAGATTTTGAATTTGTCAATGCTATAATGTGATTGGAATGTAACTGATTTCTGTATAACCACTTATCCTTATAATAAGACATTGCATGATTGGAATTTGATTAGGAAACATTTGCAAGGGTTTAAGGGAAACATTTCATTAGATATTGATCAGCTTAAAAAGGATATTTTCTATACATTCAAAGACAAGCTTGAGGCTTCTCCTGGCTCTGATGTGATTAAGCAATTGAGGAGTAGCATGGAAGGGTTGGACCCGCGAGCTTGGGGGCAAAGTACTTCACATAGCTTAAGTTCCAGTCTGACTGTGTTTTTTATCATAATTGTGATGCTTGCAGTCTCATGTCACTTCTATAGGAAGCTAATAGATATGAAAAGAGACCATGTTGCCTCCGTGACACTATTGAATCTTAAACATAATGCAGAGAGGGGAAATGTGGGATACTAGCACCAAGGGAAATAATACTGGGACTTATTCCCTGACTGGTACAGAGGGAATCTGGGAGACTAATGTTCCATGGCTGGAAGACCACCACTCTGTTAGTTGGAGATATACTCCAAGTTCATGTTCCTGCGGTAATCTATCATTTCCACAGATTCTCCCTTAAAGCTGTGCTGCCTTAAAGTGAGCGCATGGCTGATACATTCTCCCTATAGAAGCAGACATTCCTATTTGGCTCTATTTCTTCCCACCGCAGTATCCAATCTCTCTCATACCTTCCTCCAATAACAGATGGGAATAAGGGGACTTTACCCCCAGTGCCTGGATTCTAAATGTTTCTATCAAGCCTGAATTTTTGGCTATATTAATTGGATCATGAAGTTTTGCCTTTACAGCTTTAAATGTATAGAAAATGATTTAAAAACACGTCAGTCACGCCCACCACAGGTTTCCCGCTCCTAAAACTCACTTCCGTGCAAAAAGACACCTGAGTGGCAGGCGGGTTGGGCCGCCCGCGTAGACTCCACGGCGCCAACGCCGCTCTCCGCTGAGGCGCCCTCAGGAGGCGCCCGAACGCGCCCCGCCCCGCCCCCCCCCTGTTGGGGACGTCCGGCAGAGCCTCAGCAAGGCATCCCGAGGGCGGCCAGGCTCGGGCTCGTTCTTCGAGCCGGCAGGAAGCGCAGCACTGGCGCCGGAGCCTCCGGCCGGGATCTCCAAGAGCTAGCCGCCGCGACCCGCCGCGACCCCCCGCCCTCGGCCGCCCTCAGCCGCGCCGCATCCGGGTCCGCTGCCGCTCTCACCTGCGCGGCACCCCGCCCCGCGCAGTGCGCTCCGGATCCGTGTGCCGTCAGTAGCCCCAGCCGCCGCGACCGCCCCGCGCGGTCACCTCCCGCCTGCCCGGCGCCGCACTGCGCCCGCCCGCCGCCCGCCGCCCACGGCCAGGGCCCGTTCAGCCGCCTCCGCCGCCCGGACCGGCGGAGCACGTGCGCCCGCGCCTCCCAGCGAGCTGCACGGCCGGCCGGGGCCTCCAGCTGCCTTTCTGGAGCCTCTCCTGGAGGGTCCTGAGGGACCGCAGAGCCCCCGGACCCCTGCCTTCTGGAGCGGCCCGCAGCCGCCTCGCGGGGACCCCTCTGCCTCGGCGTTCCCTCGCAGCCCTTCGCCCCACTTGTGCCCCGCGGCGCCGCAGACCCCAGAACCCCCTTCCTGAGCGTAGGAGTGCGGGGATGTTGCCCCGCACCGTCGATGGCCGTTGAAAGGCTGAAGTTCCCACTTCCAAGTTCAAGAATATTCTGTGTGTTCATTTTTGTGATAACAGCTAACACTTGGCTGCAGTTTCATCGGTTAACCAATTCTTTTCGTATTCTGCTCGCCTGTTCGCTTTTGTCTCAACCAGGAAATGTCACGCCCCTCATTCTTGGATCACAGTTGAATTTTTTATTGATTATAAACCCTAATGTCGACTTACTGTAAAGCACCTGTACGAGGAAGCTTCAAAAATTCATGGGAAATTATCTTCTCTTTTCATTCCTTTCTCCCACGATCTTTCCGAAGCTCCCGCGTGTTGTGATGCCAGTGTACAATTAGTAAAGCCACTCTGGCAAATAATTCAGTAGTCTGGGATATAATTTAGAACTATATGCTATGCAAAGCAAAGGTGGCAAAACAATCCAGTGGTAAAGGAATACTTTGGTTAATCAGTGGTTGAATTGGCTGAATTTACAAGAAATCAAAGGAAGGAGCATACTACATTCAAAAATAAACTCCAGGAGGATTAGAGCGATAAAATATTCAAAGCATTAAAAACTTAGAGGGATTTATTTTCGAGGGTAGCAATTTAGCTTTAGTGAGGTGGAAACTTTAAGCAAGACACGAAGGTTCATGTCTTTAAAGGAAAGATAAAGCTATTTGACTATATACAGATGTTTTTACCTTTTAGCATGGTATCACAATGACAAGAAAAGTGTTTTAAAAGAACAATTGGCTATGCAAAACGCATGGCAATCTAACATAAAGTTTCTATAAATTATTTTTCCAGACAAATTGCTCGGTTCTATATGTTTTTAATACAGGCAATGCATACACACAGACAACTAACAGAAGAGAGGTTCATAAGCATGATTCATAAACATTGAAAAGATGCCTAATGTCATTGAAAGCCCTGGAAACATAAAGGGTTGAGATATAAATATTAAAGTCATTGGGAGCATGAGAGATAGAAGAGATATTACAATAATGCAGTCACACACATATCATGGTAGCATTGCTCACCTCAGCCCCACTTGGTGGTCCACATGGAGAGAGGGGGAAGGGAAGGAGGACAAGGGGAATTGGAAACGGGAGGGTAAAGACATACATCACAGGAAGGACTTGGACTATGTTATACAGCAGTGAGAAGGGGTGGTCTAGGGGCATACATGCAATAGGAAGAGGAGGGATTGGGGGTATACAGGTGACAAAATGGGCGGATCCTACATTTAGAATGGCAGCTTAACTTTGACCTGTTTTCTGGATCTCCATATGAACCATTATCAGTAGGGTGTGAACTCCACCTACTGGAACCAAGCTAATGGTTCCAAGTTTTAGAGAAAAGCAATCCATTGTCTCCACCAGCAGGGAGCAGAGACTGCAGTCTGGCAGCATTGCCTTGAGGGACCTTGCAAGCATCTGGCCCACACACATTATCCCTCTAGTAGGAATCAACCCAGTTAACTTACATTGGGGCTTTTAATCTCCAGACTATATATTTTTATTGGAGTAGAAAGCCTCATCTTTCTTCCCTGGAGCTGGCTGGTGGTTTTGAAGAGTGAAACCTTGTGGTTAACCGCCCAACCCATAACCTTCTATGTCACTAGAGCTCCATGACTCTGAACTAGCAACGTAAAATGCTTTGCCCTCAGGCAGAGTTTGTTTGCTTCCACCCACTCCTCTGGCCAGCCTGGTGAGGAGTAGTCTAGCCCTCAAGAACTTGCCTGAGTATGCCCTTGATGGGAATTGGGGTACTGAGGTTGCACGTTCATGCCCTGACCAAGATGGTTGGAGGGCCCTGAACCAGTCCTGTAAACTTTTCTAATCTGCAATAATGTATTTACTCCAATCATGGTCCCTTTCCCATTTCTGTAGTCACATTTCCAACTGTGATGGTCTGATCTGCTGGGAACTTGACTTTTAAAGGGGCTTCCTTTGTTTTCCATGTGACCGAGCTGTTGTGAATCCTTCAGTCCCCATTATGGCCTCATGCTTACGGTCTCCCTCAACCAGATGATTTGTTTTTTCTGGACTTTGTCCCATTCAAGATTTAACAAGGGGGTCTCTGTAAATTATATTTGAACTTCGAGTCTTCTCCCTGATCTAAAACAATGCACACAAAAATATATACCAATTCGATCATTTCTACATGTACAATTTGCTAACATTCATTATATTTCTGAAATTATGTAGCCATTCTCACTGTCCTTTTCCAATTCCAAATTTCCATCACACACATAAGCTCACTGCCCCTTAAACTTTTCACCTAACCTTCCAAGTTCCTGTGTCAATCTGATCACAGACAGATTATTCTTTAAAAGAGCACAATGTCTAAAGCAGATCTTCTTCACTGATTCAGCTTTTGGTTGGCTTTAAAAAGACTTTACAAAAATCAAATCTGCTGCTATCAAGTTAATGCTGACTCATAGTGAATACCCCCTATGGGCTTCTGAGACTGTAACTGTTTACAGGAGTAGAAAGGCCCACCTTTCTCCTGCAGAGCGGCTGGTAGTTTCAAACTGCTGAGCTTGTGGATCGCAGCCCAACATGAGTGCCCAGCAAAGAGCACCCAGAGAAACTGAGCCCCACATCCTTAAGCCACATGAGCCATGGAGTCGGGCAGAGTTGAGATGCAGTCCTCCCCAAAGCCTTCAGAAACAACAAGAAGCCTTCAGAGACATCAAGAAGGATCACTAACTCTTTTGGTAGCCAAAAGAACGATCAGCCCCATAGTCAAGAGGCAGGACAAGTATCAGTGGCTCTGGCCAGACTGGAGGGGCTCACTCAAGGCCATTCCAGGCCAGGGCCAGGTACCTGTGTCTGGCTTCGAGTACTCCAGGCACAGAATCTCTGACTCATGGGCCTCCACCTTCAGCATTTCACTCAGGAACTGCAATTCGTAGACCCTGCAAAATGAGAAGAGAGGAGAGCCCGTTCAGTGCCAGGCAGCGGGGGGAAAGAATCATCACCCACCCCCTTCCACCTTTTCCTCTCCATCAAGAGCTGTTTTACTTTACCTTTTGGGTGGAACCTTTAGAAAAATGAGTCAAGATATGTCACATTCAACTCTCTCACCTGGTCTCCCTTCGTATTAATGTTTTATGCACTACAGTACACAGTGATAAGGACCACGGAGGTCACACTGGAACAACATTATTAGACTTTATTTAAATGTCACCAGCGGGGGTTGCTCTGAGTTGGAATCAACCCAATGCCAATGAGTTTGTTTGTTTATCCCACGAATGTACTTCTTCTGCTCCAGGATCCCAGGAGCCCCCACGGCACATGGGTGTCATCTGTCCCAGTCTAGAACGGCTTTCAGTCTTTGCTTGTCTTTCCTACCCTGACACCTGGGAGAGTGTGATAAGTTACTCTGGCAGGTGTACCTCAAATGAAGGTTGCCTGATGTTTCCTCATGACTATCCTAAGTTCCTTATACATTTGGGTCAAGAATACCAGACACAATGCTAGGAGGAGGCTGCATGGAAAAACAGAACTAAAAGAAACTTTCCATCAACGTTGGTTGTTGTTGTTCAACATTTTATTGGGAGTTCTTAAGAGTCATAACATTTTCTGGGAACATTTTGAAACCTCTCAGTGTACCCTCTCACCAGATTCATGCTGCTGCCACGGGATGTTAACCTTAATGACTTGGCTAAGGGTGGGTTTTGCCGTTTCTTCATTGTCAAGTTAGTATCTTTCCCTTGGAGATAATAAATTTTGTCCCCACCCCTTTTCAGCTAAACCCTCCTGAACCTCTGTCCTTGGGGGCCTAAAGTTCCCCCATCCTGTCCCCTGGAGGCAACGGCTTGTCCCATAGCAAGCAAGTCATAATGATTAGCTCTTGTCTTTAACAAGTAAAGGAATATACATTAACCAAGCACCTAGTAAGTACTAGGCATTCTAAATCTCCCACTTACATTGTCTCCTGTTCGTAAAAATCAAATGCATGAGGTATGTCATTTCACAATTGCAGAAACTAAGGTTTGGTCAAGTTCAGGAACATGTCCAAAGAGGCCAAGCTAAGACTGCACAGGGGCATACTGAAAAACGTCTGAGATGAGTCAGCACTAAAATCCCCTCCCATCCTCAGAGCCAATTAACAGATACGAAGGGACCCAGGGGCACAGCTTGGGGAGCAAGGGTGCTGGAGGAAACAAATTCCACACTTGAGGAACCCCAGCTCCTAATGGTAGGCCAGGAAACACGGTCAGTCTCAGCAGACCTGGCCCACGTACCTCTACACTCCAGACGCAGGAGGAATGATAGAGAGCTGAATACACCTTGCCCACTTTCTTGGGGTCCTTCACATCCCAGACATAAGTACTATGGTCATTGTACACACAAGACAGCCACGGATTTGCAGGATCAAAGGTCAAGGTGATGGTGTCCCGATACTTCGCATTGGCCACTCCAGCGAAAAGGCGACTGAGGAAAGAGGGGGTCAGGGTGTCCAGGGCAGACAGGGCAAACTGGTGAGTTAGCGCTAATGAAAAGGGGCACTAAAGGGAGGAGCAGCAGGTTGGCCAGCAGTCACTGGAGAAAGAACGCAGCGGCTGGCCTGGCATTCCTTGCCATGGGGCTCTGCAAAAGAACACAAGCTATTTCATAGCCCCCAACATCAGGCGGGGACAGTGTGTGGCCGTGATGCAGCCAAGCAGATGCCAGGCCCTTCTAGACTCACGTCAGAGGAAAAGGAAGGGCACTGTGCAAACCAGTCATGGTCATATATCATTTCCTGCCATTTGCAGATTTAGCCCACTCCTTCCCTGAATGAGAAATTAATATACCCAACTGCAGAACTGCCCCGCTTCCTGACAGCACTGAAACCAGAGCAAAACTTCACTTCCTGCAATCACCCAACCCAAGGCCCGAGGCTACAATAAGACCCTCCTACCTTAGCTGCTACCCAGGACCACCCTGAGGGAGAAAGGCCTGCTCCGTCAGGTTTCCAGCCTCTCTCAGAAACCCTAAGGAACTGCCCGTCTGTCCTAGCTGTGGTGTTTACAGGACAATGCATTACCACACTGCAGACTCAGATTACCACGGTTGCCCACAGTGAGCAACAAATGCTAAAAGACCCACCTGTGCTTGACTGCAAGGGTCTTCCCAGAGGTCTATGTGTGCCCTCCTCTCCTTGCAGCATGCCAGGGACGGCCTGGCACAGAGTGGGGCTCTGACAGGACTCAGGGGCCCACCCGCACCGCTCACCTGGCCTCTGTGATGCTGGCAATGTCTGTCCCCAGGGCATGGGGCCGGGGCAGCGTGCTGAGGAAGTGCAGGTTGAAGGGGTTGAAAAGGCACACGGTACCGTCAGCACAGCTGCAGAAGATGTAGTCTTGGCTCACCGAGATGCAGTGGGCCACTGTGGTCTGTGAGCACAGAAGCCACAGTCAGCAAGGGCGTCTGTCCACTCCTTCACCGGACACCTCAACAGCCATGAGCCAAGAGGCAAGGACAAGCGCAAGGCAGGCCAGCTGCCCTGGGCAGAGCCCCTCAATGCCCCTCCCTCTAACAGCAGCTGGCCAGAGGGCCCACAGCCCCGTGCAATTAGGGGGAAGGAGTCAGCAAGCCTTATAAGGCACCTGAGGTTTGGGCAAAGACACACCCAGAAAAGGCCGGCCCAGAGAAAGGCAGCAGAGGCAGCGGACAGGGCCAGCACACTTACTGTGATGCTGTCTGTGTGCTGAGCAGAAGAGGAAAGCAGAGGAAGAGGCAGAGACAGAGAGGGCGAGCAAGCAGAGAGGTTCCCAAACACCTTCCTCCGCCTGGGGCCTCCCCCAGCGTGCATGCAGACTCAGGTGCCCTGGAGCCCGGAGGTGACAGACGGGAGGGTGCCGACAAAGCATTCACTTACACTCAGCTCCACCCACTTGTCCAACAGTCTCCGGGTCACTGAACTCGCACAGCGGCCCTGAGGATGTGATACAGAAGGTGCTGTCAGTCTTCTTCCCGCGGCCACAGGCTACATCAGTGAACAGTTTGTTCCGCAGGTTCCCCCAGCAGCCCGGAGCGGCCCAGCAGGGGTACAGTGGCATTCACCTGTGGAGACCCACCACAGGTGCCACCCACACACCCTGCAGGCTACCCCCTGGAAAGCAGGCCCTGGGGAGGGAGGGAGAAGGCTTCCCTTGCATATTGACATAGCACCTGGCCCAGCTGAGACTTCCAAGGGGCTTTTGAGCATGCAGAAGGGGGCGCAGGTGGAACATATCTGGGCAGACCCCACCCTAGTGGCTACTTGCTGCCTCACCTTTGAGGTCTTGCTGTCATCGAAGTACCAGAACTTGATGTGCCGGTTGCCTGCAGTGACAAAGTAGCTGCAGTCCTCAGAGAAGGATACTGCTGTCACCTGACTGGACACCTTGTTGGAAGCCACTACAATGTTTTTCTGGAGAGAAAGTCAAGGGAAATCAAGGCTCTGCTTCTAGGAGCTGAGGGAAAAGAAACTTACACACTGAAGGTTAGACAAGCTGTGAACTTGACCTCTCCTTCTGCCCCTTCTTCAGCATCCTAGATACCCAGTTGCTCCTTTCTGCTCAGAGTTCTCTAGAAAGGGACTGAGGCCAGCAGGCGGAAGTAAAGGCCACCGGTCAGCAGTTTCTTGGCTCCCCTCCCGGCCCCGCCTGTCCTGAGGCCAGCAGCCCACTCACCTTCCAGGCCCAGACATTGACGATCATGTCATGCTGGTAGCCCACTGAGACAATGTACTTGGCACTGGATGAGAAGGCCACACATGCCATGCCATACTTATGCTCCTGAAGCTCCGCCACCAGGCTGCGCTCCGACACGTCCCATACCCGCACAGCAGGCATGTGTCCACTCTGCAGGGACCGAAGACCCCGAAGTAAAGGCCAGAGGCTATCAAAAGAGATAGTGTCTGCGGTCTTAAAGGCTTGAAGGTGAGCAAACGGCCATCTGGCTCAGAAGCAAAAAAGCCCACATGGAATAAGCACACCAGCCTGTGCGATCACAAGGTGCCAAAGGGACCAGGTATAAGGCATTATGCAATATATATATATATATATATATATATATATATATATATATATATGGTATAAGGCATTATGTGGGGTCCCGTGGTGCTGACCCACACGGCGTCACCGTGAGTTGGAATGGACTCCTCAGAAACGGGTTTAGTAAGCAGCACAAAGAGGAAACTCCTTGGTGAACTGGAGGACACGGTAGCTGAAACCATGGGCTCCAACATACTACCCCCTGAGGCTGGCAAAGGACCGGGCAGTGCTGCCTTGTGTTGCAAAGAAGGTCCCTGTGATGTCAGAATGACTGGACAGCACTAACAACAACAAAGGATGTCAGGCCCCTTCACTTCCCCAGACCACTGACCAGGTTCAAAGACCCGCATGCGAGTATAGTTTCACAGTTAGACGTGTTTAGAAAAAATGTTTGCAAAAGTAAAATCTTGGTTTACATTTTACAGAGCATGCACAATTAGTAGAACTCTTAAGGTCCACCGGAACCTGTTTAGGGTCCCCTCCACTTGCTCACCACCGATAAGTCGATTCTGACTCATATTGATCCTACAGGAGAGGTTAAAATTTCCCCTGTGGGTATTTCTGAAACTGTAGCTCCTTATGGGAATAGAAAGCCTCCTCTTTCTCTGCAGCTGGTGGGTTCAAACTGCCAACCTTGTCTTTAGCAGCTCAGGACTGACTTGTATCTCTATGAAACCAAAATCTACCTCACTGCCAGGGAGGTGATGCTGACTCATAGTGACCCTATGAGGCAGAGTAGATCTGTCCCTGTGAGTTTCTGAGACTGTAACTCTTTATAGGAGTAGACAGACTCTTCTTCCCACGGAGTGGCTGGTGGTTTCAAAGTGCTGACTTTGGTGTTAGCAGCCCAACATGCAAACACTATGCCACCAAAGCTACTTTTGTACCCCTATAAGTAGATAAATATTTCTCTTATATCTGTGTTTCAACCAAAGGCATGGCTATAAAGGAAAAAAGGCCATGAGTGTCAAGAATGATTTGAAAATGTGGAGTTCTTTTGGGAAAGGATATATATATACTTGTGTAAATAAATAGAATTCTGACGGCAAGAGTGGTCAGGAGTTGGACTGTTAATCTCAAGGTCAGCAGTTTGAATGACCAACCGCTCCTCTGGAGAAAGAGGAGATTTTCTACTCCTCTAAAGAATCACAGTCTCAGAAACCCACGGGGGCCATTTTACTCAGTCCCATGGGCCTGTGAGTTGGAATGGACTTGATGGCAGTGAGGGCATGTAAATATGCAAACACCCACCTCGGACTTAGGATTTGACCTGCTCCCTCAGCCCCGTGAGCATCTACAGCCATGGACTTGGCCTTCTGTGAAGAACCCATTAGTGCACCACCACAAAGAGAATGAGTTTCCTCTGTGTCAGTCCATTACCCTGCCAACGTTCAGGATGGAGCCAACACCCTTGGTCTCCCAGAGAAATTGGCTCAACATACCCCTGATGTGGTTGCATGACATAGGACACTCATGCAATGCACTGCATGTGCTCTATTTAATGCACTATCACCAACAAGTCTACATGGGTGGTAACTCTGAAAACCTTGCCCAAACAGCTGGCTTCACCAAAGTATATGGAGTCATGTGGAGTCGTCGACCAGTTCGACTCTGCACTGGCTGTACGTTGGCATTGCCAAGGGGGCTTTCTCACTGACCGTGACCTGAATCCTGCTTCCACTAAGTCTTGCTTCATTGGTCTGGGATGGCGCCAGGCCAATGGGAGGCTTGAAAGCTCCTAAGGGATTCCAAAGTATGACCAAGGGTGAACACTACTGCTTTTGGCCATCACATCCGGGAAGGCCCTTGGGACTTTGCCACTCAAAGTATGATAGGTCAAGGAACCAGCAACATCAGCATTAGCTTCTCCCATGCTAATGCCATCGAGTTGATGCTGACTCATAGTGACCCTACAGGACAGGGTAGAACTGCCCTTGTGGGTTTCCCAGACTGTCACTCTTGCCCGGAGTCTACAGCCTCATATTTCTCCCAAGGAGTGGCTGGTGGTTTAGGACTACTGTCCTTGTGGTTAACAGCCCAAGAGTACCAGGGCCTCTAGAACTGCTGGATCCTAGACCCCCCACCCTGAACCCACAAAATCAGAATCTGCCCCCCAGCCCGATTTCCAGGAACCTGGGTAAGTGCATGCATGTGAAAGTTTAAGAAATACTTCCTTAGAAACCATTACTTTCCAGAACAAACTCCTCCTGCCAGAGGTGCATAAATGGAAGCCCATTAGGCCATGCTCGCCTAGAAGCAATTTGAGGTCTCAGTGCTCCTATATCCTGGCTGTCATCCAGATTTCCTTATTCTCACCTGGACTGTTGTCACTGCAGCAGGTATTGGTGAGTCCTCAGCACGAACAGCCCCAAATTAGGTCTAGAGACACAGCTCCCATTTCAGAGTAGTACAATCCACAGTTTACTGTAGAGTTTCTGGCTTTTACTGGCTTGGGGTAGGGTCTAGTGGGAAATGCATCTTAGCAAGAGCCATTATGTATTCTGGATGTGCACAATGAGTTTGTCTTGAGGCATATTTATGTCTGATGTTGTTATGTATTCTCTTTCTATCCCATGCAACGTTATTTTTTTTGAAAATTTATATTTGCTTTTAATTACCCAGACATATAAGTGATTTATAGCTAGGTCTGATCGATTGGAATCAGATGACCACGCCTGGATTAACCATGGGTCCTGGTGACCATTAGGCACTTCTTTCCATAGTCCAAGTGCCCGTTAGTTAACCTAGATAGTCAAAGTGCCTGCTAGGTAACCTAAATAGTCCAAGTGCCCGCTAGGGAACCTACATAGTCCAAGTGCCCGCTAGGTAACCTATATAGTCCAAATGCCCGCTAGGGACCCTAATAGTCCAAGTGCCCGCTAGTTAACCTAGATAGTCCAAGAGCTCGCTAGTTAACCTACATAGTCCAAATGCCCGCTAGGTAACCTAGACAGTTCAAGTGACCACTAGGTTACCTACATAGTCCAAGTGCCCGATAGGGAATCTACATAGTCCAAGTGCCCGCTAGTTAACATAGATAGTCCAAGTACCCGCTAGGAAACGTACATAGTCCAAGTGCCTGCTAGGTAACCTAGATAGTCCAAGTGCCCGCTAGTTAACCTACATAGTCCAAGTGCCTGCTAGGTAACCTAGATAGTCCAAGTGCCCAATAGTAAACCTACATAGTCCAAGTTCCCCCTAGGTAACCTAGATAGTCCCAAGGCCCGCTAGGTAACCTACATTGTCCTAGTGCCCCTTAGTTAACCTACATTCTCCAAGTGAACGATAGGGAACCTACATAGTCCAAGTGTCCGCTAGGTAACCTACATAGTCCAAAGCCCGCTAGTTAACCTACATAGTCCAAGTGCCCGTTAGGTAACCCAGATAGTCCTAATGCCCGCTAGGGAACCCACATAGTCCAAGTGCCCGCTAGGGAACTTACATAGTCCAAGGGCCCGCTAGGGAACCTACATAGTCCAAGTGCCCGTTAGTTAACCTAGATAGCCCAAGTACCGGCTAGGTAACCTAGATAGTCCAACAGCCCGGTAGGTAACCAACATACTCCAAGTAACCGCTAGGTAACGTAGATAGTTCAAGTGCTAGCTAGGTAACCTAGATAGTCAAAGTGCCCGCTAGATAACCTACAAAGTCTAATTGCCCGCTAGGTAATCTATATAGTCCAAATTCCCGCTAGGGAGCCTACATAATCCAAATGCCCGCTAGGTAACCTAGATAGTCCAAGGGCCCGCTAGGTAACCTACATAGTCCTGGTGCCCCTAGTTAACCTACATTCTCCAAGTGCCCGATAGGTAACCTACATAGTCCTAGTGCCCCTAGTTAACCTACATTCTCCAAGTGCCCGATAGGGAACCTATATAGTCCAAGTGCCCGCTAGGTAACTTACATAGTCCAAATACCCTCTAGTTAACCTACATAGTCCAACAGCCCGATAGGGAACCAACATAATCCAAGTGCCCGGTAGGGAACCTACATAGTCCAAGTGCCAGTTAGGTAACCTAGATAGTCCAAATGCCCGCCAGGAAACCCACATAGTCCATGTGCCCGCTAGGGAACTTACATAGTCCAAGGGCCCGCTAGGGAGCCTACATAGTCCACGTGCCCGCTAGGTAACCTAGATAATCCAACAGCCCGCTAGGTAACCTACATACTCCAAGAACCCGCTAGGCAACGTAGATAGTTCAAGTGCCAGCTAGGTAACCTAGATAGTCCAAGTGCCCGCTAGTTAACCTAAGTAGTCCAAATGTCCGATAGGGATCCTACATAGTCCACGTGCCCGCTAGGTAACCTACATAGTCCAAGTGCCCGTTCGTTAACCTAGATAGTCCAAGTGCCCTCTAGGTAACCTAGACTGTCCAAGTGCCCGCTAGGTTACCTACATAGTCCAAGGGCCCGCTAGGTAACCTAGATAGTCCAAGTGCCCGCTAGGTAACCTAGATAGTCCAAGTGCCCGCTAGGTAACTTAGAGTCCAACTGCTCACTAGTTAACCTACATAGTCCAAGTGCCTGCTATGTAACCTAGATAGTCAAAGTGCCCGTTAGGTAACCTAGATAATCCAAGTGCCCGCTAGGTAACTTACATTGTACAAGTTCCCACTAGGTAACCTAGATAGTCCAAGTGCCCGTTACCTAACCTTTATAGTCCAAGTGCCCGCTAGGCAACCTACATATTCCAAGAGCCCGTTCGTTAACCTAGAAGTCCAAGTGCCCGCTAGGAAACCTAGACCGTCCAAGTGCCCGCTAGGTTACCTGCATATTCCAAGTGTCCGTTCGTTAACCTAGATAGTCCAAGTGCCCACTAGGTAAGCTACATAGTCAAAGTGCCCGCTAGGTAACCTATATAGTCCAAGTGCCCGCTAGGTAACCTACATAGTCCAAGAGCTCAGTTGTTAACTTTGATAGTCCAAGTGCCCGCTAGTTAACCTAGATAGTCCAAGTGTCCTCTAGTTAACCTACATAGTCCAAGTGCCCGCTAGGTAACCTAGATAGTCCAAGTGCCCGCTATGTAACCTAGATAGTCCAAGGGCACGCTAAGGAACCTACATAGTCCAAGTGCACGCTAGTTAACCTAGATAGTCCATGTGCCCGCTAGTTAACCTAGATAGTCCAAGTGCCTGCTAGGTAACCTACATAGTGCAAGTGTCCGCTAGTTAACCTACATATTCCAAGTGCCCGCTAGTTAAAATAGACAGTCCAAGTGCCCGCTAGGGAACTTACATAGTCCAAGTGCCCACTAGGTAACCTAGATAGAGCAAGTGCCCGCTAGTTAACCTAGATAGTTCAGTTACCCGCTAGGTAACCTAGATCGTCCAAGGGCCCCCTAGTTAGCCTACATACTCCAAGTGCCCGCTAGGTAACCTACATAATCTAAGTGCCCGTTAGCTAACCTTGATAGTCCAAGGGCCTGCTAGTTGACCTACATAGTCTAAGTGCCAGCTAGGTAACCTAGACTGTCCAAGTGCCCGCTAGGTTACCTACATAGTCTAAGTGCCCGTTCGTTAACCTAGATAGTCCAAGTGCCCGCTATGTAACCTAGATAGTCCAAGTTCCCGCTAGGTAACCTATATAGTCCAAATACCCGCTAGGGAACCTACATAGTCCAAGTGCCCGGTAGGGAACTTACATAGTCCAAGGGCCCGCTAGGGGACCTACACAGTCCAAGTGCCCGTTAGTTAACCTAGATAGTCCAAGTGCCCGCTAGGTAACCTAGATAGTCCAACAGCCAGCTAGGTAACCTACATACTCCAAGAACCCGCTATAACGTAGATAGTTCACGTGCCAGCTAGGTAACCTAGATAGTCCATGTGCCGCTAGGTAACCTACAAAGTCAAAATGCCCGCTAGGTTATCTATATAGTCCAAATGCCCGCTAGTGAATCTACATAGTCCAAGGGCCCGCTAGTTAACGTAGATAGTCCAAGTGTTGCTAGTTAATCTACATAGTCCAAGGGCCCGCTAGTTAACCTACATAGTCCAAGTACCCGCTAAGAAACCTAGATAGTCCAAGTGCACGCTAGTTAACCTAGATAGTCCAAGTGACCTCTAGTTAACCTAGATCGTCCAAGTGCCCGCTAAGAAACCTAGATAGTTCAAGTGCCCGTTACCTAACCTAGAGAGTCCAATTGCCTGCTATGCAACATACATAGTCCAAGTGCCCGTTCGTTAACCTAGAAGTCCAAGTGCCGCTAGGTAACCTAGACTCTCCAAGTGCCCGCTAGGTTACCTACATAGTCCAAATGCCCGTTCGGAAACCTAGATAGTGCAAGTGCCCGGTAGTTAACCTACATAGTCCAAGTGCCCGCTAGGTAACCTAGATAGTCCAAGGGCCCGCTATTTAACCTACATAGTCCAAGAGCCCGGTAGTTAACTTACCTAGTTCAAGTGTCCGTAGGGAACATACAGAGTCAAAGTGCCCACTAGGGAACCTACATAGTCCAAGTGCACGCTAGTTAACCTAGATAGTCCAAGTGCCCGCTAGTTAACCTAGATAGTCCAAGTGCCTGCTAGGTAACCTACATAGTGCAAGTGTCCGCTAGTTAACGTACATATTCCAAGTGCCCGCTAGTTAACATAGATAGTCCAAGTGCCCGCTAGGGAACGTACATAATCCAAGTTCCCGCTAGGTAACCTAGATAGTCCAAGTGCGCGCTATGGTATGTACATAGTCCAAGTGCCTGCTAGGAAACCTAGATAGTCCAAGAGCCCGCTAGTTAGCCTACATAGTCCAAGGGCCCGCTAGTTAACCTACATAGTCCAAGGTCTGCTAGTTAACCTAGATAGTCAAAGTGCCCGCTAGGTAACCTAGACAGTCCAAGTGCCCGTTAGGTTACCTACATAGTCCAAGTGACCGTTCGTTAACCTAGATAGTCCAAGTTTGTTGGCCTTTAAGAGTGTTTTCCAGTCCAGTCTGGTGGTGTACCAAGTACTGGCCCCAAAGTCATCCTTTGGCATTCCCTGGGGACCTTGATGCTTCGTTTTCTTGCTCTTCTGCTGTACCCCCTTAGTGTTATGCCTCGGTGTGGCAGGATTAGTTCGGGCGCATTTCCCACACTGTGTCTTCAGTGTTGTCCCCTCTAAGGCTATGGGTCTTTGAGGGGTGTCTTGTCTCATCGTGGGGCTGGCCATGTGGTCTTCTATGTGGACTGGATTCTCTGAGTGGGAACATCATCCTCAAGTCCTGGTGTGCCAGGATGTGCTCCACACTCCCCTCCTCCCCCTTCATCTGCTCCATGTGCTCCAATCAGATATGTCCCTCTCTCAGAGCTGCAGATTCACTGCCACCTTCTGAAATAAAATATTTGGCATGGGAAGGGGAGTTGGGTGGGAGGATCTGCTCAGATCATTTGATGGTTCAGGATAGATTGACTGTTCGGCTGGGGACAGGTATGTGGGGCTTAGGGCTCTGGCTCCCAACACTGATTGTGAATATGTCTTTGTTGTTAACCAGTTGTGTGCCTGTGGGTCAACACCTGTGTCTTTTTGAGTGAGTTTTCTCATCTGCATAGTAAAGGTAATCCATTATCCAGACTCCCATGTCACCAATTGATTGAGAGGCACTAACCAGAGCCTGATTGAAATAGTGTGTACCTGTCAGGCATGTTCTAAAAACACCTTAAAAGTCGTAAAAACACTATAAATGCCTTAAAAACCCTAAAACGTCTAAAATATTTCTAAAATGCTAAGACCACCCCTAAAGACTCTCTAAAACATCTTAAGACCATTAAATACATGGTAAAAGCCTTTCTAAAACACCCTAATGCACCATAAGTCTTAAAAAAAACTCCTTACGTCCCAAAAACATAATAAATGCCCTAATATTATGCAAATGCCTTAAAACGCAAAATAAAGAACACGTGAAGCCCTAAAAACACGCTAAAAGTCTTTTAAAACCCCAAGAACATCCCTACAAAGCAACCCGAAGCACTATAAAACCCTGTAAAAGTCCAACAACCTAATAGACATGAATTCACCATGAAAGCAAAAAATAATCCAACAAAACCCTAAAGCCCTGAAAACCAAAACCTAATCCCCCCAAACACTCTAAGGCCTTAAGAAGCACCCTAAAATTTTAACAAAACACTAAAAGCCATAAAAACACATATAAGCCTAATAAACACCCTTAAACACTAAAATCACCCTAAAAGCCTTAAAATGTCTGAAAAGCCATAATATTCCCTAAAATTCAAATAACACTCTGAAGCCACAAATAACACACTAAATGCCTCCCAAAACATGTGGAACTTCCAAATCATATCCCTAGAAGATTCCCAAACCATGAACTTCCAAAACCACATAAATGCCCTGAAGACAACATGAAAGCCCCAACAAAACATAAAATGCTGGGGAAAAACACATAAAATATTTTAAAATACCCTAAAATCTCTAAGAAACCCTGTAAGATCACTAAAAACACCCCTACCTGCTAAAAAATACCTATACACTCCAAAAAATCACCCCTAAATCCCTTAAAAACTCCCTTAAACCTTATAAAACACCCTTAAAGCCCAAACCACCCTAATGCGCAAAAAATTAAATGACCCCAAATGACCTTAAAGCCCTAAAAATCACATGCCACAAAAAAATCCTAAATGACCCCAAAATTCCAACTCAAAGCCAGCCTACAAGTCTTTTATGAGAACAGTTTTATCTTTCTACCAAGGAGAAGTTTGTAGGTTCAACCCCTGACCTATGCCCTTACCATATGAAGTTAGTAATCAGTGTTTTTGCAATTCTTTGAAGAAAGATGAGGGTAATTTTATCAGGAGTGAATTAAACTTGTCTAGTGCCTTGAGTAGAACTGATAACTGTACTACATTGAGTCGTCTGGTCAAGGAGCATGGGATATTATCCCATTTGCTGAGGTCACTCTTGATTTCTTGTAATTTCTGTAGTTTTCCTCATATAAATCTGTTGTTTTTTTATTCAAGTATAGATATAGATATTTTCATTTACGCTTGGCTATTGTAAATGGTACTACCTGAAAATGTGTATTTCATTAATTATTATTTCTTCATCTATTTCTTAATCCTTCGAAATATTATCAGTTTGTTGTGGTAGATAAACATTAGGACTTTGCATAACTTAGAAATATTACATTTCACAGAAAAATCATATTAATTATAATGTCGACAGAGCTGTAAAAGGAATGTTGCCCTGAATATCTTCAGATATGACAGCTGTTTCATTGAGAAATTAAGCCAGACAGACACAATGTGATGTAAATTTTGTTATTTTCATGTGGGTTCCTTCACTCTTCCAAAAAAATTAGTTTCATGAGCCCCTTGGGGAATGAGTTTGAGTTCAGATCAGATGTCTATTTATATATTTGAGTCCTGAAGCCCATTTGATGGACTGTTCTGTTGCTTCCAAAGTAGTCAGTCACTTCCCCACCAATTAGAGAATTTGTCCGAAGCAAAAGTAAAAGTGTGGCGTACGACATTTGACTGCACACCATCTAAAATCACACTCTCATTTGGTGTTGGCAGTTTTACTTGTATTTCAATTGTAAACTACAGTTCAGAGTTCAGGCTAGTGAAAACGTTTCAGTGGAAAAAATTTGCACACAACTACGTGCAGTTTGTGATTCTGTTGTTCCCAAGCAAGGCTATGAGGACAAAGATGCACAAGCATGGGGGGCACTGCAGACAATGTGTGAAAGTTTCCAGGAGCTCAGGGGTGGACAGCGGCTGCTAATTCTCCCGTGCTGGCAGTGAGCTATGTGGGAGGGCTTTGTGTGAGGTCCCTGTGGGGTCTCTGAGAAGTCTCCATAAAGGATGCTGAGAACTTCATATGAAGTCTCTGTGGGAGGCCTCTGAGTCTCTCTGGAAGTCTCCAAGGAAGTATGTGTGTGAGGTTTCTCTCTCGGGTATGTGTGAGTGTCCTTGTGAGATGTCTGCTGAATTGTGGGGGGTGGGGGGCAGTTGTTTCGCTGAGGTCTCTGCAGGTCTGAGTGGGCTTCCCTTTGTTTGACCTCACAGCACCATATAAGAGGACCTGGTGGCAGGGGAAAGGGAAGGGGCTTGGTCCATGCACCCCTTGCTGTTCTTTCAGGGTCTTCTCTCCATCTCCGTGCACTTACCTAGCACGAACGGTAGGGTTCAGCAGCGGGTTGTCCGGTGTCCAGCTCTTCACTCTCTCTAGGAACACACCCAAGCTACCTGCTACCCAAGAGGCCCCAGATCCAGGCTCTGCAGATCCAGAATCTGATTTTTTACTGCCACAGTCACTCCAGAGGCTGCCTTGGCACAATCAGGACTCCAGAAACAACATCATGCTGCTGTACCAGCAGTCTCTGGGGCCTATGTCCACTTCCCTCCTCCACCATTGGTGTCAGTCCCCACCCACCCCACACACACACTTGGTGTCCTGACTGAGGCATGGAGGTCAAGGCTCAGTGGATGTCTTCCTCGCCATCCTTTACTGTTTAGTTCAGTAAACAGTAAACCCTGGCCCACCAGGGGTGTTCTTTTAAGCACATGAGAATTTACTCTAGCGGATCAACTAATCATATTTTGGGGGGCCCTCCTGCCTCCTTCTATAATCTGGTGCCCAGGAAATAAAACCCTGTGTTAGAAGCACAGAGGAAACACTGACCACTATTGAACTGGTTTCCCTTATCAAGACAGGTGATGTCTAATCTCCATGCACATCCTGATTTCCCAGGAGTCTCTAGGGGAAGGGAAGGCTGCTCCCAGTTGTGACTTTCTTTGCAGCACTCAATCCTTAGAAGCCACTCTCTCCGGAGAACATTCCTAGAGCACGTGCACGCGTGTGTGTGTGTGTGTGTGTGCGTGTGTGTGAAGATCACCAGCCTAGGGTCATGTTTCCTGAGAACATTCCTAGAGTGTGCGCGTGAGTGTGTGTGTGAAAACCACCAGCCTGGGATCATGTTTCCTGAGAACATTCCTAGAGCGTGTGTGTGTGTGTGCGTGTGTGTGCGTGTGTGTGTGTGTGTATGTGAAGACCACCAGCCTGGGGTCATGTTTGCTGAGAACATTCCTAGAGCATGTATGTGTGTGTGTGCGCACGCGTGTGTGTGCATGTGAAGACCACCAGCCTGGGGTCATGTTTCGTGAGAACATTCCTAGAGCGCGGACGCGTGTGTGTATGCATGTGTGAAGCCCAAAAGCCTGGGGTCATGTTTCCTGAGTCCTGGCACCCTGTTATTGACTCATCCCCACTCTACCCCACCCTGGCTATCAACTCATCCTTCCCCCAGTCAGGAGATGGAAATCAAGTAAAATAACAGTTTGTCGCCCCACTAAAGATAGTATTGAGAAAGTAACCTTCCCTGCTTGAAAGCTGTGCCTTTGCTATACAACCCAGTGCTCTCTGTAGGAGATAAAGTTCTGCTGTGGGGGCAGCTAGCTAAAGCTGGGGTGAAGCACCTGGCCGATTCCCCTTTGTAAGCCTGTGTTAGCTCCGCTTGTGTCTTGCATCATTTCTGGGGATCCTCATGCTCTTTGGCCCCCTTTGCTACGTCCAACGCTTCATATTCTTCTTCACTGTATCCTTCCCTACCCTGTGTCCATGGTGCCTAACCATTAGTGGTTATTACACAGACGCTCATCCTGTACCACTCAGCCTAAGCTGTTGCTCCTTCTCCGGGTTTATATACAGAGGAAGGCATGTGAGCTGTGAACCGGATTTTCCCTTGGTGCAGTGGGTGAGCAGAGTCCCCCGCTGGCAGCCTCCCTAGCAGTTCCCACCCACATGTGTCAGACCTGGGACTTCCATCCTGGAGGCTACCCTAGGCTGGGAGAGAGGCAAAGGTAGCAAAATATGTCATTTCACATTTTGTGACAGGTGTATTGAGGCGGAACCTCCATGCCAAACTTGGCAGCCTTCATCAAATGCACATGTGGGACTTAGACAGGCCGCCACATGTCTCATGCCTGCTTGGTACCATGAGACGCTACTTTGGTCTAAACCTCTTCTGGAGCCTGCGATGGAATTTCTTGGCTGGATTGCGCCTCAAAAAACCTATCAACTGCAGCCACATAACGTTGAAGACAAAGTAATGGCACCAGGGAACATTCTTCACTGTGTTGGGACCTTCTGAGGTTTTCACAGTAGGGGTGTTACCATAAATCATAAGAGGTGCAAAATGAAGAACTTGGGATGGAAGTGGGTGGGAAACACTGCTGAAAACCTCCTCCAGAGCCCTGCCCTTTGAGAAGTCAAAGCTAGCACTCAGAGAAGGAGACGCAGTATCTAACATAGTTAAAGGTATATTATGCCAACCTCGTCAATGAACTCATGTGGGGTTAATTGAAGGGCAGGGAGATCAATGGCTCTGTGAGCCTAGCCTTTCTGGTCTCTTGCTCTCTGATAGTGCCACCAGGGTGGATATGCATTTGTTAGGTCCCTAAAGCAGCTGGAAAGACTCATTTCCTGGGAGATCCCTGAGGAGAAGCCGCATGGACCTACCCTGTTGCAGCCCTGGTTTCTGCAGCAGCCTCATGGAGAACCTGCCAGCGCACGGACTACAATTTCCTCCTGCAGTCATTGTCTCCCCGTGTGTTTTTGGATTGTGAGGAGGACTTTGTAGATTGGTGTCAGACACATGGGATACTATTGGACTGGTGGTCTTAGATTGAACTGGGTTGGGATGCTTTTCAATGTTCACTTAACCTTTATATAAAACTCATAAAATATGAGTGTATGAATTTTGTTTCTCTAGTCTACACAGACTAACACACATGACACCCCCTCTAGATCCCGCCATGCAGCACAGAAGTCACACTTTAATGTAGGAGGGGGAAAATCTCTATTATGGAACAATGAATATCATGGCTGAGAGAAGCCATTAGCCTGTGCAGAACAGTCTAAAGTGGCTGGCATGGATACTTTCCTACTAATCAGAGCAGAAGAAGCGTCTTCTAATTTGCCAGATAAGACATATTCTCGAAGACAGTGACGTGGGCAGTGGTAAGGGTAACTGGAGTAAGCCCACCTCCTCCGCCTCTGCTGCTGCAAGCTGACTGGGCACACAAACACCCTGGGGGGCAATGGCTGAGTGTGGCTTCTGACACTGAATCCCCTGAACGGACAGAAATTTGTGAATACATCCCTGATACAGGTGCTCGTGGTGGGAAGGCTCTGGCAGTCAGGTATCGCCTGGTGGAGGCAGGGTCTCACACTTGCCACTCTCCTGTGTTCTACAAAGAAAGGAGCCCCACAGCTGGAGGAACATCCATTAACTGAGGCCTGCGTTTCTTTTCGTGGACATAACGTTGACGCAAGATACTCCTGATGACAGCCTGGTGTCCCCTCTAGGACTTGGCCAACATCTGTCGTGAGCACCTGAGCCTCCGTGACCTTGTTAGGAGACACTGGTTGTCTTTGAAGGGGCCCAAGGCTGTGACCACAGGGTAATACGGGCTTTCCTTTTTGCAAAGGATCACCGTGTCCTGTAGATTTTTTGCTGGAGCAAATCCACTGGACAAAGTGCTTCCTCCATTTTTTGCAGTGGCCCTCAGCAGGAAGCTGTCCCTTCTCTGGTGGGAGCTGTGAGGACTTGATCTCAAGGCACTCAGCCAATGCCTTGTCTTGCACAGGCTGGCTTAACCCACAGACTTGGGAGATGCCTCTTCCCGCTAATCCTTTTCCATGCTCTTCTGGATTGGGCCATTTATGAGTCTCCCTCTTGTCAGTGGGAACAGCATCCTTCCTTCTCCTTGTCGAGGGGTCCTGAAGGTTGGGGCTTTTGAGCTTCTGCTGCCCCATGTAACTTGCTCTAGCCACCACGAAGCCACTTGGCCCTTGACATATTGGCTTATCCCCAGTGAACAAATGCTGGGGGCGGCAATGGACCACCTGAGAAGGCAAAACATTGGTGGCAGTGAGCACATCAGTGGTGCAGTCCTGAAGGAGCCCGTCAACAGGACAGCATGGAGAACCACCCTCTGCCTCTACCTCCACCTGGAGCTTAATCTCACTGCACACTCGTGCTGTAAGGCTTGGCTTTTCAGGAACTGGAGCACACTTTCCAGGTAGCAGGAAACTTTTACTACATCCTAGAGCCTCGAAGCACCCCCGGTCCACATGATTGGTTTGAGATTTTGCCAGCACACTGGTTTTGAAAGTGTCTCTATCGTCTAGTTCTATTGAAGAGGACTTCTTGACCACCACCAACCCTGTCTCTTTGGCTCTTGAAGATGGACATTCAGAGTTCACTTCCAATCTGGGGCCTCCTGGGGTACAACTAGCACCCTCTTTCCTTGACCCCTTGCTGGTCAGTACTGGATTTGAGGTTTGCTCTAGGCTCTCTCTCTGGACACTTTCATTCTGGAAGGTTCTGCCAAGGATACTGGGCATGAAGGCTGGAAACGGCTGCCTGAGGGCCAATGAGCATCCACTGTCATTATCAAGTGGGGGGTAGGCTGGGGTTCCCTGAACAGGCTCCTCTGTAGGGGAGCAATCAGCAAAAGGACTCTCCAGGGTAGGGCTTGATTTCTTTGGGGTCACTCTCTCTCCCCAGTCTGCCTGACAGGGTTCTCCCAGGACCTTGACAGCCTCAGTTACTGGGTTAGTTGAAGACTTAGGGGTGGCTAAGCAGGTGGATTGTGGAAAGGACATTGCGTTGTCTTTTCTTGTCCTACAGAGGTTTGTGGGCTCAAGGACTTTGAGGGGCATGCACCACCTCTGCCTCATTTGGAGCCTTACGATATGCGAGTCCAGCACCTGTTGAGTGCCCGGGCTGAGAAAGGAAAGGCTCTGCATTGTGTTCAGGAGATCTTCCAGCTCTCCCCAGGAGGCCACATTGACAACATGTGGGTGGGTCAGGGAAATAGACAGAGCATGCGTGGTCGCAAGACATGAACGGCAAACAATGCCAGGGATCTGATCCTTTCTAATCTGCTCCACCTTCCTGCACATGTGGACATTCAGGGTGTTTTCCAGTAGCATTTTGTTTGGAACCCTTAGGGTGTAAGTTCCTGCGTTAATCCCCTTGTGTATCCTCAAATCACTTAACTCCTTTGAGTCGGCTCCCGGAGTTCCTTTTGGGCAGTAGTTTCCTGATCCATTGATAGATAGATTACATTTGGATATTTTCCTCAAGTAATTCCCTTGTCCATTGACCGAGTTGTTCCTCAGCTGGACACCGGCTCTGCAGCACGCAAGCGACGGTCCAGGGTGTGTGCATCTTCCTGGGGACACCGTCTTCATTACATTCTTCCCCTGCTTGTCTCCAGGTGTGGAGCAGGAGCATTCGGGCTGCTTCATATCCAGAGAAGTCCCTGGCCATTTTTCCTGAGGCTGCTTTAGTGTCAGAGACTCAAGAGTCCCATTGCCGAGGGGCCCCTGCAATTGAGGGAAGTTCTCTTGGCGGTGGAGCTCCGATTGCTTCAAGCAGCCAGGAAGCTTGGGGTCTGTCTTTGGGGTCTGGACCTTCTGATTGTCCTGGGGATGAGTGGGGTTGCGAAGACAAAAAGCTTCCTGGGGTCGTGGCATCATAAAGGGTAAAGAACTCTCACTTTCCTGTTGTTTCTTTAAAAACCGGCTTTCCAGCTGTTGAAGTTAATTTGGAATGCGTGATTGGGACTTAGTGTGGACGGTAAGACAGGATTCATCACAGGGACTCTTGTGAGGAGGAGGAAAAGGTACTGCGAGTGGGCCACGGGGCTGTGGACCGGGCGGAGTCAGGACTGTAGCCGGCAGTGGGGCCTGGGCTTGGCATGCAGTTGGAAGTAAAAGTTGGAATCGGCCTTCAGTGTAGGGCAAGGAGTGACGTTGCAACACGAGTGGGTACTCTTTAGCTTGCATTTGAGCTGGTAAGGTAGTAGGAATTTCATTAAATAAGACAGTGGGAAACTCTAGGGTGGATCCAGAGACCCTGAGAGCAGCTGCCAGAGACTCGCTATACAGAAAAGGTAGACCCCAGAAAAACTCACTGAATTTTTGTGGAAAATGCTTCTGAGGGCTGGGTATCTGCTCTGCTTTGATGCTGGCATTCCAGAAGGGCTGGGGAGGTGCAGTGATCTGCTCCCCATCGAGTGCCTTCAACATATTTAAGGCCTGCAGATG
Organism: Tenrec ecaudatus; assembly: GCF_050624435.1. NCBI lineage: Eukaryota > Metazoa > Chordata > Mammalia > Afrosoricida > Tenrecidae > Tenrec > Tenrec ecaudatus. The sequence continues at coordinate 525,063 of NW_027457565.1, forward strand.
GTATTCTGATACACCCTTTCCTTTTTCTTCCCAAATATTCCATTTCTCTGCCTTTGTGATTTCTATTTCCAGCAGCTTGTGGACATTGGGGTTGAGCAAGGTGGGCCTCCCTACTTCCCCCTGCCTCTTTGTGGGTCCTTCCCGAAAGGTGTCTTCTTGGGGGTGCCAGGTAGAGTGCTCTTTCAGAGACCCAAAGTATTCCAAGGAGGGAAGCTGTAAGTTCTTGGCAGCTGCCCAACACTGGGGTGGGGAGGCAGTAGGGAGGCCTGTGGGATCCTGACTTGTGATGGCTGCCATGGCAGGTGTGGAGCAGCGGTTGTGTGGAGATGGGCTCTGCCTGGGCCTTGCCAACAAGTCATTCTGAGAATGAGTCCCTGTGGGAGGCGGGGCTGGTGAGTCCCAGAGAGTGCTTGGAGGCAGCAGGTAGGCCTTTGAATCCGGGGGTTTGGCACTGGGTGAGGGAAGAGCCAGTGGTGTGGGTGAAAGACTGTCAGGTTCACGGGAATGTGCGCAGTCTGGTGATTGACTCAAGGCGGGTAAGACATGAGAAGTTGAGATGCACATCTGGGCCCGTGGAAGGGTGGAGTTCTGAGACCTAGGTGTCCAGAATGGATGAGCCGCAGAACCGTGTGGGGCGCGCGTACCGACATGGACTTCAGCCGTACCTCTATTTCGCCAGCTACCAGAGAGGGCTTGAGCTTTCTGTTGACCAAAGCTGCCAGTGTCAAGTGGGTTTCCCAAGTGGCTGCAGGAGACAGAAGGACCAGATTACAGCCAGGACTGAAGGGGCAAGAGACCTAGCAGGCTAGCAAGGGTCGGTGCAAGCTCAGCCCCTCCCCAAGCCTTGATGGCCTGCTCTTCCTGCCCCACCCCACTGCCCGGGACTCCTGTCATTCTCTGCCCATCCCTGAAAGTGTCCCCCAAACCAGCGCATCCCAGCTGCTCTGCAGCCCGAGGCCACACAGGCACCCTGGTTGGAAGATGCACCCCGCGGTGAAGCAGGAAGGTTACTTACTTCTGCCTAAGACGCAAACGCAGGTTCTGAGCGCCATGTAGTTCTTGCAGGAAACTTCGGAAAACTGGAAATCAAGAGAACCGTTATGGTGCAGCCCTCCCAGAGGACCAAAAGGAATGTCACACGGGCTGTGCACTTAGGACGTTGGACTCTCCAGAGCTCAAGGTCAAATGATAGCTTACTCCCACGGGCAGGAGGTGCTTTGGCATTTCAAGGAGCATCGGTTTCCAATATTGTCTGTGGGGTCTCAGTGAGCAATCTGAACCTTGGCAAAGTTACACAGCTTATCGCTGTTACCCCTCAATGTTCCACCTCCAAATCCACCAGAATCTGCTCCTGACACCCCCACTGCTCCCTACTGGGTCCTACCTTGGCCAGCCTTCATCCCATCCTAGGCCCCTCCTGTACATCTGGGAAATATCTGGGTTCTGTTTCCATCCCCAGTATCCTTTTGTTCAGGATTATTACCTGAGAGAGACGGGCTGTTGCCACTGGCATCCTGCAGAGGAGGGGACAGGAGAGCTTACAGAGGTTGGTTGAATGGGCAGAACCTTACCTTTCAGAGCGTCACCTTTGTCCCTTGACCTGCTGCTTCTCCTTGTCTCCACCTGAGGCTGGGGCACAAGAGAGGAAGTCAGGCTGGAATCCAATCCTGCGTCTGTTCTTTGTGACAAACTGCAGGCATTTACTGGTGATTAGAAGAATGACAATCTCCATGGAATGACTAAAGCCCAGAAACCAGCTTCTGTGTGAGACCTAGAGTGCATTTCTTCCGTCAGCCTTCCTCTGCTCACGGAGAGCACACACTCTCAGCACTCAGTGTTCTGGTGGGAAAGATTTTGATTATGGAGGCTGAAGCTCTGGGCCAGCCCTTGACCACTTCCTCCCCGGGGTCAGCCATGCTTTCTCAATTAGCCCAGACAGAAAAGGAGCCTTGGCCCAAAGACTGGAGCTCAAGGAAAGAGACTGAGGACCCAGTGATGAGAGCTGCCCTTTGAAACGTCTAGTCATCTAGTCCTTAGCCACTGCGTCACTATATTGGGGATTTTTACCTATTGCCCTCTATAACAACTAGAGATGGGAGGTCTGAGATCTTCAAAGAGAAATATTTTTGAATGCTCATCTTACTGGCAAATGATTTACATATCATACGACTCAATAGTTCAGTCGTTCAATCAGATCAAGGGCAATGGTACAATCAATGATTACCATATCCATTTTAGAACAACACCCCCCCCCCCATGGTTAAATTGCCTTCAAAAGGAGTTGTGTAATCACAGTCAGGTCTAAAGCTCTCTGTCCCCTCTGGCCTCCTTCATTTTTTCGTCTTGAAATCAATCCCCCTTCACTCTCTAGCATCCCGATGGGGGAGTTCTCCACACTGCTGATCTCACAATCCCTCCCTCTACCATGAGATCTCTCCACCTGCAACTCTGTCAACCCTTGTGTCCATGATCATGATGCATCCACGCCTCCTGTGCTTCACAAACAGGGAAAGCCAACAGAAACAATGAAAATCAACATAAGCCGGCAAGGATAAAATGATACCAATGCAGTGAACAAAGTCCTAACAGTGAGTAAGGACGCACCAGCCCTCATCAACATTCCAAAGCCAGGGCTGATGGTCTCTTCTTTCTTGAGATTTCCCCTATCAGGAAATTAATTACGAAAGGAAAAATTTATAAAACAAGGAAAAATCAATCTCTCCTATGGCTGGGTTGAGAATTTCTTACCTTTATCCTTTTCCTGGGTGGTCGCACAGGTGGAGTATTTGGAAGGAAGGGGAGGACCAGGAAGAAGCAACCCACTCCATACAGGATGCCCAAGGTCAAAACAGTGAACCAGGTGGGGTATTGGTAGGTCAGCCAGGAAGCACTTTTCTGTTCCAGCAGAAAGAGAATCTCCTCCATCTTCTGGATACAGCGGTTGCACTCAGGCAACTGAGCACTCTGAGTCCCCTCTGGCTTCAAACCCACTTGCATCACAAACCTGGGCCCACATCACTAAAGGGTCACAGTGGGGTGGGAGGTGACAGCAGGACAACACATAATCCCTCCCTCTACCCTCCAGCTCATCACATCCCTCCCCTGCTCTGGTCTTCTCTCTCCCACTGCCTGCTCTGGGCCTCCAAAGTCACCAGCTGCGCCTGATGGAATGGAATCTTAGTGCAAGTTCTTATTCATTCCACCTCCCACCTAGGTATTACCTGCTTCCTTGGCAAGTTGCCTGAATCATGACCAATTTCATAGGCTTAGAATATCTGAAGTTGTCTCTGTCCTCAATGAAAACCTTCTCAAGTCATGGTTTTACTTTGTCTTATCCAAGATAGAGAACTTAGGTTTATGTAACATTTATTTAGCTTTATGAATGTTGGATGAAAAGCTTGGAATTTGACTTCTATGACCAGGAGAGTTATTCAAGAGCTGAGGTATATCTCTCCCAGGAGAGAGATCTAACAAATTTTCTGCCAGATGGTACATTTGGGGAGACAAGGAACACTTAAGCATTAATCATTCTTAACAGTGTCCCCTGCAAATCTTCCTTGTGTGTGACTACTGCCCATTTAGGGCTTGCTCTGGGAACACTTGATGGGGTAATAAGCCTTGCAACAATTCAGGCTCAAAGGGCAAGCATCTGGCTGAGCAAAATAAAGAGATAATATGGATTGAGTTGTGTCCTTACCACTAACACTTGAGATATTCCCCCAAAATTCGTTGGAACACTAACACTGAAGGCTATAATCTGATTTGGTTATGTGAGGGCTCTCTCTGGGAGAAATGTACCTCTGTCCTTGGCTTCACACAAGAACCAATTGACGCAGAAACCTAGTTTGTGATCCAAGTGACTTTATAAAGGATAGAAGAGGCAAATATGCTCGTGGGGGGTGGGGGCGGACTGGACAGCCCACGCACGCTGGGTTGCATGACAGCTGGTTTGAGGCCCCCACCCATACCCTGTTGGTAGGCATGGCTGACGGTACTGTTTGACCCCATTGACTGAATTAAGCCCACCTGGTCTAGATGGGGGCCCGCCCAGGTTGACCTGCTTCCTGTCACAAGGACCTAAATGTGTGCATCTTTCCAGCCTGAAGCAGCTTTCAACTGTCTGTGATGGGGAGGAGGTTTGGCATGCACAGCGACCACCCTCAGTTCTGCCTCTACTTACCTAACAGGTACACGGCATTTCTTTTCTGGTTTTTGAAACAACAACAAAAAAATCATGTGTGATCTTTCTATTCCAGCGGTGCTAGGAGCAAGGCAGAGGCAAAACCCAAGAACAGGGTTCTTCTCTGTTGAAGCGCAATAAACTCACGGGGAAGCAAACAAGCATCTTCATCCACGTGAAGTGAATCTGTGAATCAGCAGCTCCCAACTGACCAAAGCACGCACAGAGCAGCCCAGCATCAAGGTCCGTTTCTGTGCACTGCTCCCACTGTGAGGAAGAGCTTCATGTGCATTAAAAGGGAACTTTTGTAATATTTGAATTTTGAATAGTGGTTTTTGTCAGAAACTGGAAAAAATCTCAAAGCCTGAAGAAACTCCTTTCTAGTACTGAACATTCAAGGGAGCCTGTGGAAGCCTGAAATGATTGCTAGGTGACCACCTGGATCTGCTTGTTGAGTGAAAGTGGCAGAATAGCAGCAATAGAGCAGTGGGTTCATTCTGACCACTGACACTCGTGGACCTGGTTTACAGGCAGTAGAGAAGAAGATGAGAGCAGGTTGACTGGTTTGAAGTCCATGACCTACTCTGAGGGGACTAGAGTTGTGGAGAATAGGTGATGGGGCCAAGGCCTAAAGGCAATGCGACCAATGGACACTGAGGTGAGGCCAAGAGAGGGAGCCCACATTGACTTGACCCGAACCCGACCAGATGAAGAGAAGAATGTTGAGCCTGTGCACTGGTATATACTGCTGCAGACTGTATAGACGATCTGTCCTGCTTTGACTTTCTTGTGGATGTGGACTTCACAAGGTTCCAACTGGCATGAAGACTCTTTATATTGAAGAATATGATGGTCTCCTCAGAGCACTGGGTTGATGGAAGTAGGCAGTAGAGAAACTGGATAGCCAAAATGGGCCAGATAAAGGCGTGAAGTGGCTAGCTTACAAGATTTCATAGATACTGGAATATATTCATAGAATTATAGGATTAATATGTGGGTGTACCTTACCTGCAATTGTTAAGCATAGGATATTTTTGTTTCATCACTTACAGAATATTATGTTTAAAGGAGGGTGGCACGGAGTGAAATGTATGCATTTTCATATTATACTGTTAGATACTGATATGATTCTATTATTGTTTTGAAATTATATACGGCTAAAGAATTTTGTGAAAATGTCAAATGGACAAGGGGTGGTCTGTTGTAGTTATACAATCTGGTGTCAATTTGGGACTTGAGAGGATTAAGAGTGAAGGGGTAGACTCTAGTCTCTCTATTGGGTTATGGCCAATGAGGCCTCTTTGTGGGCCTGGCCTTCCCGTCAGGGTTCTGGGAAATCTGGTATTTCCTCCTTGGAGGCAGCAGACTATCTTTCTGCTCATTCCCTGAGAGATGTCCTACTAACAAGACACATGGCACCACACTGATAGAACCCATGCCCTGGGAACTGGAGGAGCCACATGGAGACCCTGCCAAAGCTGAGATGCTTCTACCACCACTGGATGCAGAAGACTTTGCAACTACTGACCTGTGATCTTCCTGCATTTGGGGTCATTGAAGGTGTTTCATGAGTCTGAAGAGAACATTATAGATTGATATCAGACATGGGCTAATATTGGACTTATGGACTTGATCTTGGTTGGGCTGGAATGCTTTCTCAATATACAACTGTTCTTGTATATAAAGGTCTTTCCTATACACATATGAGTGTGGATTTGTTTCTCTAGTCTACCTGGACTAACACTCATGGATCCCTTTCAGGACTGTAAGTTCTGTTCCCCTGACTGCTGCAAAGTATGTGACAGAGAAGAAAAGGGAGAAGAGTGAACTGTACCCATTTATTGAGGTAAGAAAAGTGATGAAGGAGCATGGCCCGTTCCCCAAACTTCATGAGTGGAAAAATGGGCTCTTGGCACAAAATGACATTTAATCTTCACCAAGAGATTCAGGGCTAAATTGCTGCCCTATCTCTGACCTCAGCTTTTGTTTTATTTTAATTCTCATATAATTCACATATATCATTCAATACTTCAGTCATATTAAGATTTGTGTAATCGTCACCACAATCAGGTTTACATCATTTCCTTCTTTTATATTCATTTTTGTTAGCCCCCCCCCCTCACTCCCCCAAATCTTCCCTGCCTGTCCCTAGGTGATTGTTAATTCTGTTAGTGTCTCTCTGGATTTACCTCTCCTGGATTTCATATGTATTAAAAAAAATACAAAACAAAATCAAGAAACAAGTAGAAAAGAAAAACTAACAATGACAAAAGAGAGAAAAACCTCAATCGAACAGAAAGTGAAAAATACTAAAAACTGGAACCAAATTAAAATTAGTCTGAAGAGATCAAATGATGAGGTGTTACATTTGAACTTAACTGTATCTGTTCATGTCCATGGACTGTGGTCAGAGGGAATTCACCCCGCATGTGCATTTGAGTCCTTTTGCAAACTGGGTGTTCCGAACTTAAGCTCTGATTCTTGTTCATACCTGCAGATTGAGATTCTATTATTTATCACCCTGGCATCACACTGGCTGTGCTGCTTGTTCTGGGCGGACTTAGTTGACATCTCACTTAGATGGCTGCTTATTTTCAGAAAAAAGGTTTAAGTACAAGGCCCTGTTCTTTGTGATAGATGTGCACCATCTGATTTCAGGGTTTTTTTACACCCTATGCTTTCCAGTCAAATATTCACTTGAGGTAATTCAAAACACTCACTTGGCTCGATGACGCCAGAATAGCTCCCCTCCATGCAGTTCCATGGAATCAGCATAGTTAGGGCGCAGAGATGAAAAGACGATTGAACCATGTACTGAACGTTCAGGTTTTTCCCTGCTTTTGAAAATCTGTTTGCGCTTGTAGAGTAAATGTTTTGTACTTTTTAAGAGTGTAAAAAAAATAGATGGAGGGATTCAGAGAAAATGGCGACCAGATAGGACCCATCTATCTGGAGCTCCTGCTGCCAGACCAGAAAAATAGGAAATTAGGTGAAGGAAACGGGGAGGTGGAGTTCTGAAATTAGAACTAGGGTAACAGGGTTTCTCCTGAACCCCTTCTTTTGTGGGATTTCCACTCACAAAGCAAACCAAGCATGCTTTAAAGCACTATAATTTTGACGAAGTGGCAGGCGCCAGATATGCCCTTGCCTGGAGCAGGGATCCCTGCAGGTGGATGCCCTGAGAGGGGGCAGAATCTCAGACACGAGGGGAACCCCACACTGAGCTCTCCATGCGGTTGGATGCCTTGAGCTCACGGTCAGGGGTTGGTGGTGGGTAGCTATAATTTAGAGTAGAAGAAAAAATATATTATTACCTTAGGAAGATCATGGTGTGGGAGAAAAAGGCAGAAAGTCGGGAGTCCAGGGAGCAAATTTAGTTCCAATTGGCCGACTAGTAAACAACCCCCCTGATAAGCTGGATCTCCCCCTCTGGGGGTCAGCTTGACAGCCACCAAATCTGAGCACATCACAAGTAGAATTTTTTTTAAGGGTGAAACATAAATGACTGGTTTAAAACTCAAACCCAAGTCTGGTTGCTCAGCTCCAAGCACCACATAGGGGAGTCCCTTAACATAAATCAGCATAAGAAGCAACCTAGCTAAGGAATGCCAGAACTCAGCCACAGGGCCTGGCAGCTTTTACCATAACAAAGACCCGCTGTAGCAGTGTCAGCCTTAAACAGCACTGAGCTGTAGCCCAGAGACTGTGGGAGACAATTTCATTCTAGCTGGCCAGAGGGATAAAAAAGAAAATCCTCTGATCTAGGAAGCATCAGCAGTCTAGATAGGACAACAAGCTTCCCTCTCAGTGATTCTACACATAGCTGGGGAGGCCCTGCCGGTCTTGGAGCCCTAGACGGGGCTGAGGGAGCCCCCCAGTGCCCCCTCCCAGCCCCTGCTGCAGTGCTACATGCAGCACAGGCAAGTACTCCAGCACCCAAGTGACCCCTGGCCACGGGCGCGATCTTGCTTTTGAAGTAATCTCACACAGCATCTGTGGAACCCTACATCAGGGATGGGAAAGTCCATTAACGCATGCCCAGGAGAGCCAGCATAGGAAAGCTGGATTTTCCTGCCCGTGGGCTCCGATGGATGTTGCACCTGGAGCAGCCCACCTGGGCCAGATGATTGCAGTTCAGCCAATGGGATTGACCTGGGGTCCTTCACCAGCCTCCCCGGGAACCCTTGAAAAGGCAGGGACCAGAAGGGAGAGGGGTGGTCTGGTCGTCTTCCTGGGAGGAGAGAGATCCTTGCATGACCTGAGGCAGTCTCTGCCAGGCCCCATGGTCAAAGGAATCCTATGGGTGCCTTGTAAAACCTGAAGCTTCTTTTAACTCTCATTAAATTCACTTGGATCACGAACCCGGCTTCCGCATGAAATTTTTCTCGCGGGGAGCCAAGGACTGGGGTTGGAATTTAGGCCAGAGAGAGAGACCTTACAAGTCCATGACCCCGTGACCTTGAGGAAGAGTTGGAATTCCTCTGGCCTCAAGGACAGGTGATCAAGTATCATTACCTCCTTACCCACTGCTCTACTTATTCTCACTTTATTCACTAGCCCTTCTAACTTTTCCACCGCACTCAGTTTCAACGTGCTCAGGTTGGTGTTGGGCTTTTATTTACTCGCTTTCTTCTTTATCCCTCTTTTTTCCCCCTTTTCCCCTCTTTTTCCTCTTCTCTCCCACTCTCTCCTCTCATATGCCACTAAAGGCTTCCAGGTCACTTCCCTCCGCTTAGGGCAAATCAACCCAAATAGCAGGAGGCACTCCAGCCTGCCCTCTGTGGGAGTGCTGTACACCACACAAGGCACCTGGGACAAACACCTACAGTGCGCTGCACCGTTGAAGAAACCTCCGTCATGCCTCTAAGGTGATCTCGTCAACTAGGGCAATTCTGCCCAGCACCACTGGGTCCCGGCATTAAAAGGGCACACTGACCTGCCATGTTGGAGCAGTGTCTAAACCCCTCTGGCCCCTCATCCAAGCAATCAGGGATCAGCTACTACTTTATACTTTATTTCCTCCTTCTCTCTCTCCTTGCTCTTTACCATCACAGCCAACCTTAGTGAACTCAGTTGGATTTATTTCCTTCTTTCTCTTTATTCTCTTTTTTTTTCTTTCCTCTTTCTGTCTTTGCTTTCTTCACCTCTCTCTTAGCTTGTACGATTCTCTCTGCTCCCTCTCATTGCTTGCACATACCACTGCTGGTTTCCAGAGCCCTACACTCAGCCTAGGGCAACCCTGTCCTCCTAGTGGGCAGCCTGACCCCTAAGACAGTACTGTACACAGGACGAGTCAGAGCTACACACAGCATAACACAGGGTCAGTTATTTCTTTAACCATTTAAAAAATACTCTCTCCTCCTCCTTCCTTTTCTCTTCTCTCTTTTCCCTTTTATTGGGCTCTTCTTACAGGTTTTCTGCTTTTCTCCGCTCCATCAAGCTCTTCTCTACTTCCTACCACAGCCTCCACAGATATGGTTCTCTTTTTAGTTGTTTTCTTTTCTTTCTTTTTACTGTTGTCACCTTTATTTACTCTGTGCATTTTAGTTGTGTGTGGGTGAGTGGTTGTCAGTCTGGTTGGCATTATTGCCCCAGTCTGTGTCTTCCTCTTTCTCTCTTTTTCCTCTCCTTTCACTCTCTTTCCCATCACAAGACAATAGAGGTCTCCAGGCCACTCCCCTCTGCCTAGGGCAAACCTGAAGGCCCAACTGAGGGAGCTCCCACCCCCCACTTATTGGTGTGGCAAGCAGCTGGGGAATTCACGCTGGTCCTCTCCCACACACCAGGCCACAGGTTGTTCTCCCCTATAAAAAGTGGGGGCATCCCCAGCCTAAATCCTGAGGTCCTACAAGTGACTGGGGGAAACGCCTGAGCAGCACTTGTGGGGCTCCACGCTACTGTGGGAACATCCACCCAATCTCCAAGGCGATCTCTCTGTACATCCCCTTGTCTAGCCAGATTTGTAAAGTAGAATTGGGTCATGATAGTGGGGGGAGGAAGCATTTAGGAACTAGAGGAAACATACGTTTCATTGTTGCTACCCTACACCCTGACTGGCTTATCTCCTCCCCACATCCCTTCAGGAAGGGGGTGTCCAGTTACCTACCAATGGGCTTTGAGTCTCCACTCTGCACTCACCCTCATTTACAATGACATGATTTTTGTGTTCTTTGATGCTTGATATCTGATCCCTTCAACAGTTCATGGTCACACAGGCTGGTGTGCTTCCTCCATGTGGGCTTTGTTGCTTCTGAGCTAGATGGCCGCTTCTTTATTTTCAAGCCTGTAAGATCCCAGATGCTATAACTTTTAATAGCCAGGCACCATCAGCTTTCTTCACCACATTTGCTAGTGCACACATTTTTCTTCAACCATCATGTTGGAAAGGTGTTCATCATGGAATGCCAATTTAATATAACGTGTTCTTGCATTGAGTAAGTACTTGACAATGTCCATCTACTGCCTTAATACTAAGTCTATAAATATATGAACGTTGATCTATTTACGAACCCTCCTGTATAAATATATTTACATATGTACATGCCAGTATGTAGACCTCTAGAAATACCCTTTGTCACCTAGTTCTTTCCTCTATTTACTTTTACTTTCCTCTTGTCCGACTATCGTGCTCAGCTTTCACTTGGGTTTGAGTAATTTCTCTTGGTTACATTACCCTTGCTGAATACCTACCAGGCTTCTCACACCCTCCTTGCGACGGATTTTGGATTACTTGTTGCTCCCCTGTCGCTGGATTGGTCAGCATCACCTCCTTACCCCCTCCTCTCTCTCTCCCATGTCCCCGGGAACCATTGGTCCTGTTGTTTTCTCCTCCAGCCTATTTTTCCAGCCTATCTTATCTAGATAGATCTGTTGAGATAATAATATGCACCAAAAATCAAACCATAGCAAGATAGGCGATGGGTGAGAACACAGTGATGACAAAAAACAACAACAGAAAACCAATGATCAATAAAAGAGTAAATTAATTAAAAGCCAAAAAAATTTTTTTAAGAAAGAAAAACCTGTAAATAGATCAAGGTCTGATTTTTTTTTCTATAGGTGTGTCCTTCAGTCAGGTCTGATGGCGTATCATGCTCTGGCCCCAGAGTCTGTCCTTTGTACTCCCTCAGGGGCTACCCGCTCTGCTCCCATGGTTGCTCTGCTGCATGCTTTTAGTGATTTGCCTCCGTGTTGGAGGGCCAGCCGGGTCAGTCCCAACACAGAGTCTCCGGTATTGTCCCCATAGGGCCCTGGGCCAGCAAGGGATGGCATGTCTCATAGTGGGATCAGCCATATGGTCCACTCTGTACATTGGCTGTTCAGAGTGCCAATATCATCCTCCAAGCCTGGTGGACCAGTGTGTGCTCCACTCTCTTCCTCCCCCTTCATTTGCCCCTGTGTGCTCTGATCAGACATGTCCATCTCCCCTAGCTACAGGTTCAGTGCCGTCTTCTAAGGTAAATTCTTCTGGGGGGAGGGGCAGTTGTCCACGTAGCTGGTATGGAGGCTGGACCATCCACTTTTCATTTAGGATCAAAAGCATCTAGCTTTTAGCATTAGGTGCTATTGAGTCAGTTCCAACTCAAGGCAGAATGAACCACTGCGCAGTCCTACACCATCTTCAAAACTGTTGTTATACTTGAACCTAACATTTCAGCCTTTTCCAGGGACTGGCATCTCCTGATAACATATCCAAAGCATGTGAAGTCTCCCCGTGCTTGCTTCTAAGGACCTTTCAGACTGTTCTTCTGACACAAATCTGTTCATTCTTCCAGCACTCAATGGTATTTTTAATATTCTTGGCTAGTGTCATCTTGATGGGTTGAAACACTATCTCGCTCTAGTGTTGATGTACATTTTTCTGATGCCTAATTATACTGAGTATCTTTTAAGGTAATCATTTAATTTTTATGGCATTTTGAAAAGATGTCAATGAGGTCTATTTAATTTGTGTTCAGATGGAAACACATAACTCAAACTAAATATGTGACAGTAGAAAAAGAATCCATTTTATCCTAAATACTTGAGATATTTATACAGCCTACTCAAGTTTTTATCAACATAGATAAGGTGCCTGTGGTGGTGGTGGTAGTGGTGGTGGTGGTGGTGGTTTTTAAGAGTTAATCTCTAAATAGGGGGCTGCAGTACTGAGCACTGAATCTCCTTTGCTTGATTAATTTTTATGTTAGGGAAGTAATACAAGGATTCCATCAAATGACCCATCAGTTTGAGGAAAAAGCATATCAGAATTGATGGTCAAAGCCTATATGGCTTTATGGTTTAGTCTCTAGGGGTATGTAACGCTCTTGTGAAAATAGTATTCCTCATGATAATAACGAGGAACTGGTGGGCCTCCAGGGCTGGGAGCTGAACTGAGGGGCAGTTCTACCCTGTCTAATAGGGTCACTATGAGTTGGCAAAGACTCGATGGCTGTCAGTTTGGTTTGTTTGACTTGAGTACTGGCATTCAGTGTGTTTATCGAAATCAATAAATTACAAGCATTTAGATGTCTATTTTTTACATACAAAATTAAAATCCCCCAAGCCTCTGAAAACTGCGAAGATTTCACAGCACTAGGTTGGTACTCTCCCATCCAAGAATCAGTGAAACTGGCAGGGTGTGAGGCATTCAGGCTCCCTCAGTTCCTCCTACTGCCTTCCCTGACCCTGGTCACTTGCTTCTATTACCTCTCTTGGACCTTACATGCATTTGAATTAGAACACCATAGAGTACAGTGCTCTACATGTGCAGCAGCTCTAACCATGTCACTCTCGGTCTCTATGAAGCCTCTTCCAACAAAATTCAAATGCGATTGTATGTGCACACATAAACACACGCATGCACCAGAGCACCCTTCTTAACAGAGAGTCAGGAGGGTCTCTTATTTGCTGTCCTCACTTTGGACACAAGTCCCTTGATGATGAGTAGGAGAAAAGGAACATCAGGTAGTGGGGGAAACCCTAAGGAGGAACAGAGGAGAGCTTTAACTAGGAATAATGCTACTAGGGGAATGATGGCATGTGAGGAAAATTAGATACTTCCAGACTGTCAGATTTTTCCATACAGCAAAATTAACTTTTCTAGTTTTGTCTAAAACTGGCCCCAGGAAATTTCAAATAGCACATCTCAGATTATCTAACCTACAAAGGAGTAGCCGGCCTTCCCCCCACCCCCACCCCACCCCCGCCAAAAAACCAAGCGGTACAAAGCTCCACTGGGTACACATTTCAAAATATACATTCTCCTGTTTGGGCAGGCATCTGGCAACTTGCTCTGAGCTAGTGCACCCACACTTTTTCCCCAAGGTCATTGCTGGTGACAAGACCTTGTGCTCTTCTCACAAGCCAGAATGCAAACATAAATCAAGTCAGTGTAAGACGCCATCATCACCTCACTCAAATACACCTCGTCAAGTGAACTCAAACTTCAAGAAGATGCTCATTTGTTTGGTTTTGTTGATGTGAGGGTGATAGTGCATTTGGAGTTTAGTCATTGCACTAGGTCAGACTGTTAATCAAGCTTCCTATATAGAGGTTCTGAAGATATTGTGTAAGAAGGTCTGAGTTGTCTGGCTAGACCAGAGCTTGCACACTGCTATTGACTAGAAGTTCCGACACACAGAATCCAGGACAGATAAACCCCTCAGGACCAATACTGAGAGTAGCAACACCACGAGGGAAGGTAGGGGGGAGAAGCAGAAGAAAGGGGAAACCAATCTCAATGATGGACATACAGCCCCACTCCACCACCCAGGGGAACAAACAGCAGAAGTTTGGGTGAAGGGATACAGCAGAGGCGTAAAATATAAAAATAAAAAGTATGTATAAAGTATCAGTGGTTCACGTGGGTGGGAGGAGGGGAAAAAAGGAGCTTAAAGACAAAGAACATGTTTGGAAATGATGATAGCAATGTATGTACAAATGTGCTTCATACAAATTGGTGTATGAATTGTTACAAGAGCTGTAAGATCCCCCAATCAAATGATTTATTTAAAATAAAAAGGACTGATTAGTGGTAGACAGGGGACTGGTTTTGCCACCATGACAGTGCACCTGCTCACACAAAAAAAACAGCATGCCTCTATCGCCCGATCTGATCCCAGCACACCGAGGCAAAATACTAAGGGTGTACAACAGAACAGGAAGGGGAACAGAGCAACGAAGTCCCCAGGGAATACCAAAAATAGACTTTGGGGCCAGGGCTAGCTGACCCATCATACTCTATGAGAAAACACTCCTAAAGGCCAACAAACAGTCCTTGAACTAACTAAAAGCTTTTCTTTCTTGTGTTTTGTTTTGCTTTTTGTCATTGGCTTGTTGGTGGTGGTGTTGTTCTTTTGTTTCATTTTGTTGCTTGGGTTTGCTCTGTCTCGTTTTTGTGCATGCTATGATTTCCACAGGTCTGTCTAAATGAGATAGGCTGGATGAACAATCTGGAGGAGAAAACAATGGGACTGACAGCTGGTGGGGGGGGGGAGATGGGAAAGGGGGATGTAGGGAAAAAGGAAGTGCTGTTAACAAACCCAGGGACAAGGGAACACCAAGTGATCCAAATAGATGGTGAGGAGGGTGTAGGAGGCTTGGTAGAGTGTAACCAAGAGTAATGTAACCGAGAGGAATTACTGAAACACAAATGAAGGCTGAACATGAGAGTGGGACAATCGGAAAGTAAAAGGAAATCAAGGAAAGAGGTAGGAAGCAAAGGGCATTTATAGAGGTCTAAATAAAGGCATGTGCATATGTAAATATATTTATGTATAACGATGGGGAAATAGATCTATATGCATATATTTATAGGTTTAGTATTAAGGTAACAGATGTACATTGGGCCTCCATTCAAGTACTCCCTCAATGCAAAAATACTTTGTTGTATTAAAGTGGCATTCCGTGATGCTCACCTCCCCAACACAATTGCTGGAGGCAAATGGGTGCATAAGCAAATGTGGTGACTGAAGTTGATGGTGGTCGGCTATCAAAAGTTATACATTCTGGGGTCTTAAAAGCTTGAAGTTAAACAAGTGGTCATGTAGCTGAGAAGCAACAAAGCCCACATGAAAGAAGCACACCAGCATGTGTGATCACGAGGTGTCGGAAGAATCAGGTATCAGACATCATCGGAACAAAAAAATCATATCTTTGTGAATACGGGGGAGTGTGGAGTGAAAACCCAAAGCTCATTTGTAGATAATTGGACATCCCCTTACAGAAGGGTAGCAGGGAGGAGAGGAGCCAGTCAGGGTGCACTGTAGCAACAATGAAACATACAACTTTCCTCTAGCTCCTAAATGCTTCTTCCCCCACAACTAAAATGATCCCCATTCTACCTTACAAATCTAGCTAGACCTGAGGATGTACACTGGTACAGATAGGAACTGGAAACACAGGGAATCCAGGGCGGATGATCCCTTCAGGACCAGTGGTGAGAGTGGCGATACGAGGAGGGTAGAGGGAGGGAGGAATGGAAAGGGGAAACCGATGACAAGGATCTACATATAACCATCTCCCTGGGGGACAGACAACAGAAAAGTGGCTGAAGGGAGATATTGTATAGTGTAAGATATGACAAAATAATTTAGAAATTATTCAGGGTTCATGAGGGATGGGGAATAATTATCAGCTGATGCCAGCGGATTAAGTGGAGAGCAAATGTTTTCAGAATGATGAGGGCAATGAATGTACAAATATGATGTATGTATCAATTGTGATAAGAGTTGTATGAGGCCCCAAAAAATGATTATAAAAAAAGAGAAAAGAAATAACAGTATGAAAACATCCCCCAAAAAAGCATGCCTCTCTTGTCCCTCATATCCTAATCACCTGAACTCACTCCATGTGACTTCTTTCTGTTTCCATGAATGAAGGACAGTGGTTTGACAACACAGAAGAGGGGGGGGGAAAAACAAGGGTGTCACCCAAACTGCTGAGTTTGAAAAATGTTTCCAAGAATGTAATCACAGATTAGACAAATGTGTGAAGTGTAATGGAGAGTACTATGAAGGGGATAAAAAATTTAAATGCATAGTTTTGAAAAAATTGTAGTTTTTGTCGGGTTCCCCCTAGTAGCTTCCAATTTCATAGCAACTCAAGCCATCACCATACATCAAACTGACAGAGAAGGGGTGGGTTTTGTGTGTAGGTGGTGTTGGTTATTGCACAGGGGCAAGGGACTTCTGGTGGCATAGTAGCTTATGCCTTGGTTGTCAACTGTAATGTCAGCAGTGGGGAACCACCAGTCAGTCCTCAGAAGAAAAGGATGAGGCGTTCTACTCCCATAGAGTTAGCCTTTGGGAAACCCACAGAGATAGTTCTGCTCTGATCTCATAGAGTCGCTATGGCTCAGCATCGACTCCATCGAAGTGAGCTGACAAACTAAAGGCAGGAGATCTGAAAGAGGATGCGGAGACGTTGTCTCAGGTACTTTGGACATATTACTATGGTGGAACCAGTCCTGCAAGAAGGGCAACATTTTTGGCAGAGGGTTAGCAAACAAGAGGAAGACCCTTACTTAGGTGGATTGACACCGTGGCTGCGAGAATCGGCTCAAATACAGTAACAAGTGCGAGGATGGCGCAGGACTGGGCTTTGTTTCTCTCTCTAGTGCACAGGCCCCTATGAATCCGAACTGACTCCAGGGCTCTACAATATCAACTACTACAACCCTGAAGTTCAAACCTACCCAGTGGCTTCCCAAAAGGGAGGTGTGGCCATGTGCCTCTGTAAAGATGACAGCTAGGGAGCCCCTGCGGGGCAGTTCTACTCTGTGGCACAGGGGCAGCCAGGTGTCGGAATGTGCTTCACAGCAAAGGGTGTGCTTTGTCTCAGTTTGTGCCTGCTGCTGTTTTTGCTATGCACTGAGTTTAACATGTGACACTCAGGAGCGAATGAATGGAAACACACCCATGATGCTTCCATGATGCCAGATGCAAGCTGACACTGTTTCTGAGTTCTGGGCATATTATTTTTTCAGAGATAATTTCCTGTAGCGGTGACACACCGAGTCCTATTTCATGTAAAAGCATCAGCAGCAGAGGAAAGCACTGCACAGAGAGAAGACTATGACACGTAACAGGCTTTCCATAGAGGAACAAAAGGGTGGATGTCTTGGGCTGCACTCTTTTCTTGTATACAGACAGTAAACAAGCTGAACACATCTCACCTAAGCATAACATTACAACTACTTGAAGCCCAGCTCAGGCATCTGGAGAAGAGGCAGCAAGGAAGGATGGGAGAGAGTTAATGGGCTGGGCGTCCCCAAAGGTGCAGAGTGGGAATCAAGGGAGGATCCAGGACGAGCCAAGGCTTCTGGCAGAAGTCTGAGAGGAGAGCAGCAGAAAGGAGCTGCTCTCTGGGTCCTCACAGATGTAGCCAGTGAGAGAGCAGCAGTGCTGCCCCCTGGCGGCGCGCCGAAGGCAGGGCCGCTTCCCCCAGGGCTGGAGAGCTCTGGGGAAAGACAAATCCTGTCACTTTGGATGCCAAGTAAGGGGGCACTGTGTGCCGGTGGTGTACCTATGTTGGCCAAAGCGCTGCCCACTGTGCATTTGCTTCCCACAAGCACAGTTATCCTTCCTCGTGCATCCAGGAAAGACAGTTCTAGAAAAACACAAGCAGTAAAATAAAACACTGCCAGGTCTCGAACCATCCTCACCATTGTTACTATGCCCACTGATGTAGCCGCTGGTTCGAGCTGTTTTATTGCCCGTCCTCCACTTTTTGCCAAGCATCATGTCCTTCATGGACTTGATGTCCCTTCAGGGACTGGTCTCTCCTGACAGCACGTCCAAAGATATCAAATGAAGTCCAGCCATCCTTTGTCCCCATGTTCTCTTGGCAGTCCTTGTACTTTTATTGCTCAGTGTCTGATTATTTGGGACCAGGCCTTATTGCTGCCCCTTCCTCACCTTGGCCCCCAATCCCGACCCCAAGCCCTGCACATCCACTGTGTGAAACCTCCTGTTCCTGTAACCATCCCTGTGCTTTTGTGTGGGGGGTCTAGCTGGGTTCCCCTGGCAATTCGCCAGCTGCCCTTGGGAAAGTTCATGGAGTCGGCTAAGTAGTAGAAAAGCCAAACGTCCAGCTGAGATTGGTTTACTCCCTAGCACCCTTGGGCAGGAGCACAGCCCCACTCCCGGTCCCAGGTAGCCAACGACCACACCTAGGTTCTCCGGACTTGGCAGCTGTAACATGTGGCCTGGGCTTCCCCTTCATTTCCTGCTCCTTTCTGGCTTGCTGTCTGACTTTTCTTTGCGGAATTAAAGCTGCAAATTGACAGGATCCCATAAACACTCTAAAGCCACAAAAAAACACCAAATGCCCACCCAAACATGTGAAACTTCAAAAAATCATCCTTAGAAGATTCCCAAACCCTAAACATTCCTAAACCCCATATATGCCCTGAAAACACCATGAAAGCCCTAAGAAAACCTAAAATGCTGGGGGAAAAAAACACATATAATATTAAAAATACCCTAAAATCCCTAAGGAACTCTGTAACATCACTAAAAACACCATACTGTGCTGAAAAATACCTATACACTCTAAAAAACCACCCCTAAATCCCTTAAACACTCCCTAAAATCTTATAAAACACCCTAAAAACCCCAAACCACCCGAATGCCCCAAACACACCTTAAACGTCCACAAACAACCTAAAAGCCCTAAAAAATCACATGCCACCAAAAAGCCCTAAATGACCGCAAAATTCCAACTCATAGCCACCCTATAGAGGGCTTCTGGAGCTGTCAGTCTTTTATGGGAACAGCTTTATCATTCTCCCAAGGAGAAGTTGGTAGGTTTGAAACCCTGACCTCATATTTAGCAGTCTAATAATTGCTGGACAGTGCCACCAAGGCTCTACTGGTGTAGTGGGTTACACATTGGGCTGCTAACCTCAAGGGAAACGGTTCAAAACCACCACCCACTCCTTGGGAGAAAGAAGAAGCTTTCTTTCTATTCCCCTAGATTTCTCATTGAAGGTGTAAAGTAACCTGTTAAATGCTCGCAGTGGCAGCAGCAATGTCTCATAACCATGGGGAAATGTGGTTCAGAAACTTCAGAAGCAAGCATCCACCAGTAGGTGACTGACCAGCAGTATTGACTTGGGCAAAGAGAAGGTGACATGGAAGGGTAAGGAGAAGAATGCGTGCAGAGGGCAGGTTGGCAGCTGAGCCTAAGTCCAGTAGAAACAACAGTAGAATGGCCTGTTCCTGGAAGGGCCACGGGAGATGGTGCGACTTCATGTAGCCCCCACTTACATGTGTAACAGCAGCAATTGCCTGAACACGTGGTCTCCCCAGGGAGGAGCCTTTGTGTGGTGTTAAGATGCTGTTACTGTCTGTTGTACTGTGGTGGCCTGCATTTGGCTGTAATGGTGGAAATTTTGCAGCCAGTAGTTCAAATGCCTGCTGGGTCACTCACTGCAAGTAGACTTCAGCAGTTTCCAGACAGAGAGACGAGGGAGGAGGACCTGGTCTTCCACTTCTGAAAGAACTGGCCAGTGTGAACCTTGTGAATGGCAGAACACTATACCTGAACATGAGTACCGCAGGCTATAAGGCATGATGGATTGACACAGTGGCTGCAGCAATGTGCTCAAACATAGGATAGTGCTGGCCTGGAAAATAGTTCATCGTCCATTAAAAAAAATCATTATATAGGGGCTCATACAACTTTTGTTGTTGTTTTTCCCTAAGGGAGAGCAGTGTATTGGTACACTGAAAGGTATATAGATCAATGGATTCGAACAGAAAAGCTACACATATATTCACCAGTCAACAGGAAACTAGCCTTCGAAAAAGGACACAGAAATATCCAAAGGGACAAATTCTGCTTGCTCAACAAATGGTGTTGGACAAACTGAGATACCGTATGTAGGAAAATGAAGCAAGCCCCAAACCTTCCCCCATGCACAGAAATTAACTGAAGAGGGGTTAAAACCTGAAAGTAAACCTCCGGGCTATCATAATCAATTTTTCGATGACCTCATCGGTCAGAAATCATTGTAGGAACGCCAAAGCGTTCTTGTGTTCAACGTCTACATACATAGCAGGTGCTCCAGTAAAGGGGAATCTTGGTGGAGCTGGCTCATCCATTCCTGAAGAGAGTAGAGCACCACGTTGGCCCATCACAGAGCTCAGGTGTAGAATCTTCCTCACTGTCATCCTTTATCTCAGCAGTGTCAGTGTTGGATTATGAATTTCCCAAAGAACCAGTATCGCTCAATTCTGTGCACAATGCTGACTCACTCTCGCTGTTATTTCACTGGTCTAAAAACCCATTTAGGTTAAAATGACACTTTTTTGATGCCATGACCTAAAATTTTTAGTGAGAAAATGTTCCTAATGACATTACTTGGGTCTTCCTCTAATCCTGATGCCATGTTCTTTTTCACATAGACCAGCTTCTTGTATAAATTGCTCAGCATACAGATGGAATAAGAACAGTGAAAGGATACAACCCTGATGCACACCTTTTCTGATTTTAAACCATGCAGTATCACCTTGTCCTGTTCACAGTCTCACCTGGTTCTATCTCTTGGCCTTTGTATAAGCTCCATATGAGTACAATGAAGTGTTGTGCAATGCCCATTCTTTTCCATGGTATCCCCGAGATCCACCTCCTTCCACTCGTGCTTTCCAGAACGTGGGGTTGGGACAAAGCCTGGATAGTCTCATGGCAAGACCAGATCAGGAATGGAGCTGAGCCGGGAGCAGCTTTATTTGCTTGCTCCAGGGAAAGTCTGCCAATGTGACTAAGCCTCAGGGGCTTTCTACAAATGATAAAGGTGAATCCCTCTCTCGTTACCCACTGATCATCTCTGAGCCTCTTGCTCTCATATCCCTTGCACAGACCTCTACCATTAGATGGACAATTCGGTAACGTTTGAACACTTTTCTGATGCTGAGCCTGGGGAGCAACTAATAGCTGAGTAAATATTGATTGAAAGATGGTGAGTGGAAGAAAATAGCGTTGCCAGGTCCAGGTTGTGATGGAGATGAAAGTGTTACCAAATCCTGCTGTCCCCATGGTGGGTTTGCCCAGTCCTGAAAGTCTGAGCCAGGAGTTTTAACGTGGCCCCTTTCAAAACATATAGGTGGAATTCTTGGACCATGAGCTGTCCATAAAGTGTGGCTTTACCAAGGAGATGTCCGCCCTGGAACGAAACAACCCAAGAACCTAGATCTTTGTGAAGGTGTTGGTAAGGGATGCCGCGGAAATCATAAACTTGACTGAAAGCAAAGGAAACTTTGCCTTCATGTGTCTGCAGCTGGACGAAGTGGTGCTGGAACACACCCTCCTTTGCGATTCTTCTTGTTCTTTTTATGAGCTGCTCCCTGGCCTGTGCAGTCCCGTAAATCTGGAAACTCTTTGCTGGTGGGGGCAATTGTTATATCCTCCCCCCAGATCCAGATGTCTTGTCCATGGTCAGTGCGCAATCCTTGTTAGCCAGAGGAGTGGGGCATCTAAAGGCAGGCAGGGGTCACATGCTTTTTTTCTACACTTTCTAGAAAGACCAGAGCTAAACATCTTGCAGCCCTTTTCATGGCCTCTTTCTTTTCTATATTTATTTTCCAGGAAAGAGGAGAAGAAACGCGACAGCATCTACTGACAGCAAGTCAAATGCCATCGTGTGTGTTCAGAGGGCAGGCTGGTACTCATTTGCCTAACTCATCAGTCCCATCGTGCCATGTCCATGTTAGATTGTTTAGGGAAACAGATGACATATGTTATGATGCTAAATAAGCTGAAACAGTGCCAGGATGGAGGCAGAAGGGGTTTATTTGTTTGTTTTTAAATGAAGCATGGCTTTCTAGTGACTTATTGTGGTGGGGAAGGGGGGCACCGAGGGCAACAAGACATGGTTGTGACAGTGGTCTGGGAATTGAGACAAATCATTGCTTCTGCAGCAGAGATGAGCTGCCTCTGACCTGTCAGTTACTTGAAGGGAGACTCTGCATTTGGTCAGACAAGTCTTAGTTGGAGATGGTACCAGCTTTCCTCCTGAGCCTCTGTGGTTCCCTTTGGACTACACAGGCCCGAATCGCTTTTAGCTGAGCAACAGCAAATGGCAACACAGACTTGCCATATTGCTCTTTTGCGTACACTCTTTAAAAATCGTACTAAATATACATGCATCAAAACATTCGTCACTTCCACGCTCTACAAGATTATAACTAAGTGGCATTCTGCATGTTGTTCATATTATCATCCTTACCCATTCCAAAATTATGTCATCACCCTTATGGAAGCTCAGTATCGTCTCAGGGATGGCACTTCCCCTCCAGGCCCTACTGGGTTAGGCTGGGTTGACTAGAGAAATAAATCCAAGGACACTCATATAGGTATAAGAAAGACTCCACCTCACTTATTTGTCCAATTGACATGGCATTATGTAACAACCATACTTACCTTCCTACCTATCCCTGGAAACAATTGGGAGATGTTTGTCTCTATTCATTTTCCTAGCCTAGATATTTCTTGTAAGTGGAATTAAGCAAAATGTGTCCTTTTTGAAGCTGATTTATTTCACTCAGCATAATGCTTATGAGGTTCATTCCTCTTGTAGCCTGTGTCAAGAGTTCATTTCTCTTTATGGCTGAGTAGTAGTCCATTGTATATACCGTAGGCAACATGTTTGACTTATCCATTCACCTATTGATGGGTATTTAGACCGTTGACACGTTTGCGAGATTGGGAATAATGTTGCAAGGGCCATCTGTGTATTTGTATCTATTTATGCGCTTGCTTTTAATTGCTTATATCCTTCATTTCCTTTTCTTTCCTTGTTAGACTCAGTATGATCCCCTTCTGCCCATCCTCTAGCCTCACAACCTCTGTGTCTGATGTGCCAGGATCTCACCAGGAGCCTTAACACCAAGATTCTGAGCCCTGATTGAGCATTCTGATCATCCAGGGAATTGAATATTCCGGAGCACACAGAGATGAAGTTATCAAAACTCCTTAGGCATAACCGAACAACTGGAGGGAGTGCTTTATTGGGCTTGGGGGCTGGGGATTATAGTTGTGAAGGACACCAAGAACAATTGTCATTACCTAGACTGTAAAGACTATGGTCGACATCCATGCTGGTGCGTAGCAGCTGGATCTCAGAAGCTCACAAGTGGCCATCTAGGTGGCAAGTATTGTCACCCTCACTCTGGAGGAAAGAGTGGTGAGTGGACCACATGAACATTAGACTTCATGACTCTGAGCACAGAATAACTAGATGATCTCCAACTATCAATTCCAACTTCTTTGAAAGGGATCACATCAAAAGGTCCTAGATAGTGAAGCAAAATTCACAGTCATAAAAGAGAACAGGCTTATTGGCTGGATAGGGACTAACAGAACCTCTGAAATGATGGTCCTTATTCACTAAGTTTGAAAATGAACTCCTACCTGTGGTTCAATATTCAGCCAAATAATAGATTGGTCTATAATGGGAGCAATTACACAAGTGAGGCACACAAACCTGAAAACAGCAAACCATTTGATCTCAAAAGGGCAGTATTAATCCAAGGCCCAAGTTCAGAAGGGTAGGAAGAGAGGAGGAAGGGAAACAGAAGACATAAGTAGGGAGTGGAATAAGTCATATTATATTGTGGAGATTGCAATAAGTGGCATAAAACACAATGTGTATGAATTGTTGAATAAAAAACTGATGATCTTGGTAAACCTTCACCCAATTCACAATAAAAACTTAATGAGAGAGAAAAAAATCCAAGCACCTAGGCTGCATTCCAGGCCAATAAAATCGGACTCAGTGGAGATGGGACAAGGATGTCTTTTGGACAGCTCTCTGGCAATCCCAATGAGCACACAGGCTGATACCCACCATCTGGAAACTATGGGGTAGCTGCTTCTCCGGTAATGCCTCAGGGGAGCGCTTGGGTCTGTCAAAGAATGCGGGATGATGAAGGGGCAAAGGTCATCAAACCTCACCCACAGCTTTACACTGGGGGGCTGCTCTCTGAGGAATGTGGGAAGGGTCCACTTGCATGCTGTCTCTGTGCAGCAGATCCAACAGACTCAACACCTTTCCAAAGCTGGCAAGAAAGTCCGAGAGACTAGATGTGGGCACCACGCTGTGAGTTTCCCAGAAGGCACGACACAGATTGAGAGCAGTCACGGGAACACAGACTCCTCCGGAAATGCTGCCATGCGCAGAACATGCATCTCTAATTTCATTTCACACTGACTCAAGCATTCAGTCCTTTTTACGAAAACCCAGCTTCTCATTACAGTAACCGGTTTAAAATGACAATCTTCTGTTGAGCAAGTCTAAGAAATGACCTTCCTTTATTTTACATGGTATAAAAATTCAGTTTCCTAGGCCGATGGGCTCTAGGGACAGGTGTTTTTATGTACTAGACATGGCTTTCAAAGTTCTTCAATTGCCTAAATTAATAACGACTTTTTTCCTTTGGCTTTTCTACGGGACACATTAATTTCAATCTTTTTCTAAGGAAGTGAATCTCTAGCTATCTCATTGGGATAACTTTCTGCCTTCAGAGTAGAATTTGAAATAATCTGCAAGGTTACCCCTTCCCCACCCTGCCCCAGCAGCCCAGCCTCTTTCTTCCTTCCAGCCTTCAGCCAACGGGGTTTGGTTGGGAAAGGAGATGCAGAAGGGAGTCTCTGGATTTTTCTATCTAAAGGTTGGCCACAACCCCCAGTAGACCAAATGTAATTCATTATGGCGGGTTTTGGTTTTACTACATTAAGAGATATTCTTAGGGAAATTACAAACAAACAGAAATAGGAAGACTTTATATTTTATTAAGGGATGTACGGCTCAGCCTCATTATATTTTAAAAGACAAAGTATAAAAAAAAATCTGGCTCCATTTAAAATGTCCTGACTAGCAGAACTTAAAATACACAAATCTTAACATGAAAGTCTAGATGAATAAATAAAATAAACAACGAAACAGCTTTCTCAGGAAAAGCCATAATAAAGAGCTCGACTACTTTTTGAGCTGTTTAAGATGCTCGTGTTAAAGGGAAAAGAGTATCATTGTTGACTTTGAAATGTAGAACCATTTGCTTAATTCAGTGATGCTAAAATGGGCAGTTTGGCTGAAGAAAGAAATTGGCTTGTAGCATTTGATGAGCAATTTCTTCTTTTGAATATAGAAATGACCAGGGATGCGGACACGCTTTTTATTCTTTTGAGGACCCTCTAACCAAGAAATCTTTTAAATGATCATTACACAGTGAATGCCTGGAGGCTCTGGAAACTATTTCTTTTGACATTATTATAAGCTCAAAATGATTCACCAATGCAAAAGAAGAAGAGAAAAGGCAATTAAATACTAAGCTGTAAACACTGGAAGCTTTTCTGTGCTGAAAATAATTGGACAGAGTTTTTTCTTTTTTTAAGTAATAGTGTCCAAAGAGATTCAATGATCTTATTGCTTATGGATTTGGAGCTTAACTATATTCCTTATTTTAAATTTGATATTAGAATAGCAAGATTATAGACCATGATACAGTGTGACTTGGAGAAGTATCGTTTCATTAAATTATCAAGTTAAGGCTCAAGGAGCCTGGTGGAATGTGTGTGACCATGAGGCCAGCCAGTTGGAATCCGCTATGGCTCACAGAGAAAGATGCGGTTCTCAGCTCCTGTAAAGATTTAGAACTTCGGGAACCCACAGGCATAGTTCTACGTTGTCCTTTCAGGGGTCCTCAAACTTTTTAAACAGGAGGCCAGTTCATTGTCCCTCAAACCGCTGGAGGGCCGGAGTATAGTTTAAAAATAAAACTATGTACAAATGCCTATGCACACTGCACATACCTAATTTGAAGTTAAAAAAAAAAAAACGGGGCAAAAACACCCGGCGCACTGAATAAATGTCCTCTGAGGGCCATGTGGCCCGCAGGCCATAGTTTGAGGACCCCCTAGATTGATATAAGTCAGAATCGACTTGATAGTGTTAGGTTTCTGGGGTGGTTGACCTCAGTTCTTGCTTAGCAACGCTGAAAGAATTAATATGGCAGAAGCACTTTTGTAAATCCAAGTGAATGTTATGAAAGAAAGTTTCAGGTATCGCAGTCCCCAAAAGTCCCCACTATCTCCGGAAAGCACGCCGGGCTGCATGGCAGGGGTGGGGAAAGTTTGCAGCTGAATATGGCGGTTTCATGGGAGGAATACCTGAGCAGGAGTGCAGAACCAGCTGAGGAGCCACGGCAGGAACCCCCAAGGGCCTCACCCTCCACTTGCAGAGCACGTGAACAAGGGAGGGCGACAAGGAGCCCAGGCCTACTTCTATCACCTCCCAACACCACTGGAGGGCATTGGTCGATCGTACTGGTTGATTTTGGTGCACTTTTGTGAAGTCCTATTCTGTATGACCAGGTGGACTTTCCACCTGGGTCTACATGACTTGGGTCAGAGCATGCTCAGTTCTGAATTTTGCCATAGGTATCTAATGAGTGTGCCTGATTTATTTCCAACCCCTTTGTTGTGGCCCGGACAGCTCATTTTCGCTTAGTGCTGGCATTTTGGAAGACAAGCCCTAATCTAGCAACCTGTCAAGAGCAGTAAGTGAATGGAATTAAAACTCAACTCATAGCCATAAATTCAATTCGGACGCATAGCGACCCGAGAGGACAGGGCAGAATTTCCCCCTCAGGATTTCTGGGGCTGGAATTCTTTACAGGAATAGAAGTCTCTTTTTTCTCCCTCCCAGTGGCTCCAAAGGACTGACCTTGCAAGGAGATGTCCAGCGGGTACCAGCAGGCTCCTTCATTGAAAATCTCTGCTAGTTTCTGAAGCGGGAGGGAAATTTTGAGGAGGCCGTCTGTGGCAGAGTTAACTCCCCATTAAAGACAATGAGCTTTTCCACATCTCTCAAAAAACAAACAAAAAAACCTAAAGTGACTACTTCAGATTAATATGCTGTAGGTAGAACCACCTCCCACTCACCAAACCAAACCAATCAACCAACCAACCAACCAACCAAACAAACAAACAAAAAAAACCCCAAATCCTGTTGCCTTCAAGTCAGTTCTGACTCCTGCTCACCCCTTGTGGTACAGAGTACAATTGCTGCATGAGGTTGTCTAGGCTGTACCCTTTATGAAAGCAGATGACCCCTTCCTTTTGTGGTACAGCTAGGTGGGTTTGAACTGATAACCTTTATATAAGCAGCCCTATCCAGCGATCTATGTCAACTAAAGTGTCAAAGCATGTAAAGACTGATCCACAACCCCCACTTCTCTTTTCCTCTTCTGTGATGACCTGGCATCCACCTTTTGATCTGGTGGCACCATATTTGCGAAGCAGCCCAAATCACTGATGGACGGTGTGCAGGACAAACACCCTGTAGAATTGCCCTTCCAGTGTCAGAATTTGCATGAACAAGAAATAAACTTCTAGATTTTAAGCCACTGAGGTTTCAGGGGTAGCTTCTTTCTGCAGAACAGACTAGGCTCTCCTGCCTGATCATCTCTTCACAGGGTTTTTGTGGAGAGCTACTGGAGCAGCTCGATCCAGGGGAGCTGCCAAAGCAGATACCTACACTTTATCTGGGATTGTAGGTTGTAGTACCAAAGTTTTTATTTGCCCGGGAGGCACTGAGTACATTTTTTTTCTTCTGAAAACAGGACAATATGTATGTAAGTTTGGAGACATATGTAGCTGGAGCTGAAAGTCCTCTTACCTTGCAGTTTTCTTTGGTAGAGATAGACTTGTTCTTAATGAAACCCATGACAGTCAGTGTCACAAATGACTTCTGAGGAGAGGCCAAACAGCTAAGTCAAGGCCAGCCTACCGTTCTCTTAAATGCTGTCTCATGCTCTCATCTGCTCTGACATGTCTGCTCAGGGGCATGTGGCAGCCACTGGGCGGGCCTTACCATTGGCACTGAAAATCATTGTAGGGGATATTAGAGGATTTACATCAAGAAGACCTGACTTCCTGGCCATTGCTCGGGGGCCACAGTTCCCAAGACAATCAGTGTCAAGGGCAAAACAAAATAAAACATGACGAGGGCTCTGGGGCTGGGTTGAGCTGGATATGTAACCAAAGCCCCTTTCTACCAGGATCTTCCCAAGAGGAGATTGCTCTTTTCCATAGCTAAACAATTTTGTTTAACACACGTTCTGCTGGGGAACCTTCTGGGAAGCAGAAGAAAATAAATCTGCCTTCCTTTGAATTAAGCTGGGTTGGGTCCAAGCCCTGTGTAGTGTTTATTCTTATCATAACATCTAAAGGAGTCTGATTTCACCATTCTTAGCTATTAAAAAAAAAGTTCCAGGCACAATAATTCAATTTAAAATTACACACCAGGAGTAGTTCATATTTAATACACTTTATACAGGTATTACAGGTACAAGGGACGTACTTGTTAACTGCCAGGTTGCTGGCTTGAACCAACCAGCTACTCCACAGGAGGTACTGTGTTTCTCTGAAGCTATACAGCTTGGAAGCCCACTGGGAGAGCTCTCCTCTGGCTTGAGTCTGAAGGTGCTTGACAGCAGTAGCCTTTTGTTTTTATAGAGGTATAAAGCTTTCTTTCTTTTTGGTATAAAGCTTTTTAGAACAACAAAAACAATTCCTTTTGGAAGTAAGCCAGAGACAAAACCACAAGTTACATGCTTTACTTTTTTTCTGTCCTGCTGCTGGCTGCCACCCTTTCATCGATTGTGCACACCAGCATGGTGGTGAAGTGGTGAACTCTGCGCTCTCACTCCCCTGGCTTCACACTCGGTCTCCTCACTCATCGTGTGGCTTCACCCAACGCATGGAGCCTCCTGCAGGCTCCTCACCCTGTGTGTGTAAAAGTGCGAAGGAGACAGACTTCCTCAGAGCTGTGCTTTAGAGAGAATCCTCCTCACATACTCAGCACCGCCTTGAATAGGGCAGCACTGCATACATGACAGCTACTTGATGATTGTTGATGGTGTGGTGGTGTGTTTGTATGGATAAAAAAAGAGCCCTGAATGGTTATGTAACAAGTAAGGGAATAAATAGATCTTCCTTCATCCACCTTCATCTTTCATTGTTCTCTCACTCTCTGATTGCAATATTAGAGGCTAAAATGGGTAGAATTCCCACCTCTGAACAAAGTTTGTGCACATGGGTGTGCATGCTTGTGTGTCCATGTGAGTGTGCCTGTACAATGTGTGTGCACGTGTGTGTGCACATGTGCACTGGAGCCTGGCAGCAGCAGGGGAGGCGCCTGTCTCTGTTCAGCAGTATCTGATGGCTGCTGCAGGTGTAATGAGAAGTGATTGATGATCTGTTCAGGGAGCTCCTGGGGTGGACTCAGGGAAGGAGCAGCAAAGAAGACATACTCATCTCCCCCATATGTAGATGAGGTGATGGAATTGGGCGGTAGAGGAGCAGCTCCTTAGTAATGAGATCACAGGGGAAAGGCCTTGGATGAGGTGCCAGACATCCCTGCTTTCCCAGAGAGGGTGGGGACTGGGAACGAGGCTGCATCCTGCCTAATCAGTTACAGTTGCTCTGTCGCTCTGGGGAGGGAGGCAGATGAGGCAGGGAGCTTCCGGAATCTCTCATCTCCAGTCCTTCTAGGTGGATGTGGGAGCGTGTGAGGACGGCCACACTGGAGGGTCAGGGTTGATCGCCTTGCAGTGTGGAGACCGGCCTGGACCTGCGTTGTGCAGGGTGACCAAGGAGCTCTGGGGACAGGGTTCTGGGTGGGGGCTTTGTCTACTAAGACCCACAGCCGCACCCTATGTCGCAATGTTGGCATGCAATGTGCAAAGACTTGAGACAATGTGAAATGGACCATCCACTTCACTTGGAAAGACAGGAGGGCTGAAAATCAGATTGGGAGATCTGATCTCGTTTGCTGCACAGTTGTGAGAGGAGATATTCCTGGCTTCTCTCATGTTGGGAACCGGACATAATCAGCCTGACAAAACCAAGGCCATATTGCCTGCCCAGCAGGGCTAAAGCCACGTCACCTCAACCTTATCTTACCCTGACACACACCAGATGGCCCACCCTTGTCTGCTCCAGCACCGGACATTCCAACTGCAGACTTGCGGCTGCCTGCCCTGTGTGCTCTACACCCCCGCCCTTCCTTTTTTTTAATCTCTCCTTTGAACTCCCTTGTTTGCCTCACCCTTTATAGAGAGGCTAGTGTAGCAATAAACTCAGACCTTGACAAGAATCTGCTTGGTCTCGCTCCTCTCTCTCGCCCGTTTCTCTTTCAGGCTGGGTCCTCCTTGGAACCCCTCGAATAACTGAGTCCCTCTGGCATGAAGGAGGTGATACGAATGCATTGATAGCCTAGTATCTGTCAGCTGGGAGCCACAACATAGTGAGAGCCCTTATTAATCATCTGGAGATTAGCTGAGGGGTGGGAGAAGCCAGGCATGAGGCTTTCCAGGGCTGCTCAGCCTGCACAGGAGTCCTTTCCTGGGTTGGACAGAGGTGCTGCCATCTGAAAGCTCAGATAGAGCAGTTGGAAAATTAACTGACCTGGTACAAGATCTATTTACATATATCAAAAGATCCTGGGTAATAACATCTCATGTTTGTGCAGCATGCCACATTTGTCAAAGGGCTTTCTCATTTACTGTCTTACTTGGTCCTCAAACTAAGAGGCCTTTGGGCAGCTATTGATGTTTAATTTTGGACGTGGTAACAGCTATGGGTATAGTACTGGGCTTGGAATCAGGCTGTGCAACCCACAGCAGGTCACTTAGCTGCTCTGGATTGACTTTCTTCCTCTATGAAGGTCAGCGCTTGGACTAGACCATTTTCCCAGTGGCAGCTCTGCTGACATTTTGGTCAACATCATTTTTGTGGGGCTGTGTTGTTCCCTGCACCAGGATGCTAAGCGAGCATCCCTGGTCTCAGCCCACTAGATGGCAGTGGGGCTCCCTTCTTCAGAATGTCTCCAGGCATGGCAAATGTCCCCAGCAGAGCATGCTGCTGGGCTGGCGCACGGCAGGATGATGCACTCAATGAGTTGGATTTTAAGTTTTCAGGTACTTTACATGTCTGCACAGGGAGACTACATCAACAATTACCCAGCAGTCAATGGGTCATCACTGACCCTCTCTATAATTCCAACTGAGATCATGAAGCACCGACTGAGTTTCTGAGCTTAGCACCCTGCATGGCACAAGTTGTTTAGCACTCAGCTACAAACTAAAAGGTTGGCAGTTCAAACCTATCCAGAGGCCTCTTAAACAAAATCCTGGTGGTCTGCTTCAGAAGAGTTGGAGCCATGAACACCCCATGGAGTGAAGAGATATAAACATGAATGTGGATGTGACTCTAGGTATAGCTACAACCGGTAACCATGGAATCAACTACAGCATGGAATCAACTTCAACTCCTGGCCTCCTTGTGTGTCCAAGAAGAACTGTGCTCCCCAGGGTCTTGAAAGGCTGCTTGGTCTGAAGTAGATTTGCAGGCCCTTCTTTCTACGTGCCGCTGGGTGGCCTCAACCTTCCAACCATGCTATTAAAAGCCAATCCGTCACCTGTGTGCATCACTGAAGACACACGGACACAGGGAGCAATGCCCTGGCTGGGGCACTGGAACAGCGCTGGCATGCAGTGAGTGCTGCCCAGTTAGCGAACAGGTCTTCCCTTGGTACTTTCTCAGGTCTGTGTGAAGCTTTCTAAGCATCCAGAGTTCTCGGCCTGATTCTGCTGCCAACTTGCAGTGTGACTTCGAGCTAGTCTCTTGCCCTCTCTGGGCTTGATAACAAAAGCAGGGCAGGCCAGACACAAATATCGTGTGGCTAGCAGGGGAAAGCAGTTGAGGACACAATTGCAGATGGAGTTCATCCTTTGGACTCATCGCCCCTCCTCCCTAACACACACCCCCCCCCCCCCCCACTACACACACACACCTTTTCAACTGCACCAGATGGGTTTTAACTTTCCGGCACCAGAAAAGCAGACCTTGAGTTTTTTCCTTTATGGAATGTAGGCCACCCCTGCTTATGTGTCACATTCAGTCCTCGTTCTTCTCCCTACTCTTGTCCCTCCTCCAGTCTTCAACAAGTGACTGCAGGGAGGTTTCCCAGCAGGGCTGTGCTCAAAGATTCATAATGCTGGGTTTTCCTTTAGTTCTCCACAGTCTGGGGCTTGGAACAATCCAGGCATTACCTTATCAACTGCTCATTTTAGGTGGGAAGGACGGGGGCACTGGAAACACCGTATGGGCTCAATCCTTCTCCGCACGCATGTGAGGGGTTTCCAGGAGTTCGAATTTCAACTTAAGTGATTTATTTTTTGTTGTTTAATCGCATGCCTGTCATCTGCTGGACATTTCTTCTACAGTGTTTTGTTGTTGTTAACCCCATTTCTAAGATCAGAGATAGAAGGGTCAGGCACAATAGGCAGTTAAATTGACTCAATCTGGGGTGTGAACCTGCTTCTGTCTGGTTCCTCATAGCCCTCAGTCATTTTAATGGAGGTGTTGTGAAGGGTGTGGGTTCAGCAGCCACACACTGCCTCATCTCGCCTCCTCGTTGATAGGCTGTGTAGCCTTACATGAGTTGTTTAATCTCCTACCAAGCTTGTGAGAGCACTACTTTTATTAGCTTCATTTTACCAAGGCTGTGAGAGGTCAGGGGAGCGAAGGCTTACAGATTGCCTGGCATATAATATGCTAATGATAGTCAAGATATATAACTAAGCATGTCTCTGTTCTAGGTTCTGTCAGTACCTGGTGTGGCCACAAAGGAGAAACCTGGTTTCCTGCTATTTTGAGCATCTAGTGTGAATGGCAGGAGATAAGTCACATGCTAATGAACCCTTGTGGTGTATTGGTTAAGCACCCTGGGGCCCGGCTATCAAAAGATATAGTGTCCAGGGTCTTAAAGACTGGAAGATAAACAAGGGGCCATCTAGCTAAGAAACAACAAAGCCCACATGGAAAAAGCACACCAGCCTACCCCAACATGATCGCTGAAGACAAAGCGGGTGCATAAGCAAATGTGGGCATGTTTTCTTGATGTGCACTCACCCTTTACATAAAACTCTCTCTTATACATACGCGTTTCTGTGGATTTGTTTCGCTAAGGCACCCAGACTAACATAAGCAGCATGGAACGCATTTAAGAAGCCTAGACAAGGGCAGGGCAGGATATTTGGAGGGACTGGATCCAGAATTAGAGAGGAAGGGGTGCTGGAGGTGAAACGGGCTGCTAGCTCCCTGTCCCAAGGAGGACAATGAGACTGCTGGCTCCCATGAAGATTTACAGTCTTGAAAACTCCATATAGGGTCACTGTGGTTGGAATCCACTGGACGGCAGTGGCCTTTTGGGATTGAAGGTGGAAGCCACCAATGACTTCCTGCCATTGAGCCAAGGAGCCTCCGGAGAGTGTGTGAACTTCTGGAATACAGCGAACAACCTCTGCACATCTGCTTTTCGTGCTGCCCAAGTCATGCATTGACATTTTTCCAAAAGTGAACCATCACAGCTGCTCTCTCAGGAAGCTGAGGGCTGAGCCCGCTGATTCCACTCCGTCAGCATTTCTGGTCCGGGTACCTGCCCTCTGCCCCGGCACAGGCAATGGGCTTTTGGAAGCAGTGCTCCCTGGGTAGTGGGTGTGATTTGGCTCCTCTGGCCTAACATGATGAATGCTGAGAGGGGGTGGATACTAGGGGGTTAAGCTCCCTGACCTTTCCCTAGCCCAGGGGAAAACTTACTATTTAAAGTAAGTTTTAGACAGAATCTTTAGAAAGATAAATTGTTTACTTAATGTACACAATTACTCCCCAACACATCTGTTTTGTGTCTGCTCAACTCAACCTCATAGGCTATGGATGACCTTGAGCAAGTTTTTAAAGTCACAATGGGTTTCTACCAGGATTGAGAGTTCAGCTCTCTCAACTCTCCAACTGGTTATTAGCACCATAGTCTCATTTCTATTTATGGATTTACTTTGTTTGAGGGAAAAAAGACTCCCAATTCAACTATATTTTATTAGGAACTCCTTTGCTATGTTTTACACAAGAAAAAGGCACAAACCGCTGTTCTGGATGAAGGAGGGCATCCGCATGAGGCCCCAATGGTTTCGGAAGGACCCACAGCCACAGTTACTTAAATAAAATGACACCCATTCTGTCCTGCTGACTCTGACTCATAGTGACTCTGTGTAGGGATCCTGAAGTTGCTACCTTTACAGGAAGCAATAACCTCATCTTTCTCCTGTGGAATGACTAGTGGCTTTGAACCAGCGACCTTGCTGTTAATAGTCCAACACTATCCAGCATCACCACCCGAGCTCCTGAAAGCTTAAATGAGACATGGAAAACAAACACCTTTGTCACAAAACTGTCCCTGAAGACGGATCAATTCATGGAGTTGCGGGAGGGCCTGTGAGAGCATGAGCGGGACCTTCATTGGGATGTGCACATGACCGTATATCGCTGAGTCTGGCCCGGGGAGTGGACGCAAGCACACTGCCTGATGGACAAGCTTTCTACTGCCAGTCAGCAGTAGGAAAGAACTCAATGGTGGCTGAATGTGTGGCCCCTCAAAATGGATTCAGGGTCTCCACATAGACTCTCACTGTGAGCCACAGCCTATTGCTCAAAATTTAAGCTCAAATATGACTTAAATGCCTAACATTCTGTTTCCTTAAACTAGAGTACTGCCAGGATCAACTAGAGGCCTGGATGACCTATCAGGTCTGAACAACGATCTCAAATCACTTCACATGATCCATTCCACCAGTCATGTCACCAGTCACGCCTCCTCACTTACCCATTCCAGAGACTGTGCCTGTATAACCTATCGACTAACACATTCCCACATGTTGTGCTTATGAAACCAACCATCATGCTGGAATAAGGACCAATCACGATGTAAGGGGCAGGGTCAATGGGAAAGCAAGATAGGGGCTGAGGGGAGCCAAGAGGGTCCCGTCACTCAATCCCTAAACCTGATCTAATGTCACTAGACTGGGGTCTTCCTCACATCTCAAGGGCACCCGATTCATGATTGAAGTGAATTGTGTTTATTCAATCTTTGTTCTGCTTACCGTCCTGCTATGCTGCCTCCTCTTCTTGCTTTATGTTGTGGTGACAAATGGCTTGAGAGGGATTTGACATAGGGAGAAAGCCCACCCACATCAACTGTCACCAGAAGCAGACACTAAGTTCATTTCTCTCACCTCACAGAACTATGCACACCAGACACTGGTAGAGCTGC
The DNA here is from genome assembly GCF_050624435.1 of Tenrec ecaudatus. Classification (NCBI taxonomy): domain Eukaryota; kingdom Metazoa; phylum Chordata; class Mammalia; order Afrosoricida; family Tenrecidae; genus Tenrec; species Tenrec ecaudatus. The sequence goes on from NW_027457565.1 coordinate 560,399, forward strand.
CCGGAAGGGGAACCCTTAGTGCAGTGGTTCTCACCCTGTGGGTTGCGACCCCTTTGGGAGTCATATGACCCTTTCACAGGGCTCGTCCAATTCATAACTGTAGCAAAATTACAGTGATGAAGTAGCAAGAAAATCATTTAATGGTCGGGGGGTCACCACAACAAAAGGACCTGTATTAGGAAGGTTGAGAACCACTGCCTGAGTGTGCTTAGGACTTTGCTGCCCTCAGGGTCACCAGACATTCCTGAAGGCAGAGTCACTGCAGGAAGCCCTTCTGGGAAATGCCCTGAAGCCAGGTCTCAACCAACTCCATCCACCCTCACCCTCCTAGATCCTAATCATAGGCTGCATGGAAATGCTCCCTGCCACTTCAAAGACTGTAAGTCCATGGGAGCAGAAAGCCTTCTCTTTCTCCCTTGGAGTGGTGGCTGGTGAGTTCAAACTGCTCACCTTCTGGGTAACATAACCCACAGACCAGCTCCCCCTGAGCTCAGTTTGGTTTGCCACACAGCACACATTGTTGGGAACCTTCTGAAGTAGCTGTGCCATGTGCAGGTTGGGGGATTTCGCACAAGATGCAGAATTCCACCCTCTCTTGGAAAAAATAATTTTTGCAATAGCCTTGTATTCTCTTCTGGATCTGAGTAGCAGCTACTCTCATGCAGTGCTAGCACATACATGCTAGGTCTTACGCCGAGTCTGCTCCATGCTTTCCTGTGTCCTATGTGGCGCTGTAGGCACCCAAGGCATGGACTCTGCAGCCTGGGTTCAAATCTCTCCTTTCCACTTCCTCACTGTGTGGTCATAGGCTCATGACTTTATCATCCTGTGCCACTGATTTTTCATCTGTAAAATGAGGCAAGAATAGAGTCCACATATAGGCTTGTTAAGTGAAATAATTGAATTATTATATACAAAAAGCTTAGAACATTGCTCGGCATCTTGCAAATACTGTTAGGTAGCTTAGCATAGGGACTGGGTCATCCATTACATATGCTCAGGTTCAAACTTCCGGCCAGGAAGGGGTGGTACACCTAGGTGGGTGTTACACCTGGATTGGCCCATCTGGGCCAGGTGAATTCAATCTAGCCAATGGGGTTGACCAGGACCATCAACCATGCCTCCCTATGGAGGAATTGAAAAGGCAGGATCTTGACCTCTCCGATGTCTCCCTTCACCCACTTTTCTGTTGTCCGTCCCCCAGGGAGGAGGTCACATGTAGATACTTGTAATCGGTTTCCTCTTTCCAATCCACCCTCCCTCTACCCTCCCACTATCACCACTCACAAATTATCAAGGTTTCTTGAGGGATGGGGGAGCGGGGAGGAAGGGGTAAAAATGAGGACTTGATTGATGCCAGGGGCTTAAGTGGAGGCAAATGTTTTGAGAATAATGAGGGCAGTGAGTGTACAATGTGCTTTACACAATTGATGTATGTATGGATTGTGATAAGAATTGTATGAGCCCCTAATAAAACGATTTAAAAAAAAAAAAGGCAGGATCCTGGAGCCCACGTAGTGACTTTCTCTCCAGCAGCTTCTAGGCAAGCTGTGCAGGGGTGAGGGGCCCTGAGGTGCCTGTGTAAACCTGAAACTTCTTCTCTCAAAAAACTCCCTTGGATCACAATCCAGGCTGCGGAGTGAATTCTTTCTCACGCGAAGCCAAGGACTGAGGTATATTTCTCCCACGAGAGATCTAACAATAGTATCTCTTATTATATCATTAGGAGCCCTGGTGGTGTAGTGGACTATGCATTAACCTGCTAATCGCAAGGTCAGGGGTTTGAACTGACTAGCCCGTCCGTGGGAGAAATATGAGGTTGTCTATTTCTGTAAGGCAATGGTTCTCAACCTTAGGAATGCCGCCACCCTTTAATACAGTTCATGTTGTGGTCACCTGCAACCATAAAATTACTTTCATTGCTACTTTATAACTGTAATTTTGCTATCGTTATGAATTGGATGACCCCTGTTAAAGGGTTATTTGATCCCCAAAGGGGTCGCGACCCACAGGTTGCGACCCCTGCTGTAAGGATTTAAAGTCTCAAAACCCCAAAGGGGCAGATCTTTGTCCTATTGGGAGTCAATAAAATGGTAGTTAGGTTTTTTTCTGCATCAGTATCAGATTCTGGTGGCAATCTCAGTCATCCTGCATTGTGGTCTGGTTTGAACTCCGGAAATGACTGCCCTGGTTTGAGGTGAGGGCCACGGTGCTTCAGTGGTAGACCTCTCATCGACTTTCACCGGGAAGACCCGGGTTTGATTTGCAGCCAATGTGCCCCAGACTGTCAGTGAAGGTTTGTGTGTTGCTATGACACTGAGCAGGCTTCAGTGGTGTTTCCAGACTGAAACAGAATAATGAAGAAAGACCTGATCATCCCCATCCACACATTGACCTATGGCCCACCACTGTTGGCTTCCTCTCCCAGTCCTGGTGGTAGCACAGATAGGCACAGTTTGCTCCACTGCCCATGAGGTGCCCATGAGAGGCTGACGCGACAACCACAGTCAAGATCAACAGCTTAAACTCCATTCTGGGTCTATGGAAACAAGAACAACCTTCTGAATTGAGGTCGCATTGCTATTTGGGACTGGGAGGATGCCTTTGTGATATGGATTGCACTCTGGATCCCAAGGGGGACTTTTAAACACAGCCACATAGCAGCTCCGGAAATTGCCATAGTGAGAAGGCAGGTTTAAAAAAAAAAAAAAAAGCTTTTACTGGCTTGCTCAAAGGAGGCTGCGGGTAGATTGGGGGGTGGAAAACTCCTCTGGAAATGGAAAATTTTTTTATCCTTACATATGCATCATTTCTTCTGGTCCTGAAAGAAAACACAAAGCAGACGAGAGGAGGAAACGGAGACTGGCAGTCATCTTGTTGGTATTCCCACAGCACCCCCTCCTTAAGCGCTTGCTGCCATCTCATCCAACTCCACTCAGTGTATTTTCACCCGGCAATGATGCAGAAATGTCTGCGTACTCCAGTTTTATTGTAGTCGGGCAGCGTTTATGGCTTTGACGTTCAACTGAGCATGGCAGGACGTCTAGAAGCAATTATAACCAGCACCTGCTCTGTCTGTGCGATGGGCAGGCAGTGACGGATTCCCAGCCTCCGGAACACTAGTGTTCCCTCCCAGCTCAGGATAATGACGGTGACACTCGGCCCCCTTGTTGTCTGGGGAGCTCAAGGAGCTCTCCTCTGAAACCTCAACTTATGGGCATTTCTTTGAGTGAAGACATCAAATTAGTGACTCGAAAGGAAGGCGTAGGAGATGATTATTGGCCACAAGACAAGCCTCAACCGCCTCCAGAGAGCATGTCTCCTAAGTGCAAAGTGTGGAGAGGGAGGAAACAATTGATCACTCTGAGTCTCACCACACAATGTGTGTGTGTGGTCACTGAGGCGGCAACATTATGACTGGGGGACGGATACGGTTTGTGCAGCCGTGATTGCCATCCAGAATGTGGCATGCTATTGTGAAAAATGATTTTTTATTCTGAGCAAATCTCTGCTTCCACTTGCTTTAATGCTTCGCCGGAGAGCAGGGGACTCTGGGAGGGGTGGGGGGCGCACAGGGCTGGGCTGACCTCAGGAACTCATGTGTAAAGGGCTTTTTCTCACTTGGAAGCAGGCTGTTCTTTCTGGTAAAGCTTGTTTGTGAACCTTGCCACATCTGCGTCCGAAGAGGGAACTGAAGGTGACAAATGCCACGAGGAGCCCCGGGCACATCTTGTTTCATTTGAATCCCAGTTTTACCTTTCCTCCTTTCTGGGTTCTGAAGCATCAGATGGGTGCCAAACGCTTCCACGGACAACTAAAGCTGAACAAGGTGGAGGCAGATGAAGAGCAACGGGAGGTTGGTGTTTGGGAGACTGAATACTTGGGCTTCCTAGGCCAGTCCAGTTGGTGGTTAGAGCCCTGTTTCAGATTCCACTGTAATCTCCTAGTGTCCAAGGACCAAGTGGCTCCTAAGTCCAGAATTTCTGTTACATGTGTCACCAAGGAGGAGTTGGGCTAAAATGCATTGAAGAATAAAGCAGGAGCTTGGCTTATGAATCCACTCTCTGATTCTGAAATTTCAAAGGCTCCGTGCACAGACATTTCAACACTGAAAGCACAGCAGGGAAAACCAAAGAATTGGGCTTCCTCCTTGTCCCTCTTTTCGGGCTTTTACGGTTTTCCAAGGCGCCTCCCTGAGCCGAGTGTTGTATAGGTCAGGTTTAAAGATGTCCTAGTTCCGAGGGACTTGCTGTTCTGCTTTCTTTTTCAGGGAGACCTGGTTTCTTGTCTTGTGGCCAAACACAGAGCACAGATGTCTGTGGGCCTCCTCCCTTTCCCCTGACCTTTGCTCTCTTCTCTGGATACACTACTGACCTGTTCTCCCTTACAAGATCTGAACTGCTCACAAACTTCGATGAATTCTCATCCTAGCAAGAAGCATCTGAGCATCTTATTAGAGCCTGTATGAGTTCTGTTCTGGATGCCTATTTGTGCAACTTCAGGGTCTGGCATGGAAACATTCCATGTCCACAGACCTGCACAGATAATATAAACTCCAACAGTAGTTTAAGGTTTAAGGTGGTAACAGGGAACGCTGGGGCCTGTGGCTCCTGGTGAACCTCACAGGCTGTCTAAAGGGGCTACTTCCATCTCAATGTAACCATACAGGAATGTAGACCTGTTAGGTAGCAAGACAAGGGGTTGTTCCTCTCCATGCTTAGGGGGCCCCCTACAGGAGGTTGGAAGCCAATGCAGGCTAAAGGGCATGCACCAATTCAAGGCCAAGCCAGGAGAGCTTAATTGACGCCTCACAGCTGAAAGCCCTTAAAAGGCTGGAACCTTCCCTTCAGCTGCTTCTCTGCCTTCCACTCAGCAGGGCTGGGTGTGCAGTGTCATGAGGGTGCCCGTGTTCAGTTTACTGTAACGCCGGAACCTTCTTCTCTCCTGTATATAAACCCACTCGGATCACCAACCAGGCTTTGGTGTGAATTTCTTTCTAGTGTGTAGCCAAGGACCGAGACATTTCCCACCCGAGAAACCTACAGACCCAGACTTACAATAAACCCATATGTGTGTGTGTGTGTGTGTGTGATACACACACACACACACACACACACACACACACACATATATGGCAAGAGGTGAACAGGTCTAGCCAGCAATGGTGAAGAGGGCCCTGGGATTGAGATTGAGAATGATTCTGAAGTAGAATCCATAACCCTTAGAAATGTATTGGCCTGCTATACCAATCCAATTACCCTCAACCTTCTTCAAAGAATTGGAAAAACTGACCACCAACTTCATATGGAGAGGGAAGAAACCCAGAATTAGCAGAGAACTCCTCAAGAAGAAGGACACAATTGGAGGACTCGCCCTACCTGATTTCAATGCCTACTACACAGCTACAGTGGTCAAAACAGCATGGTACTGGCACAATGATAGACACTCAGACCAGTGGAAAAGAATAGAAAGCCCAGGAGTAAAATCATCAGCATATAGACAACTGATCTTCGACAAGGGTCCCAAAAATGTCAAGTGGGAAGCAGATGCCCTCTTTAATAAGTGGTGCTGGAAACAATGGATATCCACGTGTAGAAAGTTGAAATAAGACGTCTACCTCACCCCATGCACAAGAATACACTCAAGGTGGATCACAGATCTAGAAGTCAAACCCCAAACCATCAGGACCATTAAGGAGGGAATCGGGACTAATCTCAGAGTACTGGCCCAGGGAGCACATAGGCTCACTGCAACAGGGAAGGGGACACACACAGGTGAATTGGAAATCGACAAATGGGATCTAATAAGAATAAAATGCATGTGCACCTCGAAAGACTTTGCCAAGAGGGTGACAAGGCAACCCACAGACTGGGAGAAGATTTTTAGTAATGACACATCAGACAAAGGGCTCATTACTAAAATCTACAACACCATCGTGACCTGCAAAAAGAGGAAAACAGTTAACCCCCTAAGGAAGTGGGCAAAAGAAATGAGAAGAACTTTCACTAGAGAGGAGATCAATATGGCCAATAAACATATGAGAAAGTGCTCGAAGTCCCTTGCCATAGGAGAAATGCAAATCAAAACAACCATGAGATACCACCTAACACCCCTGAGGCTAGCCCAGATCAGTAAATCAGAGAGCAACAAGTGTTGGAGGGGCTGTGGTGAAGTAGGAACCCTCCTCCACTGCTGGTGGTCGTGTACATTTGTACAGCCACTGTGGAAAGCAATCTGGCGATACCTAAAGAAAATGGAAATTGATCTACCTCATGACCCAGCCATCCCTCTACTGGGCATATACCCGGTTGAAGCAGCAAATAAAACACGACCAGTCATATGCGCTCCAATGTTTATTGCGGCACAATTCACAATGGCAAAGACTTTGAAACAGCCTAAGTTTCCATCGACAGACGAGTGGATTAGCAAACTTTGGCACATACACACAATGGAGTATTATGCAGCACTGAAAAGCACCGATGAGCACATGAAACACGTTATTTCATGGGAAGAGCTGGAAGGAATTATGTTAAGCGAGGTAAGCCAGACCCAAAGGGACAGGTACAACATGAGTCCCCTGAGGTAAGTACAATCAGCATGACAGAAATAGAAGAATAAACATCCATCCCACAATAAACGGGAGGAAGCATAGATAGTTGGAGGGAGGACAGGCCACACCTAGGGAGGTACATAAGAGTCCAGCATAAAGAAGGGGTAGTGGGGTAGGGAGAGGGAGAACCGGGAGGGGGAGAATCCGAATGGATGGTATGGGGGGGGGGGCAGGGTACTAACCCACCCGGGGGAGAGTATCGGTTATGTCCCCACAGATTTGGAACATGCATACGGACCCCAACACGACACACCAAACAAGGAGGACAACGCAAAGTACAGAGGTCTACACAAAGAGGCTGGACGACAAGCCGGCCCAAACCAGAATTAGGCCGACCCCCACACTCGAAGGGAATACCACAGAAAACAAAAATAGATTGTCTGGAGTGGGAAAGGAACTGACCCACCACACCACATCCAGAAGGAAGCTGAAACAAAAGAAGGAGAAAGGACATAGTGGAGTACACCTGGGTCCACCAAGCCCAAAGTCGATAGACCAGCTAGAAGAGCCCATCATACAGAGAGGACCATTCAGCTGACCACACTACGAGATATGACATCCTGCACCAACATATGGCCCTACACGGGACAGCACCTGAGACACAATGGGGGATGGGCAACTGAGCTGACCCCGCCACACTGAGGCAAACACTGGGGACATGCAATGGAGCAGCGGAGGAAGCAGAGCAAAGGGAGCCCGAGGGAGTAGAAAGGATGGTCTTCTGGGCCAGGACGTGGCGCCTCACAAGCTACACCTAGAAAACACTCCTAAAGGCCAATGAAAGGACCTTGAACTACTAGCAATTTTTTCTTTTAATATTTGCTATCTTTTTGTTTAGTCTTTTAAAATTTGTTTTGTTTTTTTACCCAGTAAATTTTGTATGTTAGTGGCTTTTCTGCTTATCAGCGTGTCGATGTTGCTTCTGTCAAAGCCATGTTCTTATGGGCCACTTGGGCGCAGTCAAAGTCATATCCATTTGTATGCACGTATTACTATGTCAGCAGGTCCACCTAGACAAGATAGGCTGGACAAATAATGAGAGAAGAAAACAACAGGACCAACGGTCCTGGAGGGACATGAGAGCGTGGGAGGTAGGGGAAGGGAGGAGGTGTCGCCCAACACAGGGACAAGGGAACAGCGAATGGTTCAAAACCAGAGGAGGGAGGGGAGGGGAGGACTGGAAGGGAGTGACCAAGAGCAAGGTAACTGAGAGGAACTACTGAATCCAGAATGAAGGCTAAACATGGTAATGGGTCGGGAGGAAAGCGAAAGGAAATAGAGGAAAGGAGTAGGAGGCAAAGTGCATACAGAGAAGCCTAAATACAGACATGTACATATGTAAACATATTTATGATTATGGGGGCAATAGATTTATATGCATATATTTATAGGTTCAGTAGTAGGGTAGCAGATGGACATTGGGCCTCCTCATGCATAATCCCCCAATACAATAGCACCTCGCCCTGCTAAGCAGCCATTGCAGGATACCCATCTTCCCGACATGATCACTGAAGACAGCCGTGTGTGTAAGCAAATGTGGTGAAGAAAGCTGATGGTGCCCGGCTTATCAAAAAAAGATATAGCGTCTGGGGTCTTAAAGGCTTGAAGGCAAATAAGCGGCCATCTAGCTCAGAAGCAACAAAGCCCACAGAGAAGAAGCACACGGCCTAAGCGAATACAAAGTGTTGAATGGACCATGTAGCAGATACAAAGGAACAAAAACAATCATTGTGTGATCACCTCCCTCACATAATGGCTGAAGACGAAAGTGTGCATAAGCAAGTGTGGTGAAGAAGGCGGATGGTGCCCGGCTACTGAGAGATATAGCGTCTGGGGACTTAAAGGCTTGAATGCAAACAAGCGGCCATCTAGCCCAGAAGCAACCGAGCCCACACGGAAGCAGCACACCAACATAGGTGATCATGAAGGACAGAGGAGACCAGGTCTCCAACATCAAAGGTGGGGTGGTGGTGAGAATCACATCACCGTGAAAGAGGGGGAGTGCATGATGGGGACCCAACGCCCACCTGTAGACAGCTGGACACCCCTTCCAGAGGGGTAGTGAGGAGGAGATGGGCCACTCAGGGTTCAGTGTAGCAACAATGAAACTCAAAACCTTCCTCTAGTTCCTGAACGCTTCCTCCCCTCCCAATCATCATGACCCCAATCCTACCTTGCCTTGCGGACCTGGTTATACCAGAGGATGTACAGCGGTGCAGTGGGGATCTGGAGGCACAGGGAATCTAGGACAGACGAACCCCTCAACACCAGCTGTGGGAGTGGCGACACCAGGAGGGAAGGGCATGTAGAAAGGGAGAACCGATCTCAGAGATCTATGTGTTACCTCCTCTCTGGGAGATTGGCAAGGGGGAGGCGGGTGAGGGGAGACGCCGGGGAGTGTAAGATAAGATATAATAATTATTTATAAATTATCAAGGGACCAGGGGTGGGATCGGGGAGGGAGGGGGATGGGGGGAAAAAAAGGGAAACCGAGCTGATTCCAGGAACCCAAGTGGAAGGTGAATTATGAGAGTGATGAGTGCAACGAATGTATAAGGGTGCTTTGCTCAATTGATGTATGTACAGATTGTGATAAGAGCCTTATGAGCCCCAATAAAACGATTAAAATAAATAAATAAAGAATGAAAGAAAAAAAAAAGAAATGTATTGGCCTTAGGGGAGGGGCAAAGAGGGCTGGATTGAGAAAGTCTGTGGCATCCAGTTCTGACTTGACTTTTGGATCCAGAATCTTTCAGGAGTCATGGCCTTGCCCTCCAGCCAGAACTTCCAATAACCGTCTTCTCAGAGCCTTGTTAAATTCTCATAATACGTTACACCTGCCATCCTGTGAGCAGCTACCAAACCCAGGCACTTTTTTCTTTCTTTTTTTTTTTTTTAACAGGAACAATAAAGTTTATTGAACCGTAGCTTAGTACAGGCGCTGGGGTTTCCCCACGGTGCTCTTAATGTACAAAGCACGGATATTCTGCCAATTCTTCTTCAGCAGCGAAACCAAAAAGTTGACAGCCAAGTGGATGTTGTACACGAGTTCATCATCTGTCATCTTCACATGGCCAACTGCCACTGCCAGACACAGCACCTTCTTCATCTGGAATTTGACGGTGGACTTCACCTCGTCGACCTTGGCCACCATGTTCTCATTGTGGGTCAGCAGGGAAGGGAATTTCCCGGCCTTGTTCAGGCCTGGGCCCAGAATTCGAGGAATCTGCTTCATCAGGGTCTCTGAGGCCAAAAAGGCATCATACTTCTTGGCCAGCTTTTTGACCAACTTCTTATTCTTGTTGAGCTTCTTGAGCGCCTCGATGTCCATGTGAGGGATCTCCACGGCCTTCGCTTGTCGCAGTGCTGCTGGTCCCCAAGGACACACACTGAGAACTTGGGGCGCGGGGTGGACTTAAGCCTGACGGTGCCAGAGAAGCGTTTGTCCTTCTGAGGGTCGTAGTTCTTCAGGCTGCTCTGCAGCTCCACCGTCTCCAAAAACTTACGGCGCTTGCGCTGGTTCCTGTGCAGGACTTCCCGCACCGCCTCGTAGAGGGTGTCGCGAGAGACTTTGGTACTCATGGTTCCTAGCGCTGCGGCAACCGGAAAAGAGACCCAGGCACCTTTTTCAAAGACAAGCTCGCTCTCTTTGAATTCCTGACCTCGCCGACCGTGTGAAACAAGGACCATTCCAGAATTACATAGAAGCAAGCATGGAAGCAAGGGCATCCACCACCCCGAATGCGTAGGGGTCAGGAACCAAGTGCTTTCTGTAGAACAGCCCCAGAAGGCAGACCTTTGGCTGGAAAACCTGTTAGGGAGCTAGCATAGGGACTGGCAGGCCCATTACACAAGCTCAGAGGTCTGAGCTACGGGCTCATGAAGTAGAGGCTCACTGCATGCTCAGAAGTTCAGGTTTCCAGCCAGCAGGGGGAGCTACGCCTGGGTGGGCGCTGTACCTGCATTGGCTCACCTAGGCCAGGTGAATTCAATTCAACAATACAGCCAATGAGGTCGAACTACGTCATCGACCACGCCTCCCTAACCGCTCATAAAACTCAAGAGGATCCCAAACCAGGCCTCGGCGTGAGCTGTTTCTGGGTGGAGCCGCGGACCGAGGCACACCTGCCCCAGGTGAGGTCCAACAGAAGCGGTGCTGTGTGACTGGAAGCTATGAGGTAAGCCGGCCCCAGGAGTGGGCCTTCCCATGCTGGTCTCACGGGTTGTGGGCCCCTCTGGGCTCCTTTCACCTCACCACCCTTGGGAGAATTGTTGGGTTGAGTTCACCTGGCCTAGGTGAGCCAATCCAAGTGGCGCCCCACCCAATACGGTGGAGGCCCCTGGGGACGCTTGTAGCGTATTGCCGCAGCCCCAGCCTTTTGTGTCGGTCTTTGCGCCATTTCTTGCTGGTGTCAGTCTTTGCGCCGTTTCCTGCTGGTGTCGGTCTTTGCGCCGTTTCTTGCTGGTGTTGGTCTTTGCGCCGTTTCTTGCTGGTGTCGGTCTTTGCGCCGTTTCTTGCTGGTGTCGGACTTTGGGCCGTTTCTTGCTGGTGTCGGTCTTTGCGCCGTTTCTTGCTGGTGTCGGTCTTTGCGCCGTTTCTTGCTGGTGTCGGTCTTTGCGCCGTTCCTTGCTGGTGTCTGTCTTTGCGCCGTTTCTTGCTGGTGTCGGTCTTTGCGCCGTTCCTTGCTGGTGTGCGGGACTTGATGTGCCTCTCTGTGCCTGCCTTCCCGGGCTGCATTTGGGAGGGGGCTGGGACGCTGCTGCCTGGAGGCTGGGAGGATTTTGACTCCCAAAGCCTTCTCGAGGCTCAGTGTAAAAGTTTATTTGGACTCGAAAACAGAATCAAAGACCCAATTAATTAAGTTTTAGAAGCAGGCTTTATTGCGAACTTGTGGCGGGTTCAGCAACACAGGGTATTGAGCTATTGAAGCCACACCAGGGAAAAAATCCTGGCGGCGTTTTTATGCCCACTGCTGGCAGGCACAGCTGGGGAGAATCATAGCTTGGGGGGCGGGGGGTTGGATCTGCGCACACAGGTGCTTCCGAAGGGAGAAGGTCGTTAATCTTACCTATATATGTCAGGGACGCGTGGAGTGACCATATCTTCAGAAAACCTTCTGGCTTTGGGAGGAGCTGGTTCCAGGAATTTGGGGTTGAGCAGAGGAGGGGAGGTCAGTTAGGGGTCAGTCTTGAGAGCTAAAATGGAGTCTGTTGTGCCAAGACAGGACGTTTTAGACTGACCCTATAGGGAAAAGGGACAACATTAGTCCATTTCTGTAACTGCTTCCTGTGGGTAGTGGGCGAAGAGCAAGGGGAGGGGCTTTTCCAGGCAGAGTACTGGGAGTTGCGGCCTGGCACAGGGTGGAGAGGTTGTTGTTGCTGGTGGACTGCTATACGGGTGATTTCGCGGAGTCGACTTTGCAGGAGCTGAATGAGACAAGGAGCAATTAAGAGCAAAATTACTACTAAAATTATGGGTTCTAGTATGGGGGCTAGGAAGGAGTACAGAGAAGAGTTCCACCAGGAAGAGGATCCGTCTGTTCTGAATCTGTTGTTTTGCAGCTCACGGTTTAGCTTGTTGAGGGTCTGGACTCTAGTTTCCACAATTCCCAGCTTATTGATGTAATAACGGCATTCCTCCTGGAGGAATAAGCAGGTTCCTCCTTTTTCAGCAGTGATGAGGTCTAAAGTGCAACGGCTCTGCAAGGCAACTTGGGCAACAGAGGTTGTTTGTTTCTGCAGGGAGGCTAGAGATTTGGCAGAGGCATCGACTGCCAGCTGGAAGCATGTGGATAACTTGTCTGCTGTGGTGATAGAGGGTCTAAGGGTCCCGCCGCTGAGTCCTACTGCACCTGCTGCTGAGGCTAAGGAGATTCTCACTGCTATCGGAAGAAAAACTGCTCTTTTAGTTTGGCGACTGTATACCTGGATGTATTTGTCCTGGACCTCAGTCGGAGTGTATGTAGTGAGCTGCGGAACCAGAGTGACGGGCAGGCACAAAAGGGTAAGGTAGAACTGATGTTTAAATGCTTAGTGTATAGTTGCACCAAAAGAAAATTTTTTTCTGGCGCTGTTAGTGGTTTGGAGGGGATTTGGGTGACATTACATGTCTGTGTCGATGGATTGGAGTAGCAAAAGGGCACTTGAGTGTTTTCTGGTTGGATGTACAGAGGAATATTGGGGATGGTTATGGGTTTTGTGGTCTTTACGTTGGATGAAAATGACAGGGCAGGACCTGGTACTGCTACCAGAGGAGGGCGTTCTAGGGCTGCACACATGCAGCAGGTGGAGAGGTTGCCTAGTCCAGCAAAGTGGCGATGGCCAGTCCCTGCTGTAGCAGGGTAAGCTGGGAGAAGGGAGACTCAGAAGGTTTAGAAATTTGCTTAGTGAGTTGAAGGTCTTGGATCTGAATATTACAGTGGATGGTGGATTGGACCTGGAGTAGCGACCTCCATACATAGAGTTTGGCGTCTGGAAATTTCTCTCGGCGAGTGGCGTACCACGCTCCTGGAACCAGAGGTGTCCAGCGGCTATCCCAGGGGTCTGGGATTGTGAGAGTGTATTTAGATTGATGGTAGTAGAATCATCCCTGGGGACAAAGGGAAAGGTAAAGTATCTGGCAGGAAGACCAAGGACACCCTACATTTTTCTGTATTCACCTTTTTGCACATTGGGTAGTTGCCTTCTGGTCATACAGGTAGCAAATGATGGGATCAGCTTTTCCTTGATGCCGCTTAAAGTCAGTGAAATTTAAGTATATGGGTGTTCTGCACCCTGTGGGTGGGCAGTCAGCGGTGGCCAGCAAATAATCATAACGCTTAGTGCGGGCGTAATTGGTATAGTTTTCAGTCAAGTAAAATCGCCAGCAAAAGGGGAAATTATATTAGGTTTAGCTGGCTGGCTTGGTGAGGCGAGTGAGGCGGAGAGACATAGGACCAGTAGACTGAGCCAGACCACTGGGAGCCATGGTCAGAGTTCACTGCTGCCTTGACTCGGGACAAATGTACCCAGGAATCTATTCCAAGACCCTTGACTGCCAAGGGAGTGGTGAGCACTACGGTGTAAGGGCCTTCCCACTGGGGTGCTAAGGGTCTGGGTGCTAGGGATTTAATTAACACAGCTTTTCCAGGATGCACTGGTTTTTGGTGATCAGCAGAGGTCGGAGATGGTTCAGGGATGGGGGAGTTTTCGTGTTGTCTAAGAAGGTTGCGGAGCAAGGACAAGTATGGAAGGTACGAAGCTAGCAGAGGGCAATCAGTTGCAGGAAGAGGCGAGAAAAGAAAAGGTTGTCCGTAGAGTATTTCGATCATGGCTGGGGAGGATCTGCGCACATAGGTGCTTCAGAGGGGTCGTTAATCTTATCTGTATGTGAGGGAGGGTTGGAGTGACCATATATTCAGAAAACATTCTGGCTTTGGGACGAGCTGGTTCCAGGAATTTGGGTTAGAGCAGGGGAGGGGAGGTGGGTTAGGGGTCAGTCTTGAGAGCTAAGATGGAGGTGCAGGCCTCAAAATGGAGTCTGTTGCACCAAGACTGGGACACAGTGGTGTGCTGCGGCTCCGCCAAGCAAGATGGCTGGGAGCGCCCACATCTACCCTGTTGGTTTGTAATTGTAATTGTAATTTTGATACTTTGATGAATCATAATGTATATATCTGATATTCAGGATATATTTTCATTGTGACAAATTAAACATAATTAAAGCAGTGATTAATCACAAAAATATGTAATTATATATTGCTAAATATTTTTTCTAATGACAAATAAATGAATTTTTGTCTTGAAGTATGGTATATCATGGGTGCCAAAAGTAAAATAAAATGCTACATTTTGCAAAAGTATGCACAAAAGGCCAACATCAATGTGATGCTTGCGATAGCTTTTTTCTCACCAGATCAGAAGCATGTATTTTCCCATGGTCTTAGACAACCCCTGTCAAAGTGTTGTTCAACACTGAAAGGGGTGGTGACTCACAGGTTGAGAACCACTGGGTTAGACCGTTTTTATTTGAAAATTCTATACATATGAGCAACACAACTTACAAGATGTAACTACATCATGTCATACATTAATCATTTTCCTTAATTACATATATATACAAATTCATTAAAACAGTCGTTCTATTTTTAAAGTCGGGCCAAAACAAAGAGAAAGCTGATCATACTTCCAAACAAAGGTACACTAACATCAAATGCCTAATTTATTACTTAACTCTTATCTGGTCCTCTCCCACACACCAGGCCACAGGTTGTTCTCCCCTATAAAAAGTGGGGGCATCCCCAGCCTAAATCCTGAGGTCCTACAAGTGACTGGGGGAAACGCCTGAGCAGCACTTGTGGGGCTCCACGCTACTGTGGGAACATCCACCCAATCTCCAAGGCGATCTCTCTGTACATCCCCTTGTCTAGCCAGATTTGTAAAGTAGAATTGGGTCATGATAGTGGGGGGAGGAAGCATTTAGGAACTAGAGGAAACATACGTTTCATTGTTGCTACCCTACACCCTGACTGGCTTATCTCCTCCCCACATCCCTTCAGGAAGGGGGTGTCCAGTTACCTACCAATGGGCTTTGAGTCTCCACTCTGCACTCACCCTCATTTACAATGACATGATTTTTGTGTTCTTTGATGCTTGATATCTGATCCCTTCAACAGTTCATGGTCACACAGGCTGGTGTGCTTCCTCCATGTGGGCTTTGTTGCTTCTGAGCTAGATGGCCGCTTCTTTATTTTCAAGCCTGTAAGATCCCAGATGCTATAACTTTTAATAGCCAGGCACCATCAGCTTTCTTCACCACATTTGCTAGTGCACACATTTTTCTTCAACCATCATGTTGGAAAGGTGTTCATCATGGAATGCCAATTTAATATAACGTGTTCTTGCATTGAGTAAGTACTTGACAATGTCCATCTACTGCCTTAATACTAAGTCTATAAATATATGAACGTTGATCTATTTACGAACCCTCCTGTATAAATATATTTACATATGTACATGCCAGTATGTAGACCTCTAGAAATACCCTTTGTCACCTAGTTCTTTCCTCTATTTACTTTTACTTTCCTCTTGTCCGACTATCGTGCTCAGCTTTCACTTGGGTTTGAGTAATTTCTCTTGGTTACATTACCCTTGCTGAATACCTACCAGGCTTCTCACACCCTCCTTGCGACGGATTTTGGATTACTTGTTGCTCCCCTGTCGCTGGATTGGTCAGCATCACCTCCTTACCCCCTCCTCTCTCTCTCCCATGTCCCCGGGAACCATTGGTCCTGTTGTTTTCTCCTCCAGCCTATTTTTCCAGCCTATCTTATCTAGATAGATCTGTTGAGATAATAATATGCACCAAAAATCAAACCATAGCAAGATAGGCGATGGGTGAGAACACAGTGATGACAAAAAACAACAACAGAAAACCAATGATCAATAAAAGAGTAAATTAATTAAAAGCCAAAAAAATTTTTTTAAGAAAGAAAAACCTGTAAATAGATCAAGGTCTGATTTTTTTTTCTATAGGTGTGTCCTTCAGTCAGGTCTGATGGCGTATCATGCTCTGGCCCCAGAGTCTGTCCTTTGTACTCCCTCAGGGGCTACCCGCTCTGCTCCCATGGTTGCTCTGCTGCATGCTTTTAGTGATTTGCCTCCGTGTTGGAGGGCCAGCCGGGTCAGTCCCAACACAGAGTCTCCGGTATTGTCCCCATAGGGCCCTGGGCCAGCAAGGGATGGCATGTCTCATAGTGGGATCAGCCATATGGTCCACTCTGTACATTGGCTGTTCAGAGTGCCAATATCATCCTCCAAGCCTGGTGGACCAGTGTGTGCTCCACTCTCTTCCTCCCCCTTCATTTGCCCCTGTGTGCTCTGATCAGACATGTCCATCTCCCCTAGCTACAGGTTCAGTGCCGTCTTCTAAGGTAAATTCTTCTGGGGGGAGGGGCAGTTGTCCACGTAGCTGGTATGGAGGCTGGACCATCCACTTTTCATTTAGGATCAAAAGCATCTAGCTTTTAGCATTAGGTGCTATTGAGTCAGTTCCAACTCAAGGCAGAATGAACCACTGCGCAGTCCTACACCATCTTCAAAACTGTTGTTATACTTGAACCTAACATTTCAGCCTTTTCCAGGGACTGGCATCTCCTGATAACATATCCAAAGCATGTGAAGTCTCCCCGTGCTTGCTTCTAAGGACCTTTCAGACTGTTCTTCTGACACAAATCTGTTCATTCTTCCAGCACTCAATGGTATTTTTAATATTCTTGGCTAGTGTCATCTTGATGGGTTGAAACACTATCTCGCTCTAGTGTTGATGTACATTTTTCTGATGCCTAATTATACTGAGTATCTTTTAAGGTAATCATTTAATTTTTATGGCATTTTGAAAAGATGTCAATGAGGTCTATTTAATTTGTGTTCAGATGGAAACACATAACTCAAACTAAATATGTGACAGTAGAAAAAGAATCCATTTTATCCTAAATACTTGAGATATTTATACAGCCTACTCAAGTTTTTATCAACATAGATAAGGTGCCTGTGGTGGTGGTGGTGGTGGTGGTGGTGGTGGTGGTTTTTAAGAGTTAATCTCTAAATAGGGGGCTGCAGTACTGAGCACTGAATCTCCTTTGCTTGATTAATTTTTATGTTAGGGAAGTAATACAAGGATTCCATCAAATGACCCATCAGTTTGAGGAAAAAGCATATCAGAATTGATGGTCAAAGCCTATATGGCTTTATGGTTTAGTCTCTAGGGGTATGTAACGCTCTTGTGAAAATAGTATTCCTCATGATAATAACGAGGAACTGGTGGGCCTCCAGGGCTGGGAGCTGAACTGAGGGGCAGTTCTACCCTGTCTAATAGGGTCACTATGAGTTGGCAAAGACTCGATGGCTGTCAGTTTGGTTTGTTTGACTTGAGTACTGGCATTCAGTGTGTTTATCGAAATCAATAAATTACAAGCATTTAGATGTCTATTTTTTACATACAAAATTAAAATCCCCCAAGCCTCTGAAAACTGCGAAGATTTCACAGCACTAGGTTGGTACTCTCCCATCCAAGAATCAGTGAAACTGGCAGGGTGTGAGGCATTCAGGCTCCCTCAGTTCCTCCTACTGCCTTCCCTGACCCTGGTCACTTGCTTCTATTACCTCTCTTGGACCTTACATGCATTTGAATTAGAACACCATAGAGTACAGTGCTCTACATGTGCAGCAGCTCTAACCATGTCACTCTCGGTCTCTATGAAGCCTCTTCCAACAAAATTCAAATGCGATTGTATGTGCACACATAAACACACGCATGCACCAGAGCACCCTTCTTAACAGAGAGTCAGGAGGGTCTCTTATTTGCTGTCCTCACTTTGGACACAAGTCCCTTGATGATGAGTAGGAGAAAAGGAACATCAGGTAGTGGGGGAAACCCTAAGGAGGAACAGAGGAGAGCTTTAACTAGGAATAATGCTACTAGGGGAATGATGGCATGTGAGGAAAATTAGATACTTCCAGACTGTCAGATTTTTCCATACAGCAAAATTAACTTTTCTAGTTTTGTCTAAAACTGGCCCCAGGAAATTTCAAATAGCACATCTCAGATTATCTAACCTACAAAGGAGTAGCCGGCCTTCCCCCCACCCCCACCCCACCCCCGCCAAAAAACCAAGCGGTACAAAGCTCCACTGGGTACACATTTCAAAATATACATTCTCCTGTTTGGGCAGGCATCTGGCAACTTGCTCTGAGCTAGTGCACCCACACTTTTTCCCCAAGGTCATTGCTGGTGACAAGACCTTGTGCTCTTCTCACAAGCCAGAATGCAAACATAAATCAAGTCAGTGTAAGACGCCATCATCACCTCACTCAAATACACCTCGTCAAGTGAACTCAAACTTCAAGAAGATGCTCATTTGTTTGGTTTTGTTGATGTGAGGGTGATAGTGCATTTGGAGTTTAGTCATTGCACTAGGTCAGACTGTTAATCAAGCTTCCTATATAGAGGTTCTGAAGATATTGTGTAAGAAGGTCTGAGTTGTCTGGCTAGACCAGAGCTTGCACACTGCTATTGACTAGAAGTTCCGACACACAGAATCCAGGACAGATAAACCCCTCAGGACCAATACTGAGAGTAGCAACACCACGAGGGAAGGTAGGGGGGAGAAGCAGAAGAAAGGGGAAACCAATCTCAATGATGGACATACAGCCCCACTCCACCACCCAGGGGAACAAACAGCAGAAGTTTGGGTGAAGGGATACAGCAGAGGCGTAAAATATAAAAATAAAAAGTATGTATAAAGTATCAGTGGTTCACGTGGGTGGGAGGAGGGGAAAAAAGGAGCTTAAAGACAAAGAACATGTTTGGAAATGATGATAGCAATGTATGTACAAATGTGCTTCATACAAATTGGTGTATGAATTGTTACAAGAGCTGTAAGATCCCCCAATCAAATGATTTATTTAAAATAAAAAGGACTGATTAGTGGTAGACAGGGGACTGGTTTTGCCACCATGACAGTGCACCTGCTCACACAAAAAAAACAGCATGCCTCTATCGCCCGATCTGATCCCAGCACACCGAGGCAAAATACTAAGGGTGTACAACAGAACAGGAAGGGGAACAGAGCAACGAAGTCCCCAGGGAATACCAAAAATAGACTTTGGGGCCAGGGCTAGCTGACCCATCATACTCTATGAGAAAACACTCCTAAAGGCCAACAAACAGTCCTTGAACTAACTAAAAGCTTTTCTTTCTTGTGTTTTGTTTTGCTTTTTGTCATTGGCTTGTTGGTGGTGGTGTTGTTCTTTTGTTTCATTTTGTTGCTTGGGTTTGCTCTGTCTCGTTTTTGTGCATGCTATGATTTCCACAGGTCTGTCTAAATGAGATAGGCTGGATGAACAATCTGGAGGAGAAAACAATGGGACTGACAGCTGGTGGGGGGGGAGATGGGAAAGGGGGATGTAGGGAAAAAGGAAGTGCTGTTAACAAACCCAGGGACAAGGGAACACCAAGTGATCCAAATAGATGGTGAGGAGGGTGTAGGAGGCTTGGTAGAGTGTAACCAAGAGTAATGTAACCGAGAGGAATTACTGAAACACAAATGAAGGCTGAACATGAGAGTGGGACAATCGGAAAGTAAAAGGAAATCAAGGAAAGAGGTAGGAAGCAAAGGGCATTTATAGAGGTCTAAATAAAGGCATGTGCATATGTAAATATATTTATGTATAACGATGGGGAAATAGATCTATATGCATATATTTATAGGTTTAGTATTAAGGTAACAGATGTACATTGGGCCTCCATTCAAGTACTCCCTCAATGCAAAAATACTTTGTTGTATTAAAGTGGCATTCCGTGATGCTCACCTCCCCAACACAATTGCTGGAGGCAAATGGGTGCATAAGCAAATGTGGTGACTGAAGTTGATGGTGGTCGGCTATCAAAAGTTATACATTCTGGGGTCTTAAAAGCTTGAAGTTAAACAAGTGGTCATGTAGCTGAGAAGCAACAAAGCCCACATGAAAGAAGCACACCAGCATGTGTGATCACGAGGTGTCGGAAGAATCAGGTATCAGACATCATCGGAACAAAAAAATCATATCTTTGTGAATACGGGGGAGTGTGGAGTGAAAACCCAAAGCTCATTTGTAGATAATTGGACATCCCCTTACAGAAGGGTAGCAGGGAGGAGAGGAGCCAGTCAGGGTGCACTGTAGCAACAATGAAACATACAACTTTCCTCTAGCTCCTAAATGCTTCTTCCCCCACAACTAAAATGATCCCCATTCTACCTTACAAATCTAGCTAGACCTGAGGATGTACACTGGTACAGATAGGAACTGGAAGCACAGGGAATCCAGGGCGGATGATCCCTTCAGGACCAGTGGTGAGAGTGGCGATACGAGGAGGGTAGAGGAGGGAGGAATGGAAAGGGGAAACCGATGACAAGGATCTACATATAACCATCTCCCTGGGGGACAGACAACAGAAAAGTGGCTGAAGGGAGATATTGTATAGTGTAAGATATGACAAAATAATTTAGAAATTATTCAGGGTTCATGAGGGATGGGGAATAATTATCAGCTGATGCCAGCGGATTAAGTGGAGAGCAAATGTTTTCAGAATGATGAGGGCAATGAATGTACAAATATGATGTATGTATCAATTGTGATAAGAGTTGTATGAGGCCCCAAAAATGATTATAAAAAAAGAGAAAAGAAATAACAGTATGAAAACATCCCCCAAAAAAGCATGCCTCTCTTGTCCCTCATATCCTAATCACCTGAACTCACTCCATGTGACTTCTTTCTGTTTCCATGAATGAAGGACAGTGGTTTGACAACACAGAAGAGGGGGGGAAAAAAACAAGGGTGTCACCCAAACTGCTGAGTTTGAAAAATGTTTCCAAGAATGTAATCACAGATTAGACAAATGTGTGAAGTGTAATGGAGAGTACTATGAAGGGGATAAAAAATTTAAATGCATAGTTTTGAAAAAATTGTAGTTTTTGTCGGGTTCCCCCTAGTAGCTTCCAATTTCATAGCAACTCAAGCCATCACCATACATCAAACTGACAGAGAAGGGGTGGGTTTTGTGTGTAGGTGGTGTTGGTTATTGCACAGGGGCAAGGGACTTCTGGTGGCATAGTAGCTTATGCCTTGGTTGTCAACTGTAATGTCAGCAGTGGGGAACCACCAGTCAGTCCTCAGAAGAAAAGGATGAGGCGTTCTACTCCCATAGAGTTAGCCTTTGGGAAACCCACAGAGATAGTTCTGCTCTGATCTCATAGAGTCGCTATGGCTCAGCATCGACTCCATCGAAGTGAGCTGACAAACTAAAGGCAGGAGATCTGAAAGAGGATGCGGAGACGTTGTCTCAGGTACTTTGGACATATTACTATGGTGGAACCAGTCCTGCAAGAAGGGCAACATTTTTGGCAGAGGGTTAGCAAACAAGAGGAAGACCCTTACTTAGGTGGATTGACACCGTGGCTGCGAGAATCGGCTCAAATACAGTAACAAGTGCGAGGATGGCGCAGGACTGGGCTTTGTTTCTCTCTCTAGTGCACAGGCCCCTATGAATCCGAACTGACTCCAGGGCTCTACAATATCAACTACTACAACCCTGAAGTTCAAACCTACCCAGTGGCTTCCCAAAAGGGAGGTGTGGCCATGTGCCTCTGTAAAGATGACAGCTAGGGAGCCCCTGCGGGGCAGTTCTACTCTGTGGCACAGGGGCAGCCAGGTGTCGGAATGTGCTTCACAGCAAAGGGTGTGCTTTGTCTCAGTTTGTGCCTGCTGCTGTTTATGCTATGCACTGAGTTTAACATGTGACACTCAGGAGCGAATGAATGGAAACACACCCATGATGCTTCCATGATGCCAGATGCAAGCTGACACTGTTTCTGAGTTCTGGGCATATTATTTTTTCAGAGATAATTTCCTGTAGCGGTGACACACCGAGTCCTATTTCATGTAAAAGCATCAGCAGCAGAGGAAAGCACTGCACAGAGAGAAGACTATGACACGTAACAGGCTTTCCATAGAGGAACAAAAGGGTGGATGTCTTGGGCTGCACTCTTTTCTTGTATACAGACAGTAAACAAGCTGAACACATCTCACCTAAGCATAACATTACAACTACTTGAAGCCCAGCTCAGGCATCTGGAGAAGAGGCAGCAAGGAAGGATGGGAGAGAGTTAATGGGCTGGGCGTCCCCAAAGGTGCAGAGTGGGAATCAAGGGAGGATCCAGGACGAGCCAAGGCTTCTGGCAGAAGTCTGAGAGGAGAGCAGCAGAAAGGAGCTGCTCTCTGGGTCCTCACAGATGTAGCCAGTGAGAGAGCAGCAGTGCTGCCCCCTGGCGGCGCGCCGAAGGCAGGGCCGCTTCCCCCAGGGCTGGAGAGCTCTGGGGAAAGACAAATCCTGTCACTTTGGATGCCAAGTAAGGGGGCACTGTGTGCCGGTGGTGTACCTATGTTGGCCAAAGCGCTGCCCACTGTGCATTTGCTTCCCACAAGCACAGTTATCCTTCCTCGTGCATCCAGGAAAGACAGTTCTAGAAAAACACAAGCAGTAAAATAAAACACTGCCAGGTCTCGAACCATCCTCACCATTGTTACTATGCCCACTGATGTAGCCGCTGGTTCGAGCTGTTTTATTGCCCGTCCTCCACTTTTTGCCAAGCATCATGTCCTTCATGGACTTGATGTCCCTTCAGGGACTGGTCTCTCCTGACAGCACGTCCAAAGATATCAAATGAAGTCCAGCCATCCTTTGTCCCCATGTTCTCTTGGCAGTCCTTGTACTTTTATTGCTCAGTGTCTGATTATTTGGGACCAGGCCTTATTGCTGCCCCTTCCTCACCTTGGCCCCCAATCCCGACCCCAAGCCCTGCACATCCACTGTGTGAAACCTCCTGTTCCTGTAACCATCCCTGTGCTTTTGTGTGGGGGGTCTAGCTGGGTTCCCCTGGCAATTCGCCAGCTGCCCTTGGGAAAGTTCATGGAGTCGGCTAAGTAGTAGAAAAGCCAAACGTCCAGCTGAGATTGGTTTACTCCCTAGCACCCTTGGGCAGGAGCACAGCCCCACTCCCGGTCCCAGGTAGCCAACGACCACACCTAGGTTCTCCGGACTTGGCAGCTGTAACATGTGGCCTGGGCTTCCCCTTCATTTCCTGCTCCTTTCTGGCTTGCTGTCTGACTTTTCTTTGCGGAATTAAAGCTGCAAATTGACAGGATCCCATAAACACTCTAAAGCCACAAAAAAACACCAAATGCCCACCCAAACATGTGAAACTTCAAAAAATCATCCTTAGAAGATTCCCAAACCCTAAACATTCCTAAACCCCATATATGCCCTGAAAACACCATGAAAGCCCTAAGAAAACCTAAAATGCTGGGGGAAAAAAACACATATAATATTAAAAATACCCTAAAATCCCTAAGGAACTCTGTAACATCACTAAAAACACCATACTGTGCTGAAAAATACCTATACACTCTAAAAAACCACCCCTAAATCCCTTAAACACTCCCTAAAATCTTATAAAACACCCTAAAAACCCCAAACCACCCGAATGCCCCAAACACACCTTAAACGTCCACAAACAACCTAAAAGCCCTAAAAAATCACATGCCACCAAAAAGCCCTAAATGACCGCAAAATTCCAACTCATAGCCACCCTATAGAGGGCTTCTGGAGCTGTCAGTCTTTTATGGGAACAGCTTTATCATTCTCCCAAGGAGAAGTTGGTAGGTTTGAAACCCTGACCTCATATTTAGCAGTCTAATAATTGCTGGACAGTGCCACCAAGGCTCTACTGGTGTAGTGGGTTACACATTGGGCTGCTAACCTCAAGGGAAACGGTTCAAAACCACCACCCACTCCTTGGGAGAAAGAAGAAGCTTTCTTTCTATTCCCCTAGATTTCTCATTGAAGGTGTAAAGTAACCTGTTAAATGCTCGCAGTGGCAGCAGCAATGTCTCATAACCATGGGGAAATGTGGTTCAGAAACTTCAGAAGCAAGCATCCACCAGTAGGTGACTGACCAGCAGTATTGACTTGGGCAAAGAGAAGGTGACATGGAAGGGTAAGGAGAAGAATGCGTGCAGAGGGCAGGTTGGCAGCTGAGCCTAAGTCCAGTAGAAACAACAGTAGAATGGCCTGTTCCTGGAAGGGCCACAGGAGATGGTGCGACTTCATGTAGCCCCCACTTACATGTGTAACAGCAGCAATTGCCTGAACACGTGGTCTCCCCAGGGAGGAGCCTTTGTGTGGTGTTAAGATGCTGTTACTGTCTGTTGTACTGTGGTGGCCTGCATTTGGCTGTAATGGTGGAAATTTTGCAGCCAGTAGTTCAAATGCCTGCTGGGTCACTCACTGCAGGTAGACTTCAGCAGTTTCCAGACAGAGAGACGAGGGAGGAGGACCTGGTCTTCCACTTCTGAAAGAACTGGCCAGTGTGAACCTTGTGAATGGCAGAACACTATACCTGAACATGAGTACCGCAGGCTATAAGGCATGATGGATTGACACAGTGGCTGCAGCAATGTGCTCAAACATAGGATAGTGCTGGCCTGGAAAATAGTTCATCGTCCATTAAAAAAAATCATTATATAGGGGCTCATACAACTTTTGTTGTTGTTTTTCCCTAAGGGAGAGCAGTGTATTGGTACACTGAAAGGTATATAGATCAATGGATTCGAACAGAAAAGCTACACATATATTCACCAGTCAACAGGAAACTAGCCTTCGAAAAAGGACACAGAAATATCCAAAGGGACAAATTCTGCTTGCTCAACAAATGGTGTTGGACAAACTGAGATACCGTATGTAGGAAAATGAAGCAAGCCCCAAACCTTCCCCCATGCACAGAAATTAACTGAAGAGGGGTTAAAACCTGAAAGTAAACCTCCGGGCTATCATAATCAATTTTTCGATGACCTCATCGGTCAGAAATCATTGTAGGAACGCCAAAGCGTTCTTGTGTTCAACGTCTACATACATAGCAGGTGCTCCAGTAAAGGGGAATCTTGGTGGAGCTGGCTCATCCATTCCTGAAGAGAGTAGAGCACCACGTTGGCCCATCACAGAGCTCAGGTGTAGAATCTTCCTCACTGTCATCCTTTATCTCAGCAGTGTCAGTGTTGGATTATGAATTTCCCAAAGAACCAGTATCGCTCAATTCTGTGCACAATGCTGACTCACTCTCGCTGTTATTTCACTGGTCTAAAAACCCATTTAGGTTAAAATGACACTTTTTTGATGCCATGACCTAAAATTTTTAGTGAGAAAATGTTCCTAATGACATTACTTGGGTCTTCCTCTAATCCTGATGCCATGTTCTTTTTCACATAGACCAGCTTCTTGTATAAATTGCTCAGCATACAGATGGAATAAGAACAGTGAAAGGATACAACCCTGATGCACACCTTTTCTGATTTTAAACCATGCAGTATCACCTTGTCCTGTTCACAGTCTCACCTGGTTCTATCTCTTGGCCTTTGTATAAGCTCCATATGAGTACAATGAAGTGTTGTGCAATGCCCATTCTTTTCCATGGTATCCCCGAGATCCACCTCCTTCCACTCGTGCTTTCCAGAACGTGGGGTTGGGACAAAGCCTGGATAGTCTCATGGCAAGACCAGATCAGGAATGGAGCTGAGCCAGGAGCAGCTTTATTTGCTTGCTCCAGGGAAAGTCTGCCAATGTGACTAAGCCTCAGGGGCTTTCTACAAATGATAAAGGTGAATCCCTCTCTCGTTACCCACTGATCATCTCTGAGCCTCTTGCTCTCATATCCCTT
The DNA here is from genome assembly GCF_050624435.1 of Tenrec ecaudatus. Taxonomy (NCBI): domain Eukaryota; kingdom Metazoa; phylum Chordata; class Mammalia; order Afrosoricida; family Tenrecidae; genus Tenrec; species Tenrec ecaudatus. The sequence goes on from NW_027457565.1 coordinate 586,298, forward strand.
GCACAGACCTCTACCATTAGATGGACAATTCGGTAACGTTTGAACACTTTTCTGATGCTGAGCCTGGGGAGCAACTAATAGCTGAGTAAATATTGATTGAAAGATGGTGAGTGGAAGAAAATAGCGTTGCCAGGTCCAGGTTGTGATGGAGATGAAAGTGTTACCAAATCCTGCTGTCCCCATGGTGGGTTTGCCCAGTCCTGAAAGTCTGAGCCAGGAGTTTTAACGTGGCCCCTTTCAAAACATATAGGTGGAATTCTTGGACCATGAGCTGTCCATAAAGTGTGGCTTTACCAAGGAGATGTCCGCCCTGGAACGAAACAACCCAAGAACCTAGATCTTTGTGAAGGTGTTGGTAAGGGATTCCGCGGAAATCATAAACTTGACTGAAAGCAAAGGAAACTTTGCCTTCATGTGTCTGCAGCTGGACGAAGTGGTGCTGGAACACACCCTCCTTTGCGATTCTTCTTGTTCTTTTTATGAGCTGCTCCCTGGCCTGTGCAGTCCCGTAAATCTGGAAACTCTTTGCTGGTGGGGGCAATTGTTATATCCTCCCCCCAGATCCAGATGTCTTGTCCATGGTCAGTGCGCAATCCTTGTTAGCCAGAGGAGTGGGGCATCTAAAGGCAGGCAGGGGTCACATGCTTTTTTTCTACACTTTCTAGAAAGACCAGAGCTAAACATCTTGCAGCCCTTTTCATGGCCTCTTTCTTTTCTATATTTATTTTCCAGGAAAGAGGAGAAGAAACGCGACAGCATCTACTGACAGCAAGTCAAATGCCATCGTGTGTGTTCAGAGGGCAGGCTGGTACTCATTTGCCTAACTCATCAGTCCCATCGTGCCATGTCCATGTTAGATTGTTTAGGGAAACAGATGACATATGTTATGATGCTAAATAAGCTGAAACAGTGCCAGGATGGAGGCAGAAGGGGTTTATTTGTTTGTTTTTAAATGAAGCATGGCTTTCTAGTGACTTATTGTGGTGGGGAAGGGGGGCACCGAGGGCAACAAGACATGGTTGTGACAGTGGTCTGGGAATTGAGACAAATCATTGCTTCTGCAGCAGAGATGAGCTGCCTCTGACCTGTCAGTTACTTGAAGGGAGACTCTGCATTTGGTCAGACAAGTCTTAGTTGGAGATGGTACCAGCTTTCCTCCTGAGCCTCTGTGGTTCCCTTTGGACTACACAGGCCCGAATCGCTTTTAGCTGAGCAACAGCAAATGGCAACACAGACTTGCCATATTGCTCTTTTGCGTACACTCTTTAAAAATCGTACTAAATATACATGCATCAAAACATTCGTCACTTCCACGCTCTACAAGATTATAACTAAGTGGCATTCTGCATGTTGTTCATATTATCATCCTTACCCATTCCAAAATTATGTCATCACCCTTATGGAAGCTCAGTATCGTCTCAGGGATGGCACTTCCCCTCCAGGCCCTACTGGGTTAGGCTGGGTTGACTAGAGAAATAAATCCAAGGACACTCATATAGGTATAAGAAAGACTCCACCTCACTTATTTGTCCAATTGACATGGCATTATGTAACAACCATACTTACCTTCCTACCTATCCCTGGAAACAATTGGAAGATGTTTGTCTCTATTCATTTTCCTAGCCTAGATATTTCTTGTAAGTGGAATTAAGCAAAATGTGTCCTTTTTGAAGCTGATTTATTTCACTCAGCATAATGCTTATGAGGTTCATTCCTCTTGTAGCCTGTGTCAAGAGTTCATTTCTCTTTATGGCTGAGTAGTAGTCCATTGTATATACCGTAGGCAACATGTTTGACTTATCCATTCACCTATTGATGGGTATTTAGACCGTTGACACGTTTGCGAGATTGGGAATAATGTTGCAAGGGCCATCTGTGTATTTGCATCTATTTATGCGCTTGCTTTTAATTGCTTATATCCTTCATTTCCTTTTCTTTCCTTGTTAGACTCAGTATGATCCCCTTCTGCCCATCCTCTAGCCTCACAACCTCTGTGTCTGATGTGCCAGGATCTCACCAGGAGCCTTAACACCAAGATTCTGAGCCCTGACTGAGCATTCTGATCATCCAGGGAATTGAATATTCCGGAGCACACAGAAGATGAAGTTATCAAAACTCCTTAGGCATAACCGAACAACTGGAGGGAGTGCTTTATTGGGCTTGGGGGCTGGGGATTATAGTTGTGAAGGACACCAAGAACAATTGTCATTACCTAGACTGTAAAGACTATGGTCGACATCCACGCTGGTGCGTAGCAGCTGGATCTCAGAAGCTCACAAGTGGCCATCTAGGTGGCAAGTATTGTCACCCTCACTCTGGAGGAAAGAGTGGTAAGTGGACCACATGAACATTAGACTTCATGACTCTGAGCACAGAATAACTAGATGATCTCCAACTATCAATTCCAACTTCTTTGAAAGGGATCACATCAAAAGGTCCTAGATAGTGAAGCAAAATTCACAGTCATAAAAGAGACCAGGCTTATTGGCTGGATAGGGACTAACAGAACCTCTGAAATGATGGTCCTTATTCACTAAGTTTGAAAATGAACTCCTACCTGTGGTTCAATATTCAGCCAAATAATAGATTGGTCTATAATGGGAGCAATTACTCAAGTGAGGCACACAAACCTGAAAACAGCAAACCATTTGATCTCAAAAGGGCAGTATTAATCCAAGGCCCAAGTTCAGAAGGGTAGGAAGAGAGGAGGAAGGGAAACAGAAGACATAAGTAGGGAGTGGAATAAGTCATATTATATTGTGGAGATTGCAATAAGTGGCATAAAACACAATGTGTATGAATTGTTGAATAAAAAACTGATGATCTTGGTAAACCTTCACCCAATTCACAATAAAAACTTATGAGAGAGAAAAAAATCCAAGCACCTAGGCTGCATTCCAGGCCAATAAAATCGGACTCAGTGGAGATGGGACAAAGATGTCTTTTGGACAGCTCTCTGGCGATCCCAATGAGCACACAGGCTGATACCCACCATCTGGAAACTATGGGGTAGCTGCTTCTCCGGTAATGCCTCAGGGGAGCGCTTGGGTCCGTCAAAGAATGCGGGATGATGAAGGGGCAAAGGTCATCAAACCTCACCCACAGCTTTACACTGGGGGGCTGCTCTCTGAGGAATGTGGGAAGGGTCCACTTGCATGCTGTCTCTGTGCAGCAGATCCAACAGACTCAACACCTTTCCAAAGCTGGCAAGAAAGTCCGAGAGACTAGATGTGGGCACCACGCTGTGAGTTTCCCAGAAGGCACGACACAGATTGAGAGCAGTCACGGGAACACAGACTCCTCCGGAAATGCTGCCATGCGCAGAACATGCATCTCTAATTTCATTTCACACTGACTCAAGCATTCAGTCCTTTTTACGAAAACCCAGCTTCTCATTACAGTAACCGGTTTAAAATGACAATCTTCTGTTGAGCAAGTCTAAGAAATGACCTTCCTTTATTTTACATGGTATAAAAATTCAGTTTCCTAGGCCGATGGGCTCTAGGGACAGGTGTTTTTATGTACTAGACATGGCTTTCAAAGTTCTTCAATTGCCTAAATTAATAACGACTTTTTTCCTTTGGCTTTTCTAAGGGACACATTAATTTCAATCTTTTTCTAAGGAAGTGAATCTCTAGCTATCTCATTGGGATAACTTTCTGCCTTCAGAGTAGAATTTGAAATAATCTGCAAGGTTACCCCTTCCCCACCCTGCCCCAGCAGCCCAGCCTCTTTCTTCCTTCCAGCCTTCAGCCAACGGGGTTTGGTTGGGAAAGGAGATGCAGAAGGGAGTCTCTGGATTTTTCTATCAAAAGGTTGGCCACAACCCCCAGTAGACCAAATATAATTCATTATGGCGGGTTTTGGTTTTACTACATTAAGAGATATTCTTAGGGAAATTACAAACAAACAGAAATAGGAAGACTTTATATTTTATTAAGGGATGTACTGCTCAGTCTCATTATATTTTAAAAGACAAAGTATAAAAAAAAATCTGGCTCCATTTAAAATGTCCTGACTAGCAGAACTTAAAATACACAAATCTTAACATGAAAGTCTAGATGAATAAATAAAATAAACAACGAAACAGCTTTCTCAGGAAAAGCCATAATAAAGAGCTCGACTACTTTTTGAGCTGTTTAAGATGCTCGTGTTAAAGGGAAAAGAGTATCATTGTTGACTTTGAAATGTAGAACCATTTGCTTAATTCAGTGATGCTAAAATGGGCAGTTTGGCTGAAGAAAGAAATTGGCTTGTAGCATTTGATGAGCAATTTCTTCTTTTGAATATAGAAATGACCAGGGATGCGGACACGCTTTTTATTCTTTTGAGGACCCTCTAACCAAGAAATCTTTTAAATGATCATTACACAGTGAATGCCTGGAGGCTCTGGAAACTATTTCTTTTGACATTATTATAAGCTCAAAATGATTCACCAATGTAAAAGAAGAAGAGAAAAAGCAATTAAATACTAAGCTGTAAACACTGGAAGCTTTTCTGTGCTGAAAATAATTGAACAGAGTTTTTTCTTTTTTTAAGTAATAGTGTCCAAAGAGATTCAATGATCTTATTGCTTATGGATTTGGAGCTTAACTATATTCCTTATTTTAAATTTGATATTAGAATAGCAAGATTATAGACCATGATACAGTGTGACTTGGAGAAGTATCATTTCATTAAATTATCAAGTTAAGGCTCAAGGAGCCTGGTGGAATGTGTGTGACCATGAGGCCGGCCAGTTGGAATCCGCTAGTGGCTCACAGAGAAAGATGCGGTTCTCAGCTCCTGTAAAGATTTAGAACTTCTGGAACCCACAGGCATAGTTCTACGTTGTCCTTTCAGGGGTCCTCAAACTTTTAAAACAGGAGGCCAGTTCATTGTCCCTCAAACCCGCTGGAGGGCCGGACGATAGTTTAAAAATAAAACTATGCACAAATGCCTATGCGCACTGCACATACCTAATTTGAAGTTAAAAAAAAACGGGGCACAAACACCCGGCGCGCTGAATAAATGTCCTCTGAGGGCCATGCGGCCCGCAGGCCATAGTTTGAGGACCCCCTAGATTGATATAAGTCAGAATTGACTTGATAGTGTTAGGTTTCTGGGGTGGTTGACCTCAGTTCTTGCTTAGCAACGCTGAAAGAATTCATATGGCAGAAGCAGTTTTGTAAATCCAAGTGAATGTTATGAAAGAAAGTTTCAGGTATCGCAGTCCCCAAAAGTCCCCACTATCTCCGGAAAGCACGCCGGGCTGCATGGCAGGGGTGGGGAAAGTTTGCAGCTGAATATGGCGGTTTCATGGGAGGAATACCTGAGCAGGAGTGCAGAACCAGCTGAGGAGCCACGGCAGGAACCCCCAAGGGCCTCACCCTCCACTTGCAGAGCACGTGAACAAGGGAGGGCGACAAGGAGCCCAGGCCTACTTCTATCACCTCCCAACACCACTGGAGGACATTGGTCGATCATATTGGTTGATTTCGGTGCACTTTTGTGAAGTCCTATTCTGTATGACCTGGTGGACCTTCCACCTGGGTCTACATGACTTGGGTCAGAGCATGCTCAGTTCTGAATTTTGCCATAGGTGTCTAATGAGTGTGCCTGATGTATTTCCAACCCCTTTGTTGTGGCCCGGACAGCTCATTTTCGTTTAGTGCTGGCATTTGGGAAGACAAGCCCTAATCTAGCAACCTGTCAAGAGCAGTAAGTGAATGGAATTACAACTCAACTCATAGCCATAAATTCAATTCGGACTCATAGCGACCCGAGAGGACAGGGCAGAATTTCCCCCTCAGGATTTCTGGGGCTGGAATTCTTTACAGGAATAAAAGTCTCTTTTTTCTCCCTCCCAATGGCTCCAAAGGACTGACCTTGCAAGGAGATGTCCAGCGGGTGCCAGCAGGCTCCTTCATTGAAAATCTCTGCTAGTTTCTGAAGCGGGAGGGAAATTTTGAGGAGGCCGTCTGCGGCAGAGTTAACTCCCCATTAAAGCCAATGAGCTTTTCCACATCTCTCAAAAAACAAACAAAAAAACCTAAAGTGACTACTTCAGATTAATATGCTGTAGGTAGAACCAGCTCCCACTCACCAAACCAAACCAATCAACCAACCAACCAACCAAACAAACAAAAAAACCCCCAAATCCTGTTGCCTTCAAGTCAGTTCTGACTCATGCTCACCCCTTGTGGTACAGAGTACAATTGTTGCATGAGGTTGGCTAGGCTGTACCCTTTATGAAAGCAGATGACTCCTTCCTTTTGTGGTACAGCTAGGTGGTTTGAACTGATAACCTTTATATAAGCAGCCCTATCCAGCGATCTATGTCAACTAAAGTGTCAAAGCATGTAAAGACTGATCCACAACCCCCACTTCTCTCTTCCTCTTCTGTGATGACCTGGAATCCACCTTTTGATCTGGTGGCACCATATTTGTGAAGCAGCCCGAATCACTGACGGACGGTGTGCAGGACAAACACCCTGTAGAATTGCCCTTCCAGTGTCAGAATTTGCATGAACAAGAATAAACTTCTAGATTTTAAGCCACTGAGGTTCCAGGGGTAGCTTCTTTCTGCAGAACAGACTAGGCTACCCTGCCTGATCATCTCTTCACAGGGTTTTTGTGGAGAGCTACTGGAGCAGCTCGATCCAGGGGAGCTGCCAAAGCAGATACCTACACTTTATCTGGGATTGTAGGTTGTAGTACCAAAGTTTTTATTTGCCCGGGAGGCACTGAGTACATTTTTTTTCTTCTGAAAACAGGACAATATGTACGTAAGTTTGGAGACATATGTAGCTGGAGCTGAAAGTCCTCTTACCTTGCAGTTTTCTTTGGTAGAGATAGACTTGTTCTTAATGAAACCCATGACAGTCAGTGTCACAAATGACTTCTGAGGAGAGGCCAAACAGCTAAGTCAAGGCCAGCCTACCATTCTCTTAAATGCTGTCTCATGCTCTCATCTGCTCTGACGTGTCTGCTCAGGGGCATGTGGCAGCCACTGGGCGGGCCTTACCATTGGCACTGAAAATCATTGTAGGGGATATTAGAGGATTTACGTCAAGAAGACCTGACTTCCTGGCCATTGCTCGGGGGCCACAGTTCCCAAGACAATCAGTGTCAAGGGCAAAACAAAATAAAACATGACGAGGGCTCTGGGGCTGGGTTGAGCTGGATATGTAACCAAAGCCCCTTTCTACCAGAATCTTCCCAAGAGGAGATTGCTCTTTTCCATAGCTAAACAATTTTGTTTAACACACGTTCTGCTGAGGAACCTTCTGGGAAGCAGAAGAAAATAAATCTGCCTTCCTTTGAATTAAGCTGGGTTGGGTCCAAGCCCTGTGTAGTGTCTATTCTTCTCATAACATCTAAAGGAGTCTGATTTCACCATTCTTAGCTATTAAAAAAAAAGTTCCAGGCACAATAATTCAATTTAAAATTACACACCAGGAGTAGTTCATATTTAATACACTTTATACAGGTATTACAGGTACAAGGGACGTACTTGTTAACTGCCAGGTTGCTGGCTTGAACCAACCAGCTACTCCACAGGAGGTACTGTGTTTCTGCGAAGATATACAGCTTGGAAGCCCACTGGGAGAGCTCTCCTCTGGCTTGAGTCTGAAGGTGCTTGACAGCAGTAGCCTTTTGTTTTTATAGAGGTATAAAGCTTTCTTTCTTTTTTTTTTTGGTATAAAGCTTTTTAGAACAACAAAAACAATTCCTTTTGGAAGTAAGCCAGAGACAAAACCACAAGTTACATGCTTTACTTTTTTTCTGTCCTGCTGCTGGCAGCCACCCTTTCATCGATTGTGCACACCAGCATGGTGGTGAAGTGGTGAACTCTGCGCTCTCACTCCCCTGGCTTCACCCTCGGTCTCCTCACTCATCGTGTGGCTTCACCCAACGCACGGAGCCTCCTGCAGGCTCCTCACCCTGTGTGTGTAAAAGTGCGAAGGAGACAGACTTCCTCAGAGCTGTGCTTTAGAGAGAATCCTCCTCACATACTCAGCACCGCCTTGAATAGGGCAGCACTGCATACATGACAGCTACTTGATGATTGTTGATGGTGTGGTGGTGTGTTTGTACGGATAAAAAAAGAGCCCTGAATGGTTATGTAACAAGTAAGGGAATAAATAGATCTTCCTTCATCCACCTTCATCTTTCATTGTTCTATCACTCTCTGATTGCAATATTAGAGGCTAAAATGGGCAGAATTCCCACCTCTGAACAAAGTTTGTGCACATGGGTGTGCATGCTTGTGTGTCCATGTGAGTGGGCCTGTACAATGTGTGTGCACGTGTGTGTGCACATGTGCACTGGAGCCTGGCAGCAGCAGGGGAGGCGCCTGTCTCTGTTCAGCAGTATCTGACGGCTGCTGCAGGGGTAATGAGAAGTGATTGATGATCTGTTCAGGGAGCTCCTGGGGTGGACTCAGGGAAGGAGCAGCAAAGAAGACATACTCATCTCCCCCGTATTTAGATGAGGTGACGGAGGTGGGTGGTAGAGGAGCAGCTACTCAGTAATGAGATAACAGGGGAAAGGCCTTGGATGAGGTGCCAGACAGCCCTGCTTTCCCAGAGAGGGTGGGGACTGGGAATGAGGCTGCATCCTGCCTAATCAGTTACAGTTGCTCTGTCACTCTGGAGAGGGAGGCAGATGAGGCAGGGAGCCTCCGGAATCTCTCATCTCCAGTCCTTCTAGGTGGGTGTGGGAGCGTGTGAGGACGGCCACACTGGAGGGTCAGGGTTGATCGCCTTGCAGTGTGGAGCCCGGCCTGGACCTGCGTTGTGAAGGGTGACTAAGGAGCTCTGGGGGCAGGGTTCTGGGTGGCGGCTTTGTCTACTAAGACCCACAGCCGCGCCCTGTGTTGCAATGTTGGCATGCAATATGCAAAGACTTGAGACAACGTGAAATGGACCATCCACTTCACTTGGAAAGACAGGAGGGCTGAAAATCAGATTGGGAGATCTGATCTCATTTGCTGCACAGTTGTGAGAGGAGATATTCCTGGCTTCTCTCATGTTGGGAACCGGACATAATCAGCCTGACAAAACCAAGGCCATATTGCCTGCCCAGCAGGGCTAAAGCCACGTCACCTCAACCTTATCTTACCCTGACACACACCAGATGGCCCACCCTTGTCTGCTCCAGCACCGGACATTCCAACTGCAGACTTGCGGCCGCCTGCCCTGTGTGCTCTACACCCCCGCCCTTCCTTTTTTTTTATCTCCCCTTTGAACTCCCTTGTTTGCCTCACCCTTTATAGAGAGGCTAGTGTAGCAATAAACTCAGACCTTGACAAGAATCTGCTTGGTCTCGCTCCTCTCTCTCGCCCGTTTCTCTTTCAGGCTGGGTCCTCCTTGGAACCCCTCGAATAACTGAGTCCCTCTGGCATGAAGGAGGTGATACGAATGCATTGATAGCCTAGTATCTGTCAGCTGGGAGCCACAACATAGTGAGAGCCCTTATTAATCATCTGGAGATTAGCTGAGGGGTGGGAGAAGCCAGGCATGAGGCTTTCCAGGGCTGCTCAGCCTGCACAGGAGTCCTTTCCTGGGTTGGACAGAGGTGCTGCCATCTGAAAGCTCAGATAGAGCAGTTGGAAAATTAACTGACCTGGTACAAGATCTATTTACATATATCAAAAGATCCTGGGTAATAACATCTCATGTTTGTGCAGCATGCCACATTTGTCAAAGGGCTTTCTCATTTACTGTCTTACTTGGTCCTCAAACTAAGAGGCCTTTGGGCAGCTATTGATGTTTAATTTTGGACGTGGTAACAGCTATGGGTATAGTACTGGGCTTGGAATCAGGCTGTGCAACCCACAGCAGGTCACTTAGCTGCTCTGGATTGGCTTTCTTCCTCTATGAAGGTCAGCGCTTGGACTAGACCATTTTCCCAGTGGCAGCTCTGCTGACATTTTGGTCAACATCATTTTTGTGGGGCTGTGTTGTTCCCTGCACCCGGATGCTAAGCGAGCATCCCTGGTCTCAGCCCACTAGATGGCAGTGGGGCTCCCTTCTTCAGAATGTCTCCAGGCATGGCAAATGTCCCCAGCAGAGCATGCTGCTGGGCTGGCGCACGGCAGGATGATGCACTCAATGAGTTGGATTTTAAGTTTTCAGGTACTTTACATGTCTGCACAGGGAGACTACATCAACAATTACCCAGCAGTCAATGGGTCATCACTGACCCTCTCTATAATTCCAACTGAGATCATGAAGCACCGACTGAGTTTCTGAGCTTAGCACCCTGCATGGCACAAGTTGTTTAGCACTCAGCTACAAACTAAAAGGTTGGCAGTTCAAACCTATCCAGAGGCCTCTTAAACAAAATCCTGGTGGTCTGCTTCAGAAGAGTTGGAGCCATGAACACCCCATGGAGTGAAGAGATATAAACATGAATGTGGATGTGACTCTAGGTATAGCTACAACCGGTAACCATGGAATCAACTACAGCATGGAATCAACTTCAACTCCTGGCCTCCTTGTGTGTCCAAGAAGAACTGTGCTCCCCAGGGTCTTGAAAGGCTGCTTGGTCTGAAGTAGATTTGCAGGCCCTTCTTTCTACGTGCCGCTGGGTGGCCTCAACCTTCCAACCATGCTATTAAAAGCCAATCCGTCACCTGTGTGCATCACTGAAGACACACGGACACAGGGAGCAATGCCCTGGCTGGGGCACTGGAACAGCGCTGGCATGCAGTGAGTGCTGCCCAGTTAGCGAACAGGTCTTCCCTTGGTACTTTCTCAGGTCTGTGTGAAGCTTTCTAAGCATCCAGAGTTCTCGGCCTGATTCTGCTGCCAACTTGCAGTGTGACTTCGAGCTAGTCTCTTGCCCTCTCTGGGCTTGATAACAAAAGCAGGGCAGGCCAGACACAAATATCGTGTGGCTAGCAGGGGAAAGCAGTTGAGGACACAATTGCAGATGGAGTTCATCCTTTGGACTCATCGCCCCTCCTCCCTAACACCCCCCCCCCCCACTACACACACACACCTTTTCAACTGCACCAGATGGGTTTTAACTTTCCGGCAGCAGAAAAGCAGACCTTGAGTTTTTTCCTTTATGGAATGTAGGCCACCCCTGCTTATGTGTCACATTCAGTCCTCGTTCTTCTCCCTACTCTTGTCCCTCCTCCAGTCTTCAACAAGTGACTGCAGGGAGGTTTCCCAGCAGGGCTGTGCTCAAAGATTCATAATGCTGGGTTTTCCTTTAGTTCTCCACAGTCTGGGGCTTGGAACAATCCAGGCATTACCTTATCAACTGCTCATTTTAGGTGGGAAGGACGGGGGCACTGGAAACACCGTATGGGCTCAATCCTTCTCCGCACGCATGTGAGGGGTTTCCAGGAGTTCGAATTTCAACTTAAGTGATTTATTTTTTGTTGTTTAATCGCATGCCTGTCATCTGCTGGACATTTCTTCTACAGTGTTTTGTTGTTGTTAACCCCATTTCTAAGATCAGAGATAGAAGGGTCAGGCACAATAGGCAGTTAAATTGACTCAATCTGGGGTGTGAACCTGCTTCTGTCTGGTTCCTCATAGCCCTCAGTCATTTTAATGGAGGTGTTGTGAAGGGTGTGGGTTCAGCAGCCACACACTGCCTCATCTCGCCTCCTCGTTGATAGGCTGTGTAGCCTTACATGACTTGTTTAATCTCCTACCACGCTTGTGAGAGCACTACTTTTATTAGCTTCATTTTACCAAGGCTGTGAGAGGTCAGGGGAGCGAAGGCTTACAGATTGCCTGGCATATAATATGCTAATGATAGTCAAGATATATAACTAAGCATGTCTCTGTTCTAGGTTCTGTCAGTACCTGGTGTGGCCACAAAGGAGAAACCTGGTTTCCTGCTATTTTGAGCATCTAGTGTGAATGGCAGGAGATAAGTCACATGCTAATGAACCCTTGTGGTGTATTGGTTAAGCACCCTGGGGCCCGGCTATCAAAAGATATAGTGTCCAGGGTCTTAAAGACTGGAAGATAAACAAGGGGCCATCTAGCTAAGAAACAACAAAGCCCACATGGAAAAAGCACACCAGCCTACCCCAACATGATCGCTGAAGACAAAGCGGGTGCATAAGCAAATGTGGGCATGTTTTCTTGATGTGCACTCACCCTTTACATAAAACTCTCTCTTATACATACGCGTTTCTGTGGATTTGTTTCGCTAAGGCACCCAGACTAACATAAGCAGCATGGAACGCATTTAAGAAGCCTAGACAAGGGCAGGGCAGGATATTTGGAGGGACTGGATCCAGAATTAGAGAGGAAGGGGTGCTGGAGGTGAAACGGGCTGCTAGCTCCCTGTCCCAAGGAGGACAATGAGACTGCTGGCTCCCATGAAGATTTACAGTCTTGAAAACTCCATATAGGGTCACTGTGGTTGGAATCCACTGGACGGCAGTGGCCTTTTGGGATTGAAGGTGGAAGCCACCAATGACTTCCTGCCATTGAGCCAAGGAGCCTCCGGAGAGTGTGTGAACTTCTGGAATACAGCGAACAACCTCTGCACATCTGCTTTTCGTGCTGCCCAAGTCATGCATTGACATTTTTCCAAAAGTGAACCATCACAGCTGCTCTCTCAGGAAGCTGAGGGCTGAGCCCGCTGGTTCCACTCCGTCAGCATTTCTGGTCCGGGTACCTGCCCTCTGCCCCGGCACAGGCAATGGGCTTTTGGAAGCAGTGCTCCCTGGGTAGTGGGTGTGATTTGGCTCCTCTGGCCTAACATGATGAATGCTGAGAGGGGGTGGATACTAGGGGGTTAAGCTCCCTGACCTTTCCCTAGCCCAGGGGAAAACTTACTATTTAAAGTAAGTTTTAGACAGAATCTTTAGAAAGATAAATTGTTTACTTAATGTACACAATTACTCCCCAACACATCTGTTTTGTGTCTGCTCAACTCAACCTCATAGGCTATGGATGACCTTGAGCAAGTTTTTAAAGTCACAATGGGTTTCTACCAGGATTGAGAGTTCAGCTCTCTCAACTCTCCAACTGGTTATTAGCACCATAGTCTCATTTCTATTTATGGATTTACTTTGTTTGAGGGAAAAAAGACTCCCTCTATATTTTATTAGGAACTCCTTTGCTATGTTTTACACAAGAAAAAGGCACAAACCGCTGTTCTGGATGAAGGAGGGCATCCGCATGAGGCCCCAATGGTGTCGGAAGGACCCACAGCCACAGTTACTTAAATAAAATGACACCCATTCTGTCCTGCTGACTCTGACTCATAGTGACTCTGTGTAGGGATCCTGAAGTTGCTACCTTTACAGGAAGCAATAACCTCATCTTTCTCCTGTGGAATGACTAGTGGCTTTGAACCAGCGACCTTGCTGTTAATAGTCCAACACTATCCAGCATCACCACCCGAGCTCCTGAAAGCTTAAATGAGACATGGAAAACAAACACCTTTGTCACAAAACTGTCCCTGAAGACGGATCAATTCATGGAGTTGCGGGAGGGCCTGTGAGAGCATGAGCGGGACCTTCATTGGGATGTGCACATGACCGTATATCGCTGAGTCTGGCCCGGGGAGTGGACGCAAGCACACTGCCTGATGGACAAGCTTTCTACTGCCAGTCAGCAGTAGGAAAGAACTCAATGGTGGCTGAATGTGTGGCCCCTCAAAATGGATTCAGGGTCTCCACATAGACTCTCACTGTGAGCCACAGCCTATTGCTCAAAATTTAAGCTCAAATATGACTTAAATGCCTAACATTCTGTTTCCTTAAACTAGAGTACTGCCAGGATCAACTAGAGGCCTGGATGACCTATCAGGTCTGAACAACGATCTCAAATCACTTCACATGATCCATTCCACCAGTCATGTCACCAGTCACGCCTCCTCACTTACCCATTCCAGAGACTGTGCCTGTATAACCTATCGACTAACACATTCCCACATGTTGTGCTTATGAAACCAACCATCATGCTGGAATAAGGACCAATCACGATGTAAGGGGCAGGGTCAATGGGAAAGCAAGATAGGGGCTGAGGGGAGCCAAGAGGGTCCCGTCACTCAATCCCTAAACCTGATCTAATGTCACTAGACTGGGGTCTTCCTCACATCTCAAGGGCACCCGATTCATGATTGAAGTGAATTGTGTTTATTCAATCTTTGTTCTGCTTACCGTCCTGCTATGCTGCCTCCTCTTCTTGCTTTATGTTGTGGTGACAAATGGCTTGAGAGGGATTTGACATAGGGAGAAAGCCCACCCACATCAACTGTCACCAGAAGCAGACACTAAGTTCATTTCTCTCACCTCACAGAACTATGCACACCAGACACTGGTAGAGCTGCCCGGAAGGGGAACCCTTAGTGCAGTGGTTCTCACCCTGTGGGTTGCGACCCCTTTGGGAGTCATATGACCCTTTCACAGGGCTCGTCCAATTCATAACTGTAGCAAAATTACAGTGATGAAGTAGCAAGAAAATCATTTAATGGTCGGGGGGTCACCACAACAAAAGGACCTGTATTAGGAAGGTTGAGAACCACTGCCTGAGTGTGCTTAGGACTTTGCTGCCCTCAGGGTCACCAGACATTCCTGAAGGCAGAGTCACTGCAGGAAGCCCTTCTGGGAAATGCCCTGAAGCCAGGTCTCAACCAACTCCATCCACCCTCACCCTCCTAGATCCTAATCATAGGCTGCATGGAAATGCTCCCTGCCACTTCAAAGACTGTAAGTCCATGGGAGCAGAAAGCCTTCTCTTTCTCCCTTGGAGTGGTGGCTGGTGAGTTCAAACTGCTCACCTTCTGGGTAACATAACCCACAGACCAGCTCCCCCTGAGCTCAGTTTGGTTTGCCACACAGCACACATTGTTGGGAACCTTCTGAAGTAGCTGTGCCATGTGCAGGTTGGGGGATTTCGCACAAGATGCAGAATTCCACCCTCTCTTGGAAAAAATAATTTTTGCAATAGCCTTGTATTCTCTTCTGGATCTGAGTAGCAGCTACTCTCATGCAGTGCTAGCACATACATGCTAGGTCTTACGCCGAGTCTGCTCCATGCTTTCCTGTGTCCTATGTGGCGCTGTAGGCACCCAAGGCATGGACTCTGCAGCCTGGGTTCAAATCTCTCCTTTCCACTTCCTCACTGTGTGGTCATAGGCTCATGACTTTATCATCCTGTGCCACTGATTTTTCATCTGTAAAATGAGGCAAGAATAGAGTCCACATATAGGCTTGTTAAGTGAAATAATTGAATTATTATATACAAAAAGCTTAGAACATTGCTCGGCATCTTGCAAATACTGTTAGGTAGCTTAGCATAGGGACTGGGTCATCCATTACATATGCTCAGGTTCAAACTTCCGGCCAGGAAGGGGTGGTACACCTAGGTGGGTGTTACACCTGGATTGGCCCATCTGGGCCAGGTGAATTCAATCTAGCCAATGGGGTTGACCAGGACCATCAACCATGCCTCCCTATGGAGGAATTGAAAAGGCAGGATCTTGACCTCTCCGATGTCTCCCTTCACCCACTTTTCTGTTGTCCGTCCCCCAGGGAGGAGGTCACATGTAGATACTTGTAATCGGTTTCCTCTTTCCAATCCACCCTCCCTCTACCCTCCCACTATCACCACTCACAAATTATCAAGGTTTCTTGAGGGATGGGGGAGCGGGGAGGAAGGGGTAAAAATGAGGACTTGATTGATGCCAGGGGCTTAAGTGGAGGCAAATGTTTTGAGAATAATGAGGGCAGTGAGTGTACAATGTGCTTTACACAATTGATGTATGTATGGATTGTGATAAGAATTGTATGAGCCCCTAATAAAACGATTTAAAAAAAAAAAAAGGCAGGATCCTGGAGCCCACGTAGTGACTTTCTCTCCAGCAGCTTCTAGGCAAGCTGTGCAGGGGTGAGGGGCCCTGAGGTGCCTGTGTAAACCTGAAACTTCTTCTCTCAAAAAACTCCCTTGGATCACAATCCAGGCTGCGGAGTGAATTCTTTCTCACGCGAAGCCAAGGACTGAGGTATATTTCTCCCACGAGAGATCTAACAATAGTATCTCTTATTATATCATTAGGAGCCCTGGTGGTGTAGTGGACTATGCATTAACCTGCTAATCGCAAGGTCAGGGGTTTGAACTGACTAGCCCGTCCGTGGGAGAAATATGAGGTTGTCTATTTCTGTAAGGCAATGGTTCTCAACCTTAGGAATGCCGCCACCCTTTAATACAGTTCATGTTGTGGTCACCTGCAACCATAAAATTACTTTCATTGCTACTTTATAACTGTAATTTTGCTATCGTTATGAATTGGATGACCCCTGTTAAAGGGTTATTTGATCCCCAAAGGGGTCGCGACCCACAGGTTGCGACCCCTGCTGTAAGGATTTAAAGTCTCAAAACCCCAAAGGGGCAGATCTTTGTCCTATTGGGAGTCAATAAAATGGTAGTTAGGTTTTTTTCTGCATCAGTATCAGATTCTGGTGGCAATCTCAGTCATCCTGCATTGTGGTCTGGTTTGAACTCCGGAAATGACTGCCCTGGTTTGAGGTGAGGGCCACGGTGCTTCAGTGGTAGACCTCTCATCGACTTTCACCGGGAAGACCCGGGTTTGATTTGCAGCCAATGTGCCCCAGACTGTCAGTGAAGGTTTGTGTGTTGCTATGACACTGAGCAGGCTTCAGTGGTGTTTCCAGACTGAAACAGAATAATGAAGAAAGACCTGATCATCCCCATCCACACATTGACCTATGGCCCACCACTGTTGGCTTCCTCTCCCAGTCCTGGTGGTAGCACAGATAGGCACAGTTTGCTCCACTGCCCATGAGGTGCCCATGAGAGGCTGACGCGACAACCACAGTCAAGATCAACAGCTTAAACTCCATTCTGGGTCTATGGAAACAAGAACAACCTTCTGAATTGAGGTCGCATTGCTATTTGGGACTGGGAGGATGCCTTTGTGATATGGATTGCACTCTGGATCCCAAGGGGGACTTTTAAACACAGCCACATAGCAGCTCCGGAAATTGCCATAGTGAGAAGGCAGGTTTTAAAAAAAAAAAAAAAGCTTTTACTGGCTTGCTCAAAGGAGGCTGCGGGTAGATTGGGGGGTGGAAAACTCCTCTGGAAATGGAAAATTTTTTTATCCTTACATATGCATCATTTCTTCTGGTCCTGAAAGAAAACACAAAGCAGACGAGAGGAGGAAACGGAGACTGGCAGTCATCTTGTTGGTATTCCCACAGCACCCCCTCCTTAAGCGCTTGCTGCCATCTCATCCAACTCCACTCAGTGTATTTTCACCCGGCAATGATGCAGAAATGTCTGCGTACTCCAGTTTTATTGTAGTCGGGCAGCGTTTATGGCTTTGACGTTCAACTGAGCATGGCAGGACGTCTAGAAGCAATTATAACCAGCACCTGCTCTGTCTGTGCGATGGGCAGGCAGTGACGGATTCCCAGCCTCCGGAACACTAGTGTTCCCTCCCAGCTCAGGATAATGACGGTGACACTCGGCCCCCTTGTTGTCTGGGGAGCTCAAGGAGCTCTCCTCTGAAACCTCAACTTATGGGCATTTCTTTGAGTGAAGACATCAAATTAGTGACTCGAAAGGAAGGCGTAGGAGATGATTATTGGCCACAAGACAAGCCTCAACCGCCTCCAGAGAGCATGTCTCCTAAGTGCAAAGTGTGGAGAGGGAGGAAACAATTGATCACTCTGAGTCTCACCACACAATGTGTGTGTGTGGTCACTGAGGCGGCAACATTATGACTGGGGGACGGATACGGTTTGTGCAGCCGTGATTGCCATCCAGAATGTGGCATGCTATTGTGAAAAATGATTTTTTATTCTGAGCAAATCTCTGCTTCCACTTGCTTTAATGCTTCGCCGGAGAGCAGGGGACTCTGGGAGGGGTGGGGGGCGCACAGGGCTGGGCTGACCTCAGGAACTCATGTGTAAAGGGCTTTTTCTCACTTGGAAGCAGGCTGTTCTTTCTGGTAAAGCTTGTTTGTGAACCTTGCCACATCTGCGTCCGAAGAGGGAACTGAAGGTGACAAATGCCACGAGGAGCCCCGGGCACATCTTGTTTCATTTGAATCCCAGTTTTACCTTTCCTCCTTTCTGGGTTCTGAAGCATCAGATGGGTGCCAAACGCTTCCACGGACAACTAAAGCTGAACAAGGTGGAGGCAGATGAAGAGCAACGGGAGGTTGGTGTTTGGGAGACTGAATACTTGGGCTTCCTAGGCCAGTCCAGTTGGTGGTTAGAGCCCTGTTTCAGATTCCACTGTAATCTCCTAGTGTCCAAGGACCAAGTGGCTCCTAAGTCCAGAATTTCTGTTACATGTGTCACCAAGGAGGAGTTGGGCTAAAATGCATTGAAGAATAAAGCAGGAGCTTGGCTTATGAATCCACTCTCTGATTCTGAAATTTCAAAGGCTCCGTGCACAGACATTTCAACACTGAAAGCACAGCAGGGAAAACCAAAGACTTGGGCTTCCTCCTTGTCCCTCTTTTCGGGCTTTTACGGTTTTCCAAGGCGCCTCCCTGAGCCGAGTGTTGTATAGGTCAGGTTTAAAGATGTCCTAGTTCCGAGGGACTTGCTGTTCTGCTTTCTTTTTCAGGGAGACCTGGTTTCTTGTCTTGTGGCCAAACACAGAGCACAGATGTCTGTGGGCCTCCTCCCTTTCCCCTGACCTTTGCTCTCTTCTCTGGATACACTACTGACCTGTTCTCCCTTACAAGATCTGAACTGCTCACAAACTTCGATGAATTCTCATCCTAGCAAGAAGCATCTGAGCATCTTATTAGAGCCTGTATGAGTTCTGTTCTGGATGCCTATTTGTGCAACTTCAGGGTCTGGCATGGAAACATTCCATGTCCACAGACCTGCACAGATAATATAAACTCCAACAGTAGTTTAAGGTTTAAGGTGGTAACAGGGAACGCTGGGGCCTGTGGCTCCTGGTGAACCTCACAGGCTGTCTAAAGGGGCTACTTCCATCTCAATGTAACCATACAGGAATGTAGACCTGTTAGGTAGCAAGACAAGGGGTTGTTCCTCTCCATGCTTAGGGGGCCCCCTACAGGAGGTTGGAAGCCAATGCAGGCTAAAGGGCATGCACCAATTCAAGGCCAAGCCAGGAGAGCTTAATTGACGCCTCACAGCTGAAAGCCCTTAAAAGGCTGGAACCTTCCCTTCAGCTGCTTCTCTGCCTTCCACTCAGCAGGGCTGGGTGTGCAGTGTCATGAGGGTGCCCGTGTTCAGTTTACTGTAACGCCGGAACCTTCTTCTCTCCTGTATATAAACCCACTCGGATCACCAACCAGGCTTTGGTGTGAATTTCTTTCTAGTGTGTAGCCAAGGACCGAGACATTTCCCACCCGAGAAACCTACAGACCCAGACTTACAATAAACCCATATGTGTGTGTGTGTGTGTGTGTGTGTGATACACACACACACACACACACACACACACACACACACACACACATATATGGCAAGAGGTGAACAGGTCTAGCCAGCAATGGTGAAGAGGGCCCTGGGATTGAGATTGAGAATGATTCTGAAGTAGAATCCATAACCCTTAGAAATGTATTGGCCTGCTATACCAATCCAATTACCCTCAACCTTCTTCAAAGAATTGGAAAAACTGACCACCAACTTCATATGGAGAGGGAAGAAACCCAGAATTAGCAGAGAACTCCTCAAGAAGAAGGACACAATTGGAGGACTCGCCCTACCTGATTTCAATGCCTACTACACAGCTACAGTGGTCAAAACAGCATGGTACTGGCACAATGATAGACACTCAGACCAGTGGAAAAGAATAGAAAGCCCAGGAGTAAAATCATCAGCATATAGACAACTGATCTTCGACAAGGGTCCCAAAAATGTCAAGTGGGAAGCAGATGCCCTCTTTAATAAGTGGTGCTGGAAACAATGGATATCCACGTGTAGAAAGTTGAAATAAGACGTCTACCTCACCCCATGCACAAGAATACACTCAAGGTGGATCACAGATCTAGAAGTCAAACCCCAAACCATCAGGACCATTAAGGAGGGAATCGGGACTAATCTCAGAGTACTGGCCCAGGGAGCACATAGGCTCACTGCAACAGGGAAGGGGACACACACAGGTGAATTGGAAATCGACAAATGGGATCTAATAAGAATAAAATGCATGTGCACCTCGAAAGACTTTGCCAAGAGGGTGACAAGGCAACCCACAGACTGGGAGAAGATTTTTAGTAATGTCACATCAGACAAAGGGCTCATTACTAAAATCTACAACACCATCGTGACCTGCAAAAAGAGGAAAACAGTTAACCCCCTAAGGAAGTGGGCAAAAGAAATGAGAAGAACTTTCACTAGAGAGGAGATCAATATGGCCAATAAACATATGAGAAAGTGCTCGAAGTCCCTTGCCATAGGAGAAATGCAAATCAAAACAACCATGAGATACCACCTAACACCCCTGAGGCTAGCCCAGATCAGTAAATCAGAGAGCAACAAGTGTTGGAGGGGCTGTGGTGAAGTAGGAACCCTCCTCCACTGCTGGTGGTCGTGTACATTTGTACAGCCACTGTGGAAAGCAATCTGGCGATACCTAAAGAAAATGGAAATTGATCTACCTCATGACCCAGCCATCCCTCTACTGGGCATATACCCGGTTGAAGCAGCAAATAAAACACGACCAGTCATATGCGCTCCAATGTTTATTGCGGCACAATTCACAATGGCAAAGACTTTGAAACAGCCTAAGTTTCCATCGACAGACGAGTGGATTAGCAAACTTTGGCACATACACACAATGGAGTATTATGCAGCACTGAAAAGCACCGATGAGCACATGAAACACGTTATTTCATGGGAAGAGCTGGAAGGAATTATGTTAAGCGAGGTAAGCCAGACCCAAAGGGACAGGTACAACATGAGTCCCCTGAGGTAAGTACAATCAGCATGACAGAAATAGAAGAATAAACATCCATCCCACAATAAACGGGAGGAAGCATAGATAGTTGGAGGGAGGACAGGCCACACCTAGGGAGGTACATAAGAGTCCAGCATAAAGAAGGGGTAGTGGGGTAGGGAGAGGGAGAACCGGGAGGGGGAGAATCCGAATGGATGGTATAGGGGGGGGCAGGGTACTAACCCACCCGGGGGAGAGTATCGGTTATGTCCCCACAGATTTGGAACATGCATACGGACCCCAACACGACACACCAAACAAGGAGGACAACGCAAAGTACAGAGGTCTACACAAAGAGGCTGGACGACAAGCCGGCCCAAACCAGAATTAGGCCGACCCCCACACTCGAAGGGAATACCACAGAAAACAAAAATAGATTGTCTGGAGTGGGAAAGGAACTGACCCACCACACCACATCCAGAAGGAAGCTGAAACAAAAGAAGGAGAAAGGACATAGTGGAGTACACCTGGGTCCACCAAGCCCAAAGTCGATAGACCAGCTAGAAGAGCCCATCATACAGAGAGGACCATTCAGCTGACCACACTACGAGATATGACATCCTGCACCAACACATGGCCCTACACGGGACAGCACCTGAGACACAATGGGGGATGGGCAACTGAGCTGACCCCGCCACACTGAGGCAAACACTGGGGACATGCAATGGAGCAGCGGAGGAAGCAGAGCAAAGGGAGCCCGAGGGAGTAGAAAGGATGGTCTTCTGGGCCAGGACGTGGCGCCTCACAAGCTACACCTAGAAAACACTCCTAAAGGCCAATGAAAGGACCTTGAACTACTAGCAATTTTTTCTTTTAATATTTGCTATCTTTTTGTTTAGTCTTTTAAAATTTGTTTTGTTTTTTTACCCAGTAAATTTTGTATGTTAGTGGCTTTTCTGCTTATCAGCGTGTCGATGTTGCTTCTGTCAAAGCCATGTTCTTATGGGCCACTTGGGCGCAGTCAAAGTCATATCCATTTGTATGCACGTATTACTATGTCAGCAGGTCCACCTAGACAAGATAGGCTGGACAAATAATGAGAGAAGAAAACAACAGGACCAACGGTCCTGGAGGGACATGAGAGCGTGGGAGGTAGGGGAAGGGAGGAGGTGTCGCCCAACACAGGGACAAGGGAACAGCGAATGGTTCAAAACCAGAGGAGGGAGGGGAGGGGAGGACTGGAAGGGAGTGACCAAGAGCAAGGTAACTGAGAGGAACTACTGAATCCAGAATGAAGGCTAAACATGGTAATGGGTCGGGAGGAAAGCGAAAGGAAATAGAGGAAAGGAGTAGGAGGCAAAGTGCATACAGAGAAGCCTAAATACAGACATGTACATATGTAAACATATTTATGATTATGGGGGCAATAGATTTATATGCATATATTTATAGGTTCAGTAGTAGGGTAGCAGATGGACATTGGGCCTCCTCATGCATAATCCCCCAATACAATAGCACCTCGCCCTGCTAAGCAGCCATTGCAGGATACCCATCTTCCCGACATGATCACTGAAGACAGCCGTGTGTGTAAGCAAATGTGGTGAAGAAAGCTGATGGTGCCCGGCTTATCAAAAAAAGATATAGCGTCTGGGGTCTTAAAGGCTTGAAGGCAAATAAGCGGCCATCTAGCTCAGAAGCAACAAAGCCCACAGAGAAGAAGCACACGGCCTAAGCGAATACAAAGTGTTGAATGGACCATGTAGCAGATACAAAGGAACAAAAACAATCATTGTGTGATCACCTCCCTCACATAATGGCTGAAGACGAAAGTGTGCATAAGCAAGTGTGGTGAAGAAGGCGGATGGTGCCCGGCTACTGAGAGATATAGCGTCTGGGGACTTAAAGGCTTGAATGCAAACAAGCGGCCATCTAGCCCAGAAGCAACCGAGCCCACACGGAAGCAGCACACCAACATAGGTGATCATGAAGGACAGAGGAGACCAGGTCTCCAACATCAAAGGTGGGGTGGTGGTGAGAATCACATCACTGTGAAAGAGGGGGAGTGCATGATGGGGACCCAACGCCCACCTGTAGACAGCTGGACACCCCTTCCAGAGGGGTAGTGAGGAGGAGATGGGCCACTCAGGGTTCAGTGTAGCAACAATGAAACTCAAAACCTTCCTCTAGTTCCTGAACGCTTCCTCCCCTCCCAATCATCATGACCCCAATCCTACCTTGCCTTGCGGACCTGGTTATACCAGAGGATGTACAGCGGTGCAGTGGGGATCTGGAGGCACAGGGAATCTAGGACAGACGAACCCCTCAACACCAGCTGTGGGAGTGGCGACACCAGGAGGGAAGGGCATGTAGAAAGGGAGAACCGATCTCAGAGATCTATGTGTTACCTCCTCTCTGGGAGATTGGCAAGGGGGAGGCGGGTGAGGGGAGACGCCGGGGAGTGTAAGATAAGATATAATAATTATTTATAAATTATCAAGGGACCAGGGGTGGGATCGGGGAGGGAGGGGGATGGGGGGAAAAAAAGGGAAACCGAGCTGATTCCAGGAACCCAAGTGGAAGGTGAATTATGAGAGTGATGAGTGCAACGAATGTATAAGGGTGCTTTGCTCAATTGATGTATGTACAGATTGTGATAAGAGCCTTATGAGCCCCAATAAAACGATTAAAATAAATAAATAAAGAATGAAAGAAAAAAAAAAGAAATGTATTGGCCTTAGGGGAGGGGCAAAGAGGGCTGGATTGAGAAAGTCTGTGGCATCCAGTTCTGACTTGACTTTTGGATCCAGAATCTTTCAGGAGTCATGGCCTTGCCCTCCAGCCAGAACTTCCAATAACCGTCTTCTCAGAGCCTTGTTAAATTCTCATAATACGTTACACCTGCCATCCTGTGAGCAGCTACCAAACCCAGGCACTTTTTTCTTTCTTTTTTTTTTTTTAACAGGAACAATAAAGTTTATTGAACCGTAGCTTAGTACAGGCGCTGGGGTTTCCCCACGGTGCTCTTAATGTACAAAGCACGGATATTCTGCCAATTCTTCTTCAGCAGCGAAACCAAAAAGTTGACAGCCAAGTGGATGTTGTACACGAGTTCATCATCTGTCATCTTCACATGGCCAACTGCCACTGCCAGACACAGCACCTTCTTCATCTGGAATTTGACGGTGGACTTCACCTCGTCGACCTTGGCCACCATGTTCTCATTGTGGGTCAGCAGGGAAGGGAATTTCCCGGCCTTGTTCAGGCCTGGGCCCAGAATTCGAGGAATCTGCTTCATCAGGGTCTCTGAGGCCAAAAAGGCATCATACTTCTTGGCCAGCTTTTTGACCAACTTCTTATTCTTGTTGAGCTTCTTGAGCGCCTCGATGTCCATGTGAGGGATCTCCACGGCCTTCGCTTGTCGCAGTGCTGCTGGTCCCCAAGGACACACACTGAGAACTTGGGGCGCGGGGTGGACTTAAGCCTGACGGTGCCAGAGAAGCGTTTGTCCTTCTGAGGGTCGTAGTTCTTCAGGCTGCTCTGCAGCTCCACCGTCTCCAAAAACTTACGGCGCTTGCGCTGGTTCCTGTGCAGGACTTCCCGCACCGCCTCGTAGAGGGTGTCGCGAGAGACTTTGGTACTCATGGTTCCTAGCGCTGCGGCAACCGGAAAAGAGACCCAGGCACCTTTTTCAAAGACAAGCTCGCTCTCTTTGAATTCCTGACCTCGCCGACCGTGTGAAACAAGGACCATTCCAGAATTACATAGAAGCAAGCATGGAAGCAAGGGCATCCACCACCCCGAATGCGTAGGGGTCAGGAACCAAGTGCTTTCTGTAGAACAGCCCCAGAAGGCAGACCTTTGGCTGGAAAACCTGTTAGGGAGCTAGCATAGGGACTGGCAGGCCCATTACACAAGCTCAGAGGTCTGAGCTACGGGCTCATGAAGTAGAGGCTCACTGCATGCTCAGAAGTTCAGGTTTCCAGCCAGCAGGGGGAGCTACGCCTGGGTGGGCGCTGTACCTGCATTGGCTCACCTAGGCCAGGTGAATTCAATTCAACAATACAGCCAATGAGGTCGAACTACGTCATCGACCACGCCTCCCTAACCGCTCATAAAACTCAAGAGGATCCCAAACCAGGCCTCGGCGTGAGCTGTTTCTGGGTGGAGCCGCGGACCGAGGCACACCTGCCCCAGGTGAGGTCCAACAGAAGCGGTGCTGTGTGACTGGAAGCTATGAGGTAAGCCGGCCCCAGGAGTGGGCCTTCCCATGCTGGTCTCACGGGTTGTGGGCCCCTCTGGGCTCCTTTCACCTCACCACCCTTGGGAGAATTGTTGGGTTGAGTTCACCTGGCCTAGGTGAGCCAATCCAAGTGGCGCCCCACCCAATACGGTGGAGGCCCCTGGGGACGCTTGTAGCGTATTGCCGCAGCCCCAGCCTTTTGTGTCGGTCTTTGCGCCATTTCTTGCTGGTGTCAGTCTTTGCGCCGTTTCCTGCTGGTGTCGGTCTTTGCGCCGTTTCTTGCTGGTGTTGGTCTTTGCGCCGTTTCTTGCTGGTGTCGGTCTTTGCGCCGTTTCTTGCTGGTGTCGGACTTTGGGCCGTTTCTTGCTGGTGTCGGTCTTTGCGCCGTTTCTTGCTGGTGTCGGTCTTTGCGCCGTTTCTTGCTGGTGTCGGTCTTTGCGCCGTTCCTTGCTGGTGTCTGTCTTTGCGCCGTTTCTTGCTGGTGTCGGTCTTTGCGCCGTTTCTTGCTGGTGTCGGTCTTTGCGCCGTTCCTTGCTGGTGTGCGGGACTTGATGTGCCTCTCTGTGCCTGCCTTCCCGGGCTGCATTTGGGAGGGGGCTGGGACGCTGCTGCCTGGAGGCTGGGAGGATTTTGACTCCCAAAGCCTTCTCGAGGCTCAGTGTAAAAGTTTATTTGGACTCGAAAACAGAATCAAAGACCCAATTAATTAAGTTTTAGAAGCAGGCTTTATTGCGAACTTGTGGCGGGTTCAGCAACACAGGGTATTGAGCTATTGAAGCCACACCAGGGAAAAAATCCTGGCGGCGTTTTTATGCCCACTGCTGGCAGGCACAGCTGGGGAGAATCATAGCTTGGGGGGGGGAGTTTGGATCTGCGCACACAGGTGCTTCCGAAGGGAGAAGGTCGTTAATCTTACCTATATATGTCAGGGACGCGTGGAGTGACCATATCTTCAGAAAACCTTCTGGCTTTGGGAGGAGCTGGTTCCAGGAATTTGGGGTTGAGCAGAGGAGGGGAGGTCAGTTAGGGGTCAGTCTTGAGAGCTAAAATGGAGTCTGTTGTGCCAAGACAGGACGTTTTAGACTGACCCTATAGGGAAAAGGGACAACATTAGTCCATTTCTGTAACTGCTTCCTGTGGGTAGTGGGCGAAGAGCAAGGGGAGGGGCTTTTCCAGGCAGAGTACTGGGAGTTGCGGCCTGGCACAGGGTGGAGAGGTTGTTGTTGCTGGTGGACTGCTATACGGGTGATTTCGCGGAGTCGACTTTGCAGGAGCTGAATGAGACAAGGAGCAATTAAGAGCAAAATTACTACTAAAATTATGGGTTCTAGTATGGGGGCTAGGAAGGAGTACAGAGAAGAGTTCCACCAGGAAGAGGATCCGTCTGTTCTGAATCTGTTGTTTTGCAGCTCACGGTTTAGCTTGTTGAGGGTCTGGACTCTAGTTTCCACAATTCCCAGCTTATTGATGTAATAACGGCATTCCTCCTGGAGGAATAAGCAGGTTCCTCCTTTTTCAGCAGTGATGAGGTCTAAAGTGCAACGGCTCTGCAAGGCAACTTGGGCAACAGAGGTTGTTTGTTTCTGCAGGGAGGCTAGAGATTTGGCAGAGGCATCGACTGCCAGCTGGAAGCATGTGGATAACTTGTCTGCTGTGGTGATAGAGGGTCTAAGGGTCCCGCCGCTGAGTCCTACTGCACCTGCTGCTGAGGCTAAGGAGATTCTCACTGCTATCGGAAGAAAAACTGCTCTTTTAGTTTGGCGACTGTATACCTGGATGTATTTGTCCTGGACCTCAGTCGGAGTGTATGTAGTGAGCTGCGGAACCAGAGTGACGGGCAGGCACAAAAGGGTAAGGTAGAACTGATGTTTAAATGCTTAGTGTATAGTTGCACCAAAAGAAAATTTTTTTCTGGCGCTGTTAGTGGTTTGGAGGGGATTTGGGTGACATTACATGTCTGTGTCGATGGATTGGAGTAGCAAAAGGGCACTTGAGTGTTTTCTGGTTGGATGTACAGAGGAATATTGGGGATGGTTATGGGTTTTGTGGTCTTTACGTTGGATGAAAATGACAGGGCAGGACCTGGTACTGCTACCAGAGGAGGGCGTTCTAGGGCTGCACACATGCAGCAGGTGGAGAGGTTGCCTAGTCCAGCAAAGTGGCGATGGCCAGTCCCTGCTGTAGCAGGGTAAGCTGGGAGAAGGGAGACTCAGAAGGTTTAGAAATTTGCTTAGTGAGTTGAAGGTCTTGGATCTGAATATTACAGTGGATGGTGGATTGGACCTGGAGTAGCGACCTCCATACATAGAGTTTGGCGTCTGGAAATTTCTCTCGGCGAGTGGCGTACCACGCTCCTGGAACCAGAGGTGTCCAGCGGCTATCCCAGGGGTCTGGGATTGTGAGAGTGTATTTAGATTGATGGTAGTAGAATCATCCCTGGGGACAAAGGGAAAGGTAAAGTATCTGGCAGGAAGACCAAGGACACCCTACATTTTTCTGTATTCACCTTTTTGCACATTGGGTAGTTGCCTTCTGGTCATACAGGTAGCAAATGATGGGATCAGCTTTTCCTTGATGCCGCTTAAAGTCAGTGAAATTTAAGTATATGGGTGTTCTGCACCCTGTGGGTGGGCAGTCAGCGGTGGCCAGCAAATAATCATAACGCTTAGTGCGGGCGTAATTGGTATAGTTTTCAGTCAAGTAAAATCGCCAGCAAAAGGGGAAATTATATTAGGTTTAGCTGGCTGGCTTGGTGAGGCGAGTGAGGTGGAGAGACATAGGACCAGTAGACTGAGCCAGACCACTGGAGCCATGGTCAGAGTTCACTGCTGCCTTGACTCGGGACAAATGTACCCAGGAATCTATTCCAAGACCCTTGACTGCCAAGGGAGTGGTGAGCACTACGGTGTAAGGGCCTTCCCACCGGGGTGCTAAGGGTCTGGGTGCTAGGGATTTAATTAACACAGCTTTTCCAGGATGCACTGGTTTTTGGTGATCAGCAGAGGTCGGAGATGGTTCAGGGATGGGGGAGTTTTCGTGTTGTCTAAGAAGGTTGCGGAGCAAGGACAAGTATGGAAGGTACGAAGCTAGCGGAGGGCAATCAGTTGCAGGAAGAGGCGAGAAAAGAAAAGGTTGTCCGTAGAGTATTTCGATCATGGCTGGGGAGGATCTGCACACATAGGTGCTTCAGAGGGGTCGTTAATCTTATCTATATGTGAGGGAGGGTTGGAGTGACCATATATTCAGAAAACATTCTGGCTTTGGGACGAGCTGGTTCCAGGAATTTGGGGTAGAGCAGGGGAGGGGAGGTGGGTTAGGGGTCAGTCTTGAGAGCTAAGATGGAGGTGCAGGCCTCTAAATGGAGTCTGTTGCACCAAGACTGGGACACAGTGGTGTGCTGCGGCTCCGCCAAGCAAGATGGCTGGGAGCGCCCACATCTACCCTGTTGGTTTGGGCAGGTCTCTGGCTGGGTGGTTGGCTCCAGGCTGGCTTTCGGCTAGGCCACAATCTGCGGCTTCCATTTTCCCAGCCACATGACTCCACTCCCAGGCAGAATGGCGCCACCTGTGTCTATTGTAGCTACTGTCTCTTCCCAGAAAGAAAGCCACCCAGACCGCGGGCAAGTTCAACAGAACAAGTTTTATTTTCTGCGCAGAGACTGTCAGCTCTCTTGAGAGGAGACTGAGTGGCCCCCAGTCTAATTTTCCAAAGGTTTTTATACTTTTGCAATGTGCAGGTGTGCAAGCAGGTAGAGTAGAGAAGCAGGGTGTTGCAGTTAGCCATTCTTAGTTGAACATTACATGCTCTGGTCTTTCCTTCTGTACGTTCCCTTGGGCTATGTCTGCACAGCCTACCTCCCCAATATCAGCTAGTTCGTTGACAGTTCATAGCTAGTTTATTTACTGTTCATAATGGCTTCTATCAGCTCAAAATGACTTCTCTTGTCAAGGCTGTTTAAGCTTTGCCCAGAGCTGCTACATTCCCTCCTCTTCTTAGCCGAGTTCAAATCATTGAATCTACGGTAGCCAGCCCAGTGTATGGTGGGCTCAGCACTAAGAGTTTTATGGTTTGTACTTTCTGTGTGAGGACTGCCACTAGCTTATTGGTTATTATTGGTCCAAACGTGAGGTTTAGCAGGAGGAGGATTAGGGGTCCGGCTAGGGGCGTTACTAGGGTGGTTCGCCAGGTTGCCCAATTAAGTAGCTTTTCAAACCAATTGGTTTCTTCATTTCTTTTCTTGACTCTTTCCTCTAATCTTTTCCTAACCAGGGCTAAACTATCTTTAATGATTCCTGAATGGTTTGCATAAAACAAGTTTCTCCTAATGCCATGCACAACACTCCTTGTTTCAAAAGGAGCAAGTCAAGCCCTCGGCGGTTTGGCAACACACTTCTACAAGGGAGTGTAAGGATCTTTCTAAATGAGAAACATGGTATTTTTATCCCTGTATATCTAAAGCAATTTGCTGACAAAGAGTCTGATAGTTTAAGTTTCCTTGTATTAAAGCAACTGACCCGACTGCAGCTAATCCCATAATCCCAAGCACCGTTAACAGTGGGACTGACATTGGGGCTCTTTTAGCTCATCCAGAAATTCCAAAGTTATCCCTACCTCCTTCACCAGAACACAGGTACACTTGAGGAATAACATGCACTAGGACACAAATACCCGGGTCTGCTGCTAATACTGGGGAAAGGAGACAGGGTGCTAGTCCTGTGGAACAAGTAAAGCAAGTACCCGTTGTGGCAGATAACAAATAAGGATCACCATTTGGTTCAATAGGAACAGCTTGAAGGCAAAAATCTTGATATTTTGATATATTAAAGGGATAATTAGATGAATAAAAACAGTCTTCGCCCTTGGTAATCTTTTAAAGTGAGCTAGAGTTGAGTCCACTCTAACCTCACCTACAGACTGCTGCTTCGTGTAATCCTTCTTACTAACATTTCTAATTGGATTACGCTCTGCACCAATAGTGCTATTTGTAGCTGTGCCTACCGAGTAAGGGGGAGCAGGGTTCAGACAAAGCCAACAATCAGTTGCGAGGTTAGGATTTGAGTTCATAAATTGGAATACAGCATCCAGAGTATCAAACACAGAGCCTTGAGGTGGCTCCTGAATGGGAAGGGCCCTTTGAGTTGGGCTGGCAGTGAACGGGAAAGTTACTGAAGAGTCTGGAGGGTGCGGCAAAGGAATCTTAATGATACCCAGCTGTGGCTCTTCAGGATTTATCACCAGGTTTGGGCCTATTTATGGACAGGAAGTTGCCATATTTTACTTTGCTGCATAGTAAAGGTTGTCCCGGGATCTCTATCATTTACATAATACTGAATTCCCCATGTGTTCCCAGTGAACCCAATAACGCTTGAATCCAGTTCTTATTGGGTTACATTTGGAAACCATACACGTGGTGGGATCAAACCCCTCCGACTTGAGTCCCATTCTTGTAAAAACAATAGGGTCGTCTTTAACAAGTTTCCACCCTGAAGATGATAGTTTCACAACCCTAAGCTGCACAATGGCAATGTCCCTCCCCTTGGCAGTTAGGGAGCCCATGAGCCGGGCATCTATAGAAATGGTGTGTTTGGAGCCTTCTTTCTATAGAGGGTATTCCGCACCCATAGGACGGGATTCCGGTTATGGGCCCCATTGTGCCCTTTACCTTTAAAGGATCCGGAATGCCAGCTCTTTCCTAGCAAATCAAACAAATCAAAGCAGAAACGGGGGTCAGACCCAGTGTAAGAAGTTACATATTCACTGTTGGAGGTTCGAGTAGCAGTCCACAGATGTGTTTGTGGTTGGGCGAAATGGCGGGTGCTGACAGCAATGCTCAGACAAAAACAATTAAGTTCTGTAAAGCCTTAATTTTGAGGGTTTTTCTGTCTTTCTGAGTGTTCATCTTTTCAGGATATGCTCAGGGAGGGCTTTTTTTGACTTGTGACTGATGAATCCACGGCCCCTTCCCCACTACTTTAATAGCAGTTGGTGTTATAATATCACCTAGTATGGGCCAGTCCCCCTAGGTTCTAAGGTCTCGGGTCAGTGCTTCTTTACCCACGTTCAGTCTCCAGGTTGCAAGTTGTGGGCTGCCTCTTCACTTTTCCCTTGGTTGGGCCCAAAATGAAGGTGTCGGAGCAGATGATTTGTCTCACCTGCTGGACAGCCTGCAGGCACTTCATGAAGGAACAAGTAGTGACTTCCATTACTTCTACTTCCTTCAGTCTTGGGAGGATTGGGGAAGGTCTGCCAAACTTAAATTCAAACGGGGTCGTGCTTTTCACATAGGGAGTGCATCGGACTCGAAGTAGGGCAAAAGGTAAAGAAAGGATCAATCCAGTTCTCGCCAGTTTCTAAATGCAACTTAACTAACAATTCCTTTAGGGTTCTGTTTATTCTTTCTACTTGCCTTGAACTTTGGGGCCTATAAGCCCAGTAGAGCTTCCAGTTAATATTTAGAAGCATTGCTAATACTTTAGTAATTTGAGCAATGAATACTGGGCCATTGTTGGACCCCAAGGTGGTGGGAAGCCAAATCTAGAGACAATTTTAGTTACTAATAATTTACACCCAGTGGCAGCAGTGTCCTTCTTCGTTGGGAAGGCTCCCACCCATCCAGAATAGGTGTCCACTAGCACCAGCAAATACCCGTAGCCATACTTTCTAAGTTTGATATCCATAAAGTCCACCTCCCAGAATTCTCCAGGAGTACTACCTCGAGCTTGTGGTTGGGGTTGCTCCTTTTCTTTTGTAGGGATGTTTCCCCGAGCGAGCA
Source organism: Tenrec ecaudatus (assembly GCF_050624435.1). Classification (NCBI taxonomy): domain Eukaryota; kingdom Metazoa; phylum Chordata; class Mammalia; order Afrosoricida; family Tenrecidae; genus Tenrec; species Tenrec ecaudatus. The sequence continues at coordinate 618,168 of NW_027457565.1, forward strand.
CAGTGCAAGCAACAGTGGTGTCATCTGCCACCCAGTGTCCAAGCCTGGGTATGTAAAAGTACCTGAGGAGCAACTGAGACCATTTAGAGGATCCTGAGTGCATACCTTCATGTAGTCCTTGAATCAGATCTCTCCCAGAGCTTCTGGCATGAATCTTCTTCCATCAGGATGCAGCAGCCACCTGGATGCTCCGAGTTTCTTTGGCAGCCCAGCTCTTGGCTTACCTTTAGATCATTTTCCGAGTATGTAGGTTGTGGCAGTAACACTGGGGATGGCATGGTCATGGCCATTACCTTGGGGATTTGTGGTATAATCCTGGCATTCGAGATCCACCGGTCCAGGGGACTTGTTAGGAGGGGCTCAACCATAGGTCCCCCTACCCCAGCAATATCCTGCCCCAGTGTAAGCTTCCTAGCTTCTATAACTAGGATGGCCATGGCAGCCTCAGCTCACATGCAGCTCGGCCATCCTGCAGTTGCAGAGTCTAGTGTGATTGAAAGATCGGCCACAGGTCTCTTTCATGGCTGCAAGTTCTGAGTTAGCATTCCTTTTGCTGTGCCCCTGGCCTGATAGACAATTGGAAGGGATTTTCTATGTCTGGAAGGGGAAGAGAGGGTGCCCATATGAACGACGTTTTTAAGGATTCAAAGGTTTGCTGTTCTACTTCAGTCCATTGAAGTTTTTTCCTTTCCCCAGTACTTGCATATAGGAGTTTGGCTAATCCATCAAATCCCAAATTCCACAATAGACAGTACCCCACAAATCCTAGAAACTCTCACACCTGCCTCTTAGTCTCAGGGACTGGGATTTTGAGGATCACCTCAGTGCGGCTGGGGGACAAGGTCTGTTTTCCCTCCTCCAGTTGGTAGCCTAGGTATACAGCTTTATTGACACACAGTTGAGCCTCTCTTTCAGATTCCCTGGACCCCAATTGGCCAAGGACTATTAACAGGTCCTCGGTAGCACTTGGGCATTCCTCCAGGGTTTCGGAGGCCAGGAGGAGGTCATCTGCATACTGGAGCAAGGGGGTTTGGGGGTGTTCCTCCTTGTATTCCTGTAAGTCTTCATTGGGTTGACGTACAGAGGACAAGGGTATGGAGAACAAAGCATCCTTTAAGTCCAAAACAGTATAACAAATTCAGTTTGATGGGATAGTACTCAGGAGGGTCTCGGAGTTTGGTACCGTGGAGTGGACAGTTTCTACCCTCGCATTTACCTCTCCGAGATCCTGCACCATTTGGAAGTCCTCAGTTCCCGGTTTCGGCATGGGCAGCAGGGGAGCGTTCCATGTGGACTTGCAGGGCACCAAAATGCCTGTCCTCTTTAGTCTGCATATGTGAACAGCAATACCCACCTGTGCTTTCCAGGGAGTAGGGTTTTGCTTGACACTCACCAGTGTGGCTGAGCTCAGAAGTTGTACGACCGCAGGCACCTGATGTTCAGCAAGGTCTGGCAGGTTGTTCTCTGCCCAAACAAAAGGAATATCTTTTAGCCATTTATCAAGAAGTTCCTTTGAGGAGGTTTCTTCTGCTCTTTGATAAAACACATATCCCTCTGGCAGTGGAGCGGTGAGCAAAACCTTTGCCTTTTCAAGTTCAAGGGTTAAGGTGGTTGCAGCAGATGAGAAAGTAATCATGGCCACCATTTATCGAATAAATCCCGACCAATTAGGGGAAAGGGGCCCTGAGGCATTACCAGGAAGGAGTGTGGAACTGTCTCTTGTGCTAAATCTGTTATTCTGGCTGTTGTCCATGGGTATGCTTGGGTATGCCATGTGGCACCTGTAATTAAAATCTTTCCTTTTGACAATGCACCTGTAGTCTTTTCCAAAACCAAGAAGGTGGCCCCTGTGTCCACCAAGAAATTTACTGGCTGGCCCCCTTTTTGGAGTGTTAGCGTGGGATCCTGGAGGCCAAGTGAAACAGCCCTGACACCTTCATTCAGCTTCTTCAAGCATTATTGTCTCTCGCTTGGGTCTTTCTAGGTGTGAATGAGGCCCGTCCTCTCTAGTGGAGGGTCGTGCACCTCTCCTGGCGTTTTCAAGGGACTGATGTTTCCAATGTCCTTCTTTCCTGCAGTAGGCACATTGATCCTTCTTCGGGGCTTGGTGGTGCCCACAGGTTAGTCTCTCCGTGAGTGGGCCATGCTCTCCATTTCCTGAGCCTCTGGGGTCTCTCATGGCAATTACTAGTATTTTAGCTAGTTTCTTTGTCTCTGTTGTTATACACTCAATGAGCCACTTCTACCAAATCACTAGGATTTTTCCCTTCAAACCCTTCCCACTTCTTTTTCATGTCTGAGGCAGACTGACTGAATAATACAGGCAATACTTACTTCCCTCCTGTTCTCAGGGGGCTTTCAGGTCAATAGGGGTATAAAGCCCGTAGGCGTCCATCAGCCACTCTAAAAAGGCAGGCGGACATTCTCTTGTAGGAGCCTGAGAATTCTCACTGACCTTAGATAAATTTATAGGCTTAAGTGGTTAAGCGGAGGCCCTGCAAGAGCAACTGGTGATATCTGCTTAAGCCCTCTGGGCCTTGCTAGGAGTTTGGATCCCACATTGGTTGTGCAGTGGGGAAAAAAATTTCTCTCAAGTGGGGAGTGCCCGCTGGCTGACCATTAGGTCCATTGACTGCCTTCTGGGCCTCTCTGGAAGGGGTCCCATTCCTCTGATATGAACAGCACCTGGAGAAGTTGCAGGAAATCACCTCAGGTGGGCTGATGCGTATGGAAAACCATATCTAGCAAAGAAATCAGACCTAATGGTTTGTCAGAAAAAAGGGGTTTTGTTGGTTCCAATTATACAAATCCCTGGAACAAAAGGGAACATATACTGAAAAAGGGATTCGGGAGTCTTCCCAGGTTTGGGGGCTGCTTGCCTTAAGGGGAGAATGGCTGCTGCTGAGTGATCTTTCTCTGGGGGTTGTTAAGACATGTCTGCCCTAGTGTATTTGTTGTGGGGTGGGGGGGCTCAAAAAGAGGCTGTGAGTATTCCTCTCTCCGGCCCCTTGGGAACCTGATAGGGTGGCAGCGGCACCAAGGGTCGGAAGCCAGCTCTCCTGCTCCCAGAGTCCTCTTGCAAAATGGGATAAATCAGACAGGGAGGGAAAGGGGGAAGGGAGGGGGAGGGACAGGGACAGCCTCCACCTTGGTGGTTTTAGGAACTTGGACAGGTTGTTTTTCCGGTCCTGCCATGTTTACTGAAATCTTGGAAACAAGAACTCTTTATGTTGGGGGAGGAAGTCTTTTATATATGTTGGCTTCTTAGTGGCAATGTCAATCCACACATGAATTTAAGGGATCAGATCAGGATGTCCTGGTTCCCCTTTCTAAGCAGGCTCCGACAGTGGCACTCGGATCTCGGTGCACCTCGAAATGTTGTAGCTACTGTCCATTCCCAGAAAGAAAGCATCTCCGACCACCGGCAAGTTCAACAGAAAAAGTTTTATTTTCTGCACAGGGTCTGTCAGCCCTCTTGAGAGGAGACTGAGCAGCCCCCAGTTGAATTTTCCAAATGTTTTTATACTTGTGCAATGTGCAGGTGTGCAAGCAGGCAGAGTAGAGAAGTGGGGTGTTGCGGTTAGCCATTCTTAGTTGAACAAAAACTGCTCTTGTTCTCAAAAGCCTTCTGAACATCCATTTCCTTTGGGACATTCCCTTGGGCTACGTCTGCACGACCTACCACCCCAATATCAGCTAGTTCATTGACAGTTCATAGCTACTTTATTTACCTTTCATGGTGGCTTCTGTCAGTTCAGAATGACTTCACCATTATCAAGGCTCTTTATGGTTTTACCAGAGAACCTACATAGCCGCCATGGGGAAACAGGGCCTATGACCCTGGCCAAAATGGTGCCCACCAGTCCAAACACGTGGAAGGGCACTGCCTCGGGAGCTGGTTGATTTAGGCCTGGGAGATAGCCCTGCCTTGTCCCGGCAGCCAAATGTTTCCCTTTTCCCCTCCGTTCCCTTTGCCTTTCTCCTGGTTTTTAAAACAAGCTGCTTGAGCCCTATAACACTGAGCAGGACTTTTTTGTAACATTTAATTAAAATGTATCTGGTACCAAAATTATATATTATAAATATGACAATTTGGTTATATTTTTGAAAATTTATACTTTTAAAATATACTTTGGTTGTCATATATATTGATAACAATGAAAGTAAAGAATAAAAACAAAAAAATATTATTTCCTGCATTGAAAACTTCAGGTGTTCTAGGGTTAGTGTTCTACCAGTGTAGGTTTGTTCCTTGTTACTGGCTGGTTTTCCGTTGCTCAGTCTTAAGACAAAGGCGTTCGGAAGCCTAGCCTGGGTAACCCTTACTTTTAGGCTTTCAGTGGTGTTTCTTCATGCACTTTTGGGGACAGCTCTTAATATAGCTCAGCTGCCATGATGTTCCAGCCAGAAATTCCTATTTTCTTAAAGGTTCCCTGAGCTGCCAGATGCCCCTTCCCTTCAGAGATTTGAGAGTCTGCTCCTGCCAGCAGGAATCTTAGAAGGCTGTGGGGCCATCCCAAGCAGTGGTCCTCCTAGCTTATTGTCTAGAAAATGGTTGGACCTAAAGTCGCCCACAGCGACTGCTCTTTGACCCTTTGTCTATGGTGGGGGCACCTGTCAGAGGCATCAGTTTAATAGCACACCAGGGGTCTGCTCTGAAGCGGGGTTATTGACCTTGAGGCAGCAAGCTCTAAATAGCCTTGTTTTGTGCTTTCCAGATGGGACTTAGCAGCTTCATACTCAGGAATTGCCCCCTTGCATGAATCCTGTCCAATTGGGATAGAGTTGACACAGAGGCTAGACAAACAAAAGCTGATACACTATGCAACTTTATTTGAGAAAGGAGAATGGTGGCCAGAGAATGGCACACTTTTCCTTCCAACCCTGATTCACCTGGAACAGTTCTGTAGAGTGATGGGAAATGGGCGGAGATGCCAGAAGTTAGAGCATTTCTCCTTTTGAGGAGCAGTAGAGACCTTCATCCCCAGTGCACACAGGAACCCCTAAGGCAGGCGTCCTCAAACTGTGGCCCGTGGGACACATGTGGCCTGACGATATTTATTCCACCCTCAGGGTGTTTTTGCTGCCTCTGCCTGTCCTGCTTAGCAGCCGACTCGTGCAGTGTGCATAGGAACTTGTTCATAGGTTTTTAAAAAACTATAGTCTGACCCTCCAATGATCTGAGGGACAGAACTGGCCCCCTAGGTAAACAGTTTGAGGACCCCTGCCCTAAGGGATCCTGGACTTAGGGGTTACTATTCTTGCAGCCCTGACACACCCCTGATCATTCTACCCATAGTAGAGGCACCAGGGAAATTTGGTCCCTGGGTAATTTACCAGCCTTTTATTCAAATTGAAGCCAAGAAAATTAAAAATGACTTAGGCAGTTACTCTACTTTTGATTACGGTTGACTCCCCCTGTAGTACCCCAATATTACCATTTAACTCTATAACGCTGAGCATATTTCCATAACATATAAAGAAATGTATATATTAATAGATAGATAGATAAACAGACAGATAAATAGGTAGATAACTTTGAAAATAAAGAATAAAAACAAAAACATTTCCCCCAAATTGAAAATTGAGCCATTATAGGGTTAAAAAGGATGGGTCTTATCAGCAGGTGTAAGACCTTAGGATCATAAATGAAGCAGTGATCCCACTGCACCTAGTAGTGCCCAAACCCTGTGCCCTCCTAGGGAAATTGTGAATGCTTTAATCCCCGTTCCTGTACTTAGAGTGAACAAACACATGCCTGATAATCCTAAGTATATTTATTTCTTGTGACACTCACCTAACTTGAAGGGAACGACCTCCTCCGAATCTTAGACTTGTCTCACTTAAACTCTTCAACCTTTTGTCTTTTTGTTTGTTTTTCCAGAAGTTCTCAGGTTACCAAGGCCTCAAAACCAAGTGTGCCAGCTGCAGGACCACGATTTCCTGAACAACCTCAACTTTATCCATCCTGGGACCTGAGTGGACAATCCCTTCTGAGCCCCATTTGCCCCTTTTGCAGCAGGAAGTACTTAGAGATGTCGTCGCCCAGTACCCCAAAGATTTGGGTCCATACCTCTTCAGGGGGCAAATGTTAGGTAGCTATCCTAGGGACTGGGGTGTCCATTATGCATGCCCAGAGGGCCAAGGTAGCAGCCCAAGAAGGAGTGGCACACTGTGCGTGCTCAGAGGTTCAGGTTTCCGGCCAGGAAGAGGAGGTACACCTGGGTGAGTGCTGCAACTTGATTGACCCACCAAGGCCAAGTAAATTAAATTCAGCTGCTGGGGTTGACCAGGGTTGCCCACCATGCCTCCCTAATGCTCATAAAACCCACTTGGATGACAATCAGGCTTCTACATGCATTCTTTCTCACGCAGAGCAGAGGACCAAGGTCTGTCTGTCCTCAGAGAGATCTGACAAACCCAGGAAGGCTCTTTGGAGGCAGCATAACTGGACATGAATGGCTGGTGGATACTGTTCAGATGCAGGACTTTCTACTTAGAAGGGTCTAATCCAGCCTGAGATAATCCTTGAATGAGTCCTCTGCCCAGATCTTTTTTTTTAACGTTTTATTAGGGGCTCATACAACACTAAACACATTCTATGCATACATCAGTTGTGTAAAGCACATTTGTACATTCATTTCCCTCATTCTCAAAATATCCACTCTCCACCCAAGCCCATGGCCTCAGCTCCTCATTCCCATCCCCACTCCCCATGTGCGCTACCCCTCGCTCATCAATCCTTGGTAATTTACTAATTTTTGTCATATCTTGCACTGTCTGATATCCCCCTTCACCCACTTTTCTGTTGAAGTAAAATGTACATCCTTGTAATCAGTTCCCCGTTTCCAAACTGCCCTCCCTCTTACCCTCTCAGTGTCTTCACTCATAATACTGGTCCTAAAGGACTCATCCACCCTGGATTCCCTGTGTTTCCAGTTGCTATCTGTACCAGTGTACATTCTCTGGTCTAGCCAGATTTGTAAGGTAGAATTGGGGTCATGATAATGGGGGGAGAGAAAGCATTTAGCAACGAGAGGAAAGTTGTGTTTCATCGTTGCTATCTCGTACCTAGTCTTGGCTCATCTCCTCTCTGAGACCCTTCTGTAAGGTATTGTCCAGTGGTCTGGAAATGGGCTTTGGGTCTCTACCAAGCACTCTTCTCATTCCCAATAAGATGTTTTTGTTCTGACGATGCCTGACACCTGATCCCTTCGAAACCTCGTGATCTCATAGGCTGGTGTGATTATTCCATGTGGGCTTTGTTGCTTCTGAGCTAGGTGGCCGCTTGTTTACATTCAAGCTTTTAAGACCTCAGACGCTATATCTTTTGACAGCTGGGCACCATCCGCTTTGTCTTCAGTGTACCTGTGGGGAAGGTGAGCACCATAGAATGCCAATTTAATAGAACAAAGTATTCTTGCAATGAGGGAGTACTTGAGTGGAGGCCCAGAGTCCATCTGCTACCTTAATACGAAACCTATAAATATATGGATGTAGGTCTATTTCCCCATGCTCATATATGAATATATTTACATATGGACATACTTTTTTAAAGACCTCTATAACAGGCCCTTGCTTCCTCGCTTGCTCTTCTATTTCCCTTTCATTTTCCTCTTGTGCCCACTGCCATGCTCAGTCTTCCTTTGGGTTTCAGTAATTCTTCTTGGTTCCATTACCCTTGATCCCACCCTACCAGGCCTCCTACATCTACCTCACCACGGATATGCATGACTTCCTGTTCTCTTGTTTCTGGGTTTCTTAACACCGCTTCCTTTATGCCCACCTCCCTCTTTCCCATGCCCCACCCCCCAGAAGTGTTGGTCCTGGGTTTTGTCCTCCAGATTGGACATCCAGCCTATCTAATTTAGACAGACCAGAAAAGGTAATAACATGCACAAAACCAAGACAAGCAACGCAAAAAAACCAAGACAACAAAAATCCAATGACACTAAAAGAAAACAAAACTAACCAAGAAAGAAAAGCTCATAGTTAGTACAAGGACTGTGTGGTGAACTTTAGGAGTGTTTTCCAGTCCAGTCTGTTGGGGCACCGAGCCCTGACCACAAAGTCCACCTTTGGCATTCCCCGGGAACTTTGATGCTCCGTTTTCTAGCTCTTCCGCTGCACTCCCTTAGTGTCATGCCTCGATGTAGCAAGATCAGTTCGGGCGCAGTTCCCACACTGTGTCTCCAGTGTTGTCCCCTCTAGGGCAATGGGTCTTTGAGGGACGTTTCTCATCGTGGGGCTGCCCATGTGGTCTTTTCTGTGGACTGGCTTCTCTGATTGGGAACATCATCCTCAAGGTGTAGTGGGCCAGGATGTGCTCCATTCTCCCCTCCTCCGCCTTGTTCTGCTCTGTGTTCTCTGATCAGATATGTCCCTCTCCGCGAGCTGCAGATCCGGTGCCATCCTGTGAAATACAATCTTTGGGGGCTGCAAGGAGGTGGGAGGGGGGGCATCAGCTCAGATCTTTTGAGAGTCCAGGAGATATTGACTTCTCGATGGGCACAGTTCTGTGAGGCACCGTGCTCTTGGTCCAGAAGCTGGTTGTGAATATGACTTTGTTGTTAACCAGTTGTGTGTCTCTGGGTCAACTCCTGTGTGTTTTGAGGGAGTTTTCTCATCTGGAAAGTAAATGTACTGGATTATCCAGAAGCCCATATCAGCAAGTTATTGAGAAGGGTTAATCAGAGACTGTTTCATATAGTGTGTATCTGCGCGCTGCATTCAAGACCTGGGGTGGCAATTATGAGCTCAGAATAGAGATGGTGTCCAGTAGGTGACAGACGTGGCTCCATATTGAAACAGGAAGCCCACTGTGGAGATTTGGTCCTTCCGTTGATGGCCACCGGCCACCTAGTCTTCTCCTGCTATAACTGCTTCACTGGCTCAGCAGCTGAGCCAGGAGCCAGTGCCATCATAACCAGGTGGCTAACTGGGAGAAAGGGCAGATAGATATTTGTTATCTTGTTGTCTTGGGAAGCCCACCTAACCTCCATGCAAACCTTCTGGTGTGAGTTATCTGTGGAAGGAATCATAGGCTCACAGTAATACACATCTTTCTTTTTGAAAATGTGCCCGTATTCCTTTCTGAACCTGAGAAGGTGGCTCCTGTGTCCACCAAGAAATTTACTTCCTGGCCTCCTACATGGAGTGTTAGCCTGGGTTTTGGCGGCGAAGTGAAACAGAGCCCTGACCCCTTCATTCAGCTCTTCAAGCCTTATTGTCTCTTGCTTGGGACTTTCTTGTTGCAGATGAGGCCCGTCCACTCTTGTGGAGGGTCGTGGACCTCTCCTGGGGTTTTCAAGGCACTGATTTTTCCAGTGTCCTTCTTTCCTGCAGTAGGCACATTGATCCTTCCCCATGGCTTGGAGGTGCCCAGAGGTTAGTCTCTCCGTGAGTGGGCCATGCTCTCCTTTTCCTGAGTCTCTGGGGTCTCTCATGGCAATTCCTAGTATTTTAGCTAGTTTCTTTGTCTCTGTCGTGCTAGGGTCATCTCGGTTGTTATATACTCAATGAACCACTTGTTTTTTTTTTTTTTTTGTTTTTTTTTTAACAATTTATTGGGGCTGATACAATTCTTTACACAGTTCATACATATACATACATCAATTGTATAAAGCACATCTGTACAGTCTTTGGCCTAATCATTTTTTTTCTCTTTTCTTCTTTTACATTTTATTAGGGACTCCAACAACTCTTACCACAATCCATACATATACGTACATCAATTGTATAAAGCACATCCATACATTCCCTGCCCCAATCATTCTCAAGGCATTTGCTCTCCACTTAAGCCCCTTGCATCAGGTCCTCTTTTTTTCCCCTTCCTCCCCATTCCCCCCTCCCTCATATGCCCTTGGTAATTCATACCTCGTTATTTTGTCATATATTGCCCTATTCGGGGTCTCCCTTCCCCCCTTCTCTGCTGTCCCTCTCCCAGGGAAGAGGTCACATGTGGATCCTTGTAATCAGTTCCCCCTTTCCAACCCACTCACCCTCCACTCTCCCAGCATCGTCCCTCACACCCTTGGTCCTGAAGGTATCATCCACCCTGGATTCCCTGTACCTCCAACCCTCATATGTACCAGTGTACAGCCTCTGTCCTATCCAGCCCTGCAAGGTAGAATTCGGATCATGGTAGTTGGGGGGAGGAAGCATCCAGGATCTGGGGGAAAGCTGTGTTCTTCATCGATACTACCTCATACCCTAGTTAACCCATCTCCTCTCCTAAGCCCCTCTATGAGGGGATCTCCATTGGCCGACACTTGGGCCTTGGGTCTCCACTCTGCACTTCCCCCTTCATTTAATATAATATATATATACACATACATATATACATATACACATATATACACATACATACACACACATATCTTTTTTTTTTTTTTTTTTTTTGCATGATGCCTTATATCTGGTCCCTTGGGCACCTCGTGATCGCACTGGCCGGTGTGCTTCTTCCATGTGGGCTTATTTGTTTCTGAGCGAGATGGCCGCTTGTTCACCTTCAAGCCTTTAAGACCCCAGACACTATCTCTTTTGATAGCCGGGCACCATCAGCTTTCTTCACCACATTTGCTTGTGCACTCATTTGTCTTCAGCGATCCTATCATGGAGGTGTGCAGTCAATGATATGATTTTTTGTTCTTTGATGCCTGGTAACTGATCCCTTTGGGACCACTCGATCACACAGGCTGGTGTGTTCTTCCATGTGGACTTTGTTGCTTCTGAGCTAGATGGCCGCTTGTTTATCTTCAAGCCTTTAAGACCCCTGTCACTATCTCTTTTGATAGCCGGGCACCATCAGCTTTCTTCACCACATTTACTTGTTCACACACTTTGGCTCCAGCCGTTGTGTCGGGAGAGTGAGCATCATAGAGTTCCAATTTAATAAAAGAAGGTATTCATGCATAGAGGGAGTGTTTGAGTAGAGGCCCAAGGTCCTTCTGCCACCTTAATACTTGACCTATAAATATCGACACAAAGATCTATTTCCCCAACCTCCTATATATATATGCATGTACATGTCTTTGTCTAGACGTCCATGAATGCCCTTTGACTCCTAGCTCTTTCCTCCATCTCCCTTGACCTTCCTCCTGCCCTACTACCATGCTTCATCGCCCCCTGGGCTAGAGTATACCTCTTCTCTAAGCAACCTTACCCTTGATCATTTCCCATCAGGCCTACCACTCCCCCTTCTCTACCCTTTGGGGTCCCATGTTTTTCCCTTGTCCCTAGGTTTGTTAACACCACTTCCTTACCCCCCCTACCCCCCACCCCAAGTCCCCCCGGAACTGTCGGTCCCGTTGTTTTTCATCCAGATAGTTCATCCAGCCTGTCCTATTCAGACAGACCTGTGGGGTCACTAACATGCACGAAAACTAGACAGAGGAACACAAAGCGACAGTATACAACCAGACAACAATACAACCAAAACAAACCACTGAAAAAGAACAGAACCAAAACAGTTCACAAGAGAAAAGCTTGTAGTTAGTTCAGGGATCTTTGCTGGCCCTTAGGAGCGTTTTCCAGTCCAGTCTGTTGGGGCACCACGCCCTGGCCCCAAAGTCTGCTTTCAGCATTCCCTGGGGACCTTGCCACTCCATTCCCTTGCTGTTCCGCTGCACTCCCCCAGTGCATTGCCTCGGTGTGGTGGGATCAGGTCAGGTGCAATTCCCACACTGTGTCTCCGGTGCTGTCCCCTGTATCGCCCTTAGTCACTGAGGGGCATCATGTCTCATAGTAGGGCCAGCCATGTTGTTCTCTCTGTGGACTGACTGCTCTACTCAGGAACATCATCATCACGGCCTGGTGGGCCAGGCTGTGCTCCACTCTCTCCTCCTGCCCCTTCATCTGCTCCCGTGTGCTCTGATCAAATATGTCCATCTCCCATAGCTGCAGGGTCAATGTCGTCCTTTGGAACAAGTTCTTTTCGGGGGAGGGGCAGGAATCCACTTAATTTATGGTGCTGGGGCCAGCCTCCCAGACCTCTCCACCGGTTCCGTCCTCCACGCCGGGATATTGCATTCACACCTTGCGACACTGGGTTGAAGTCTGGTCCCACTTTCCCTGTGGAGATATAAACCATACCCTCCCCTTGGGTGGATTAATGCCCCATTTCTGTCATGCTGATTGTACTTACCTCAGGGGACTCATGTTGTACCTGTCCCTTTGGGTCTGGCTTACCTCGCTTAACATAATTCCTTCCAGCTCTTCCCATGAAATAACGTGTTTCATGTGCTCATCGGTGCTTTTTAGTGCTGCATAATACTCCATTGTGTGTATGTGCCAAAGTTTGCTAATCCACTCGTCTATCGATGGAAACTTAGGCTGTTTCCAAGTCTTTGCTATTGTGAATTGTGCCGCAATAAACATTGGAGCGCATATGACTGGTCGTGTTTTATTTGCTGCTTCAACCGGGTATATGCCCAGTAGAGGGATGGCTGGGTCGTAAGGTAGATCAATTTCCATTTTCTTTAGGTATCGCCAGATTGCTTTCCACAGTGTCTGTACAAATCTGCACGACCACCAGCAGTGGAGGAGGGTTCCTATTTCACCACAGCCCCTCCAACACTTGTTGCTCTCTGATTTACTGATCTGAGCTATCCTGAGGGGTGTTAGGTGGTATCTCATGGTTGTTTTGATTTGCATTTCTCTTATGGCAAGGGACTTCGAGCACTTTCTCATATATTTATTGGCCATATTGATCTCCTCTCTAGTGAAAGTTCTTCTCATTTCTTTTGCCCACTTCCTTAGGGGGTTAACTGTTTTCCTCTTTTTGCAGGTCATGATGGTGTTGTAGATTTTAGTTATGAGCCCTTTGTCTGACGTGTCATTACTAAAAATCTTCTCCCAGTCTGTGGGTTGCCTTGTCACCCTCTTGGCAAAGTCTTTCGAGGTGCACAGGTGTTTTATTCTTATTAGATCCCATTTGTCGATTTCCAGATCACCTGTGTGTGTCCCCTTCCCTGTTGCAGTGAGCCTATGTGCTCCCTGGGCCAGTGCTCTGAGATTAGTCCCGATTCCCTCCTTAATGGTCCTGATGGTTTGGGGTTTGACTTCTAGATCTGTGATCCACCTTGAGTGTATTCTTGTGCATGGGGTGAGGTAGACGTCTTGTTTCAACTTTCTACATGTGGATATCCATTGTTTCCAGCACCACTTATTAAAGAGGGCATTTGCTTCCCACTTGACGTTTTTGGGACCCTTGTCGAAGATCAGTTGTCTATATGCTGATGATTTTACTCCTGGGCTTTCTATTCTTTTCCACTGGTCTGAGTGTCTATCATTGTGCCAGTACCATGCTGTTTTGACCACTGTAGCTGTGTAGTAGGCATTAAAATCAGGTAGGGCGAGTCCTCCAATTGTGTCCTTCTTCTTGAGGAGTTCTCTGCTAATTCTGGGTTTCTTCCCTCTCCATATGAAGTTGGTGGTCAGTTTTTCCAATTCTTTGAAGAAGGTTGATGGTAATTGGATTGGTATAGCATTGAACTTGTAGAGTGCTTTAGGAAGAACTGTCATCTTTACTATGTTCAGCCTACCTAACCATGAGCAGGGGAGCTTCATCCATTTGTGAAGGTCACTTTTGGTTTCCTGTAATAGGGTTTTATAATTATGCTTATATAGGTCTTTAGTATTTTTTGTTAAGTATATTCCTAGGTATTTCAGTTTGTTCTTGGCTACTGTGAAGGGTACTTCCCTCTTAATCGCCTCTTCCATGGCTATGTCCGATGTGTATAGAAACCCTACCGACTTCTGTTTATTGATCTTGTATCCTGCTACTCTTCCGTATTCCTCTATTGCTGTAAGTATTCCAACTGTGGAGTTTTGGGGGTCTTCAATGTATAGGATCATGTCATCTGCAAATAACGATAGTTTCACCTCCTCCTCTCCCAACTGGATCCCTTTGATGTCCTTCCGCTGTCTTATGTTGTTAGCCAGAACCTCCAAAACGATATTGAATAGAAGAGGGGACAGGGGGCATCCTTGTCTTGTACCCTTTTTCAGTGGTATTGTTCTTGTCTTTTCTCCATTGACTATGATGTTGGCTGTTGGTCTTTCATAGATAGCTTGTATGAGCTTGAGGAACTTACCTTCCAATCCTATCTTCATGAGTGTTTTGATTAGGAATGGATGCTGGATGTTGTCAAATGCTTTTTCTGCATCTATGGATATTATCATATGGTTTTTATCCTTTTTCTTCTCGATGTGGTGAATGATATTGATGGATTTTCGGATGTTAAACCATCCCTGCATCGCTGGGATGAATCCTACTTGGTCGTGGTGAATGATATGTTTGATGTTCCTTTGTATTCTATTGGCCAATATTTTGTTAAGGATTTTTGCATCTATGTTCATTAGAGATATTGGTCTATAATTCTCTACGCTTGTGGGGTCTTTTCCCTGTTTGGGTGTCAAAGTAATGCTGGCTTCGTAAAATGAGTTTGGGAGCTTGCCGTTCTTTTCTATGTTATGGAATACTTTGTGGAGGATCGGTGTCAGCTCTTCCCTGAATGTTTGGTAAAATTCTGCTGTGTAGCCATCTGGCCCTGGGGCCTTTTTCCTTGGTAGGTTTTTGATGACACTCTCTATTTCTTCCTTCGCTATGGGTTTGTTGAGGTTCTTGATCTCTGTCTCAGATAATCTAGGGATAGATTGTTTTTCTAAATATTTATCCATGTCTTCCAGGTTTCTGAATTCATTAGAATACAAACCTTCATAGTACTTTGTGATTATCCTTTTTATCTCATTGGGGTCTGTTGTTATTGCCCCCGATTCATCCCTCATCCTGGCTATTGATGATTGTTCCTTTCTATCTTTGGTAAGCTTTGCCAGGGGAGTGTCAATTTTATTAATTCGTTCATAAAACCAGCTTCTAGTTGCGTTAATCCTTTGCATTGTTCTTTTGTCTTCCCACTGGTTTAACTCCGCCCTGATTTTTATTATTTCTTTTCTCTTGCTATTGGAGGGGTAGTTCTGTTGACTCTGTTCTAGTTGTTGGAGGTTTTGTGTTAACATATCTGTCATATGCCTTTCTTCTTTTTTCATGTATGCATTCAGTGATATCAAGCTACCTCTGATAACTGCCTTTGCAGTGTCCCATAAGTTTTGATATGTTGTATGCTCGTTCTCATTAGTTTCTAGAAATTTCCTGATATCCTCTCTGATCTGGACCTTAACCCATTCATGTCGCAGGAGATCGTTGTTTATTCTCCAATTGGTGGCCCTTGCTTTTCTGGGTGCCCTTCTATTAATCTCCAGCTTTATGGCATGGTGGTCTGAGAAAGACGTCTGGATAATATCTATGTGTTTGAATTTACTCAGGCTGGCCTTGTGCCCCAGCATGTGATCTATTCTTGAGAAAGATCCGTGTGGATTGGAGAAGAATGTGAAACCTTTTGCTTTTGGATGAAAGGCTCTATAGATGTCTATCAGGCCCTGTTGCCTAATTACATTGTTTAGCTCTCTGGCCTCTTTGCTGAGCTTCTTTCCCTGTGACCTGTCTTTCTCTGATAGTGGAGTGTTGAAGTCCCCCACTATTATTGTTGTTTCCGTGATTTCTTCTGTCATTTTTTTAATAGTTTGTTTGACGAAATTTGCCGCACCATTATTAGGTGCGTAAATATTCAGTATGCTTATTGCTTCCTGGTTTACTGAGCCTTTGAGCATTATGTAATGTCCCTCTTTGTCTCTTTTTATGTTTTGGATCTTGAGATCCATTTTGTCGGAGATTAAGATAGCCACTCCTGCCTTCTTGGAGTTACCATTTGCTTGGTAAACTTTCTGCCAGCCCTTTATTCTCAGCATATGCTTGTCTGCTTGCTTAAGGTGTGTCTCTTGCAGGCAGCAGATTGATGGGTTATGTTTTCTAATCCAATCCTCCAGCCTCTTTCTTTTAACATATGAATTGAGCCCATTTGTATTCAAAGTGATTATTACAATCTCTGGCTTCATGGTTGCCATATTCTGTTTTGTGTTTTGGGTCTTTGCCTATCTTCCTTCATATCAGTGTACTGCGTTTGAGTGGAGGGTTTCTATCCTGTCCTCTTTTCCATCTGAGACCGTGTTGTCCTGGTACGTGTTGCTGGCATGTTGGCTTCTAGATGGAGATGGGCTATATGGTGGTCTCCTGGAGGTTCTAGTTGGAGCTTGATCTTCTGGCCATAGTGAGTCAGCCAGTATGTTCTGCAGGGTCGGGTGACTTGCAGTATATTTTTTGAGTTCTTCCTTGTCCTGGAAGGCCCTTATCTTACCCTCTATCTTAATGGATAACTTGGCAGGGTATAGGATTCTGGGGGAGGCATTTTTATCTTTCAGAATTTGGAAGATGCTGCTCCATTCTCTCCTCCTCTTCATGGTTTCAGCTGATAAGTCTGAGCATACCCTTACCTGCGCTCCTTTGTATGTGACTGTCTTCCTTTCTCTTGATGCTCGTAGAATTTTCTCTTTTTCCTCTAAGTTGGATAATTTTACAATTATATGCCTTGGCGTGTTCTTCTTGGTGTTTAGCTTAGCCGGCGTCCTCTCTGCTTCCTGTATGAGAGTCGGATTCTCCTTTGTTAGGTTGGGGAAATTTTCTTCCAGGAATTCCTTTGCTATCTTGGCGGTCGATTTGTGTGTTATGTTGTGTTCCGGTAGACCAATTATTCGAATATTATTCCTCTTCATAGCATCTGTCATTGATCTCAGGCTGTCTTCTGTTTCTTTAATTTTCCTATCTGATTGTTTTTCTCGCTTGCTTCGTTTGTTTTGAGCGTCCTCGAGTTCACTGATACGGTTCTCAGCCTCCTCAAGCCTAGATATAGCTTCTGTGACCTTTTGTGTGGCCTCTGCTACCTCCTCTGTTAGTTTCTGCAGTTCCTTTTGGTGGATAGTATTCATCCCCTCTATTGTGGACTTCATCCCCTCTATTGTGCATTTCATCCCTTCTATCGTTGCATCCTTATTTTGGTTTTCTTCTCTTAGCTCCTGTATTACTGCAAGCAGAGTTCTGAAGATTTCCTTTTGTGGCTGATCTATATCTGTTTCTTCTATGAGTGACGTTAGGTCTGTTAAAGTGCCTCGTTTTTCTGATTTTTTTGTTGGGAGTGATGTGGTCTGTTGATTTTTCCTTGATCCTTTAATAGGCCCCATGCTTTTGGGAGACAGGAGTAACCTTATTGTGTGGAGGCTCAGGCCACTGTGCCGTCTCCTGGGGTGGCTGGGGCGGGCTGCGGCAGGCTTAGGGCTGGCACTGGGGACCCAACAGGGCCCCAGGTGGTGAGAGCTGGCTGGAGCTCACTGAGGGCTCCTCAGGGACTGCAAAGCCGAGACTGCAGGTGGAGTGTTTGATCTGCCTGGGCTGTGAGCGGGCCCCTTGGATAGCTGCGCAGGCAGCTGCGGGACACTGCAGGGAACAATGGTGTTCGCTCTCCGCCCTTTTGGCGCGAAACCGCAGGGGGTAATGGCGCCCTTCCTCTGCTCAGGCTCAGAGTCGCGGCCGCCGGGGTCCCCGCAGCACCCTGGGGAGGGCACCTACTCTTGTGCCTTGCGCAGGGGGGGGCCCTTGGTGGGCAGACTCAGCAGCGCGGGGCGCGGCGCTCCGCGGAAGCTCAGGGTCCGGGACAGGCACGGGTTGGGCTATGGCTCCTGTTGGCGGGAAGTGCTCAGCGCAGGGTCCCCGCCAGGAGTGGAGCTGGCGCTAGGCTGCCAGGGGCTGGCGGGGGCGGGCGGGGGTGGGAGGCCAGCGCACGGAGGGCAGGTGGAGAGGTCCGCGGCAGCGGTGCGGGTGGATGGTCCCCCGTGGGGGTCGCCAGACAACCCGCGGGTCCGCTCCCCTGAGCTTGGATGAATGGAGGGAGGGACGTGGGCCCGAGGGCAGATCGCTGCCCTGTGGGGAGAGGGGAACTGCGGGAGAGGAAAGCTTCTCTCCCAGTGGGGATCCGCGATAGGGAGTGGGGAGTGGGCCGCTGGTGTAGGCAGGGCAGGCAAGTGGCTCTGGGCTAGGCGCCGGGTTTGGGGATGGAGCCTAAGCCGGTCGCCAGTGAGCTCACGGCAGCTTAGTGGCCAGAGATGTCCCACTAGTCCGGTCCTCTTTCACCTAGACCCCTGCTCCGGACAAATACGTGGGGTAGGACTGGGGTGCTGACCCAGGGGGATATTTCACTCACCAGACTCTTACTATTCAGCTACCTGGTCGCCAATCCCGCTTTGTTTGGAGGAGCTCTCAGAGTATGCGGGTGTCCCTGTCGGCCATCTTCCCCCTCCTCTCAATGAACCACTTGTATCAAATCACTAAGATTTTTCCCTTGAAACCCTTCCCACTTCTTTTTCATGTCTGAGGCAGACTGACTGAGTCATAAAGGCAATATTTATTGTCCTCCTGTTCTCGGGGCCTCCAGGCTGTTAGGGGTATAAAGCCTGTAGGCTTCCATCAGCCACTCTAGAAAGGAAGGCAGACATTCTCTTAGCCTGAAAATTCTCACTGACCTTAGATAAATTCATAGGTTTCCTAGCTCTTCCGCAGAGGGTCATGTAAGAGCAATGGGTGATACCTGGTAAAGCCCTCTGGGCCTTGCTAGGAATTGAGATCCCACATTGTTGGTGTAGTGGCCAAAAGAGTTTCTCTCAAGTGGGGAGTGCCCGCTCGCTGACCATCAGGTTCACTGACTGCTTACTGGGCCTCTGTCTGGAAGGGCTACCCTCCTCCGTTGTGAACAGCACCTGGAAAAGTTGTTGGCAAGCATTCCAGGTGGGCTGATGAGTATGGAAGTCATACCAGTACTAGTGTGTGTGGGGGGCTGCTTGTTAGGGGTGGGGGTGAGGTTGTGGGGCCGGTGGGGGAGGGAGTGACTCAATAAGGGCCTGTTAGAAGTTTTCTATTTCTGGACCCTAGAAACCTTATAGGGCGGGGGTTGAAAGAAAGGGTTTGAAGCCAGCTCTCCCACTCTCAGAGTTCTCCTGCAAAATGGGATAAAGCCGATTAGGGGAGAGAGATCGGGAGGGGAGGGGAGGGGAGGGGAGGGGAGGGGAGGGGAGAGGAAGGGTGGGGGAGGGGTGGGGGAGGGGTGGGGGTGGGTGATGGGGAGGGATGGCCTCCACCTATGTGGTTTTGGGAACTTGGACCGTTTGTTTTTCCGGTCCTTCCATGTTTCCTGAAACCTTGGAAACAAGGGCCCTTTCTTTGCGGGAGGGAGTAAGTCTTTTATATTTGCAGGCTTCTTAGTGGCAATGTCAGCCCACACTTGAAGTAACGGGATCAGATCGGGATATCCTGGTTCCCTTTAACCATAACTATGAACTCTTAGTAATAGGGGATGGGAAAACTAGTCTTGCGTGGGTCAATCAGGGACTCCTTCTGCCCCATCACTTTTAAACAAATTGTAGAGTCTCCAAGCTTTTGGGTTGAAACCACATCCTCTTGGTGAATGCCGAGAGCAGGGGTCCTCAAACTACAACCTGTGGGCCACATGCAGACAGCCGAGGACGTTGATCCTTTCTGCCGGGTGTATGTGCCCCATTTATTTTTTTTTTTTGAACTTCAAATCAATATGTGCAGTGTGCACATGAATTTGTTCGTAATGTTTGTTTTTTTCAAACTATAGTCTTTCCTTCAAAAGGCCTGAGGGATAGTGAACTGGCCCCCTGGGTAAACAGTTTCAGGACCCCTGCCCTAAGGTATCCTGGACTTAGGGGTTATTAATCTCCCAGCCCCGAAACATCCCTGAACATTCTACCCGTTGTAGGAGGCACCATGGGAATTTGGACCCCGGGTAATTTACAAGCCTTTACTCCAATTGAACCCAAGAAAATTCAAAATGACTTAGGCAGTTACTCTATTTTGGTCACTTTTGACTCGTCCTGCACTAGCCCATTATTTCCATTGAACTCTATAACGCGAAGCATGATGTTTTCATAACATTAAAAATGTATATATTAATACATATATATATATTTATAACTATGAAAGTCCACAACAAAAAGAAAATTTTTTCCCAAAATTAAAATTGAAGCGTTATAGGGTTAAAAAGAAGGATGGGTCTGATCAGCGTGTCCAAGACCTTAGCATCATAAATGAATCAGTGATCCGACTGCACCTAGTAGTGCCCAAACCTGTGCCCTCCTAGGGGAAAGTGTGAATGCTTTTATCCCTCTTCCTGTACTTCCAATGAACAAACACACATGTCTGGTAATCCTAAGATTTTTTTTGTTTCCTGTGACACTCACCTAATTTCAAGGCCACTGCCACCTCATAAGCTTAGCCTTGTCGTAGTCAAACTGTACACCTTTTAGACCGTTTGTTTTTCTCAGACGTTATCGGGTGATTAAAGCTTCTGAACCAAGTGTGCCAGGTCCACGACTACCATCTCCTGGACCACCTCAACCTTATCCATCCTGGATAAAGTTGCCCTCAATGGACAACCCCTCCCAGCAGTGTAGGAAGGGTATGGACCCAAAGCCCCACTTCGCCCCTTTTGCCAGCAGGAAGTAGCTAGAGATGTCGTCGCCCAGTACCCCAAAGATTTGGGTCCATATCTCTTCAGGGGGGCAAATGTTAGGTAGCTATGCTAGGGACTGGGGCATCCGTTATGCATGCCCATAGGGCCAGGATAAGAGCCCAGTTAGGAGAGGCACCCTGTGCATGCTCAGAGGTCCAGATTTCTGGCCATGAAGGGGAGGTCACCTGGGTGGTTCCTGTACCTGGATTGACCAATCTAGGCCATGTAAATTCAATTCAGCCACTGGGGTCGGCCAGACTTGCCCACCACGCCTCCCTAACGCTCATAAAACTCTCTTGAGTGCAGACCAGGCTTCTGCATGATTTCTCTCACACTCAGGAAGGCTCTTTGGAGGCAGCTGGGCTGCACAAGAGTGGCTGGTGGATACTGTTCAGATGCATGGCTTTCTGCTTGCAAGGGTTTTTGTCTCAGCTGACTGGAAGGGAGGAGGTAGTACGTCTGGATCACAGAGTATCCATGTCCACAAACGAGGCTGCTCATTCCACTGTCCTGGAAGTGCTTTATGAAAACCCTCTGCTTTGCAATGTCACTCCTTGTAGATTAGAGTGGGAGGGGCTGGGACCAAGGTATGCTGCCTCTTGCTCCCAGTTGCAGGTTTCTGGATGCTGATTGTATCTCTTACAGCATCAGTTAGTGGGCTTGTTGTCTGCCTCAGGCTTTGTTCACGGAGATCCTCCAGCTAGGTGGTGGTGTATGCACATGAGCAGAGGCTTCCTGCCAATCCCCCATGAGTAGTAGAGCTCCCATGGTGTGGACTCCATGAAAGCCTTGCCCCAAGCAGCACGCTTACAAAGGAGGGTGGGCCCTGCAGGACAGAAGACCATTCCCCCTGTGGAATGGCCTCAGAGATCCACCTCCCTCTCTGGCCAGCTGCTGGGGCTGTGGGTCCTAAGCATCATGGCTGACTCAGTAATAGACACAGGGTGAGGCCACTCCAGTAGCTGTTTTGACTGGTCTCATCCAGCCTGAGATCATCCTTGCATGAGCCCTCTGCCAAGATTATTTTTGTTTCTTTTATGATCTTTTCATTAGTGGCTCCTACAACACTAACCGCAATCCATAAATACATCATCTGTTTGAAGCACATCTGTACATTAATTGCCCTCCTTATTCACAAAATATCCACTCTCCACCCAAGCCCCTGGCCTCAGCTCCTCATTTTTCCCCCCTCAATGCCCGCCACCCATCCCTCATCAATCCTTGGAAATGTACTAATTCTTTTGTCATATCTTCACCCACCTTTCTTTTGAGGTCAATGAAGATCCTTGTAATCGGTTCCCACTTTCCATCCTGCCCTTCCTCCACCCTCCCAGTATCTCCACTCATAACACTGGTAAAGGGCCCATCCACTCTGGATTCCCCGTGTTTGAAATTCCTATCGGTACTAGAATACCTTCTCTAGTTTGGCCAGATTAGTATGGTAGAACTGGGATCATGATAGTGGGGCAAGAGGAAGCATTAAGAACTAGAGGAAAGTTGTGTTTCATCTTTGCTGTCTCATACCCTGTATTCTTTAATCTCCACTCTGAGTTCCTTCTGTAAGGGGATGTCCAGTGCACTGCAAATAGGTTTTGGGTCTATACCCGGCAGTCCCCTCTCATTCTCCATGATAAGATTTTTTTGTTCTCATGATGCCTCTTGCCTTATCCCTTTAAAACTTTGTGATCACACAGGCTGGTATGCTTTCTCCATGTGGGCTCTGTTGCTTCAGAGCCAGATGGCTGTTTCTTTACCCTCAAGCCTTTAAGACCCCACACGCTATATCTTTAGGTAGCTGGACACCATCGGATTTCTTCACCACATTTGCTTATGCAGCCGCTTTGTGGTCAGTGATTGTGTAGGAA
Organism: Tenrec ecaudatus; assembly: GCF_050624435.1. Lineage (NCBI taxonomy): Eukaryota > Metazoa > Chordata > Mammalia > Afrosoricida > Tenrecidae > Tenrec > Tenrec ecaudatus. The sequence goes on from NW_027457565.1 coordinate 640,513, forward strand.
AGGTGAGCATCTTAGAATGCCAATTTTATAAAACAGTGTTCTTGCAATGAGGGATTCCTTGAGCGGAGGCCCTATGTCCATCTGCTACCTCAATACTAAATCTATAAACATATGGACATAGATCTATTTCCCCATGCCCCTTTGTAAATATATGTACATAAGTACATGCCTTTTTTTAGACGTCTATAACTGGCCCTTGCTTCCCAGCTCACTCTTCTATACCCTTTGATTTTCCTCTTGTGCCCACTGACATGCTCAGTCTTCCTTTGGGTTTCAGTAATTCCTCTTGGTTACATTACCTTTGATCACGCCCTACCAGGCCTCCTACATCCCCCTCACTACCATTTTCCATCACTTGTTGTACCCTTGTCTCTGGGTTTCTTTACACCACTTCCTTTCCCCCCACCCTCCTCACTCCCATGCCCAATGGAAAGGGCCGGTCACATGTTTACTCCTCCAGATTCTTCATCCAGCCTCTCTTAATTAGACAGACCTGTAAAGGTAATAACATGCACAAAACAAGACTGAGCTAAACCAAGCAGCAAAAAGAAAAACAAACAAAAATGAAAACAAAACCCAACCCAAATCCAATGACACTAAAAGAAAACAACACTAACCAGAAAGAAAAGTACAAGGACTGTGTGGTGAACTTTAGGAGTGTTTTCCAGTCCAGTCTGTGGGGGCACCGAACCCTGACCACAAAGTCCACCTTTGGCATTCCCCGGGGACTTTGATGCTCCATTTTCTTTCTCTTCCTCTGACTCTCTTAGTATCATGCCTCGAAGTGGCAGGGTCAGTTGGGGCGCAGTTCCCACACTGTGTGTCCAGTGTTGTCCCCTCTAAGGCTATGGGTCTTTGAGGGACGTTTCTCATCGTGGGGCTGCCCATGTGGTCTTCTCTGTGGATTGGCTTCTCTGATTGGGAACATCATCCTCAAGGTGTATTGGGCCAGGGTGTGCTCCATTCTTCCCTCCTCCCCCTTGTTCTGCCCTGTGTTCTCTGATCAGATATGTCCCTCTCCGCGAGCTGCAGATCCGGTGCCATCCTGTGAAATACAATCTTTTGGGGCTGCAAGGATGTGGGGGGGGTGGGTGTCAGCTCAGATCTTTTGAGAGTCCAGGAGATATTGACTGCTCGATGGGCACAGTTCTGTGGGGCACCGTGCTCTTGGTCCAGACGCTGGTTTGAATATGACTTTGTTGTTAACCAGTTGTGTGTCTCTGGGTGAACTCCCGTGTGTTTTTGAGTGAGTTTTCTAATCTGCAAAGTAAATGTACAGGATTATCCAGACTCCCATGTCAGCAAGTTATCCAGAGGAGTTAATCAGAGACTGTTTCATATAGTGTGTACCTGCGCGCCGCATTCTAGACCTGGGATGGCAATTATGAGCTCAGGATAGAGATGGTGTCCAGCAGGTAACATACGTGGCTCCATATTGAAACAGGAAGCCCACTGTGGAGATTTGGTCCTTCCGTTGATGGCCACCGGCCACCTAGTCTTCTCCTGCTATAACTGCTTCACTGGCTCAGCAGCTGAGCCAGAAGCCAGTGATATCATAACCAGGTGGCTAACTGGGCCAAAGGGCTGATAGATATTTGTTATCTTGTTGTCTTGGGAAACCCACCTACCCTCCATGCAAACCTTCTGGTGTGAGTTATCTGTGGAAGGAATCATGGGCTCACAGTAATTCACATCTTTCTTCTTGAAAATGTGCCCATATTCCTTTCTGAACCTGAGAAGGTGGCCCCTGTGTCCACCAAGAAATTTACTGCCTGGCCTCCTACTTGGAGAGTTAGCCTGGGCTTTTGGCGGCGAAGCGAAACAGAGCCCTGACCCCTTCATTGAGCTTCTTCAAGCATTATTGTCTCTTGCTTGGGTCTTTCTACGTGCAGATGAGGCCCATCCACTCTAGTGGAGGGTCGTGCACCTCTCCTGGGGTTTTCAAGGCACTGATTTTTCCAGTGTCCTTCTTTCCTGCAGTAGGCACATTGGTCCTTCCCCATGGCTTGGCGGTGCCCACAGGTTAGTCTCTCCGTGAGTGAGCCATGCTCTCCTTTTCCTGAGTCTCTGGGGTATCTCATGGCAATTACGATTATTTTAGCTAGCTTCTTTGTCTCTGTCGTGCTAGGGTCATCTCTGTTGTTATACACTCAATGAGCCACTTGTACCAAATCGCTAAGATTTTCCTTTCAAACCCTTCCCACTTCGTTGTCATGTCTGAGGCAGACTGACTGAGTAATAAAGGCAATACTTATTGCCCTCCTGTTCTCAGTGCCTCCGGGCCGTTAGGGGTATAAAGCCCGTAGGCTTACATCAGCCACTCTAGAAAGGCAGGCGGACATTCTCTTATAGGAACCTGAAAATTCTCACTGACCTTAGATAAATTCATAGGTTTCCTAGCTCTTCCGCAGAGGGTCATGTAAGAGCAATGGGTGATACCTGGTAAAGCCCTCTGGGCCTTGCTAGGAATTGAGATCCCACATTGTTGGTGTAGTGGCCAAAAGAGTTTCTCTCAAGTGGGGAGTGCCCGCTCGCTGACCATCAGGTTCACTGACTGCTTACTGGGCCTCTGTCTGGAAGGGCTACCCTCCTCCGTTGTGAACAGCACCTGGAAAAGTTGTTGGCAAGCATCCAGGTGGGCTGATGAGTATGGAAGTCATACCAGTACTAGTGTGTGTGGGGGGCTGCTTGTTATGGGTGGGAGTGAGGTTGTGGGGCCGGTGGGGGAGGGAGTGACTCAATAAGGGCCTGTTAGAAGTTTTCTATTTCTGGACCCTAGAAACCTTATAGGGCGGGGGTTGAAAGAAAGGGATTGAAGCCAGCTCTCCCACTCTCAGAGTTCTCCTGCAAAATGGGATAAAGCCGATTAGGGGAGAGAGATCGGGAGGGGAGGGGAGGGGAGGGGAGGGGAGGGGAGGGGAGGGGAGGGGAGGGGAGGGGAGGGGGGGAAGGGAGGGGAGGAGAGGTGTTGGGGAGGAGAGGGGTTGGGGAGGAGAGGGGTTGGGGAGGGGAGGGGGGGAGGGTGATGGGGAGGGGAGGGGTGGGGGAGGGGAGGGGTGGGGGAGGGTGATGGGGAGGGATGGCCTCCACCTATGTGGTTTTGGGAACTTGCACCGTTTGTTTTTCCGGTCCTTCCATGTTTCCTGAAACCTTGGAAACAAGGGCCCTTTCTTTGCGGAGGGAGTAAGTCTTTTATATTTGCAGGCTTCTTAGTGGCAATGTCAGCCCACACTTGAAGTAACGGGATCAGATCGGGATATCCTGGTTCCCTTTAACCATAACTATGAACTCTTAGTAATAGGGGATGGGAAAACTAGTCTTGCGTGGGTCAATCAGGGACTCCTTCTGCCCCATCACTTTTAAACAAATTGTAGAGTCTCCAAGCTTTTGGGTTGAAACCACATCCTCTTGGTGAATGCCGAGAGCAGGGGTCCTCAAACTACAACCTGTGGGCCACATGCAGGTAGCCGAGGACGTTGATCCTTTCTGCCGGGTGTATGTGCCCCATTTATTTTTTTTTTGAACTTCAAATCAATATGTGCAGTGTGTACATGAATTTGTTCGTAATGTTTGTTTTTTTCAAACTATAGTCTTTCCTTCAAAAGGCCTGAGGGATAGTGAACTGGCCCCCTGGGTAAACAGTTTCAGGACCCCTGCCCTAAGGTATCCTGGACTTAGGGGTTATTAATCTCCCAGCCCTGAAACATCCCTGAACATTCTACCCGTTGTAGGAGGCACCATGGGAATTTGGACCCCGGGTAATTTACAAGCCTTTACTCCAATTGAACCCAAGAAAATTCAAAATGACTTAGGCAGTTACTCTATTTTGGTCACTTTTGACTCGTCCTGCACTAGCCCATTATTTCCATTGAACTCTATAACGCGAAGCATGATGTTTTCATAACATTAAAAATGTATATATTAATACATATATATATATTTATAACTATGAAAGTCCACAACAAAAAGAAAATTTTTTCCCAAAATTAAAATTGAAGCGTTATAGGGTTAAAAAGAAGGATGGGTCTGATCAGCGTGTCCAAGACCTTAGCATCATAAATGAATCAGTGATCCGACTGCACCTAGTAGTGCCCAAACCTGTGCCCTCCTAGGGGAAAGTGTGAATGCTTTTATCCCTCTTCCTGTACTTCCAATGAACAAACACACATGTCTGGTAATCCTAAGATTTTTTTTGTTTCCTGTGACACTCACCTAATTTCAAGGCCACTGCCACCTCATAAGCTTAGCCTTGTCGTAGTCAAACTGTACACCTTTTAGACCGTTTGTTTTTCTCAGACGTTATCGGGTGATTAAAGCTTCTGAACCAAGTGTGCCAGGTCCACGACTACCATCTCCTGGACCACCTCAACCTTATCCATCCTGGATAAAGTTGCCCTCAATGGACAACCCCTCCCAGCAGTGTAGGAAGGGTATGGACCCAAAGCCCCACTTCGCCCCTTTTGCCAGCAGGAAGTAGCTAGAGATGTCGTCGCCCAGTACCCCAAAGATTTGGGTCCATATCTCTTCAGGGGGGCAAATGTTAGGTAGCTATGCTAGGGACTGGGGCATCCGTTATGCATGCCCATAGGGCCAAGAAAAGAGCCCAGTTAGGAGAGGCACCCTGTGCATGCTCAGAGGTCCAGATTTCTGGCCATGAAGGGGAGGTCACCTGGGTGGTTCCTGTACCTGGATTGACCAATCTAGGCCATGTAAATTCAATTCAGCCACTGGGGTCGGCCAGACTTGCCCACCACGCCTCCCTAACGCTCATAAAACTCTCTTGAGTGCAGACCAGGCTTCTGCATGATTTCTCTCACACTCAGGAAGGCTCTTTGGAGGCAGCTGGGCTGCACAAGAGTGGCTGGTGGATACTGTTCAGATGCATGGCTTTCTGCTTGCAAGGGTTTTTGTCTCAGCTGACTGGAAGGGAGGAGGTAGTACGTCTGGATCACAGAGTATCCATGTCCACAAACGAGGCTGCTCATTCCACTGTCCTGGAAGTGCTTTATGAAAACCCTCTGCTTTGCAATGTCACTCCTTGTAGATTAGAGTGGGAGGGGCTGGGACCAAGGTATGCTGCCTCTTGCTCCCAGTTGCAGGTTTCTGGATGCTGATTGTATCTCTTACAGCATCAGTTAGTGGGCTTGTTGTCTGCCTCAGGCTTTGTTCACGGAGATCCTCCAGCTAGGTGGTGGTGTATGCACATGAGCAGAGGCTTCCTTCCAATCCCCCATGAGTAGTAGAGCTCCCATGGTGTGGACTCCATGAAAGCCTTGCCCCAGGCAGCACGCTTACAAAGGAGGGTGGGCCCTGCAGGACAGAAGACCATTCCCCCTGTGGAATGGCCTCAGAGATCCACCTCCCTCTCTGGCCAGCTGCTGGGGCTGTGGGTCCTAAGCATCATGGCTGACTCAGTAATAGACACAGGGTGAGGCCACTCCAGTAGCTGTTTTGACTGGTCTCATCCAGCCTGAGATCATCCTTGCATGAGCCCTCTGCCAAGATTATTTTTGTTTCTTTTATGATCTTTTCATTAGTGGCTCCTACAACACTAACCGCAATCCATAAATACATCATCTGTTTGAAGCACATCTGTACATTAATTGCCCTCCTTATTCACAAAATATCCACTCTCCACCCAAGCCCCTGGCCTCAGCTCCTCATTTTTCCCCCCTCAATGCCCGCCACCCATCCCTCATCAATCCTTGGAAATGTACTAATTCTTTTGTCATATCTTCACCCACCTTTCTTTTGAGGTCAATGAAGATCCTTGTAATCGGTTCCCACTTTCCATCCTGCCCTTCCTCCACCCTCCCAGTATCTCCACTCATAACACTGGTAAAGGGCCCATCCACTCTGGATTCCCCGTGTTTGAAATTCCTATCGGTACTAGAATACCTTCTCTAGTTTGGCCAGATTAGTATGGTAGAACTGGGATCATGATAGTGGGGCAAGAGGAAGCATTAAGAACTAGAGGAAAGTTGTGTTTCATCTTTGCTGTCTCATACCCTGTATTCTTTAATCTCCACTCTGAGTTCCTTCTGTAAGGGGATGTCCAGTGCACTGCAAATAGGTTTTGGGTCTATACCCGGCAGTCCCCTCTCATTCTCCATGATAAGATTTTTTTGTTCTCATGATGCCTCTTGCCTTATCCCTTTAAAACTTTGTGATCACACAGGCTGGTATGCTTTCTCCATGTGGGCTCTGTTGCTTCAGAGCCAGATGGCTGTTTCTTTACCCTCAAGCCTTTAAGACCCCACACGCTATATCTTTAGGTAGCTGGACGCATCGGATTTCTTCACCACATTTGCTTATGCAGCCGCTTTGTGGTCAGTGATTGTGTAGGAAAGGTGAGCATCTTAGAATGCCAATTTTATAAAACAGTGTTCTTGCAATGAGGGATTCCTTGAGCGGAGGCCCTATGTCCATCTGCTACCTCAATACTAAATCTATAAACATATGGACATAGATCTATTTCCCCATGCCCCTTTGTAAATATATGTACATATGTACATGCCTTTTTTTAGACGTCTATAACTGGCCCTTGCTTCCCAGCTCACTCTTCTATACCCTTTGATTTTCCTCTTGTGCCCACTGACATGCTCAGTCTTCCTTTGGGTTTCAGTAATTCCTCTTGGTTACATTACCTTTGATCACGCCCTACCAGGCCTCCTACATCCCCCTCACTACCATTTTCCATCACTTGTTGTACCCTTGTCTCTGGGTTTCTTTACACCACTTCCTTTCCCCCCACCCTCCTCACTCCCATGCCCAATGGAAAGGGCCGGTCACATGTTTACTCCTCCAGATTCTTCATCCAGCCTCTCTTAATTAGACAGACCTGTAAAGGTAATAACATGCACAAAACAAGACTGAGCTAAACCAAGCAGCAAAAAGAAAAACAAACAAAAATGAAAACAAAACCCAACCCAAATCCAATGACACTAAAAGAAAACAACACTAACCAGAAAGAAAAGTACAAGGACTGTGTGGTGAACTTTAGGAGTGTTTTCCAGTCCAGTCTGTGGGGGCACCGAACCCTGACCACAAAGTCCACCTTTGGCATTCCCCGGGGACTTTGATGCTCCATTTTCTTTCTCTTCCTCTGACTCTCTTAGTATCATGCCTCGAAGTGGCAGGGTCAGTTGGGGCGCAGTTCCCACACTGTGTGTCCAGTGTTGTCCCCTCTAAGGCTATGGGTCTTTGAGGGACGTTTCTCATCGTGGGGCTGCCCATGTGGTCTTCTCTGTGGATTGGCTTCTCTGATTGGGAACATCATCCTCAAGGTGTATTGGGCCAGGGTGTGCTCCATTCTTCCCTCCTCCCCCTTGTTCTGCCCTGTGTTCTCTGATCAGATATGTCCCTCTCCGCGAGCTGCAGATCCGGTGCCATCCTGTGAAATACAATCTTTTGGGGCTGCAAGGATGTGGGGGGGGGTGGGTGTCAGCTCAGATCTTTTGAGAGTCCAGGAGATATTGACTGCTCGATGGGCACAGTTCTGTGGGGCACCGTGCTCTTGGTCCAGACGCTGGTTTGAATATGACTTTGTTGTTAACCAGTTGTGTGTCTCTGGGTGAACTCCCGTGTGTTTTTGAGTGAGTTTTCTAATCTGCAAAGTAAATGTACAGGATTATCCAGACTCCCATGTCAGCAAGTTATCCAGAGGAGTTAATCAGAGACTGTTTCATATAGTGTGTACCTGCGCGCCGCATTCTAGACCTGGGATGGCAATTATGAGCTCAGGATAGAGATGGTGTCCAGCAGGTAACATACGTGGCTCCATATTGAAACAGGAAGCCCACTGTGGAGATTTGGTCCTTCCGTTGATGGCCACCGGCCACCTAGTCTTCTCCTGCTATAACTGCTTCACTGGCTCAGCAGCTGAGCCAGAAGCCAGTGATATCATAACCAGGTGGCTAACTGGGCCAAAGGGCTGATAGATATTTGTTATCTTGTTGTCTTGGGAAACCCACCTACCCTCCATGCAAACCTTCTGGTGTGAGTTATCTGTGGAAGGAATCATGGGCTCACAGTAATTCACATCTTTCTTCTTGAAAATGTGCCCATATTCCTTTCTGAACCTGTGAAGGTGGCCCCTGTGTCCACCAAGAAATTTACTGCCTGGCCTCCTACTTGGAGAGTTAGCCTGGGCTTTTGGCGGCGAAGTGAAACAGAGCCCTGACCCCTTCATTGAGCTTCTTCAAGCATTATTGTCTCTTGCTTGGGTCTTTCTACGTGCAGATGAGGCCCATCCACTCTAGTGGAGGGTCGTGCACCTCTCCTGGGGTTTTCAAGGCACTGATTTTTCCAGTGTCCTTCTTTCCTGCAGTAGGCACATTGGTCCTTCCCCATGGCTTGGCGGTGCCCACAGGTTAGTCTCTCCGTGAGTGAGCCATGCTCTCCTTTTCCTGAGTCTCTGGGGTATCTCATGGCAATTACGATTATTTTAGCTAGCTTCTTTGTCTCTGTCGTGCTAGGGTCATCTCTGTTGTTATACACTCAATGAGCCATTTGTACCAAATCGTTAAGGTTTTCCCTTCAAACCCTTCCCACTTCGTTGTCATGTCTGAGGCAGACTGACTGAGTAATAAAGGCAATACTTATTGCCCTCCTGTTCTCAGTGCCTCCGGGCCGTTAGGGGTATAAAGCCCGTAGGCTTACATCAGCCACTCTAGAAAGGCAGGCAGACATTCTCTTATAGGAACCTGAAAATTCTCACTGACCTTAGATAAATTCATAGGTTTCCTAGCTCTTCCGCAGAGTGTCATGTAACAGCAACGGGTGATACCTGGTAAAGCGCTCATGGCCTTGCTAGGAATTGAGATCCCACATTGTTGGTGTAGTGGCCAAAAGAGTTTCTCTCAAGTGGGGAGTGCCCGCTCGCTGACCATCAGGTTCACTGACTGCTTACTGGGCCTCTGTGTGGAAGGGCTACCCTTCCTCCATTGTGAACAGCACCTGGAGAAGTTGCTGGCAATCATTCAAGGTGGGCTAATGAGTATGGAAGAAATACCAGTACTAGTGTGTGTGGGGGGCTGCTGGTTAGGGGTGTGGGTGAGGTTGGGGGGCCGGTGTGGGAGGGAGTGACTCAATAACGGCCTGTTAGAAGTTTTCTATTTCTGGCCCCTAGAAACCTTATAGGGCGGGGGTGGAACCAAAGGGTCTGAAGCCAGCTCTCACACTCCCAGAGTTCTCTTGCAAAATGGGATAAAGCCGATTAGGGGAGAGAGATCGGGAGGGGAGGGGAGCGGAAAGGAGGGGGAAGGGGAGGGGGTTGGGGAGGGGGAAAGTGAGGGAGGGCCTCCACCTATGTGGTTTTGGGAACTTGGACCGTTTCTTTTTCCGGTGCCATGTTTCCTGAAACCTTGGAAACAAGGACCCTTTCTTTGAGGGAGGAAGTCTTTTATATTTGCAGGCTTCTTAGTGGCAAAGTCAGCCCACACTTGAATTAAAGGGATCAGATCGGGATGTCCTGGTTCCCCTTAACCATAACTATGAACTCTTAGTAATAGGGGATGGGAAAATTAGTCTTGCGTGGGTCAATCAGGGACTCCTTCTGCCCCATCACTTTTAAACAAATTGTAGAGTCTACAAGCTTTTGGGTTGAAACAACATCCTCTTGGTGAACGCCTAGAGCTGGAGTCCTCAAACTACAACCTGTGGGCCACATGCAGAGAGCCGAGGACATTGATCCTTTCTGACGTTTGTATGTGCCCCATTAATTTTTTTTTGAACTTCAAATCAAGATGTGCAGTGTGCACATGAATTTGTTCGTAATTTTTGTTTTTTTTTAAACTCTAGTCTGTCCCTCCAATGGCCTGAGGGACAGTGAACTGGCCCTTTGGGTAAACAGTTTCAGGACCGCTGCCCTAAGGTATCCTGGACTTAGAGGTTACTAATCTCCCAGCCCTGAAACATCCCTGAACATTCTACCCATTGTAGGAGGCACCATGGGAATTTGGACCCCGGGTAATTTACAAGCCTTTACTCCAATTGAACCCAAGAAAATTCAAAATGACTTAGGCAGTTACTCTATTTGGTCACTTTTGACTCCTCCTGTACTAGCCCATTATTTACATTTAACTCTATAACGCGGAGAATGATGTTTTCATAACATTTAAAAATGTATATATTCATATATATATATATTTATAACTATGAAAGTCCACAACAATAAGGAAATAATTTTTTCCCTAAATTAAACGTGATGCGTTATAGGGAAAAAAGAAGGATGGGTCTTATCAGCGGGTCCAATACGTTAACATCATAAATGTGTCAGTGATCCCACTGCACCTAGTAGTGCCCAAACCTGTGCCCTCCTAGGGGAAAGTGTGAATGCTTTTATCCCTCTTCCTGTATTTCCAATGAACAAACACACATGTCTGGTAATCCTAAGATTTTTTTTGTTTCCTGTGACACTCACCTAATTTCAAGGCCACTGCCACCTCACAAGCTTAGCCTTGTCGCATTCAAAATGTTCACCTTTTTGACAGTTTGTTTTTCCCAGAAGTTATCGGGTGACTAAAGCTTCCGAACCAAGTGTGCCAGCTCCACGACTACCATCTCCTGAACCACCTCAACCTTATCCATCCTGGATAAAGTTGCCCTCAATGGACAACCCCTCCCAGCAGTGTAGGAAGGGTATGGACCCAAAGCCCCACTTTGCCCCTTTTGCCAGCAAGAAGTAGCTAGAGATATGGTCGCCCAGTACCCCAAAGATTTGGGTCCATATCTCTTCAGGGGGGCAAATGTTAGGTAGCTATGCTAGGGACTGGGGCATCCGTTATGCATGCCCATAGGGCCAGGATAAGAGCCCAGTTAGGAGAGGCACCCTGTGCATGCTCAGAGATCCAGGTTCTGGCCATGAAGGGGAGGTACACCTGGGTGGGTCCTGTACCTGGATTGACCAACCTAGGCCATGTAAATTAAATTCATCCACTGGGGTCCGCCAGGCTTCCCCACCACACCTCCCTAACGCTCATAAAACTCACGTGAGTGACTGACCAGGCTTCTGCGTGATTTCTCTGTCACTCAGGAAGGCTCTTTGTAGGCAGTAAGGCTGCACATGAGTGGCTGGTGGATACTGTTCAGATGCATGGCTTTCTGCTTGCAAGGGTTTTTGTCTCAGCTGACTGGAAGGGAGGAGGTAGTACGTCTGGATCACAGAGTATCCATTTCCACAAATGAGGCTGCTAATTCCACGGTCCTGGCAGTGCTTTATGAAAACGCTCTGCTTTGCAATGTCACTCCTTGTAGATTAGAGTGGGAGGGGCTGGGACCAAGGTATGCTGCCTCTTACTCCCAGTTGCAGGTTTCTGGATGCTGATTGTATCTCTTACAGCATCAGTTAGTGGGCTTGTTGTCTGCCTCAGGCTTTGTTCACAGAGATCCTCCAGCTAGTTGGTGGTGAGTGCGCATGAGCAGAGGCTTCCTGCCAATCCCCCATGAGTAGTAGAGCTCCCATGGTGTGGACTCCATGTAAGCCCTGTCCCAGAGAGCACGCTTACATAGGAGGGTGGGCCCTGCAGGAAAGAGGACCATTCCCCCTGTGGAATGGCCTCAGAGACCCACGTCCCTCACTAGCCAGCTGCTGGGGCTGTGGGCCCTAAGCTTCATGCCTGACTCAGGAATTGACACAGGGTGAGGCGACTCCAGTAGCTGTTTTGACTGGTCTAATCCAGCCTGAGATCATCCTTGCATGAGCCCTCTGCCCAGATTATTTTTGTTTCTTTTATGATCTTTTCATTAGTGGCTCCTACAACACTACCCACAAAATATATATACATCAGCTGTTTGATGCACATCTGTACATTAAGTGCCCTCATTATTCTCAAAATATCTACTCTTCACCCAAGCCCCTGGGCTCAGCTCCTCATTTTTCCCCCCTCAATGCCCGCCACCCATCCCTCATCAATCCTTTGAAATGTACTAATTCTTTTGTCATATCTTCACCCACCTTTCTTTTGAGGTCAATGAAGATCCTTGTAATCGGTACCCACTTTCCATTCTGCCCTTCCTCCACCCTCCCAATATCTCCACTCATAACACTGGTCCTAAAGGGCCCATCCACCCTGGATTCCCCGTGTTTGAAATTCCTATCGGTACTAGAATACCTTCTCTAGTTTGGCCAGATTAGTATGGTAGAACTGGGATCATGATAGTGGGGCAATAGGAAGCATTAAGAACTAGAGGAAAGTTGTGTTTCATCTTTGCTGTCTCATAACCTGTATTCTTTAATCTCCTCTCTGAGATTCTTCTGTAAGGGGATTTCCAGTGCACTGCAAATAGGTTTTGGTTCTATACCCGGCAGTCCCCTCTCATTTTCCATGATAAGTTTTATTTGTTTTCATGATGCCTGTTGCCTTATCCCTTTGAAACTTTGTGATCACACAGCCTGGTATGCTTCCTACATGTGGGCTCTGTTGCTTCTGAGCTACATAGCTGCTTCTGTACCTTCAAGACTTTAAGACCCCACACGCTATATCTTTTGGTAGCTGGACACCATCGGCTTTCTTCACCACATTTGCTTATGCAGCCGCTTTGTGCTGAGTGATCGTGTAGGGAAGGTGAGCATTGTAGAATGCCAAATTAATAGAACACTGTTCTTGCAATGAGGGAGTCCTTGAGCCGAGGCCCTATGTCCATCTGCCTACTTAATACTAAATCTATAAACATATGGACATAGATCTATTTCCCCATGCCTCTTTGAAAATATATGTACATGACTTTATTTAGACGTCTATAACTGGCCCTTGCTTCCCAGCTCACTCTTCTATACCCTTTGATTTTCCTCTTGTGCCCACTGCCATGCTCAGCCTTCCTTTGGGTTTCAGTAATTCCTCTTGGTTACATTACCCTTGATTATGCCCTACCAGGCCTCCTACATCCCCCTAATCACCGATTTCCATCACTTGTTGTTCCCTTGTCTCTGGGTTTCTTTACACCACTCCCTTTACCCCCAGCGTGCTCACTCCCATGCCCAATGAAAGGGCCGGTCACATGTTTACTCCTCCAGATTGTTCATCCAGCCTCTCTTAATTAGACAGACCTGTAAAGGTAATAACATGCACAAAACAAGACTGAGCAAATCCAAGCAGCAAAAAGAAAAAAAACATACAAAAATGAAAACAAAACCCAACCAAAATCCAATGACACTAAAAGAAAACAACACTAACCAAGAAAGAAAAGTACAAGGACTGTGTGGTGAACTTTAGGAGTGTTTTCCAGTCCAGTCTGTTGGGGCACCGAGCCCTGACCACAAAGTCCACCTTTGGCATTCCCCGGGGACTTTGATGCTCCATTTTCTTTCTCTTCCGCTGCACTCTCTTAGTGTCATGCCTCGATGTGGCAGGATCAGTTCGGGCGCAGTTCCCACACTGTGTCTCCAGTGTTGTCCACTCTTGGGCTATGGGTCTTTGAGGGACGTTTCTCATCGTGGGGCTGCCCATGTGGTCTTCTCTGTGGACTGGCTTCTCTGATTGGGAACATCATCCTCAAGGTGTAGAGGGCCAGGATGTGCTCCATTCTCCCCTCCTCCCCCTTGTTCTGCCCTGTGTTCTCTGATCAGATATGTCCCTCTCCGCGAGCTTCAGATCCGGTGCGATCCTGTGAAATACAATCTTTGGGGGCTGCAAGGATGTGGGGGATGGGTGGCAGCTCAGATCTTTTGAGAGTCCAGGAGATATTGACTGCTTGATGGGCACAGTTCTTTGCGGCACCGTGCTCTTGGTGCAGACGCTGGTTGTGAATATGACTTTGTTGTTAACCAATTGTGTGTCTCTGGGTCAACTTCTGTGTGTTTTTAAGTGAGTTTTCTCATCTGGAAAGTAAATGTACTGGATTATCCAGACTCCCATGTCAGCAAGTTATCCAGAGGAGTTAATCAGAGACTGTTTCATATAGTGTGTACCTGCGCGCCGCATTCTAGACCTGGGATGGCAATTATGAGCTCAGGATAGAGATGGTGTCCAGCAGGTGACATACGTGGCTCCATATTGAAACAGGAAGCCCACTGTGGAGATTTGGTCCTTCAGTTGATGGCCACTGGCCACCTAGTCTTCTCCTGCTATAACTGCTTCACTGGCTCAGCAGCTGAGCCAGGAGCCAGTGATATCATAACCAGGTGGCTAACTGGGACAAAGGGCAGATAGATATTTGTTATCTTGTTGTCTTGGGAAGCCCACCTAACCTCCATGAAAACCTTCTGGTGTGAGTGATCTGTGGAAGGAATCATAGGCTCACAGTAATTCACATCTTTCTTTTTGAAAATGTGCCCGTATTCCTTTCTGAACCTGAGAAGGTGGCCCCGGTGTCCACCAAGAAATTTACTGGCTGGCCCCCTACAAGGAGAGTTAGCCTGGGCTTGGTGGCGAAGGGAAAAAGAGCTCTGACCCCTTCATTCAGCTTCTTCAAGCATTATTGTCTCTTGCTTGGTTTTTCTAGGTGCAGATGAGGCCCGTCCACTCTAGTGGAGGGTCGTGCACCTCTCCTGGGGTTTCAAGACACTGATTTTTCCAGTGTCCTTCTTTCCTGCAGTAGGCACATTGATCCTTCCCCATGGCTTGGCGGTGCCCACAGGTTAGTCTCTCCGTGAGTGGGCCATGCTCTCCTTTTCGTGAGTCTCTGGGGTCTCTCATGGCAATTACTAGTATTTTAGCTAGTTTCTTTGTCTCTGTCATGCTAGGGTCATCTCTGTTGTTATACACTCAATGAGCCACTTGTACCAAATCACTAAGATTTTTCCGTTCAAACCCTTCCAACTTCTTTTTCATGTCTGAGACAGACTGACTGAGAAATAAAGGCAATACTTATTGCCCTCCGGTTCTCGGGGCCGTTAGGGGTATAAAGCCCGTAGGCTTACATCAGCTACTCTAGAAAGGCAGGCGGACATTCTCTTATAAGAGCCCGAAAGTTCTCACTAACCTTAGATACAGTCATAGGTTTCCTAGTTCTTCCGCAGAGGGTCATGTAAGAGCAATGGGTGATACCTGGTAAAGCCCTCTGGGCCTTGCTAGGAATTGAGATCCCACATTGATCCGTAGTGGCCAAAGGAGTTTCTCTCAAGTGGGGAGTGCCCGCTCGCTGACCATCAGGTTCACTGACTGCTTACTGGGCCTCTGTCTGGAAGGGCTACCCTTCCTCCGTGGTGAACAGCACCTGGAGAAGTTGCTGGCAATCATACAGGTGGGCTGATGAGTATGGAAGACATACCAGTACTAGTGTGTGGGGGGGGCTGCTGGTTGGGGGTGGGGGTGAGGTTGGTGGGGGCGGTGGGGGAGGGAGTGACCCAATAAGGGCCTGTTAGAAGTTTTCTATTTCTGGACCCTAGAAAACTTATAGGGCGGGGTTGGAACCAAAGGGTCTGAAGCCAGCTCTCCCACTCCCAGAGTTCTCCTGCAAAATGGGATAAAGCCGATTAGGGGATGGAGATCGGGAGGGGAGGGGAGGGGAAGATGGGGGAGAGGGAGGTGGTGGGGGAGGGGGTAGGGGAGGGATGGCCTCCACCTATGTGGTTTTGGGAACTTGGACCGTTTGTTTTTCCGGTCCTGCCATGTTTCCTGAAACCTTGGAAACAAGGACCCTGTCTTTGAGGGAGGGAGTAAGTCTTATATTTGCAGGCTTCTTCGTGGCAATGTCAGCCCACACTTGAATTAAAGGGATCAGATCGGGATGTCCTGGTTCCCCTTAACCATAACTATGAACTCTTAATAATAGGGGATGGGAAAACTAATCTTGCGTGGGTCAATCAGGGACTCCTTCTGCCCCATTACTTTTAAACAAATTGTAGTGTCTCCAAGCTATTGGATGAAAACCACATCCTCTTGGTGACCGCCTAGAGCATGGGTCCTCAAACTACAGCCTATGGGCCACATGCAGACAGCCGAGGACATTGAGCCTTTCTGCCGAGTGTATGTGACGCATTTATTTTTCTTTGAACTTCAAATCAAGATGTGCATGGTGCACATGAATTTTTTCATAATTTTTGTTGTTTTTTTAACTATAGTCTGCCCCTCCAATAGCCTGAGGTACAGTAAACTGGCCCCCTGGGCACTTGGACTATGTAGGTTAACTACCGGGCACTTGCACTATCTAGGTTACCGAACGGGCATTTGGACTATGTAGGTAACCTAGCGGGCACTTGGACAGTCTAGGTTACCTAGCGGGCAGTTGGACTTCTAGGTTAACGAACGGGCACTTGGACTATGTATGTTGCATAGCGGGCAATTGGACTATCTAGGTTAGGTAACGGGCACTTGGACTATCTAGGTTACCTAGCGGGAATTTGGACTATGTAGGTTACCTAGCGGGCACTTGGACAATCTAGGTTACCTAACGGGCACTTGGACCATCTAGGTTTCTTAGCGGGCACTTGGACTATGTAGGTTAACTAGCGGGCACTTGGACTATATAGGTTACCTAGAGGGCCCTTGGACTATGTAGGTTACGTAGCGGGCACGTGGACTATCTAGGTTAACGAACGTGCACTTGGACTATGTAGGTAACCTAGCGGACAATTGGACAGTCTAGGTTACCTAGCGGGCACTTGGACTATATAGGTTAACGAAAGGGCACTTGGACTATGTAGGTTACCTAGCGGGCACTTGGATTATCTAGGTAAGCTAACAGGAACTTGGAATATCTAGGTTACCTAGCGGGCACTTGGACTATGTAGGTTACATTGCGGGCACTTGTACTATCTAGGTTACCTAAATGTAACTTGTACTATGTAGGTTAACTAGTGGACACTTGGACTATCTAGGTTAACTAGTGGGCACTTGGAATATCTAGGTTAACTAGCGGGCCCTTGGACTATGTAGGTTAACTAGCGGGCAATTGGACTATCTTGGTTAACTAGCGGGCACTTGGACTATCTAGGTTAACTAGCGGGCACTTGCACAATGCAGGTTCCCTAGCGGGCACTTTGACTATGTAGGTTCCCTAGCGGGCACTTGGACTATATAGGTTCCCTACGGGCACTTGGACTATCTAGGTACCCTAATGGGCACTTGGAATATGTAGGTTCCCTATCGGGCAATTGGACTATGTAGGTTCCTCAGCGGGCACTTGGACTATGTAGGTTCCCTATCAGGCACATGGACTATGTAGGTTAACTAGCGAGCACGTGGATGATCAATGTTAACTAGTGGGCACTTTGACTATCTAGGTTAACTAGCGGGCAATTGGACTATCTAGGTTAATTAGCGTGCACTTGTACAATGCAGCTTCCCTAGCGGGCACTTGGACTATGTAGGTTCCCTACGGGCACTTGGACCATCTAGGTTCCCTAACGGGCACTTGGACTATGTAGGTTCCTCAGAGGGCACTTGGACTATGTAGGCTAACTAGGGGGCCCTTGGACCATCTAGGTTACCTAGCGGGTACTTGAACTATCTAGGTTAACTAGCGCGCACTTGCACTCTTTAGGTTACCTAGCGGGCACTTGGACTATGTACGTTCCCTAGCGGGCACTTGGAATATCTATGTTAACTAGCGGGCACTTGGAATATGTAGGTTAACTAGTGGACACTTGCACTATGTAGGTTACCTAGCAGGCACTTGGACTATCTAGGTTAACTAGTGTGCACTTGGATTATGTAGGTTCCTTAGCAGGCACTTGGACTATCTAGGTTACGTAGCGGGCATTTGGTATATAGGTTAACTAGCGGGCACTTGGACTATGTAGGTTAACTAGAGGACACTTGGACTATCTAGGTTAACTTGTGGGCCCTTGGACTATGTAGGTTAACTAGCGGGCACTTGGACAATCTAGGTTAACTAGCAGGCATTTGGACGATCTAGGTTAACTAGCGGGCACTTGGACTATGTAGGTTAACTAGAGGACACTTGGACTATCTAGGTTAACTTGTGGGCCCTTGGACTATGTAGGTTAACTAGCGGGCACTTGGACAATCTAGGTTAACTAGCAGGCATTTGGACGATCTAGGTTAACTAGCGGGCACTTGGACTATCAAAGTTAACAAGTGAGCCCTTGGACTATGTAGGTTAACTAGCGGGCCCTTGGACTATCTAGGTTACCTAGCGAGCACTTGGACTATCTAGGTTACCTAGCGGGCACTTGGACTTTCTAGGTTACCTAGTGGGCACTTGGACTATCTAGGTTAACTAACGGGCACTTGGTATGTGCAGGTAACCTAGAGGGCACTTGGACTGTCTAGGTTACCTAGCGGGCACTTGGACTTCTAGGTTAACGACGGGCACTTGGACTATGTAGGTTGCTTAGCGGGCACTTGGACTATCTAGGTTAGGTAACGGGCACTTTGAGTATCTAGGTTACCTAGCGGGAACTTGGACAATGTAAGTTACCTAGCGGGCACTTTGACTATCTAGGTTACATAGCGGGCACTTGGACTATGTAGGTTAACTAGCGAGTACTTGGACTCTAGGTTACCTAGCGGGCCCTTTGACTATGTAGGTTTCCTAGCGGGTACTTGGACTATCTAGGTTAACGAACGGGCACTTGGACTATGTATGTAACCTAGCGGGCACTTGGACAGTCTAGGTTACCTAGCGTGCACTTGGACTATCTAGGTTAACGAACGGGCACTTGGACTATATAGGTTACCTAGCGGGCACTTGGAGTATGTAGGATCCCTATCGGACATTTGAACTACTTAGGCCACCTAGCGGGCACTTGGACTATCTAGGTTAACTAGCGGGCACTTGGACTATCTAGGTCAACTAGCGGGCCCTTGTACTATGTAGGTTAACTAGCGAGCACTTGGACTATCTAGGTTAACTAGCGGACCTTGGACTACATAGGTTAACTAGCGGGCACTTGGATGATCAATGTTAACTAGCGGGGCCCTTGGACTATCTAGGTTAGCTAACAGGCACTTGGACTAAGTACGTCCCCTAGTGGGCACTTGGACACTCTAGGTTAACTAACGGGCACTAGGACTATCTAGGTTAACGAGCGGGCACTTGGACTATCTAAGTTACCTAGCTGGACCTTGGACTATGAAGGTTCCCTAGCGGGCACTTGGATTATCTAGGTTACCTAGCGGGCACTTGGACTATGAAGGTCAACTAGCGGGCCCTTGGACTATCTAGGTTAGCTAACTGGCACTTGGACTATGTAGGTTAACTAGCGGACACTTGGATTATGTAGGTTACCTAACGGGCACTTGGACAATGCAGGTAACCTAGCGGGCACTTGGACTGTCTAGGTTACCTAGCGGGCACTTGGACTTCTATGTTAACGAACGGGCACTCGGACTATGTAGGTTGCCCAGCGGGCAATTGGACGATCTAGGATAGGTAACGGGCCCTTGACTATCTAGGTTACCTAGCGGGAACTTGGACTATGTAGGTTACCTAAGGGCACTTGGACTATGTAGGTTAACTAGCGGACACTTGGACAATCTAGGTTAACTAAGGGGCCCTTCGACTATGTAGGTTAACTAGCGGGCACTTGGACTATCTAGGTTACCTAGCGGACACTTGGTCTATGTACATACCCTAGCGGGCACTTGGACTATCTGGGTTACCTAGCGGGCACTTGGACTATCTAGGTTAACAAACGGGTAATAGGACAATCTAGGTTACCTAGCGGGCACTTGGACTATGTAGGTCAACTAGCGGGCCCTTGGACTATGTAGGTTAACTAGCGGGCCTTTGGACTATGTAGGTTAACTAGCGGGCACTTGGATTATCTAAGTTACCTAGCGGGCACTTGAACTATGTAGGTTAACTAGTGGGCCCTTAGACTATCTAGGTTAGCTAATGGTCACTTGGACTATGTAGGTTAATTAGCGGGTACGTGGACTATGTAGGTTCCCTAGCGGGCATTTGGAGTATATAGATAACCTAGCGGGTACTTGGACTTTGTAGGTTACCTAGCGGGCACTTGGACTATCTAGGTTACCTAGCGGGCACTTGGATGATACAGGTTCCCTAGCCAGCACTAAGACTATTGGTTCCCTAACGGGCACTTGGACTATGTAGGTTCCCTAAAGGGCACTTGGACTATATAGGTTTCTATCGGGCACTTGGACTATGTAGGTTAACTAGCGGGCACATGGACTATCTAGGTTACCTAGCGGGCACTGAGACTATCTAGGTTACCTAGCGGGCACTTGGACTATGTAGGTTAGCTAGAAGGCACTTGGACTATCAAGTTTACCTAGCGGGCTCTTGGACTATGTAGGTTACCAGCGGGCACTTGGACTATCTAGGTAAACGAAGTTGCACTTGGGCTATGTAAGTAACCTAAAGGGCACTTGGACTGTCTAGGTTACCTAGCGGGCACTTGGACTATCTATGTTAACGAACGGGCACTTGGACTATGTAGGTTAACTAGCGGACACTTGGACTATCTAGATTAGCTAACGGGCAATTGGACTATCAAGGTTACCTAACGGGCACTTGGACTATGTAGGTTACCTAGCGGGCAATTGGACTATCTAGGTTACCTAGCAGGCACTTTGACTATCTTGGTTAACTAAGGGGCACTTGAACTATGTAGGTTGCCAAGCGAGCACTTGGACTATGTAGGTTCCCTAGCGGGCGCTTGGACTATGTAGTTTCCCTAGCGGGTACTTGGACTGTCTAGGTTAACTAGCGGGCAATTGGACTGTCCAGGTTACCTAGTGGGCACTTGGACTATGTAGTTTACCTAGCAGGCACTTGGAATATGTAGGTTAACTAGCAGGCACTTGGGCTATCTACATTACCTAGCGGGCATTTGGACTATGTAGGTTAACGTACGGGCACTTGGACTATGTAGGTAACCTATAGGTCACTTGGACTGTCTAGGTTACCTAGCGGACACTTGGACTATGTAGGTTAACTAGCGGGCACGTGGACTATCTAGGTTAACTAGCGGGCACTTGGACTATGTAGGTTCCCTAGGGGGCATTTGGAGTATATAGGTTACCTAGCGGGCACTTGGATTATGTAGGTTGCCTAGCGGGCACTTGGACTATGTAGGTTAACTAGCGGGCACTTGGATTATCTAGGTTAACTAACAGGCACTTGAACTATGTATGTTCCAGAGCGGACAATTGGACTATGTAGGTTCCTTAGCGGGCACTTGGACTATCTAGGTTCCCTAAAGGACACTTGGACTATGTAGGTTAACTAGCGGACAATTGGATGATCTAGGTTAACTAGCGGGTACTTGGACTATCTAGGTTGACTAGGGGTTCCTTGGACTACGTAGGTTAACTAGCAGACACTTGCACTATGTAGGTTACCTAGGGGGCACTTGGACTATCTAGGTTAACTAGCAGGCCCTTGGACTATCTAGGTTACCTAGCAGGCACTTGGACTATGTAGGTTAACTAGCGGACACTTGAACGATCTAGGTTAACCAGCGGGCCCTTCCACTATGTAGGTTAACTAGCGGGCCCATGGATTATGTAGGTTTACTAGGGGGCACTTGGACTATCTAGGTTAACTAGCGGGCACTTGGACTATGTAGTTTCCCTAGCGGGCATTTGGACTATTTAGGTTGCCTAGCGGGCACTTGGACTATGTAGGTTACCTAGCGGGCTCTTGGACTGTCTAGGTTACCTAGCAGGCACTTTGACTATCTAGATTAACTAACGGGCACCTGGACTATGTAGGGTAACTAGCGGGCACTTGGACTGTCTAGGTCACCTAACGGGCACTTGGATTATCTAGGTTAACGAACGGGCACTTGGACTATGTAGGTTACCTAGCCACCACTTGGACTATCTAGGTTAGCTAAAAGGCACTTGGACTGTCTAGGTTCCCTAGCGGGCACTTGTACTATCTAGGTTACCTAGCTGGCACTTGGACTATGTAGGTCAACTAGCGGGCCCTTGGACTATCTAGGTTAGCTAACGGGCACTTGGACTATGTATGTTCCAAGCGGGCACTTGGATTATGTAGGTTGCCTAGCGGACATTTAGACTATGTAGGTTTCCTTGCGGGCATTTGGACAATGTAGGTTACCTAGCGGGCACTTGGACTATGTAGGTTAACTAGCGGGCATTTGGACAATCTAGGTTAACTAGCGGGCACTTGGACTATGTAGGTTCCCTAGCGGGCATTTGAACTATATAGGTTACGTAGCGGGCACTTGGATTATGTAGGTTGCCTAGCGGGCACTTGGACTATGTAGGTTAACTAGCGGGCACTTGGATTATCTAGGTTAACTAACAGGCACTTGAACTATGTATGTTCCAGAGCGGACAATTGGACTATGTAGGTTCCTTAGCGGGCACTTGGACTATCTAGGTTCCCTAAAGGACACTTGGACTATGTAGGTTAACTAGCGGACAATTGGATGATCTAGGTTAACTAGCGGGTACTTGGACTATCTAGGTTAACTAGGGGTTCCTTGGACTACGTAGGTTAACTAGCGGACACTTGCACACTGTAGGTTACCTAGCGTGCACTTGGACTATCTAGGTTAACTAGCAGGCCCTTGGACTATCTAGGTTACCTAGCAGGCACTTGGACTATGTAGGTTAACTAGCGGGCCTTTGCACTCTCTAGGTTACTTAGCGGGCACTTGGACTATGTACCTTCCCTAGCGGGCACTTGGACTATCTATGTTAACTTTCGGGCACTTGGACTATATAGGTTACCTAGGGGACACCTGCAATATGTAGGTTAACTAGCGGACACTTGCACGATCTAGGTTAACTAGCGGGCCCTTGCACTATGTAGGTTAACTAGCGGGCCCATGGATTATGTAGGTTTACTAGGGGGCACTTGGACTATCTAGGTTAACTAGCGGACACTTGGACTATGTAGTTTCCCTAGCGGACATTTGGACTATTTAGGTTACCTAGCGGGCACTTGGACTATGTAGGTTATCTAGCGGGCACTTGGACTATCTAGGTTACCTAGCAGGCACTTTGACTATCCAGATTAACTAACGGGCACTTGGACTATGTAGGGTAACTAGCGGGCACTTGGACTGTCTAGGTCACCTAACGGGCACTTGGATTATCTAGGTTAACGAACGGGCACTTGGACTATGTAGGTTACCTAGCCACCACTTGGACTATCTAGGTTAGCTAACAGGCACTTGGACTATCTAGGTTCCCTAGCGGGCACTTGTACTATCTAGGTTACCTAGCTGGCACTTGGACTATGTAGGTCAACTAGCGAGCCCTTGGACTATAAAGGTTAGCTAACGGGCACTTGGACTATGTATGATCCAGAGTGGGCACTTGGATTATGTAGGTTGCCTAGCGGACATTTAGACTATGTAGGTTTCCTCGCGGGCATTTGGACTATGTAGTTTCCCTAGCGGTCACGTGGACTATGTAGGCTCCCTAGAAGGCACTTGGACTATGTAGGTTAACTAGCGGGCACTTGGACAAACCAGGTTACCAAGCGGGCACTTGGACTATGTAGGTTACCCAATGGGCACTTGGACTATCTAGGTTAACGAACGGACACTTGGACTATGTAGGTTAGCTATCAGGCACTTGGACTATCTAGGTTACCTAGCAGGCACTTGGACTATGTAGGTTACCTAGCGGACACTTGCACTGTCTAGGTTACCTAGCGGGCACTTGGACTTCTAGGTTAACGACGGGGACTTGGACTATGTAGGTTGCTTAGCGGGCACTTGGACTATCTAGGTTAGGTAACGGGCACTTTGAGTATCTAGGTTACCTAGCGGGAACTTGGACAATGTAAGTTACCTAGCGGGCACTTTGACTATCTTGGTTACATAGCGGGCACTTGGACTATGTAGGTTAACTAGCGAGCACTTGGACTCTAGGTTACCTAGCGGGCCCTTTGACTATGTAGGTTTCCTAGGGGGTACTTGGACTATCTAGGTTAACGTACGGGCACTTGGACTATGTAGGTAACCTAGCGGGCACTTGGACAGTCTAGGTTACCTAGCGTGCACTTGCACTATCTAGGTTAACGAACGGGCACTTGGACTATATAGGTTACCTAGCGGGCACTTGGACTATGTAGGATCCCTATCGGACATTTGAACTACTTACGTTACCTAGCGGGCACTTGGACTATCTAGGTTAACTAGCGGGCACTTGGACTATCTAAGTCAACTAGCGGGCCCTTGTACTATGTAGGTTAACTAGCGGGCACTTGGATGATCAATGTTAACTAGCGGGGCCCTTGGACTATCTAGGTTAGCTAACGGGCACTTGGACTAAGTACATCCCCTCGTGGGCATTGGACACTCTAGGTTAACTAACGGGCACTAGGACTATCTAGGTTAACGAGCGGGCACTTGGACTATCTAAGTTACCTAGCTGGCACTTGGACTATGAAGGTTCCCTAGCAGGCACTTGGATTATCTAGGTTACCTAGCGGGCACTTGGACTATGTAGGTCAACTAGCGGGCCCTTAGACTATCTAGGTTAGCTAACTGGCACTTGGACTATGTAGGTTAACTAGCGGACACTTGGACTATGTAGGTTAACTAACGGGCACGTGGACTATGCAGGTAACCTAGCGGGCACTTGGACAGTCTAGGTTACCTAGCGTGCACTTGGACTATCTAGGTTAACGAACGGGCACTTGGATTATATAGGTTACCTAGCGGGCACTTGGACTATGTAGGATCCCTATCGGACATTTGGACTACTTAGGCCACCTAGCGGGCACTTGGACTATCTAGGTTAACTAGCGGGCACTTGGACTATCTAGGTCAACTAGCGGACACTTGGACAATCTAGGTTAACTAGCGGGCACGTGGACTATCTAGGTTAACTAAGGGGCCCTTCGACTATGTAGGTTAACTAGGGGTCACTTGGACTATCTAGGTTACCTAGCGGGCACTTGGTCTATGTACATACCCTAGCGGGCACTTGGACTATCTGGGTTACCTAGCGGGCACTTGGACTATCTAGGTTAACTAACGGGCAATAGGACAATCTAGGTTACCTAGCGGGCACTTGGACTATGTAGGTCAACTAGCGGGCCCTTGGACTATGTAGGTTAACTAGCGGGCCTTTGGACTATGTAGGTTAACTAGCGGGCACTTGGATTATCTAAGTTACCTAGCGGGCACTTGAACTATGTAGGTTAACTAGTGGGCCCTTAGACTATCTAGGTTAGCTAATGGTCACTTGGACTATGTAGGTTAATTAGCGGGTACGTGGACTATGTAGGTTCCCTAGCGGGCATTTGGAGTATATAGATAACCTAGCGGGCACTTGGACTTTGTAGGTTACCTAGCGGGAACTTGGACTATCTAGGTTACCTAGCGGGCACTTGGATGATACAGGTTCCCTAGCCAGCACTAAGACTATTGGTTCCCTAACGGGCACTTGGACTATGTAGGTTCCCTAAAGGGCACTTGGACTATATAGGTTTCTATCGGGCACTTGGACTATGTAGGTTAACTAGCGGGCACATGGACTATCTAGGTTACCTAGCGGGCACTGAGACTATCTATGTTACCTAGCGGGCACTTGGACTATGTAGGTTAACTAGAAGGCACTTGGACTATCAAGGTTACCTAGCGGGCTCTTGGACTATGTAGGTTACCAGCGGGCACTTGGACTATCTAGGTAAACGAAAGTGCACTTGGGCTATGTAGGTAACCTAACTGGCACTTGGACTGTCTAGGTTACCTAGCGGGCACTTGGACTATCTAAGTTACCTAGCGGGCACTTGGTCTATGTACATACCCTAGCGGGCACTTGGACTATCTGGGTTAACTAACGGGCAATAGGACAATCTAGGTTACCTAGCGGGCACTTGGACTATGTAGGTCAACTAGCGGGCCCTTGGACTATGTAGGTTAACTAGCGGGTCTTTGGACTATGTAGGTTAACTAGCGGGCACTTGGATTATCTAAGTTACCTAGCGGGCACTTGAACTATGTAGGTTAACTAGTGGGCCCTTAGACTATCTAGGTTAGCTAATGGTCACTTGGACTATGTAGGTTAATTAGCGGGTACGTGGACTATGTAGGTTTCCTAGCGGGCATTTGGACTATATAGATAACCTAGCGGGCACTTGGACTTTGTAGGTTACCTAACGGGCACTTGGACTATCTAGGTTACCTAGCGGGCAATTGGACGATCTAGGATAGGTAACGGGCCCTTGACTATCTAGGTTACCTAGCGGGAACTTGGACTATGTAGGTTACCTAAGGGCACTTGGACTATGTAGGTTAACTAGCGGACACTTGGACAATCTAGGTTAACTAGCGGACACGTGGACTATCTAGGTTACCTAAGGGGCCCTTCGACTATGTAGGTTAACTAGCGGGCACTTGTACTATCTAGGTTACATAGCGGGCACTTGGTCTATGTACATACCCTAGCGGGCACTTGGACTATTTGGGTTACCTAGCGGGCACTTGGACTATCTAGGTTAACTAACGGGCAATAGGACAATCTAGGTTACCTAGCGGGCACTTGGACTATGTAGGTCAACTAGCGGGCCCTTGGACTATGTAGGTTAACTAGCGGGCCTTTGGACTATGTAGGTTAACTAGCGGGCACTTGGATTATCTAGGTAAACGAAAGTGCACTTGGGCAGTGTAGGTAACCTAACAGGCACTTGGACTGTCTAAGTTACCTAGCGGGCACTTGGACTATCTAGGTTACCTAGTGGGCACTTGGTCTATATACATACCCTAGCGGGCACTTGGACTATCTGGGTTAACTAACGGGCAATAGGACAATCTAGGTTACCTAGCGGGCACTTGGACTATGTAGGTCAACTAGCGGGCCCTTGGACTATGTAGGTTAACTAGCGGGCCTTTGGACTATGTAGGTTAACTAGCGGGCACTTGGATTATCTAAGTTCCCAGCGGGCACTTGAACTATGTAGGTTAACTAGTGGGCCCTTAGACTATCTAGGTTAGCTAATGGTCACTTGGACTATGTAGGTTAATTAGTGGGTACGTGGACTATGTAGGTTTCCTAGCGGGCATTTGGACTATATAGATAACCTAGCGGGCACTTGGACTTTGTAGGTTACCTAGCGGGCACTTGGATGATACAGGTTCCCTAGCCAGCACCAAGACTATTGGTTCCCTAACGGGCACTTGGACTATGTAGGTTCCCTAAAAGGCACTTAGACAATATAGGTTTCTATCGGGCACTTGGACTATGTAGGTTAACTAGCGGGCACATGGACTATCTAGGTTACCTAGCGGGCACTGAGACTATCTAGGTTACCTAGCAGGCACTTGGACTATGTAGGTTAACTAGAAGGCACTTGGACTATCAAGGTTACCTAGCGGGCTGTTGGACTATGTAGGTGACCAGCGGGCACTTGGACTATCTAGGTAAACGAAAGTGCACTTGGGCTATGTAGGTAACCTAACGGGCACTTGGACTGTCTAGGTTACCTAGCGGGCACTTGGACTATGTAGGTTAACTTGCGGACACATGGACTATCTAGATTAGCTAACGGGCAATTGGACTATCAAGGTTACCTAACGGGCACTTGGACTATGTAAGTTTCCTAGCGGGCAATTGGACTATCTAGGTTACCTAGCAGGCACTTTGACTATGTACCTTCCCTAGCGGGCACTTGGGCTATCTACGTTACCTAGCGGGCACTTGGACTATGTAGGTTAACGAACGGGCACTTGGACTATGTAGGTAACCTAGTGGTCACTTGGACTGTCTAGGTTACCTAGCGGACACTCGAACTATGTAGGTTAAAAAGCGGGCACTTGGACTCTCTAGGTTAACTAGCGGGCACTTGGACTATGTAGGTTCCCTAGCGGGCATTTGGACTATATAGGTTACCTAGCGGGCACTTGGATTATGTAGGTTGCCTAGCGGGCACTTGGACTATGTAGGTTAACTAGCAGGCACTTGGATTATCTAGGTTAACTAACAGGCACTTGAACTATGTATGTTCCAGAGCGGACAATTGGACTATGTAGGTTCCTTAGCGGGCACTTGGACTATCTAGGTTCCCTAAAGGACACTTGGACTATGTAGGTTAACTAGCGGACAATTGGATGATCTAGGTTAACTAGCGGGTACTTGGACTATCTAGGTTAACTAGGGGTTCCTTGGACTACGTAGGTTAACTAGCGGACACTCGCACTATGTAGGTTACCTAGCGGGCACTTGGACTATCTAGGTTAACTAGCAGGCCCTTGGACTATTTAGGTTACCTAGCAGGCACTTGGACTATGTAGGTTAACTAGCGGGCATTTGGACTATGTAGGTTCCCTATAGGGTACTTGGACTGTCTAGGTTACCTAGCGTGCACTTGCACTATCTAGGTTAACGAACGGGCACTTGGACTATATAGGTTACCTAGCGGGCACTTGGACTATGTAGGATCCCTATCGGACATTTGAACTACTTACGTTACCTAGCGGGCACTTGGACTATCTAGGTTAACTAGCGGGCACTTGGACTATCTAAGTCAACTAGCGGGCCCTTGTACTATGTAGGTTAACTAGCGGGCACTTGGATGATCAATGTTAACTAGCGGGGCCCTTGGACTATCTAGGTTAGCTAACGGGCACTTGGACTAAGTACATCCCCTCGTGGGCATTGGACACTCTAGGTTAACTAACGGGCACTAGGACTATCTAGGTTAACGAGCGGGCACTTGGACTATCTAAGTTACCTAGCTGGCACTTGGACTATGAAGGTTCCCTAGCAGGCACTTGGATTATCTAGGTTACCTAGCGGGCACTTGGACTATGTAGGTCAACTAGCGGGCCCTTAGACTATCTAGGTTAGCTAACTGGCACTTGGACTATGTAGGTTAACTAGCGGACACTTGGACTATGTAGGTTAACTAACGGGCACGTGGACTATGCAGGTAACCTAGCGGGCACTTGGACAGTCTAGGTTACCTAGCGTGCACTTGGACTATCTAGGTTAACGAACGGGCACTTGGATTATATAGGTTACCTAGCGGGCACTTGGACTATGTAGGATCCCTATCGGACATTTGGACTACTTAGGCCACCTAGCGGGCACTTGGACTATCTAGGTTAACTAGCGGGCACTTGGACTATCTAGGTCAACTAGCGGACACTTGGACAATCTAGGTTAACTAGCGGGCACGTGGACTATCTAGGTTAACTAAGGGGCCCTTCGACTATGTAGGTTAACTAGGGGTCACTTGGACTATCTAGGTTACCTAGCGGGCACTTGGTCTATGTACATACCCTAGCGGGCACTTGGACTATCTGGGTTACCTAGCGGGCACTTGGACTATCTAGGTTAACTAACGGGCAATAGGACAATCTAGGTTACCTAGCGGGCACTTGGACTATGTAGGTCAACTAGCGGGCCCTTGGACTATGTAGGTTAACTAGCGGGCCTTTGGACTATGTAGGTTAACTAGCGGGCACTTGGATTATCTAAGTTACCTAGCGGGCACTTGAACTATGTAGGTTAACTAGTGGGCCCTTAGACTATCTAGGTTAGCTAATGGTCACTTGGACTATGTAGGTTAATTAGCGGGTACGTGGACTATGTAGGTTCCCTAGCGGGCATTTGGAGTATATAGATAACCTAGCGGGCACTTGGACTTTGTAGGTTACCTAGCGGGAACTTGGACTATCTAGGTTACCTAGCGGGCACTTGGATGATACAGGTTCCCTAGCCAGCACTAAGACTATTGGTTCCCTAACGGGCACTTGGACTATGTAGGTTCCCTAAAGGGCACTTGGACTATATAGGTTTCTATCGGGCACTTGGACTATGTAGGTTAACTAGCGGGCACATGGATTATCTAGGTTACCTAGCGGGCACTGAGACTATCTATGTTACCTAGCGGGCACTTGGACTATGTAGGTTAACTAGAAGGCACTTGGACTATCAAGGTTACCTAGCGGGCTCTTGGACTATGTAGGTTACCAGCGGGCACTTGGACTATCTAGGTAAACGAAAGTGCACTTGGGCTATGTAGGTAACCTAACTGGCACTTGGACTGTCTAGGTTACCTAGCGGGCACTTGGACTATCTAGGTTACCTAGCGGGCACTTGGTCTATGTACATACCCTAGCGGGCACTTGGACTATCTGGGTTAACTAACG
Organism: Tenrec ecaudatus; assembly: GCF_050624435.1. Taxonomy (NCBI): domain Eukaryota; kingdom Metazoa; phylum Chordata; class Mammalia; order Afrosoricida; family Tenrecidae; genus Tenrec; species Tenrec ecaudatus. The sequence continues at coordinate 670,472 of NW_027457565.1, forward strand.
GGCAATAGGACAATCTAGGTTACCTAGCGGGCACTTGGACTATGTAGGTCAACTAGCGGGCCCTTGGACTATGTAGGTTAACTAGCGGGCCTTTGGACTATGTAGGTTAACTAGCGGGCACTTGGATTATCTAGGTAAACGAAAGTGCACTTGGGCAGTGTAGGTAACCTAACAGGCACTTGGACTGTCTAAGTTACCTAGCGGGCACTTGGACTATCTAGGTTACCTAGTGGGCACTTGGTCTATATACATACCCTAGCGGGCACTTGGACTATCTGGGTTAACTAACGGGCAATAGGACAATCTAGGTTACCTAGCGGGCACTTGGACTATGTAGGTCAACTAGCGGGCCCTTGGACTATGTAGGTTAACTAGCGGGCCTTTGGACTATGTAGGTTAACTAGCGGGCACTTGGATTATCTAAGTTCCCAGCGGGCACTTGAACTATGTAGGTTAACTAGTGGGCCCTTAGACTATCTAGGTTAGCTAATGGTCACTTGGACTATGTAGGTTAATTAGTGGGTACGTGGACTATGTAGGTTTCCTAGCGGGCATTTGGACTATATAGATAACCTAGCGGGCACTTGGACTTTGTAGGTTACCTAGCGGGCACTTGGATGATACAGGTTCCCTAGCCAGCACCAAGACTATTGGTTCCCTAACGGGCACTTGGACTATGTAGGTTCCCTAAAAGGCACTTAGACAATATAGGTTTCTATCGGGCACTTGGACTATGTAGGTTAACTAGCGGGCACATGGACTATCTAGGTTACCTAGCGGGCACTGAGACTATCTAGGTTACCTAGCAGGCACTTGGACTATGTAGGTTAACTAGAAGGCACTTGGACTATCAAGGTTACCTAGCGGGCTGTTGGACTATGTAGGTGACCAGCGGGCACTTGGACTATCTAGGTAAACGAAAGTGCACTTGGGCTATGTAGGTAACCTAACGGGCACTTGGACTGTCTAGGTTACCTAGCGGGCACTTGGACTATGTAGGTTAACTTGCGGACACATGGACTATCTAGATTAGCTAACGGGCAATTGGACTATCAAGGTTACCTAACGGGCACTTGGACTATGTAGGTTACCTAGCGGGCAATTGGACTATCTAGGTTACCTAGCAGGCACTTTGACTATCTTGGTTAACTAAGGGGCACTTGAACTATGTAGGTTGCCAAGCGAGCACTTGGACTATGTAGGTTCCCTAGCGGGCGCTTGGACTATGTAGGTTCCCTAGCGGGTACTTGGACTGTCTAGTTTAACTATCGGGCAATTGGACTGTCTAGGTTACCTAGTGGGCACTTGGACTATGTAGTTTACCTAGCAGGCACTTGGACTATGTAGGTTAACTAGCGGGCACTTGGACTATCTAGGTTACCTAGCGGGCACTTGGACTATGTACCTTCCCTAGCGGGCACTTGGGCTATCTACGTTACCTAGCGGGCACTTGGACTATGTAGGTTAACGAACGGGCACTTGGACTATGTAGGTAACCTAGTGGTCACTTGGACTGTCTAGGTTACCTTGCGGACACTCGAACTATGTAGGTTAAAAAGCGGGCACTTGGACTCTCTAGGTTAACTAGCGGGCACTTGGACTATGTAGGTTCCCTAGCGGGCATTTGGACTATATAGGTTACCTAGCGGGCACTTGGATTATGTAGGTTGCCTAGCGGGCACTTGGACTATGTAGGTTAACTAGCAGGCACTTGGATTATCTAGGTTAACTAACAGGCACTTGAACTATGTATGTTCCAGAGCGGACAATTGGACTATGTAGGTTCCTTAGCGGGCACTTGGACTATCTAGGTTCCCTAAAGGACACTTGGACTATGTAGGTTAACTAGCGGACAATTGGATGATCTAGGTTAACTAGCGGGTACTTGGACTATCTAGGTTAACTAGGGGTTCCTTGGACTACGTAGGTTAACTAGCGGACACTCGCACTATGTAGGTTACCTAGCGGGCACTTGGACTATCTAGGTTAACTAGCAGGCCCTTGGACTATTTAGGTTACCTAGCAGGCACTTGGACTATGTAGGTTAACTAGCGGGCATTTGAACTCTCTAGGTTACCCAGCGGGCACTTGGACTATGTACCTTCCCTAGCGGGCACTTGGACTATCTATGTTAACTAGCGGGCACTTGGACTATGTAGGTTACCTAGCGGACACCTGCACTATGTAGGTTACCTAGCGGGCACTTGGACTATGTAGGTTAACTAGCGGACACTTGCACGATCTAGGTTAACTAGCGGGCCCTTGGACTATCTAGGTTTACTAGCGGGCACTTGGACTATCTAGGTTAACTAACGTGCACTTGGACTATCTAGGTTAACGAACGGGCACTTGGTATGTGCAGGTAACCTAGCGGGCACTTGGACTGTCTAGGTTACCTAGCGGGCACTTGGATTATCTAGGTTACCTAGCGGGCACTTGGACTATGTAGGTCAACTAGCGGGCCCTTGGACTATCTAGGTTAGCTAATTGGCATTGGACTATGTAGGTTAACTAGCGGACACTTGGAGTATGTATGTTACCTAACGGGCACTTGGACTATGCAGGTAACCTAGCGGGCACTTGGACTGTCTAGGTTACCTAGCGGGCACTTGGACTTCTATGTTAACGAACGGGCACTCGGACTATGTATGTTGCCCAGCGGGCAATAGGACTATCTAGGTTACCTAGCAGGCACTTTGACTATCTGGGTTAACTAACGGGCACTTGGACTATGTAGGGTAACTAGCGGGCACTTGGACTGTCTAGGTTACCTAACGGGCACTTGGCTTATCTAGGTTAACGAACGGGCACTTGGACTATGTAGGTTACCTAGCCACCACTTGGACTATCTAGGTTAGCTAAAAGGCAATTGGACTATCTAGGTCCCCTAGCGGGCACTTGTACTATCTAGGTTACCTATCTGGAACTTGGACTATGTAGGACAACTAGCGGGCCCTTGCACTATCTAGGTTAGCTAACGGGCACTTGGACTATGTATGTTCCAGAGCGGGCACTTGGATTATGTAGGTTGCCTAGCGGACATTTAGACTATGTAGGTTTCCTTGCGGGCATTTGGACTATGTAGGTTATCTAGCGGGCACTTGGACTATGTAGGTTCCCTAACGGGCACTTGGAGTATGTAGGTTCCCTAGCGGTCACGTGGACTATGTAGGCTCCCTAGAAGGCACTTGGACTATGTAAGTTAACTAGCGGGCACTTGGACTATGTAGGTTACCCAATGGGCACTTGGACTATCTAGGTTAACGAACGGACACTTGGACTATGTAGGTTAGCTATCAGGCACTTGGACTATCTAGTTTACCTAGCGGACACTTGGACGATTTAGGTTAACTAGCGGGCACTTGGACTATCTACGTTAACTAGCAGGCCCTTGGACTATCTAGGTTTACTAGCGGGCACTTGGACTATCTAGGTTAACTAACGGGCACTTGGACTATCTAGGTTAACGAACGGGCACTTGGTATGTGCAAGTAACCTAGCGGGTACTTGGATTGTCTAGGTTACCTAGCGGGCACTTGGACTTCTAGGTTAACGACGGGCACTTGGACTATGTAGGTTGCTTGGCGGGCACTTGGACTATCTAGGTTAGGTAACGGGCACTTTGAGTATCTAGGTTACCTAGCGGGAACTTGGACAATGTAAGTTACCTAGCGGGCACTTGGACTTCTATGTTAACGAATGGGCACTCGGACTATGTAGGTTGCCCAGCGGGCAATTGGACGATCTAGGATAGGTCACGGGCCCTTGACTATCTAGGTTACCTAGCGGGAACTTGGACTATGTAGGTTACCTAAGGGCACTTGGACTATGTAGGTTAACTAGCGGACACTTGGACAATCTAGGTTAACTAGCGGGCACGTGGACTATCTAGGTTAAGTAAGGGGCCCTTCGACTATGTAGGTTAACTAGCGGGCACTTGGATTATCTAAGTTACCTAGCGGGCACTTGAACTATGTAGGTTAACTAGTGGGCCCTTAGACTATCTAGGTTAGCTAATGGTCACTTGGACTATGTAGGTTAATTAGCGGGTACGTGGACTATGTAGGTTCCCTAGCGGGCATTTGGACTATATAGATAACCTAGCGGGCACTTGGACTTTGTAGGTTACCTAGCGGGCACTTGGACTATCTAGGTTACCTAGCGTGCACTTGGATGATACAGGTTCCCTAGCCAGCACTAAGACTATTGGTTCCCTAACGGGCACTTGGACTATGTAGTTTCCCTAAAGGGCACTTGGACTATATAGGTTTCTATCGGGCACTTGGACTATGTAGGTTAACTAGCGGGCACATGGACTATCTAGGTTACCTAGCGGGCACTGAGACTATCTAGGTTACCTAGCGGGCACTTCGACTATGTAGGTTAACTAGAAGGCTCTTGGACTATGTAGGTTACCAGCGGGCACTTGGACTATCTAGGTAAACGAAAGTGCACTTGGGCTATGTAGGTAACCTAACGGGCACTTGGACTGTCTAGGTTACCTAGCGGGCACTTGGACTATCTAGGTTAACGAACGGGCACTTGGACTATGTAGGTTAACTAGCGGACACTTGGACTATCTAGATTAGCTAACGGGCAATTGGACTATCAAGGTTACCTAACGGGCACTTGGACTATGTATGTTACCTAGCGGGCAATTGGACTATCTAGGTTACCTAGCAGGCACTTTGACTATCTTGGTTAACTAAGGGGCACTTGAACTATGTAGGTTGCCAAGCGAGCACTTGGACTATGTAGGTTCCCTAGCGGGCGCTTGGACTATGTAGGTTCCCTAGCGTGTACTTGGACTGTCTAGGTTAACTAGCGGGCAATTGGAATGTCTAGGTTACCTAGTGGGCACTTGGACTATGTAGTTTACCTAGCAGGGACTTGGACTATGTAGGTTAACTAGCGGGCACTTGGACTATCTACGTTACCTAGTGGGCACTTGGACTATGTAGGTTAACGAACGGGCACTTGGACTATGTAGGTAACCTAGTGGTCACTTGGACTGTCTAGGTTACCTAGCGGACACATGGACTATGTAGGTTAACTAGCGTGCACTAGGACTATCTAGGTTACCTAGCGGGCACTTGGATTATGTAGGTTGCCTAGCGGGCACTTGGACTATGTAGGTTAACTAGCGGGCACTTGGATTATCTAGGTTAACTAACAGGCACTTGAACTATGTATGTTCCAGAGTGGACAATTGGACTATGTAGGTACCTTAGCGGGCACTTGGATTATCTAGGTTCCCTAAAGGACACTTGGACTATGTAGGTTAACTAGCGGACAATTGGATGATCTAGGTTAACTAGCGGGTACTTGGACTATCTAGGTTAACTAGGGGTTCCTTGGACTACGTAGGTTAACTAGCGGACACTTGCACAATGTAGGTTACCTAGCGGGCACTTGGACTATCTAGGTTAACTAGCAGGCCCCTGGCTATCTAGGTTACCTAGCAGGCACTTGGACTATGTAGGTTAACTATCGGGCATTTGCACTCTCTAGGGTACCTAGCGGGCAGTTGGACTATGTACCTTCCCTAGCGGGCACTTGGACTATCTATGTTAACTAGCCGGCACTTGGACTATGTAGGTTACTTAGCGGACACCTGCACTATGTAGGTTACCTAGCGGGCACTTGGACTATCTTGGTTAACTAGCGGAGCCTTGCACTATGTAGGTTAACAAGCGGGCCCATGGATTATGTAGGTTTACTAGGGGGCACTTGGAGTATCTAGGTTAACTAGCGGGCACTTGGACTATGTAGTTTCCCTAGCGGGCATTTGGACTCTTTAGGTTACCTAGCGGGCACTTGGACTATGTAGGTTATCTAGCGGGCACTTGGACTATCTAGGTTACCTAGCAGGCACTTTGACTATCTAGGTTAACTAACGGGCACGTGGACTATGTAGGGTAACTAGCGGGCACTTGGACTGTCGAGGTTACCTAACGGGTACTTGGATTATCTAGGTTAACGAACGGGCACTTGGACTATGTAGGTTACCTAGCCACCACTTGGACTATCTAGGTTACCAAACAGGCACTTTGACTATCTAGGTTCCCTAGCGGGCACTTGTACTATCTAGGTTACCTAGCTGGCACTTGGACTATGTAGGTCAACTAGCGGGCCCTTGGACTATCTAGGTTAGCTAACGGGCACTTGGACTATGTATGTTCCAGAGTGGGCACTTGGATTATGTAGGTTGCCTAGCGGACATTTAGACTATGTAGGTTTCCTTGCGGGCATTTGGACTATGTAGGTTACCTAGCGGGCACTTGGACTATGTAGGTTCCCTAGCGGTCACGTGGACTATGTAGGCTCCCTAGAAGGAACTTGGACTATGTAGGTTAACTAGCGGGCACTTGGCCTAACCAGGTTACCAGGCTGGCACTTGGACTATGTAGGTTACTCAATGGGCACTTGGACTATCTAGGTTAAGGAACGGACACTTGGACTATGTAGGTTATGTATCAGGCACTTGAACTATCTAGGTTACCTAGCAGGCACTTGGACTATGTAGGTTACCTAGCGGACACTTGGACGATTTAGGTTAACTAGCGGGCACTTGGACTATCTAGGTTAACTAGCAGGCCCTTGGACTATCTAGCTTTACTAGCGGGCACTTGGACTATCTAGGTTAACTAGCGGGCACTTGGACTATGTAGGTTAACTAGCGGGCACTTGAACTCTCTAGGTTACCTAGCGGATACTTGGACTATGTACCTTCCCTAGCGGGCACTTGGACTATCTAGGTTACCTAGCAGGCACTTGGATTATGAAGGATCCCTAGCGGGCAATTGGACTATCTAGGTTACCTAGCTGGCACTTGGACTATGTAGGTTAACTAGCAGACACTTGCACGATCTAGGTTAACTAGCGGGCCCTTGCACTATGTAGGTTAACTAGCGGGCCCATGGATTATGTAGGTCTACTAGGGGGCACTTGGAACATCAAGGTTAACTAGCGGGCACTTGGACTATGTAGTTTCCCTAGCGGGCATTTGGACTATTTAGGTTGCCTAGCGGGCTTTGGACTATGTAGGTTACCTAGCAGGCACTTTTACTATCTAGGTTAACTAACGGGCACTTGGACTATGTAGGGTAACTAGCGGGCACTTGGAATGTCTAGGTTACCTAACGGGCACTTGGATTATCTAGGTTAACGAACGGGCACTTGGACTATGTAGGTTACCTAGCCACCACTTGGACTATCTAGGTTCCCTAGCGGGCACTTGTACTATATAGGTTACCTAGCTGGCACTTGGACTATGTAGGTCAACTAGCGGGCCCTTGGACTATCTAGGTTAGCTAACGGGCACTTGGACTATGTATGTTCCAGAGCGGGCACTTGGATTATGTAGGTTGCCTAGCGGACATTTAGACTATGTAGGTTTCCTTGCGGGCATTTGGACTATGTAGGTTACCTAGCGGGCACTTGGACTATGTAGGTTCCCTAACGGGCACTTTGAGTATGTAGGTTCCCTAGCGGTCACGTGGACTATGTAGGCTCCCTAGAAGGCACTTGGACTATGTAGGTTAACTAGCGGGCACTTGGACTATGTAGGTTACCCAATGGGCACTTAGACTATCTAGGTTAACGAACGGACACTTGGACTATGTAGGTTAGCTATCAGGCACTTGGACTATCTAGGTTACCTAGCGCACACGTGGACGATTTAGGTTAACTAGCGGGCACTTGGACTATCTAGGTTAACTAGCAGGCCCTTGGACTATCTAGGTTTACTAGCGGGCACTTGGACTATCTAGGTTAACGAACGGGCACTTGGACTATGTAGTTTCCCTAGTGGGCATTTGGATTATTTAGGTTACCTAGTGGGCACTTGGACTATGTAGGTTATCTAGCGGGCACTTGGACTACGTAGGTTAACTAGAAGGCACATGAACTATCAAGGTTACCTAGCGGGCCCTTGGACTATGTAGTTTACCAGCGGGCACTTTGACTATCTAGGTTAACGAACGTGCACTTGGACTATGTAGGTAAACTAGCGGGCACTTGGACTGTCTAGGTTACCTAGCGGGCACATGGACTATCTAGGTTAACGAACGGGCTCTTGGACTATGTAGGTTGCCTAGCAATCACTTGGACTATGTAGGTTCCCTAGTGGGCACTTGGACTATGTAGGTTCCCTATAGGGTACTTGGACTGTCTAGGTTAACTAGGGGGCAATTGGACTGTCTAGGTTACCTAGTGGGCACTTGGACTATGTACGTTCCCTAGCGGGCACTTGGGTTATCTACGTTACCTAGCGGGCACTTGGACAATGTAAGTTAACGAACGGGTACTTGGACTATGTAGGTTAACTAGCGGACACTTGGACTATTTAGGATAGCTAACGGGCAATTGGACTATCAAGGATACCTAACGGGCACTTGGACTATGTAGGTTACCTAGCGGGCACTTGGACTATCTAGGTTACCTAGCAGGCACTTTGACTATCTAGGTTAACTAACTGGCACGTGGACTATGTAGGTTGCCTAGCGAGCACCTTGACTATGTAGGTTCCCTAGCGGGCGCTTGGACTATGTAGATTCCCTAGCGGTACTTGGACTGTCTAAGTTAACTAGCGGGCAATTGGACTGTCTAGGTTACCTAGTGGGCACTTGGACTATGTAGTTTACCTAGCAGGCACTTGGACTATGTAGGTTTACTAGCAGGCACTTAGACTATCTAGGTTACCTAGCGGGCACTTTGACTATGTACGTTCCCTAGCGGGCACTTGGGCTATCTACGTTACCTAGCGGGCACTTGGGCTATGTAGGTTAACGAATGGGCACTTGGACTATGTAGGTAACCTAGTGGTCACTTGGACTGTCTAGGTTACCTAGCGGGCACTTGGACTATGTAGGTTAACTAGCGGGCACTTGGACTATCTAGGTTAACTAGCGGGCACTTGGACTATCTAGGTTAACTAGCGGGCACTTGGACTATCTAGGTTAACTAGCGGGCCCTTGCACTATGTAGGTTAACTAGCGGCCCCATGGATTATGTAGGTTTACTAGGGGGCACTTGGACTATCTAGGTTAACTTGCGGGCACTTGGACTATGTAGTTTCCCTAGCGGACATTTGGACTCTTTAGGTTACCTAGCGGGCACTTGGACTATGTAGGTTATCTAGGGGGCACTTGGACTATCTAGGTTACCTAGCAGGCACTTTGACTATCTAGGTTAACTAACGGGCATTTGGACTATGTAGGGCAACTAGCGGGCACTTGGACTGTCTAGGTTACCTAACGGGCACTTGGATTATCTAGGTTAACGAACGGGCACTTGGACTATGTAGGTTACCTAGCCACCACTTGGACTATCTAGGTTAGCTAACAGGCACTTGGAGTATCTAGGTTCCCTAGCGGGAACTTGTACTATCTAGGTTACCTAGCTGGCACTTGGACTATGTAGGTCAACTAGCGGGCCCTTGGACTATCTAGGTTAGCTAACGGGCACTTGGACTATGTATGTTCCAGAGTGGGCACTTGGATTATGTAGGTTGCCTAGCGGACATTTAGACTATGTAGGTTTCCTTGCGGGCATTTGGACTATGTAGGTTACCAGCGGGCACTTGGACAATCTAGGTTAACGAACGTGCACTTGGACTATGTAGGTAACCTAGCGGGCACTTGGACTGTCTAGGTTACCTAGCGGGCACTTGGACTTTCTAGGTTAACGAACGGGCACTTGGACTATGTAGGTTAACTAGTGGACACTTCGACTATCTAGGTTAGCTAACGGGCAATTGGACTATCTAGGTTACCTAGCGGGCACTTGGACTATGTAGGTTCCCTAGCGCGCACTTGGACTATTTAGGTTACCTAGCAGGCACTTTGACTATCTAGGTTAACTAACGGGCACTTGGACTATGTAGGTTGCCTAGCGAGCACTTGTTGTATGTAGGTTCCCTAGCGGGCAATTGGACTATGTAGGTTCCCTATCGGGTACTTGGACTGTCTAGGTTAACTAGCGGGCAATTGGACTGTCTAGGTTACCTAACGGGCACTTGGATTATCTAGGTTAACGAACGTGCACTTGGACTATGTAGGTAACCTAGCGGGCACTGGGACTGTCTAGGTTACCTAGCGGGCACTTGGACTATCTAGGTTAACGAACGGGCACTTGGACTATGTAGGTTAACTAGCGGACACTTCGACTATCTAGGTTAGCTAACGGGCAATTGGACAATCTAAGTTAACTAACGGGCACTTGGACTATGTAGGTTGCCTAGCGAGCACTTGGACTATGTAGGTTCCCCAGAGGGCACTTGGACAATGTAGGTTCCCTATCGGGTACTTGGACTGTCTAGGTTAACTAGCGGGCAATTGGACTGTCTAGGTTACCTAGTGGGCACTTGGAGTATGTACGTTCCCTAGCGGGCACTTGGGCTTTCTACGTTACCTAGCGGGCACTTGGACTATGTAGGTTAACGAACGGGCACTTGGACTATGTAGGTTAACGAACAGGCACTTGGATTGTGTAGTTTACCTAGCAGGTACTTGGACTATGTAGGTTAACTAGCGGGCACTTGGACTATCTAGGTTACCTACGGGCACTTGGAATATGTACCTTCCCTAACGGGCACTTGGGCTATCTACGTTACCTAGCGGGCACTTGGACTATGTAGGTTAACGAACGGGCACTTGGACTATGTACGTAACCTAGTGGTCACTTGGACTATGTAGGTAACCTAGCGGGCACTTGGACTGTCTAGGTTACCTAGCGGGCACTTGGACTATCTAGGTTAACGAACGGGCACTTGGACTATGTAGGTTAACTAGCGGACACTTCGAATATCTAGGTTAGCTAACGGGCAATTGGACAATCTAGGTTAACTAACGGGCACTTGGACTATGTAGGTTGCCTAGCGAGCACTTGGACTATGTAGGTTCCCTAGAGGGCACTTGGACTATGTAGGTTCCCTATCGGGTACTTGGACCGTCTAGGTTAACTAGGGGGCAATTGGACTGTCTAGGTTACCTAGTGGGCACTTGGACTATGTACGTTCCCTAGCGGGCACTTGGGATATCTACGTTACCTAGCGGGCACTTGCACAATGTAAGTTAACGAACTGGCACTTGGACTATGTAGGTTAACTAGCGGACACTTGGACTATCTAGGATAGCTAACGGGCAATTGGACTATCAAGGTTACCTAACGTGCACCTGGACTATGAAGGTTACCTAGTGGGCACTTGGACTATCTAGGTTACCTAGCAGGCACTTTGACTATCTAGGTTAACTAAAGGGCACTTGGACTATGTAGGTTGCCTAGCGAGCACCTGGACTATGTAGGTTCCCTAGCGGGCGCTTGGACTATGTAGATTCCCTAGCGGTACTTGGACTGTCTAGGTTAACTAGCGGGCAATTGGACTGTCTAGGTTACCTAGTGGGCACTTGGACTATGTAGTTTACCTAGCAGGCACTTGGACTATGTAGGTTTACTAGCAGGCACTTAGACTATCTAGGTTACCTAGCGGGCACTTGGACTATGTACGTTCCCTAGCGGGCACTTGGGCTATCTACGTTACCTAGCGGGCACTTGGGCTATGTAGGTTAACGAATGGGCACTTGGACTATGTAGGTAACCTAGTGGTCACTTGGACTGTCTAGGTTACCTAGCGGGCACTTGGACTATGTAGGTTAACTAGCGGGCACTTGGACTATCTAGGTTAACTAGCGGGCACTTGGACTATCTAGGTTAACTAGCGGGCACTTGGACTATCTAGGTTAACTAGCGGGCCCTTGCACTATGTAGGTTAGCTAGCGGCCCCATGGATTATGTAGGTTTACTAGGGGGCACTTGGACTATCTAGGTTAACTTGCGGGCACTTGGACTATGTAGTTTCCCTAGCGGGCATTTGGACTCTTTAGGTTACCTAGCGGGCACTTGGACTATGTAGGTTATCTAGGGGGCACTTGGACTATCTAGGTTACCTAGCAGGCACTTTGACTATCTAGGTTAACTAACGGGCATTTGGACTATGTAGGGCAACTAGCGGGCACTTGGACTGTCTAGGTTACCTAACGGGCACTTGGATTATCTAGGTTAACGAACGGGCACTTGGACTATGTAGGTTACCTAGCCACCACTTGGACTATCTAGGTTAGGTAACAGGCTCTTGGAGTATCTAGGTTCCCTAGCGGGAACTTGTACTATCTATGTTACCTAGCTGGCACTTGGACTATGTAGGTCAACTAGCGGGCCCTTGGACTATCTAGGCTAGCTAACGGGCACTTGGACTATGTATGTTCCAGAGTGGGCACTTGGATTATGTAGGTTGCCTAGCGGACATTTAGACTATGTAGGTTTCCTTGCGGGCATTTGGACTATGTAGGTTACCAGCGGGCACTTGGACAATCTAGGTTAACGAACGTGCACTTGGACTATGTAGGTAACCTAGCGGGCACTTGGACTGTCTAGGTTACCTAGCGGGCACTTGGACTTTCTAGGTTAACGAACGGGCACTTGGATTATGTAGGTTAACTAGCGGACACTTCGACTATCTAGGTTAGCTAACGGGCAATTGGACTATCTAGGTTACCTAGCGGGCACTTGGACTATGTAGGTTCCCTAGCGCGCACTTGGACTATTTAGGTTACCTAGCAGGCACTTTGACTATCTAGGTTAACTAACGGGCACTTGGACTATGTAGGTTGCCTAGCGAGCACTTGTTGTATGTAGGTTCCCTAGCGGGCAATTGGACTATGTAGGTTCCCTATCGGGTACTTGGACTGTCTAGGTTAACTAGCGGGCAATTGGACTGTCTAGGTTACCTAACGGGCACTTGGATTATCTAGGTTAACGAACGTGCACTTGGACTATGTAGGTAACCTAGCGGGCACTGGGACTGTCTAGGTTACCTAGCGGGCACTTGGACTATCTAGGTTAACGAACGGGCACTTGGACTATGTAGGTTAACTAGCGGACACTTCGACTATCTAGGTTAGCTAACGGGCAATTGGACAATCTAAGTTAACTAACGGGCACTTGGACTATGTAGGTTGCCTAGCGAGCACTTGGACTATGTAGGTTCCCCAAGGGCACTTGGACTTTGTAGGTTCCCTATCGGGTACTTGGACTGTCTAGGTTAACTAGCGGGCAATTGGACTGTCTAGGTTACCTAGTGGGCACTTGGAGTATGTACGTTCCCTAGCGGGCACTTGGGCTTTCTACGTTACCTAGCGGGCACTTGGACTATGTAGGTTAACGAACGGGCACTTGGACTATGTAGGTTAACGAACAGGCACTTGGATTATGTAGTTTACCTAGCAGGTACTTGGACTATGTAGGTTAACTAGCGGGCACTTGGACTATCTAGGTTACCTAGCGGGCACTTGGACTATGTAGGTTAACGAACGGGCACTTGGACTATGTAGGTAACCTAGTGGTCACTTGGACTATGTAGGTTATCTAGCGGACACTTGGACTATCTAGGTTACCTAGCAGGCACTTTGACTATCTATGTTAACTAACGGGCACTTGGACTATGTAGGGTAACTAGCGGGCACTTGGACTGTCTAGGTTTCCTAACGGGCACTTGGATTATCTAGGTTAACGAACGTGCACTTGGACTACGTAGGTAACCTAGCGGGCACTTGGACTGTCTAGGTTACCTAGCGGGCACTTGGACTATCTAGGTTAACGAACGGGCACTTGGACTATGTAGGTTAACTAGCGGACACTTCGAATATCTAGGTTAGCTAACGAGCAATTGGACAATCTAGGTTAACTAACGGGCACTTGGACTATGTAGGTTGCCTAGCGAGCACTTGGACTATGTAGGTTCCCTAGAGGGCACTTGGACTATGTAGGTTCCCTATCGGGTACTTGGACTGTCTAGGTTAACTAGGGGGCAATTGGACTGTCTAGGTTACCTAGTGGGCACTTGGACTATGTACGTTCCCTAGCGGGCACTTGGGATATCTACGTTACCTAGCGGGCACTTGCACAATGTAAGTTAACGTACGGGCACTTGGACTATGTAGGTTAACTAGCGGACACTTGGACTATCTAGGATAGCTAACGGGCAATTGGACTATCAAGGTTACCTAACGGGCACTTGGACTATGAAGGTTACCTAGCGGGCACTTGGACTATCTAGGTTACCTAGCAGGCACTTTGACTATCTAGGTTAACTAACGGGCACTTGGACTATGTAGGTTGCCTAGCGAGCACCTGGATTATGTAGGTTCCCTAGCGGGCGCTTGGATTATGTAGATTCCCTAGCGGTACTTGGACTGTCTAGTTTAACTAGCGGGCACTTGGATGATCAATGTTAACTAGCGGGGCCCTTGGACTATCTAGGTTAGCTAACAGGCACTTGGACTAAGTACGTCCCCTAGTGGGCACTTGGACACTCTAGGTTAAATAACGGGCACTAGGACTATCTAGGTTAACGAGCGGGCACTTGGACTATCTAAGTTACCTAGCTGGACCTTGGACTATGAAGGTTCCCTAGCGGGCACTTGGATTATCTAGGTTACCTAGCGGGCACTTGGACTATGAAGGTCAACTAGCGGGCCCTTGGACTATCTAGGTTAGCTAACTGGCACTTGGACTATGTAGGTTAACTAGCGGACACTTGGATTATGTAGGTTACCTAACGGGCACTTGGACAATGCAGGTAACCTAGCGGGCACTTGGACTGTCTAGGTTACCTAGCGGGCACTTGGACTTCTATGTTAACGAACGGGCACTCGGACTATGTAGGTTGCCCAGCGGGCAATTGGACGATCTAGGATAGGTAACGGGCCCTTGACTATCTAGGTTACCTAGCGGGAACTTGGACTATGTAGGTTACCTAAGGGCACTTGGACTATGTAGGTTAACTAGCGGACACTTGGACAATCTAGGTTAACTAGCGGGCATGTGGACTATCTAGGTTAACTAAGGGGCCCTTCGACTATGTAGGTTAACTAGCGGGCACTTGGACTATCTAGGTTACCTAGCGGACACTTGGTCTATGTACATACCCTAGCGGGCACTTGGACTATCTGGGTTACCTAGCGGGCACTTGGACTATCTAGGTTAACAAACGGGTAATAGGACAATCTAGGTTACCTAGCGGGCACTTGGACTATGTAGGTCAACTAGCGGGCCCTTGGACTATGTAGGTTAACTAGCGGGCCTTTGGACTATGTAGGTTAACTAGCGGGCACTTGGATTATCTAAGTTACCTAGCGGGCACTTGAATTATGTAAGTTAACTAGTGGGCCCTTAGACTATCTAGGTTAGCTAATGGTCACTTGGACTATGTAGGTTAATTAGCGGGTACGTGGACTATGTAGGTTCCCTAGCGGGCATTTGGAGTATATAGATAACCTAGCGGGCACTTGGACTTTGTAGGTTACCTAGCGGGCACTTGGACTATCTAGGTTACCTAGCGGGCACTTGGATGATACAGGTTCCCTAGCCAGCACTAAGACTATTGGTTCCCTAACGGGCACTTGGACTATGTAGGTTCCCTAAAGGGCACTTGGACTATATAGGTTTCTATCGGGCACTTGGACTATGTAGGTTAACTAGCGGGCACATGGACTATCTAGGTTACCTAGCGGGCACTGAGACTATCTAGGTTACCTAGCGGGCACTTGGACTATGTAGGTTAGCTAGAAGGCACTTGGACTATCAAGGTTACCTAGCGGGCTCTTGGACTATGTAGGTTACCAGCGGGCACTTGGACTATCTAGGTAAACGAAGTTGCACTTGGGCTATGTAAGTAACCTAACGGGCACTTGGACTGTCTAGGTTACCTAGCGGGCACTTGGACTATCTAGGTTAACGAACGGGCACTTGGACTATGTAGGTTAACTAGCGGACACTTGGACTATCTAGATTAGCTAACGGGCAATTGGACTATCAAGGTTACCTAACGGGCACTTGGACTATGTAGGTTACCTAGCGGGCAATTGGACTATCTAGGTTACCTAGCAGGCACTTTGACTATCTTGGTTAACTAAGGGGCACTTGAACTATGTAGGTTGCCAAGCGAGCACTTGGACTATGTAGGTTCCCTAGCGGGCGCTTGGACTATTTAATTTCCCTAGCGGGTACTTGGACTGTCTAGGTTAACTAGCGGGCAATTGGACTGTCCAGGTTACCTAGTGGGCACTTGGACTATGTAGTTTACCTAGCAGGCACTTGGAATATGTAGGTTAACTAGAAGGCACTTGGGCTATCTACATTACCTAGCGGGCACTTGGACTATGTAGGTTAACGTACGGGCACTTGGACTATGTAGGTAACCTATAGGTCACTTGGACTGTCTAGGTTACCTAGCGGACACTTGGACTATGTAGGTTAACTAGCGGGCACGTGGACTATCTAGGTTAACTAGCGGGCACTTGGACTATGTAGGTTCCCTAGGGGGCATTTGGAGTATATAGGTTACCTAGCGGGCACTTGGATTATGTAGGTTGCCTAGCGGGCACTTGGACTATGTAGGTTAACTAGCGGGCACTTGGATTATCTAGGTTAACTAACAGGCACTTGAACTATGTATGTTCCAGAGCGGACAATTGGACTATGTAGGTTCCTTAGCGGGCACTTGGACTATCTAGGTTCCCTAAAGGACACTTGGACTATGTAGGTTAACTAGCGGACAATTGGATGATCTAGGTTATCTAGCGGGTACTTGGACTATCTAGGTTGACTAGGGGTTCCTTGGACTACGTAGGTTAACTAGCAGACACTTGCACTATGTAGGTTACCTAGGGGGCACTTGGACTATCTAGGTTAACTAGCAGGCCCTTGGACTATCTAGGTTACCTAGCAGGCACTTGGACTATGTAGGTTAACTAGCGGACACTTGAACGATCTAGGTTAACCAGCGGGCCCTTCCACTATGTAGGTTAACTAGCGGGCCCATGGATTATGTAGGTTTACTAGGGGGCACTTGGACTATCTAGGTTAACTAGCGGGCACTTGGACTATGTAGTTTCCCTAGCGGGCATTTGGACTATTTAGGTTGCCTAGCGGGCACTTGGACTATGTAGGTTACCTAGCGGGCTCTTGGACTGTCTAGGTTACCTAGCAGGCACTTTGACTATCTAGATTAACTAACGGGCACCTGGACTATGTAGGGTAACTAGCGGGCACTTGGACTGTCTAGGTCACCTAACGGGCACTTGGATTATCTAGGTTAACGAACGGGCACTTGGACTATGTAGGTTACCTAGCCACCACTTGGACTATCTAGGTTAGCTAAAAGGCACTTGGACTGTCTAGGTTCCCTAGCGGGCACTTGTACTATCTAGGTTACCTAGCTGGCACTTGGACTATGTAGGTCAACTAGCGGGCCCTTGGACTATCTAGGTTAGCTAACGGGCACTTGGACTATGTATGTTCCAAGCGGGCACTTGGATTATGTAGGTTGCCTAGCGGACATTTAGACTATGTAGGTTTCCTTGCGGGCATTTGGACAATGTAGGTTACCTAGCGGGCACTTGGACTATGTAGGTTAACTAGCGGGCATTTGGACAATCTAGGTTAACTAGCGGGCACTTGGACTATGTAGGTTCCCTAGCGGGCATTTGAACTATATAGGTTACGTAGCGGGCACTTGGATTATGTAGGTTGCCTAGCGGGCACTTGGACTATGTAGGTTAACTAGCGGGCACTTGGATTATCTAGGTTAACTAACAGGCACTTGAACTATGTATGTTCCAGAGCGGACAATTGGACTATGTAGGTTCCTTAGCGGGCACTTGGACTATCTAGGTTCCCTAAAGGACACTTGGACTATGTAGGTTAACTAGCGGACAATTGGATGATCTAGGTTAACTAGCGGGTACTTGGACTATCTAGGTTAACTAGGGGTTCCTTGGACTACGTAGGTTAACTAGCGGACACTTGCACACTGTAGGTTACCTAGCGTGCACTTGGACTATCTAGGTTAACTAGCAGGCCCTTGGACTATCTAGGTTACCTAGCAGGCACTTGGACTATGTAGGTTAACTAGCGGGCCTTTGCACTCTCTAGGTTACTTAGCGGGCACTTGGACTATGTACCTTCCCTAGCGGGCACTTGGACTATCTATGTTAACTTTCGGGCACTTGGACTATATAGGTTACCTAGGGGACACCTGCAATATGTAGGTTAACTAGCGGACACTTGCACGATCTAGGTTAACTAGCGGGCCCTTGCACTATGTAGGTTAACTAGCGGGCCCATGGATTATGTAGGTTTACTAGGGGGCACTTGGACTATCTAGGTTAACTAGCGGACACTTGGACTATGTAGTTTCCCTAGCGGACATTTGGACTATTTAGGTTACCTAGCGGGCACTTGGACTATGTAGGTTATCTAGCGGGCACTTGGACTATCTAGGTTACCTAGCAGGCACTTTGACTATCTAGATTAACTAACGGGCACTTGGACTATGTAGGGTAACTAGCGGGCACTTGGACTGTCTAGGTCACCTAACGGGCACTTGGATTATCTAGGTTAACGAACGGGCACTTGGACTATGTAGGTTACCTAGCCACCACTTGGACTATCTAGGTTAGCTAACAGGCACTTGGACTATCTAGGTTCCCTAGCGGGCACTTGTACTATCTAGGTTACCTAGCTGGCACTTGGACTATGTAGGTCAACTAGCGAGCCCTTGGACTATAAAGGTTAGCTAACGGGCACTTGGACTATGTATGCTCCAGAGTGGGCACTTGGATTATGTAGGTTGCCTAGCGGACATTTAGACTATGTAGGTTTCCTCGCGGGCATTTGGACTATGTAGTTTCCCTAGCGGTCACGTGGACTATGTAGGCTCCCTAGAAGGCACTTGGACTATGTAGGTTAACTAGCGGGCACTTGGACAAACCAGGTTACCAAGCGGGCACTTGGACTATGTAGGTTACCCAATGGGCACTTGGACTATCTAGGTTAACGAACGGACACTTGGACTATGTAGGTTAGCTATCAGGCACTTGGACTATCTAGGTTACCTAGCAGGCACTTGGACTATGTAGGTTACCTAGCGGACACTTGGACTGTCTAGGTTACCTAGCGGGCACTTGGACTTCTAGGTTAACGACGGGGACTTGGACTATGTAGGTTGCTTAGCGGGCACTTGGACTATCTAGGTTAGGTAACGGGCACTTTGAGTATCTAGGTTACCTAGCGGGAACTTGGACAATGTAAGTTACCTAGCGGGCACTTTGACTATCTTGGTTACATAGCGGGCACTTGGACTATGTAGGTTAACTAGCGAGCACTTGGACTCTAGGTTACCTAGCGGGCCCTTTGACTATGTAGGTTTCCTAGGGGGTACTTGGACTATCTAGGTTAACGTACGGGCACTTGGACTATGTAGGTAACCTAGCGGGCACTTGGACAGTCTAGGTTACCTAGCGTGCACTTGCACTATCTAGGTTAACGAACGGGCACTTGGACTATATAGGTTACCTAGCGGGCACTTGGACTATGTAGGATCCCTATCGGACATTTGAACTACTTACGTTACCTAGCGGGCACTTGGACTATCTAGGTTAACTAGCGGGCACTTGGACTATCTAAGTCAACTAGCGGGCCCTTGTACTATGTAGGTTAACTAGCGGGCACTTGGATGATCAATGTTAACTAGCGGGGCCCTTGGACTATCTAGGTTAGCTAACGGGCACTTGGACTAAGTACATCCCCTCGTGGGCATTGGACACTCTAGGTTAACTAACGGGCACTAGGACTATCTAGGTTAACGAGCGGGCACTTGGACTATCTAAGTTACCTAGCTGGCACTTGGACTATGAAGGTTCCCTAGCAGGCACTTGGATTATCTAGGTTACCTAGCGGGCACTTGGACTATGTAGGTCAACTAGCGGGCCCTTAGACTATCTAGGTTAGCTAACTGGCACTTGGACTATGTAGGTTAACTAGCGGACACTTGGACTATGTAGGTTAACTAACGGGCACGTGGACTATGCAGGTAACCTAGCGGGCACTTGGACAGTCTAGGTTACCTAGCGTGCACTTGGACTATCTAGGTTAACGAACGGGCACTTGGATTATATAGGTTACCTAGCGGGCACTTGGACTATGTAGGATCCCTATCGGACATTTGGACTACTTAGGCCACCTAGCGGGCACTTGGACTATCTAGGTTAACTAGCGGGCACTTGGACTATCTAGGTCAACTAGCGGACACTTGGACAATCTAGGTTAACTAGCGGGCACGTGGACTATCTAGGTTAACTAAGGGGCCCTTCGACTATGTAGGTTAACTAGGGGTCACTTGGACTATCTAGGTTACCTAGCGGGCACTTGGTCTATGTACATACCCTAGCGGGCACTTGGACTATCTGGGTTACCTAGCGGGCACTTGGACTATCTAGGTTAACTAACGGGCAATAGGACAATCTAGGTTACCTAGCGGGCACTTGGACTATGTAGGTCAACTAGCGGGCCCTTGGACTATGTAGGTTAACTAGCGGGCCTTTGGACTATGTAGGTTAACTAGCGGGCACTTGGATTATCTAAGTTACCTAGCGGGCACTTGAACTATGTAGGTTAACTAGTGGGCCCTTAGACTATCTAGGTTAGCTAATGGTCACTTGGACTATGTAGGTTAATTAGCGGGTACGTGGACTATGTAGGTTCCCTAGCGGGCATTTGGAGTATATAGATAACCTAGCGGGCACTTGGACTTTGTAGGTTACCTAGCGGGAACTTGGACTATCTAGGTTACCTAGCGGGCACTTGGATGATACAGGTTCCCTAGCCAGCACTAAGACTATTGGTTCCCTAACGGGCACTTGGACTATGTAGGTTCCCTAAAGGGCACTTGGACTATATAGGTTTCTATCGGGCACTTGGACTATGTAGGTTAACTAGCGGGCACATGGACTATCTAGGTTACCTAGCGGGCACTGAGACTATCTATGTTACCTAGCGGGCACTTGGACTATGTAGGTTAACTAGAAGGCACTTGGACTATCAAGGTTACCTAGCGGGCTCTTGGACTATGTAGGTTACCAGCGGGCACTTGGACTATCTAGGTAAACGAAAGTGCACTTGGGCTATGTAGGTAACCTAACTGGCACTTGGACTGTCTAGGTTACCTAGCGGGCACTTGGACTATCTAGGTTACCTAGCGGGCACTTGGTCTATGTACATACCCTAGCGGGCACTTGGACTATCTGGGTTAACTAACGGGCAATAGGACAATCTAGGTTACCTAGCGGGCACTTGGACTATGTAGGTCAACTAGCGGGCCCTTGGACTATGTAGGTTAACTAGCGGGTCTTTGGACTATGTAGGTTAACTAGCGGGCACTTGGATTATCTAAGTTACCTAGCGGGCACTTGAACTATGTAGGTTAACTAGTGGGCCCTTAGACTATCTAGGTTAGCTAATGGTCACTTGGACTATGTAGGTTAATTAGCGGGTACGTGGACTATGTAGGTTTCCTAGCGGGCATTTGGACTATATAGATAACCTAGCGGGCACTTGGACTTTGTAGGTTACCTAACGGGCACTTGGACTATCTAGGTTACCTAGCGGGCAATTGGACGATCTAGGATAGGTAACGGGCCGTTGACTATCTAGGTTACCTAGCGGGAACTTGGACTATGTAGGTTACCTAAGGGCACTTGGACTATGTAGGTTAACTAGCGGACACTTGGACAATCTAGGTTAACTAGCGGACACGTGGACTATCTAGGTTACCTAAGGGGCCCTTCGACTATGTAGGTTAACTAGCGGGCACTTGTACTATCTAGGTTACATAGCGGGCACTTGGTCTATGTACATACCCTAGCGGGCACTTGGACTATTTGGGTTACCTAGCGGGCACTTGGACTATCTAGGTTAACTAACGGGCAATAGGACAATCTAGGTTACCTAGCGGGCACTTGGACTATGTAGGTCAACTAGCGGGCCCTTGGACTATGTAGGTTAACTAGCGGGCCTTTGGACTATGTAGGTTAACTAGCGGGCACTTGGATTATCTAGGTAAACGAAAGTGCACTTGGGCAGTGTAGGTAACCTAACAGGCACTTGGACTGTCTAAGTTACCTAGCGGGCACTTGGACTATCTAGGTTACCTAGTGGGCACTTGGTCTATATACATACCCTAGCGGGCACTTGGACTATCTGGGTTAACTAACGGGCAATAGGACAATCTAGGTTACCTAGCGGGCACTTGGACTATGTAGGTCAACTAGCGGGCCCTTGGACTATGTAGGTTAACTAGCGGGCCTTTGGACTATGTAGGTTAACTAGCGGGCACTTGGATTATCTAAGTTCCCAGCGGGCACTTGAACTATGTAGGTTAACTAGTGGGCCCTTAGACTATCTAGGTTAGCTAATGGTCACTTGGACTATGTAGGTTAATTAGTGGGTACGTGGACTATGTAGGTTTCCTAGCGGGCATTTGGACTATATAGATAACCTAGCGGGCACTTGGACTTTGTAGGTTACCTAGCGGGCACTTGGATGATACAGGTTCCCTAGCCAGCACCAAGACTATTGGTTCCCTAACGGGCACTTGGACTATGTAGGTTCCCTAAAAGGCACTTAGACAATATAGGTTTCTATCGGGCACTTGGACTATGTAGGTTAACTAGCGGGCACATGGACTATCTAGGTTACCTAGCGGGCACTGAGACTATCTAGGTTACCTAGCAGGCACTTGGACTATGTAGGTTAACTAGAAGGCACTTGGACTATCAAGGTTACCTAGCGGGCTGTTGGACTATGTAGGTGACCAGCGGGCACTTGGACTATCTAGGTAAACGAAAGTGCACTTGGGCTATGTAGGTAACCTAACGGGCACTTGGACTGTCTAGGTTACCTAGCGGGCACTTGGACTATGTAGGTTAACTTGCGGACACATGGACTATCTAGATTAGCTAACGGGCAATTGGACTATCAAGGTTACCTAACGGGCACTTGGACTATGTAGGTTTCCTAGCGGGCAATTGGACTATCTAGGTTACCTAGCAGGCACTTTGGCTATCTTGGTTAACTAAGGGGCACTTGAACTATGTAGGTTGCCAAGCGAGCACTTGGACTATGTAGGTTCCCTAGCGGGCGCTTGGACTATGTAGGTTCCCTAGCGGGTACTTGGACTGTCTAGTTTAACTATCGGGCAATTGGACTGTCTAGGTTACCTAGTGGGCACTTGGACTATGTAGTTTACCTAGCAGGCACTTGGACTATGTAGGTTAACTAGCGGGCACTTGGACTATCTAGGTTACCTAGCGGGCACTTGGACTATGTACCTTCCCTAGCGGGCACTTGGGCTATCTACGTTACCTAGCGGGCACTTGGACTATGTAGGTTAACGAACGGGCACTTGGACTATGTAGGTAACCTAGTGGTCACTTGGACTGTCTAGGTTACCTAGCGGACACTCGAACTATGTAGGTTAAAAAGCGGGCACTTGGACTCTCTAGGTTAACTAGCGGGCACTTGGACTATGTAGGTTCCCTAGCGGGCATTTGGACTATATAGGTTACCTAGCGGGCACTTGGATTATGTAGGTTGCCTAGCGGGCACTTGGACTATGTAGGTTAACTAGCAGGCACTTGGATTATCTAGGTTAACTAACAGGCACTTGAACTATGTATGTTCCAGAGCGGACAATTGGACTATGTAGGTTCCTTAGCGGGCACTTGGACTATCTAGGTTCCCTAAAGGACACTTGGACTATGTAGGTTAACTAGCGGACAATTGGATGATCTAGGTTAACTAGCGGGTACTTGGACTATCTAGGTTAA
Source organism: Tenrec ecaudatus (assembly GCF_050624435.1). NCBI lineage: Eukaryota > Metazoa > Chordata > Mammalia > Afrosoricida > Tenrecidae > Tenrec > Tenrec ecaudatus. The sequence continues at coordinate 694,198 of NW_027457565.1, forward strand.
CTAGGGGTTCCTTGGACTACGTAGGTTAACTAGCGGACACTCGCACTATGTAGGTTACCTAGCGGGCACTTGGACTATCTAGGTTAACTAGCAGGCCCTTGGACTATTTAGGTTACCTAGCAGGCACTTGGACTATGTAGGTTAACTAGCGGGCATTTGGACTATGTAGGTTCCCTATAGGGTACTTGGACTGTCTAGGTTACCTAGCGTGCACTTGCACTATCTAGGTTAACGAACGGGCACTTGGACTATATAGGTTACCTAGCGGGCACTTGGACTATGTAGGATCCCTATCGGACATTTGAACTACTTACGTTACCTAGCGGGCACTTGGACTATCTAGGTTAACTAGCGGGCACTTGGACTATCTAAGTCAACTAGCGGGCCCTTGTACTATGTAGGTTAACTAGCGGGCACTTGGATGATCAATGTTAACTAGCGGGGCCCTTGGACTATCTAGGTTAGCTAACGGGCACTTGGACTAAGTACATCCCCTCGTGGGCATTGGACACTCTAGGTTAACTAACGGGCACTAGGACTATCTAGGTTAACGAGCGGGCACTTGGACTATCTAAGTTACCTAGCTGGCACTTGGACTATGAAGGTTCCCTAGCAGGCACTTGGATTATCTAGGTTACCTAGCGGGCACTTGGACTATGTAGGTCAACTAGCGGGCCCTTAGACTATCTAGGTTAGCTAACTGGCACTTGGACTATGTAGGTTAACTAGCGGACACTTGGACTATGTAGGTTAACTAACGGGCACGTGGACTATGCAGGTAACCTAGCGGGCACTTGGACAGTCTAGGTTACCTAGCGTGCACTTGGACTATCTAGGTTAACGAACGGGCACTTGGATTATATAGGTTACCTAGCGGGCACTTGGACTATGTAGGATCCCTATCGGACATTTGGACTACTTAGGCCACCTAGCGGGCACTTGGACTATCTAGGTTAACTAGCGGGCACTTGGACTATCTAGGTCAACTAGCGGACACTTGGACAATCTAGGTTAACTAGCGGGCACGTGGACTATCTAGGTTAACTAAGGGGCCCTTCGACTATGTAGGTTAACTAGGGGTCACTTGGACTATCTAGGTTACCTAGCGGGCACTTGGTCTATGTACATACCCTAGCGGGCACTTGGACTATCTGGGTTACCTAGCGGGCACTTGGACTATCTAGGTTAACTAACGGGCAATAGGACAATCTAGGTTACCTAGCGGGCACTTGGACTATGTAGGTCAACTAGCGGGCCCTTGGACTATGTAGGTTAACTAGCGGGCCTTTGGACTATGTAGGTTAACTAGCGGGCACTTGGATTATCTAAGTTACCTAGCGGGCACTTGAACTATGTAGGTTAACTAGTGGGCCCTTAGACTATCTAGGTTAGCTAATGGTCACTTGGACTATGTAGGTTAATTAGCGGGTACGTGGACTATGTAGGTTCCCTAGCGGGCATTTGGAGTATATAGATAACCTAGCGGGCACTTGGACTTTGTAGGTTACCTAGCGGGAACTTGGACTATCTAGGTTACCTAGCGGGCACTTGGATGATACAGGTTCCCTAGCCAGCACTAAGACTATTGGTTCCCTAACGGGCACTTGGACTATGTAGGTTCCCTAAAGGGCACTTGGACTATATAGGTTTCTATCGGGCACTTGGACTATGTAGGTTAACTAGCGGGCACATGGATTATCTAGGTTACCTAGCGGGCACTGAGACTATCTATGTTACCTAGCGGGCACTTGGACTATGTAGGTTAACTAGAAGGCACTTGGACTATCAAGGTTACCTAGCGGGCTCTTGGACTATGTAGGTTACCAGCGGGCACTTGGACTATCTAGGTAAACGAAAGTGCACTTGGGCTATGTAGGTAACCTAACTGGCACTTGGACTGTCTAGGTTACCTAGCGGGCACTTGGACTATCTAGGTTACCTAGCGGGCACTTGGTCTATGTACATACCCTAGCGGGCACTTGGACTATCTGGGTTAACTAACGGGCAATAGGACAATCTAGGTTACCTAGCGGGCACTTGGACTATGTAGGTCAACTAGCGGGCCCTTGGACTATGTAGGTTAACTAGCGGGCCTTTGGACTATGTAGGTTAACTAGCGGGCACTTGGATTATCTAGGTAAACGAAAGTGCACTTGGGCAGTGTAGGTAACCTAACAGGCACTTGGACTGTCTAAGTTACCTAGCGGGCACTTGGACTATCTAGGTTACCTAGTGGGCACTTGGTCTATATACATACCCTAGCGGGCACTTGGACTATCTGGGTTAACTAACGGGCAATAGGACAATCTAGGTTACCTAGCGGGCACTTGGACTATGTAGGTCAACTAGCGGGCCCTTGGACTATGTAGGTTAACTAGCGGGCCTTTGGACTATGTAGGTTAACTAGCGGGCACTTGGATTATCTAAGTTCCCAGCGGGCACTTGAACTATGTAGGTTAACTAGTGGGCCCTTAGACTATCTAGGTTAGCTAATGGTCACTTGGACTATGTAGGTTAATTAGTGGGTACGTGGACTATGTAGGTTTCCTAGCGGGCATTTGGACTATATAGATAACCTAGCGGGCACTTGGACTTTGTAGGTTACCTAGCGGGCACTTGGATGATACAGGTTCCCTAGCCAGCACCAAGACTATTGGTTCCCTAACGGGCACTTGGACTATGTAGGTTCCCTAAAAGGCACTTAGACAATATAGGTTTCTATCGGGCACTTGGACTATGTAGGTTAACTAGCGGGCACATGGACTATCCAGGTTACCTAGCGGGCACTGAGACTATCTAGGTTACCTAGCAGGCACTTGGACTATGTAGGTTAACTAGAAGGCACTTGGACTATCAAGGTTGCCTAGCGGGCTGTTGGACTATGTAGGTGACCAGCGGGCACTTGGACTATCTAGGTAAACGAAAGTGCACTTGGGCTATGTAGGTAACCTAACGGGCACTTGGACTGTCTAGGTTACCTAGCGGGCACTTGGACTATGTAGGTTAACTTGCGGACACATGGACTATCTAGATTAGCTAACGGGCAATTGGACTATCAAGGTTACCTAACGGGCACTTGGACTATGTAGGTTACCTAGCGGGCAATTGGACTATCTAGGTTACCTAGCAGGCACTTTGACTATCTTGGTTAACTAAGGGGCACTTGAACTATGTAGGTTGCCAAGCGAGCACTTGGACTATGTAGGTTCCCTAGCGGGCGCTTGGACTATGTAGGTTCCCTAGCGGGTACTTGGACTGTCTAGTTTAACTATCGGGCAATTGGACTGTCTAGGTTACCTAGTGGGCACTTGGACTATGTAGTTTACCTAGCAGGCACTTGGACTATGTAGGTTAACTAGCGGGCACTTGGACTATCTAGGTTACCTAGCGGGCACTTGGACTATGTACCTTCCCTAGCGGGCACTTGGGCTATCTACGTTACCTAGCGGGCACTTGGACTATGTAGGTTAACGAACGGGCACTTGGACTATGTAGGTAACCTAGTGGTCACTTGGACTGTCTAGGTTACCTAGCGGACACTCGAACTATGTAGGTTAAAAAGCGGGCACTTGGACTCTCTAGGTTAACTAGCGGGCACTTGGACTATGTAGGTTCCCTAGCGGGCATTTGGACTATATAGGTTACCTAGCGGGCACTTGGATTATGTAGGTTGCCTAGCGGGCACTTGGACTATGTAGGTTAACTAGCAGGCACTTGGATTATCTAGGTTAACTAACAGGCACTTGAACTATGTATGTTCCAGAGCGGACAATTGGACTATGTAGGTTCCTTAGCGGGCACTTGGACTATCTAGGTTCCCTAAAGGACACTTGGACTATGTAGGTTAACTAGCGGACAATTGGATGATCTAGGTTAACTAGCGGGTACTTGGACTATCTAGGTTAACTAGGGGTTCCTTGGACTACGTAGGTTAACTAGCGGACACTCGCACTATGTAGGTTACCTAGCGGGCACTTGGACTATCTAGGTTAACTAGCAGGCCCTTGGACTATTTAGGTTACCTAGCAGGCACTTGGACTATGTAGGTTAACTAGCGGGCATTTGAACTCTCTAGGTTACCCAGCGGGCACTTGGACTATGTACCTTCCCTAGCGGGCACTTGGACTATCTATGTTAACTAGCGGGCACTTGGACTATGTAGGTTACCTAGCGGACACCTGCACTATGTAGGTTACCTAGCGGGCACTTGGACTATGTAGGTTAACTATCGGACACTTGCACGATCTAGGTTAACTAGCGGGCCCTTGGACTATCTAGGTTTACTAGCGGGCACTTGGACTATCTAGGTTAACTAACGTGCACTTGGACTATCTAGGTTAACGAACGGGCACTTGGTATGTGCAGGTAACCTAGCGGGCACTTGGACTGTCTAGGTTACCTAGCGGGCACTTGGATTATCTAGGTTACCTAGCGGTCACTTGGACTATGTAGGTCAACTAGCGGGCCCTTGGACTATCTAGGTTAGCTAATTGGCATTGGACTATGTAGGTTAACTAGCGGACACTTGGAGTATGTATGTTACCTAACGGGCACTTGGACTATGCAGGTAACCTAGCGGGCACTTGGACTGTCTAGGTTACCTAGCGGGCACTTGGACTTCTATGTTAACGAACGGGCACTCGGACTATGTATGTTGCCCAGCGGGCAATAGGACTATCTAGGTTACCTAGCAGGCACTTTGACTATCTGGGTTAACTAACGGGCACTTGGACTATGTAGGGTAACTAGCGGGCACTTGGACTGTCTAGGTTACCTAACGGGCACTTGGCTTATCTAGGTTAACGAACGGGCACTTGGACTATGTAGGTTACCTAGCCACCACTTGGACTATCTAGGTTAGCTAAAAGGCAATTGGACTATCTAGGTCCCCTAGCGGGCACTTGTACTATCTAGGTTACCTATCTGGAACTTGGACTATGTAGGACAACTAGCGGGCCCTTGCACTATCTAGGTTAGCTAACGGGCACTTGGACTATGTATGTTCCAGAGCGGGCACTTGGATTATGTAGGTTGCCTAGCGGACATTTAGACTATGTAGGTTTCCTTGCGGGCATTTGGACTATGTAGGTTATCTAGCGGGCACTTGGACTATGTAGGTTCCCTAACGGGCACTTGGACTATGTAGGTTCCCTAGCTGTCACGTGGACTATGTAGGCTCCCTAGAAGGCACTTGGACTATGTAGGTTAACTAGCGGGCACTTGGACTATGTAGGTTACCCAATGGGCACTTGGACTATCTAGGTTAACGAACGGACACTTGGACTATGTAGGTTAGCTATCAGGCACTTGGACTATCTAGTTTACCTAGCGGACACTTGGACGATTTAGGTTAACTAGCGGGCACTTGGACTATCTACGTTAACTAGCAGGCCCTTGGACTATCTAGGTTTACTAGCGGGCACTTGGACTATCTAGGTTAACTAACGGGCACTTGGACTATCTAGGTTAACGAACGGGCACTTGGTATGTGCAAGTAACCTAGCGGGTACTTGGATTGTCTAGGTTACCTAGCGGGCACTTGGACTTCTAGGTTAACGACGGGCACTTGGACTATGTAGGTTGCTTGGCGGGCACTTGGACTATCTAGGTTAGGTAACGGGCACTTTGAGTATCTAGGTTACCTAGCGGGAACTTGGACAATGTAAGTTACCTAGCGGGCACTTGGACTTCTATGTTAACGAATGGGCACTCGGACTATGTAGGTTGCCCAGCGGGCAATTGGACGATCTAGGATAGGTCACGGGCCCTTGACTATCTAGGTTACCTAGCGGGAACTTGGACTATGTAGGTTACCTAAGGGCACTTGGACTATGTAGGTTAACTAGCGGACACTTGGACAATCTAGGTTAACTAGCGGGCACGTGGACTATCTAGGTTAAGTAAGGGGCCCTTCGACTATGTAGGTTAACTAGCGGGCACTTGGATTATCTAAGTTACCTAGCGGGCACTTGAACTATGTAGGTTAACTAGTGGGCCCTTAGACTATCTAGGTTAGCTAATGGTCACTTGGACTATGTAGGTTAATTAGCGGGTACGTGGACTATGTAGGTTCCCTAGCGGGCATTTGGACTATATAGATAACCTAGCGGGCACTTGGACTTTGTAGGTTACCTAGCGGGCACTTGGACTATCTAGGTTACCTAGCGTGCACTTGGATGATACAGGTTCCCTAGCCAGCACTAAGACTATTGGTTCCCTAACGGGCACTTGGACTATGTAGTTTCCCTAAAGGGCACTTGGACTATATAGGTTTCTATCGGGCACTTGGACTATGTAGGTTAACTAGCGGGCACATGGACTATCTAGGTTACCTAGCGGGCACTGAGACTATCTAGGTTACCTAGCGGGCACTTCGACTATGTAGGTTAACTAGAAGGCTCTTGGACTATGTAGGTTACCAGCGGGCACTTGGACTATCTAGGTTAGCTAATTGGCATTGGACTATGTAGGTTAACTAGCGGACACTTGGAGTATGTATGTTACCTAACGGGCACTTGGACTATGCAGGTAACCTAGCGGGCACTTGGACTGTCTAGGTTACCTAGCGGGCACTTGGACTTCTATGTTAACGAACGGGCACTCGGACTATGTATGTTGCCCAGCGGGCAATAGGACTATCTAGGTTACCTAGCAGGCACTTTGACTATCTGGGTTAACTAACGGGCACTTGGACTATGTAGGGTAACTAGCGGGCACTTGGACTGTCTAGGTTACCTAACGGGCACTTGGCTTATCTAGGTTAACGAACGGGCACTTGGACTATGTAGGTTACCTAGCCACCACTTGGACTATCTAGGTTAGCTAAAAGGCAATTGGACTATCTAGGTCCCCTAGCGGGCACTTGTACTATCTAGGTTACCTATCTGGAACTTGGACTATGTAGGACAACTAGCGGGCCCTTGCACTATCTAGGTTAGCTAACGGGCACTTGGACTATGTATGTTCCAGAGCGGGCACTTGGATTATGTAGGTTGCCTAGCGGACATTTAGACTATGTAGGTTTCCTTGCGGGCATTTGGACTATGTAGGTTATCTAGCGGGCACTTGGACTATGTAGGTTCCCTAACGGGCACTTGGACTATGTAGGTTCCCTAGCTGTCACGTGGACTATGTAGGCTCCCTAGAAGGCACTTGGACTATGTAGGTTAACTAGCGGGCACTTGGACTATGTAGGTTACCCAATGGGCACTTGGACTATCTAGGTTAACGAACGGACACTTGGACTATGTAGGTTAGCTATCAGGCACTTGGACTATCTAGTTTACCTAGCGGACACTTGGACGATTTAGGTTAACTAGCGGGCACTTGGACTATCTACGTTAACTAGCAGGCCCTTGGACTATCTAGGTTTACTAGCGGGCACTTGGACTATCTAGGTTAACTAACGGGCACTTGGACTATCTAGGTTAACGAACGGGCACTTGGTATGTGCAAGTAACCTAGCGGGTACTTGGATTGTCTAGGTTACCTAGCGGGCACTTGGACTTCTAGGTTAACGACGGGCACTTGGACTATGTAGGTTGCTTGGCGGGCACTTGGACTATCTAGGTTAGGTAACGGGCACTTTGAGTATCTAGGTTACCTAGCGGGAACTTGGACAATGTAAGTTACCTAGCGGGCACTTGGACTTCTATGTTAACGAATGGGCACTCGGACTATGTAGGTTGCCCAGCGGGCAATTGGACGATCTAGGATAGGTCACGGGCCCTTGACTATCTAGGTTACCTAGCGGGAACTTGGACTATGTAGGTTACCTAAGGGCACTTGGACTATGTAGGTTAACTAGCGGACACTTGGACAATCTAGGTTAACTAGCGGGCACGTGGACTATCTAGGTTAAGTAAGGGGCCCTTCGACTATGTAGGTTAACTAGCGGGCACTTGGATTATCTAAGTTACCTAGCGGGCACTTGAACTATGTAGGTTAACTAGTGGGCCCTTAGACTATCTAGGTTAGCTAATGGTCACTTGGACTATGTAGGTTAATTAGCGGGTACGTGGACTATGTAGGTTCCCTAGCGGGCATTTGGACTATATAGATAACCTAGCGGGCACTTGGACTTTGTAGGTTACCTAGCGGGCACTTGGACTATCTAGGTTACCTAGCGTGCACTTGGATGACACAGGTTCCCTAGCCAGCACTAAGACTATTGGTTCCCTAACGGGCACTTGGACTATGTAGTTTCCCTAAAGGGCACTTGGACTATATAGGTTTCTATCGGGCACTTGGACTATGTAGGTTAACTAGCGGGCACATGGACTATCTAGGTTACCTAGCGGGCACTGAGACTATCTAGGTTACCTAGCGGGCACTTCGACTATGTAGGTTAACTAGAAGGCTCTTGGACTATGTAGGTTACCAGCGGGCACTTGGACTATCTAGGTAAACGAAAGTGCACTTGGGCTATGTAGGTAACCTAACGGGCACTTGGACTGTCTAGGTTACCTAGCGGGCACTTGGACTATCTAGGTTAACGAACGGGCACTTGGACTATGTAGGTTAACTAGCGGACACTTGGACTATCTAGATTAGCTAACGGGCAATTGGACTATCAAGGTTACCTAACGGGCACTTGGACTATGTATGTTACCTAGCGGGCAATTGGACTATCTAGGTTACCTAGCAGGCACTTTGACTATCTTGGTTAACTAAGGGGCACTTGAACTATGTAGGTTGCCAAGCGAGCACTTGGACTATGTAGGTTCCCTAGCGGGCACTTGGACTATGTAGGTTCCCTAGCGTGTACTTGGACTGTCTAGGTTAACTAGCGGGCAATTGGAATGTCTAGGTTACCTAGTGGGCACTTGGACTATGTAGTTTACCTAGCAGGGACTTGGACTATGTAGGTTAACTAGCGGGCACTTGGACTATCTACGTTACCTAGCGGGCACTTGGACTATGTAGGTTAACGAACGGGCACTTGGACTATGTAGGTAACCTAGTGGTCACTTGGACTGTCTAGGTTACCTAGCGGACACATGGACTATGTAGGTTAACTAGCGTGCACTAGGACTATCTAGGTTACCTAGCGGGCACTTGGATTATGTAGGTTGCCTAGCGGGCACTTGGACTATGTAGGTTAACTAGCGGGCACTTGGATTATCTAGGTTAACTAACAGGCACTTGAACTATGTATGTTCCAGAGTGGACAATTGGACTATGTAGGTACCTTAGCGGGCACTTGGATTATCTAGGTTCCCTAAAGGACACTTGGACTATGTAGGTTAACTAGCGGACAATTGGATGATCTACGTTAACTAGCGGGTACTTGGACTATCTAGGTTAACTAGGGGTTCCTTGGACTACGTAGGTTAACTAGCGGACACTTGCACAATGTAGGTTACCTAGCGGGCACTTGGACTATCTAGGTTAACTAGCAGGCCCCTGGCTATCTAGGTTACCTAGCAGGCACTTGGACTATGTAGGTTAACTATCGGGCATTTGCACTCTCTAGGGTACCTAGCGGGCAGTTGGACTATGTACCTTCCCTAGCGGGCACTTGGACTATCTATGTTAACTAGCGGGCACTTGGACTATGTAGGTTACTTAGCGGACACCTGCACTATGTAGGTTACCTAGCGGGCACTTGGACTATCTTGGTTAACTAGCGGAGCCTTGCACTATGTAGGTTAACAAGCGGGCCCATGGATTATGTAGGTTTACTAGGGGGCACTTGGAGTATCTAGGTTAACTAGCGGGCACTTGGACTATGTAGTTTCCCTAGCGGCCATTTGGACTATTTAGGTTACCTAGCGGGCACTTGGACTATGTAGGTTATCTAGCGGGCACTTGGACTATCTAGGTTACCTAGCAGGCACTTTGACTATCTAGGTTAACTAACGGGCACGTGGACTATGTAGGGTAACTAGCGGGCACTTGGACTGTCGAGGTTACCTAACGGGTACTTGGATTATCTAGGTTAACGAACGGGCACTTGGACTATGTAGGTTACCTAGCCACCACTTGGACTATCTAGGTTACCAAACAGGCACTTTGACTATCTAGGTTCCCTAGCGGGCACTTGTACTATCTAGGTTACCTAGCTGGCACTTGGACTATGTAGGTCAACTAGCGGGCCCTTGGACTATCTAGGTTAGCTAACGGGCACTTGGACTATGTATGTTCCAGAGTGGGCACTTGGATTATGTAGGTTGCCTAGCGGACATTTAGACTATGTAGGTTTCCTTGCGGGCATTTGGACTATGTAGGTTACCTAGCGGGCACTTGGACTATGTAGGTTCCCTAGCGGTCACGTGGACTATGTAGGCTCCCTAGAAGGCACTTGGACTATGTAGGTTAACTAGCGGGCACTTGGCCTAACCAGGTTACCAGGCTGGCACTTGGACTATGTAGGTTACTCAATGGGCACTTGGACTATCTAGGTTAAGGAACGGACACTTGGACTATGTAGGTTATGTATCAGGCACTTGAACTATCTAGGTTACCTAGCAGGCACATGGACTATGTAGGTTACCTAGCGGACACTTGGACGATTTAGGTTAACTAGCGGGCACTTGGACTATCTAGGTTAACTAGCAGGCCCTTGGACTATCTAGCTTTACTAGCGGGCACTTGGACTATCTAGGTTAACTAGCGGGCACTTGGACTATGTAGGTTAACTAGCGGGCACTTGAACTCTCTAGGTTACCTAGCGGATACTTGGACTATGTACCTTCCCTAGCGGGCACTTGGACTATCTAGGTTACCTAGCAGGCACTTGGATTATGAAGGATCCCTAGCGGGCAATTGGACTATCTAGGTTACCTAGCTGGCACTTGGACTATGTAGGTTAACTAGCAGACACTTGCACGATCTAGGTTAACTAGCGGGCCCTTGCACTATGTAGGTTAACTAGCGGGCCCATGGATTATGTAGGTCTACTAGGGGGCACTTGGAATATCAAGGTTAACTAGCGGGCACTTGGACTATGTAGTTTCCCTAGCGGGCATTTGGACTATTTAGGTTGCCTAGCGGGCTTTGGACTATGTAGGTTACCTAGCAGGCACTTTTACTATCTAGGTTAACTAACGGGCACTTGGACTATGTAGGGTAACTAGCGGGCACTTGGAATGTCTAGGTTACCTAACGGGCACTTGGATTATCTAGGTTAACGAACGGGCACTTGGACTATGTAGGTTACCTAGCCACCACTTGGACTATCTAGGTTCCCTAGCGGGCACTTGTACTATATAGGTTACCTAGCTGGCACTTGGACTATGTAGGTCAACTAGCGGGCCCTTGGACTATCTAGGTTAGCTAACGGGCACTTGGACTATGTATGTTCCAGAGCGGGCACTTGGATTATGTAGGTTGCCTAGCGGACATTTAGACTATGTAGGTTTCCTTGCGGGCATTTGGACTATGTAGGTTACCTAGCGGGCACTTGGACTATGTAGGTTCCCTAACGGGCACTTTGAGTATGTAGGTTCCCTAGCGGTCACGTGGACTATGTAGGCTCCCTAGAAGGCACTTGGACTATGTAGGTTAACTAGCGGGCACTTGGACTATGTAGGTTACCCAATGGGCACTTAGACTATCTAGGTTAACGAACGGACACTTGGACTATGTAGGTTAGCTATCAGGCACTTGGACTATCTAGGTTACCTAGCGCACACGTGGACGATTTAGGTTAACTAGCGGGCACTTGGACTATCTAGGTTAACTAGCAGGCCCTTGGACTATCTAGGTTTACTAGCGGGCACTTGGACTATCTAGGTTAACTAACGGGCACTTGGACTATGTAGTTTCCCTAGTGGGCATTTGGATTATTTAGGTTACCTAGTGGGCACTTGGACTATGTAGGTTATCTAGCGGGCACTTGGACTACGTAGGTTAACTAGAAGGCACATGAACTATCAAGGTTACCTAGCGGGCCCTTGGACTATGTAGTTTACCAGCGGGCACTTTGACTATCTAGGTTAACGAACGTGCACTTGGACTATGTAGGTAAACTAGCGGGCACTTGGACTGTCTAGGTTACCTAGCGGGCACATGGACTATCTAGGTTAACGAACGGGCTCTTGGACTATGTAGGTTGCCTAGCAATCACTTGGACTATGTAGGTTCCCTAGTGGGCACTTGGACTATGTAGGTTCCCTATAGGGTACTTGGACTGTCTAGGTTAACTAGGGGGCAATTGGACTGTCTAGGTTACCTAGTGGGCACTTGGACTATGTACGTTCCCTAGCGGGCACTTGGGTTATCTACGTTACCTAGCGGGCACTTGGACAATGTAAGTTAACGAACGGGTACTTGGACTATGTAGGTTAACTAGCGGACACTTGGACTATTTAGGATAGCTAACGGGCAATTGGACTATCAAGGATACCTAACGGGCACTTGGACTATGTAGGTTACCTAGCGGGCACTTGGACGATCTAGGTTACCTAGCAGGCACTTTGACTATCTAGGTTAACTAACTGGCACGTGGACTATGTAGGTTGCCTAGCGAGCACCTTGACTATGTAGGTTCCCTAGCGGGCGCTTGGACTATGTAGATTCCCTAGCGGTACTTGGACTGTCTAAGTTAACTAGCGGGCAATTGGACTGTCTAGGTTACCTAGTGGGCACTTGGACTATGTAGTTTACCTAGCAGGCACTTGGACTATGTAGGTTTACTAGCAGGCACTTAGACTATCTAGGTTACCTAGCGGGCACTTGGACTATGTACGTTCCCTAGCGGGCACTTGGGCTATCTACGTTACCTAGCGGGCACTTGGGCTATGTAGGTTAACGAATGGGCACTTGGACTATGTAGGTAACCTAGTGGTCACTTGGACTGTCTAGGTTACCTAGCGGGCACTTGGACTATGTAGGTTAACTAGCGGGCACTTGGACTATCTAGGTTAACTAGCGGGCACTTGGACTATCTAGGTTAACTAGCGGGCACTTGGACTATCTAGGTTAACTAGCGGGCCCTTGCACTATGTAGGTTAACTAGCGGCCCCATGGATTATGTAGGTTTACTAGGGGGCACTTGGACTATCTAGGTTAACTTGCGGGCACTTGGACTATGTAGTTTCCCTAGCGGACATTTGGACTCTTTAGGTTACCTAGCGGGCACTTGGACTATGTAGGTTATCTAGGGGGCACTTGGACTATCTAGGTTACCTAGCAGGCACTTTGACTATCTAGGTTAACTAACGGGCATTTGGACTATGTAGGGCAACTAGCGGGCACTTGGACTGTCTAGGTTACCTAACGGGCACTTGGATTATCTAGGTTAACGAACGGGCACTTGGACTATGTAGGTTACCTAGCCACCACTTGGACTATCTAGGTTAGCTAACAGGCACTTGGAGTATCTAGGTTCCCTAGCGGGAACTTGTACTATCTAGGTTACCTAGCTGGCACTTGGACTATGTAGGTCAACTAGCGGGCCCTTGGACTATCTAGGTTAGCTAACGGGCACTTGGACTATGTATGTTCCAGAGTGGGCACTTGGATTATGTAGGTTGCCTAGCGGACATTTAGACTATGTAGGTTTCCTTGCGGGCATTTGGACTATGTAGGTTACCAGCGGGCACTTGGACAATCTAGGTTAACGAACGTGCACTTGGACTATGTAGGTAACCTAGCGGGCACTTGGACTGTCTAGGTTACCTAGCGGGCACTTGGACTTTCTAGGTTAACGAACGGGCACTTGGACTATGTAGGTTAACTAGTGGACACTTCGACTATCTAGGTTAGCTAACGGGCAATTGGACTATCTAGGTTACCTAGCGGGCACTTGGACTATGTAGGTTCCCTAGCGCGCACTTGGACTATTTAGGTTACCTAGCAGGCACTTTGACTATCTAGGTTAACTAACGGGCACTTGGACTATGTAGGTTGCCTAGCGAGCACTTGTTGTATGTAGGTTCCCTAGCGGGCAATTGGACTATGTAGGTTCCCTATCGGGTACTTGGACTGTCTAGGTTAACTAGCGGGCAATTGGACTGTCTAGGTTACCTAACGGGCACTTGGATTATCTAGGTTAACGAACGTGCACTTGGACTATGTAGGTAACCTAGCGGGCACTGGGACTGTCTAGGTTACCTAGCGGGCACTTGGACTATCTAGGTTAACGAACGGGCACTTGGACTATGTAGGTTAACTAGCGGACACTTCGACTATCTAGGTTAGCTAACGGGCAATTGGACAATCTAAGTTAACTAACGGGCACTTGGACTATGTAGGTTGCCTAGCGAGCACTTGGACTATGTAGGTTCCCCAGAGGGCACTTGGACAATGTAGGTTCCCTATCGGGTACTTGGACTGTCTAGGTTAACTAGCGGGCAATTGGACTGTCTAGGTTACCTAGTGGGCACTTGGAGTATGTACGTTCCCTAGCGGGCACTTGGGCTTTCTACGTTACCTAGCGGGCACTTGGACTATGTAGGTTAACGAACGGGCACTTGGACTATGTAGGTTAACGAACAGGCACTTGGATTGTGTAGTTTACCTAGCAGGTACTTGGACTATGTAGGTTAACTAGCGGGCACTTGGACTATCTAGGTTACCTACGGGCACTTGTAATATGTACCTTCCCTAGCGGGCACTTGGGCTATCTACGTTACCTAGCGGGCACTTGGACTATGTAGGTTAACGAACGGGCACTTGGACTATGTACGTAACCTAGTGGTCACTTGGACTATGTAGGTAACCTAGCGGGCACTTGGACTGTCTAGGTTACCTAGCGGGCACTTGGACTATCTAGGTTAACGAACGGGCACTTGGACTATGTAGGTTAACTAGCGGACACTTCGAATATCTAGGTTAGCTAACGGGCAATTGGACAATCTAGGTTAACTAACGGGCACTTGGACTATGTAGGTTGCCTAGCGAGCACTTGGACTATGTAGGTTCCCTAGAGGGCACTTGGACTATGTAGGTTCCCTATCGGGTACTTGGACCGTCTAGGTTAACTAGGGGGCAATTGGACTGTCTAGGTTACCTAGTGGGCACTTGGACTATGTACGTTCCCTAGCGGGCACTTGGGATATCTACGTTACCTAGCGGGCACTTGCACAATGTAAGTTAACGAACTGGCACTTGGACTATGTAGGTTAACTAGCGGACACTTGGACTATCTAGGATAGCTAACGGGCAATTGGACTATCAAGGTTACCTAACGTGCACCTGGACTATGAAGGTTACCTAGTGGGCACTTGGACTATCTAGGTTACCTAGCAGGCACTTTGACTATCTAGGTTAACTAACGGGCACTTGGACTATGTAGGTTGCCTAGCGAGCACCTGGACTATGTAGGTTCCCTAGCGGGCGCTTGGACTATGTAGATTCCCTAGCGGTACTTGGACTGTCTAGGTTAACTAGCGGGCAATTGGACTGTCTAGGTTACCTAGTGGGCACTTGGACTATGTAGTTTACCTAGCAGGCACTTGGACTATGTAGGTTTACTAGCAGGCACTTAGACTATCTAGGTTACCTAGCGGGCACTTGGACTATGTACGTTCCCTAGCGGGCACTTGGGCTATCTACGTTACCTAGCGGGCACTTGGGCTATGTAGGTTAACGAATGGGCACTTGGACTATGTAGGTAACCTAGTGGTCACTTGGACTGTCTAGGTTACCTAGCGGGCACTTGGACTATGTAGGTTAACTAGCGGGCACTTGGACTATCTAGGTTAACTAGCGGGCACTTGGACTATCTAGGTTAACTAGCGGGCACTTGGACTATCTAGGTTAACTAGCGGGCCCTTGCACTATGTAGGTTAGCTAGCGGCCCCATGGATTATGTAGGTTTACTAGGGGGCACTTGGACTATCTAGGTTAACTTGCGGGCACTTGGACTATGTAGTTTCCCTAGCGGGCATTTGGACTCTTTAGGTTACCTAGCGGGCACTTGGACTATGTAGGTTATCTAGGGGGCACTTGGACTATCTAGGTTACCTAGCAGGCACTTTGACTATCTAGGTTAACTAACGGGCATTTGGACTATGTAGGGCAACTAGCGGGCACTTGGACTGTCTAGGTTACCTAACGGGCACTTGGATTATCTAGGTTAACAAACGGGCACTTGGACTATGTAGGTTACCTAGCCACCACTTGGACTATCTAGGTTAGGTAACAGGCTCTTGGAGTATCTAGGTTCCCTAGCGGGAACTTGTACTATATAGGTTACCTAGCAGGCACTTGGACTATGTAGGTCAACTAGCGGGCCCTTGGACTATCTAGGTTAGCTAACGGGCAATTGGACAATCTAAGTTAACTAACGGGCACTTGGACTATGTAGGTTGCCTAGCGAGCACTTGGACTATGTAGGTTCCCCAGAGGGCACTTGGACAATGTAGGTTCCCTATCGGGTACTTGGACTGTCTAGGTTAACTAGCGGGCAATTGGACTGTCTAGGTTACCTAGTGGGCACTTGGAGTATGTACGTTCCCTAGCGGGCACTTGGGCTTTCTACGTTACCTAGCGGGCACTTGGACTATGTAGGTTAACGAACGGGCACTTGGACTATGTAGGTTAACGAACAGGCACTTGGATTATGTAGTTTACCTAGCAGGTACTTGGACTATGTAGGTTAACTAGCGGGCACTTGGACTATCTAGGTTACCTACGGGCACTTGGAATATGTACCTTCCCTAGCGGGCACTTGGGCTATCTACGTTACCTAGCGGGCACTTGGACTATGTAGGTTAACGAACGGGCACTTGGACTATGTAGGTAACCTAGTGGTCACTTGGACTATGTAGGTAACCTAGCGGGCACTTGGACTGTCTAGGTTACCTAGCGGGCACTTGGACTATCTAGGTTAACGAACGGGCACTTGGACTATGTAGGTTAACTAGCGGACACTTCGAATATCTAGGTTAGCTAACGGGCAATTGGACAATCTAGGTTAACTAACGGGCACTTGGACTATGTAGGTTGCCTAGCGAGCACTTGGACTATGTAGGTTCCCTAGAGGGCACTTGGACTATGTAGGTTCCCTATCGGGTACTTGGACTGTCTAGGTTAACTAGGGGGCAATTGGACTGTCTAGGTTACCTAGTGGGCACTTGGACTATGTACGTTCCCTAGCGGGCACTTGGGATATCTACGTTACCTAGCGGGCACTTGCACAATGTAAGTTAACGAACGGGCACTTGGACTATGTAGGTTAACTAGCGGACACTTGGACTATCTAGGATAGCTATCAGGCAATTGGACTATCAAGGTTACCTAACGGGCACTTGGACTATGAAGGTTACCTAGTGGGCACTTGGACTATCTAGGTTACCTAGCAGGCACTTTGACTATCTAGGTTAACTAACGGGCACTTGGACTATGTAGGTTGCCTAGCGAGCACCTGGACTATGTAGGTTCCCTAGCGGGCGCTTGGACTATGTAGATTCCCTAGCGGTACTTGGACTGTCCAGGTTAACTAGCGGGCAATTGGACTGTCTAGGTTACCTAGTGGGCACTTGGACTATGTAGTTTACCTAGCAGGCACTTGGACTATGTAGGTTTACTAGCAGGCACTTAGACTATCTAGGTTACCTAGCGGGCACTTGGACTATGTACGTTCCCTAGCGGGCACTTGGGCTATCTACGTTACCTAGCGGGCACTTGGGCTATGTAGGTTAACGAATGGGCACTTGGACTATGTAGGTAACCTAGTGGTCACTTGGACTGTCTAGGTTACCTAGCGGGCACTTGGACTATGTAGGTTAACTAGCGGGCACTTGGACTATCTAGGTTAACTAGCGGGCACTTGGACTATCTAGGTTAACTAGCGGGCACTTGGACTATCTAGGTTAACTAGCGGGCCCTTGCACTATGTAGGTTAGCTAGCGGCCCCATGGATTATGTAGGTTTACTAGGGGGCACTTGGACTATCTAGGTTAACTTGCGGGCACTTGGACTATGTAGTTTCCCTAGCGGGCATTTGGACTCTTTAGGTTACCTAGCGGGCACTTGGACTATGTAGGTTATCTAGGGGGCACTTGGACTATCTAGGTTACCTAGCAGGCACTTTGACTATCTAGGTTAACTAACGGGCATTTGGACTATGTAGGGCAACTAGCGGGCACTTGGACTGTCTAGGTTACCTAACGGGCACTTGGATTATCTAGGTTAACGAACGGGCACTTGGACTATGTAGGTTACCTAGCCACCACTTGGACTATCTAGGTTAGGTAACAGGCTCTTGGAGTATCTAGGTTCCCTAGCGGGAACTTGTACTATCTAGGTTACCTAGCAGGCACTTGGACTATGTAGGTCAACTAGCGGGCCCTTGGACTATCTAGGTTAGCTAACGGGCAATTGGACAATCTAAGTTAACTAACGGGCACTTGGACTATGTAGGTTGCCTAGCGAGCACTTGGACTATGTAGGTTCCCCAGAGGGCACTTGGACAATGTAGGTTCCCTATCGGGTACTTGGACTGTCTAGGTTAACTAGCGGGCAATTGGACTGTCTAGGTTACCTAGTGGGCACTTGGAGTATGTACGTTCCCTAGCGGGCACTTGGGCTTTCTACGTTACCTAGCGGGCACTTGGACTATGTAGGTTAACGAACGGGCACTTGGACTATGTAGGTTAACGAACAGGCACTTGGATTATGTAGTTTACCTAGCAGGTACTTGGACTATGTAGGTTAACTAGCGGGCACTTGGACTATCTAGGTTACCTACGGGCACTTGGAATATGTACCTTCCCTAGCGGGCACTTGGGCTATCTACGTTACCTAGCGGGCACTTGGACTATGTAGGTTAACGAACGGGCACTTGGACTATGTAGGTAACCTAGTGGTCACTTGGACTATGTAGGTAACCTAGCGGGCACTTGGACTGTCTAGGTTACCTAGCGGGCACTTGGACTATCTAGGTTAACGAACGGGCACTTGGACTATGTAGGTTAACTAGCGGACACTTCGAATATCTAGGTTAGCTAACGGGCAATTGGACAATCTAGGTTAACTAACGGGCACTTGGACTATGTAGGTTGCCTAGCGAGCACTTGGACTATGTAGGTTCCCTAGAGGGCACTTGGACTATGTAGGTTCCCTATCGGGTACTTGGACTGTCTAGGTTAACTAGGGGGCAATTGGACTGTCTAGGTTACCTAGTGGGCACTTGGACTATGTACGTTCCCTAGCGGGCACTTGGGATATCTACGTTACCTAGCGGGCACTTGCACAATGTAAGTTAACGAACGGGCACTTGGACTATGTAGGTTAACTAGCGGACACTTGGACTATCTAGGATAGCTATCAGGCAATTGGACTATCAAGGTTACCTAACGGGCACTTGGACTATGAAGGTTACCTAGTGGGCACTTGGACTATCTAGGTTACCTAGCAGGCACTTTGACTATCTAGGTTAACTAACGGGCACTTGGACTATGTAGGTTGCCTAGCGAGCACCTGGACTATGTAGGTTCCCTAGCGGGCGCTTGGACTATGTAGATTCCCTAGCGGTACTTGGACTGTCTAGGTTAACTAGCGGGCAATTGGACTGTCTAGGTTACCTAGTGGGCACTTGCACTATGTAGTTTACCTAGCAGGCACTTGGACTATGTAGGTTTACTAGCAGGCACTTAGACTATCTAGGTTACCTAGCGGGCACTTGGACTATGTACGTTCCCTAGCGGGCACTTGGGCTATCTACGTTACCTAGCGGGCACTTGGGCTATGTAGGTTAACGAATGGGCACTTGGACTATGTAGGTAACCTAGTGGTCACTTGGACTGTCTAGGTTACCTAGCGGGCACTTGGACTATGTAGGTTAACTAGCGGGCACTTGGACTATCTAGGTTAACTAGCGGGCACTTGGACTATCTAGGTTAACTAGCGGGCACTTGGACTATCTAGGTTAACTAGCGGGCCCTTGCACTATGTAGGTTAGCTAGCGGCCCCATGGATTATGTAGGTTTTCTAGGGGGCACTTGGACTATCTAGGTTAACTTGCGGGCACTTGGACTATGTAGTTTCCCTAGCGGGCATTTGGACTCTTTAGGTTACCTAGCGGGCACTTGGACTATGTAGGTTATCTAGGGGGCACTTGGACTATCTAGGTTACCTAGCAAGCACTTTGACTATCTAGGTTAACTAACGGGCATTTGGACTATGTAGGGCAACTAGCGGGCACTTGGACTGTCTAGGTTACCTAACGGGCACTTGGATTATCTAGGTTAACGAACGGGCACTTGGACTATGTAGGTTACCTAGCCACCACTTGGACTATCTAGGTTAGGTAACAGGCTCTTGGAGTATCTAGGTTCCCTAGCGGGAACTTGTACTATCTATGTTACCTAGCTGGCACTTGGACTATGTAGGTCAACTAGCGGGCCCTTGGACTATCTAGGCTAGCTAACGGGCACTTGGACTATGTATGTTCCAGAGTGGGCACTTGGATTATGTAGGTTGCCTAGCGGACATTTAGACTATGTAGGTTTCCTTGCGGGCATTTGGACTATGTAGGTTACCAGCGGGCACTTGGACAATCTAGGTTAACGAACGTGCACTTGGACTATGTACGTAACCTAGCGGGCACTTGGACTGTCTAGGTTACCTAGCGGGCACTTGGACTTTCTAGGTTAACGAACGGGCACTTGGATTATGTAGGTTAACTAGCGGACACTTCGACTATCTAGGTTAGCTAACGGGCAATTGGACTATCTAGGTTACCTAGCGGGCACTTGGACTATGTAGGTTCCCTAGCGCGCACTTGGACTATTTAGGTTACCTAGCAGGCACTTTGACTATCTAGGTTAACTAACGGGCACTTGGACTATGTAGGTTGCCTAGCGAGCACTTGTTGTATGTAGGTTCCCTAGCGGGCAATTGGACTATGTAGGTTCCCTATCGGGTACTTGGACTGTCTAGGTTAACTAGCGGGCAATTGGACTGTCTAGGTTACCTAACGGGCACTTGGATTATCTAGGTTAACGAACGTGCACTTGGACTATGTAGGTAACCTAGCGGGCACTGGGACTGTCTAGGTTACCTAGCGGGCACTTGGACTATCTAGGTTAACGAACGGGCACTTGGACTATGTAGGTTAACTAGCGGACACTTCGACTATCTAGGTTAGCTAACGGGCAATTGGACAATCTAAGTTAACTAACGGGCACTTGGACTATGTAGGTTGCCTAGCGAGCACTTGGACTATGTAGGTTCCCCAAGGGCACTTGGACTATGTAGGTTCCCTATCGGGTACTTGGAATGTCTAGGTTAACTAGCGGGCAATTGGACTGTCTAGGTTACCTAGTGGGCACTTGGAGTATGTACGTTCCCTAGCGGGCACTTGGGCTTTCTACGTTACCTAGCGGGCACTTGGACTATGTAGGTTAACGAACGGGCACTTGGACTATGTAGGTTAACGAACAGGCACTTGGATTATGTAGTTTACCTAGCAGGTACTTGGACTATGTAGGTTAACTAGCGGGCACTTGGACTATCTAGGTTACCTAGCGGGCACTTGGACTATGTAGGTTAACGAACGGGCACTTGGACTATGTAGGTAACCTAGTGGTCACTTGGACTATGTAGGTTATCTAGCGGACACTTGGACTATCTAGGTTACCTAGCAGGCACTTTGACTATCTATGTTAACTAACGGGCACTTGGACTATGTAGGGTAACTAGCGGGCACTTGGACTGTCTAGGTTTCCTAACGGGCACTTGGATTATCTAGGTTAACGAACGTGCACTTGGACTACGTAGGTAACCTAGCGGGCACTTGGACTGTCTAGGTTACCTAGCGGGCACTTGGACTATCTAGGTTAACGAACGGGCACTTGGACTATGTAGGTTAACTAGCGGACACTTCGAATATCTAGGTTAGCTAACGGGCAATTGGACAATCTAGGTTAACTAACGGGCACTTGGACTATGTAGGTTGCCTAGCGAGCACTTGGACTATGTAGGTTCCCTAGAGGGCACTTGGACTATGTAGGTTCCCTATCGGGTACTTGGACTGTCTAGGTTAACTAGGGGGCAATTGGACTGTCTAGGTTACCTAGTGGGCACTTGGACTATGTACGTTCCCTAGCGGGCACTTGGGATATCTACGTTACCTAGCGGGCACTTGCACAATGTAAGTTAACGTACGGGCACTTGGACTATGTAGGTTAACTAGCGGACACTTGGACTATCTAGGATAGCTAACGGGCAATTGGACTATCAAGGTTACCTAACGGGCACTTGGACTATGAAGGTTACCTAGCGGGCACTTGGACTATCTAGGTTACCTAGCAGGCACTTTGACTATCTAGGTTAACTAACGGGCACTTGGACTATGTAGGTTGCCTAGCGAGCACCTGGACTATGTAGGTTCCCTAGCGGGCGCTTGGACTATGTAGATTCCCTAGCGGTACTTGGACTGTCTAGGTTAACTAGCGGGCAATTGGACTGTCTAGGTTACCTAGTGGGCACTAGGACTATGTAGTTTACCTAGCAGGCACTTGGACTATGTAGGTTTACTAGCAGGCACTTAGACTATCTAGGTTACCTAGCGGGCACTTGGACTATGTACGTTCCCTAGCGGGCACTTGGGCTATCTACGTTACCTAGCGGGCACTTGGGCTATGTAGGTTAACGAATGGGCACTTGGACTATGTAGGTAACCTAGTGGTCACTTGGACTGTCTAGGTTACCTAGCGGGCACTTGGACTATGTAGGTTAACTAGCGGGCACTTGGACTATCTAGGTTAACTAGCGGGCACTTGGACTATCTAGGTTAACTAGCGGGCACTTGGACTATCTAGGTTAACTAGCGGGCCCTTGCACTATGTAGGTTAGCTAGCGGCCCCATGGATTATGTAGGTTTACTAGGGGGCACTTGGACTATCTAGGTTAACTTGCGGGCACTTGGACTATGTAGTTTCCCTAGCGGACATTTGGACTCTTTAGGTTACCTAGCGGGCACTTGGACTATGTAGGTTATCTAGGGGGCACTTGTACTATCTAGGTTACCTAGCAGGCACTTTGACTATCTAGGTTAACTAACGGGCATTTGGACGATGTAGGGCAACTAGCGGGCACTTGGACTGTCTAGGTTACCTAACGGACACTTGGATTATCTAGGTTAACGAACGGGCACTTGGACTATGTAGGTTACCTAGCCACCACTTGGACTATCTAGGTTAGCTAACAGGCACTTGGAGTATCTAGGTTCCCTAGCGGGAACTTGTACTATCTAGGTTACCTAGCTGGCACTTGGACTATGTAGGTCAACTAGCGGGCCCTTGGAGTATCTAGGCTAGCTAACGCGCACTTGGACTATGTATGTTCCAGAGTGGGCACTTGGATTATGTAGGTTGCCTAGCGGACATTTAGACTATGTAGGTTTCCTTGCGGGCATTTGGACTATGTAGGTTACCAGCGGGCACTTGGACAATCTAGGTTAACGAACGTGCACTTGGACTATGTAGGTAACCTAGCGGGCACTTGGACTGTCTAGGTTACCTAGCGGGCACTTGGACTTTCTAGGTTAACGAACGGGCACTTGGACTATGTAGGTTAACTAGCGGACACTTCGACTATCTAGGTTAGCTAACGGGCAATTGGACTATCTAGGTTACCTAGCGGGCACTTGGACTATGTAGGTTCCCTAGCGCGCACTTGGACTATTTAGGTTACCTAGCAGGCACTTTGACTATCTAGGTTAACTAACGGGCACTTGGACTATGTAGGTTGCCTAGCGAGCACTTGTTGTATGTAGGTTCCCTAGCGGGCAATTGGACTATGTAGGTTCCCTATCGGGTACTTGGACTGTCTAGGTTAACTAGCGGGCAATTGGACTGTCTAGGTTACCTAACGGGCACTTGGATTATCTAGGTTAACGAACGTGCACTTGGACTATGTAGGTAACCTAGCGGGCACTGGGACTGTCTAGGTTACCTAGCGGGCACTTGGACTATCTAGGTTAACGAACGGGCACTTGGACTATGTAGGTTAACTAGCGGACACTTCGACTATCTAGGTTAGCTAACGGGCAATTGGACAATCTAAGTTAACTAACGGGCACTTGGACTATGTAGGTTGCCTAGCGAGCACTTGGACTATGTAGGTTCCCTAGAGGGCACTTGCACTATGTAGATTCCCTATCGGGTACTTGGACTGTCTAGGTTAACTAGCGGGCAATTGGACTGTCTAGGTTACCTAGTGGGCACTTGGAGTATGTACGTTCCCTAGCGGGCACTTGGGCTTTCTACGTTACCTAGTGGGCACTTGGACTATGTAGGTTAACGAACGGGCACTTGGACTATGTAGGTTAACGAACAGGCACTTGGATTATGTAGTTTACCTGGCAGGTACTTGGACTATGTAGGTTAACTAGCGGGCACTTGGACTATCTAGGTTACCTACGGGCACTTGGAATATGTACCTTCCCTAGCGGGCACTTGGGCTATCTACGTTACCTAGCGGGCACTTGGACTATGTAGGTTAACGAACGGGCACTTGGACTATGTAGGTAACCTAGTGGTCACTTGGACTATGTAGGTTATCTAGCGGACACTTGGACTATCTAGGTTACCTAGCAGGCACTTTGACTATCTATGTTAACTAACGGGCACTTGGACTATGTAGGGTAACTAGCGGGCACTTGGACTGTCTAGGTTTCCTAACGGGCACTTGGATTATCTAGGTTAACGAACGTGCACTTGGACTACGTAGGTAACCTAGCGGGCACTTGGACTGTCTAGGTTACCTAGCGGGCACTTGGACTATCTAGGTTAACGAACGGGCACTTGGACTATGTAGGTAACCTAGTGGTCACTTGGACTATGTAGGTTATCTAGCGGACACTTGGACTATCTAGGTTACCTAGCAGGCACTTTGACTATCTATGTTAACTAACGGGCACTTGGACTATGTAGGGTAACTAGCGGGCACTTGGACTGTCTAGGTTACCTAACGGGCACTTGGATTATCTAGGTTAACGAACGTGCACTTGGACTACGTAGGTAACCTAGCGGGCACTTGGACTGTCTAGGTTACCTAGCGGGCACTTGGACTATCTAGGTTAACGAACGGGCACTTGGACTATGTAGGTTAACTAGCGGACACTTCGAATATCTAGGTTAGCTAATGGGCAATTGGACAATCTAGGTTAACTAACGGGCACTTGGACTATGTAGGTTGCCTAGCGAGCACTTGGACTATGTAGGTTCCCTAGAGGGCACTTGGACTATGTAGGTTCCCTATCGGGTACTTGGACTGTCTAGGTTAACTAGGGGGCAATTGGACTGTCTAGGTTACCTAGTGGGCACTTGGACTATGTACGTTCCCTAGCGGGCACTTGGGATATCTACGTTACCTAGCGGGCAATTGCACAATGTAAGTTAACGTACGGGCACTTGGACTATGTAGGTTAACT
Organism: Tenrec ecaudatus; assembly: GCF_050624435.1. NCBI lineage: Eukaryota > Metazoa > Chordata > Mammalia > Afrosoricida > Tenrecidae > Tenrec > Tenrec ecaudatus. Next base: position 719,528 of record NW_027457565.1, read on the forward strand.
AGCGGACACTTGGACTATCTAGGATAGCTAACGGGCAATTGGACTATCAAGGTTACCTAACGGGCACTTGGACTATGAAGGTTACCTAGCGGGCACTTGGACTATCTAGGTTACCTAGCAGGCACTTTGACTATCTAGGTTAACTAACGGGCACTTGGACTATGTAGGTTGCCTAGCGAGCACCTGGACTATGTAGGTTCCCTAGCGGGCGCTTGGACTATGTAGATTCCCTAGCGGTACTTGGACTGTCTAGGTTAACTAGCGGGCAATTGGACTGTCTAGGTTACCTAGTGGGCACTAGGACTATGTAGTTTACCTAGCAGGCACTTGGACTATGTAGGTTTACTAGCAGGCACTTAGACTATCTAGGTTACCTAGCGGGCACTTGGACTATGTACGTTCCCTAGCGGGCACTTGGGCTATGTAGGTTAACGAATGGGCACTTGGACTATGTAGGTAACCTAGTGGTCACTTGGACTGTCTAGGTTACCTAGCGGGCACTTGGACTATGTAGGTTAACTAGCGGGCACTTGGACTATCTAGGTTAACTAGCGGGCACTTGGACTATCTAGGTTAACTAGCGGGCACTTGGACTATCTAGGTTAACTAGCGGGCCCTTGCACTATGTAGGTTAGCTAGCGGCCCCATGGATTATGTAGGTTTACTAGGGGGCACTTTGACTATCTAGGTTAACTTGCGGGCACTTGGACTATGTAGTTTCCCTAGCGGACATTTGGACTCTTTAGGTTACCTAGCGGGCACTTGGACTATGTAGGTTATCTAGGGGGCACTTGGACTATCTAGGTTACCTAGCAGGCACTTTGACTATCTAGGTTAACTAACGGGCATTTGGACTATGTAGGGCAACTAGCGGGCACTTGGACTGTCTAGGTTACCTAACGGGCACTTGGATTATCTAGGTTAACGAACGGGCACTTGGACTATGTAGGTTACCTAGCCACCACTTGGACTATCTAGGTTAGCTAACAGGCACTTGGAGTATCTAGGTTCCCTAGCGGGAACTTGTACTATCTAGGTTACCTAGCTGGCACTTGGACTATGTAGGTCAACTAGCGGGCCCTTGGACTATCTAGGCTAGCTAACGGGCACTTGGACTATGTATGTTCCAGAGTGGGCACTTGGATTATGTAGGTTGCCTAGCGGACATTTAGACTATGTAGGTTTCCTTGCGGGCATTTGGACAATGTAGGTTACCAGCGGGCACTTGGACAATCTAGGTTAACGAACGTGCACTTGGACTATGTAGGTAACCTAGCGGGCACTTGGACTGTCTAGGTTACCTAGCGGGCACTTGGACTTTCTAGGTTAACGAACGGGCACTTGGACTATGTAGGTTAACTAGCGGACACTTCGACTATCTAGGTTAGCTAACGGGCAATTGGACTATCTAGGTTACCTAGCGGGCACTTGGACTATGTAGGTTCCCTAGCGCGCACTTGGACTATTTAGGTTACCTAGCAGGCACTTTGACTATCTAGGTTAACTAACGGGCACTTGGTCTATGTAGGTTGCCTAGCGAGCACTTGTTGTATGTAGGTTCCCTAGCGGGCAATTGGACTATGTAGGTTCCCTATCGGGTACTTGGACTGTCTAGGTTAACTAGCGGGCAATTGGACTGTCTAGGTTACCTAACGGGCACTTGGATTATCTAGGTTAACGAACGTGCACTTGGACTATGTAGGTAACCTAGCGGGCACTGGGACTGTCTAGGTTACCTAGCGGGCACTTGGACTATCTAGGTTAACGAACGGGCACTTGGACTATGTAGGTTAACTAGCGGACACTTCGACTATCTAGGTTAGCTAACGGGCAATTGGACAATCTAAGTTAACTAACGGGCACTTGGACTATGTAGGTTGCCTAGCGAGCACTTGGACTATGTAGGTTCCCCAAGGGCACTTGGACTATGTAGGTTCCCTATCGGGTACTTGGACTGTCTAGGTTAACTAGCGGGCAATTGGACTGTCTAGGTTACCTAGTGGGCACTTGGAGTATGTACGTTCCCTAGCGGGCACTTGGGCTTTCTACGTTACCTAGCGGGCACTTGGACTATGTAGGTTAACGAACGGGCACTTGGACTATGTAGGTTAACGAACAGGCACTTGGATTATGTAGTTTACCTAGCAGGTACTTGGACTATGTAGGTTAACTAGCGGGCACTTGGACTATCTAGGTTACCTACGGGCACTTGGAATATGTACCTTCCCTAGCGGGCACTTGGGCTATCTACGTTACCTAGCGGGCACTTGGACTATGTAGGTTAACGAACGGGCACTTGGACTATGTAGGTAACCTAGTGGTCACTTGGACTATGTAGGTTATCTAGCGGACACTTGGACTATCTAGGTTACCTAGCAGGCACTTTGACTATCTATGTTAACTAACGGGCACTTGGACTATGTAGGGTAACTAGCGGGCACTTGGACTGTCTAGGTTACCTAACGGGCACTTGGATTATCTAGGTTAACGAACGTGCACTTGGACTACGTAGGTAACCTAGCGGGCACTTGGACTGTCTAGGTTACCTAGCGGGCACTTGGACTATCTAGGTTAACGAACGGGCACTTGGACTATGTAGGTTAACTAGCGGACACTTCGAATATCTAGGTTAGCTAACGGGCAATTGGACAATCTAGGTTAACTAACGGGCACTTGGACTATGTAGGTTGCCTAGCGAGCACTTGGACTATGTAGGTTCCCTAGAGGGCACTTGGACTATGTAGGTTCCCTATCGGGTACTTGGACTGTCTAGGTTAACTAGGGGGCAATTGGACTGTCTAGGTTACCTATTGGGCACTTGGACTATGTACGTTCCCTAGCGGGCACTTGGGATATCTACGTTACCTAGCGGGCAATTGCACAATGTAAGTTAACGTACGGGCACTTGGACTATGTAGGTTAACTAGCGGACACTTGGACTATCTAGGATAGCTAACGGGCAATTGGACTATCAAGGTTACCTAACGGGCACTTGGACTATGAAGGTTACCTAGCGGGCACTTGGACTATCTAGGTTACCTAGCAGGCACTTTGACTATCTAGGTTAACTAACGGGCACTTGGACTATGTAGGTTGCCTAGCGAGCACCTGGACTATGTAGGTTCCCTAGCGGGCGCTTGGACTATGTAGATTCCCTAGCGGTACTTGGACTGTCTAGGTTAACTAGCGGGCAATTGGACTGTCTAGGTTACCTAGTGGGCACTTGGACTATGTAGTTTACCTAGCAGGCACTTGGACTATGTAGGTTTACTAGCAGGCACTTAGACTATCTAGGTTACCTAGCGGGCACTTGGCCTATGTACGTTCCCTAGCGGGCACTTGGGCTATCTACGTTACCTAGCGGGCACTTGGGCTATGTAGATTAACGAATGGGCACTTGGACTATGTAGGTAACCTAGTGGTCACTTGGACTGTCTAGGTTACCTAGCGGGCACTTGGACTATGTAGGTTAACTAGCGGGCACTTGGACTATCTAGGTTAACTAGCGGGCACTTGGGCTATCTAGGTTAACTAGCGGGCACTTGGACTATCTAGGTTAACTAGCGGGCCCTTGCACTATGTAGGTTAGCTAGCGGCCCCATGGATTATGTAGGTTTACTAGGGGGCACTTGGACTATCTAGGTTAACTTGCGGGCACTTGGACTATGTAGTTTCCCTAGCGGACATTTGGACTCTTTAGGTTACCTAGCGGGCACTTGGACTATGTAGGTTATCTAGGGGGCACTTGGACTATCTAGGTTACCTAGCAGGCACTTTGACTATCTAGGTTAACTAACGGGCATTTGGACTATGTAGGGCAACTAGCGGGCACTTGGACTGTCTAGGTTACCTAACGGGCACTTGGATTATCTAGGTTAACGAACGGGCACTTGGACTATGTAGGTTACCTAGCCACCACTTGGACTATCTAGGTTAGCTAACAGGCACTTGGAGTATCTAGGTTCCCTAGCGGGAACTTGTATATCTAGGTTACCTAGCTGGCACTTGGACTATGTAGGTCAACTAGCGGGCCCTTGGACTATCTAGGTTAGCTAACGGGCACTTGGACTATGTATGTTCCAGAGTGGGCACTTGGATTATGTAGGTTGCCTAGCGGACATTTAGACTATGTAGGTTTCCTTGCGGGCATTTGGACTATGTAGGTTACCAGCGGGCACTTGGACAATCTAGGCTAACGAACGTGCACTTGGACTATGTAGGTAACCTAGCGGGCACTTGGACTGTCTAGGTTACCTAGCGGGCACTTGGACTTTCTAGGTTAACGAACGGGCACTTGGACTATGTAGGTTAACTAGCGGACACTTCGACTATCTAGGTTAGCTAACGGGCAATTGGACTATCTAGGTTACCTAGCGGGCACTTGGACTATGTAGGTTCCCTAGCGCGCACTTGGACTATTTAGGTTACCTAGCAGGCACTTTGACTATCTAGGTTAACTAACGGGCACTTGGACTATGTAGGTTGCCTAGCGAGCACTTGTTGTATGTAGGTTCCCTAGCGGGCAATTGGACTATGTAGGTTCCCTATCGGGTACTTGGACTGTCTAGGTTAACTAGCGGGCAATTGGACTGTCTAGGTTACCTAACGGGCACTTGGATTATCTAGGTTAACGAACGTGCACTTGGACTATGTAGGTAACCTAGCGGGCACTGGGACTGTCTAGGTTACCTAGCGGGCACTTGGACTATCTAGGTTAACGAACGGGCACTTGGACTATGTAGGTTAACTAGCGGACACTTCGACTATCTAGGTTAGCTAACGGGCAATTGGACAATCTAAGTTAACTAACGGGCACTTGGACTATGTAGGTTGCCTAGCGAGCACTTGGACTATGTAGGTTCCCTAGAGGGCACTTGGACTATGTAGGTTCCCTATCGGGTACTTGGACTGTCTAGGTTAACTAGCGGGCAATTGGACTGTCTAGGTTACCTAGTGGGCACTTGGAGTATGTACGTTCCCTAGCGGGCACTTGGGCTTTCTACGTTACCTAGTGGGCACTTGGACTATGTAGGTTAACGAACGGGCACTTGGACTATGTAGGTTAACGAACAGGCACTTGGATTATGTAGTTTACCTAGCAGGTACTTGGACTATGTAGGTTAACTAGCGGGCACTTGGACTATCTAGGTTACCTACGGGCACTTGGAATATGTACCTTCCCTAGCGGGCACTTGGGCTATCTACGTTACCTAGCGGGCACTTGGACTATGTAGGTTAACGAACGGGCACTTGGACTATGTAGGTAACCTAGTGGTCACTTGGACTATGTAGGTTATCTAGCGGACACTTGGACTATCTAGGTTACCTAGCAGGCACTTTGACTATCTATGTTAACTAACGGGCACTTGGACTATGTAGGGTAACTAGCGGGCACTTGGACTGTCTAGGTTACCTAACGGGCACTTGGATTATCTAGGTTAACGAACGTGCACTTGGACTATGTAGGTAACCTTGCGGGCACTTGGACTGTCTAGGTTACCTAGCGGGCACTTGGACTATCTAGGTTAACGAACGGGCACTTGGACTATGTAGGTTAACTAGCGGACACTTCCAATATCTAGGTTAGCTAACGGGCAATTGGACAATCTAGGTTAACTAACGGGCACTTGGACTATGTAGGTTGCCTAGCGAGCACTTGGACTATGTAGGTTCCCTAGAGGGCACTTGGACTATGTAGGTTCCCTATCGGGTACTTGGACTGTCTAGGTTAACTAGGGGGCAATTGGACTGTCTAGGTTACCTAGTGGGCACTTGGACTATGTACGTTCCCTAGCGGGCACTTGGGATATCTACGTTACCTAGCGGGCACTTGCACAATGTAAGTTAACGAACGGGCACTTGGACTATGTAGGTTAACTAGCGGACACTTGGACTATCTAGGATAGCTAACGGGCAATTGGACTATCAAGGTTACCTAACGGGCACTTGGACTATGAAGGTTACCTAGCGGGCACTTGGACTATCTAGGTTACCTAGCAGGCACTTTGACTATCTAGGTTAACTAACGGGCACTTGGACTATGTAGGTTGCCTAGCGAGCACCTGGACTATGTAGGTTACCTAGCGGGCGCTTGGACTATGTAGATTCCCTAGCGGTACTTGGACTGTCTAGGTTAACTAGCGGGCAATTGGACTGTCTAGGTTACCTAGTGGGCACTTGGACTATGTAGTTTACCTAGCAGGCACTTGGACTATGTAGGTTTACTAGCAGGCATTTAGACTATCTAGGTTACCTAGCGGGCACTTGGACTATGTACGTTCCCTAGCGGGCACTTGGGCTATCTACGTTACCTAGCGGGCACTTGGGCTATGTAGGTTAACGAATGGGCACTTGGACTATGTAGGTAACCTAGTGGTCACTTGGACTGTCTAGGTTACCTAGCGGGCACTTGGACTATGTAGGTTAACTAGCGGGCACTTGGACTATCTAGGTTAACTAGCGGGCACTTGGACTATCTAGGTTAACTAGCGGGCACTTGGACTATCTAGGTTAACTAGCGGACCCTTGCACTATGTAGGTTAACTAGCGGCCCCATGGATTATGTAGGTTTACTAGGGGGCACTTGGACTATCTAGGTTAACTTGCGGGCACTTGGACTATGTAGTTTCCCTAGCGGACATTTGGACTATTTAGGTTACCTAGCGGGCACTTGGACTATGTAGGTTATCTAGCGGGCACTTGGACTATCTAGGTTACCTAGCAGGCACTTTGACTATCTAGGTTAACTAACGGGCATTTGGACTATGTAGGGCAACTAGCGGGCACTTGGACTGTCTAGGTTACCTAACGGGCACTTGGATTATCTAGGTTAACGAACGGGCACTTGGACTATGTAGGTTACCTAGCCACCACTTGGACTATCTAGGTTAGCTAACAGGCACTTGGAGTATCTAGGTTCCCTAGCGGGAACTTGTACTATCTAGGTTACCTAGCTGGCACTTGGACTATGTAGGTCAACTAGCGGGCCCTTGGACTATCTAGGTTAGCTAACGGGCACTTGGACTATGTATGTTCCAGAGTGGGCACTTGGATTATGTAGGTTGCCTAGCGGACATTTAGACTATGTAGGTTTCCTTGCGGGCATTTGGACTATGTAGGTTACCAGCGGGCACTTGGACAATCTAGGTTAACGAACGTGCACTTGGACTATGTAGGTAACCTAGCGGGCACTTGGACTGTCTAGGTTACCTAGCGGGCACTTGGACTTTCTAGGTTAACGAACGGGCACTTGGACTATGTAGGTTAACTAGCGGACACTTCGACTATCTAGGTTAGCTAACGGGCAATTGGACTATCTAGGTTCCCTAGCGCGCACTTGGACTATGTAGGTTCCCTAGCGCGCACTTGGACTATTTAGGTTACCTAGCAGGCACTTTGACTATCTAGGTTAACTAACGGGCACTTGGACTATGTAGGTTGCCTAGCGAGCACTTGTTGTATGTAGGTTCCCTAGCGGGCAATTGGACTATGTAGGTTCCCTATCGGGTACTTGGACTGTCTAGGTTAACTAGCGGGCAATTGGACTGTCTAGGTTACCTAACGGGCACTTGGATTATCTAGGTTAACGAACGTGCACTTGGATTATGTAGGTAACCTAGCGGGCACTGGGACTGTCTAGGTTACCTAGCGGGCACTTGGACTATCTAGGTTAACGAACGGGCACTTGGACTATGTAGGTTAACTAGCGGACACTTCGACTATCTAGGTTAGCTAACGGGCAATTGGACAATCTAAGTTAACTAACGGGCACTTGGACTATGTAGGTTGCCTAGCGAGCACTTGGACTATGTAGGTTCCCTAGAGGGCACTTGGACTATGTAGGTTCCCTATCGGGTACTTGGACTGTCTAGGTTAACTAGCGGGCAATTGGACTGTCTAGGTTACCTAGTGGGCACTTGGAGTATGTACGTTCCCTAGCGGGCAATTGGGCTTTCTACGTTACCTAGCGGGCACTTGGACTATGTAGGTTAATGAACGGGCACTTGGACTATGTAGGTTAACGAACAGGCACTTGGATTATGTAGTTTACCTAGCAGGTACTTGGACTATGTAGGTTAACTAGCGGGCACTTGGACTATCTAGGTTACCTACGGGCACTTGGAATATGTACCTTCCCTAGCGGGCACTTGGGCTATCTACGTTACCTAGCGGGCACTTGGACTATGTAGGTTAACGAACGGGCACTTGGACTATGTAGGTAACCTAGTGGTCACTTGGACTATGTAGGTTATCTAGCGGACACTTGGACTATCTAGGTTACCTAGCAGGCACTTTGACTATCTATGTTAACTAACGGGCACTTGGACTATGTAGGGTAACTAGCGGGCACTTGGACTATGTAGGTTCCCTAGAGGGCACTTGGACTATGTAGGTTCCCTATCGGGTACTTGGACTGTCTAGGTTAACTAGGGGGCAATTGGACTTTCTAGGTTACCTAGTGGGCACTTAGACTATGTATGTTCCCTAGCGGGCACTTGGGATATCTACGTTACCTAGCGGGCACTTGCACAATGTAAGTTAACGAACGGGCACTTGGACTATGTAGGTTAACTAGCGGACACTTGGACTATATAGGATAGCTAACGGGCAATTGGACTATCATGGTTACCTAACGGGCACTTGGACTATGAAGGTTACCTAGCGGGCACTTGGACTATCTAGGTTACCTAGCAGGCACTTTGACTATCTAGGTTAACTAACGGGCACTTGGACTATGTAGGTTGCCTAGCGAGCACCTGGACTATGTAGGTTCCCTAGCGGGCGCTTGGACTATGTAGATTCCCTAGCGTTACTTGGACTGTCTAGGTTAACTAGCGGGCAATTGGACTGTCTAGGTTACCTAGTGGGCACTTGGACTATGTAGTTTACCTAGCAGGCACTTGGACTATGTAGGTTTACTAGCAGGCACTTAGACTATCTAGGTTACCTAGCGGGCACTTGGACTATGTACGTTCCCTAGCGGGCACTTGGGCTATCTACGTTACCTAGCGGGCACTTGGGCTATGTAGGTTAACGAATGGGCACTTGGACTATGTAGGTTAACTAGCGGGCACTTGGACTATCTAGGTTAACTAGCGGGCACTTGGACTATCTAGGTTAACTAGCGGGCACTTGGACTATCTAGGTTAACTAGCGGGCCCTTGCACTATGTAGGTTAACTAGCGGCCCCATGGATTATGTAGGTTTACTAGGGGGCACTTGGACTATCTAGGTTAACTTGCGGGCACTTGGACTATGTAGTTTCCCTAGCGGACATTTGGACTATTTAGGTTACCTAGCGGGCACTTGGACTATGTAGGTTATCTAGCGGGCACTTGGACTATCTAGGTTACCTAGCAGGCACTTTGACTATCTAAGTTAACTAACGGGCATTTGGACTATGCAGGGCAACTAGCGGGCACTTGGACTGTCTAGGTTACCTAACGGGCACTTGGATTATCTAGGTTAACGAACGGGCACTTGGACTATGTAGGTTGCCTAGCGAGCACTTGTTGTATGTAGGTTCCCTAGCGGGCAATTGGACTATGTAGGTTCCCTATCGGGTACTTGGACTGTCAAAGTTAACTAGCGGGCAATTGGACTGTCAAGGTTACCTAACGGGCACTTGGATTATCTAGGTTAACGAACGTGCACTTGGACTATGTAGGTAACCTAGCGGGCACTGGGACTGTCTAGGTTACCTAGCGGGCACTTGGACTATCTAGGTTAACGAACGGGCACTTGGACTATGTAGGTTAACTAGCGGACACTTCGACTATCTAGGTTAGCTAACGGGCAATTGGACAATCTAAGTTAACTAACGGGCACTTGGACTATGTAGGTTGCCTAGCGAGCACTTGGACTATGTAGGTTCCCCAGAGGGCACTTGGACTATGTAGGTTCCCTATCGGGTACTTGGACTGTCTAGGTTAACTAGCGGGCAATTGGACTGTCTAGGTTACCTAGTGGGCACTTGGAGTATGTACGTTCCCTAGCGGGCACTTGGGCTTTCTACGTTACCTAGCGGGCACTTGGACTATGTAGGTTAACGAACGGGCACTTGGACTATGTAGGTTAACGAACAGGCACTTGGATTATGTAGTTTACCTAGCAGGTACTTGGACTATGTAGGTTAACTAGCGGGCACTTGGACTATCTAGGTTACCTACGGGCACTTGGAATATGTACCTTCCCTAGCGGGCACTTGGGCTATCTACGTTACCTAGCGGGCACTTGGACTATGTAGGTTAACGAACGGGCACTTGGACTATGTAGGTAACCTAGTGGTCACTTGGACTATGTAGGTTATCTAGCGGACACTTGGACTATCTAGGTTACCTAGCAGGCACTTTGACTATCTATGTTAACTAACGGGCACTTGGACTATGTAGGGTAACTAGCGGGCACTTGGACTGTCTAGGTTACCTAACGGGCACTTGGATTATCTAGGTTAACGAACGTGCACTTGGACTATGTAGGTAACCTAGCGGGCAGTTGGACTGTCTAGGTTACCTAGCGGGCACTTGGACTATCTAGGTTAACGAACGGGCACTTGGACTATGTAGGTTAACTAGCGGACACTTCGAATATCTAGGTTAGCTAACGGGCAATTGGACAATCTAGGTTAACTAACGGGCACTTGGACTATGTAGGTTGCCTAGCGAGCACTTGGACTATGTAGGTTCCCTAGAGGGCACTTGGACTATGTAGGTTCCCTATCGGGTACTTGGACTGTCTAGGTTAACGAGGGGGCAATTGGACTGTCTAGGTTACCTAGTGGGCACTTGGACTATGTACGTTCCCTAGCGGGCACTTGGGATATCTACGTTACCTAGCGGGCACTTGCACAATGTAAGTTAACGAACGGGCACTTGGACTATGTAGGTTAACTAGCGGACACTTGGACTATCTAGGATAGCTAACGGGCAATTGGACTATCAAGGTTACCTAACGGGCACTTGGACTATCTAGGTTACCTAGCAGGCACTTTGACTATCTAGGTTAACTAACGGGCACTTGGACTATGTAGGTTGCCTAGCGAGCACCTGGACTATGTAGGTTCCCTAGCGGGCGCTTGGACTATGTAGATTCCCTAGCGGTACTTGGACTGTCTAGGTTAACTAGCGGGCAATTGGACTGTCTAGGTTACCTAGTGGGCACTTGGACTATGTAGTTTACCTAGCAGGCACTTGGACTATGTAGGTTTACTAGCAGGCACTTAGACTATCTAGGTTACCTAGCGGGCACTTGGACTATGTACGTTCCCTAGCGGGCACTTGGGCTATCTACGTTACCTAGCGGGCACTTGGGCTATGTAGGTTAACGAATGGTCACTTGGACTATGTACGTAACCTAGTGGTCACTTGGACTGTCTAGGTTACCTAGCGGGCACTTGGACTATGTAGGTTAACTAGCGGGCACTTGGACTATCTAGGTTAACTAGCGGGCACTTGGACTATGTAGGTGAACTAGCGGGCACTTGGACTATCTAGGTTAACTAGCGGGCACTTGGACTATCTAGGTTAACTAGCAGGCACTTGGACTATCTAGGTTAACTAGCGGGCCCATGCACTATGTAGGTTAACTAGCGGCCCCATGGATTATGTAGGTTTACTAGGGGGCACTTGGACTATCTAGGTTAACTTGCGGGCACTTGGACTATGTAGTTTCCCTAGCGGACATTTGGACTATTTAGGTTACCTAGCGGGCACTTGGACTATGTAGGTTATCTAGCGGGCACTTGGACTATCTAGGTTACCTAGCAGGCACTTTGACTATCTAGGTTAAGTAACGGGCATTTGGACTATGTAGGGCAACTAGCGGGCACTTGGACTGTCTAGGTTACCTAACGGGCACTTGGATTATCTAGGTTAACGAATGGGCACTTGGACTATGTAGGTTACCTAGCCACCACTTGGACTATCTAGGTTAGCTAACAGGCACTTGGAGTATCTAGGTTCCCTAGCGGGAACTTGTACTATCTAGGTTACCTAGCTGGCACATGGACTATGTAGGTCAACTAGCGGGCCCTTGGACTATCTAGGTTAGCTAACGGGCACTTGGACTATGTACGTTCCCTAGCGGGCACTTGGGCTATCTACGTTACCTAGCGGGCACTTGGGCTATGTAGGTTAACGAATGGTCACTTGGACTATGTAGGTAACCTAGTGGTCACTTGGACTGTCTAGGTTACCTAGCGGGCACTTGGACTATGTAGGTTAACTAGCGGGCACTTGGACTATCTAGGTTAACTAGCGGGCACTTGGACTATCTAAGTTAACTACCGGGCACTTGGACTATCTAGGTTAACTAGCGGGCCCTTGCACTATGTAGGTTAGCTAGCGGCCCCATGGATTATGTAGGTTTACTAGGGGGCACTTGGACTATCTAGGTTAACTTGCGGGCACTTGGACTATGTAGTTTCCCTAGCGGACATTTGGACTCTTTAGGTTACCTAGCGGGCACTTGGACTATGTAGGTTATCTAGGGGGCACTTGGACTATCTAGGTTACCTAGCAGGCACTTTGACTATCTAGGTTAACTAACGGGCATTTGGACTATGCAGGGCAACTAGCGGGCACTTGGACTGTCTAGGTTACCTAACGGGCACTTGGATTATCTAGGTTAACGAACGGGCACTTGGACTATGTAGGTTACCTAGCCACCACTTGGACTATCTAGGTTAGCTAACAGGCACTTGGAGTATCTAGGTTCCCTAGCGGGAACTTGTACTATCTAGGTTACCTAGCTGGCACTTGGACTATGTAGGTCAACTAGCGGGCCCTTGGACTATCTAGGTTAGCTAACGGGCACTTGGACTATGTATGTTCCAGAGTGGGCACTTGGATTATGTAGGTTGCCTAGCGGACATTTAGAATATGTAGGTTTCCTTGCGGGCATTTGGACTATGTAGGTTACCAGCGGGCACTTGGACAACCTAGGTTAACGAACGTGCACTTGGACTATGTAGGTAACCTAGCGGGCACTTGGACTATGTAGGTTCCCTAGCGCGCACTTGGACTATTTAGGTTACCTAGCAGGCACTTTGACTATCTAGGTTAACTAACGGGCACTTGGACTATGTAGGTTGCCTAGCGAGCACTTGTTGTATGTAGGTTCCCTAGCGGGCAATTGGACTATGTAGGTTCCCTATCGGGTACTTGGACTGTCTAGGTTAACTAGCGGGCAATTGGACTGTCTAGGTTACCTAACGGGCACTTGGATTATCTAGGTTAACGAACGTGCACTTGGACTATGTAGGTAACCTAGCGGGCACTTGGACTGTCTAGGTTACCTAGCGGGCACTTGGACTATCTAGGTTAACGAACGGGCACTTGGACTATGTAGGTTAACTAGCGGACACTTCGACTATCTAGGTTAGCTAACGGGCAATTGGACAATCTAAGTTAACTAACGGGCACTTGGACTATGTAGGTTGCCTAGCGAGCACTTGGACTATGTAGGTTCCCTAGAGGGAACTTGGACTATGTAGGTTCCCTATCGGGTACTTGGACTGTCTAGGTTAACTAGCGGGCAATTGGACTGTCTAGGTTACCTAGTGGGCACTTGGAGTATGTACGTTCCCTAGCGGGCACTTGGGCTTTCTACGTTACCTAGCGGGCACTTGGACTATGTAGGTTAACGAACGGGCACTTGGACTATGTAGGTTAACGAACAGGCACTTGGATTATGTAGTTTACCTAGCAGGTACTTGGACTATGTAGGTTAACTAGCGGGCACTTGGACTATCTAGGTTACCTACGGGCACTTGGAAAATGTACCTTCCCTAGCGGGCACTTGGGCTATCTACGTTACCTAGCGGGCACTTGGACTCTGTAGGTTAACGAACGGGCACTTGGACTATGTAGGTAACCTAGTGGTCACTTGGACTATGTAGGTTATCTAGCGGACACTTGGACTATCTAGGTTACCTAGCAGGCACTTTGACTATCTATGTTAACTAACGGGCACTTGGACTATGTAGGGTAACTAGCGGGCACTTGGACTGTCTAGGTTACCTAACGGGCACTTGGATTATCTAGGTTAACGAACGTGCACTTGGACTATGTAGGTAACCTTGCGGGCACATGGACTGTCTAGGTTACCTAGCGGTCACTTGGACTATCTAGGTTAACGAACGGGCACTTGGACTATGTAGGTTAACTAGCGGACACTTCCAATATCTAGGTTAGCTAACGGGCAATTGGACAATCTAGGTTAACTAACGGGCACTTGGACTATGTAGGTTGCCTAGCGAGCACTTGGACTATGTAGGTTCCCTAGAGGGCACTTGGACTATGTAGGTTCCCTATCGGGTACTTGGACTGTCTAGGTTAACTAGGGGGCAATTGGACTGTCTAGGTTACCTAGTGGGCACTTGGACTATGTACGTTCCCTAGCGGGCACTTGGGATATCTACGTTACCTAGCGGGCACTTGCACAATGTAAGTTAACGAACGGGCACTTGGACTATGTAGGTTAACTAGCGGACACTTGGACTATCTAGGATAGCTAACGGGCAATTGGACTATCAAGGTTACCTAACGGGCACTTGGACTATGAAGGTTACCTAGCGGGCACTTGGACTATCTAGGTTACCTAGCAGGCACTTTGACTATCTAGGTTAACTAACGGGCACTTGGACTATGTAGGTTGCCTAGCGAGCACCTGGACTATGTAGGTTCCCTAGCGGGCGCTTGGACTATGTAGATTCCCTAGCGGTACTTGGACTGTCTAGGTTAACTAGCGGGCAATTGGACTGTCTAGGTTACCTAGTGGGCACTTGGACTATGTAGTTTACCTAGCAGGCAATTGGACTATGTAGGTTTACTAGCAGGCACTTAGACTATCTAGGTTACCTAGCGGGCACTTGGACTATGTACGTTCCCTAGCGGGCACTTGGGCTATCTACGTTACCTAGCGGGCACTTGGGCTATGTAGGTTAACGAATGGGCACTTGGACTATGTAGGTAACCTAGTGGTCACTTGGACTGTCTAGGTTACCTAGCGGGCACTTGGACTATGTAGGTTAACTAGCGGGCACTTGGACTATCTAGGTTAACTAGCGGGCACTTGGACTATCTAGGTTAACTAGCGGGCACTTGGACTATCTAGGTTAACTAGCGGGCCCTTGCACAATGTAGGTTAACTAGCGGCCCCATGGATTATGTAGGTTTACTAGGGGGCACTTGGACTATCTAGGTTAACTTGCGGGCACTTGGACTATGTTGTTTCCCTAGCGGACATTTGGACTATTTAGGTTACCTAGCGGGCACTTGGAATATGTAGGTTATCTAGCGGGCACTTGGACTATCTAGGTTACCTAGCAGGCACTTTGACTATCTAGGTTAACCAACGGGCATTTGGACTATGTAGGGCAACTAGCGGGCACTTGGACTGTCTAGGTTACCTAACGGGCACTTGGATTATCTAGGTTAACGAACGGGCACTTGGACTATGTAGGTTCCCTAGCCACCACTTGGACTATCTAGGTTAGCTAACAGGCACTTGGAGTATCTAGGTTTCCTGGCGGGAACTTGTACTATCTAGGTTACCTAGCTGGCACTTGGACAATGTAGGTCAACTAGCGGGCCCTTGGACTATCTAGGTTAGCTAACGGGCACTTGGACTATGTATGTTCCAGAGTGGGCACTTGGATTATGTAGGTTGCCTAGCGGACATTTAGAATATGTAGGTTTCCTTGCGGGCATTTGGACTATGTAGGTTACCAGCGGGCACTTGGACAATCTAGGTTAACGAACGTGCACTTGGACTATGTAGGTAACCTAGCGGGAACTTGGACTGTCTAGGTTACCTAGCGGGCACTTGGACTTTCTAGGTTAACGAACGGGCACTTGGACTATGTAGGTTAACTAGCGGACACTTCGACTATCTAGGTTAGCTAACGGGCAATTGGACTATCTAGGTTACCTAGCGGGCACTTGGACTATGTAGGTTCCCTAGCGCGCACTTGGACTATTTAGGTTACCTAGCAGGCACTTTGACTATCTAGGTTAACTAACGGGCACTTGGACTATGTAGGTTGCCTAGCGAGCACTTGTTGTATGTAGGTTCCCTAGCGGGCAATTGGACTATGTAGGTTCCCTATCGGGTACTTGGACTGTCTAGGTTAACTAGCGGGCAATTGGACTGTCTAGGTTACCTAACGGGCACTTGGATTATCTAGGTTAACGAACGTGCACTTGGACTATGTAGGTAACCTAGCGGGCACTGGGACTGTCTAGGTTACCTAGCGGGCACTTGGACTATCTAGGTTAACGAACGGGCACTTGGACTATGTAGGTTAACTAGCGGACACTTCGACTATCTAGGTTAGCTAACGGGCAATTGGACAATCTAAGTTAACTAACGGGCACTTGGACTATGTAGGTTGCCTAGCGAGCACTTGGACTATGTAGGTTCCCTAGAGGGCACTTGGACTATGTAGGTTCCCTATCGGGTACTTGGACTGTCTAGGTTAACTAGCGGGCAATTGGACTGTCTAGGTTACCTAGTGGGCACTTGGAGTATGTACGTTCCCTAGCGGGCACTTGGGCTTTCTACGTTACCTAGCGGGCACTTGGACTATGTAGGTTAACGAACGGGCACTTGAACTATGTAGGTTAACGAACAGGCACTTGGATTATGTAGTTTACCTAGCAGGTACTTGGACTATGTAGGTTAACTAGCGGGCACTTGGACTCTCTAGGTTACCTACGGGCACTTGGAAAATGTACCTTCCCTAGCGGGCTCTTGGGCTATCTACGTTACCTAGCGGGCACTTTGACTATGTAGGTTAACGAACGGGCACTTGGACTATGTAGGTAACCTAGTGGTCACTTGGACTATGTAGGTTATCTAGCGGACACTTGGACTATCTAGGTTACCTAGCAGGCACTTTGACTATCTATGTTAACTAACGGGCACTTGGACTATGTAGGGTAACTAGCGGGCACTTGGACTATGTAGGTTCCCTAGAGGGTACTTGGACTATGTAGGTTCCCTATCGGGTACTTGGACTGTCTAGGTTAACTAGGGGGCAATTGGACTCTCTAGGTTACCTAGTGGGCACTTGGACTATGTACGTTCCCTAGCGGGCACTTGGGATATCTACGTTACATAGCGGGCACTTGCACAATGTAAGTTAACGAACGGGCACTTGGACTATGTAGGTTAACTAGCGGACACTTGGACTATCTAGGATAGCTAACGGGCAATTGGACTATCAAGGTTACCTAACGGGCACTTGGACTATGAAGGTTACCTAGCGGGCACTTGGACTATCTAGGTTACCTAGCAGGCACTTTGACTATATAGGTTAACTAACGGGCACTTGGACTATGTAGGTTGCCTAGCGAGCACCTGGACTATGTAGGTTCCCTAGCGGGCGCTTGGACTATGTAGATTCCCTAGCGGTACTTGGACTGTCTAGGTTAACTAGCGGGCAATTGGACTGTCTAGGTTACCTAGTGGGCACTTGGACTATGTAGTTTACCTAGCAGGCACTTGGACTATGTAGGTTTACTAGCAGGCACTTAGACTATCTAGGTTACCTAGCGGGCACCTGGACTATGTACGTTCCCTAGCGGGCACTTGGGCTATCTACGTTACCTAGCGGGCACTTGGGCTATGTAGGTTAACGAATGGGCACTTGGACTATGTAGGTAACCTAGTGGTCACTTGGACTGTCTAGGTTACCTAGCGGGCACTTGGACTATGTAGGTGAACTAGCGGGCACTTGGACTATCTAGGTTAACTAGCGGGCACTTGGACTATCTAGGTTAACTAGCAGGCACTTGGACTATCTAGGTTAACTAGCGGGCCCATGCACTATGTAGGTTAACTAGCGGCCCCATGGATTATGTAGGTTTACTAGGGGGCACTTGGACTATCTAGGTTAACTTGCGGGCACTTGGATTATGTAGTTTCCCTAGCGGACATTTGGACTATTTAGGTTACCTAGCGGGCACTTGGACTATGTAGGTTATCTAGCGGGCACTTGGACTATCTAGGTTACCTAGCAGGCACTTTGACTATCTAGGTTAAGTAACGGGCATTTGGACTATGTAGGGCAACTAGCGGGCACTTGGACTGTCTAGGTTACCTAACGGGCACTTGGATTATCTAGGTTAACGAATGGGCACTTGGACTATGTAGGTTACCTAGCCACCACTTGGACTATCTAGGTTAGCTAACAGGCACTTGGAGTATCTAGGTTCCCTAGCGGGAACTTGTACTATCTAGGTTACCTAGCTGGCACATGGACTATGTAGGTCAACTAGCGGGCCCTTGGACTATCTAGGTTAGCTAACGGGCACTTGGACTATGTATGTTCCAGAGTGGGCACTTGGATTATGTAGGTTGCCTAGCGGACATTTAGACTATGTAGGTTTCCTTGCGGGCATTTGGACTATGTAGGTTACCAGCGAGCACTTGGACAATCTAGGTTAACGAACGTGCACTTGGACTATGTAGGTAACCTAGCGGGCACTTGGACTGTCTAGGTTACCTAGCGGGCACTTGGACTTTCTAGGTTAACGAACGGGCACTTGGACTATGTAGGTTAACTAGCAGACACTTCGACTATCTAGGTTAGCTAACGGGCAATTGGACTATATAGGTTACCTAGCGGGCACTTGGACTATGTAGGTTCCCTAGCGCGCACTTGGACTATTTAGGTTACCTAGCAGGCACTTTGACTATCTAGGTTAACTAACGGGCACTTGGACTATGTAGGTTGCCTAGCGAGCACTTGTTGTATGTAGGTCCCCTAGCGGGAAATTGGACTATGTAGGTTCCCTATCTGGTACTTGGATTGTCTAGGTTAACTAGCGGGCAATTGGACTGTCTAGGTTACCTAACGGGCACTTGGATTATCTAGGTTAACGAACGTGCACTTGGACTATGTAGGTAACCTAGCGGGCTCTGGGACTGTCTAGGTTACCTAGCGGGCACTTGGACTATCTAGGTTAACGAACGGGCACTTGGACTATGTAGGTTAACTAGCGGACACTTCGACTATCTAGGTTAGCTAACGGGCAATTGGACAATCTAAGTTAACTAACGGGCACTTGGACTATGTAGGTTGCCTAGCGAGCACTTGGACTATGTAGGTTCCCCAGAGGGCACTTGGACAATGTAGGTTCCCTATCGGGTACTTGGACTGTCTAGGTTAACTAGCGGGCAATTGGACTGTCTAGGTTACCTAGTGGGCACTTGGAGTATGTACGTTCCCTAGCGGGCACTTGGGCTTTCTACGTTACCTAGCGGGCACTTGGACTATGTAGGTTAACGAACGGGCACTTGGACTATGTAGGTTAACGAACAGGCACTTGTTTTATGTAGTTTACCTAGCAGGTACTTGGACTATGTAGGTTAACTAGCGGGCACTTGGACTATCTAGGTTACCTACGGGCACTTGGAATATGTACCTTCCCTAGCGGGCACTTGGGCTATCTACGTTACCTAGCGGGCACTTGGACTATGTAGGTTAACGAACGGGCACTTGGACTATGTAGGTAACCTAGTGGTCACTTGGACTATGTAGGTTATCTAGCGGACACTTGGACTATCTAGGTTACCTAGCAGGCACTTTGACTATCTATGTTAACTAACGGGCACTTGGACTATGTAGGGTAACTAGCGGGCACTTGGACTGTCTAGGTTACCTAACGGGCACTTGGATTATCTAGGTTAACGAACGTGCACTTGGATTATGTAGGTAACCTAGCGGGCACTTGGACTGTCTAGGTTACCTAGCGGGCACTTGGACTATCTAGGTTAACGAACGGGCACTTGGACTATGTAGGTTAACTAGCGGACACTTCGAATATCTAGGTTAGCTAACGGGCAATTGGACAATCTAGGTTAACTAACGGGCACTTGGACTATGTAGGTTGCCTAGCGAGCACTTGGACTCTGTAGGTTAACGAACGGGCACTTGGACTATGTAGGTAACCTAGTGGTCACTTGGACTATGTAGGTTATCTAGCGGACACTTAGACTATCCAGGTTACCTAACGGGCACTTGGATTATCTAGGTTAACGAAGGTGCACTTGGACTATGTAGGTAACCTAGCGGGCACTTGGACTGTCTAGGTTACCTAGCGGGCACTTGGACTATCTAGGTTAACGAACGGGCACTTGGACTATGTAGGTTAACTAGCGGACACTTCGACTACCTAGGTTAGCTAACGGGCAATTGGACAATCTAGGTTCACTAACGGGCACTTGGACTATGTAGGTTGCCTAGCGAGCACTTCGACTATGTAGGTTCCCTATCGGGTACTTGGACTGTCTAGGTTAACTAGGGGGCAATTGGACTGTCTAGGTTACCTAGTGGGCACTTGGACAATGTACGTTCCCTAGCGGGCACTTGGGATAGCTACGTTACCTAGCGGGCACTTGGACAATGTAAGTTAACGAACGGGCACTTGGACTATGTAGGTTAACTAGCGGACACTTGGACTATCTAGGATAGCTAACGGGCAATTGGACTATCAAGGTTACCTAACGGGCACTTGGACTATGAAGGTTACCTAGCGGGCACTTGGACTATCTAGGTTACCTAGCAGGCACTTTGACTATCTAGGTTAACTAACAGGCCACTTGGACTATGTAGGTTGCCTAGCGAGCACCTGGACTATGTAGTTTCCCTAGCGGGCGCTTGGACTATGTATATTCCCTAGCGGTACTTGGACTGTCTAGGTTAACTAGCGGGCAATTGGACTGTCTTGGTTACCTAGTGGGCACTTGGACTATGTAGTTTACCTAGCAGGCACTTGGACTATGTAGGTTTACTAGCAGGCACTTAGACTATCCAGGTTACCTAGCGGGCACTTGGGCTATCTACGTTACCTAGCGGGCACTTGGACTATGTAGGTTAACGAATGGGCACTTGGACTATGTAGGTAACCTAGTGGTCACTTGGACTGTCTAGGTTACCTAGCGGGCACTTGGACTATGTAGGTTAACTAGCGGGCACTTGGACTATCTAGGTTAACTAGCGGGCACTTGGACTATCTAGGTTAACTAGCGGGCACTTGGACTATCTAGGTTAACTAGCGGGCCCTTGCACTATGTAGGTTAACTAGCGGGCCCATGGATTATGTAGGTTTACTAGGGGGGACTTGGACTATCTAGGTTAACTAGCGGGCACTTGGACTATGTAGTTTCCCAGCGGACATTTGGACTATTTAGGTTACCTAGCGGGCACTTGGACTATGTATGTTATCTAGCGGGCACTTGGACTATCTTGGTTACCTAGCAGGCACTTTGACTATCTAGGTTAACTAACGGGCACTTGGACTATGTAGGGCAACTAGCGGGCACTTGGACTGTCTAGGTTACCTAACGGGCACTTGGATTATCTAGGTTAACGAACGGGCACTTGGACTATGTAGGTTACCTAGCCACCACTTGGTCTATCTAGGTTAGCTAACAGGCACTTGGTCTATCTAGGTTCCCTAGCGGGCACTTGTACTATCTAGGTTACCTAGCTGGCACTTGGACTATGTAGGTCAACTAGCGGGCCCTTGGACTATCTAGGTTAGCTAACAGGCACTTGGACTATGTATGTTCCAGAGTGGGCACTTGGATTATGTAGGTTGCCTAGCGGACATTTAGACTATGTAGGTTTACTTGCGGGCATTTGGACTATGTAGGTTACCTAGCGGGCACTTGGACTATGTAGGTTCCCTAGCGGTCACGTGGACTATGTAGGCTCCCTAGAAGGCACTTGGACTATGTAGGTTAACTAGCGGGCACTTGGACTAACCAGGCTACCAGGCGGGCACTTGGACTATGTAGGTTACTCAATGGGCACTTGGACTATCTAGGTTAACGAACGGACACTTGGACTACGTAGGTTAGGTATCAGGCACTTGAACTATCTAGGTTACCTAGCAGGCACTTGGACTATGTAGGTTACCTAGCGGACACTTGGACGATTTAGGTTACCTAGCGGGCACTTGGACTATCTAGGTTAACTAGCAGGCCCTTGGACTATCTAGGTTTACTAGCGGGCACTTGGACTATCTAGGTTAACTAGCGGGCACTTGGACTATGTAGGTTAACTAGCGGGCACTTGGACTATCTAGGTTACCTAGCGGACACTTGGACTATGTACCTTCCCTAGAGGGCACTTGGAGTATCTAGGTTACCTAGCAGACACTTGGATTATGAAGGATCCCTAGCGGGCAATTGGACTATCTAGGTTACCTAGCTGGCACTTGGACTATGTAGGTTAACTAGCGGACACTTGCACGATCTAGGTTAACTAGCGGGCACTTGCACTATGTAGGTAAACTAGCGGGCCCATGGATTATGTAGGTTTACTAGGGAGCACTTGGAACATCTAGGTTAACTAGCGGGCACTTGGACTATGTAGTTTCCCTAGCGGGCATTTGGACTATTTAGG
This sequence comes from Tenrec ecaudatus, assembly GCF_050624435.1. NCBI lineage: Eukaryota > Metazoa > Chordata > Mammalia > Afrosoricida > Tenrecidae > Tenrec > Tenrec ecaudatus. The sequence goes on from NW_027457565.1 coordinate 741,945, forward strand.
TTGCCTAGCGGGCACTTGGACTATGTAGGTTACCTAGCAGGCACTTTGACTATCTAGGTTAACTAACGGGCACTTGGACTATGTAGGGTAACTAGCGGGCACTTGGACTGTCTAGGTTACCTAACGGGCACTTGGATTATCTAGGTTAACGAACGGGCACTTGGACTACGTAGGTTACCTAGCCACCACTTGGACTATCTAGGTTCCCTAGCGGGCACTTGTACTATCTAGGTTACCTAGCTGGCACTTGGACTATGTAGGTCAACTAGCGGGCCCTTGGACTATCTAGGTTAGCTAACGGGCACTTGGACTATGTATGTTCCAGAGCGGGCACTTGGATTATGTAGGTTGCCTAGCGAACATTTAGACTATGTAGGTTTCCTTGCGGGCATTGGACTATGTAGGTTACCTAGCGGGCACTTGGACTATGTAGGTTCCCTAACGGGCACTTTGAGTATGTATGTTCCCTAGCGGTCACGTGGACTATGTAGGCTCCCTAGAAGGTATTTGGACTATGTAGGTTAACTAGCGGGCACTTGGACTATGTAGGTTACCCAATGTTCACTTGGGCTATCTAGGTTAACGAACGGACACTTGGACTATGTAGGTTAGCTATCAGGCACTTGGACTATCTAGGTTACCTAGCGCACACGTGGACGATTTAGGTTAACTAGCGTGCACTTGGACTATCTAGGTTAACTAGCAGGCCCTTGGACTATCTAGGTTTACTGGCGGGCACGTGGACTATCTAGGTTAATTAACGGGCACTTGGACTATGTAGTTTCCCTAGCGGGCATTTGGATTAATTAGGTTACCTAGTGGGCACTTGGACTATCAAGGTTACCTAGCGGGCCCTTGGACTATGTAGGTTACCAGCGGGCACTTGGACTATCTAGGTTAACGAACGTGCACTTGGACTATTTAGGTAACCTAGAGGGCACTTGGACTGTCTAGGTTACCTAGCGGGCACTTGGACTATCTAGGTTAACGAACGGGCACTTGGACTATGTAGGTTAACTAGCGGACACTTCGACTATCTAGGTTACCTAACGGGCAATTGGACAATCTAGGTTAACTAACGGGCTCTTGGACTATGTAGGTTGCCTAGCGATCACTTGGACTATGTAGGTTCCCTAGTGGGCACTTGGACTATGTAGGTTCCCTATAGGGTACTTGGACTGTCTAGGTTAACTAGGGGGCAATTGGACTGTCTAGGTTACCTAGTGGGCACTTGGACTATGTACGTTCCCTAGCGGGCACTTGGGTTATCTACGTTACCTAGCGGGCACTTGGACAATGTAAGTTAACGAACGGGCACTTGGACTATGTAGGTTAACTAGCGGACACTTGGACTATCTAGGATAGATTACGGGCAATTGGACTATCAAGGTTACCTAACGGGCACTTGGACTATGTAGGTTACCTAGAGGGCACTTGGACTATCTAGGTTACCTAGCAGGCACTTTGACTATCTAGGTTAACTAACTGGCACGTGGACTATGTAGGTTGCCTAGCGAGCACATGGACTATGTAGGTTCCCTAGCGGGCGCTTGGACTATGTAGATTCCCTAGCGGTACTTGGACTGTCTAAGTTAACTAGCGGGCAATTGGACTGTCTAGGGTACCTAGTGGGCACTTGGACTATGTAGTTTACCTAGCAGGCACTTGGACTATGTAGGTTTACTAGCAGGCATTTAGACTATCTAGGTTACCTAGCGGGCACTTGGACTATGTACGTTCCCTAGCGGGCTCTTGGGCTATCTACGTTACCTAGCGGGCACTTGGGCTATGTAGGTTAACGAATGGGCAATTGGACTATGTAGGTAACCTAGTGGTCACTTGGACTGTCTAGGTTACCTAGCGGGCACTTGGACTATCTAGGTTAACTACCGGGCGCTTGGACTATCTAGGTTAACTAGCGGGCACTTGGACTATCTAGGTTAACTAGCGGGCACTTGGACTATCTAGGTTAACTAGCGGGCCCTTGCACTATGTAGGTTAACTAGCGGGCCCATGGATTATGTAGGTTTACTAGGGGGCACTTGGACTATCTAGGTTAAGTAGCGGGCACTTGGACTATGTAGTTTCCCTAGCGGACATTTGGACTATTTAGGTTACCTAGCGGGCACTTGGACTATGTATGTTATCTAGCGGGCACTTGGACTATCTAGGTTACCAAGCAGGCACTTTGACTATCTAGGTTAACTAACGGGCACTTGGACTATGTAGGGCAACTAGCGGGCACTTGGACTGTCTAGGTTACCTAACGGGCACTTGGATTATCTAGGTTAACGAACGGGCACTTGGACTATGTAGGTTACCTAGCCACCACTTGGACTATCTAGGTTAGCTAACAGGCACTTGGACTATCTAGGTTCCCTAGCGGGCACTTGTACTATCTAGGTTACCTAGCTGGCACTTGGACTATGTAGGTCAACTAGCGGGCCCTTGGACTATCTAGGTTAGCTAACGGGCACTTGGACTATGTATGTTCCAGAGTGGGCACTTGGATTATGTAGGTTGCCTAGCGGACATTTAGACTATGTAGGTTTCCTTGCGGGCATTTGGACTATGTAGGTTACCAGCGGGCACTTGGACAATCTAGGTTAACGAACGTGCACTTGGCCTATGTAGGTAACCTAGCGGGCACTTGTACTGTCTAGGTTACCTAGCGGGCACTTGGACTTTCTAGGTTAACGAATGGACACTTGGACTATGTAGGTTAACTAGCGGACACTTCGACTATCTAGGTTAGGTAACGGGCAATTGGACTATCTAGGTTACCTAGCGGGCACTTGGACTATGTAGGTTCCCTAGCGGGCACTTGGACTATTTAGGTTACCTAGCAGGCACTTTGACTATCTAGGTTAACTAACGGGCACTTGGACTATGTAGGTTGCCTAGCGAGCACTTGGAGTATGTAGGTTCCCTAGCGGGCAATTGGACTATGTAGGTTCCCTTTTGGGTACTTGGACTGTCTAGGTTACCTAGCGGGCACTTGGACTATCTAGGTTAACGAACGGGCACTTGGACTATGTAGGTTAACTAGCGGACACTTCGACTATCTAGGTTAGCTAACGGGCAATTGGACAATCTAAGTTAACTAACGGGCACTTGGACTATGTAGGTTGCCTAGCGAGCACTTGGACTATGTAGGTTCCCCAGAGGGCACTTGGACAATGTAGGTTCCCTATCGGGTACTTGGACTGTCTAGGTTAACTAGCGGGCAATTGGACTGTCTAGGTTACCTAGTGGGCACTTGGAGTATGTACGTTCCCTAGCGGGCACTTGGGCTTTCTACGTTACCTAGCGGGCACTTGGACTATGTAGGTTAACGAACGGGCACTTGGACTATGTAGGTTAACGAACAGGCACTTGTTTTATGTAGTTTACCTAGCAGGTACTTGGACTATGTAGGTTAACTAGCGGGCACTTGGACTATCTAGGTTACCTACGGGCACTTGGAATATGTACCTTCCCTAGCGGGCACTTGGGCTATCTACGTTACCTAGCGGGCACTTGGACTATGTAGGTTAACGAACGGGCACTTGGACTATGTAGGTAACCTAGTGGTCACTTGGACTATGTAGGTTATCTAGCGGACACTTGGACTATCTAGGTTACCTAGCAGGCACTTTGACTATCTATGTTAACTAACGGGCACTTGGACTATGTAGGGTAACTAGCGGGCACTTGGACTGTCTAGGTTACCTAACGGGCACTTGGATTATCTAGGTTAACGAACGTGCACTTGGATTATGTAGGTAACCTAGCGGGCACTTGGACTGTCTAGGTTACCTAGCGGGCACTTGGACTATCTAGGTTAACGAACGGGCACTTGGACTATGTAGGTTAACTAGCGGACACTTCGAATATCTAGGTTAGCTAACGGGCAATTGGACAATCTAGGTTAACTAACGGGCACTTGGACTATGTAGGTTGCCTAGCGAGCACTTGGACTCTGTAGGTTAACGAACGGGCACTTGGACTATGTAGGTAACCTAGTGGTCACTTGGACTATGTAGGTTATCTAGCGGACACTTAGACTATCCAGGTTACCTAACGGGCACTTGGATTATCTAGGTTAACGAAGGTGCACTTGGACTATGTAGGTAACCTAGCGGGCACTTGGACTGTCTAGGTTACCTAGCGGGCACTTGGACTATCTAGGTTAACGAACGGGCACTTGGACTATGTAGGTTAACTAGCGGACACTTCGACTACCTAGGTTAGCTAACGGGCAATTGGACAATCTAGGTTCACTAACGGGCACTTGGACTATGTAGGTTGCCTAGCGAGCACTTCGACTATGTAGGTTCCCTATCGGGTACTTGGACTGTCTAGGTTAACTAGGGGGCAATTGGACTGTCTAGGTTACCTAGTGGGCACTTGGACAATGTACGTTCCCTAGCGGGCACTTGGGATAGCTACGTTACCTAGCGGGCACTTGGACAATGTAAGTTAACGAACGGGCACTTGGACTATGTAGGTTAACTAGCGGACACTTGGACTATCTAGGATAGCTAACGGGCAATTGGACTATCAAGGTTACCTAACGGGCACTTGGACTATGAAGGTTACCTAGCGGGCACTTGGACTATCTAGGTTACCTAGCAGGCACTTTGACTATCTAGGTTAACTAACAGGCCACTTGGACTATGTAGGTTGCCTAGCGAGCACCTGGACTATGTAGTTTCCCTAGCGGGCGCTTGGACTATGTATATTCCCTAGCGGTACTTGGACTGTCTAGGTTAACTAGCGGGCAATTGGACTGTCTTGGTTACCTAGTGGGCACTTGGACTATGTAGTTTACCTAGCAGGCACTTGGACTATGTAGGTTTACTAGCAGGCACTTAGACTATCCAGGTTACCTAGCGGGCACTTGGGCTATCTACGTTACCTAGCGGGCACTTGGACTATGTAGGTTAACGAATGGGCACTTGGACTATGTAGGTAACCTAGTGGTCACTTGGACTGTCTAGGTTACCTAGCGGGCACTTGGACTATGTAGGTTAACTAGCGGGCACTTGGACTATCTAGGTTAACTAGCGGGCACTTGGACTATCTAGGTTAACTAGCGGGCACTTGGACTATCTAGGTTAACTAGCGGGCCCTTGCACTATGTAGGTTAACTAGCGGGCCCATGGATTATGTAGGTTTACTAGGGGGGACTTGGACTATCTAGGTTAACTAGCGGGCACTTGGACTATGTAGTTTCCCAGCGGACATTTGGACTATTTAGGTTACCTAGCGGGCACTTGGACTATGTATGTTATCTAGCGGGCACTTGGACTATCTTGGTTACCTAGCAGGCACTTTGACTATCTAGGTTAACTAACGGGCACTTGGACTATGTAGGGCAACTAGCGGGCACTTGGACTGTCTAGGTTACCTAACGGGCACTTGGATTATCTAGGTTAACGAACGGGCACTTGGACTATGTAGGTTACCTAGCCACCACTTGGTCTATCTAGGTTAGCTAACAGGCACTTGGTCTATCTAGGTTCCCTAGCGGGCACTTGTACTATCTAGGTTACCTAGCTGGCACTTGGACTATGTAGGTCAACTAGCGGGCCCTTGGACTATCTAGGTTAGCTAACAGGCACTTGGACTATGTATGTTCCAGAGTGGGCACTTGGATTATGTAGGTTGCCTAGCGGACATTTAGACTATGTAGGTTTACTTGCGGGCATTTGGACTATGTAGGTTACCTAGCGGGCACTTGGACTATGTAGGTTCCCTAGCGGTCACGTGGACTATGTAGGCTCCCTAGAAGGCACTTGGACTATGTAGGTTAACTAGCGGGCACTTGGACTAACCAGGCTACCAGGCGGGCACTTGGACTATGTAGGTTACTCAATGGGCACTTGGACTATCTAGGTTAACGAACGGACACTTGGACTACGTAGGTTAGGTATCAGGCACTTGAACTATCTAGGTTACCTAGCAGGCACTTGGACTATGTAGGTTACCTAGCGGACACTTGGACGATTTAGGTTACCTAGCGGGCACTTGGACTATCTAGGTTAACTAGCAGGCCCTTGGACTATCTAGGTTTACTAGCGGGCACTTGGACTATCTAGGTTAACTAGCGGGCACTTGGACTATGTAGGTTAACTAGCGGGCACTTGGACTATCTAGGTTACCTAGCGGACACTTGGACTATGTACCTTCCCTAGAGGGCACTTGGAGTATCTAGGTTACCTAGCAGACACTTGGATTATGAAGGATCCCTAGCGGGCAATTGGACTATCTAGGTTACCTAGCTGGCACTTGGACTATGTAGGTTAACTAGCGGACACTTGCACGATCTAGGTTAACTAGCGGGCACTTGCACTATGTAGGTAAACTAGCGGGCCCATGGATTATGTAGGTTTACTAGGGAGCACTTGGAACATCTAGGTTAACTAGCGGGCACTTGGACTATGTAGTTTCCCTAGCGGGCATTTGGACTATTTAGGTTGCCTAGCGGGCACTTGGACTATGTAGGTTACCTAGCAGGCACTTTGACTATCTAGGTTAACTAACGGGCACTTGGACTATGTAGGGTAACTAGCGGGCACTTGGACTGTCTAGGTTACCTAACGGGCACTTGGATTATCTAGGTTAACGAACGGGCACTTGGACTACGTAGGTTACCTAGCCACCACTTGGACTATCTAGGTTCCCTAGCGGGCACTTGTACTATCTAGGTTACCTAGCTGGCACTTGGACTATGTAGGTCAACTAGCGGGCCCTTGGACTATCTAGGTTAGCTAACGGGCACTTGGACTATGTATGTTCCAGAGCGGGCACTTGGATTATGTAGGTTGCCTAGCGAACATTTAGACTATGTAGGTTTCCTTGCGGGCATTGGACTATGTAGGTTACCTAGCGGGCACTTGGACTATGTAGGTTCCCTAACGGGCACTTTGAGTATGTATGTTCCCTAGCGGTCACGTGGACTATGTAGGCTCCCTAGAAGGTATTTGGACTATGTAGGTTAACTAGCGGGCACTTGGACTATGTAGGTTACCCAATGTTCACTTGGGCTATCTAGGTTAACGAACGGACACTTGGACTATGTAGGTTAGCTATCAGGCACTTGGACTATCTAGGTTACCTAGCGCACACGTGGACGATTTAGGTTAACTAGCGTGCACTTGGACTATCTAGGTTAACTAGCAGGCCCTTGGACTATCTAGGTTTACTGGCGGGCACGTGGACTATCTAGGTTAATTAACGGGCACTTGGACTATGTAGTTTCCCTAGCGGGCATTTGGATTAATTAGGTTACCTAGTGGGCACTTGGACTATCAAGGTTACCTAGCGGGCCCTTGGACTATGTAGGTTACCAGCGGGCACTTGGACTATCTAGGTTAACGAACGTGCACTTGGACTATTTAGGTAACCTAGAGGGCACTTGGACTGTCTAGGTTACCTAGCGGGCACTTGGACTATCTAGGTTAACGAACGGGCACTTGGACTATGTAGGTTAACTAGCGGACACTTCGACTATCTAGGTTACCTAACGGGCAATTGGACAATCTAGGTTAACTAACGGGCTCTTGGACTATGTAGGTTGCCTAGCGATCACTTGGACTATGTAGGTTCCCTAGTGGGCACTTGGACTATGTAGGTTCCCTATAGGGTACTTGGACTGTCTAGGTTAACTAGGGGGCAATTGGACTGTCTAGGTTACCTAGTGGGCACTTGGACTATGTACGTTCCCTAGCGGGCACTTGGGTTATCTACGTTACCTAGCGGGCACTTGGACAATGTAAGTTAACGAACGGGCACTTGGACTATGTAGGTTAACTAGCGGACACTTGGACTATCTAGGATAGATTACGGGCAATTGGACTATCAAGGTTACCTAACGGGCACTTGGACTATGTAGGTTACCTAGAGGGCACTTGGACTATCTAGGTTACCTAGCAGGCACTTTGACTATCTAGGTTAACTAACTGGCACGTGGACTATGTAGGTTGCCTAGCGAGCACATGGACTATGTAGGTTCCCTAGCGGGCGCTTGGACTATGTAGATTCCCTAGCGGTACTTGGACTGTCTAAGTTAACTAGCGGGCAATTGGACTGTCTAGGGTACCTAGTGGGCACTTGGACTATGTAGTTTACCTAGCAGGCACTTGGACTATGTAGGTTTACTAGCAGGCATTTAGACTATCTAGGTTACCTAGCGGGCACTTGGACTATGTACGTTCCCTAGCGGGCTCTTGGGCTATCTACGTTACCTAGCGGGCACTTGGGCTATGTAGGTTAACGAATGGGCAATTGGACTATGTAGGTAACCTAGTGGTCACTTGGACTGTCTAGGTTACCTAGCGGGCACTTGGACTATCTAGGTTAACTACCGGGCGCTTGGACTATCTAGGTTAACTAGCGGGCACTTGGACTATCTAGGTTAACTAGCGGGCACTTGGACTATCTAGGTTAACTAGCGGGCCCTTGCACTATGTAGGTTAACTAGCGGGCCCATGGATTATGTAGGTTTACTAGGGGGCACTTGGACTATCTAGGTTAAGTAGCGGGCACTTGGACTATGTAGTTTCCCTAGCGGACATTTGGACTATTTAGGTTACCTAGCGGGCACTTGGACTATGTATGTTATCTAGCGGGCACTTGGACTATCTAGGTTACCAAGCAGGCACTTTGACTATCTAGGTTAACTAACGGGCACTTGGACTATGTAGGGCAACTAGCGGGCACTTGGACTGTCTAGGTTACCTAACGGGCACTTGGATTATCTAGGTTAACGAACGGGCACTTGGACTATGTAGGTTACCTAGCCACCACTTGGACTATCTAGGTTAGCTAACAGGCACTTGGACTATCTAGGTTCCCTAGCGGGCACTTGTACTATCTAGGTTACCTAGCTGGCACTTGGACTATGTAGGTCAACTAGCGGGCCCTTGGACTATCTAGGTTAGCTAACGGGCACTTGGACTATGTATGTTCCAGAGTGGGCACTTGGATTATGTAGGTTGCCTAGCGGACATTTAGACTATGTAGGTTTCCTTGCGGGCATTTGGACTATGTAGGTTACCAGCGGGCACTTGGACAATCTAGGTTAACGAACGTGCACTTGGCCTATGTAGGTAACCTAGCGGGCACTTGTACTGTCTAGGTTACCTAGCGGGCACTTGGACTTTCTAGGTTAACGAATGGACACTTGGACTATGTAGGTTAACTAGCGGACACTTCGACTATCTAGGTTAGGTAACGGGCAATTGGACTATCTAGGTTACCTAGCGGGCACTTGGACTATGTAGGTTCCCTAGCGGGCACTTGGACTATTTAGGTTACCTAGCAGGCACTTTGACTATCTAGGTTAACTAACGGGCACTTGGACTATGTAGGTTGCCTAGCGAGCACTTGGAGTATGTAGGTTCCCTAGCGGGCAATTGGACTATGTAGGTTCCCTTTTGGGTACTTGGACTGTCTAGGTTACCTAGTGGGCACTTGGAGTATGTACGTTCCCTAGCGGGCACTTGGGCTTTCTACGTTACCTAGCGGGCACTTGGACTATGTAGGTTAACGAACGGGCACTTGGACTATGTAGGTTAACGAACAGGCACTTGGATTATGTAGTTTACCTAGCAGGTACTTGGACTATGTAGGTTAACTAGCGGGCACTTGGACTATCTAGGTTACCTACGGGCACTTGGACTATGTCCCTTCCCTAGCGGGTACTTGGGCTATCTACGTTACCTAGCGGGCACTTGGACTATGTAGGTTAACTAACGGGCACTTGGACTATGTAGGGTAACTAGCGGGCACTTGGACTGTCTAGGTTACCTAACGGGCACTTGGATTATCTAGGTTAACGAACGTGCACTTGGACTATGTAGGTAACCTAGCGGGCACTTGGACTGTCTAGGTTACCTAGCGGGCACTTGGACTATCTAGGTTAACGAACGGGCACTTGTACTATGTAGGTTAACTCGCGGACACTTCGACTATCTAGGTTAGCTAACGGGCAATTGGACAATCTAGGTTAACTAACGGGCACATGAACTATGTAGGTTGCTTAGCGAGCACTTGGACTATGTAGGTTCGTTAGTGGGCACTTGGACTATGTAGGTTCCCTATCGGGTACTTGGACTGTCTAGGTTAACTAGGGGGCAATTGGACTGTCTAGGGTACCTAGTGGGCACTTGGACTATGTACGTTCCCTAGCGGGCACTTGGGCTATCTACGTTACCTAGCGGGCACTTGGACTATGTAAGTTAACGAACGGGCACTTGCTCTATGTATGTTAACTAGCGGACACTTGGAATATCTAGGATAGCTAACGGGCAATTGGACTATCAAGGTTACCTAACGGGCACTTGGACAATGTAGGTTACCTAGCGGGCACTTGGACTATCTAGGTTACCTAGCCACCACTTGGACTATCTAGGTTAGCTAACAGGCACTTGGACTATCTAGGTTCCCTAGCGGGCACTTGTACTATCTAGGTTACCTAGCTGGCACTTGGACTATGTAGGTCAACTAGCGGGCCCTTGGACTATCTAGGTTAGCTAACGGGCACTTGGACTATGTATGTTCCAGAGTGGGCACTTGTATTATGTAGGTTGCCTAGCGGACATTTAGACTATGTAGGTTTCCTTGCGGGCATTTGGACTATGTAGGTTACCTAGCGGGCACTTGTACTATGTAGGTTCCCTAGCGGTCACGTGGACTATGTAGGCTCCCTAGAAGGCACTTGGACTATGTAGGTTAACTAGCGGGCACTTGTACTAACCAGGTTACCAGGCGGGCACTTGGACTATGTAGGTTACCCAATGGGCACTTGGACTATCTAGGTTAACGAACGGACACTTGGACTATGTAGGTTAGTTATCAGGCACTTGGACTATCTAGGTTACCTAGCAGGCACTTGGACGATTTACGTTAACTAGCGGGCACTTGGACTATCTAGGTTAACTAGCAGGCCCTTGGACTATGTAGGTTTACTAGCGGGTACTTGGACTATCTAGGTTAACTAGCAGGCACTTGGACTATGTAGGTTAACTAGCGGGCACTTCAACTCTCTAGGTTACCTAGCGGACACTTGGACTATGTACCTTCCCTAGCGGGCACTTGGACTATCTAGGTTACCTAGCAAGCACTTGGATTATGAAGGATCCCTAGCGGGCAATTGGACTATCTAGGTTACCTAGCTGGCTCTTGGACTATGTAGGTTAACTAGCGGACACTTGCACGATCTAGGTTAACTAGCGGGCCCTTGCACTATGTAGGTTAACTAGCGGGCCCATGGATTATGTAGGTTTACTAGGGGGCACTTGGGACATCTAGGTTAACTAGCGGGCACTTGGACTATGTAGTTTCCCTAGCGGGCATTTGGACTATTTAGGTTGCCTAGCGGGCACTTGGACTATGTAGGTTACCTAGTAGGCACTTTGACTATCAAGGTTAACTAACGGGCACTTGGACTATGTAGGGTAACTAGCGGGCACTTGGACAGTCTAGGTTACCTAACGGGCACTTGGATTATCTAGGTTAACGAACGGGCACTTGGACTATGTAGTTTCCCTAGCGGGCATTTGGACTATTTAGGTTGCCTAGCGGGCACTTGGACTATGTAGGTTACCTAGTAGGCACTTTGACTATCTAGGTTAACTAACGGGCACTTGGACTATGTAGGGTAACTAGCGGGCACTTGGACAGTCTAGGTTACCTAACGGGCACTTGGATTATCTAGGTTAACGAACGGGCACTTGGACTATGTAGGTTACCTAGCCACCACTTGGACTATCTAGGTTCCCTAGCGGGCACTTGTACTATCTAGGTTACCTAGCTGGCACTTGGACTATGTAGGTCAATTAGCGGGCCCTTGGACTATCTATGTTAGCTAACGGGCACTTGTACTATGTATGTTCCAGAGCGGGCACTTGGATTATGTGGGTTGCCTAGCGGACATTTAGACTATGTAGGTTTCCTTGCGGGCATTTGGACTATGTAGGTTACGTAGCGGGCACTTGGACTATGTAGGTTCCCTAGCGGTCACGTGGACTATGTAGGCTCCCTAGAAGGCACTTGGACTATGTAGGTTACCCAATGGGCACTTGGACTATCTAGGTTAGCTATCAGGCACTTGGACTATCTAGGTTACCTAGCGCACCCGTGGACGATTTAGGTTAACTAGCGGGCACTTGGACTATCTAGGTTAACTAGCAGGCCCTTGGACTATCTAGGTTTACTAGCGGGCACTTGGACTATCTAGGTTAACTAACGGGCACTTGGACTATGTAGTTTCCCTAGCGGGCATTTTGATTATTTAGGTTACCGAGTGGGCACTTGGACTATGTAGGTTATCTAGCGGGCACTTGGACTACGTAGGTTAACTAGAAGGCACTTGGACTATCAAGGTTACCTAGCGGGCCCTTGAACTGTGTAGGTTACCAGCGGGCACTTGGACTATCTAGGTTAACGAACGTGCACTTGGACTATGTAGGTAACCTAGCGGGCACTTGGACAGTCTAAGTTACCTGGCGAGCACTTGGACTATCTAGGTTAACGAACGGGCACTTGGACTATGTAGGTTAACTAGTGGACACTTCGACTATCTAGGTTAGCTAATGGGCAATTGGACAATCTAGGTTAACTAACGGGCACTTGGACTATGTAGGTTGCCTAGCGATCACTTGGACTATGTAGGTTCCCTAGTTGGCACTTGGACTATGTAGGTTCCTTATCGGGTACTTGGACTGTCTAGGTTAACTAGGGGGCAATTGGACTGTCTAGGTTACCTAGTGGGCACTTGGACTATGTACGTTCCCTAGCGGGCACTTGGGTTATCTACGTTACCTAGCGGGCACTTGGACAATGTAAGTTAACGAATAGGTACTTGGACTATGTAGGTTAACTAGCGGACACTTGGACTATCTAGGATAGCTAACGGGCAAGTGGACTATCAAGGTTACCTAATGGGGACTTGGACTATGTAGGTTACCTAGCGGGCACTTGGACTATCTAGGTTACCTAGCAGGCACTTTGACTATCTAGGTTAACTAACGGGCACTTGGACTATGTAGGTTGCCTAGCGAGCACCTGGACTATGTAGGTTCCCTAGCGGGCGCTTGGACTATGTAGATTCCCTAGCGGTACTTGGACTGTCTAGGTTAAGTAGCGGGCAATTGGACTGTCTAGGTTACCAAGTGGCACTTGGACTATGTAGTTTACATAGCAGGCACTTGGACTATGTAGGTTTACTAGCAGGCACTTAGACTATCTAGGTTACCTAGCGGGCACTTGGACTATGTACGTTCCCTAGCGGGCACTTGGGCTATCTACGTTACCTAGCGGGCACTTGGACTATGTAGGTTAAAGAATGGGCACTTGGACTATGTAGGTAACCTAGAGGTCACTTGGACTGTCTAGGTTACCTAGCGGGCACTTGGACTATGTAGGTTAACTAACGGGCACTTGGACTATCTAGGTTAACTAGCGGGCACTTGGACTATCTAGGTTAACTAGCGGGCACTTTGACTATCTAGGTTAACTAGCGGGCACTTGGACTATCTAGGTTAACTAGCGGGCCCTTGCACTATGTAGGTTAACTAGCGGGCCCATGGATTATGTAGGTTTACTAGGGGGCACTTGGACTATCTAGGTTAACTAGCGGGCACTTGGACTATGTAGTTTCCCTAGCGGACATTTGGACTATTTAGGTTACCTAGCGGGCACTTGGACTATGTAGGTTATCTAGCGGGCACTTGGACTATCTAGGTTACCTAGCAGGCACTTTGACTATCTAGGTTAACTAACGGGCATTTGGACTATGTAGGGCAACTAGCGGGCACTTGGACTGTCTAGGTTACCTAACGGGCACTTGGATTATCTAGGTTAACAAACGGGCACTTGGACTATGTAGGTTACCTAGCCACCACTTGGACTATCTAGGTTAGCTAATAGGCACTTGGACTATCTAGGTTCCCTAGCGGGCACTTTTGCTATCTAGGTTACCTAGCTGGCACTTGGACTATGTAGGTCACCTAGCGGGCCCTTGGACTTTCTAGGTTAGCTAACGGGCACTTGGACTATGTATGTTCCAGAGTGGGCACTTGGATTATGTAGGTTGCCTAGCGGACATTTAGACTATGTAGGTTTCCTTGCGGGCATTTGGACTATGTAGGTTACCAGCGGGCACTTGGACAATCTAGGTTAACGAACGTGCACTTGGACTATGTAGGTAACCTAGCGGGCACTTGGACTGTCTAGGTTACCTAGCGGGCACTTGGAATATCTAGGTTAACGAACGGGCACTTGGACTATGTAGGTTAACTAGCGGACATTTCGACTATCTAGGTTAGCTAACGGGAAATTGGACTATCTAGGTTACCTAGCGGGCACTTGGACTATGTAGGTTCCCTAGCGGGCACTTGGACTATTTCGGTTACCTAGCAGGCACTTTGACTATCTAGGTTAACTAACGGGCACTTGGACAATGTAGGTTGCCTAGCGAGCACTTGGAGTATGTAGGTTCCCTAGCGGGCAATTGGACTATGTAGGTTCCCTATCGGGTACTTGGACTGTCTAGGTTAACTAGCGGACAATTGGACTGTCTAGGTTACCTAGTGGGCACTTGGAGTATGTACGTTCCCTAGCGGGCACTTGGGCTTTCTACGTTACCTAGCGAGCACTTGGACTATGTAGGTTAACGAACGGGTACTTGGACTATGTAGGTTAACGAACGGGCACTTGGATTATGTAATTTACCTAGCAGGTACTTGGACGATGTAGGTTAACTAGCGGGCACTTGGACTATCTAGGTTACCTACGGGCACTTGGACTATGTACCTTCCCTAGCGGGCACTTGGGCTATCTACGTTACCTAGCGGGCACTTGGACTATGTAGGTTAACGAACGGGCACTTGGACTATGTAGGTAACCTAGTGGTCACTTGGACTATGTAGGTAATCTAGCGGACACTTGGACTATCTAGGTTACCTAGCAGGCACTTTGACTATCTAGGTTAACTAACGGGCACTTGGACTATGTAGGATAACTAGCGGGCACTTGGACTGTCTAGGTTATCTAACGGGCACTTGGATTATCTAGGTTAACGAACGTGCACTTGGACTATGTAGGTAACCTAGCGGGCACTTGGACTGTCTAGGTTACCTAGCGGGCACTTGGACTATCTAGGTTAACGAACGGGCACTTGGACTATGTAGGTTAACTAGCGGACACTTCGACTATCTAGGTTAGCTAACGGGCAATTGGACAATCTAGGGTAACTAACGGGCACTTGGACTATGTAGGTTGCCTAGCGAGCACTTGGACTATGTAGGTTCGCTAGTGGATACTTGGACTATGTAGGTTCCCTATCGGGTACTTGGACTGTCTAGGTTAACTAGGGGGCAATTGGACTATCAAGGTTACCTAACGGGCACTTGGACTATGTAGGTTACCTAGCGGGCACTTGGACTATCTAGGTTACCTAGCCACCACTTGGACTATCTAGGTTGCCTAGCGGGCACTTGTACTATCTAGGTTACCTAGCTGGCACTTGGACTATGTAGGTCAACTAGCGGGCCCTTGGACTATCTAGGTTAGCTAACGGGCACTTGGACTATGTATGTTCCAGAGCGGGCACTTGGATTATGTAGGTTGCCTAGCGGACATTTAGACTATGTAGGTTTCCTTGCGGGCATTTGGACTATGTCAGTTACCTAGCGGGCACGTGGACTATGTAGGTTCCCTAACGGGCACTTGGACTATGTAGGTTCCCTAGCGGTCACGTGGACTATGTAAGCTCCCTAGAAGGCACTTGGACTATGTAGGTTAACTAGTAGGCACTTGGACTATGTAGGTTACCCAATGGGCACTTGGACTATCTAGGTTAACGAACGGACACTTGGACTATGTAGGTTAGCTATCAGGCAGTTGGACTATCTAGGTTACCTAGCGGACACGTGGACGATTTAGGTTAACTAGCGGGCACTTGGACTATCTAGGTTAACTAGTAGGCCCTTGGACTATCTAGGTTTACTAGCGGGCACTTGGACTATCTAGGTTAACTAATGGGCACTTGGACTATGTAGTTTCCCTAGCGGGCATTTGGATTATTTAGGTTACCTAGTGGGCACTTGGACTATGTAGGTTATCTAGTGGGCACTTGGACTACGTAGGTTAACTAGAAGGCACTTGGACTATCAAGGTTACCTAACGGGCCCTTGGACTATGTAGGGTACCAGCGGGCACTTGGACTATCTAGGTTAACGAACGTGCACTTGGACTATGTAGGTAACCTAGCGGGCACTTGGACTGTCTAGGTTACCTAGCGGGCACTTGGACTATCTAGGTTAACGAACGGGCACTTGGACTATGTAGGTTAACTAGCGGACACTTCGACTATCTAGGTTAGCTAACGGGCAATTGGACAATCTAGGTTAACTAACGGGCACTTGGACTATGTAGGTTGCCTAGCGAGCACTTGGAGTATGTAGGTTCCCTAGTGGGCACTTGGACTATGTACGTTCCCTAGCGGGCACTTGGGTTTTCTACGTTACCTAGCGGGCACTTGGACAATGTAAGTTAACGAACGGGCACTTGGACTATGTAGGTTAACTAGCGGACACTTGGACTATCTAGGATAGCTAACGGGCAATTGGACTATCAAGGTTACCTAACGGGCACTTGGACTATGTAGGTTACCTAGCGGGCACTTGGACTATCTAGGTTACCTAGCAGGCACTTTGACTATCTAGGTTAACGGACACGTGGACTATGTAGGTTGCCTAGCGAGCACCTGGACTATGTAGGTTCCCTAGCGGGCGCTTGGATTATTTAGATACCCTAGCGGTACTTGGACTGTCTAGGTTAACTAGCGGGCAATTGGACTGTCTAGGTAACCTAGTTTGCACTTGGACTATGTAGTTTACTTAGCAGGCACTTGGACTATGTAGGTTTACTAGCAGGCACTTAGACTATCTAGGTTACCTAGCGGGCACTTGGACTATGTACGTTCCTTAGCGGGCACTTCGGCTATCTACATTCCCTAGCGGGCACTTGGACTAATTAGGTTAACGAATGGGCACTTGGACTATGTAGGTTAACTAGCGGGCACTTGGACTATGAAGGTTACCTAGCGGGCACTTGGACTATGTACGTTCCCTAGCGGGCACTTGGGCTATCTACGTTATCTAGCGGGCACTTGGGCTATCTACGTTACCTAGCGGGCACTTGGACTATGTAGGTTAACGAATGGGCACTTGGACTATGTAGGTAACCTAGTGGTCACTTGGACTGTCTAGGTTACCTAGCGGGCACTTGGACTATGTAGGTTAACTAGCGGGCACTTGGACTATCTAGGTTTACTAGCAGGCACTTAGACTCTCTAGGTTACCTAGCGGGCACATGGAATATGTACGTTCCCTAGCGGGCACTTGGGCTATCTACGTTACCTAGCGGGCACTTGGACTATGTAGGTTAACGAATGGGCACTTGGACTATGTAGGTAACCTAGTGGTCACTTGGACTGTCTAGGTTACCTAGCGGGCACTTGGACTATGTAGGTTAAGTAGCGGGCACTTGGACTATCTAGGTTAACTAGCGGGCACTAGGACTATCTAGGTTAACTAGCGGGCCCTTGCACTATGTAGGTTAACTAGCGGGCCCATGGATTATGTAGGTTTACTAGGGGGCACTTGGACTATCTAGGTTAACTAGCGGGCACTTGGACTATGTAGTTTCCCTAGCGGACATTTGGACTATTTAGGTTACCTAGCGGGCACTTGGACTATGTAGGTTATCTAGCGGGCACTTGGACTATCTAGGTTACCTAGCAGGCACTTTGACTATCTAGGTTAACTAACGGGCATTTGGACTATGTAGGGCTACTAGCGGGCACTTGGACTGTCTAGGTTACCTAACGGGCACTTGGATTATCTAGGTTAACGAACGGGCACTTGGAATATGTAGGTTACCTAGCCACCACTTGGACTATCTAGGTTAGCTAACAGGCACTTGGACTATCTAGGTTCCCTAGCGGGCACTTTTACTATCTAGATTACCTAGCTGGCACTTGGACTATGTAGGTCAACTAGCGGGCCCTTGGACTATCTAGGTTAGCTAACGGGCACTTGGACTATGTATGTTCCAGAGTGGGCACTTGGATTATGTAGGTTGCCTAGCGGACATTTAGATTATGTAGGTTTCCTTGCGGGCATTTGGACTATGTAGGTTACCAGCGGGCACTTGGACAATCTAGTTAACGAACGTGCACTTGGACTATGTAGGTAACCTAGCGGGCACTTGGACTGTCTAGGTTACCTAGCGGGCACTTGGACTTTCTAGGTTAACGAACGGGCACTTGGACTATGTAGGTTAACTAGCGGACACTTCGATTATCTAGGTTAGCTAACGGGCAATTGGACTATCTAGGTTACCTAGCGGGCACTTGGACTGTGTAGGTTAACGAACGGGCACATGGACTATGTAGGTAACCTAGTGGTCACTTGGACTATGTATGTTATCTAGCGGACACTTGGACTATCTAGGTTACCTAGCAGGCACTTTGACTATCTATGTTAACTAACGGGAACTTGGACTATGTAGGGTAACTAGCGGGCACTTGGACTGTCTAGGTTACCTAACGGGTACTTGGATTATCTAGGTTAACGAACGGGCACTTGGACTATGTAGGTTACCTAGCCACCACTTGGACTATCTAGGTTAGCTAACAGGCACTTGGACTATCTAGGTTCCCTAGCGGGCACTTGTACTATCTAGGTTACCTAGCTGGCACTTGGACTATGTAGGTCAACTAGCGGGCCCTTGGACTATCTAGGTTAGCTAACGGGCACTTGGACTATGTATGTTCCAGAGTGGGCACTTGTATTATGTAGGTTGCCTAGCGGACATTTAGACTATGTAGGTTTCCTTGCGGGCATTTGGACTATGTAGGTTACCTAGCGGGCACTTGGACTATGTAGGTTCCCTAGCGGTCACGTGGACTATGTAGGCTCCCTAGAAGACACTTGGACTATGTAGGTTAACTAGCGGGCACTTGGACTAACCAGGTTACAAGGCGGGCACATGGACTATCTAGGTTAACTAGCAGGCCCTTGGACTATCTAGGTTTATTAGCGGGCACTTGGACTATCTAGGTTAACTAGCGGGCACTTGGACTATGTAGGTTAACTAGCGTGCACTTGAACTCTCTAGGTTACCTAGTGGACACTAGGACTATGTACCTTCCCTAGCGGGCACTTGGACTATCTAGGTTACCTAGCAGGCACTTGGATTATGAAGGATCCCTAGCGGGCAATTGGACTATCTAGGTTACCTAGCTGGCACTTGGACTATGTAGGTTAACTAGCGGACACTTGCACGATCTAGGTTAACTAGCGGGCCCTTGCACTATGTAGGTTAATTAGCGGGCCCATGGATTATGTAGGTTTACTAGGGGGCACTTGGGACATCTAGGTTAACTAGCGGGCACCTGGACTATGTAGTTTCCCTAGCGGGCATTTGGACTATTTAGGTTGCCTAGCGGGCACTTGGACTATGTAGGTTACCTAGCAGGCACTTTGACTATCTAGATTAACTAACGGGCACTTGGACTATGTAGGTTAACTAGCGGGCACTTGGACTATCTAGGTTTACTAGCAGGCACTTAGACTATCTAGGTTACCTAGCGGGCACTTGGACTATGTACGTTCCTTAGCGGGCACTTGGGCTATCTACGTTACCTAGCGGGCACTTGGACTATGTAGGTTAACGAATGGGCACTTGGACTATGTAGGTAACCTAGTGGTCACTTGGACTGTCTAGGTTACCTAGCGGGCACTTGGACTATGTAGGTTAACTAGCGGGCCCTTGGACTATCTAGGGTAACTAGCGGGCACTTGGACTATCTAGGTTAACTAGTGGTCACTTGGACTATCTAGGTTAACTAGCGGGCCCTTGCACTATGTAGGTTAACTAGCGGGCCCATGGATTATGTAGGTTTACTAGGGGGCACTTGGACTATCTAGGTTAACTAGCGGTCACTTGGACTATGTAGTTTCCCTAGCGGACATTTGGACTATTTATGTTACCTAGCGGGCACTTGGACTATGTAGGTTATCTAGGGGGCACTTGGACTATCTAGGTTACCTAGCAGGCACTTTGACTATCTAGGTTAACTAACGGGCATTTGGACTATGTAGGGCAACTAGCGGGCACTTGGACTGTCTAGGTTACCTAACGGGCACTTTGATTATCTAGGTTAACGAACGGGTACTTGGACTATGTAGGTTACCTAGTCACCACTTGGACTATCTAGGTTAGCTAACAGGCACTTGGACTATCTAGGTTCCCTAGCGGGCACTTGTACTATCTAGGTTACCTAGCTGGCACTTGGACTATGTAGGTCAACTAGCGGGCCCTTGGACTATCTAGGTTAGCTAACGGGCACTTGGACTATGTATGTTTCTGAGTGGGCACTTGGATTATGTAGGTTGCCTAGCGGACATTTAGACTATGTAGGTTTCCTTGAGGGCATTTGGAATATGTAGGTTACCAGCGGGCACTTGGACAATCTAGGTTAACGAACGTGCACTTGGACTATGTAGGTAACCTAGCGGGCACTTGGACTGTCTAGGTTACCTAGCGGGCACTTGGACTTTCTAGGTTAACGAACGGGCACTTGGACTATGTATTTTAACTAGCGGACACTTCGACTATCTAGGTTATCTAACGGGCAATTGGACTATCTAGGTTACCTAGCGGGCACTTGGACTATGTAGGTTCCCTAGCGGGCACTTTGACTATTTAGGTTACCTAGCAGGCACTTTGACTATCTAGGTTAATTAACGGGCACTTGGACTATGTAGGTTGCCTAGCGAGCACTTGGAGTATGTAGGTTCCCTAGCGGGCAATTGGACTATGTAGGTTCCCTATCGGGTACTTGGACTGTCTAGGTTAACTAGCGGGCAATTGGACTGTCTAGGTTACCTAGTGGACACTTGGAGTATGTACGTTACCTAGCGGGCACTTGGGCTTTCTACGTTACCTAGCGGGCACTTGGACTATGTAGGTTAAGGAACGGGCACTTGGACTATGTAGGTTAACGAACGGGCACTTGGATTATGTAGTTTACCTAGCAGGTACTTGGACTATGTAGGTCAACTAGCGGGCACTTGGACTATCTAGGTTACCTACGGGCACTTGGAATATGTACCTTCCCTAGCGGGCACTTGGGCTATCTACGTTACCTAGTGGGCACTTGGACTATGTAGGTTAACGAACGGGCACTTGGACTCTGTAGGTTAATGAACGGGCAATTGGACTATGTAGGTAACCTAGTGGTCACTTGGACTATGTAGGTTATCTAGCGGACACTTGGACTATCTAGGTTACCTAGCAGGCACTTTGACTATCTAGGTTAACTAACGGGCACTTGGACTATGTAGGTTAACTAGCGGGCACTTGGACTGTCTAGGTTACTTAACGGGCACTTGGATTAAATAGGTTAACGAACGTGCACTTGGACTATGTAGGTAACCTAGCGGTCACTTGGACTGTCTAGGTTACCTGGCGGGCACTTGGACTATCTAGGTTAACGAACGGGCACTTGGACTATGTATGTTAACTAGCGGACACTTCGAATATCTAGGTTAGCTAACGGGCAATTGGACAATCTAGGTTAACTAACGGGCACTTGGACTATATAGGTTGCCTAGCGAGCACTTGAACTATGTAGGTTCCCTAGTGGGCACTTGGACTATGTAGGTTCCCTATCGGGTACTTGGATTGTCTAGGTTAACTAGGGGGCAATTGGACTGTCCAGGTTGCCTAGTGGGCACTTGGACTATGTACGTTCCCTAGCGGGCACTTGGGCTATCTACGTTACCTAGCGGGCACTTGGACAATGTAAGTTAACGAACGGGCACTTGGACTATGTAGGTTAACTAGCGGACACTTGGACTATCTAGGATAGCTAACGGGCAATTGGACTATCAAGTTTACCTAACGGGCACTTGGACTATGAAGGTTACCTAGCGGGCACTTGGACTATCTAGGTTACGTAGCAGGCACTTTGACTATCTAGGTTAACTAACGGGCACTTGGACTATGTAGGTTGCCTAGCGAGCACCTGGACTATGTAGGTCCCCTAGTGGGCGCTTGGACTATGTAGATTCCCTAGCGGTACTTGGACTGTCTAGGTTAACTAGCGGGCAATTGGACTGTCTAGGTTACCTAGTGGGCACTTGGACTATGTAGTTTACCCAGCAGGCACTTGGACTATGTAGGTTTACTAGCAGGAACTTGGACTATCTAGGTTACCTAGCGGGCACTTGGACTATGTACGTTCCCTAGCGGGCACTTGGGCTATCTACGTTACCTAGCGGGCACTTGGACTATGTAGGTTAACGAATGGGCACTTGGACTATGTAGGTAACCTAGTGGTTACTTGGACTGTCTAGGTTACCTAGCGAGCACTTGGACTATGTAGATTAACTAGCGGGCACTTGGACTATCTAGGTTAACTAGCGGGCACTTGGACTATCTAGGTTAACTAGCGGGCACTTGGACTATCTAGGTTAACTAGCGGGCCCTTGCACTATGTAGGTTAACTAGCGGGCCCATTGATTATGTAGGTTTACTAGGGGGCACATGGACTATCTAGGTTAACTAGCGGGCACTTGGACTATGTAGTTTCCCTAGCGGACATTTGGATTATTTAGGTTACCTAGCGGGCACTTGGACTATGTAGGTTATCTAGCGGGCACTTGGACTATCTAGGTTACCTAGCAGGCACTTTGACTATCTAGGTTAACTAACGGTCACTTGGACTATGTAGGGCAACTAGCGGGCACTTGGACTGTCTAGGTTACCTAACGGGCACTTGTACTATCTAGGTTACCTAGCTGGCACTTGGACTATGTAGGTCAACTAGCGGGCCCTTGGATTATCTAGGTTAGCTAACGGGCACTTGGACTACGTATGTTCCAGAGTGGGCACTTGGATTATGTAGGTTGCCTAGCGGACATTTAGACTATGTAGGTTTCCTTGCGGGCATTTGTACTATGTAGGTTACCAGCGGGCACTTGGGCAATCTATGTTAACGAACGTGCACTTGAAATATGTAGGTAACCTAGCGGGCACTTGGACTGTCTAGGTTACCTAGCGGGCACTTGGACTTTCTAGGTTAACGAATGGGCACTTGGACTATGTAGGTTAACTAGCGGACACTTCGACTATCTAGGTTAGCTAACGGGCAATTGGACTATCTAGGTTACCTAGCGGGCACTTGGACTCTGTAGGTTCCCTAGCGGGCACTTGGACTATTTAGGTTACCTAGCAGGCATTTTGACTATCTAGGTTAACTAAAGGGCACTTGGACTATGTAGGTTGCCTAGCGAGCACTTGGAGTATGTAGGTTCCCTAGCGGGCAATTGGACTATGTAGGTTCCCTATCGGGTACTTGGACTGTCTAGGTTAACTAGCGGGCAATTGGACTGTCTAGGTTACCTAGTGGGCACTTGGAGTATGTACGTTCCCTAGTGGGCACTTGGGCTTTCTATGTTACCTAGCGGGCACTTGGACTATGTAGGTTAACGAACGGGCACTTGGAGTATGTAGGTTAACGAACGGGCACTTGGATTATGTAGTTTACCTAGCAGGTACTTGGACTATGTAGGTTAACTAGCGGGCACTTGGACTATCTAGGTTACCTATGGGCACTTGGACTATGTACCTTCCCTAGCGGGCACTTGGGCTATCTACGTTACCTAGCGGGCACTTGGACTATGTAGGTTAACGAACGGGCACTTGGACTATGTAGGTAACCTAGTGGTCACTTGGACTATGTAGTTTATCTAGCGGACACTTGGACTATCTAGGTTACCAAGCAATCATTTGACTATCTAGGTTAACTAACGGGCACTTGGACTATGTAGGGTAACTAGCGGACACTTGGACTGTCTAGGTTACCTAACGGGCACTTGGATTATCTAGGTTAACGAACGGGCACTTGGACTATGTAGGTTACCTAGCCACCACTTGGACTATCTAGGTTAGCTATCAGGCACTTGGACTATCTAGGTTCCCTAGCGGGCACTTGTACTATCTAGGTTACCTAGCTGGCACTTGGACTATGTAGGTCAACTAGTGGGCCCTTGGACTATCTAGGTTAGCTAACGGGCACTTGGACTATGTATGTTCCAGAGTGGGCACTTGTATTATATAGGTTGCCTAGAGGACATTTAGACTATGTAGGTTTCCTTGCGGGCATTTGGACTATGTAGGTTACCTAGCGGGCACTTGGACTATGTAGGTTCCCTAGCGGTCACGTGGACTATGTAGGCTCCCTAGAAGGCACTTGGACTATGTAGGTTAACTAGCGGGCACTTGGACTATCTAGGTTACCTAGCAGGCACTTTGACTATCTAGGTTAACTAACGGGCACTTGGACTATGTAGGTTGCCTAGCGAGCACCTGGACTATGTAGGTCCCCTAGTGGGCGCTTGGACTATGTAGATTCCCTAGCGGTACTTGGACTGTCTAGGTTAACTAGCTGGCAATTGGACTGTCTAGGTTACCTAGTGGGCACTTGGACTATGTAGTTTACCCAGCAGGCACTTGGACTATGTAGGTTTACTAGCGGGCACTTGGGCTATCTACGTTACCTAGCGGGCACTTGGACTATGTAGGTTAACGAATGGGCACTTGGACTATGTAGGTAACCTAGTGGTTACTTGGACTGTCTAGGTTACCTAGCGAGCACTTGGACTATGTAGGTTAACTAGCGGGCACTTGGACTATCTAGGTTAACTAGCGGGCACTTGGACTATCTAGGTTAACTAGCGGGCACTTGGACTATCTAGGTTAACTAGCGGGCCCTTGCACTATGTAGTTTCCCTAGCGGACATTTGGAATATTTAGGTTACCTAGCGGGCTCTTGGACTATGTAGGTTATCTAGCGGGCACTTGGACTATCTAGGTTACCTAGCAGGCACTTTGACTATCTAGGTTAACTAACGGTCACTTGGACTATGTAGGGCAACTAGCGGACACTTGGACTATGTAGGTTACCTAGCAATCATTTGACTATCTAGGTTAACTAACGGGCACTTGGACTATGTAGGGTAACTAGCGGGCACTTGGACTGTCTAGGTTACCTAACGGGCACTTGGATTATCTAGGTTAACGAACGGGCACTTGGACTATGTAGGTTACCTAGCCACCACTTGGACTATCTAGGTTAGCTAACAGGCACTTGGACTATCTAGGTTCCCTAGCGGGCACTTGTACTATCTAGGTTACCTAGCTGGCACTTGGACTATGTAGGTCAACTAGTGGGCCCTTGGACTATCTAGGTTAGCTAACGGGCACTTGGACTATGTATGTTCCAGAGTGGGCACTTGTATTATGTAGGTTGCCTAGAGGACATTTAGACTATGTAGGTTTCCTTGCGGGCATTTGGACTATGTAGGTTACCTAGCGGGCACTTGGACTATGTAGGTTCCCTAGCGGTCACGTGGACTATGTAGGCTCCCTAGAAGGCACTTGGACTATGTAGGTTAACTAGCGGGCACTTGGACTATCTAGGTTACCTAGCAGGCACTTTGACTATCTAGGTTAACTAACGGGCACTTGGACTATGTAGGTTGCCTAGCGAGCACCTGGACTATGTAGGTCCCCTAGTGGGCGCTTGGACTATGTAGATTCCCTAGCGGTACTTGGACTGTCTAGGTTAACTAGCTGGCAATTGGACTGTCTAGGTTACCTAGTGGGCACTTGGACTATGTAGTTTACCCAGCAGGCACTTGGACTATGTAGGTTTACTAGCAGGAACTTAGACTATCTAAGTTACCTAGCGGGCACTTGGACTATGAACGTTCCCTAGCGGGCACTTGGGCTATCTACGTTACCTAGCGGGCACTTGGACTATGTAGGTTAACGAATGGGCACTTGGACTATGTAGGTAACCTAGTGGTTACTTGGACTGTCTAGGTTACCTAGCGAGCACTTGGACTATGTAGGTTAACTAGCGGGCACTTGGACTATCTAGGTTAACTAGCGGGCACTTGGACTATCTAGGTTAACTAGCGGGCACTTGGACTATCTAGGTTAACTAGCGGGCCCTTGCACTATGTAGTTTCCCTAGCAGACATTTGGAATATTTAGGTTACCTAGCGGGCTCTTGGACTATGTAGGTTATCTAGCGGGCACTTGGACTATCTAGGTTACCTAGCAGGCACTTTGACTATCTAGGTTAACTAACGGTCACTTGGACTATGTAGGGCAACTAGCGGACACTTGGACTATGTAGGTTACCTAGCAATCATTTGACTATCTAGGTTAACTAACGGGCACTTGGACTATGTAGGGTAACTAGCGGGCACTTGGACTGTCTAGGTTACCTAACGGGCACTTGGATTATCTAGGTTAACGAACGGGCACTTGGACTATGTAGGTTACCTAGCCACCACTTGGACTATCTAGGTTAGCTAACAGGCACTTGGACTATCTAGGTTCCCTAGCGGGCACTTGTACTATCTAGGTTACCTAGCTGGCACTTGGACTATGTAGGTCAACTAGTGGGCCCTTGGACTATCTAGGTTAGCTAACGGGCACTTGGACTATGTATGTTCCAGAGTGGGCACTTGTATTATGTAGGTTGCCTAGAGGACATTTAGACTATGTAGGTTTCCTTGCGGGCATTTGGACTATGTAGGTTACCTAGCGGGCACTTGGACTATGTAGGTTCCCTAGCGGTCACGTGGACTATGTAGGCTCCCTAGAAGGCACTTGGACTATGTAGGTTAACTAGCGGGCACTTGGACTATCTAGGTTACCTAGCAGGCACTTTGACTATCTAGGTTAACTAACGGGCACTTGGACTATGTAGGTTGCCTAGCGAGCACCTGGACTATGTAGGTCCCCTAGTGGGCGCTTGGACTATGTAGATTCCCTAGCGGTACTTGGACTGTCTAGGTTAACTAGCTGGCAATTGGACTGTCTAGGTTACCTAGTGGGCACTTGGACTATGTAGTTTACCCAGCAGGCACTTGGACTATGTAGGTTTACTAGCAGGAACTTAGACTATCTAAGTTACCTAGCGGGCACTTGGACTATGTACGTTCCCTAGCGGGCACTTGGGCTATCTACGTTACCTAGCGGGCACTTGGACTATGTAGGTTAACGAATGGGCACTTGGACTATGTAGGTAACCTAGTGGTTACTTGGACTGTCTAGGTTACCTAGCGAGCACTTGGACTATGTAGGTTAACTAGCGGGCACTTGGACTATCTAGGTTAACTAGCGGGCACTTGGACTATCTAGGTTAACTAGCGGGCACTTGGACTATCTAGGTTAACTAGCGGGCCCTTGCACTATGTAGTTTCCCTAGCGGACATTTGGAATATTTAGGTTACCTAGCGGGCTCTTGGACTATGTAGGTTATCTAGCGGGCACTTGGACTATCTAGGTTACCTAGCAGGCACTTTGACTATCTAGGTTAACTAACGGTCACTTGGACTATGTAGGGCAACTAGCGGGCACTTGGACTGTCTAGGTTACCTAACGGGCACTTGGATTATCTAGGTTAACGAACGGGCACTTGGACTATGTAGGTTACCTAGCCACCACTTGGACTATCTAGGTTAGCTAACAGGCACTTGGACTATCTAGGTTCCCTAGCGGGCACTTGTACTATCTAGGTTACCTAGCTGGCACTTGGACTATGTAGGTCAACTAGCGGGCTCTTGGATTATCTAGGTTAGCTAACGGGCACTTGGACTACGTATGTTCCAGAGTGGGCACTTGGATTATGTAGGTTGACTAGCGGACATTTAGACTATGTAGGTTTCCTTGCGGGCATATGGACTATGTAGGTTACCAGCGGGCACTTGGACAATCTAGGTTAACGAACGTGCACTTGGACTATGTAGGTAACCTAGCGGGCACTTGGACTGTCTAGGTTACCTAGCGGGCACTTGGACTTTCTAGGTTAACGAATGGGCACTTGGACTATGTAGGTTAACTAGCGGACACTTCGACTATCTAGGTTAGCTAACGGGCAATTGGACTATCTAGGTTACCTAGCGGGCACTTGGACTCTGTAGGTTCCCTAGTGGGCACTTGGACTATTTAGGTTACCTAGCAGGCACTTTGACTATCTAGGTTAACTAACGGGCACTTGGACTATGTAGGTTGCCTATCGAGCACTTGGAGTATGTAGGTTCCCTAGCGGGCAATTGGACTATGTAGGTTCCCTATCGGGTACTTGGACTGTCTAGGTTAACTAGCGGGCAATTGGACTGTCTAGGTTACCTAGTGGGCACTTGGAGTATGTACGTTCCCTAGCGGGCACTTGGGCTTTCTATGTTACCTAGCGGGCACTTGGACTATGTAGGTTAACGAACGGGCACTTGGAGTATGTAGGTTAACGAACGGGCACTTGGATTATGTAGTTTACCTAGCAGGTACTTGGACTATGTAGGTTAACTAGCGGGCACTTGGACTATCTAGGTTACCTATGGGCGCTTGGACTATGTACCTTCCCTAGCGGGCACTTGGGCTATCTACGGTACCTAGCGGGCACTTGGACTATGTAGGTTAACGAACGGGCACTTGGACTATGTAGGTAACCTAGTGGTCACTTGGACTATGTAGTTTATCTAGCGGACACTTGGACTATCTAGGTTACCTAGCAGGCACTTTGACTATCTAGGTTAACTAACGGGCACTTGGACTATGTAGGGTAACTAGCGGGCACTTGGACTGTCTAGGTTACCTAACGGGCACTTGGATTATCTAGGTTAACGAACGGGCACTTGGACTATGTAGGTTACCTAGCCACCACTTGGACTATCTAGGTTAGCTAACAGGCACTTGGACTATCTAGGTTCCCTAGCGGGCACTTGTACTATCTAGGTTACCTAGCTGGCACTTGGACTATGTAGGTCAACTAGCGGGCCCTTGGACTATCTAGGTTAGCTAACGGGCACTTGGACTATGTATGTTCCAGAGTGGGCACTTGTATTATGTAGGTTGCCTAGCGGACATTTAGACTATGTAGGTTTCCTTGCGGGCATTTGGACTATGTAGGTTACCTAGCGGGCACTTGGACTATGTAGGTTCCCTAGCGGTCACGTGGACTATGTAGGCTCCCTAGAAGGCACTTGGACTATGTAGGTTAACTAGCGGGCACTTGGACTAACCAGGTTACCAGGCGGGCACTTGGACTATGTAGGTTACCCAATTGCCACTTGGACTATCTAGGTAACGAACGGACACTTGGACTATGTAGGTTAGGTATCAGGCACTTGGACTATCTAGGTTACCTAGCAGGCACTTGGACTATGTAGGTTACCTAGCGGACACTGTGACGATTTAGGTTAACTAGCGGGCACTTGGACTATCTAGGTTAACTAGCAGGCCCTTGGACTATCTAGGTTTACTAGCGGGCACTTGAACTCTCTAGGTTACCTAGCGGACACTTGGACTATGTACCTTCCCTAGCGGGCACTTGGACTATCTAGGTTACCTAGCAGGCACTTTGATTATGTAGGATCCCTAGCGGGCAATTGGACTATCTAGGTTACCTAGCTGGCAGTTGGACTATGTAGGTTAACTAGCGGACACTTGCACGATCTAGGTTAACTAGCGGTCCCTTGCACTATGTAGGTTAACTAGCGAGCCCATGGATTATGTAGGTTTACTAGGGGGCACTTGGGACATCTAGGTTAACTAGCGGGCACTTGGACTATGTAGTTTCCCTAGCGGGCATTTGGACTATTTAGGTTGCCTAGCGGGCACTTGGACTATGTAGGTTACCTAGCAGGCACTTTGACTATCTAGGTTAACTAACGGGCACTTGGACTATGTAGGGTAACTAGCGGGCACTTGGACTGTCTAGGTTACCTAACGGGTACTTGGATTATCTAGGTTAACGAACGGGCACTTGGACTATGTAGGTTACCTAGCCACCAATTGGACTATCTAGGTTCCCTAGCGGGCACTTGGACTATGTAGGTCAACTAGCGGGCCCTTGGACTATCTAGGTTAGCTAACGGGCACTTGGACTATGTATGTTCCAGGGCGGGACTTGGATTATGTAGGTTGCCTAGCGGACATTTAGACTATGTAGGTTTCCTTGCGGGCATTTGGACTATGTAGGTTACCTAGCGGGCACTTGGACTATGTAGGTTCCCTAACGGGCACTTGGACTATGTAGGTTCCCTAGGGGTCACGTGGACTATGTAGGCTCCCTAGAAGGCACTTTGACTATGTAGGTTAACTAGCGGGCACTTGGACTATGTAGGTTACCCAATGGGCACTTGGACTATCTAGGTTAACGAACGGAAACTTGGGCTATGTAGGCTAGCTATCAGGTACTTGGACTATCTACGTTACCTAGCGGACACTTGAACGATTTAGGATAACTAGCGGGCACTTGGACTATCTAGGTTAACTAGCAGGCCTTGGACTATCTAGGTTTACTAGCGGGCACTTGCACTATCTAGGTTAACTGACGGGCACTTGGACTATGTAGTTTCCCTAGCGGGCATTTGGATTATTTAGGTTACCTAGTGGGCACTTGGACTATGTAGGTTATCTAGCGGGCACTTGGACTACGTAGGTTAACTAGAAGGCACTTGGACTATCAAGGTTACCTAGCGGGCCTTTGGACTATGTAGGTTACCAGCGGGCACTTGAACTATCTAGGTTAACGAACGTGCACTTGGACTATGTAGGTAACCTAGCGGGCACTTGGACTGTCTAGGTTACCTACCGGGCACTTGGACTATCTAGGTTAAAGAACGGGCACTTGGACTATGTAGGTTAACTAGCGGACACGTCGACTATCTAGGTTAGCTAACGGGCAATTGGACAATCTAGGTTAACTAACGGGCACTTGGACTATGTAGGTTGCCTAGCGAGCACTTGGACTATGTAGGTTCCCTAGTGGGCACTTGGACTATGTAGGTTCCCTATCGGGTACTTGGACTGTCCAGGTTAACTAGGGGGTAATTGGACTGTCTAGGTTACCTAGTGGGCACTTGGACTATGTACGTTCCCTAGCGGGCACTTGGGTTATCTACGTTACCTAGCGGGCACTTGGACAATGTAAGTTAACGAACGGGCACTTGGACTATGTAGGTTAACTAGCGGACACTTGGACTATCTAGGATAGCTAACGGGCAATTGGACTATCAAGGTTACCTAACGGGCACTTGGACTATGTAGGTTACCTAGCGGGCACTTGGACTATCTAGGTTAACTAACGGGCACGTGGACTATGTAGGTTGCCTAGCGAGCACCTGGACTATGTAGGTTCCCTAGCAGGCGCTTGGACTATGTAGATTCCCTAGCGGTACTTGGACTGTCTAGGTTAACTAGCGGGCAATTGGACTGTCTAGGTTACCTAGTGGGCACTTGGACTATGTAGTTTACCTAGCAGGCACTTGGACTATGTAGGTTTACTAGCAGGCACTTAGACTATCTAGGTTACCTAGCGGGCACTTGGACTATGTACGTTCCCTAGCGGGCACTTGGGCTATCTACGTTACCCAGCGGGCACTTGGGCTATGTAGGTTAACGAATGGGCACTTGGACTATGTAGGTAACCTAGTGGTCACTTGGACTGTCTAGGTTACCTACCGGGCACTTGGACTATGTAGGTTAACTAGCGGGCACTTGGACTATCTAGGTTAACTAGCGGGCACTTGGACTATCTAGGTTAACTAGCGGGCACTTGGACTATCTAGGTTAACTAGCGGGCCCTTGCACTATGTAGGTTAACTAGCGGGCCCATGGATTATTTAGGTTTACTTGGGGGAACTTGCACTATCTAGGTTAACTTGCGGGCACTTGGACTATGTAGTTTCCTAGCGGACATTTGGACTATTTAGGTTACCTAGCGGGCACTTGGACTATGTAGGTTATCTAGCGGGCACTTGGACTATCTAGGTTACCTAGCAGGCACTTTGACTATCTAGGTTAACTAACGGGCATTTGGACTATGTAGGGCAACTAGCGGGCACTTGGACTGTCTAGGTTACCTAACGGGCACTTGGATTATCTAGGTTAACGAACGGGCACTTGGACTATGTAGGTTACCTAGCCACCACTTGGACTATCTAGGTTAGCTAACAGGCACTTGGACTATCTAGGTTCCCTAGCGGGCACTTGTACTATCTAGGTTACCTAGCTGGCACTTGGACTATGTAGGTCAACTAGCGGGCCCTTGGACTTTCTAGGTTAGCTAACGGGCACTTGGACTATGTATGTCCCAGAGTGGGCACTTGGATTATGTAGGTTGCCTAGCGGACATTTAGACTATGTAGGTTTCCTTGCGGGCATTTGGACTATGTATGTTACCAACGGGCACTTGGACAATCTAGGTTAACGAACGTGCACTTGGACTATGTAGGTAACCTAGCGGGCACTTGGACTGTCTAGGTTACCTAGCGGGCACTTGGATTATCTAGGTTAACGAACGGGCACTTGGACTATGTAGGTTACCTAGCCACCACTTGGACTATCTAGGTTAGCTAACAGGCACTTGGACTATCTAGGTTCCCTAGCGGGCACTTGTACTATCTAGGTTACCTAGCTGGCACTTGGACTATGTAGGTCAACTAGCGGGCCCTTGGACTTTCTAGGTTAGCTAACGGGCACTTGGACTATGTATGTCCCAGAGTGGGCACTTGGATTATGTAGGTTGCCTAGCGGACATTTAGACTATGTAGGTTTCCTTGCGGGCATTTGGACTATGTATGTTACCAACGGGCACTTGGACAATCTAGGTTAACGAACGTGCACTTGGACTATGTAGGTAACCTAGCGGGCACTTGGACTGTCTAGGTTACCTAGCGGGCACTTGGACTTTCTAGGTTAACGAACGGGCACTTGGACTATGTAGGTTAACTAGCGGACACTTCGACTATCTAGGTTAGCTAACGGGCAATTGGACTATCTAGGTTACCTAGCGGGCACTTGGACTATGTAGGTTCCCTAGCGGGCACTTGGACTATTTAGGTTACCTAGCAGGCACTTTGACTATCTAGGTTAACTAACGGGCACTTGGACTATGTAGGTTGCCTAGCGAGCACTTGGAGTATGTAGGTTCCCTAGCGGGCAATTGGACTATGTAGGTTCCCTATCGGGTACTTGGACTGTCTAGGTTAACTAGCGGGCAATTGGACTGTCTAGGTTACCTAGTGGGCACTTGGAGTATGTACGTTCCCTAGCGGGCACTTGGGCTTTCTACGTTACCTAGCGGGCACTTGGACTATGTAGGTTAACGAACGGGTACTTGGACTATGTAGGTTAACGAACGGGCACTTGGATTATGTAGTTTACCTAGCAGGTACTTGGACTATGTAGGTTAACTAGCGGGCACTTGGACTATCTAGGTTACCTACGGGCACTTGGACTATGTACCTTCCCTAGCGGGCACTTGGGCTATCTACGTTACCTAGCTGGCACTTGGACTATGTAGGTTAACGAACGGGCACTTGGACTATGTAGGTAACCTAGTGGTCACTTGGACTACGTAGGTTATCTAGCGGACACTTCGACTATCTAGGTTACCTAGCAGGCACTTTGACTATCTAGGTTAACTAACGGGCACTTGGACTATGTAGGGTAACTAGCGGGCACTTGGACTGTCTAGGTTACCTAACGGGCACTTGTATTATCTAGATTAACGAACGTGCACTTGGACTATGTAGGTAACCTAGCGGGCACTTGGACTGTCTAGGTTACCTAGCGGGCACTTGGACTATCTAGTTTAACGAACGGGCACTTGGAATATGTAGGTTAACTAGCGGACACTTCGACAATCTAGGTTAGCTAACGGGCAATTGGACAATCAAGGTTAACTAACGGGCACTTGGACTATGTAGGTTGCCTAGCGAGCACTTGGACTATGTAGGTTCCCTAGTGGGCACTTGGACTATGTAGGTTCCCTATCGGGTACTTGGACTGTCTAGGTTAACTAGGGGGCAATTGGACTGTCTAGGTTACCTAGTGGGCACTTGGACTATGTACATTCCCTAGCGGGCACTTGGGCTATCTACGTTACCTAGCGGGCACTTGGACAATGTAAGTTAACGAACGGGCACTTGGACTATGTAGGTTAACTAGCGGACACTTGGACTATCTAGGATAGCTAACGGGCAATTGGACTATCAAGGTTACCTAACGGGCACTTGGACTATGTAGGTTACCTAGCGGGCATCTGGACTATCTAGGTTACCTAGCCACCACTTGGACTATCTAGGTTAGCTAACAGGCACCTGGACTATCTAGGTTCCCTAGCGGGCACTTGTACTATCTAAGTTACCTAGCTGGCACTTGGACTATGTAGGTCAACTAGAGGGCACTTGGACTACCAAGTTAGCTAACGTGCACTTGGACTATGTATGTACCAGAGCGGGCACTTGTATTATGTAGGTTGCCTAGCGGACATTTAGACTATGTAGGTTTCCTTGCGGGCATTTGGACTATGTAGGTTACCTAGCGGGCACTTGGACTATGTAGGTTCCCTAGCGGTCACGTGGACTATGTAGGCTCCCTAGAAGGCACTTGGACTATGTAGGTTAACTAGCGGGCACTTGGACTAACAAGGTTACCAGGCGGGCACTTGGACTATGTAGGTTACCCAATTGCCACTTGGACTATCTAGGTAACGAACGGACACTTGGACTATGTAGGTTAGGTATCAGGCACTTGGACTATCTAGGTTACCTAGCATGCACTTGGACTATGTAGGTTACCTAGCGGACAATTGGACGATTTAGGTTAACTAGCGGGCCCTTGGACTATCTAGGTTTACTAGCGGGCACTTGGACTATCTAGGTTAACTAGCGGGCACTTGGACTATGTAGGTTAACTAGCGGGCACTTGAACTCTCTAGGTTACCTAGTGGACACTTGGACTATGTACCTTCCCTAGCGGGCACTTGGACTATCTAGGTTACCTAGCAGGCACTTGGATTATGAAGGATCCCTAGCGGGCAATTGGACTATCTAGGTTACCTAGCTGGCACTTGCACTATGTAGGTTAACTAGCGGACACTTGCACAATCTAGGTAAACTAGCGGGCCCTTGCACTGTGTAGGTTAACTAGCGGGCCCATGGATTATGTAGGTTTACTAGGGGGCACTTGGAACATCTAGGTTAACTAGCGGGCACTTGGACTATGTAGTTTCCCTAGCGGGCATTTGGACTATTTAGGTTGCCTAGCGGGCACTTGGACTATGTAGGTTACCTAGCAGGCACTTTGACTATCTAGGTTAACTAAGGGCACTTGGACTATGTAGGGTAACTAGCGGGCACTTGGACTGTCTAGGTTACCTAACGGGCACTTCGATTATCTAGGTTAACGAACGGGCACTTGGACTATGTAGGTTACCTAGCCACCACTTGGACTATCTAGGTTCCCTAGCGGGCACTTGTACTATCTAGGTTACCTAGCTGGCACTTGGACTATGTAGGTCAACTAGCGGGCCCTTGGACTATCTAGGTTAGCTAACGGGCACTTGGACTATGTATGTTCCAGAGGGGGCACTTGGATTATGTAGGTTGCCTAGCGGACATTTAGACTATGTAGGTTTCCTTGCGGGCATTTGGACTATGTAGGTTACCTAGCAGGCACTTGGACTATGTAGGTTCCCTAACGGGCACTTGGACTATGTAGGTTCCCTAGCGGTCACGTGGACTATGTAGGCTCCCTAGAAGGCATTTGGACTATGTAGGTTAACTAGCGGGCACTTGGACTATGTAGGTTAACGAAAGGACAATTGGACTATGTAGGTTAGCTATCAGGCACTTGGACTATCTAGGTTACCTAGCGGACACGTGGACGATTTAGGTTAACTAGCGGGCACTTGGACTATCTAGGTTAACTAGCAGGCCCTTGGACTATCTAGGTTACCAGCGGGCACTTGGACTATCTAGGTTAACGAACGGACAATTGGACTATGTAGGTTAGCTATCAGGCACTTGGACTATCTAGGTTACCTAGCGGACACGTGGACGATTTAGGTTAACTAGCGGGCACTTGGACTATCTAGGTTAACTAGCAGGCCCTTGGACTATCTAGGTTTACTAGCGGGCACTTGGACTATGTAGGTTATCTAGCGGGCACTTGGACTACGTAGGTTAACTAGAAGGCACTTGGACTATCAAGGTTACCTAACGGGCCCTTGGACTATGTAGGTTACCAGTGGGCACTTGGACTATCTAGGTTAACGAACGGGCACTTGGACTATATAGGTAACCTAGCGGACACTTCGACTATCTAGGTTAGCTAACGGGCAATTGGACAATCTAGGTTAACTAACGGGCACTTGGACTATGTAGGTTGCCTAGCGAGCACTTGTACTATGTAGGTTCCTTAGTCGGCACTTGGACAATGTAGGTTCCCTATCGGGCACTTGGACTATCTAGGTTAACGAACGGGCACTTGGACTATGTAGGTAACCTAGTGGTCACTTGGACTATGTAGGTTATCTAGCGGACACTTGGACTATCTAGGTTACCTAGCAGGCACTTTGACTATCTAGGTTAACTAACGGGCACTTGGACTATGTAGGGTAACTAGCGGGCAATTGGACTGTCTAGGTTACCTAACGGGCACTTGGATTATCTAGGTTAACGAACGGGCACTTGGACTATGTAGGTTACCTAGCCACCACTTGGACTATCTAGGTTAGCTAACAGGCACTTGGACTATCTAGGTTCCCTAGCGGGCACTTGTACTATCTAGGTTACCTAGCTGGCACTTGGACTATGTAGGTCAACTAGCGGGCACTTGGACTATATAGGTTAGCTAACGGGCACTTGGACTATGTATGTTCCAGAGTGGGCACTTGTATTATGTAGGTTGCCTAGCGGACATTTAGACTATGTAGGTTTCCTTGCGGGCATTTGGACTATGTAGGTTACCTAGCGGGCACTTGGACTATGTATGTTCCAGAGTGGGCACTTGTATTATGTAGGTTGCCTAGCGGACATTTAGACTATGTAGGTTTCCTTGCGGGCATTTGGACTATGTAGGTTACCTAGCGGGCACTTGGACTATGTAGGTTCCCTAGCGGTCACGTGGACTATGTAGGCTCCCTAGAAGGCACTTGGACTATGTAGGTTAACTAGCGGGCACTTGGACTAACCAGGTTACCAGGCGGGCACATGGACTATGTAGGTTACCCAATGGGCACTTGGACTATCTAGGTTAACGAACGGACACTTGGACTATGTAGGTTAGGTATCAGGCACTTGGACTATCTAGGTTACCTAGCAGGCACTTGGACTATGTAGGTTACCTAGCGGACACTTGAACGATTTAGTTTAACTAGCGGGCACTTGGATTATCTAGGTTAACTAGCAGGCCCTTGGACTATCTAGGTTTACTAGCGGGCACTTGGACTACGTAGGTTAACTAGAAGGCACTTGGACTATCAAGGTTACCTAACGGGCCCTTGGACTATCTAGGTTACCAGCGGGCACTTGGACTATCTAGGTTAACGAACGTGCACTTGGACTA
Organism: Tenrec ecaudatus; assembly: GCF_050624435.1. Lineage (NCBI taxonomy): Eukaryota > Metazoa > Chordata > Mammalia > Afrosoricida > Tenrecidae > Tenrec > Tenrec ecaudatus. The sequence goes on from NW_027457565.1 coordinate 779,442, forward strand.
TGTAGGTAACATAGCGGGCACTTGGACTGTCTAGGTTACCGAGCGGGCACTTGGACTATCTAGGTTAACGAACGGGCACTTGGACTATGTAGGTTAACTAGCAGACACTTCGACTATCTAGGTTAGCTAACGGGCAATTGGACAATCTAGGTTAACTAAGGGGACTTGGACTATGTAGGTTGCCTAGCGAGCACTTGGACTATGTAGGTTCCCTAGTGGGCACTTGGACTATGTAGGTTCCCTATCGGGTACTTGGACTGTCTAGGTTAACTAGGGGGCAATTGGACTGTCTAGGTTACCTAGTGGGCACTTGGACTATGTACGTTCCCTAGCGGGCACTTGGGTTATCTACGTTATCTGGCGGGCACTTGGACAATGTAAGTTAACGAACGGGCACTTGGACTATGTAGGTTAACGAACGGGCACTTGGACTAAGTAGGTAACCTAGTGGTCTCTTGGACTATGTCGGTTATCTAGCGGACACTTGGACTATCTAGGTTACCTAGCAGGCACTTTGACTATCTATGTTAACTAACGGGCACTTGGACTATGTAGGGTAACTAGCGGGCACTTGGACTGTCTAGGTTACCTAACGGGCACTTGGATTATCTAGGTTAACGAATGGGCACTTGGACTATGTAGGTTACCTAGCCACCACTTGGACTATCTAGGTTAGCTAACAGGTACTTGGACTATCTAGGTTCCCTAGCGGGCACTTGTACTATCTAGGTTACCTAGCTGGCACTTGGACTATGTAGGTCAACTAGCGGGCCCTTGGACTATCTAGGTTAGCTAACGGGCACTTGGACTATGTATGTTCCAGAGTGGGCACTTGTATTATGTAGGTTGCCTAGCGGACATTTAGACTATGTAGGTTTCCTTGCGGGCATTTGGACTATGTAGGTTACCTAGCGGGCACTTGGACTATGTAGGTTCCCTAGCGGTCACGTGGACTATGTAGGCTCCCTAGAAGGCACTTGGACTATGTAGGTTAACTAGCGGGCACTTGGACTAACCAGGTTACCAGGCGGGCACATGGACTATGTAGGTTACCCAATGGGCACATGGACTATCTAGGTTAACGAACGGACACTTGGACTATGTAGGTTAGGTATCAGGCACTTGGACTATCTAGGTTACCTAGCAGGCACTTGGACTATGTAGGTTACCTAGCGGACACTTGGACGATTTAGGTTAACTAGCGGGCACTTGGACTATCTAGGTTAACTAGCAGGCCCTTGGACTATCTAGGTTTACTAGCGGGCACTTGGACTATCTAGGTTAACTAGAGGGCACTTGGACTATGTAGGTTAACTAGCGGTCACTTGAACTCTCTAGGTTACCTAGCGGACACTTGGACTATGTACCTTCCCTAGCGGGCACTTGGACTATCTAGGTTACCTAGCAGGCACTTGGATTATGAAGGATCCCTAGCGGGCAATTGGACTATCTAGGTTACCTAGCTGGCACTTGGACTATGTAGGTTAAGTAGCGGACACTTGCACGATCTAGGTTAACTAGCGGGCCCTTGCACTATGTAGGTTAACTAGCGGGCCCATGGATTATGTAGGTTTACTAGGGGCACTTGGGACATCTAGGTTAACTAGTGGGCACTTGGACTATGTAGTTTCCCTAGCGGGCATTTGGACTATTTAGGTTGCCCAGCGGGCACTTGGACTATGTAGGTTACCTAGCAGGCACTTTGACTATCTAGGTTAACTAACGGGCACTTGGACTATGTAGGGTAACTAGCGGGCACTTGGACTGTCTAGGTTACCTAACGGGCACTTGGATTATCTAGGTTAACGAACGGGCACTTGGACTATGTAGGTTACCTAGCCACCACTTGGACTATCTAGGTTCCCTAGCGGGCCCTTGTACTATCTGGGTTACCTAGCTGGCACTTGGACTATGTAGGTCAACTAGCGGGCATTTGGACTATGTAGGTTCCCTAGCGGGCACTTGGACTATGTAGGTTCCCTAACGGGCACTTGGACTATGTAGGTTCCCTAGGGGTCACGTGGACTATGTAGGCTCCCTAGAAGGCACTTGGACTATGTAGGTTAACTAGCGGGCACTTGGACTATGTAGGTTACCCAATGGGCACTTGGACTATCTAGGTTAACGAACGGACACTTGGACTATGTAGGTTAGCTATCAGGCACTTGGACTATCTAGGTTACCTAGCGGACACTTGGACGATTTAGGATAACTAGCGGGCACTTGGACGATCTAGGTTAACTAGCAGGCCATTGGACTATCTAGGTTTACTAGCGGGCACTTGGACTATCTAGTTTAACTAACGGGCACTTGGACTATGTAGTTTCCCTAGCGGGCATTTGCATTATTTAGGTTACCTAGTGGGCACTTGGACTATGTAGGTTATCTAGCGGGCACTTATACTACGTAGGTTAACTAGAAGGCATTGGACTATCAAGGTTACCTAGCGGGCCCTTGGACTATGTAGGTTACCAGCGGGCACTTGGACTATCTAGGTTAACGAACGTGCACTTGGACTATGTAGGTAACCTAGCGGGCACTTGGACTGTCTAGGTTACCTAGCGGGCACTTGGACTATCTATGTTAACGAACGGGCACTTGGACTATGTAGGTTAACTAAGGGACACTTCGACTATCTAGGTTAGCTAACGGGCAATTGGACAATCTAGGTTAACTAACGGGCATTTGGACTATGTAGGTTGCCTAGCGAGCACTTGGACTATGTAGGTTCCCTAGTGGGCACTTGGACTATGTAGGTTCCCTATCGGGTACTTGGACTGTCTAGGTTAACTAGGGGGCAATTGGACTGTCTAGGTTACCTAGTGGGCACGTGGACTATGTACGTTCCCTAGCGGGCACTTGGGTTATCTACGTTACCTAGCGGGCACTTGGACAATGTAAGTTAACGAACGGGCACTTGGACTATGTAGGTTAACTAGCAGACACTTGGACTATCTAGGATAGCTAACTGGCAATTGGACTATCAAGGTTACCTAACGGGCACTTGGACTATCTAGGTTACCTAGCAGGCACTTTGACTATCTAGGTTAACTAACGGACACGTGGACTATGTAGGTTGCCTAGCGAGCACCTGGACTATGTAGGTTCCCTAGCGGACGCTTGGACTATGTAGATTCCCTAGCGGTACTTGGACTGTCTAGGTTAACTAGCGGGCAATTGGACTGTCTAGGTTACCTAGTGGGCACTTGGACTATGTAGTTTACCTAGCAGGCACTTGGACTATGTAGGTTTACTAGCAGGCACTTAGACTATCTAGGTTACCTAGCGGGCACTTGGACTATGTACGTTCCCTAGCGGGCACTTGGGCTATCAACGTTACCTAGCGGGCACTTGGACTATGTAGGTTAACGAATGGGCACTTGGACTATGTAGGTAACCTAGTGGTCACTTGGACTGTCTAGGTTACCTAGCGGGCACTTGGACTATGTAGGTTAACTAGCGGGCAGTTGGACTATCTGGGTTAACTAGCGGGCACTTGGACTATCCAGGTTAACTAGTGGGCCCTTGCACTATGTAGGTTAACTAGCGGGCCCATGGATTATGTAGGTTTTTTAGGGGGCACTTGGACTACGTAGGTTAACTTGCGGGCACTTGGACTATGTAGTTTCCCTAGCGGACATTTGGACTATTTAGGTTACCTAGCGGGCACTTGGACTATGTAGGTTATCTAGCGGGCACTTGGACTATCTAGGTTACCTAGCAGGCACTATGACTATCTAGGTTAACTAACGGGCATTTGGACTATGTAGGGCAACTAGCGGGCACTTGGACTGTCTAGGTTACCTAACGGGCACTTGGATTATCTAGGTTAACGAACGGGCACTTGGACTATGTAGGTTACCTAGCCACCACTTGGACTATCTAGGTTAGCTAACAGGCACTTGGACTATCTAGGTTCCCTAGCGGGCACTTGTACTATCTAGGTTACCTAGCTGGCACTTGGACTATGTAGGTCAACTAGCGGGCCCTTGGACTATCTAGGTTAGCTAACGGGCACTTGGACAATGTATGTTCCAGAGTGGGCACTTGGAGTATGTAGGTTGCCTAGCGGACATTTAGACTATGTAGGTTTCCTTGCGGGCATTTGGATTATGTAGGTTACCAGCGGGCACTTGGACTATGTAGGTTACCTAGCAGGCACTTTGACTATCTAGGTTAACTAAGGGCACTTGGACTATGTAGGGTAACTAGCGGGCACTTGGACTGTCTAGGTTACCTAACGGGCACTTGGATTATCTAGGTTAACGAACGGGCACTTGGACTATGTAGGTTACCTAGCCACCACTTGGACTATCTAGGTTCCCTAGCGGGCACTTGTACTATCTAGGTTACCTAGCTGGCACTTGGACTATGTAGGTCAACTAGCGGGCCCTTGGACTCTCTAGGTTAGCTAACGGGCACTTGGACTATGTATGTTCCAGAGCGGGCACTTGGATTATGTAGGTTGCCTAGCGGACATTTAGACTATGTAGGTCTCCTTGCGGGCATTTGGACTATGTAGTTTACCTAGCAGGCACTTGGTCTATGTAGGTTCCCTAACGGGCACTTGGACTATGTAGGTTCCCTAGCGGTCACGTGGACTATGTAGGCTCCCTAGAAGGCACTTGGACTATGTAGGTTAACTAGTGGGCACTTGGACTATGTAGGTTACCCAATGGGCACTTGGACTATCTAGGCTAACGAACGGACACTTGGACTATGTAGGTTAGCTATCAGGCACTTGGACTATCTAGGTTACCTAGCGGACACGTGGACGATTTAGGTTAACGAGCGGGCACTTGTACTATCTAGGTTAACTAGCAGGCCCTTGGACTATCTAGGTTTACTAGCGGGCACTTGGACTATCTAGGTTAACTAACGGGCACTTGGACTATGTAGTTTCCCTAGAGGGCATTTGGATTATTTAGGTTACCTAGTGGGCACTTGGACTATGTAGGTTATCTAGCGGGCACTTGGACTACGTAGGTTAACTAGAAGGCACTTGGACTATCAAGGTTACCTAACGGGCCCTTGGACTATGTAGGTTACCAGCGGGCACTTGGACTATCTAGGTTAACGAACGTGCACTTGGACTATGTAGGTAACCTAGCGGGCACTTGGACTGTCTAGGTTACCTAGCGGGCACTTGGACTATCTAGGTTAACGAACGGGCACTTGGACTATGTAGGTTAACTAGCGGACACTTCGACTATCTAGGTTAGCTAACGGGCAATTGGACAATCTAGGTTAACTAACGGGCACTTGGACTATGTAGGTTCCCTAGTGGGCACTTGGACTATGTAGGTTCCCTATCGGGTACTTGGACTGTCTAGGTTAACTAGGGGGCAATTGGACTGTCTAGGTTACCTAGTGCGCACTTGGACTATGTACGTTCCCTAGCGGGCACTTGGGTTATCTACGTTACCTAGCGGGCACTTGGACAATGTAAGTTAACGAACGGGCACTTGGACCATGTAGGTTAACGAACGGGCACTCGGACTATGTAGGTAACCTAGTGGTCACTTGGACTATGTAGGTTATCTAGCGGACACTTGGACTATCTAGGTTACCTAGCAGGCACTTTGACTATCTATGTTAACTAACGGGCACTTGGACTATGTAGGGTAACTAGCGGGCACTTGGACTGTCTAGGTTACCTAACGGGCACTTGGATTATCTAGGTTAACGAACGGGCACTTGGACTATGTAGGTTACCTAGCCACCACTTGGACTATCTAGGTTAGCTAACAGGCACTTGGATTATCTAGGTTCCCTAGCGGGCACTTGTACTATCTAGGTTACCTAGCTGGCACTTGGACTATGTAGGTCAACTAGCGGGCCCTTGGACTATCTAGGTTAGCTAACGGGCACTTGGACTATGTATATCCCAGAGTGGGCACTTGTATTATGTAGGTTGCCTAGCGGACATTTAGACTATGCAGGTTTCCTTGCGAGCATTTGGACTATGTAGGTTACCTAGCGGGCACTTGGACTATGTAGGTTCCCTAGCGGTCACGTGGACTATGTAGGCTCCCTAGAAGGCACTTGGACTATGTAGGTTAACTAGCGGGCACTTGGACTAACCAGGTTACCAGGCGGGCACATGGACTATGTAGGTAACCCAATGGGCACTTGGACTATCTAGGTTAACGAACGGACACTTGGACTATGTAGGTTAGGTATCAGGCACTTGGACTATCTAGGTTACCTAGCAGGCACTTGGACTATGTAGGTTACCTAGCGGACACTTGGACGATTTAGGTTAACTAGCGGGCACTTGGATTATCTAGGTTAACTAGCAGGCCCTTGGACTATCTAGGTTTACTAGCGGGCACTTGGACTATCTAGGTTTACTAGCGGGCACTTGGACTATCTAGGTTAACTAGCGGGCACTTGGACTATGTAGGTTAACTAGCGGTCACTTGAACTCTCTAGGTTACCTAGCGGACACTTGGACTATGTACCTTATTTAGCGGGCACTTGGACTATCTAGGTTACCTAGCAGGCACTTGGATTATGAAGGATCCCTAGCGGGCAATTGGACTATCTAGGTTACCTAGCTGGCACTTGGACTATGTAGGTTAAGTAGCGGACACTTGCACGATCTAGGTTAACTAGCGGGCCCTTGCACTATGTAGGTTAACTAGCGGGCCCATGGATTATGTAGGTTTACTAGGGGGCACTTGGGACATCTAGGTTAACTAGCGGGCACTTGGACTATGTAGTTTCCCTAGCGTGCATTTGGACTATTTAGGTTGCCTAGCGGGCACTTGGACTATGTAGGTAACCTAGCAGGCACTTTGACTATCTAGGTTAACTAACGGGCACTTGGACTATGTAGGGTAACTAGCGGGCACTTGGACTGTCTAGGTTACCTAACGGGCACTTGGATTATCTAGGTTAACGAACGGGCCCTTGGACTATGTAGGTTACCTAGCCACCACTTGGACTATCTAGGTTAGCTAACAGGCACTTGGACTATCTAGGTTCCCTAGCGGGCACTTGTACTATCTAGGTTATCTAGCTGGCACTTGGACTATGTAGGTCAACTAGCGGGCCCTTGGACTATCTAGGTTAGCTAACGGGCACTTGGACTATGTATGTTCCACAGTGGGCACTTGTATTATGTAGGTTGCCTAGCGGACATTTAGACTATGTAGGTTTCCTTGCGGGCATTTGGACTATGTAGGTTACCTAGCGGGCATTTGGACTATGTAGGTTCCCTAGCGGTCACGTGGACTATGTAGGCTCCCTAGAAGGCACTTGGACTATGTAGGTTAACTAGCGGGCACTTGGACTAACCAGGTTACCAGGCGGGCACATGGACTATGTAGGTTACCCAATGGGCACTTGGACTATCTAGGTTAACGAACGGACACTTGGACTATGTAGGTTAGGTATCAGGCACTTGGACTATCTAGGTTACCTAGCAGGCACTTGGACTATGTAGGTTACCTAGCGGACACTTGGACGATTTAGGTTAACTAGCGGGCACTTGGACTATCTAGGTTAACTAGCAGGCCCTTGGACTATCTAGGTTTACTAGCGGGCACTTGGACTATCTAGGTTAACTAGCGGGCACTTGGACTATGTAGGTTAACTAGCGGTCACTTGAACTCTCTAGGTTACCTAGCGGACACTTGGACTATGTACCTTCCCTAGCGGGCACTTGGACTATCTAGGTTACCTAGCAGGCACTTGGATTATGAAGGATCCCTAGCGGGCAATTGGACTATCTAGGTTACCTAGCTGGCACTTGGACTATGTAGGTTAAGTAGCGGACATTGCACGATCTAGGTTAACTAGCGGGCCCTTGCACTATGTAGGTTAACTAGCGGGCCCATGGATTATGTAGGTTTACTAGGGGGCACTTGGGACATCTAGGTTAACTAGCGGGCACTTGGACTATGTAGTTTCCCTAGCGTGCATTTGGACTATTTAGGTTGCCTAGCGGGCACTTGGACTATGTAGGTTACCTAGCAGGCACTTTGACTATCTAGGTTAACTAACGGGCACTTGGACTATGTAGGGTAACTAGCGGGCACTTGGACTGTCTAGGTTACCTAACGGGCACTTGGATTATCTAGGTTAACGAACGGGCACTTGGACTATGTAGGTTACCTAGCCACCACTTGGAATATCTAGGTTCCCTAGCGGGCACTTGTACTATCTAGGTTACCTAGCTGGCACTTGGACTATGTAGGTCAACTAGCGGGCCCTTGGACTATCTAGGTTAGCTAACGGGCACTTGGACTATGTATATCCCAGAGTGGGCACTTGTATTATGTAGGTTGCCTAGCGGACATTTAGACTATGCAGGTTTCCTTGCGAGCATTTGGACTATGTAGGTTACCTAGCGGGCACTTGGACTATGTAGGTTCCCTAGCGGTCACGTGGACTATGTAGGCTCCCTAGAAGGCACTTGGACTATGTAGGTTAACTAGCGGGCACTTGGACTAACCAGGTTACCAGGCGGGCACATGGACTATGTAGGTAACCCAATGGGCACTTGGACTATCTAGGTTAACGAACGGACACTTGGACTATGTAGGTTAGGTATCAGGCACTTGGACTATCTAGGTTACCTAGCAGGCACTTGGACTATGTAGGTTACCTAGCGGACACTTGGACGATTTAGGTTAACTAGCGGGCACTTGGATTATCTAGGTTAACTAGCAGGCCCTTGGACTATCTAGGTTTACTAGCGGGCACTTGGACTATCTAGGTTTACTAGCGGGCACTTGGACTATCTAGGTTAACTAGCGGGCACTTGGACTATGTAGGTTAACTAGCGGTCACTTGAACTCTCTAGGTTACCTAGCGGACACTTGGACTATGTACCTTATTTAGCGGGCACTTGGACTATCTAGGTTACCTAGCAGGCACTTGGATTATGAAGGATCCCTAGCGGGCAATTGGACTATCTAGGTTACCTAGCTGGCACTTGGACTATGTAGGTTAAGTAGCGGACACTTGCACGATCTAGGTTAACTAGCGGGCCCTTGCACTATGTAGGTTAACTAGCGGGCCCATGGATTATGTAGGTTTACTAGGGGGCACTTGGGACATCTAGGTTAACTAGCGGGCACTTGGACTATGTAGTTTCCCTAGCGTGCATTTGGACTATTTAGGTTGCCTAGCGGGCACTTGGACTATGTAGGTAACCTAGCAGGCACTTTGACTATCTAGGTTAACTAACGGGCACTTGGACTATGTAGGGTAACTAGCGGGCACTTGGACTGTCTAGGTTACCTAACGGGCACTTGGATTATCTAGGTTAACGAACGGGCCCTTGGACTATGTAGGTTACCTAGCCACCACTTGGACTATCTAGGTTAGCTAACAGGCACTTGGACTATCTAGGTTCCCTAGCGGGCACTTGTACTATCTAGGTTATCTAGCTGGCACTTGGACTATGTAGGTCAACTAGCGGGCCCTTGGACTATCTAGGTTAGCTAACGGGCACTTGGACTATGTATGTTCCACAGTGGGCACTTGTATTATGTAGGTTGCCTAGCGGACATTTAGACTATGTAGGTTTCCTTGCGGGCATTTGGACTATGTAGGTTACCTAGCGGGCATTTGGACTATGTAGGTTCCCTAGCGGTCACGTGGACTATGTAGGCTCCCTAGAAGGCACTTGGACTATGTAGGTTAACTAGCGGGCACTTGGACTAACCAGGTTACCAGGCGGGCACATGGACTATGTAGGTTACCCAATGGGCACTTGGACTATCTAGGTTAACGAACGGACACTTGGACTATGTAGGTTAGGTATCAGGCACTTGGACTATCTAGGTTACCTAGCAGGCACTTGGACTATGTAGGTTACCTAGCGGACACTTGGACGATTTAGGTTAACTAGCGGGCACTTGGACTATCTAGGTTAACTAGCAGGCCCTTGGACTATCTAGGTTTACTAGCGGGCACTTGGACTATCTAGGTTAACTAGCGGGCACTTGGACTATGTAGGTTAACTAGCGGTCACTTGAACTCTCTAGGTTACCTAGCGGACACTTGGACTATGTACCTTCCCTAGCGGGCACTTGGACTATCTAGGTTACCTAGCAGGCACTTGGATTATGAAGGATCCCTAGCGGGCAATTGGACTATCTAGGTTACCTAGCTGGCACTTGGACTATGTAGGTTAAGTAGCGGACATTGCACGATCTAGGTTAACTAGCGGGCCCTTGCACTATGTAGGTTAACTAGCGGGCCCATGGATTATGTAGGTTTACTAGGGGGCACTTGGGACATCTAGGTTAACTAGCGGGCACTTGGACTATGTAGTTTCCCTAGCGTGCATTTGGACTATTTAGGTTGCCTAGCGGGCACTTGGACTATGTAGGTTACCTAGCAGGCACTTTGACTATCTAGGTTAACTAACGGGCACTTGGACTATGTAGGGTAACTAGCGGGCACTTGGACTGTCTAGGTTACCTAACGGGCACTTGGATTATCTAGGTTAACGAACGGGCACTTGGACTATGTAGGTTACCTAGCCACCACTTGGAATATCTAGGTTCCCTAGCGGGCACTTGTACTATCTAGGTTACCTAGCTGGCACTTGGACTATGTAGGTCAACTAGCGGGCCCTTGGACTATCTAGGTTAGCTAACGGGCACTTGGATTATGTAGGTTGCCTAGCGGACATTTAGACTATGTAGGTTTCCTTGCGGGCATTTGGACTATGTAGGTTCCCTAGCAGGCACTTGGACTATGTAGGTTCCCTAACGGGCACTTGGACTATGTAGGTTCCCTAGGGGTCACGTGGACTATGTAGGCTCCCTAGAAGGCACTTGGACTATGTACGTTAACTAGCGGGCACTTGGACTATGTAGGTTACCCAATGGGCACTTGGACTATCTAGGTTAACGAACGGACACTTGGACTATGTAGGTTAGCTATCAGGCACTTGGACTATCTAGGTTACCTAGCGGACACTTGGACGATTTAGGATAACTAGCGGGCACTTGGACTATCTAGGTTAACTAGCAGGCCCTCGGACTATCTAGGTTTACTAGCGGGCACTTGGACTATCAAGGTTAACTAACGGGCACTTGGACTATGTAGTTTCCCTAGCGGGCATTTGGATTATTTAGGTTACCTAGTGGGCACTTGGACTATGTAGGTTATCTAGCGGGCACTTGGACTACGTAGGTTAACTAGAAGGCACTTGGACTATCAAGGTTACCTAACGGGCCCTTGGATTATGTAGGTTACCAGCGGGCACTTGGACTATCTAAGTTAACGAACGTGCACTTGGACTATGTAGGTAACCTAGCGGGCACTTGGACTGTCTAGGTTACCTAGCGGGCACTTGGACTATCTAGGTTAACGAACGGGCACTTGGACTATGTAGGTTAACTAGCGGACACTTCGACTATCTAGGTTAGCTAACGGGCAATTGGACAATCTAGGTTAACTAACGGGCACTTGGACTATGTAGGTTGCCTAGCGAGCACTTGGACTATGTAGGTTCCCTAGTGGGCACTTGGACTATGTAGGTTCCCTATCGGGTACTTGGACTGTCTAGGTTAACTAGGGGGCAATTGGACTGTCTAGGTTACCTAGTGGGCACTTGGACTATGTACGTTCCCTAGCGGGCACTTGGGTTATCTACGTTACCTAGCGCGCACTTGGACAATGTAAGTTAACGAACGGGCACTTGGACTATGTAGGTTAACGAACGGGCACTTGGACTATGTAGGTAACCTAGTGGTCACTTGGACTATGTAGGTTATCTAGCGGACACTTGGACTATCTAGGTTACCTAGTAGGCACTTTGACTATCTAGGTTAACTAACGGGCACTTGGACTATGTAGGGTAACTAGCGGGCACTTGGACTGTCTAGGTTACCTAACGCGCACTTGGATTATCTAGGTTAACGAACGGGCCCTTGGACTATGTAGGTTACCTAGCCACCACTTGGACTATCTAGGTTAGCTAACAGGCACTTGGACTATCTAGGTTCCCTAGCGGGCACTTGTACTATCTAGGTTATCTAGCTGGCACTTGGACTATGTAGGTCAACTAGCGGGCCCTTGGACTATCTAGGTTAGCTAACGGGCACTTGGACTATGTATGTTCCACAGTGGGCACTTGTATTATGTAGGTTGCCTAGCGGACATTTAGACTATGTAGGTTTCCTTGCGGGCATTTGGACTATGTAGGTTACCTAGCGGGCATTTGGACTATGTAGGTTCCCTAGCGGTCACGTGGACTATGTAGGCTCCCTAGAAGGCACTTGGACTATGTAGGTTAACTAGCGGGCACTTGGACTAACCAGGTTACCAGGCGGGCACATGGACTATGTAGGTTACCCAATGGGCACTTGGACTATCTAGGTTAACGAACGGACACTTGGACTATGTAGGTTAGGTATCAGGCACTTGGACTATCTAGGTTACCTAGCAGGCACTTGGACTATGTAGGTTACCTAGCGGACACTTGGACGATTTAGGTTAACTAGCGGGCACTTGGACTATCTAGGTTAACTAGCAGGCCCTTGGACTATCTAGGTTTACTAGCGGGCACTTGGACTATCTAGGTTAACTAGCGGGCACTTGGACTATGTAGGTTAACTAGCGGTCACTTGAACTCTCTAGGTTACCTAGCGGACACTTGGACTATGTACCTTCCCTAGCGGGCACTTGGACTATCTAGGTTACCTAGCAGGCACTTGGATTATGAAGGATCCCTAGCGGGCAATTGGACTATCTAGGTTACCTAGCTGGCACTTGGACTATGTAGGTTAAGTAGCGGACATTGCACGATCTAGGTTAACTAGCGGGCCCTTGCACTATGTAGGTTAACTAGCGGGCCCATGGATTATGTAGGTTTACTAGGGGGCACTTGGGACATCTAGGTTAACTAGCGGGCACTTGGACTATGTAGTTTCCCTAGCGTGCATTTGGACTATTTAGGTTGCCTAGCGGGCACTTGGACTATGTAGGTTACCTAGCAGGCACTTTGACTATCTAGGTTAACTAACGGGCACTTGGACTATGTAGGGTAACTAGCGGGCACTTGGACTGTCTAGGTTACCTAACGGGCACTTGGATTATCTAGGTTAACGAACGGGCACTTGGACTATGTAGGTTACCTAGCCACCACTTGGAATATCTAGGTTCCCTAGCGGGCACTTGTACTATCTAGGTTACCTAGCTGGCACTTGGACTATGTAGGTCAACTAGCGGGCCCTTGGACTATCTAGGTTAGCTAACGGGCACTTGGATTATGTAGGTTGCCTAGCGGACATTTAGACTATGTAGGTTTCCTTGCGGGCATTTGGACTATGTAGGTTCCCTAGCAGGCACTTGGACTATGTAGGTTCCCTAACGGGCACTTGGACTATGTAGGTTCCCTAGGGGTCACGTGGACTATGTAGGCTCCCTAGAAGGCACTTGGACTATGTACGTTAACTAGCGGGCACTTGGACTATGTAGGTTACCCAATGGGCACTTGGACTATCTAGGTTAACGAACGGACACTTGGACTATGTAGGTTAGCTATCAGGCACTTGGACTATCTAGGTTACCTAGCGGACACTTGGACGATTTAGGATAACTAGCGGGCACTTGGACTATCTAGGTTAACTAGCAGGCCCTCGGACTATCTAGGTTTACTAGCGGGCACTTGGACTATCAAGGTTAACTAACGGGCACTTGGACTATGTAGTTTCCCTAGCGGGCATTTGGATTATTTAGGTTACCTAGTGGGCACTTGGACTATGTAGGTTATCTAGCGGGCACTTGGACTACGTAGGTTAACTAGAAGGCACTTGGACTATCAAGGTTACCTAGCGGGCCCTTGGACTATGTAGGTTACCAGCGGGCACTTGGACTATCTAGGTTAACGAACGTGCACTTGGACTATGTAGGTAACCTAGCGGGCACTTGGACTGTCTAGGTTACCTAGCGGGCACTTGGACTATCTAGGTTAACGAACGGGCACTTGGACTATGTAGGTTAACTAGCGGACACTTCGACTATCTAGGTTAGCTAACGGGCAATTGGACAATCTAGGTTAACTAACGGGCACTTGGACTATATAGGTTGCCTAGCGAGCACTTGGACTATTAGGTTCCCTAGTGGGCTCTTGGACTATGTAGGTTCCCTATCGGGTACTTGGACTGTCTAGGTTAACTAGGGGGCAATTGGACTGTCTAGGTTACCTAGTGGGCACTTGGACTATGTACGTTCCCTAGCGGGCACTTGGGTTATCTACGTTACCTAGCGGGCACTTGGACAATGTAAGTTAACTAACAGGCACTTGGACTATGTAGGTTAACTAGCGGACACTTGGACTATCTAGGATAACTAACGGGCAATTGGACTATCAAGGTTACCTAACGGGCACTTGGACTCTCTAGGTTACCTAGCAGGCACTTTGACTATCTAGGTTAACTAACGGGCACGTGGACTATGTAGGTTGCCTAGCGAGCACCTGGACTATGTAGGTTCCCTAGTGGGCGCTTGGAATATGTAGATTCCCTCGCAGTACTTGGACTGTCTAGGTTAACTAGCGGGCAATTGGACTGTCTAGGTTACCTAGTGGGCACTTGGACTATGTAGTTTACCTAGCAGGCACTTGGACTATGTAAGTTTACTAGCAGGCACTTAGACTAACTAGGTTACCTAGCGGGCACTTGGACTATGTACGTTCCCTAGCGGGCACTTGGGCTATCAACGTTACCTAGCGGGCACTTGGACTATGTAGGTTAACAAATGGGCACTTGGACTATGTAGGTAACCTAGTGGTCACTTGGACTGTCTAGGTTACCTAGCGGGCACTTGGACTATGTAGGTTAACTAGCGGGCACTTGGACTATCTAGGTTAACTAGCGGGCACTTGGACTATCTAGGTTAACTAGTGGGCCCTTGCACTATGTAGGTTAACTAGCGGGCCCAAGGATTATGTAGGTTTACTAGGGGGTACTTGGACTATCTAGGTTCACTTGCGGGCACTTGGACTATGTAGTTTCCCTAGCGGACATTTGGACTATTTAGGTTACCTAGCGGGCACTTGGACTATGTAGGTTATCTAGCGGGCACTTGGACTATCTAGGTTACCTAGCAGGCACTTTGACTATCTAGGTTAACTAACGGGCATTTGGACTATGTAGGGCAACTAGCGGGCACTTGGACTGTCTAGGTTACCTAACGGGCACTTGGATTATCTAGGTTACCTAGCAGGCACTATAACTATCTAGGTTAACTAACGGGCATTTGGACTATGTAGGGCAACTACCGGGCACTTGGACTGTCTAGGTTACCTAACGGGCACTTGGATTATCTAGGTTAACGAACGGGCACTTGGACTATGTAGGTTACCTAGCCACCACTTGGACTATCTAGGTTAGCTAACAGGCACTTGGACTATCTAGGTTCCCTAGCGGGCACTTGTACTATCTAGGTTACCTAGCTGGCACTTGGACTATGTAGGTCAACTAGCGGGCCCTTGGACTATCTAGGTTAGCTAACGGGCACTTGGACTATGTATGTTCCAGAGTGGGCACTTGGATTATGTAGGTTGCCTAGCGGACATTTAGACTATGTAGGTTTCCTTGCGGGCATTTGGACTATGTAGGTTACCAGCGGGCACTTGGACAATCTAGGTTAACGAACGTGCACTTGGACTATGTAGGTAACCTAGCGGGCACTTGGACTGTCTAGGTTACCTAGCGGGCACTTGGACATTCTAGGTTAACGAACGGGCACTTGGACTATGTAGGTTGCCTAGCGAGCACTTGGAGTATGTAGGTTCCCTAGCGGGCAATTGGACTATGTAGGTTCCCTATCGGGTACTTGGACTGTCTAGGTTAACTAGGGGGCAATTGGAGTGTCTAGGTTAACTAGCGGACACTTGGACTATCTAGGATAGCTAACTGGCAATTGGACTATCAAGGTTACCTAACGGGCACTTGGACTATCTAGGTTACCTAGCAGGCACTTTGACTATCTAGGTTAACTAACGGACACGTGGACTATGTAGGTTGCCTAGCGAGCACCTGGACTATGTAGGTTCCCTAGCGGGCGCTTGGACTGTGTAGATTCCCTAGCGGTACTTGGACTGTCTAGGTTAACTAGCGGGCAATTGGACT
Organism: Tenrec ecaudatus; assembly: GCF_050624435.1. Taxonomy (NCBI): domain Eukaryota; kingdom Metazoa; phylum Chordata; class Mammalia; order Afrosoricida; family Tenrecidae; genus Tenrec; species Tenrec ecaudatus. The sequence continues at coordinate 795,548 of NW_027457565.1, forward strand.
GTCTAGGTTACCTAGTGGGCACTTGGACTATGTAGTTTACCTAGCAGGCACTTGGACTATGTAGGTTTACTAGCAGGAACTTAGACTAACTAGGTTACCTAGCGGGCACTTGGACTATGTACGTTCCCTAGCGGGCACTTGGGTTATCAACGTTACCTAGCGGGCACTTGGACTATGTAGGTTAACGAATGGGCACTTGGACTATGTAGGTAACCTAGTGGTCACTTAGACTGTCTAGGTTACCTAGCTGGCACTTGGACTATGTAGGTTAACTAGCGGGCAGTTGGACTATCTAGGTTAACTAGCGGGCACTTGGACTATCCAGGTTAACTAGTGGGCCCTTCCACTATGTAGGTTAACTAGCGGGCCCATGGATTATGTAGGTTTACTAGGGGGCACTTGGAATATCTAGGTTAACTTGCGGGCACTTGGACTATGTAGTTTCCCTAGCGGACATTTGGACTATTTAGGTTATCTAGCGGGCACTTGGACTATGTAGGTTATCTAGCGGGCACTTGGACTATCTAGGTTACCTAGCAGGCACTTTGACTATCTAGGTTAACTAACGGGCATTTGGACTATGTAGGGCAACTAGCGGGCACTTGGACTGTCTAGGTTACCTAACGGGCACTTGGATTATCTAGGTTACCTAGCAGGCACTATGACTATCTAGGTTAACTAACGGGCATTTGGACTATGTAGGGCAACTAGCGGGCACTTGGACTGTCTAGGTTACCTAACGGGCACTTGGATTATCTAGGTTAACGAACGGGCACTTGGACTATGTAGGTTACCTAGCCACCACTTGGACTATCTAGGTTAGCTAACAGGCACTTGGACTATCTAGGTTCCCTAGCGGGCACTTGCACTATCTAGGTTACCTAGCTGGCACTTGGACTATGTAGGTCAACTAGCGGGCCCTTGGACTATCTAGGTTAGCTAACGGGCACTTGGACTATGTATGTTCCAGAGTGGGCACTTGGAGTATGTAGGTTGCCTAGCGGACATTTAGACTATGTAGGTTTCCTTGCGGGCATTTGGATTATGTAGGTTACCAGCGGGCACTTGGACTATGTAGGTTACCTAGCAGGCACTTTGACTATCTAGGTTAACTAAGGGCACTTGGACTATGTAGGGTAACTAGCGGGCATGGACTGTCTAGGTTACCTAACGGGCACTTGGATTATCTAGGTTAACGAACGGGCACTTGGACTATGTAGGTTACCTAGCCACCACTTGGACTATCTAGGTTCCCTAGCGGGCACTTGTACTATCTAGATTACCTAGCTGGCACTTGGACTATGTAGGTCAACTAGCGGGCCCTTGGACTATCTAGGTTAGCTAACGGGCACTTGGACTATGTATGTTCCAGAGCGGGCACTTGGATTATGTAGGTTGCCTAGCGGACATTTAGACTATGTAGGTTTCCTTGCGGGCATTTGGACTATGTAGGTTACCTAGCAGGCACTTGGACTATGTAGGTTCCCTAACGGGCACTTGGACTATGTAGGTTCCCTAGCGGTCACGTGGACTATGTAGGCTCCCTAGAAGGCACTTGGACTATGTAGGTCAACTAGCAGGCCCTTGGACTATCTAGGTTTACTAGCGGGCACTTGGACTATCTAGGTTAACTAACGGGCACTTGGACTATGTAGTTTCCCTAGAGGGCGTTTGGATTATTTATGTTACCTAGTGGGCACTTGGACTATGTAGGTTATCTAGCGGGCACTTGGACTACGTAGGTTAACTAGAAGGCACTTGGACTATCAAGGTTACCTAACGGGCCCTTGGACTATGTAGGTTACCAGCGGGCACTTGGACTATCTAGGTTAACGAACGTGCACTTGGACTATGTAGGTAACCTAGCGGGCACTTGGACTGTCTAGGTTACCTAGCGGGCACTTGGACTATCTAGGTTAACGAACGGGCACTTGGACTATGTAGGTTAACTAGCGGACACTTCGACTATCTAGGTTAGCTAACGGGCAATTGGACAATCTAGGTTAACTAACGGGCACTTGGACTATGTAGGTTGCCTAGCGAGCACTTGGACTATGTAGGTTCCCTAGTGGGCACTTGGACTATGTAGGTTCCCTATCGGGTACTTGGACTGTCTAGGTTAACTAGGGGGCAATTGGACTGTCTAGGTTACCTAGTGGGCACTTGGACTATGTACGTTCCCTAGCGGGCACTTGGGTTATCTACGTTACCTAGCGCGCACTTGGACAATGTAAGTTAACGAACGGGCACTTGGACTATGTAGGTTAATGAACGGGCACTTGGACTATGTAGGTAACCTAGTGGTCACTTGGACTATGTAGGTTATCTAGCGGACACTTGGACTATCTAGGTTACCTAGCAGGCACTTTGACTATCTAGGTTAACTAACGGGCACTTGGACTATGTAGGGTAACTAGCGGGCACTTGGACTGTCTAGGTTACCTAACGGGCACTTGGATTATCTAGGTTAACGAACGGGCCCTTGGACTATGTAGGTTACCTAGCCACCACTTGGACTATCTAGGTTAGCTAACAGGCACTTGGACTATCTAGTTTCCCTAGCGGGCACTTGTACTATCTAGGTTATCTAGCTGGCACTTGGACTATGTAGGTCAACTAGCGGGCCCTTGGACTATCTAGGTTAGATAACGGGCACTTGGACTATGTGTGTTCCAGAGTGGGCACTTGTATTATGTAGGTTGCCTAGCGGACATTTAGACTATGTAGGTTTCCTTGCGGGCATTTGGACTATGTAGGTTACCTAGCGGGCACTTGGACTATGTAGGTTCCCTAGCGGTCACGTGGACTATGTAGGCTCCCTAGAAGGCACTTGGACTATGTAGGTTAACTAGCGGGCACTTGGACTAACCAGGTTACCAGGCGGGCACATGGACTATGTAGGTAACCCAATGGGCACTTGGACTATCTAGGTTAACGAACGGACACTTGGACTATGTAGGTTAGGTATCAGGCACTTGGACTATCTAGGTTACCTAGCAGGCACTTGGACTATGTAGGTTACCTAGCGGACACTTGGACGATTTAGGTTAACTAGCGAGCACTTGGATTATCTAGGTTAACTAGCAGGCCCTTGGACTATCTAGGTTTACTAGCGGGCACTTGGACTATCTAGGTTAACTAGCGGGCACTTGGACTATGTAGGTTAACTAGCGGTCACTTGAACTCTCTAGGTTACCTAGCGGACACTTGGACTATGTACCTTCCCTAGCGGGCACTTGGACTATCTAGGTTACCTAGCAGGCACTTGGATTATGAAGGATCCCTAGCGGGCAATTGGACTATCAAGGTTACCTAGCTGGCACTTGGACTATGTAGGTTAAGTAGCGGACACTTGCACGATCTAGGTTAACTAGCGGGCCCTTGCACTATGTAGGTTAACTAGCGGGCCCATGGATTATGTAGGTTTACTAGGGGGCACTTGGGACATCTAGGTTAACTAGCGGGCACTTGGACTATGTAGTTTCCCTAGCGGGCATTTGGACTATTTAGGTTTCCTAGCGGGCACTTGGACTATGTAGGTTACCTAGCAGGCACTTTGACTATCTAGGTTAACTAACGGGCACTTGGACTATGTAGGGTAACTAGCGGGCACTTGTACTATCTAGGTTACCTAGCTGGCACTTGGACTATGTAGGTCAACTAGCGGGCCCTTGGACTATCTAGGTTAGCTAACGGGCACTTGGACTATGTATGTTCCAGAGCGGGCACTTGGATTATGTAGGTTGCCTAGCGGACATTTAGACTTTGTAGGTTTCCTTGCGGGCATTTGGACTATGTAGGTTACCTAGCAGGCACTTGGACTATGTAGGTTCCCTAACGGGCACTTGGACTATGTAGGTTCCCTAGCGGTCACGTGGACTATGTAGGCTCCCTAGAAGGCACTTGGACTATGTAGGTTAACTAGCGGACACGTGGACTATGTAGGTTACCCAATGGGCACTTGGACTATCTAGGTTAACGAACGGACACTTGGACTATGTAGGTTAGCTATCAGGCACTTGGACTATCTAGGTTACCTAGCGGACACGTGGACGATTTAGATTAACGAGCGGGCACTTGGACTATCTAGGTTAACTAGCAGGCCCTTGGACTATCTAGGTTTACTAGCGGGCACTTGGACTATCTAGGTTAACTAACGGGCACTTGGACTATGTAGTTTCCCTAGAGGGCATTTGGATTATTTAGGTTACCTAGTGGGCACTTGGACTATGTAGGTTATCTAGCGGGCACATGGACTACGTAGGTTAACTAGAAGGCACTTGGACTATCAAGGTTACCTAACGGGCCCTTGGACTATGTAGGTTACCAGCGGGCACTTGGACTATCTAGGTTAACGAACGTGCACTTGGACTATGTAGGTAACCTAGTGGTCACTTAGACAGTCTTGGTTACCTAGCTGGCACTTGGACTATGTAGGTTAACTAGCGGGCAGTTGGACTATCTAGGTTAACTAGCGGGCACTTGGACTATCCAGGTTAACTAGTGGGCCCTTCCACTATGTAGGTTAACTAGCGGGCCCATGGATTATGTAGGTTTACTAGGGGGCACTTGGAATATCTAGGTTAACTTGCGGGCACTTGGACTATGTAGTTTCCCTAGCGGACATTTGGACTATTTAGGTTATCTAGCGGGCACTTGGACTATGTAGGTTATCTAGCGGGCACTTGGACTATCTAGGTTACCTAGCAGGCACTTTGACTATCTAGGTTAACTAACGGGCATTTGGACTATGTAGGGCAACTAGCGGGCACTTGGACTGTCTAGGTTACCTAACGGGCACTTGGATTATCTAGGTTACCTAGCAGGCACTATGACTATCTAGGTTAACTAACGGGCATTTGGACTATGTAGGGCAACTAGCGGTCACTTGGACTGTCTAGGTTACCTAACGGGCACTTGGATTATCTAGGTTAACGAACGGGCACTTGGACTATGTAGGTTACCTAGCCACCACTTGGACTATCTAGGTTAGCTAACAGGCACTTGGACTATCTAGGTTCCCTAGCGGGCACTTGCACTATCTAGGTTACCTAGCTGGCACTTGGACTATGTAGGTCAACTAGCGGGCCCTTGGACTATCTAGGTTAGCTAACGGGCACTTGGACTATGTATGTTCCAGAGCGGGCACTTGGATTATGTAGGTTGCCTAGCGGACATTTAGACTTTGTAGGTTTCCTTGCGGGCATTTGGACTATGTAGGTTACCTAGCAGGCACTTGGACTATGTAGGTTCCCTAACGGGCACTTGGACTATGTAGGTTCCCTAGCGGTCACGTGGACTATGTAGGCTCCCTAGAAGGCACTTGGACTATGTAGGTTAACTAGCGGACACGTGGACTATGTAGGTTACCCAATGGGCACTTGGACTATCTAGGTTAACGAACGGACACTTGGACTATGTAGGTTAGCTATCAGGCACTTGGACTATCTAGGTTACCTAGCGGACACGTGGACGATTTAGATTAACGAGCGGGCACTTGGACTATCTAGGTTAACTAGCAGGCCCTTGGACTATCTAGGTTTACTAGCGGGCACTTGGACTATCTAGGTTAACTAACGGGCACTTGGACTATGTAGTTTCCCTAGAGGGCATTTGGATTATTTAGGTTACCTAGTGGGCACTTGGACTATGTAGGTTATCTAGCGGGCACATGGACTACGTAGGTTAACTAGAAGGCACTTGGACTATCAAGGTTACCTAACGGGCCCTTGGACTATGTAGGTTACCAGCGGGCACTTGGACTATCTAGGTTAACGAACGTGCACTTGGACTATGTAGGTAACCTAGTGGTCACTTAGACTGTCTTGGTTACCTAGCTGGCACTTGGACTATGTAGGTTAACTAGCGGGCAGTTGGACTATCTAGGTTAACTAGCGGGCACTTGGACTATCCAGGTTAACTAGTGGGCCCTTCCACTATGTAGGTTAACTAGCGGGCCCATGGATTATGTAGGTTTACTAGGGGGCACTTGGAATATCTAGGTTAACTTGCGGGCACTTGGACTATGTAGTTTCCCTAGCGGACATTTGGACTATTTAGGTTATCTAGCGGGCACTTGGACTATGTAGGTTATCTAGCGGGCACTTGGACTATCTAGGTTACCTAGCAGGCACTTTGACTATCTAGGTTAACTAACGGGCATTTGGACTATGTAGGGCAACTAGCGGGCACTTGGACTGTCTAGGTTACCTAACGGGCACTTGGATTATCTAGGTTACCTAGCAGGCACTATGACTATCTAGGTTAACTAACGGGCATTTGGACTATGTAGGGCAACTAGCGGTCACTTGGACTGTCTAGGTTACCTAACGGGCACTTGGATTATCTAGGTTAACGAACGGGCACTTGGACTATGTAGGTTACCTAGCCACCACTTGGACTATCTAGGTTAGCTAACAGGCACTTGGACTATCTAGGTTCCCTAGCGGGCACTTGCACTATCTAGGTTACCTAGCTGGCACTTGGACTATGTAGGTCAACTAGCGGGCCCTTGGACTATCTAGGTTAGCTAACGGGCACTTGGACTATGTATGTTCCAGAGTGGGCACTTGGAGTATGTAGGTTGCCTAGCGGACATTTAGACTATGTAGGTTTCCTTGCGGGCATTTGGATTATGTAGGTTACCAGCGGGCACTTGGACTATGTAGGTTACCTAGCAGGCACTTTGACTATCTAGGTTAACTAAGGGCACTTGGACTATGTAGGGTAACTAGCGGGCATGGACTGTCTAGGTTACCTAACGGGCACTTGGATTATCTAGGTTAACGAACGGGCACTTGGACTATGTAGGTTACCTAGCCACCACTTGGACTATCTAGGTTCCCTAGCGGGCACTTGTACTATCTAGATTACCTAGCTGGCACTTGGACTATGTAGGTCAACTAGCGGGCCCTTGGACTATCTAGGTTAGCTAACGGGCACTTGGACTATGTATGTTCCAGAGCGGGCACTTGGATTATGTAGGTTGCCTAGCGGACATTTAGACTATGTAGGTTTCCTTGCGGGCATTTGGACTATGTAGGTTACCTAGCAGGCACTTGGACTATGTAGGTTCCCTAACGGGCACTTGGACTATGTAGGTTCCCTAGCGGTCACGTGGACTATGTAGGCTCCCTAGAAGGCACTTGGACTATGTAGGTCAACTAGCAGGCCCTTGGACTATCTAGGTTTACTAGCGGGCACTTGGACTATCTAGGTTAACTAACGGGCACTTGGACTATGTAGTTTCCCTAGAGGGCGTTTGGATTATTTATGTTACCTAGTGGGCACTTGGACTATGTAGGTTATCTAGCGGGCACTTGGACTACGTAGGTTAACTAGAAGGCACTTGGACTATCAAGGTTACCTAACGGGCCCTTGGACTATGTAGGTTACCAGCGGGCACTTGGACTATCTAGGTTAACGAACGTGCACTTGGACTATGTAGGTAACCTAGCGGGCACTTGGACTGTCTAGGTTACCTAGCGGGCACTTGGACTATCTAGGTTAACGAACGGGCACTTGGACTATGTAGGTTAACTAGCGGACACTTCGACTATCTAGGTTAGCTAACGGGCAATTGGACAATCTAGGTTAACTAACGGGCACTTGGACTATGTAGGTTGCCTAGCGAGCACTTGGACTATGTAGGTTCCCTAGTGGGCACTTGGACTATGTAGGTTCCCTATCGGGTACTTGGACTGTCTAGGTTAACTAGGGGGCAATTGGACTGTCTAGGTTACCTAGTGGGCACTTGGACTATGTACGTTCCCTAGCGGGCACTTGGGTTATCTACGTTACCTAGCGCGCACTTGGACAATGTAAGTTAACGAACGGGCACTTGGACTATGTAGGTTAACGAACGGGCACTTGGACTATGTAGGTAACCTAGTGGTCACTTGGACTATGTAGGTTATCTAGCGGACACTTGGACTATCTAGGTTACCTAGCAGGCACTTTGACTATCTAGGTTAACTAACGGGCACTTGGACTATGTAGGGTAACTAGCGGGCACTTGGACTGTCTAGGTTACCTAACGGGCACTTGGATTATCTAGGTTAACGAACGGGCCCTTGGACTATGTAGGTTACCTAGCCACCACTTGGACTATCTAGGTTAGCTAACAGGCACTTGGACTATCTAGTTTCCCTAGCGGGCACTTGTACTATCTAGGTTATCTAGCTGGCACTTGGACTATGTAGGTCAACTAGCGGGCCCTTGGACTATCTAGGTTAGATAACGGGCACTTGGACTATGTGTGTTCCAGAGTGGGCACTTGTATTATGTAGGTTGCCTAGCGGACATTTAGACTATGTAGGTTTCCTTGCGGGCATTTGGACTATGTAGGTTACCTAGCGGGCACTTGGACTATGTAGGTTCCCTAGCGGTCACGTGGACTATGTAGGCTCCCTAGAAGGCACTTGGACTATGTAGGTTAACTAGCGGGCACTTGGACTAACCAGGTTACCAGGCGGGCACATGGACTATGTAGGTAACCCAATGGGCACTTGGACTATCTAGGTTAACGAACGGACACTTGGACTATGTAGGTTAGGTATCAGGCACTTGGACTATCTAGGTTACCTAGCAGGCACTTGGACTATGTAGGTTACCTAGCGGACACTTGGACGATTTAGGTTAACTAGCGAGCACTTGGATTATCTAGGTTAACTAGCAGGCCCTTGGACTATCTAGGTTTACTAGCGGGCACTTGGACTATCTAGGTTAACTAGCGGGCACTTGGACTATGTAGGTTAACTAGCGGTCACTTGAACTCTCTAGGTTACCTAGCGGACACTTGGACTATGTACCTTCCCTAGCGGGCACTTGGACTATCTAGGTTACCTAGCAGGCACTTGGATTATGAAGGATCCCTAGCGGGCAATTGGACTATCAAGGTTACCTAGCTGGCACTTGGACTATGTAGGTTAAGTAGCGGACACTTGCACGATCTAGGTTAACTAGCGGGCCCTTGCACTATGTAGGTTAACTAGCGGGCCCATGGATTATGTAGGTTTACTAGGGGGCACTTGGGACATCTAGGTTAACTAGCGGGCACTTGGACTATGTAGTTTCCCTAGCGGGCATTTGGACTATTTAGGTTTCCTAGCGGGCACTTGGACTATGTAGGTTACGTAGCAGGCACTTTGACTATCTAGGTTAACTAACGGGCACTTGGACTATGTAGGGTAACTAGCGGGCACTTGTACTATCTAGGCTACCTAGCTGGCACTTGGACTATGTAGGTCAACTAGCGGGCCCTTGGACTATCTAGGTTAGCTAACGGGCACTTGGACTATGTATGTTCCAGAGCGGGCACTTGGATTATGTAGGTTGCCTTGCGGACATTTAGACTTTGTAGGTTTCCTTGCGGGCATTTGGACTATGTAGGTTACCTAGCAGGCACTTGGACTATGTAGGTTCCCTAACGGGCACTTGGACTATGTAGGTTCCCTAGCGGTCACGTGGACTATGTAGGCTCCCTAGAAGGCACTTGGACTATGTAGGTTAACTAGCGGACACGTGGACTATGTAGGTTACCCAATGGGCACTTGGACTATCTAGGTTAACGAACGGACACTTGGACTATGTAGGTTAGCTATCAGGCACTTGGACTATCTAGGTTACCTAGCGGACACGTGGACGATTTAGATTAACGAGCGGGCACTTGGACTATCTAGGTTAACTAGCAGGCCCTTGGACTATCTAGGTTTACTAGCGGGCACTTGGACTATCTAGGTAAACTAACGGGCACTTGGACTATGTAGTTTCCCTAGAGGGCATTTGGATTATTTAGGTTACCTAGTGGGCACTTGGACTATGTAGGTTATCTAGCGGGCACATGGACTACGTAGGTTAACTAGAAGGCACTTGGACTATCAAGGTTACCTAACGGGCCCTTGGACTATGTATGTTACCAGCGGGCACTTGGACTATCTAGGTTAACGAACGTGCACTTGGACTATGTAGGTAACCTAGCGGGCACTTGGACTGTCTAGGTTACCTAGCGGGCACTTGGACTATCTAGGTTAACGAACGGGCACTTGGACTATGTAGGTTAACTAGCGGACACTTCGACTATCTAGGTTAGCTAACGGGCAATTGGACAATCTAGGTTAACTAACGGGCACTTGGACTATGTAGGTTGCCTAGCGAGCACTTGGACTATGTAGGTTCCCTAGTGGGCACTTGGACTATGTAGGTTCCCTATCGGGTACTTGGACTGTCTAGGTTAACTAGGGGGCAATTGGACTGTCTAGGTTACCTAGTGGGCACTTGGACTATGTACGTTCCCTAGCGGGCACTTGGGTTATCTACGTTACCTAGCGCGCACTTGGACAATGTAAGTTAACGAACGGGCACTTGGACTATGTAGGTTAACGAACGGGCACTTGGACTATGTAGGTAACCTAGTGGTCACTTGGACTATGTAGGTTATCTAGCGGACACTTGGACTATCTAGGTTACATAGCAGGCACTTTGACTATCTAGGTTAACTAACGGGCACATGGACTATGTAGGGTAACTAGCGGGCACTTGGACTGTCTAGGTTACCTAACGGGCACTTGGATTATCTAGGTTAACGAACGGGCCCTTGGACTATGTAGGTTACCTAGCCACCACTTGGACTATCTAGGTTAGCTAACAGGCACTTGGACTATCTAGGTTCCCTAGCGGGCACTTGTACTATCTAGGTTATCTAGCTGGCACTTGGACTATGTAGGTCAACTAGCGGGCCCTTGGACTATCTAGGTTAGCTAACGGGCACTTGGACTATGTATGTTCCACAGTGGGCACTTGTATTATGTAGGTTGCCTAGCGGACATTTAGACTATGTAGGTTTCCTTGCGGGCATTTGGACTATGTAGGTTACCTAGCGGGCATTTGGACTATGTAGGTTCCCTAGCGGTCACGTGGACTATGTAGGCTCCCAGAAGGCACTTGGACTATGTAGGTTAACTAGCGGGCACTTGGACTAACCAGGTTACCAGGCGGGCACATGGACTATGTAGGTTACCCAATGGGCACTTGGACTATCTAGGTTAACAAACAGACACTTGGACTATGTAGGTTAGGTATCAGGCACTTGGACTATCTAGGTTACCTAGCAGGCACTTGGACTATGTAGGTTACCTAGCGGACACTTGGACGATTTAGGTTAACTAGCGGGCACTTGGACTATCTAGGTTAACTAGCAGGCCCTTGGACTATCTAGGTTTACTAGCGGGCACTTGGACTATCTAGGTTAACTAGCGGGCACTTGGACTATGTAGGTTAACTAGCGGTCACTTGAACTCTCTAGGTTACCTAGCGGACACTTGGACTATGTACCTTCCCTAGCGGGCACTTGGACTATCTAGGTTACCTAGCAGGCACTTGGATTATGAAGGATCCCTAGCGGGCAATTGGACTATCTAGGTTACCTAGCTGGCACTTGGACTATGTAGGTTAAGTAGCGGACACTTGCATGATCTAGGTTAACTAGCGGGCCCTTGCACTATGTAGGTTAACTAGCGGGCCCATGGATTATGTAGGTTTACTAGGGGGCACTTGGGACATCTAGGTTAACTAGCGGGCACTTGGACTATGTAGTTTCCCTAGCGTGCATTTGGACTATTTAGGTTGCCTAGCGGGCACTTGGACTATGTAGGTTACCTAGCAGGCACTTTGACTATCTAGGTTAACTAACGGGCACTTGGACTATGTAGGGTAACTAGCGGGTACTTGGACTGTCTAGGTTACCTAACGGGCACTTGTATTATCTAGGTTAACGAACGGGCACTTGGACTATGTAGGTTACCTAGCCACCACTTGGACTATCTAGGTTCCCTAGCGGGCACTTGTACTATCTAGGTTACCTAGCTGGCACTTGGACTATGTAGGTCAACTAGCGGGCCCTTGGACTATCTAGGTTAGCTAACGGGCACTTGGATTATGTAGGTTGCCTAGCGGACATTTAGACTATGTAGGTTTCCTTGCGGGCATTTGGACTATGTAGGTTCCCTAGCAGGCACTTGGACTATGTAGGTTCCCTAACGGGCACTTGGACTATGTAGGTTCCCTAGGGGTCACGTGGACTATGTAGGCTCCCTAGAAGGCACTTGGACTATGTACGTTAACTAGCGGGCACTTGGACTATGTAGGTTACCCAATGGGCACTTGGACTATCTAGGTTAACGAACGGACACTTGGACTATGTAGGTTAGCTATCAGGCACTTGGACTATCTAGGTTACCTAGCGGACACTTGGACGATTTAGGATAACTAGCGGGCACTTGGACTATCTAGGTTAACTAGCAGGCCCTCGGACTATCTAGGTTTACTAGCGGGCACTTGGACTATCAAGGTTAACTAACGGGCACTTGGACTATGTAGTTTCCCTAGCGGGCATTTGGATTATTTAGGTTACCTAGTGGGCACTTGGACTATGTAGGTTATCTAGCGGGCACTTGGACTACGTAGGTTAACTAGAAGGCACTTGGACTATCAAGGTTACCCAGCGGGCCCTTGGACTATGTAGGTTACCAGCGGGCACTTGGACTATCTAGGTTAATGAACGTGCACTTGGACTATGTAGGTAACCTAGCGGGCACTTGGACTGTCTAGGTTACCTAGCGGGCACTTGGACTATCTAGGTTAACGAACGGGCACTTGGACTATGTAGGTTAACTAGCGGACACTTCGACTATCTAGGTTAGCTAACGGGCAATTGGACAATCTAGGTTAACTAACGGGCACTTGGACTATGTAGGTTGCCTAGCGAGCACTTGGACTATTAGGTTCCCTAGTGGGCTCTTGGACTATGTACGTTCCCTAGCGGGCACTTGGGCTATTTAGGTTACCTAGCGGGCACTTGGACTATGTAGGTTATCTAGCGGGCACTTGGACTATCTAGGTTACCTAGCAGGCACTTTGACTATCTAGGTTAACTAACGGGCATTTGGACTATGTAGGGCAACTAGCGGGCACTTGGACTGTCTAGGTTACCTAACGGGCACTTGGATTATCTAGGTTACCTAGCAGGCACTATGACTATCTAGGTTAACTAACGGGCATTTGGACTATGTAGGGCAACTACCGGGCACTTGGACTGTCTAGGTTACCTAACGGGCACTTGGATTATCTAGGTTAACGAACGGGCACTTGGACTATGTAGGTTACCTAGCCACCACTTGGACTGTCTAGGTTACCTAGCGGGCACTTGGACTATGTAGGTTAACTAGCGGGCACTTGGACTATCTAGGTTAACTAGCGGGCACTTGGACTATCTAGGTTAACTAGTGGGCCCTTGCACTATGTAGGTTAACTAGCGGGCCCAAGGATTATGTAGGTTTACTAGGGGGCACTTGGACTATCTAGGTTCACTTGCGGGCACTTGGACTATGTAGTTTCCCTAGCGGACATTTGGACTATTTAGGTTACCTAGCGGGCACTTGGACTATGTAGGTTATCTAGCGGGCACTTGGACTATCTAGGTTACCTAGCAGGCACTTTGACTATCTAGGTTAACTAACGGGCATTTGGACTATGTAGGGCAACTAGCGGGCACTTGGACTGTCTAGGTTACCTAACGGGCACTTGGATTATCTAGGTTACCTAGCAGGCACTATGACTATCTAGGTTAACTAACGGGCATTTGGACTATGTAGGGCAACTACCGGGCACTTGGACTGTCTAGGTTACCTAACGGGCACTTGGATTATCTAGGTTAACGAACGGGCACTTGGACTATGTAGGTTACCTAGCCACCACTTGGACTATCTAGGTTAGCTAACAGGCACTTGGACTATCTAGGTTCCCTAGCGGGCACTTGTACTATCTAGGTTACCTAGCTGGCACTTGGACTATGTAGGTGAAGTAGCGGGCCCTTGGACTATCTAGGTTAGCTAACGGGCACTTGGACTATGTATGTTCCAGAGTGGGCACTTGGATTATGTAGGTTGCCTAGCGGACATTTAGACTATGTAGGTTTCCTTGCGGGCATTTGGACTATGTAGGTTACCAGCGGGCACTTGGACAATCTAGGTTAACGAACGTGCACTTGGACTATGTAGGTAACCTAGCGGGCACTTGGGCTGTCTAGGTTACCTAGCGGGCACTTGGACATTCTAGGTTAACGAACGGGCACTTGGACTATGTAGGTTGCCTAGCGAGCACTTGGAGTATGTAGGTTCCCTAGCGGGCAATTGGACTATGTAGGTTCCCTATCGGGTACTTGGACTGTCTAGGTTAACTAGGGGGCAATTGGAGTGTCTAGGTTACCTAGTGGGCACTTGGACTATGTACGTTCCCTAGCGGGCACTTGGGTTATCTACGTTACCTAGCGCGCACTTGGACAATGTAAGTTAACGAACGGGCACTTGGACTATGTAGGTTAACTAGCGGACACTTGGACTATCTAGGATAGCTAACTGGCAATTGGACTATCAAGGTTACCTAACGGGCACTTGGACTATCTAGGTTACCTAGCAGGCACTTTGACTATCTAGGTTAACTAACGGACACGTGGACTATGTAGGTTGCCTAGCGAGCACCTGGACTATGTAGGTTCCCTAGCGGGCGCTTGGACTGTGTAGATTCCCTAGCGGTACTTGGACTGTCTAGGTTAACTAGCGGGCAATTGGACTGTCTAGGTTACCTAGTGGGCACTTGGACTATGTAGTTTACCTAGCAGGCACTTGGACTATGTAGGTTTACTAGCAGGCACTTAGACTAACTAGGTTACCTAGCGGGCACTTGGACTATGTACGTTCCCTAGCGGGCACTTGGGTTATCAACGTTACCTAGCGGGCACTTGGACTATGTAGGTTAACGAATGGGCACTTGGACTATGTAGGTAACCTAGTGGTCACTTAGACTGTCTAGGTTACCTAGCTGGCACTTGGACTATGTAGGTTAACTAGCGGGCAGTTGGACTATCTAGGTTAACTAGCGGGCACTTGGACTATCCAGGTTAACTAGTGGGCCCTTCCACTATGTAGGTTAACTAGCGGGCCCATGGATTATGTAGGTTAACTAGGGGGCACTTGGAATATCTAGGTTAACTTGCGGGCACTTGGACTATGTAGTTTCCCTAGTGGACATTTGGACTATTTAGGTTATCTAGCGGGCACTTGGACTATGTAGGTTATCTAGCGGGCACTTGGACTATCTAGGTTACCTAGCAGGCACTTTGACTATCTAGGTTAACTAACGGGCATTTGGACTATGTAGGGCAACTAGCGGGCACTTGGACTAACCAGGTTACCAGGCGGGCACATGGACTATGTAGGTTACCCAATGGGCACTTGGACTATCTAGGTTAACGAACGGACACTTGGACTATGTAGGTTAGGTATCAGGCACTTGGACTATCTAGGTTACCTAGCAGGCACTTGGACTATGTAGGTTACCTAGCGGACACTTGGACGATTTAGGTTAACTAGCGGGCACTTGGACTATCTAGGTTAACTAGCAGGCCCTTGGACTATCTAGGTTTACTAGCGGGCACTTGGACTATCTAGGTTAACTAGCGGGCACTTGGACTATGTAGGTTAACTAGCGGTCACTTGAACTCTCTGGTTACCTAGCAGACACTTGGACTATGTACCTTCCCTAGCGGGCACTTGGACTATCTAGGTTACCTAGCAGGCACTTGGATTATGAAGGATCCCTAGCGGGCAATTGGACTATCTAGGTTACCTAGCTGGCACTTGGACTATGTAGGTTAAGTAGCGGACACTTGCATGATCTAGGTTAACTAGCGGGCCCTTGCACTATGTAGGTTAACTAGCGGGCCCATGGATTATGTAGGTTTACTAGGGGGCACTTGGGACATCTAGGTTAACTAGCGGGCACTTGGACTATGTAGTTTCCCTAGCGTGCATTTGGACTATTTAGGTTGCCTAGCGGGCACTTGGACTATGTAGGTTACCTAGCAGGCACTTTGACTATCTAGGTTAACTAACGGGCACTTGGACTATGTAGGGTAACTAGCGGGCACTTGGACTGTCTAGGTTACCTAACGGGCACTTGGATTATCTAGGTTAACGAACGGGCACTTGGACTATGTAGGTTACCTAGCCACCACTTGGAATATCTAGGTTCCCTAGCGGGCACTTGTACTATCTAGGTTACCTAGCTGGCACTTGGACTATGTAGGTCAACTAGCGGGTCCTTGGACTATCTAGGTTAGCTAACGGGCACTTGGATTATGTAGGTTGCCTAGCGGACATTTAGACTATGTAGGTTTCCTTGCGGGCATTTGGACTATGTAGGTTCCCTAGCAGGCACTTGGACTATGTAGGTTCCCTAACGGGCACTTGGACTATGTAGGTTCCCTAGGGGTCACGTGGACTATGTAGGCTCCCTAGAAGGCACTTGGACTATGTACGTTAACTAGCGGGCACTTGGACTATGTAGGTTACCCAATGGGCACTTGGACTATCTAGGTTAACGAACGGACACTTGGACTATGTAGGTTAGCTATCAGGCACTTGGACTATCTAGGTTACCTAGCGGACACTTGGACGATTTAGGATAACTAGCGGGCACTTGGACTATCTAGGTTAACTAGCAGGCCCTCGGACTATCTAGGTTTACTAGCGGGCACTTGGACTATCAAGGTTAACTAACGGGCACTTGGACTATGTAGTTTCCCTAGCGGGCATTTGGATTATTTAGGTTACCTAGTGGGCACTTGGACTATGTAGGTTATCTAGCGGGCACTTGGACTACGTAGGTTAACTAGAAGGCACTTGGACTATCAAGGTTACCTAGCGGGCCCTTGGACTATGTAGGTTACCAGCGGGCACTTGGACTATCTAGGTTAACGAACGTGCACTTGGACTATGTAGGTAACCTAACGGACACTTGGACTGTCTAGGTTACCTAGCGGGCACTTGGACTATCTAGGTTAAAGAACGGGCACTTGGACTATGTAGGTTAACTAGCGGACACTTCGACTATCTAGGTTAGCTAACGGGCAATTGGACAATCTAGGTTAACTAACGGGCACTTGGACTATGTAGGTTGCCTAGCGAGCACTTGGACTATGTAGGTTCCCTAGTGGGCTCTTGGACTATGTAGGTTCCCTATCGGGTACTTGGACTGTCTACGTTAACTAGGGGGCAATTGGACTGTCTAGGTTACCTAGTGGGCACTTGGACTATGTACGTTCCCTAGCGGGCAATTGGGTTATCTACGTTACCTAGCGGGCACTTGGACAATGTAAGTTAACGAACGGGCACTTGGACTATGTAGGTTAACTAGCGGACACTTGGACTATCTAGGATAACTAACGGGCAATTGGACTATCAAGGTTACCTAACGGGCACTTGGACTATCTTGGTTACCTAGCAGGCACTTTGACTATCTAGGTTAACTAACGGGCACGTGGACTATGTAGGTTGCCTAGCGAGCACCTGGACTATGTAGGTTCCCTAGTGGGCGCTTGGACTATGTAGATTCCCTCGCGGTACTTGGACTGTCTAGGTTAACTAGCGGGCAATTGGACTGTCTAGGTTACCTAGTGGGCACTTGGACTATGTAGTTTACCTAGCAGGCACTTGGACTATGTAGGTTTACTAGCAGGCACTTAGACTAACTAGGTTACCTAGCGGGCACTTGGACTATGTACGTTCCCTAGCGGGCACTTGGGCTATCAACGTTACCTAGCGGGCACTTGGACTATGTAGGTTAACGAATGGGCACTTGGACTATGTAGGTAACCTAGTGGTCACTTGGACTGTCTAGGTTACCTAGCGGGCACTTGGACTATGTAGGTTCTAGCGGGCACTTGGACTATCTAGGTTAACTAGTGGGCACTTGGACTATCTAGGTTAACTAGTGGGCCCTTGCACTATGTAGGTTAACTAGCGGGCCCAAGGATTATGTAGGTTTACTAGGGGGCACTTGGACTATCTAGGTTCACTTGCGGGCACTTGGACTATGTAGTTTCCCTAGCGGACATTTGGACTATTTAGGTTACCTAGCGGGCACTTGGACTATGTAGGTTATCTAGCGGGCACTTGGACTATCTAGGTTACCTAGCAGGCACTATGACTATCTAGGTTAACTAACGGGCATTTGGACTATGTAGGGCAACTACCGGGCACTTGGACTGTCTAGGTTACCTAACGGGCACTTGGATTATCTAGGTTAACGAACGGGCACTTGGACTATGTAGGTTACCTAGCCACCACTTGGACTATCTAGGTTAGCTAACAGGCACTTGGACTATCTAGGTTCCCTAGCGGGCACTTGTACTATCTAGGTTACCTAGCTGGCACTTGGACTATGTAGGTCAAGTAGCGGGCCCTTGGACTATCTAGGTTAGCTAACGGGCACTTGGACTATGTATGTTCCAGAGTGGGCACTTGGATTATGTAGGTTGCCTAGCGGACATTTAGACTATGTAGGTTTCCTTGCGGGCATTTGGACTATGTAGGTTACCAGCGGGCACTTGGACAATCTAGGTTAACGAACGTGCACTTGGACTATGTAGGTAACCTAGCGGGCACTTGGACTGTCTAGGTTACATAGCGGGCACTTGGACATTCTAGGTTAACGAACGGGCACTTGGACTATGTAGGTTGCCTAGCGAGCACTTGGAGTATGTAGGTTCCCTAGCGGGCAATTGGACTATGTAGGTTCCCTATCGGTTACTTGGACTGTCTAGGTTAACTAGGGCGCAATTGGAGAGTCTAGGTTAACTAGCGGACACTTGGACTATCTAGGATAGGTAACTGGCAATTGGACTATCAAGGTTACCTAACGGGCACTTGGACTATCTAGGTTACCTAGCAGGCACTTTGACTATCTAGGTTAACTAACGGACACGTGGACTATGTAGGTTGCCTAGCGAGCACCT
The DNA here is from genome assembly GCF_050624435.1 of Tenrec ecaudatus. Lineage (NCBI taxonomy): Eukaryota > Metazoa > Chordata > Mammalia > Afrosoricida > Tenrecidae > Tenrec > Tenrec ecaudatus. The sequence goes on from NW_027457565.1 coordinate 814,398, forward strand.
GGACTATGTAGGTTCCCTAGCGGGCGCTTGGACTGTGTAGATTCCCTAGCGGTACTTGGACTGTCTAGGTTAACTAGCGGGCAATTGGACTGTCTAGGTTACCTAGTGGGCACTTGGACTATGTAGTTTACCTAGCAGGCACTTGGACTATGTAGGTTTACTAGCAGGCACTTAGACTAACTAGGTTACCTAGCGGGCACTTGGACTATGTACGTTCCCTAGCGGGCACTTGGGTTATCAACGTTACCTAGCGGGCACTTGGACTATGTAGGTTAACGAATGGGCACTTGGACTATGTAGGTAACCTAGTGGTCACTTAGACTGTCCAGGTTACCTAGCTGGCACTTGGACTATGTAGGTTAACTAGCGGGCAGTTGGACTATCTAGGTTAACTAGCGGGCACTTGGACTATCCAGGTTAACTAGTGGGCCCTTCCACTATGTAGGTTAACTAGCGGGCCCATGGATTATGTAGGTTTATTAGGGGGCACTTGGACTATCTAGGTTAACTTGCGGGCACTTGGACTATGTAGTTTCCCTAGCGGACATTTGGACTATTTAGGTTATCTAGCGGGCACTTGGACTATGTAGGTTATCTAGCGGGCACTTGGACTATCTAGGTTACCTAGCAGGCACTTTGACTATCTAGGTTAACTAACGGGCATTTGGACTATGTAGGGCAACTAGCGGGCACTTGGACTGTCTAGGTTACCTAACGGGCACTTGGATTATCTAGGTTACCTAGCAGGCACTATGACTATCTAGGTTAACTAACGGGCATTTGGACTATGTAGGGCAACTAGCGGGCACTTGGACTGTCTAGGTTACCTAACGGGCACTTGGATTATCTAGGTTAACGAACGGGCACTTGGACTATGTAGGTTACCTAGCCACCACTTGGACTATCTAGGTTAGCTAACAGGCACTTGGACTATCTAGGTTCCCTAGCGGGCACTTGCACTATCTAGGTTACCTAGCTGGCACTTGGACTATGTAGGTCAACTAGCGGGCCCTTGGACTATCTAGGTTAGCTAACGGGCACTTGGACTATGTATGTTCCAGAGTGGGCACTTGGAGTATGTAGGTTGCCTAGCGGACATTTAGACTATGTAGGTTTCCTTGCGGGCATTTGGATTATGTAGGTTACCAGCGGGCACTTGGACTATGTAGGTTACCTAGCAGGCACTTTGACTATCTAGGTTAACTAAGGGCACTTGGACTATGTAGGGTAACTAGCGGGCACTTGGACTGTCTAGGTTACCAAACGGGCACTTGGATTATCTAGGTTAACGAACGGGCACTTGGACTATGTAGGTTACCTAGCCACCACTTGGACTATCTAGGTTCCCTAGCGGGCACTTGTACTATCTAGATTACCTAGCTGGCACTTGGACTATGTAGGTCAACTAGCGGGCCCTTGGACTATCTAGGTTAGCTAACGGGCACTTGGACTATGTATGTTCCAGAGCGGGCACTTGGATTATGTAGGTTGCCTAGCGGACATTTAGACTATGTAGGTTTCCTTGCGGGCATTTGGACTATGTAGGTTACCTAGCAGGTACTTGGACTATGTAGGTTCCCTAACGGGCACTTGGACTATGTATGTTCCCTAGCGGTCACGTGGACTATGTAGGCTCCCTAGAAGGCACTTGGACTATGTAGGTTAACTAGCGGGCACTTGGACTATGTAGGTTACCCAATGGGCACTTGGACTATCTAGGTTAACGAACGGACACTTGGACTATGTAGGTTAGCTATCAGGCACTTGGACTATCTAGGTTACCTAGCGGACACGTGGACGATTTAGGTTAACGAGCGGGCACTTGGACTATCTACGTTAACTAGCAGGCCCTTGGACTATCTAGGTTTACTCGCGGGCACTTGGACTATCTAGGTTAACTAACGGGCACTTGGACTATGTAGTTTCCCTAGAGGGCATTTGGATTATTTATGTTACCTAGTGGGCACTTGGACTATGTAGGTTATCTAGCGGGCACTTGGACTACGTAGGTTAACTAGAAGGCACTTGGACTATCAAGGTTACCTAACGGGCCCTTGGACTATGTAGGTTACCAGGGGGCACTTGGACTATCTAGGTTAACGAACGTGCACTTGGACTATGTAGGTAACCTAGCGGGCACTTGGACTGTCTAGGTTACCTAGCGGGCACTTGGACTATCTAGGTTAACGAACGGGCACTTGGACTATGTAGGTTAACTAGCGGACACTTCGACTATCTAGGTTAGCTAACGGGCAATTGGACAATCTAGGTTAACTAACGGGCACTTGGACTATGTAGGTTGCCTAGCGAGCACTTGGACTATGTAGGTTCCCTAGTGGGCACTTGGACTATGTAGGTTCCCTATCGGGTACTTGGACTGTCTAGGTTAACTAGGGGGCAATTGGACTGTCTAGGTTACCTAGTGGGCACTTGGACTATGTACGTTCCCTAGCGGGCACTTGGGTTATCTACGTTACCTATCGCGCACTTGGACAATGTAAGTTAACGAACGGGCACTTGGACTATGTAGGTTAACGAACGGGCACTTGGACTATGTAGGTAACCTAGTGGTCACTTGGACTATGTAGGTTATCTAGCGGACACTTGGACTATCTAGGTTACCTAGCAGGCACTTTGACTATCTAGGTTAACTAACGGGCACTTGGACTATGTAGGGTAACTAGCGGGCACTTGGACTGTCTAGGTTACCTAACGGGCACTTGGATTATCTAGGTTAACGAACGGGCCCTTGGACTATGTAGGTTACCTAGCCACCACTTGGACTATCGAGGTTAGCTAACAGGCACTTGGACTATCTAGTTTCCCTAGCGGGCACTTGTACTATCTAGGTTATCTAGCTGGCACTTGGACTATGTAGGTCAACTAGCGGGCCCTTGGACTATCTAGGTTAGCTAACGGGCACTTGGACTATGTGTGTTCCAGAGTGGGCACTTGTATTATGTAGGTTGCCTAGCGGACATTTAGACTATGTAGGTTTCCTTGCGGGCATTTGGACTATGTAGGTTACCTAGCGGGCACTTGGACTATGTAGGTTCCCTAGCGGTCACGTGGACTATGTAGGCTCCCTAGAAGGCACTTGGACTATGTAGGTTAACTAGCGGGCACTTGGACTAACCAGGTTACCAGGCGGGCACATGGACTATGTAGGTAACCCAATGGGCACTTGGACTATCTAGGTTAACGAACGGACACTTGGACTATGTAGGTTAGGTATCAGGCACTTGGACTATCTAGGTTACCTAGCAGGCACTTGGACTATGTAGGTTACCTAGCGGACACTTGGACGATTTAGGTTAACTAGCGGGCACTTGGATTATCTAGGTTAACTAGCAGGCCCTTGGACTATCTAGGTTTACTAGCGGGCACTTGGACTATCTAGGTTAACTAGCGGGCACTTGGACTATGTAGGTTAACTAGCGGTCACTTGAACTCTCTAGGTTACCTAGCGGACACTTGGACTATGTACCTTCCCTAGCGGGCACTTGGACTATCTAGGTTACCTAGCAGGCACTTGGATTATGAAGGATCCCTAGCGGGCAATTGGACTATCAAGGTTACCTAGCTGGCACTTGGACTATGTAGGCTAAGTAGCGGACACTTGCACGATCTAGGTTAACTAGCGGGCCCTTGCACTATGTAGGTTAACTAGCGGGCCCATGGATTATGTAGGTTTACTAGGGGGCACTTGGGACATCTAGGTTAACTAGCGGGCACTTGGACTATGTAGTTTCCCTAGCGGGCATTTGGACTATTTAGGTTTCCTAGCGGGCACTTGGACTATGTAGGTTACCTAGCAGGCACTTTGACTATCTAGGTTAACTAACGGGCACTTGGACTATGTAGGGTAACTAGCGGGCACTTGGACTGTCTAGGTTACCTAACGGGCACTTGGATTATCTAGGTTAACGAACGGGCACTTGGACTATGTAGGTTACCTAGCCACCACTTGGACTATCTAGGTTCCCTAGCGGGCACTTGTACTATCTGGGTTACCTAGCTGGCACTTGGACTATGTAGGTCAACTAGCGGGCATTTGGACTATGTAGGTTCCCTAGCGGGCACTTGGACTATGTAGGTTCCCTAACGGGCACTTGGACTATGTACGTTCCCTAGGGGTCACGTGGACTATGTAGGCTCCTTAGAAGGCACTTGGACTATGTAGGTTAACTAGCGGGCACTTGGACTATGCAGGTTACCCAATGGGCACTTGGACTATCTAGGTTAACGAACGGACACTTGGACTATGTAGGTTAGCTATCAGGCACTTGGACTATCTAGGTTACCTAGCGGACACTTGGACGATTTAGGATAACTAGCGGGCACTTGGACTATCTAGGTTAACTAGCAGGCCCTCGGACTATCTAGGTTTACTAGCGGGCACTTGGACTATCAAGGTTAACTAACGGGCACTTGGACTATGTAGTTTCCCTAGAGGGCATTTGGATTATTTAGGTTACCTAGTGGGCACTTGGACTATGTAGGTTATCTAGCGGGCACTTGGACTACGTAGGTTAACTAGAAGGCACTTGGACACTCAAGGTTACCTAGCGGGCCCTTGGACTATGTAGGTTACCAGCGGGCACTTGGACTATCTAGGTTAACGAACGTGCACTTGGACTATGTAGGTAACCTAGCGGGCACTTGGACTGTCTAGGTTAACGAACGGGCACTAGGACTATGTAGTTTAACTAGGGGACACTTCGACTATCCAGGTTAGCTAACGGGCAATTGGACAATCTAGGTTAACTAACGGGCAATTGGACAATCTAGGTTAACTAACGGGCACTTGGACTATGTAGGTTGCCTAGCGAGCACTTGGACTATTAGGTTCCCTAGTGGGCTCTTGGACTATGTAGGTTCCCTATCGGGTACTTGGACTGTCTAGGTTAACTAGGGGGCAATTGGACTGTCTAGGTTACCTAGTGGGCACTTGGACTATGTACGTTCCCTAGCGGGCACTTGGGTTATCTACGTTACCTAGCGGGCACTTGGACAATGTAAGTTAACGAACGGGCACTTGGACTATGTAGGTTAACTAGCGGACACTTGGACTATCTAGGATAACTAACGGGCAATTGGACTATCAAGGTTACCTAACGGGGACTTGGACTATCTAGGTTACCTAGCAGGCACTTTGACTATCTAGGTTAACTAACGGGCACGTGGACTATGTAGGTTGCCTAGCGAGCACCTGGACTATGTAGGTTCCCTAGTGGGCGCTTGGACTATGTAGATTCCCTCGCGGTACTTGGACTGTCTAGGTTAACTAGCGGGCAATTGGACTGTCTAGGTTACCTAGTGGGCACTTGGACTATGCAGTTTACCTAGCAGGCACTTGGACTATGTAGGTTTACTAGCAGGCACTTAGACTAACTAGGTTACCTAGCGGGCACTTGGACTATGTAAGTTCCCTAGCGGGCACTTGGGCTATCAACGTTACCTAGCGGGCACTTGGACTATGTAGGTTAACGAATGGGCACTTGGACTATGTAGGTAACCTAGTGGTCTCTTGGACTGTCTAGGTTACCTAGCGGGCACTTGGACTATGTAGGTTAACTAGCGGGCACTTGGACTATCTAGGTTAACTAGCGGGCACTTGGACTATCTAGGTTAACTAGTGGGCCCTTGCACTATGTAGGTTAACTAGCGGGCCCAAGGATTATGTAGGTTTACTAGGGGGCACTTGGACTATCTAGGTTCACTTGCGGGCACTTGGACAATGTAGTTTCCCTAGCGGACATTTGGACTATTTAGGTTACCTAGCGGGCACTTGGACTATGTAGGTTATCTAGCGGGCACTTGGACTATCTAGGTTACCTAGCAGGCACTTTGACTATCTAGGTTAACTAACGGGCATTTGGACTATGTAGGGCAACTAGCGGGCACTTGGACTGTCTAGGTTACCTAACGGGCACTTGGATTATCTAGGTTACCTAGCAGGCCCTATGACTATCTAGGTTAACTAACGGGCATTTGGACTATGTAGGGCAACTACCGGGCACTTGGACTGTCTAGGTTACCTAACGGGCACTTGGATTATCTAGGTTAACGAACGGGCACTTGGACTATGTAGGTTACCTAGCCACCACTTGGACTATCTAGGTTAGCTAACAGGCACTTGGACTATCTAGGTTCCCTAGCGGGCACTTGTACTATCTAGGTTACCTAGCTGGCACTTGGACTATGTAGGTCAAGTAGCGGGCCCTTGGACTATCTAGGTTAGCTAACGGGCACTTGGACTATGTATGTTCCAGAGTGGGCACTTGGATTATGTAGGTTGCCTAGCGGACATTTAGACTATGTAGGTTTCCTTGCGTGCATTTGGACTATGTAGGTTACCAGCGGGCACTTGGACAATCTAGGTTAACGAACGTGCACTTGGACTATGTAGGTAACCTAGCGGGCACTTGGACTGTCTAGGTTACCTAGCGGGCACTTGGACATTCTAGGTTAACGAACGGGCACTTGGACTATGTAGGTTGCCTAGCGAGCACTTGGAGTATGTAGGTTCCCTAGCGGGCAATTGGACTATGTAGGTTCCCTATCGGGTACTTGGACTGTCTATGTTAACTAGGGGGCAATTGGAGTGTCTAGGTTAACTAGCGGACACTTGGACTATCTAGGATAGCTAACTGGCAATTGGACTATCAAGGTTACCTAACGGGCACTTGGACTATCTAGGTTACCTAGCAGGCACTTTGACTATCTAGGTTAACTAACGGACACGTGGACTATGTAGGTTGCCTAGCGAGCACCTGGACTATGTAGGTTCCCTAGCGGGCGCTTGGACTGTGTAGATTCCCTAGCGGTACTTGGACTGTCTAGGTTAACTAGCGGGCAATTGGACTGTCTAGGTTACCTAGTGGGCACTTGGACTATGTAGGTTTACTAGCAGGCACTTAGACTAACTAGGTTACCTAGCGGGCACTTGGACTATGTACGTTCCCTAGCGGGCACTTGGGTTATCAAAGTTACCTAGCGGGCACTTGGACTATGTAGGTAAACGAATGGGCACTTGGACTATGTAGGTAACCTAGTGGTCACTTAGACTGTCTAGGTTACCTAGCTGGCACTTGGACTATGTAGGTTAACTAGCGGGCAGTTGGACTATCTAGGTTAACTAGCGGGCACTTGGACTATCCAGGTTAACTAGTGGGCCCTTCCACTATGTAGGTTAACTAGCGGGCCCATGGATTATGTAGGTTTACTAGGGGGCACTTGGACTATCTAGGTTAACTTGCGGGCACTTGGATTATGTAGTTTCCCTAGCGGACATTTGGACTATTTAGGTTATCTAGCGGGCACTTGGACTATGTAGGTTATCTAGCGGGCACTTGGACTATCTAGGTTACCTAGCAGGCACTTTGACTATCTAGGTTAACTAACGGGCATTTGGACTATGTAGGGCAACTAGCGGGCACTTGGACTGTCTAGGTTACCTAACGGGCACTTGGATTATCTAGGTTACCTAGCAGGCACTATGACTATCTAGGTTAACTAACGGGCATTTGGACTATGTAGGGCAACTAGCGGGCACTTGGACTGTCTAGGTTACCTAACGGGCACTTGGATTATCTAGGTTAACGAACGGGCACTTGGACTATGTAGGTTACCTAGCCACCACTTGGACTATCTAGGTTAGCTAACAGGCACTTGGACTATCTAGGTTCCCTAGCGGGCACTTGCACTATCTAGGTTACCTAGCTGGCACTTGGACTATGTAGGTCAACTAGCGGGCCCTTGGACTATCTAGGTTAGCTAACGGGCACTTGGACTATGTATGTTCCAGAGTGGGCACTTGGAGTATGTAGGTTGCCTAGCGGACATTTAGACTATGTAGGTTTCCTTGCGGGCATTTGGATTATGTAGGTTACCAGCGGGCACTTGGACTATGTAGGTTACCTAGCAGGCACTTTGACTATCTAGGTTAACTAAGGGCACTTGGACTATGTAGGGTAACTAGCGGGCACTTGGACTGTCTAGGTTACCTAACGGGCACTTGGATTATCTAGGTTAACGAACGGGCACTTGGACTATGTAGGTTACCTAGCCACCACTTGGACTATCTAGGTTCCCTAGCGGGCACTTGCACTATCTAGATTACCTAGCTGGCACTTGGACTATGTAGGTCAACTAGCGGGCCCTTGGACTATCTAGGTTAGCTAACGGGCACTTGGACTATGTATGTTCCAGAGTGGGCACTTGGATTATGTAGGTTGCCTAGCGGACATTTAGACTATGTAGGTTTCCTTGCGGGCATTTGGACTATGTAGGTTACCAGCGGGCACTTGGACAATCTAGGTTAACGAACGTGCACTTGGACTATGTAGGTAACCTAGCGGGCACTTGGACTGTCTAGGTTACCTAGCGGGCACTTGGACATTCTAGGTTAACGAACGGGCACTTGGACTATGTAGGTTGCCTAGCGAGCACTTGGAGTATGTAGGTTCCCTAGCGGGCAATTGGACTATGTAGGTTCCCTATCGGGTACTTGGACTGTCTAGGTTAACTAGGGGGCAATTGGAGTGTCTAGGTTAACTAGCGGACACTTGGACTATCTAGGATAGCTAACTGGCAATTGGACTATCAAGGTTACCTAACGGGCACTTGGACTATCTAGGTTACCTAGCAGGCACTTGGACTATCTAGGTTAACTAACGGACACGTGGACTATGTAGGTTGCCTAGCGAGCACCTGGACTATGTAGGTTCCCTAGCGGGCGCTTGGACTGTGTAGATTCCCTAGCGGTACTTGGACTGTCTAGGTTAACTAGCGGGCAATTGGACTGTCTAGGTTACCTAGTGGGCACTTGGACTATGTAGTTTACCTAGCAGGCACTTGGACTATGTAGGTTTACTAGCAGGCACTTAGACTAACTAGGTTACCTAGCGGGCACTTGGACTATGTACGTTCCCTAGCGGGCACTTGGGTTATCAACGTTACCTAGCGGGCACTTGGACTATGTAGGTAAACGAATGGGCACTTGGACTATGTAGGTAACCTAGTGGTCACTTAGACTGTCTAGGTTACCTAGCTGGCACTTGGACTATGTAGGTTAACTAGCGGGCACTTGGACTATCTAGGTTAACTAGCGGGCACTTGGACTATCCAGGTTAACTAGTGGGCCCTTCCACTATGTAGGTTAACTAGCGGGCCCATGGATTATGTAGGTTTACTAGGGGGCACTTGGACTATCTAGGTTAACTTGCGGGCACTTGGACTATGTAGTTTCCCTAGCGGACATTTTGACTATTTAGGTTATCTAGCGGGTACTTGGACTATGTAGGTTATCTAGCGGGCACTTGGACTATCTAGGTTACCTAGCAGGCACTTTGACTATCTAGGTTAACTAACGGGCATTTGGACTATGTAGGGCAACTAGCGGGCACTTGGACTGTCTAGGTTACCTAACGGGCACTTGGATTATCTAGGTTACCTAGCAGGCATCATGACTATCTAGGTTAACTAACGGGCATTTGGACTATGTAGGGCAACTAGCGGGCACTTGGACTGTCTAGGTTACCTAACGGGCACTTGGATTATCTAGGTTAACGAACGGGCACTTGGACTATGTAGGTTACCTAGCCACCACTTGGACTATCTAGGTTAGCTAACAGGCACTTGGACTATCTAGGTTCCCTAGCGGGCACTTGCACTATCTAGGTTACCTAGCTGGCACTTGGACTATGTAGGTCAACTAGCGGGCCCTTGGACTATCTAGGTTAGCTAACGGGCACTTGGACTATGTATGTTCCAGAGTGGGCACTTGGAGTATGTAGGTTGCCTAGCGGACATTTAGACTATGTAGGTTTCCTTGCGGGCATTTGGATTATGTAGGTTACCAGCGGGCACTTGGACTATGTAGGTTACCTAGCAGGCACTTTGACTATCTAGGTTAACTAACGGGCACTTGGACTATGTAGGGTAACTAGCGGGCACTTGGACTGTCTAGGTTACCTAACGGGCACTTGGATTATCTAGGTTAACGAACGGGCACTTGGACTATGTAGGTTACCTAGCCACCACTTGGACTATCTAGGTTCCCTAGCGGGCACTTGTACTATCTAGATTACCTAGCTGGCACTTGGACTATGTAGGTCAACTAGCGGGCCCTTGGACTATCTAGGTTAGCTAACGGGCACTTGGACTATGTATGTTCCAGAGCGGGCACTTGGATTATGTAGGTTGCCTAGCGGACATTTAGACTATGTAGGTTTCCTTGCGGGCATTTGGACTATGTAGGTTACCTAGCAGGCACTTGGACTATGTAGGTTCCCTAACGGGCACTTGGACTATGTAGGTTCCCTAGCGGTCACGTGGACTATGTAGGCTCCCTAGAAGGCACTTGGACTATGTAGGTTAACTAGCGGGCACTTGGACTATGTAGGTTACCCAATGGGCACTTGGACTATCTAGGTTAACGAACGGACACTTGGACTATGTAGGTTAGCTATCAGGCACTTGGACTATCTAGGTTACCTAGCGGACACGTGGACGATTTAGGTTAACGAGCGGGCACTTGGACTATCTACGTTAACTAGCAGGCCTTTGGACTATCTAGGTTTACTAGCGGGCACTTGGACTATCTAGGTTAACTAACGGGCACTTGGACTATGTAGTTTCCCTAGAGGGCATTTGGATTATTTATGTTACCTAGTGGGCACTTGGACTATGTAGGTTATCTAGCGGGCACTTGGACTACGTAGGTTAACTAGAAGGCACTTGGACTATCAAGGTTACCTAACGGGCCCTTGGACTATGTAGGTTACCAGCGGGCACTTGGACTATCTAGGTTAACGAACGTGCACTTGGACTATGTAGGTAACCTAGCGGGCACTTGGACTGTCTAAGTTACCTAGCGGGCACTTGGACTATCTAGGTTAACGAACGGGCACTTGGACTAAGTAGGTTAACTAGCGGACACTTCGACTTTCTAGGTTAGCTAACGGGCAATTGGACAATCTAGGTTAACTAACGGGCACTTGGACTATGTAGGTTGCCTAGCGAGCACTTGGACTATGTAGGTTCCCTAGTGGGCACTTGGACTATGTAGGTTCCCTATCGGGTACTTGGACTCTCTAGGTTAACTAGGGGGCAATTGGACTGTCTAGGTTACCTAGTGGGCACTTGGACTATGTACATTCCGTAGCGGGCACTTGGGTTATCTACGTTACCTAGCGCGCACTTGGACAATGTAAGTTAACGAACGGGCACTTGGACTATGTAGGTTAACGAACGGGCACTTGGACTATGTAGGTAACCTAGTGGTCACTTGGACTATGTAGGTTATCTAGCGGACACTTGGACTATCTAGGTTACCTAGCAGGCACTTTGACTATCTAGGTTAACTAACGGGCATTTGGACTATGTAGGGCAACTAGCGGGCACTTGGACTGTCTAGGTTACCTAACGGGCACTTGGATTATCTAGGTTACCTAGCAGGCACTATGACTATCTAGGTTAACTAACGGGCATTTGGACTATGTAGGGCAACTAGCGGGCACTTGGACTGTCTAGGTTACCTAACGGGCACTTGGATTATCTAGGTTAACGAACGGGCACTTGGACTATGTAGGTTATCTAGCCACCACTTGGACTATCTAGGTTAGCTAACAGGCACTTGGACTATCTAGGTTCCCTAGCGGGCACTTGCACTATCTAGGTTACCTAGCTGGCACTTGGACTATGTAGGTCAACTAGCGGGCCCTTGGACTATCTAGGTTAGCTAACGGGCACTTGGACTATGTATGTTCCAGAGTGGGCACTTGGAGTATGTAGGTTGCCTAGCGGACATTTAGACTATGTAGGTTTCCTTGCGGGCATTTGGATTATGTAGGTTACCAGCGGGCACTTGGACTATGTAGGTTACCTAGCAGGCACTTTGACTATCTAGGTTAACTAAGGGCACTTGGACTATGTAGGGTAACTAGCGGGCACTTGGACTGTCTAGGTTACCTAACGGGCACTTGGATTATCTAGGTTAACGAACGGGCACTTGGACTATGTAGGTTACCTAGCCACCACTTGGACTATCTAGGTTCCCTAGCGGGCACTTGCACTATCTAGATTACCTAGCTGGCACTTGGACTATGTAGGTCAACTAGCGGGCCCTTGGACTATCTAGGTTAGCTAACGGGCACTTGGACTATGTATGTTCCAGAGTGGGCACTTGGATTATGTAGGTTGCCTAGCGGACATTTAGACTATGTAGGTTTCCTTGCGGGCATTTGGACTATGTAGGTTACCAGCGGGCACTTGGACAATCTAGGTTAACGAACGTGCACTTGGACTATGTAGGTAACCTAGCGGGCACTTGGACTGTCTAGGTTACCTAGCGGGCACTTGGACATTCTAGGTTAACGAACGGGCACTTGGACTATGTAGGTTGCCTAGCGAGCACTTGGAGTATGTAGGTTCCCTAGCGGGCAATTGGACTATGTAGGTTCCCTATCGGGTACTTGGACTGTCTAGGTTAACTAGGGGGCAATTGGAGTGTCTAGGTTAACTAGCGGACACTTGGACTATCTAGGATAGCTAACTGGCAATTGGACTATCAAGGTTACCTAACGGGCACTTGGACTATCTAGGTTACCTAGCAGGCACTTGGACTATCTAGGTTAACTAACGGACACGTGGACTATGTAGGTTGCCTAGCGAGCACCTGGACTATGTAGGTTCCCTAGCGGGCGCTTGGACTGTGTAGATTCCCTAGCGGTACTTGGACTGTCTAGGTTAACTAGCGGGCAATTGGACTGTCTAGGTTACCTAGTGGGCACTTGGACTATGTAGTTTACCTAGCAGGCACTTGGACTATGTAGGTTTACTAGCAGGCACTTAGACTAACTAGGTTACCTAGCGGGCACTTGGACTATGTACGTTCCCTAGCGGGCACTTGGGTTATCAACGTTACCTAGCGGGCACTTGGACTATGTAGGTAAACGAATGGGCACTTGGACTATGTAGGTAACCTAGTGGTCACTTAGACTGTCTAGGTTACCTAGCTGGCACTTGGACTATGTAGGTTAACTAGCGGGCACTTGGACTATCTAGGTTAACTAGCGGGCACTTGGACTATCCAGGTTAACTAGTGGGCCCTTCCACTATGTAGGTTAACTAGCGGGCCCATGGATTATGTAGGTTTACTAGGGGGCACTTGGACTATCTAGGTTAACTTGCGGGCACTTGGACTATGTAGTTTCCCTAGCGGACATTTTGACTATTTAGGTTATCTAGCGGGCACTTGGACTATGTAGGTTATCTAGCGGGCACTTGGACTATCTAGGTTACCTAGCAGGCACTTTGACTATCTAGGTTAACTAACGGGCATTTGGACTATGTAGGGCAACTAGCGGGCACTTGGACTGTCTAGGTTACCTAACGGGCACTTGGATTATCTAGGTTACCTAGCAGGCATCATGACTATCTAGGTTAACTAACGGGCATTTGGACTATGTAGGGCAACTAGCGGGCACTTGGACTGTCTAGGTTACCTAACGGGCACTTGGATTATCTAGGTTAACGAACGGGCACTTGGACTATGTAGGTTACCTAGCCACCACTTGGACTATCTAGGTTAGCTAACAGGCACTTGGACTATCTAGGTTCCCTAGCGGGCACTTGCACTATCTAGGTTACCTAGCTGGCACTTGGACTATGTAGGTCAACTAGCGGGCCCTTGGACTATCTAGGTTAGCTAACGGGCACTTGGACTATGTATGTTCCAGAGTGGGCACTTGGAGTATGTAGGTTGCCTAGCGGACATTTAGACTATGTAGGTTTCCTTGCGGGCATTTGGATTATGTAGGTTACCAGCGGGCACTTGGACTATGTAGGTTACCTAGCAGGCACTTTGACTATCTAGGTTAACTAACGGGCACTTGGACTATGTAGGGTAACTAGCGGGCACTTGGACTGTCTAGGTTACCTAACGGGCACTTGGATTATCTAGGTTAACGAACGGGCACTTGGACTATGTAGGTTACCTAGCCACCACTTGGACTATCTAGGTTCCCTAGCGGGCACTTGTACTATCTAGATTACCTAGCTGGCACTTGGACTATGTAGGTCAACTAGCGGGCCCTTGGACTATCTAGGTTAGCTAACGGGCACTTGGACTATGTATGTTCCAGAGCGGGCACTTGGATTATGTAGGTTGCCTAGCGGACATTTAGACTATGTAGGTTTCCTTGCGGGCATTTGGACTATGTAGGTTACCTAGCAGGCACTTGGACTATGTAGGTTCCCTAACGGGCACTTGGACTATGTAGGTTCCCTAGCGGTCACGTGGACTATGTAGGCTCCCTAGAAGGCACTTGGACTATGTAGGTTAACTAGCGGGCACTTGGACTATGTAGGTTACCCAATGGGCACTTGGACTATCTAGGTTAACGAACGGACACTTGGACTATGTAGGTTAGCTATCAGGCACTTGGACTATCTAGGTTACCTAGCGGACACGTGGACGATTTAGGTTAACGAGCGGGCACTTGGACTATCTACGTTAACTAGCAGGCCTTTGGACTATCTAGGTTTACTAGCGGGCACTTGGACTATCTAGGTTAACTAACGGGCACTTGGACTATGTAGTTTCCCTAGAGGGCATTTGGATTATTTATGTTACCTAGTGGGCACTTGGACTATGTAGGTTATCTAGCGGGCACTTGGACTACGTAGGTTAACTAGAAGGCACTTGGACTATCAAGGTTACCTAACGGGCCCTTGGACTATGTAGGTTACCAGCGGGCACTTGGACTATCTAGGTTAACGAACGTGCACTTGGACTATGTAGGTAACCTAGCGGGCACTTGGACTGTCTAAGTTACCTAGCGGGCACTTGGACTATCTAGGTTAACGAACGGGCACTTGGACTAAGTAGGTTAACTAGCGGACACTTCGACTTTCTAGGTTAGCTAACGGGCAATTGGACAATCTAGGTTAACTAACGGGCACTTGGACTATGTAGGTTGCCTAGCGAGCACTTGGACTATGTAGGTTCCCTAGTGGGCACTTGGACTATGTAGGTTCCCTATCGGGTACTTGGACTCTCTAGGTTAACTAGGGGGCAATTGGACTGTCTAGGTTACCTAGTGGGCACTTGGACTATGTACGTTCCGTAGCGGGCACTTGGGTTATCTACGTTACCTAGCGCGCACTTGGACAATGTAAGTTAACGAACGGGCACTTGGACTATGTAGGTTAACGAACGGGCACTTGGACTATGTAGGTAACCTAGTGGTCACTTGGACTATGTAGGTTATCTAGCGGACACTTGGACTATCTAGGTTACCTAGCAGGCACTTTGACTATCTAGGTTAACTAACGGGCACTTGGACTATGTAGGGTAACTAGCGGGCACTTGGACTGTCTAGGTTACCTAACGGGCACTTGGATTATCTAGGTTAACGAACGGGCCCTTGGACTATGTAGGTTACCTAGCCACCACTTGGACTATCGAGGTTAGCTAACAGGCACTTGGACTATCTAGTTTCCCTAGCGGGCACTTGTACTATCTAGGTTATCTAGCTGGCACTTGGACTATGTAGGTCAACTAGCGGGCCCTTGGACTATCTAGGTTAGCTAACGGGCACTTGGACTATGTATGTTCCAGAGTGGGCACTTGTATTATGTAGGTTGCCTAGCGGACATTTAGACTATGTAGGTTTCCTTGCGGGCATTTGGACTATGTAGGTTACCTAGCGGGCACTTGGACTATGTAGGTTCCCTAGCGGCCACGTGGACTATGTAGGCTCCCTAGAAGGCACTTGGACTATGTAGGTTAACTAGCGGGCACTTGGACTAACCAGGTTACCAGGCGGGCACATGGACTATGTAGGTAACCCAATGGGCACTTGGACTATCTAGGTTAACGAACGGACACTTGGACTATGTAGGTTAGGTATCAGGCACTTGGACTATCTAGGTTACCTAGCAGGCACTTGGACTATGTAGGTTACCTAGCGGACACTTGGACGATTTAGGTTAACTAGCGGGCACTTGGATTATCTAGGTTAACTAGCAGGCCCTTGGACTATCTAGGTTTACTAGCGGGCACTTGGACTATCTAGGTTAACTAGCGGGCACTTGGACTATGTAGGTTAACTAGCGGTCACTTGAACTCTCTAGGTTACCTAGCGGACACTTGGACTATGTACCTTCCCTAGTGGGCACTTGGACTATCTAGGTTACCTAGCAGGCACTTGGATTATGAAGGATCCCTAGCGGGCAATTGGACTATCAAGGTTACCTAGCTGGCACTTGGACTATGTAGGTTAAGTAGCGGACACTTGCACGATCTAGGTTAACTAGCGGGCCCTTGCACTATGTAGGTTAACTAGCGGGCCCATGGATTATGTAGGTTTACTAGGGGGCACTTGGGACATCTAGGTTAACTAGCGGGCACTTGGACTATGTAGTTTCCCTAGCGGGCATTTGGACTATTTAGGTTTCCTAGCGGGCACTTGGACTATGTAGGTTACCTAGCAGGCACTTTGACTATCTAGGTTAACTAACGGGCACTTGGACTATGTAGGGTAACTAGCGGGCACTTGGACTGTCTAGGTTACCTAACGGGCACTTCGATTATCTAGGTTAACGAACGGGCACTTGGACTATGTAGGTTACCTAGCCACCACTTGGACTATCTAGGTTCCCTAGCGGGCACTTGTACTATCTAGGTTACCTAGCTGGCACTTGGACTATGTAGGTCAACTAGCGGGCATTTGGACTATGTAGGTTCCCTAGCGGGCACTTGGACTATGTAGGTTCCCTAACGGGCACTTGGACTATGTAGGTTCCCTAGGGGTCACGTGGACTATGTAGGCTCCTTAGAAGGCACTTGGACTATGTAGGTTAACTAGCAGGCACTTGGACTATGCAGGTTACCCAATGGGCACTTGGACTATCTAGGTTAACGAACGGACACTTGGACTATGTAGGTTAGCTATCAGGCACTTGGACTATCTAGGTTACCTAGCGGACACTTGGACGATTTAGGATAACTAGCGGGCACTTGGACTATCTAGGTTAACTAGCAGGCCCTCGGACTATCTAGGTTTACTAGCGGGCACTTGGACTATCAAGGTTAACTAACGGGCACTTGGACTATGTAGTTTCCCTAGAGGGCATTTGGATTATTTAGGTTACCTAGTGGGCACTTGGACTATGTAGGTTATCTAGCGGGCACTTGGACTACGTAGGTTAACTAGAAGGCACTTGGACTATCAAGGTTACCTAGCGGGCCCTTGGACTATGTAGGTTACCAGCGGGCACTTGGACTATCTAGGTTAACGAACGTGCACTTGGACTATGTAGGTAACCTAGCGGGCACTTGGACTGTCTAGGTTAACGAACGGGCACTTGGACTATGTAGTTTAACTAGGGGACACTTCGACTATCTAGGTTAGCTAACGGGCAATTGGACAATCTAGGTTAACTAACGGGCAATTGGACTATGTAGGTTGCCTAGCGAGCACTTGGACTATGTAGGTTCCCTAGTGGGCACTTGGACTATGTAGGTTCCCTATCGGGTACTTGGACTGTCTAGGTTAACTAGGGGGCAATTGGACTGTCTAGGTTACCTAGTGGGCACGTGGACTCTGTACGTTCCCTAGCGGGCACTTGGGTTATCTACGTTACCTAGCGGGCACTTGGACAATATAAGTTAACTAACGGGCACTTGGACTATGTAGGTTAACTAGCGGACACTTGGACTATCTAGGATAGCTAACTGGCAATTGGACTATCAAGGTTACCTAACGGGCACTTGGACTATCTAGGTTACCTAGCAGGCACTTTGACTATCTAGGTTAACTAACGGACACGTGGACTATGTAGGTTGCCTAGCGAGCACCTGGACTATGTAGGTTCCCTAGCGGGCGCTTGGACTATGTAGATTCCCTAGCGGTACTTGGACTGTCTAGGTTAACTAGCGGGCAATTGAACTGTCTAGGTTACCTAGTGGGCACTTGGACTATGTAGTTTACCTAGCAGGCACTTGGACTATGTAGGTTTACTAGCAGGCACTTAGACTATCTAGGTTACCTAGCGGGCACTTGGACTATGTTCGTTCCCTAGCGGGCACTTGGGCTATCAACGTTACCTAGCGGGCACTTGGACTATGTAGGTTAACGAATGGGCACTTGGACTATGTAGGTAACCTAGTGGTCACTTGGACTGTCTAGGTTACCTAGCGGGCACTTGGACTATGTAGGTTAACTAGCGGGCACTTGACTATCTAGGTTAACTAGCGGGCACTTGGACTATCCAGGTTAACTAGTGGGCCCTTGCACTATGTAGTTTAACTAGCGGGCCCATGGATTATGTAGGTTTACTAGGGGGCACTTGGACTATCTAGGTTAACTTGCGGGCACTTGGACTATGTAGTTTCCCTAGCGGACATTTGGACTATTTAGCTTACCTAGCGGGCACTTGGACTATGTAGTTTATCTAGCGGGCACTTGGACTATCTAGGTTACCTAGCAGGCACTTTGACTATCTAGGTTAACTAACGGGCATTTGGACTATGTAGGGCAACTAGCGGGCACTTGGACTGTCTAGGTTACCTAACGGGCACTTGGATTACCTAGGTTACCTAGCAGGCACTATGACTATCTAGGTTAACTAACGGGCATTTGGACTATGTAGGGCAACTAGCGGGCACTTGGACTGTCTAGGTTACCTAACGGGCACTTGGATTATCTAGGTTAACGAACGGGCACTTGGACTATGTAGGTTACCTAGCCACCACTTGGACTATCTAGGTTAGCTAACACGCACTTGGACTATCTAGGTTCCCTAGCGGGCACTTGCACTATGTAGGTTACCTAGCTGGCACTTGGACTATGTAGGTCAACTAGCGGGCCCTTGGACTATCTAGGTTAGCTAACGGGCACTTGGACTATGTATGTTCCAGAGTGGGCACTTGGAGTATGTAGGTTGCCTAGCGGACATTTAGACTATGTAGGTTTCCTTGCGGGCATTTGGACTATGTAGGTTACCAGGGGGCACTTGGACTATGTAGGTTACCTAGCAGGCACTTTGACTATCTAGGTTAACTAAGGGCACTTGGACTATGTAGGGTAACTAGCGGGCACTTGGACTGTCTAGGTTACCTAACGGGCACTTGGATTATCTAGGTTAACGAACGGGCACTTGGACTATGTAGGTTACCTAGCCACCACTTGGACTATCTAGGTTCCCTAGCGGGCACTTGTACTATCTAGGTTACCTAGCTGGCACTTGGACTATGTAGGTCAACTAGCGGGCCCTTGGACTATCTAGGTTAGCTAACGGGCACTTGGACTATGTATGTTCCAGAGTGGGCACTTGGAGTATGTAGGTTGCCTAGCGGACATTTAGACTATGTAGGTTTCCTTGCGGGCATTTGGATTATGTAGGTTACCAGCGGGCACTTGGACTATGTAGGTTACCTAGCAGGCACTTTGACTATCTAGGTTAACTAAGGGCACTTGGACTATGTAGGGTAACTAGCGGGCACTTGGACTGTCTAGGTTACCTAACGGGCACTTGGATTATCTAGGTTAACGAACGGGCACTTGGACTATGTAGGTTACCTAGCCACCACTTGGACTATCTAGGTTCCCTAGCGGGCACTTGTACTATCTAGATTACCTAGCTGGCACTTGGACTATGTAGGTCAACTAGCGGGCCCTTGGACTATCTAGGTTAGCTAACGGGCACTTGGACTATGTATGTTCCAGAGCGGGCACTTGGAATATGTAGGTTGCCTAGCGGACATTTAGACTATGTAGGTTGCCTTGCGGGCATTTGGACTATGTAGGTTACCTAGCAGGCACTTGGACTATGTAGGTTCCCTAACGGGCACTTGGACTATGTAGGTTCCCTAGCGGTCACGTGGACTATGTAGGCTCCCTAGAAGGCACTTGGACTATGTAGGTTAACTAGCGGGCACTTGGACTATGTAGGTTACCCAATGGGCACTTGGACTATCTAGGTTAACGAACGGACACTTGGACTATGTAGGTTAGCTATCAGGCACTTGTACTATCTAGGTTACCTAGCGGACACGTGGACGATTTAGGTTAACGAGCGGGCACTTGGACTATCTACGTTAACTAGCAGGCCCTTGGACTATCTAGGTTTACTAGCGGGCACTTGGACTATCTAGGTTAACTAACGGGCACTTGGACTATGTAGTTTCCCTAGAGGGCATTTGGATTATTTATGTTACCTAGTGGGCACTTGGACTATGTAGGTTATCTAGCGGGCACTTGGACTACGTAGGTTAACTAGAAGGCACTAGGACTATCAAGGTTACCTAACGGGCGCTTGGACTATGTAGGTTACCAGCGGGCACTTGGACTATCTAGGTTAACGAACGTGCACTTGGACTATGTAGGTAACCTAGCGGGCACTTGGACTGTCTAGGTTACCTAGCGGGCACTTGGACTATCTAGGTTAACGAACGGGCACTTGGACTATGTAGGTTAACTAGCGGACACTTCGACTATCTAGGTTAGCTAACGGGCAATTGGACAATCTAGGTTAACTAACGGGCACTTGGACTATGTAGGTTGCCTAGCGAGCACTTGGACTATGTAGGTTCCCTAGTGGGCACTTGGACTATGTAGGTTCCCTATCGGGTACTTGGACTGTCTAGGTTAACTAGGGGGCAATTGGACTGTCTAGGTTACCTAGTGGGCACTTGGACTATGTACGTTCCCTAGCGGGCACTTGGGTTATCTACGTTACCTAGCGCGCACTTGGACAATGTAAGTTAACGAACGGGCACTTGGACTATGTAGGTTAACGAACGGGCACTTAGACTATGTAGGTAACCTAGTGGTCACTTGGACTATGTAGGTTATCTAGCGGACACTTGGACTATCTAGGTTACCTAGCAGGCACTTTGACTATCTAGGTTAACTAACGGGCACTTGGACTATGTAGGGTAACTAGCGGGCACTTGGACTGTCTAGGTTACCTAACGGGCACTTGGATTATCTAGGTTAACGAACGGGCACTTGGACTATGTAGGTTACCTAGCTCCACTTGGACTATCTAGGTTCCCTAGCGGGCACTTGTACTATCTAGATTACCTAGCTGGCACTTGGACTATGTAGGTCAACTAGCGGGCCCTTGGACTATCTAGGTTAGCTAACGGGCACTTGGACTATGTATGTTCCAGAGCGGGCACTTGGATTATGTAGGTTGCCTAGCGGACATTTAGACTATGTAGGTTTCCTTGCGGGTATTTGGACTATGTAGGTTACCTAGCAGGCACTTGGACTATGTAGGTTCCCTAACGGGCACTTGGACTATGTAGGTTCCCTAGCGGTCACGTGGACTATGTAGGCTCCCTAGAAGGCACTTGGACTATGTAGGTTAACTAGCGGGCACTTGGACTATGTAGGTTACCCAATGGGCACTTGGACTATCTAGGTTAACGAACGGACACTTGGACTATGTAGGTTAGCTATCAGGCACTTGGACTATCTAGGTTACCTAGCGGACACGTGGACGATTTAGGTTAACGAGCGGGCACTTGGACTATCTACGTTAACTAGCAGGCCCTTGGACTATCTAGGTTTACTAGCGGGCACTTGGACTATCTAGGTTAACTAACGGGCACTTGGACTATGTAGTTTCCCTAGAGGGCATTTGGATTATTTATGTTACCTAGTGGGCACTTGGACTATGTAGGTTATCTAGCGGGCACTTGGACTACGTAGGTTAACTAGAAGGCACTTGGACTATCAAGGTTACCTAACGGGCGCTTGGACTATGTAGGTTACCAGCGGGCACTTGGACTATCTAGGTTAACGAACGTGCACTTGGACTATGTAGGTAACCTAGCGGGCACTTGGACTGTCTAGGTTACCTAGCGGGCACTTGGACTATCTAGGTTAACGAACGGGCACTTGGACTATGTAGGTTAACTAGCGGACACTTCGACTATCTAGGTTAGCTAACGGGCAATTGGACAATCTAGGTTAACTAACGGGCACTTGGACTATGTAGGTTGCCTAGCGAGCACTTGGACTATGTAGGTTCCCTAGTGGGCACTTGGACTATGTAGGTTCCCTATCGGGTACTTGGACTGTCTAGGTTAATTAGGGGGCAATTGGACTGTCTAGGTTACCTAGTGGGCACTTGGACTATGTACGTTCCCTAGCGGGCACTTGGGTTATCTACGTTACCTATCGCGCACTTGGACAATGTAAGTTAACGAACGGGCACTTGGACTATGTAGGTTAACGAACGGGCACTTGGACTATGTAGGTAACCTAGTGGTCACTTGGACTATGTAGGTTATCTAGCGGACACTTGGACTATCTAGGTTACCTAGCAGGCACTTTGACTATCTAGGTTAACTAACGGGCACTTGGACTATGTAGGGTAACTAGCGGGCACTTGGACTGTCTAGGTTACCTAACGGGCACTTGGATTATCTAGGTTAACGAACGGGCCCTTGGACTATGTAGGTTACCTAGCCACCACTTGGACTATCGAGGTTAGCTAACAGGCACTTGGACTATCTAGTTTCCCTAGCGGGCACTTGTACTATCTAGGTTATCTAGCTGGCACTTCGACTATGTAGGTCAACTAGCGGGCCCTTGGACTATCTAGGTTAGCTAACGTGCACTTGGACTATGTATGTTCCAGAGTGGGCACTTGTATTATGTAGGTTGCCTAGCGGACATTTAGACTATGTAGGTTTCCTTGCGGGCATTTGGACTATGTAGGTTACCTAGCGGGCACTTGGACTATGTAGGTTCCCTAGAGGTCACGTGGACTATGTAGGCTCCCTAGAAGGCACTTGGACTATGTAGGTTAACTAGCGGGCACTTGGACTAACCAGGTTACCAGGCGGGCACATGGACTATGTAGGTAACCCAATGGGCACTTGGACTATCTAGGTTAACGAACGGACACTTGGACTATGTAGGTTAGGTATCAGGCACTTGGACTATCTAGGTTACCTAGCAGGCACTTGGACTATGTAGGTTACCTAGCGGACACTTGGACGATTTAGGTTAACTAGCGGGCACTTGGATTATCTAGGTTAACTAGCAGGCCCTTGGACTATCTAGGTTTACTAGCGGGCACTTGGACTATCTAGGTTAACTAGCGGGCACTTGGACTATGTAGGTTAACTAGCGGTCACTTGAACTCTCTAGGTTACCTAGCGGACACTTGGACTATATACCTTCCCTAGCGGGCACTTGGACTATCTAGGTTACCTAGCTGGCACTTGGACTATGTAGGTTAAGTAGCGGACACTTGCACGATCTAGGTTAACTAGCGGGCCCTTGCACTATGTAGGTTAACTAGCGGGCCCATGGATTATGTAGGTTTACTAGGGGGCACTTGGGACATCTAGGTTAACTAGCGGGCACTTGGACTATGTAGTTTCCCTAGCGGGCATTTGGACTATTTAGGTTTCCTAGCGGGCACTTGGACTATGTAGGTTACCTAGCAGGCACTTTGACTATCTAGGTTAACTAACGGGCACTTGGACTATGTAGGGTAACTAGCGGGCACTTGGACTGTCTAGGTTACCTAACGGGCACTTGGATTATCTAGGTTAACGAACGGGCACTTGGACTATGTAGGTTACCTAGCCACCACTTGGACTATCTAGGTTCCCTAGCGGGCACTTGTACTATCTAGGTTACCTAGCTGGCACTTGGACTATGTAGGTCAACTAGCGGGCATTTGGACTATGTAGGTTCCCTAGCGGGCACTTGGACTATGTAGGTTCCCTAACGGGCACTTGGACTATGTAGGTTCCCTAGGGGTCACGTGGACTATGTAGGCTCCTTAGAAGGCACTTGGACTATGTAGGTTAACTAGCGGGCACTTGGACTATGCAGGTTACCCAATGGGCACTTGGACTATCTAGGTTAACGAACGGACACTTGGACTATGTAGGTTAGCTATCAGGCACTTGGACTATCTAGGTTACCTAGCGGACACTTGGACGATTTAGGATAACTAGCGGGCACTTGGACTATCTAGGTTAACTAGCAGGCCCTCGGACTATCTAGGTTTACTAGCGGGCACTTGGACTATCAAGGTTAACTAACGGGAACTTGGACTATGTAGTTTCCCTAGAGGGCATTTGGATTATTTAGGTTACCTAGTGGGCACTTGGACTATGTAGGTTATCTAGCGGGCACTTGGACTACGTAGGTTAACTAGAAGGCACTTGGACTATCAAGGTTACCTAGCGGGCCCTTGGACTATGTAGGTTACCAGCGGGCACTTGGACTATCTAGGTTAACGAACGTGCACTTGGACTATGTAGGTAACCTAGCGGGCACTTGGACTGTCTAGGTTAACGAACGGGCACTTGGACTATGTAGTTTAACTAGGGGACACTTCGACTATCCAGGTTAGCTAACGGGCAATTGGACAATCTAGGTTAACTAACGGGCAATTGGACAATCTAGGTTAACTAACGGGCACTTGGACTATGTAGGTTGCCTAGCGAGCACTTGGACTATGTAGGTTCCCTAGTGGGCACTTGGACTATGTAGGTTCCCTATCGGGTACTTGGACTGTCTAGGTTAACTAGGGGGCAATTGGACTGTCTAGGTTACCTAGTGGGCACTTGGACTATGTACGTTCCCTAGCGGGCACTTGGGTTATCTACGTTACCTAGCGCGCACTTGGACAATGTAAGTTAACGAACGGGCACTTGGACTATGTAGGTTAACGAACGGGCACTTGGACTATGTAGGTAACCTAGTGGTCACTTGGACTATGTAGGTTATCTAGCGGACACTTGGACTATCTAGGTTACTTAGCAGGCACTTTGACTATCTAGGTTAACTAACGGGCACTTGGACTATGTAGGGTAACTAGCGGGCACTTGGACTGTCTAGGTTACCTAACGGGCACTTGGATTATCTAGGTTAACGAACGGGCCCTTGGACTATGTAGGTTACCTAGCCACCACTTGGACTATCGAGGTTAGCTAACAGGCACTTGGACTATCTAGTTTCCCTAGCGGGCACTTGTACTATCTAGGTTATCTAGCTGGCACTTGGACTATGTAGGTCAACTAGCGGGCCCTTGGACTATCTAGGTTAGCTAACGGGCACTTGGACTATGTATGTTCCAGAGTGGGCACTTGTATTATGTAGGTTGCCTAGCGGACATTTAGACTATGTAGGTTTCCTTGCGGGCATTTGGACTATGTAGGTTACCTAGCGGGCACTTGGACTATGTAGGTTCCCTAGCGGTCACGTGGACTATGTAGGCTCCCTAGAAGGCACTTGGACTATGTAGGTTAACTAGCGGGCACTTGGACTAACCAGGTTACCAGGCGGGCACATGGACTATGTAGGTAACCCAATGGGCACTTGGACTATCTAGGTTAACGAACGGACACTTGGACTATGTAGGTTAGGTATCAGGCACTTGGACTATCTAGGTTACCTAGCAGGCACTTGGACTATGTAGGTTACCTAGCGGACACTTGGACGATTTAGGTTAACTAGCGGGCACTTGGATTATCTAGGTTAACTAGCAGGCCCTTGGACTATCTAGGTTTACTAGCGGGCACTTGGACTATCTAGGTTAACTAGCGGGCACTTGGACTATGTAGGTTAACTAGCGGTCACTTGAACTCTCTAGGTTACCTAGCGGACACTTGGACTATGTACCTTCCCTAGCGGGCACTTGGACTATCTAGGTTACCTAGCAGGCACTTGGATTATGAAGGATCCCTAGCGGGCAATTGGACTATCAAGGTTACCTAGCTGGCACTTGGACTATGTAGGTTAAGTAGCGGACACTTGCACGATCTAGGTTAACTAGCGGGCCCTTGCACTATGTAGGTTAACTAGCGGGCCCATGGATTATGTAGGTTTACTAGGGGGCACTTGGGACATCTAGGTTAACTAGCGGGCACTTGGACTATGTAGTTTCCCTAGCGGGCATTTGGACTATTTAGGTTTCCTAGCGGGCACTTGTACTATCTAGGTTACCTAGCAGGCACTTTGACTATCTAGGTTAACTAACGGGCACTTGGACTATGTAGGGTAACTAGCGGGCACTTGGACTGTCTAGGTTACCTAACGGGCACTTGGATTATCTAGGTTAACGAACGGGCACTTGGACTATGTAGGTTACCTAGCCACCACTTGGACTATCTAGGTTCCCTAGCGGGCACTTGTACTATCTAGGTTACCTAGCTGGCACTTGGACTATGTAGGTCAACTAGCGGGCATTTGGACTATGTAGGTTCCCTAGCGGGCACTTGGACTATGTAGGTTCCCTAACGGGCACTTGGACTATGTAGGTTCCCTAGGGGTCACGTGGACTATGTAGGCTCCTTAGAAGGCACTTGGACTATGTAGGTTAACTAGCGGGCACTTGGACTATGCAGGTTACCCAATGGGCACTTGGACTATCTAGGTTAACGAACGGACACTTGGACTATGTAGGTTAGCTATCAGGCACTTGGACTATCTAGGTTACCTAGCAGACACTTGGACGATTTAGGATAACTAGCGGGCACTTGGACTATCTAGGTTAACTAGCAGGCCCTCGGACTATCTAGGTTTACTAGCGGGCACTTGGACTATCAAGGTTAACTAACGGGCACTTGGACTATGTAGTTTCCCTAGAGGGCATTTGGATTATTTAGGTTACCTAGTGGGCACTTGGACTGTCTAGGTTACCTAGCGGGCACTTGGACATTCTAGGTTAACGAACGGGCACTTGGACTATGTAGGTTGCCTAGCGAGCACTTGGAGTATGTAGGTTCCCTAGCGGGCAATTGGACTATGTAGGTTCCCTATCGGGTACTTGGACTGTCTAGGTTAACTAGGGGGCAATTGGACTGTCTAGGTTACCTAGTGGGCACGTGGACTCTGTACGTTCCCTAGTGGGCACTTGGGTTATCTACGTTACCTAGCGGGCACTTGGACAATATAAGTTAACGAACGGGCACTTGGACTATGTAGGTTAACTAGCGGACACTTGGACTATCTAGGATAGCTAACTGGCAATTGGACTATCAAGGTTACCTAATGGGCACTTTGACTATCTAGGTTAACTAACGGACACGTGGACTATGTAGGTTGCCTAGCGAGCACCTGGACTATGTAGGTTCCCTAGCGGGCGCTTGGACTATGTAGATTCCCTAGCGGTACTTGGACTGTCTAGGTTAACTAGCGGGCAATTGGACTGTCTAGGTTACCTAGTGGGCACTTGGACTATGTAGTTTACCTAGCAGGCACTTGGACTATGTAGGTTTACTAGCAGGAACTTAGACTATCTAGGTTACCTAGCGGGCACTTGGACTATGTTCGTTCCCTAGCGGGCACTTGGGCTATCAACGTTACCTAGCGGGCACTTGGACTATGTAGGTTAACGAATGGGCACTTGGACTATGTAGGTAACCTAGTGGTCACTTGGACTGTCTAGGTTACCTAGCGGGCACTTGGACTATGTAGGTTAACTAGCGGGCACTTGACTATCTAGGTTAACTAGCGGGCACTTGGACTATCCAGGTTAACTAGTGGGCCCTTGCACTATGTAGTTTAACTAGCGGGCCCATGGATTATGTAGGTTTACTAGGGGGCACTTGGACTATCTAGGTTAACTTGCGGGCACTTGGACTATGTAGTTTCCCTAGCGGACATTTGGACTATTTAGGTTACCTAGCGGGCACTTGGACTATGTAGGTTATCTAGCGGGCACTTGGACTATCTAGGTTACCTAGCAGGCACTTTGACTATCTAGGTTAACTAACGGGCATTTGGACTATGTAGGGCAACTAGCGGGCACTTGGACTGTCTAGGTTACCTAACGGGCACTTGGATTACCTAGGATACCTAGCAGGCACTATGACTATGTAGGTTAACTAACGGGCATTTGGACTATGTAGGGCAACTAGCGGGCACTTGGACTGTCTAGGTTACCTAACGGGCACTTGGATTATCTAGGTTAACGAACGGGCACTTGGACTATGTAGGTTACCTAGCCACCACTTGGACTATCTAGGTTAGCTAACAGGCACTTGGACTATCTAGGTTCCCTAGCGGGCACTTGCACTATCTAGGTTACCTAGCTGGCACTTGGACTATGTAGGTCAACTAGCGGGCCCTTGGACTATCTAGGTTAGCTAACGGGCACTTGGACTATGTATGTTCCAGAGTGGGCACTTGGAGTATGTAGGTTGCCTAGCGGACATTTAGACTATGTAGGTTTCCTTGCGGGCATTTGGACTATGTAGGTTACCAGAGGGCACTTGGACTATGCAGGTTACCTAGCAGGCACTTTGACTATCTAGGTTAACTAAGGGCACTTGGACTATGTAGGGTAACTAGCGGGCACTTGGACTGTCTAGGTTACCTAACGGGCACTTGGATTATCTAGGTTAACGAACGGGCACTTGGACTATGTAGGTTACCTAGCCACCACTTGGACTATCTAGGTTCCCTAGCGGGCACTTGTACTATCTAGGTTACCTAGCTGGCACTTGGACTATGTAGGTCAACTAGCGGGCCCTTGGACTATCTAGGTTAGCTAACGGGCACTTGGACTATGTATGTTCCAGAGCGGGCACTTGGATTATGTAGGTTGCCTAGCGGACATTTAGACTATGTAGGTTTCCTTGCTGTCATTTGGACTATGTAGGTTACCTAGCAGGCACTTGGACTATGTTGGTTCCCTAACGGGCACTTGGACTATGTAGGTTCCCTAGCGGTCACGTGGACTATGTAGGCTCCCTAGAAGGCACTTGGACTATGTAGGTTAACTAGCGGACACGTGGACTATGTAGGTTACCCAATGGGCACTTGGACTATCTAGGTTAACGAACGGACACTTGGACTATGTAGGTTAGCTATCAGGCACTTGGACTATCTAGGTTACCTAGCGGACACGTGGACGATTTAGATTAACGAGCGGGCACTTGGACTATCTAGGTTAACTAGCAGGCCCTTGGACTATCTAGGTTTACTAGCGGGCACTTGGACTATCTAGGTTAACTAACGGGCACTTGGACTATGTAGTTTCCCTAGAGGGCATTTGGATTATTTAGGTTACCTAGTGGGCACTTGGACTATGTAGGTTATCTAGCGGGCACATGGACTACGTAGGTTAACTAGAAGGCACTTGGACTATCAAGGTTACCTAACGGGCCCTTGGACTATGTAGGTTACCAGCGGGCACTTGGACTATCTAGGTTAACGAACGTGCACTTGGACTATGTAGGTAACCTAGCGGGCACTTGGACTGTCTAGGTTACCTAGCGGGCACTTGGACTATCTAGGTTAACGAACGGGCACTTGGACTATGTAGGTTAACTAGCGGACACTTCGACTATCTAGGTTAGCTAACGGGCAATTGGACAATCTAGGTTAACTAACGGGCACTTGGACTATGTAGGTTGCCTAGCGAGCACTTGGACTATGTAGGTTCCCTAGTGGGCACTTGGACTATGTAGGTTCCCTATCGGGTACTTGGACTGTCTAGGTTAACTAGGGGGCAATTGGACTGTCTAGGTTACCTAGTGGGCACTTGGACTATGTACGTTCCCTAGCGGGCACTTGGGTTATCTACGTTACCTAGCGCGCACTTGGACAATGTAAGTTAACGAACGGGCACTTGGACTATGTAGGTTAACGAACGGGCACTTGGACTATGTAGGTAACCTAGTGGTCACTTGGACTATGTAGGTTATCTAGCGGACACTTGGACTATCTAGGTTACCTAGCAGGCACTTTGACTATCTAGGTTAACTAACGGGCACTTGGACTATGTAGGGTAACTAGCGGGCACTTGGACTGTCTAGGTTACCTAACGGGCACTTGGATTATCTAGGTTAACGAACGGGCCCTTGGACTATGTAGGTTACCTAGCCACCACTTGGACTATCTAGGTTAGCTAACAGGCACTTGGACTATCTAGGTTCCCTAGCGGGCACTTGTACTATCTAGGTTATCTAGCTGGCACTTGGACTATGTAGGTCAACTAGCGGGCCCTTGGACTATCTAGGTTAGCTAACGGGCACTTGGACTATGTATGTTCCACAGTGGGCACTTGTATTATGTAGGTTGCCTAGCGGACATTTAGACTATGTAGGTTTCCTTGCGGGCATTTGGACTATGTAGGTTACCTAGCGGGCATTTGGACTATGTAGGTTTTCTAGCGGTCACGTGGACTATGTAGGCTCCCTAGAAGGCACTTGGACTATGTAGGTTAACTAGCGGGCACTTGGACTAACCAGGTTACCAGGCGGGCACATGGACTATGTAGGTTACCCAATGGGCACTTGGACTATCTAGGTTAACGAACGGACACTTGGACTATGTAGGTTAGGTATCAGGCACTTGGACTATCTAGGTTACCTAGCAGGCACTTGGACTATGTAGGTTACCTAGCGGACACTTGGACGATTTAGGTTAACTAGCGGGCACTTGGACTATCTAGGTTAACTAGCAGGCCCTTGGACTATCTAGGTTTACTAGCGGGCACTTGGACTATCTAGGTTAACTAGGGGGCACTTGGACTATGTAGGTTAACTAGCGGTCACTTGAACTCTCTAGGTTACCTAGCGGACACTTGGACTATGTACCTTCCTTAGCGGGCACTTGGACTATCTAGGTTACCTAGCAGGCACTTGGATTATGAAGGATCCCTAGTGGGCAATTGGACTATCTAAATTACCTAGCTGGCACTTGGACTATGTAGGTTAAGTAGCGGACACTTGCACGATCTAGGTTAACTAGCGGGCCCTTGCACTATGTAGGTTAACTAGCGGGCCCATGGATTATGTAGGTTTACTAGGGGGCACTTGGGACATCTAGGTTAACTAGCGGGCACTTGGACTATGTAGTTTCCCTAGCGTGCATTTGGACAATTTAGGTTGCCTAGCGGGCACTTGGACTATGTAGGTTACCTAGCAGGCACTTTGACTATCTAGGTTAACTAACGGGCACTTGGACTATGTAGGGTAACTAGCGGGCACTTGGACTGTCTAGGTTACCTAACGGGCACTTGGATTATCTAGGTTAACGAACGGGCACTTGGACTATGTAGGTTACCTAGCCACCACTTGGAATATCTAGGTTCCCTAGCGGGCACTTGTACTATCTAGGTTACCTAGCTGGCACTTGGACTATGTAGGTCAACTAGCGGGCCCTTGGACTATCTAGGTTAGCTAACGGGCACTTGGATTATGTAGGTTGCCTAGCGGACATTTAGACTATGTAGGTTTCCTTGCGGGCATTTGGACTATGTAGGTTCCCTAGCAGGCACTTGGACTATGTAGGTTCCCTAACGGGCACTTGGACTATGTAGGTTCCCTAGGGGTCACGTGGACTATGTAGGCTCCCTAGAAGGGACTTGGACTATGTACGTTAACTAGCGGGCACTTGGACTATGTAGGTTACCCAATGGGCACTTGGACTATCTAGGTTAACGAACGGACACTTGGACTATGTAGGTTAGCTATCAGGCACTTGGACTATCTAGGTTACCTAGCGGACACTTGGACGATTTAGGATAACTAGCGGGCACTTGGACTATCTAGGTTAACTAGCAGGCCCTCGGACTATCTAGGTTTACTAGCGGGCACTTGGACTATCAAGGTTAACTAACGGGCACTTGGACTATGTAGTTTCCCTAGCGGGCATTTGGATTATTTAGGTTACCTAGTGGGCACTTGGACTATGTAGGTTATCTAGCGGGCACTTGGACTGCGTAGGTTAACTAGAAGGCACTTGGACTATCAAGGTTACCTAGCGGGCCCTTGGACTATGTAGGTTACCAGCGGGCACTTGGACTATCTAGGTTAACGAACGTGCACTTGGACTATGTAGGTAACCTAGCGGGCACTTGGACTGTCTAGGTTACCTAGCGGGCACTTGGACTATCTAGGTTAACGAACGGGCACTTGGACTATGTAGGTTAACTAGCGGACACTTCGACTATCTAGGTTAGCTAACGGGCAATTGGACAATCTAGGTTAACTAACGGGCACTTGGACTATGTAGGTTGCCTAGCGAGCACTTGGACTATTAGGTTCCCTAGTGGGCTCTTGGACTATGTAGGTTCCCTATCGGGTACTTGGACTGTCTAGGTTAACTAGGGGGCAATTGGACTGTCTAGGTTACCTAGTGGGCACTTGGACTATGTACGTTCCCTAGCGGGCACTTGGGTTATCTACGTTACCTAGCGGGCACTTGGACAATGTAAGTTAACGAACGGGCACTTGGACTATGTAGGTTAACTAGCGGACACTTGGACTATCTAGGGTAGCTAACGGGCAATTGGACTATCAAGGTTACCTAACGGGCACTTGGACTATCTAGGTTACCTAGCAGGCACTTTGACTATCTAGGTTAACTAACGGGCACGTGGACTATGTAGGTTGCCTAGCGAGCACCTGGACTATGTAGGTTCCCTAGTGGGCGCTTGGACTATGTAGATTCCCTCGCGGTACTTGGACTGTCTAGGTTAACTAGCGGGCAATTGGACTGTCTAGGTTACCTAGTGGGCACTTGGACTATGTAGTTTACCTAGCAGGCACTTGGACTATGTAAGTTTACTAGCAGGCACTTAGACTAACTAGGTTACCTAGCGGGCACTTGGACTATGTACGTTCCCTAGCGGGCACTTGGGCTATCAACGTTACCTAGCGGGCACTTGGACTATGTAGGTTAACGAATGGGCACTTGGACTATGTAGGTAACCTAGTGGTCACTTGGACTGTCTAGGTTACCTAGCGGGCACTTGGACTATGTAGGTTAACTAGCGGGCACTTGGACTATCTAGGTTAACTAGCGGGCACTTGGACTATCTAGGTTAACTAGTGGGCCCTTGCACTATGTAGGTTAACTAGCGGGCCCAAGGATTATGTAGGTTTACTAGGGGGCACTTGGACTATCTAGGTTCACTTGCGGGCACTTGGACTATGTAGTTTCCCTAGCGGACATTTGGACTATTTAGGTTACCTAGCGGGCACTTGGACTATGTAGGTTATCTAGCGGGCACTTGGACTATCTAGGTTACCTAGCAGGCACTTTGACTATCTAGGTTAACTAACGGGCATTTGGACTATGTAGGGCAACTAGCGGGCACTTGGACTGTCTAGGTTACCTAACGGGCACTTGGATTATCTAGGTTACCTAGCAGGCACTATGACTATCTAGGTTAACTAACGGGCATTTGGACTATGTAGGGCAACTACCGGGCACTTGGACTGTCTAGGTTACCTAACGGGCACTTGGATTATCTAGGTTAACGAACGGGCACTTGGACTATGTAGGTTACCTAGCCACCACTTGGACTATCTAGGTTAGCTAACAGGCACTTGGACTATCTAGGTTCCCTAGCGGGCACTTGTACTATCTAGGTTACCTAGCTGGCACTTGGACTATGTAGGTGAAGTAGCGGGCCCTTGGACTATCTAGGTTAGCTAACGGGCACTTGGACTATGTATGTTCCAGAGTGGGCACTTGGATTATGTAGGTTGCCTAGCGGACATTTAGACTATGTAGGTTTCCTTGCGGGCATTTGGACTATGTAGGTTACCAGCGGGCACTTGGACAATCTAGGTTAACGAACGTGCACTTGGACTATGTAGGTAACCTAGCGGGCACTTGGACTGTCTAGGTTACCTAGCGGGCACTTGGACATTCTAGGTTAACGAACGGGCACTTGGACTATGTAGGTTGCCTAGCGAGCACTTGGAGTATGTAGGTTCCCTAGCGGGCAATTGGACTATGTAGGTTCCCTATCAGGTACTTGGACTGTCTAGGTTAACTAGGGGGCAATTGGACTGTCTAGGTTACCTAGTGGGCACTTGGACTATGTACGTTCCCTAGCGGGCACTTGGGTTATCTACGTTACCTAGCGCGCACTTGGACAATGTAAGTTAACGAACGGGCACTTGGACTATGTAGGTTAACTAGCGGACAC
This sequence comes from Tenrec ecaudatus, assembly GCF_050624435.1. Taxonomy (NCBI): domain Eukaryota; kingdom Metazoa; phylum Chordata; class Mammalia; order Afrosoricida; family Tenrecidae; genus Tenrec; species Tenrec ecaudatus. The sequence continues at coordinate 848,343 of NW_027457565.1, forward strand.
TTGGACTATCTAGGATAGCTAACTGGCAATTGGACTATCAAGGTTACCTAACGGGCACTTGGACTATCTAGGTTACCTAGCAGGCACTTTGACTATCTAGGTTAACTAACGGACACGTGGACTATGTAGGTTGCCTAGCGAGCACCTGGACTATGTAGGTTCCCTAGCGGGAGCTTGGACTGTGTAGATTCCCTAGCGGTACTTGGACTGTCTAGGTTAACTAGCGGGCAATTGGACTGTCTAGGTTACCTAGTGGGCACTTGGACTATGTAGTTTACCTAGCAGGCACTTGGACTATGTAGGTTTACTAGCAGGCACTTAGACTAACTAGGTTACCTAGCGGGCACTTGGACTATGTACGTTCCCTAGCGGGCACTTGGGTTATCAACGTTACCTAGCGGGCACTTGGACTATGTAGGTTAACGAATGGGCACTTGGACTATGTAGGTAACCTAGTGGTCACTTAGACTGTCTAGGTTACCTAGCTGGCACTTGGACTATGTAGGTTAACTAGCGGGCAGTTGGACTATCTAGGTTAACTAGCGGGCACTTGGACTATCCAGGTTAACTAGTGGGCCCTTCCACTATGTAGGTTAACTAGCGGGCCCATGGATTATGTAGGTTTACTAGGGGGCACTTGGACTATCTAGGTTAACTTGCGGGCACTTGGACTATGTAGTTTCCCTAGCGGACATATGGACTATTTAGGTTATCTAGCGGGCACTTGGACTATGTAGGTTATCTAGCGGGCACTTGGACTATCTAGGTTACCTAGCAGGCACTTTGACTATCTAGGTTAACTAAGGGGCATTTGGACTATGTAGGGCAACTAGCGGGCACTTGGACTGTCTAGGTTACCTAACGGGCACTTGGATTATCTAGGTTACCTAGCAGGCACTATGACTATCTAGGTTAACTAACGGGCATTTGGACTATGTAGGGCAACTAGCGGGCACTTGGACTGTCTAGGTTACCTAACGGGCACTTGGATTATCTAGGTTAACGAACGGGCACTTGGACTATGTAGGTTACCTAGCCACCACTTGGACTATCTAGGTTAGCTAACAGGCACTTGGACTATCTAGGTTCCCTAGCGGGCACTTGCACTATCTAGGTTACCTAGCTGGCACTTGGACTATGTAGGTCAACTAGCGGGCCCTTGGACTATCTAGGTTAGCTAACGGGCACTTGGACTATGTATGTTCCAGAGTGGGCACTTGGAGCATGTAGGTTGCCTAGCGGACATTTAGACTATGTAGGTTTCCTTGCGGGCATTTGGATTATGTAGGTTACCTAGTAGGCACTTTGACTATCTAGGTTAACTAAGGGCACTTGGACTATGTAGGGTAACTAGCGGGCACTTGGACTGTCTAGGTTACCTAACGGGCACTTGGATTATCTAGGTTAACGAACGGGCACTTGGACTATGTAGGTTACCTAGCCACCACTTGGACTATCTAGGTTCCCTAGCGGGCACTTGTACTATCTAGATTACCTAGCTGGCACTTGGACTATGTAGGTCAACTAGCGGGCCCTTGGACTATCTAGGTTAGCTAACGGGCACTTGGACTATGTATGTTCCAGAGCGGGCACTTGGATTATGTAGGTTGCCTAGCGGACATTTAGACTATGTAGGTTTCCTTGCGGGCATTTGGACTATGTAGGTTACTTAGCAGGCACTTGGACTATGTAGGTTCCCTAACGGGCACTTGGACTATGTAGGTTCCCTAGCGGTCACGTGGACTATGTAGGCTCCCTAGAAGGCACATGGACTATGTAGGTTAACTAGCGGGCACTTGGACTATGTAGGTTACCCAATGGGCACTTGGACTATCTAGGTTAACGAACGGACACTTGGACTATGTAGGTTAGCTATCAGGCACTTGGACTATCTAGGTTACCTAGCGGACACGTGGACGATTTAGGTTAACGAGCGGGCACTTGGACTATCTACGTTAACTAGCAGGCCCTTGGACTATCTAGGTTTACTAGCGGGCACTTGGACTATCTAGGTTAACTAACGGGCACTTGGACTATGTAGTTTCCCTAGAGGGCATTTGGATTATTTATGTTACCTAGTGGGCACTTGGACTATGTAGGTTATCTAGCGGGCACTTGGACTACGTAGGTTAACTAGAAGGCACTTGGACTATCAAGGTTACCTAACGGGCCCTTGGACTATGTAGGTTACCAGCGGGCACTTGGACTATCTAGGATAACGAACGTGCACTTGGACTATGTAGGTAACCTAGCGGGCACTTGGACTGTCTAGGTTAACGAACGGGCACTTGGACTATGTAGGTTAACTAGCGGACACTTCGACTATCTAGGTTAGCTAACGGGCAATTGGACAATCTAGGTTAACTAACGGGCACTTGGACTATGTAGGTTGCCTAGCGAGCACTTGGACTATGTGGGTTCCCTAGTGGGCACTTGGACTATGTAGGTTCCCTATCGGGTACTTGGACTGTCTAGGTTAACTAGGGGGCAATTGGACTGTCTAGGTTACCTAGTGGGCACTTGGACTATGTACGTTCCCTAGCGGGCACTTGGGTTATCTACGTTACCTAGCGCGCACTTGGACAATGTAAGTTAACGAACGGGCACTTGGACTATGTAGGTAACCTAGTGGTCACTTGGACTATGTAGGTTATCTAGCGGACACTTGGACTATCTAGGTTACCTAGCAGGCACTTTGACTATCTAGGTTAACTAACGGGCACTTGGACTATGTAGGGTAACTAGCGGGCACTTGGACTGTCTAGGTTACCTAACGGGCACTTGGATTATCTAGGTTAACGAACGGGCCCTTGGACTATGTAGGTTACCTAGCCACCACTTGGACTATCGAGGTTAGCTAACAGGCACTTGGACTATCTAGGTTCCCTAGCGGGCACTTGTACTATCTAGGTTATCTAGCTGGCACTTGGACTATGTAGGTCAACTAGCGGGCCCTTGGACTATCTAGGTTAGCTAACGGGCACTTGGACTATGTATGTTCCAGAGTGGGCACTTGTATTATGTAGGTTGCCTAGCGGACATTTAGACTATGTAGGTTTCCTTGCGGGCATTTGGACTATGTAGGTTACCTAGCGGGCACTTGGACTATTTAGGTTCCCTAGCGGTCACGTGGACTATGTAGGCTCCCTAGAAGGCACTTGGACTATGTAGGTTAACTAGCGGGCACTTGGACTAACCAGGTTACCAGGCGGGCACATGGACTATGTAGGTTACCCAATGGGCACTTGGACGATCTAGGTTAACGAACGGACATTTGGACTATGTAGGTTAGGTATCAGGCACTTGGACTATCTAGGTTACCTAGCAGGCACTTGGACTATGTAGGTTACCTAGCGGACACTTGGACGATTTAGGTTAACTAGCGGGCATTTGGACTATCTAGGTTAACTAGCAGGCCCTTGGACTATCTAGGTTTACTAGCGGGCACTTGGACTATCTAGGTTAACTAGCGGGCACTTGGACTATGTAGGTTAACTAGCGGTCACTTGAACTCCCTAGGTTACCTAGCGGACACTTGGACTATGTACCTTCCCTAGCGGGCACTTGGACTATCTAGGTTACCTAGCAGGCACTTGGATTATGAAGGATCCCTAGCGGGCAATTGGACTATCTAGGTTACCTAGCTGGCACTTGGACTATGTAGGTTAAGTAGCGGACACTTGCACGATCTAGGTTAACTAGCGGGCCCTTGCACTATGTAGGTTAACTAGCGGGCCCATGGATTATGTAGGTTTACTAGGGGGCACTTGGGACATCTAGGTTAACTAGCGGGCACTTGGACTATGTAGTTTCCCTAGCGTGCATTTGGACTATTTAGGTTGCCTAGCGGGCACTTGGACTATGTAGGTTACCTAGCAGGCACTTTGTCTATCTAGGTTAACTAACGGGCACTTGGACTATGTAGGGTAACTAGCGGGCACTTGGACTGTCTAGGTTACCTAACGGGCACTTGGATTATCTAGGTTAACGAACGGGCACTTGGACTATGTAGGTTACCTAGCCACCACTTGGAATATCTAGGTTCCCTAGCGGGCACTTGTACTATCTAGGTTACCTAGCTGGCACTTGGACTATGTAGGTCAACTTGCGGGCCCTTGGACTATCTAGGTTAGCTAACGGGCACTTGGATTATGTAGGTTGCCTAGCGGACATTTAGACTATGTAGGTTTCCTTGCGGGCATTTGGACTATGTAGGTTCCCTAGCAGGCACTTGGACTATATAGGTTCCCTAACGGGCACTTGGACTATGTAGGTTCCCTAGGGGTCACGTGGACTATGTAGGCTCCCTAGAAGGCACTTGGACTATGTAGGTTAACTAGCGGGCACTTGGACTATGTAGGTTACCCAATGGGCACTTGGACTATCTAGGTTAACGAACGGACACTTGGACTATGTAGGTTAGCTATCAGGCACTTGGACTATCTAGGTTACCTAGCGGACACTTGGACGATTTAGGATAACTAGCGGGCACTTGGACTATCTAGGTTAACTAGCAGGCCCTCGGACTATCTAGGTTTACTAGCGGGCACTTGGACTATCAAGGTTAACTAACGGGCACTTGGACTATGTAGTTTCCCTACCGGGCATTTGGATTATTTAGGTTACCTAGTGGGCACTTGGACTATGTAGGTTATCTAGCGGGCACTTGGACTACGTAGGTTAACTAGAAGGCACTTGGACTATCAAGGTTACCTAGCGGGCCCTTGGACTATGTAGGTTACCAGCGGGCACTTGGACTATCTAGGTTAACGAACGTGCACTTGGACTATGTAGGTAACCTAGCGGGCACTTGGACTGTCTAGGTTACCTAGCGGGCACTTGGACTATCTAGGTTAACGAACGGGCACTTGGTTATGTAGGTTAACTAGCGGACACTTCGACTATCTAGGTTAGCTAACGGGCAATTGGACAATCTAGGTTAACTAACGGGCACTTGGACTATGTAGGTTGCCTAGCGAGCACTTGGACTATGTAGGTTCCCTAGTGGGCTCTTGGACTATGTAGGTTCCCTATCGGGTACTTGGACTGTCTAGGTTAACTAGGGGGCAATTGGACTGTCTAGGTTACCTAGTGGGCACTTGGACTATGTACGTTCCCTAGCGGGCACTTGGGTTATCTACGTTACCTAGCGGGCACTTGGACAATGTAAGTTAACGAACGGGCACTTGGACTATGTAGGTTAACTAGCGGACACTTGGACTATCTAGGATACCTAACGGGCAATTGGACTATCAAGGTTACCTAACGGGCACTTGGACTATCTAGGTTACCTAGCAGGCACTTTGACTATCTAGGTTAACTAACGGGCACGTGGACTATGTAGGTTGCCTAGCGAGCACCTGGACTATGTAGGTTCCCTAGTGGGCGCTTTTACTATGTAGATTACCTCGCGGTACTTGGACTGTCTAGGTTAACTAGCGGGCAATTGGACTGTCTAGGTTACCTAGTGGGCACTTGGACTATGTAGTTTACCTAGCAGGCACTTGGACTATGTAGGTTTACTAGCAGGCACTTAGACTAACTAGGTTACCTAGCGGGCACTTGGACTATGTACGTTCCCTAGCGGGCACTTGGGCTATCAACGTTACCTAGCGGGCACTTGGACTATGTAGGTTAACGAATGGGCACTTGGACTATGTAGGTAACCTAGTGGTCACTTGGACTGTCTAGGTTACCTAGCGGGCACTTGGACTATGTAGGTTAACTAGCGGGCACTTGGACTATCTAGGTTAACTAGCGGGCACTTGGACTATCTAGGTTAACTAGTGGGCCTTGCACTATGTAGGTTAACTAGCGGGCCCAAGGATTATGTAGGTTTACTAGGGGGCACTTGGACTCTCTAGGTTCACTTGCGGGCACTTGGACTATGTAGTTTCCCTAGCGGACATTTGGACTATTTAGGTTACCTAGCGGGCACTTGGACTATGTAGGTTATCTAGCGAGCACTTGGACTATTTAGGTTACCTAGCAGGCACTTTGACTATCTAGGTTAACTAACGGGCATTTGGACTATGTAGGGCAACTAGCGGGCACTTGGACTGTCTAGGTTTCCTAACGGGCACTTGGATTATCTAGGTTAACGAACGGGCACTTGGACTATGTAGGTTACCTAGCCACCACTTGGACTATCTAGGTTAGCTAACAGGCACCTGGACTATCTAGGTTCCCTAGCAGGCACTTGTACTATCTAGGTTACCTAGCTGGCACTTGGACTATGTAGGTCAACTAGCGGGCCCTTGGACTATCTAGGTTAGCTAACGGGCACTTGGACTATGTATGTTGCAGAGTGGGCACTTGGATTATGTAGGTTGCCTAGCGGACATTTAGACAATGTAGGTTTCCTTGCGGGCATTTGGACTATGTAGGTTACCAGCGGGCACATGGACAATCTAGGTTAACGAACGTGCACTTGGATTTTGTAGGTAACCTAGAGGGCACTTGGACTGTCTAGGTTACCTAGCGGGCACTTGGACATTCTAGGTTAACGAACGGGCACTTGGACTCTCTAGGTTACCTAGAGGGCACTTGGACTATGTAGGTTACCTAGCGGGCACTTGGACTATCTTGATTACCTAGCAGGCACTTTGACTATCTAGGTTAACTAACGTGCACTTGGACTATGTAGGTTGCCTATCGAGCACCTCGACGATGTAGGTTCCCTAGCGGGCGCTTGGACTATGTAGATTCCCTAGCGGTACTTGGACTGTCTAGGTTAACTAGCGGGCAATTGGACTGTCTAGGTTACCTAGTGGGCACTTGGACTATGTAGTTTACCAAGCAGGCACTTGGACTATGTTGGTTTACTAGCAGGCACTTAGACTATCTAGGTTACCTAGCGGGCACCTGGACTATGTACGTTACCTAGCGGGCACTTGGGCTATCTAAGTTACCTAGCGGGCACTTGGACTATGTAGGTTAACTAGCGGGCATTTGGACTATCTAGGTTAACTAGCGGGCACTTGGACTATCTAGGTTAACTAGCGGGCCCATGGATTATGTAGGTTTACTAGGGGGCACTTGGACTATCTAGGTTAACTAGCGGGCACTTGGACTGTGTAGTTTCTCTAGCGGACATTTGGACAATTTAGGTTACCTAGCGGGCACTTGGACTATGTAGGTTATCTAGCGGGCACTTGGACTATCTAGGTTACCTAGCAGGCACTTTGACTATCTAGGTTAACTAACGGGCATTTGGACTATGTAGGGCAACTAGCGGGCACTTGGACTGTCTAGGATACCTAACGGGCATTTGGATTATCTAGGTTAACGAACGGACACTTGGACTATGTAGGTTACCAAGCCACCACTTGGACTATCTAACTTAGCTAACAGGCACTTGGACTATCTAGGTTCCCTAGCGGGCACTTGTACTATCTAGGTTACCTAGCTGGCACTTGGACTATGTAGGTCAACTAGCGGGCCCTTGGACGATCTAGGTTAGCTAACGGGCACTTGGACTATGTGTGTTCCAGAGTGGGCACTTGGATTACGTAGGTTGCCTAGCGGACATTTAGACTATGTAGGTTTCCTTGCGGGCATTTGGACTATGTAAGTTACCAGCGGGCACTTGGACAATCTAGGTTAACGAACGTGCACTTGGACTATGTAGGTAACCTAGCGGGCACTTGAACTGTCTAGGTTACCTAGCGGGCACTTGGACTTTCTAGGTTAACGAACGGGCACTTGGACTATGTAGGTTAACCAGCGGACACTTCGACTATCTAGGTTAGCTAATGGGCAATTGGACTATCTAGGTTACCTAGCGGGCACTTGGACTATGTAGGGTAACTAGCGGGCACTTGGACTATTTAGGTTACCTAGAAGGCACTTTGACTATCTAGGTTAACTAACGGGCACTTGGACTATGTAGGTTGCCTAGCGAGCACTTGGAGTATGTAGGTTCCCTAGCGGGCAATTGAACTATGTAGGTTCCCTATCGGGAACTGGGACTGTCTAGGTTAACTAGCGGGCAATTGGACTGTCTAGGTTACCTAGTGGGCACTTGGAGTATGTACGTTCCCTAGCGGGCACTTGGGCTTTCTACGTTACCTAGCGGACACTTGGACTATGTAGGTTAACGAACGGGCACTTGGACTATGTAGGTTAACAAACGGGCACTTGGATTATGTAGTTTACCTAGCAGGTACTTGGACTATGTAGGTTAACTAGGGCACTTGGACTATCTAGGTTACCTACGGGCACTTGGACTATGTACCTTCCCTAGCGGGCACTTGGGCTATCTACGTTACCTAGCGGGCACTTGGACTATGTAGGTTAACGAACGGGCTCTTGGACTATGTAGGTAACCTAGTGGTCACTTGGACTATGTAGGTTATCTAGCGGACACTTGGACTATCTAGGTTACCTAGCAGGCACTTTGACTATCTAGGTTAACTAACGGGCACTTGGACTATGTAGGGTAACTAGCGGGCACTTGGACTGTCGAGGTTACCTAACGGGCACTTGGATTATCTAGGTTAACGAACGTGCACTTGGACTATGTAGGTAACCTAGCGGGCTCTTGGACTATGTAGGTTATCTAGCGGACACTTCGACTATCTAGGTTAGCTAACGGGCAATTGGATAATCTAGGTAAACTAACGGGCACTTGGACTATGTAGGTTGCCTAGCGAGCACTTGGACTATGTAGGTTCCCTAGTGGGCACTTGGACTATGTAGGTTCCCTATCGGGTACTTGGACTGTCTAGGTTAACTAGGAGGCAATTGGACTGTCTAGGTTACCTAGTTGCCACTTGGACTATGTACGTTCCCTAGCGGGCACTTGGGCTATCTATGTTACCTAGCGGGCACTTGGACAATGTAAGTTAACGAACGGGCACATGGACTATGTAGGTTAACTAGCGGACACTTGGACTATCTAGGATAGCTAACGGGCAATTGGACTATCAAGGTTACCTAACGGGCACTTGGACTATGTAGGTTACCTAGCGGGCACTTGGACTATCTAGGTTACCTAGCAGGCACTTTGACTATCTAGGTTAACTAACGGGCACTTGGACTATGTAGGTTGCCTAGCGAGCACCTGGACTATGTAGGTTCCCTAGAGGGCGCTTGGACTATGTAGATTCCCTAGCGGTACTTGGACTGTCTAGGTTAACTAGCGGGCAATTGGACTGTCTAGGTTACCTAGTGGGCACTTGGACTATGTACGTTCCCTAGCGGGCACTTGGGCTATCTACGTTACCTAGCGGGCACTTGGACAATGTAGGTTAACGAATGGGCACTTGGACTATGTAGGTAACCTAGTGGTCACTTGGACTGTCTAGGTTACCTAGCGGGCACTTGGACTATCTAGGTTAACTAGAGGGCACTTGGACTATCTAGGTTAACTAGCGGGCCCTAGCACTATGTAGGTTAACTAGCGGGCCCATGGATTATGTAGGTTTACTAGGGGGCACTTGGACTATCTATGTTAACTAGCGGGCACTTGGACTACGTAGTTTCCCTAGCGGACATTTGGACTATTTAGGTTACCTAGCGGGCACTTGGACTATGAAGGTTATCTAGCGGGCACTTGGACTATCTAGGTTACCTAGCAGGCACTTTGACTATCTGGGTTAACTAACGGGCACTTGGACTATGTAGGGCAACTAGCGGGCACTTGGACTGTCTAGGTTACCTAACGGGCACTTGGATTATCTAGGTTAACGAACGGGCACGTGGACTATGTAGGTTACCTAGCCACCACTTGGACTATCTAGGTTAGCTAACAGGCACTTGGACTATCTAGGTTCCCTAGCGGGCACTTGTACTATCTAGGTTACCTAGCTGGCACTTGGACTATGTAGGTCAACTAGCGGGCCCTTGGACTATCTAGGTTAGCTAACGGGCACTTGGACTATGTATGTTCCAGAGTGGGCACTTGGATTATGTAGGTTGCCTAGCGGACATTTAGACTATGTAGGTTTCCTTGCGGGCATTTGGACTATGTAGGTTACCTAGCGGGCACTTGGACTATGTAGGTTCCCTAACGGGCACTTGGACTATGTCGGTTCCCTAGCGGTCACGTGGATTATGAAGGCTCCCTAGAAGGCAATTGGACTATGTAGGTTAACAGGCGGGAACTTGGACTAACCAGGTTACCAAGCGGGCACTTGGACTATGTAGGTTACCCAATGGGCACTTGGACTATCTAGGTTAACGAACGGATACTTGGACTATGTAGGTTAGCTATCAGGCACTTGGACTATCTAGGTTACCTAGCAGGCACTTGGACTATGTAGTTTACCTAGCGGACACTTGGACGATTTAGGTTAACTAGCGGGCACTTGGACTATCTAGGTTAACTAGCAGGCCCTTGGACTATCTAGGTTTACTAGCGGGCACTTGGACTATCTAGGTTAACTAGCGGGCACTTGGACTATGTAGGTTAACTAGCGGGCACTTGGACTATGTAGGTTAACTAGCGGTCACTTGAACTCTCTAGGTTACCTAGCGGACACTTGGACTACGTACCTTCCGTAGCGGGCACTTGGACTATCTAGGTTACCTAGCAGGCACTTGGATTATGAAGGATCCCTAGCGGGCTATTGGACTATCTAGGTTACCTAGCTGGCAGTTGGACTATGTAGGTTAAGTAGCGGACACTTGCACGATCTAGGTTAACTAGCGGGCCTTTGCACTATGTAGGTTAACTAGCGGGCCCATGGATTATGTAGGTTTACTAGGGGGCACTTGGGACATCTAGGTTAACTAGCGGGCACTTTGACTATGTAGTTTCCCTAGCGTGCATTTTGACTATTTAGGTTGCCTAGCGGGCACTTGGACTATGTAGGTTACCTAGCAGGCACTTTGACTATCTAGGTTAACTAACGGGCACTTGGACTATGTAGGGTAACTAGCGGGCACTTGGACTGTCTAGGTTACCTAACGGGCACTTGGATTATCTAGGTTAACGAACGGGCACTTGGACTATGTAGGTTACCTAGCCACCACTTGGAATATCTAGGTTCCCTAGCGGGCACTTGTACTATCTAGGTTACCTAGCTGGCACTTGGACTATGTAGGTCAACTAGCGGGCCCTTGGACTATCTAGGTTAGCTAACGGGCACTTGGATTATGTAGGTTGCCTAGCGGACATTTAGACTATGTAGGTTTCCTTGCGGGCATTTGGTCTATGTAGGTTCCCTAGCAGTCACTTGGACTATGTAGGTTCCCTAACGGGCACTTGGACTTTGTAGTTTCCCTAGAGGGCATTTGGATTATTTAGGTTACCTAGTGGGCACTTGGACTATGTAGGTTATCTAGCGGGCACTTGGACTACGTAGGTTAACTAGAAGGCACTTGGACTATCAAGGTTACCTAGCGGGCCCTTGGACTATGTAGGTTACCAGCGGGCACTTGGACTATCTAGGTTAACGAACATGCACTTGGACTATGTAGGTAACCTAGCAGGCACTTGGACTGTCTAGGTTACCTAGCGGGCACTTGGACTATCTAGGTTAACGAACGGGCACTTGGACTATGTAGGTTAACTAGCGGACACTTCGACTATCTAGGTTAGCTAACGGGCAATTGGACAATCTAGGTTAACTAACGGGCACTTTGACTATGTAGGTTGCCTAGCGAGCACTTGGACTATGTAGGTTCCCTAGTGGGCTCTTGGACTATGTAGGTTCCCTTCGGGTACTTGGACTGTCTAGGTTAACTAGGGGGCAATTGGACTCTCTAGGTTACCTAGTGGGCACTTGGACTATGTACGTTCCCTAGCGGGCACTTGGGTTATCTACGTTACCTAGCGGGCACTTGGACAATGTAAGTTAACGAACGGGCACTTGGACTATGTAGGTTAACTAGCGGACACTTGGACTATCTAGGATACCTAACGGGCAATTGGACTATCAAGGTTACCTAACGGGCACTTGGACTATCTAGGTTACCTAGCAGGCACTTTGACTATCTAGGTTAACTAACGGGCACGTGGACTATGTAGGTTGCCTAGCGAGCACCTGGACTATGTAGGTTCCCTAGTGGGCGCTTGGACTATGTAGATTCCCTCGCGGTACTTGGACTGTCTAGGTTAACTAGCGGGCAATTGGACTGTCTAGGTTACCTAGTGGGCACTTGGACTATGTAGTTTACCTAGCAGGCACTTGGACTATGTAGGTTTACTAGCAGGCACTTAGACTAACTAGGTTACCTAGCGGGCACTTGGACTATGTACGTTCCCTAGCGGGCACTTGGGCTATCAACGTTACCTAGCGGGCACTTGGACTATGTAGGTTAACGAATGGGCACTTGGACTATGTAGGTAACCTAGTGGTCACTTGGACTGTCTAGGTTACCTAGCGGGCACCTGGACTATGTAGGTTAACTAGCGGGCACTTGGACTATCTAGGTTAACTAGCGGGCACTTGGACTATCTAGGTTAACTAGTGGGCCCTTGCACTATGTAGGTTAACTAGCAGGCCCAAGGATTATGTAGGTTTACTAGGGGGCACTTGGACTATCTAGGTTCACTTGCGGGCACTTGGACTATGTAGTTTCCTTAGCGGACATTTGGACTATTTAGGTTACCTAGCGGGCACTTGGACTATGTAGGTTATCTAGCGGGCACTTGGACTATCTAGGTTACCTAGCAGGCACTTTGACTATCTAGGTTAACTAACGGGCATTTGGACTATGTAGGGCAACTAGCGGGCACTTGGACTGTCTAGGTTACCTAACGGGCACTTGGATTATCTAGGATACTTAGCAGGCACTATGACTATCTAGGTTAACTAACGGGCATTTGGACTATGTAGGGCAACTAGCGGGCACTTGGACTGTCTAGGTTACCTAACGGGCACTTGGAATATCTAGGTTAACGAATGGGCACTTGGACTATGTAGGTTACCTAGCCACCACTTGGACTATCTAGGTTAGCTAACAGGCACTTGGACTATGTAGGTCAACTAGCGGGCCCTTGGACTATCTAGGTTAGCTAACGGCCATTTGGACTATGTATGTTCCAGAGTGGGCACTTGGATTATGTAGGTTGCCTAGCGGACATTTAGACTATGTAGGTTTCCTTGCGGGCATTTGGACTATGTAGGTTACCAGCGGGCACTTGGACAATCTAGGTTAACGAACGTGCACTTGGACTATGTAGGTAACCTAGCGGGCACTTGGACTGTCTAGGTTAACGAACGGGCACTTGGACTATGTAGGTTGCCTAGCGAGCACTTGGAGTATGTAGGTTCCCTAGCGGGCAATTAGACTATGTAGGTTCCCTATCGGGTACTTAGACTGTCTAGGTTAACTAGCGGGCAATTGGACTGTCTAGGTTACCTAGTGGGCACTTGGAGTTTGTACGTTCCCTAGCGGGCACTTGGACTTTCTACGTTACCTAGCGGGCACTTGGACTATGTAGGTTAACGAACGGGCACTTGGACTATGTAGGTTAACGAACGGGCACTTGGATTATGTAGTTTACCTATCAGGTACTTGGACTATGTAGGTTAACTAGCGGGCACTTGGACTATCTAGGTTACCTACGGGCACTTGGACTATGTACGTTCCCTAGCGGGCACTTGGTCTATCTACGTTACCTAGCGGGCACTTGGACTATGTAGGTTAACGAACGGGCACTTGGACTATGTAGGTAACCTAGTGGTCACTTGGACTGTGTAGGTTATCTAGCGGACACTTGGACTATCTAGGTTAACTAACGGGCACTTGGACTATGTAGGGTAACTAGCGGGCACTAGGTCTATGTAGGGTAACTAGCGGGCACTTGGACTGTCTAGGTTACCTAACGGGCACTTGGATTATCTAGGTTAACGAACGTGCACTTGGACTATGTAGGTAACCTAGCGGGCACTTGGACTGTCTAGGTTACCTAGCGGGCACTTGGACTATCTAGGTTAACGAACGGGCACTTGGACTATGTAGGTTAACTAGCGGACACTTCGACTATCTAGGTTAGCTAACAGGCAATTGGACAATCTAGGTTAACTAACGGGCACTTGGACTATGTAGGTTGCCTAGCGAGCACTTGGACTATATAGGTTCCCTAGTGGGCACTTGGACTATGTAGGTTCCCTATCGGGTACTTGGACTGTCTAGGTTAACTAGGGGGCAATTTGACTGTCTAGGTTACCTAGTGGGCACTTGGAGTATGTACGTTCCCTAGCGGGCACTTGGGCTTTCTACGTTACCTAGCGGGCACTTGGACAATGTAAGTTAACGAACGGGCACTTGGACTATGTAGGTTAACTAGCGGACACTTGGACTATCTAGGATAGCTAACGGGCAATTGGACTATCAAGGTTACCTAACGGGCACTTGGACTATGTAGGTTACCTAGCGGGCACTTGGACTATCTTGGTTACCTAGCAGGCACTTTGACTATCTAGGTTAACTAACGTGCACTTGGACTATGTAGGTTGCCTATCGAGCACCTGGACTATGTAGGTTCCCTAGCGGGCGGTTGGACTATGTAGATTCCCTAGCGGTACTTGGACTGTCTAGGTTAACTAGCGGACAATTGGACTGTCTAGGTTACCTAGTGGGCACTTGGACTATGTAGTTTACCTAGCAGGCACTTGGACTATGTTGGTTTACTAGCAGGCACTTAGACTATCTAGGTTACCTAGCGGGCACTTGGACTATGTACGTTACCTAGCGGGCACTTGGGCTATCTACGTTACCTAGCGGGCACTTGGACTATGTAGGTTAACTAGAGGGCACTTGGACTATCTAGGTTAACTAGCGGGCACTTGGACTATCTAGGTTAACTAGCGGGCACTTGGACTATCTAGGTTAACTAGCGGGCCCATGGATTATGTAGGTTTACTAGGGGGCACTTGGATTATCTAGGTTAACTAGCGGGCACTTGGACTGTGTAGTTTCCCTAGCGGACATTTGGACAATTTAGGTTACCTAGCGGGCACTTGGACTATGTAGGTTATCTAGCGGGCACTTGGACTATCTAGCTTACCTAGCAGGCACTTTGACTATCTAGGTTAACTAACGGGCATTTGGACTATGTAGGGCAACTAGCGGGACTTGGACTGTCTAGGATACCTAACGGGCATTTGGATTATCTAGGTTAATGAACGGGCACTTGGACTATGTAGGTTACCTAGCCACCACTTGGACTATCTAGGTTAGCTAACAGGCACTTGGACTATCTAGGTTCCCTAGCGGGCACTTGTACTATCTAGGTTACCTAGCTGGCACTTGGACTATGTAGGTCAACTAGCGGGCCCTTGGACTATCTAGGTTAGCTAACGGGCACTTGGACTATGTGTGTTCCAGAGTGGGCACTTGGATTATGTAGGTTGCCTAGCGGACATTTAGAATATGTAGGTTTCCTTGCGGGCATTTGGACTATGTAAGTTACCAGCGGGCACTTGGACAATCTAGGTTAACGAACGTGCACTTGGACTATGTAGGTAACCTAGCGGGCACTTGAACTGTCTAGGTTACCTAGCGGGCACTTGGACTTTCTAGGTTAACGAACGGGCACTTGGACTATGTAGGTTAACCAGCGGACACTTCGACTATCTAGGTTAGCTAACGGGCAATTGGACTATCTAGGTTACCTAGCGGGCACTTGGACTCTGTAGGTTCCCTAGCGGGCACTTGGACTATTTAGGTTACCTAGCAGGCACTTTGACTATCTAGGTTAACTAACGGGCACTTGGACTATGTAGGTTGCCTAGCGAGCACTTGGAGTATGTAGGTTCCCTAGCGGGCAATTGAACTATGTAGGTTCCCTATCGGGAACTTGGACTGTCTAGGTTAACTAGCGGGCAATTGGACTGTCTAGGTTACCTAGTGGGCACTTGGAGTATGTACGTTCCCTAGCGGGCACTTGGACTATTTAGGTTACCTAGCAGGCACTTTGACTATCTAGGTTAACTAACGGGCACTTGGACTATATAGGCTAACTAGCGGGCACTTGGACTGTCTAGGTTAACTAACGGGCACTTGGATTATCTAGGTTAACGAACGTGCACTTGGACTATGTAGGTAACCTAGCGGGCACTTGGACTGTCTAGGTTACCTAGCGGGCACTTGGACAATCTAGGTTAACGAACGGGCTCTTGGACTATGTAAGTTAACTAGTGGACACTTCGACTATCTAGGTTAGCTAACGGGCAATTGGACAATCTAGGTTAACTAACGGGCACTTGGACTATGTAAGTTGCCTAGCGAGCACTTGGACTATGTAGGTTCCCTAGTGGGCACTTGGACTATGTAGGTTCCCTATCGGGTACTTGGACTGTCTAGGTTAACTAGGGGGCAATTGGACTGTCTAGGTTACCTAGTTGCCACTTGGACTATGTACGTTCCCTAGCGGGCACTTGGGCTATCTATGTTACCTAGCAGGCACTTGGACAATGTAAGTTAACGAACGGGCACTTGGACTATGTAGGTTAACTAGCGGACACTTGGACTATCTAGGATAGCTAACGGGCAATTGGACTATCAAGGTTACCTAACGGGCACTTGGACTATGTAGGTTACCTAGTGGGCACTTGGACTATCTAGGTTACCTAGCAGGCACTTTGACTATCTGGGTTAACTAACGGGCACTTGGACTATGTAGGTTGCCTAGCGAGCACCTGGACTATGTAGGTTCCCTAGCGGGCGCTTGGACTATGTAGATTCCCTAGCGGTACTTGGACTGTCTAGGTTAACTAGCGGGCAATTGGACTGTCTAGGTTACCTAGTGGGCACTTGGACTATGTAGTTTACCTAGCAGGCACTTGGACTATGTAGGTTTACTAGCAGGCACTTAGACTATCTAGGTTACCTAGCGGGCACTTGGACTATGTACGTTCCCTAGCGGGCACTTGGGCTATCTACGTTACCTAGCGGGCACTTGGACAATGTAGGTTAACGAATGGGCACTTGGACTATGTAGGTAACCTAGTGGTCACTTGGACTGTCTAGGTTACCAAGCGGGCACTTGGACTATGTAGGTTAACTAGCGGGCCCTTGGACTATCTAGGTTAACTAGCGGGCACTTGGACTATCAAGGTTAACTAGAGGGCACTTGGACTATCTAGGTTAACTAGCGGGCCCTTGCACTATGTAGGTTAACTAGCGGGCCCATGGATTATGTAGGTTTACTAGGGGGCACTTGGACTATCTAGGTTAACTAGCGGGCACTTGGACTACGTAGTTTCCCTAGCAGACATTTGGACTATTTAGGTTACCTAGCGGGCACTTGGACTATGAAGGTTATCTAGCGGGCACTTGGACTATCTAGGTTACCTAGCAGGCACTTTGACTATCTGGGTTAACTAACGGGCACTTGGACTATGTAGGGCAACTAGCGGGCACTTGGACTGTCTAGGTTACCTAACGGGCACTTGGATTATCTAGGTTAACGAACGGGCACGTGGACTATGTAGGTTACCTAGCCACCACTTGGACTATCTAGGTTAGCTAACAGGCACTTGGACTATCTAGGTTCCCTAGCGGGCACTTGTACTATCTAGGTTACCTAGCTGGCACTTGGACTATGTAGGTCAACTAGCGGGCCCTTGGACTATCTAGGTTAGCTAACGGGCACTTGGACTATGTATGTTCCAGAGTGGGCACTTGGATTATGTAGGTTGCCTAGCGGACATTTAGACTATGTAGGTTTCCTTGGGGGCATTTGGACTATGTAGGTTACCTAGCGGGCACTTGGACTATGTAGGTTCCCTAACGGGCACTTGGACTATGTCGGTTCCCTAGCGGTCACGTGGACTATGAAGGCTCCCTAGAAGGCACTTGGACTATGTAGGTTAACAAGCGGGAACTTGGACTAACCAGGTTACCAAGCGGGCACTTGGACTATGTAGGTTACCCAATGGGCACCTGGACTATCTAGGTTAACGAACGGATGCTTGGACTATGTAGGTTAGCTATCAGGCACTTGGACTATCTAGGTTACCTAGCAGGCACTCGGACTATGTAGTTTACCTAGCGGACACTTGGATGATTTAGGTTAACTAGCGGGCACTTGGACTATCTAGGTTAACTAGCAGGCCCTTGGACTATCTAGGTTTACTAGCGGGCACTTGGACTATCTAGGTTAACTAGCGGGCACTTGGACTATGTAGGTTAACTAGCGGGCACTTGCACTCTCTAGGTTACATAGCGGACACTTGGACTATGTACCTTCCCTAGCGGGCACTTGGACTATCTAGATTACCTAGCAGGCACTTGGATTATGAAGGATCCCTAGCGGGCAATTGGACTATCTATGTTACCTAGCTGGCACTTGGACTATGTAGGTTAACTAGCGGAATCTTGCACGATCTAGGTTAACTAGCGGGCCCTTGCACTATGTAGGTTAACTAGCGGGCCCATGGATTATGTAGGTTTACTAGGGGGCACTTGGACTATCTAGGTTAACTAGCGGGCACTTGGACTATGTAGTTTCCCTAGCGGGCATTTGGACTATTTAGGTTGCCTAGCGGGCACTTGGACTATGTAGGTTACCTAGCGGGCACTTGGACTATCTAGGTTACCTAGCAGGCACTTTGACTATCTAGGTTAACTAATGGGCACTTGGACTATGTAGGGTAACTAGCGGGCACTTGGACTGTCTAGGTTACCTAACAGGCACTTGGATTATCTAGGTTAACGAACGGGCACTTGGACTATGTAGGTTACCCAGCCACCACTTGGACTATCTAGGTTAGCTAAAAGGCACTTGGACTATCTAGGTTCGCTAGCGGGCACTTGTACTATCTAGGTTACCTAGCTGGCACTTGGACTATGTAGGTCAACTAGCGGGCCCTTGGACTATCTAGGTTAGCTAACGGGCACTTGGACTATGTATGTTCCAGAGCGGGCACTTGGATTATGTAGGTTGCCTAGCGGACATTTAGACTATGTAGGTTTCCTTGCGGGCATTTGGACTATGTAGGTTACCTAGCGGGCACTTGGACTATGTAGGTTCCCTAACGGGCACTTGGAGTATGTAGGTTCCCTAGCGGTCACGTGGACTATGTAGGCTCCCTAGAAGGCACTTGGACTATGTAAGTTAACTAGCGGGCACTTGGACTATGTAGGTTACCCAATGGGCACTTGGACTATCTAGGTTAACGAACGGACACTTGGACTATGTAGGTTAGCTATCAGGCACTTGGACTATCTAGGTTACCTAGCGGACACTTGTTCAATTTAGGTTAACTAGCGGGCACTTGGACTATCTACGTTAACTAGCAGGCCCTTGGACTATCTAGGTTTACTAGCGGGCACTTGGACTATCTAGGTTAACTAACGGGCACTTGGACTATCTAGGTTAACGAACGGGCACTTGGTATGTGCAGGTAACCTAGCGGGTACTTGGACTCTCTAGGTTACCTAGCGGGCACTTGGACTTTTAGATTAACGGCGGGCACTTGGACTATGTAGGTTGCTTAGCGGGCACTTGGACTATCTAGGTTAGGTAACGGGCTAACCTAGATAGTCGAAGTGTCCGCTAGTTAACCTACATACTCCACGTTCCCGTTCGTTAACCTAGAATGTCCTAGTGCCTGCTAGGTAACCTAGACAGTCCAAGTGCCCGCTAGGTTACCTACATAGTCCAAGAACCCGCTAGGCAACGTAGATAGTTCAAGTGTTAGCTAGGTAACCTAGATAGTCCAAGTGCCCGCTAGGTAACCTAGACAGTCCAAGTGCCCGCTAGGTTACCTACATAGTCCAAGTGCACGTTCGTTAACCTAGATTGTCCAAGTGCCCGCTGGTAACCTACATAGTCCAAGGGCCCGCTAGGTAACCTAGATAGTCCAAGTGCCTGCTAGGTAACCAAAGTAGTCCAAGTGCCCGCTAGGTAACCTAAAAATTCTAAGTGCCCGCTAAGGAATCTATATAGTCCAAATGCCCGCTAGGGAGCCTGCATAATCCAAATGCCCGCTAGGTAACCTAGATAGTCCAAGGGCCCTCTACGTAACCTACATTGTCCTAGTGCCCCCTAGTTAACCTACATTCTCCAAGTGCCCGCTAGGGAACTTACATAGTCCAAGTGCCCGCTAGGTAACCTAGATAGTCCAACAGCCCTCTAGGTAACCTACATACTCCAAGAACCCGCTAGGCAATGTAGATAGTTCAAGTGTCAGCTAGGTAACCTAGATAGTCCAAGTGCTCGCTAGGTAACCTACAAAGTCTAAGTGCCCGCTAGGTTATTTTTATAGTCCAAATGCCCGCCTGGGAACCTACATGGTCCAAATGCCCGCTAGGTAACCTAGATAGTCCAAGTGCCCTCTAGTTAACCTAGATGTCCATTGCCCGCTAGTTAACCCACAAAGTCCAAGGTCCGCTAGTTAACCTAGATAGTCCAAGTGCTCGCTAGTTAACCTACGTAGTACAAGGGCCCGCTAGTTGACCTAGATAGTCCAAGTGCCCGCTAGTTAACCTAGATAGTCCAAGTGCCCGCTAGGTAACCAAAGTAGTCCAAATGTCCAATAGGGATCCTACATAGTCCAAGTGCCCGCTAGGGAACCTACATAGTCCAAGTGCCCGTTAGTTAACCTAGATAGTCCAAGTGCCCGCGAGGTAACCTAGATAGTCCAACAGCCCTCTAGGTAACCTACATTCTCTAAGAACCCGCTAGGCAACATAGATAGTTAAAGTGCCAGCTAGGTAACCTAGATAGTCCAAGTGCCTGCTAGGTAACCTACAAAGTCTAAGTGCCCACTAGGTTATCTATATAGTCCAAATGCCCGCCTGGGAACCTACATAGTCCAAGTGCCCGCTAGGTAACCTAGATAGTCCAAGTGCCCTCTAGTTAACATAGATCGTCCAAGTGCCCGCTAGTTAACCCACATAGTCCAAGGTCTGCTAGTTAACCTAGATAGTCCAAGTGCTCGCTAGTTAACCTACATAGTACAAGGGCCCGCTAGTTGACCTAGATAGTCCAAGTGCCCGCTAGTTAACCTAGATAGTCCAAGTGCCCGCTAGGTAACCAAAGTAGTCCAAATGTCCAATAGGGATCCTACATAGTCCAAGGGCCCGCTAGATAACCTACTTAGTCCAAGTGCCCGTTCGTTAACCTAGATAGTCCAAGTGCCTGCTAGGTAACCTATACTGTCCAAGTGCCCACAAGGTTACCTACATAGTCCAAGTGCCCGTTCGTTAACCTAGATCGTGCAAGTGCCCGCTAGGAAACCTACATAGTCCAAGGGCCCGCTAGGTAACCTTGATAGTCCCAGTGCCCGCTAGGTAACCTAGAGTCCAAGTGCTCGCTATTTAACCTACATAGTCCAAGTGCCCGCTATGTAACCTAGATAGTCAAAGTGCCCATTAGGTAACCTAGATAGTCCAAGTGCCCGTTACCTAACCTAGATAGTCCAAGTGCCCACTAGGCAACCTACATTGTCCAAGAGCCCATTCGTTAACCTAGAAGTCTACGTGCCCGCTAGGTATCCTAGACAGTCCAAGTGCCCGCTAGGTTACCTGCATATTCCAAGTGCCCGTTCGTCAACCTAGATAGTCCAATTGCCCACTAGGTAACCTACATAGTCCAAGTGCCCGCTAGGTAACCTATATAGTCCAAGTGCCCGCTAGGTAACCTAGATAGTCCAAGGGCCCGCTAGTTAACCTACATAGTCCAAGGGCTCACTTGTTAACTTTGATAGTCCAAGTGCCCGCTAGTTAACCTATATTGTCCAAGTGCCTGCTCGTTAACCTACATAGTCCAAGAGTCCACTAGTTAAACTAGATAGTCCACGTGTCCTCTAGTTAACCTACATAGTCCAAGTGCCCGCTAGTTAACCTATATAACAAGTGCCCGCTACGTAACCTAGATAATCCAAGGGCACGCTAGTTAACCTACATAGTCCAAGAGCCCGCTAGGCAACCTAGATAGTCCAAGTGCCCGCTAAGGAACCTACATAGTCCAAGTGCACGCTAGTTAACCAAGATAGTCCAAGTGCCCGCTAGTTAACCTAGATAGTCCAAGTGCCTGCTAGGTAACCAACATAGTGCAAGTGTCCGCTAGTTAAACTAGATAGTTCAAGTACCCGCTAGGTAACCTAGATCGTCCTAGGGCCCCCTAGTTAGCCTACATAGTCCAAGTGCCCGCTAGGTAACCTAGATAGTCCAAGTGCCCGTTCGGTAACCTAGATAGTCCAAGTGCCCTTTAGGGAACCTAGATAGTCTAAGGGCCCGCTAGTAAACCTACATAGTCCATGGGCCCGCTAGTTAACCTACATAGTGCAAGTGTCCGCTAGTTAACCTACATATTCCAAGTGCCCCCTAATTAACCTACATAATCTAAGTTCCCGTTAGGTAACCTAGGTAGTCCAAGGGCCTGCTAGTTGACCTATATAGTCCAAGTGCCAGCTAGGTAACTTAGATAGTACAAGTGCCCGCTAGGGAATCTAGATAGTCCAAGTGCACGCTAGTTAACCTAGATAGTCCAAGTGTCCGCTAGTTAACCTACACAGTCCAAGTGCCCGCTAGTTAACCTATATTCCAAGTGCCCGCTACGTAACCTAGATAGTCCAAGGGCACTCTAGTTAACCTACATAATACAAGTGCACGCTAGGCAACCTAGATTGTCCCAGTGCCCGCTAAGGAACCTACATAGTCCAAGTGCACGCTACTTAACTTAGATAGTCCAAGTGCCCGCTAGTTAACCTAGATAGTCCAAGTGCCTGCTAGGTAACCTACATAGTGCAAGTGTCCGCTAGTTAAACTAGATAGTTCAAGTACCCGCTAGGTAACCTAGATCGTCCTAGGGCCCCCTAGTTAGCCTACATAGTCCAAGTGCCCGCTAGGTAACCTAGATAGTCCAAGTGCCTGTTCGGTAACCTAGATAGTCCAAGTGCCCTTTAGGGAACCTAGATAGTCCAAGGGCCCGCTAGTAAACCTACATAGTCCATTGGCCCGCTAGTTAACCTACATAGTGCAAGTGTCCGCTAGTTAACCTACATATTCCAAGTACCCCCTAATTAACCTACATAATCTAAGTTCCCGTTAGGTAACCTAGGTAGTCCAAGGGCCCGCTAGTTGACCTACATAGTCCAAGTGCCAGCTAGGTAACCTAGATAGTACAAGTGCCCGCTAGGCAACCTACATAGTCCAAGTGCCCGTTCGTTAACCTAGATAATCCAAGTGACCGCTAGGTAACCTAGACAGTCTAAGTGCCCGCTAGTTAACCTACATAGTCCAAGTGCCCGATAGGGAACCTACATAGTCCAAGTGCCCGCTAGGCAACCTACATAGTCCAAGTGCCCGTTATTTAACCTAGATAATCAAAGTGCCTGCTAGGTAACATAGATAGTCCAAGTGCCCACTAGGTAACCTACATAGTCCAAGTTCCCGCTTGGTAACCTTAATAGCCCAAATGCCCGCTAGGGAAACTACATATTCCAAGTGCCCGCTAGTTAACCTAGATTGTCCAAGTGCCTGCTAGTAAACCTACATAATCCATGGGCCCGCTAGTTAACCTACATAGTGCAAGGGCCCGCTATTTAACCTAGATCGTGCAAGTGTCCACTAGTTAACCTACATAGTCCAAGTGCCCGCTAGTTAACCTACATAGTCCAAGTGCCCGCTAGGGATCCTTCATATTCCAAGTGCCTGCTAGGTAACCTAGATAGTCCAAGTGGCTGCTCGGTAACCTACAAAGTCTAAGTGCCCGCTAGGTTATCTATATAGTCCAAATGAGCGCCTGGGAACCTACATGGTCCAAACCCGCTAGGTAACCTAGATAGTCCAAGTGCCCTCTAGTTAACCTAGATCTTCCAAGGTCCGCTAGTTAACCTAGATAGCCCAAGTGCTCGCTAGTTAACCTACATAGTACAAGGGCCCGCTAGTTGACCTAGATAGTACAAGTGCCCGCTAGGCAACCTACATAGTCCAAGTGCCCGTTCGTTAACCTAGATAATCCAAGTGACCGCTAGGTAACCTAGACAGTCTAAGTGCCCGCTAGTTAACCTACATAGTCCAAGTGCCCGATAGGGAACCTACATAGTCCAAGTGCCCGCTAGGCAACCTACATAGTCCAAGTGCCCGTTATTTAACCTAGATAATCAAAGTGCCTGCTAGGTAACATAGATAGTCCAAGTGCCCACTAGGTAACCTTCATAGTCCAAGTTCCCGCTTGGTAACCTTAATAGCCCAAATGCCCGCTAGGGAAACTACATATTCCAAGTGCCCGCTAGTTAACCTAGATTGTCCAAGTGCCTGCTAGTAAACCTACATAATCCATGGGCCCGCTAGTTAACCTACATAGTGCAAGGGCCCGCTATTTAACCTAGATCGTGCAAGTGTCCACTAGTTAACCTACATAGTCCAAGTGCCCGCTAGTTAACCTACATAGTCCAAGTGCCCGCTAGGGATCCTTCATATTCCAAGTGCCTGCTAGGTAACCTAGATAGTCCAAGTGGCTGCTCGGTAACCTACAAAGTCTAAGTGCCCGCTAGGTTATCTATATAGTCCAAATGAGCGCCTGGGAACCTACATGGTCCAAACCCGCTAGGTAACCTAGATAGTCCAAGTGCCCTCTAGTTAACCTAGATCTTCCAAGGTCCGCTAGTTAACCTAGATAGCCCAAGTGCTCGCTAGTTAACCTACATAGTACAAGGGCCCGCTAGTTGACCTAGATAGTCCAAGTGCCCGCTAGTTAACCTAGATAGTCCAAGTGCCCGCTAGGTAACCAAATTAGTCCAAATGTCCAATAGGGATCCTACATAGTCCAAGTGCCCGCTAGGGAACCTACATAGTCCAAGTGCCCGTTAGTTAACCTAGATAGTCCAAGTGCCCGCTAGGTAACCTAGATAGTCCAACAGCCCTCTAGGTAACCTACATACTCCAAGAACCCGCTAAGCAACATAGATAGTTAAAGTGCCAGCTAGGTAACCTTGATAGTCCAAGTGCCTGCTAGGTAACCTACAAAGTCTAAGTGCCCACTAGATTATCTATATAGTCCAAATGCCCGCCTGGGAACCTACATAGTCCAAGTGCCCGCTAGGTAACCTAGATAGTCCAAGTGCCCTCTAGTTAACATAGATCGTCCAAGTGCCCGCTAGTTAACCTACATAGTCCAAGGGCCTGCTAGTTAACCCACATAGTCCAAGGTCCGCTAGTTAACCTAGATAGTCCAAGTGCTCGCTAGTTAACCTACATAGTACAAGGGCCCGCTTGTTGACCTAGATAGTCCAAGTGCCCGCTAGTTAACCTAGATAATCCAAGTGCCCGCTAGGTAACCAAAGTAGTCCAAATGTCCAATAGGGATCCTACATAGTCCAAGTGCCCGCTAGGGAACCTACTTAGTCCAAGTGCCCGTTCGTTAACCTAGATAGTCCAA
The DNA here is from genome assembly GCF_050624435.1 of Tenrec ecaudatus. NCBI lineage: Eukaryota > Metazoa > Chordata > Mammalia > Afrosoricida > Tenrecidae > Tenrec > Tenrec ecaudatus. The sequence continues at coordinate 873,631 of NW_027457565.1, forward strand.
GTGCCTGCTAGGTAACCTAGATAGTCCAACAGCCCTCTAGGTAACCTACATACTCCAAGAACCCGCTAGGCAACATAGATAGTTAAAGTGCAAGCTAGGTAACCTAGATAGTTCAAGTGCCTGCTAGGTAACCTACAAAGTCTAAGTGCCCACTAGGTTATCTATATAGTCCAAATGCCTGCCTGGGAACCTACATAGTCCAAGTGCCCGCTAGGTAACCTAGATAGTCCATGTGCCCTCTAGTTAACCTAGATCGTCCAAGTGCCCGCTAGTTAACCCACATAGTCCAAGGTCCGCTAGTTAACCTAGATAGTCCAAGTGCTCGCTAGTTAACCTACATAGTACAAGGGCCCGCTAGTTGACCTAGATAGTCCAAGTGCCCGCTAGTTAACCTAGATAGTCCAAGTGCCCGCTAGGTAACCAAAGTAGTCCAAATGTCCAATAGGGATCCTACATAGTCCAAGTGCCCGCTAGGTAACCTACTTAGTCCAAGTGCCCGTTCGTTAACCTAGATAGTCCAAGTGCCTGCTAGGTAACCTAGACTGTCCAAGTGCCCGCAAGGTTACCTACATAGTCCAAGTGCCCGTTCGTTAACCTAGATAGTCCAAGTGCCCGCTAGGAAACCTACAGAGTCCAAGGGCCCGCTAGGTAACCTTGATAGTCCAAGTGCCCGCTAGGTAACCTAGAGTCCAAGTGCTCGCTATTTAACCTACATAGTCCAAGTGCCCGCTATGTAACCTAGATAGTCAAAGTGCCCATTAGGTAACCTAGATAGTCCAAGTGCCCGTTACCTAACCTAGATAGTCCAAGTGCCCACTAGGCAACCTACATTGTCCAAGAGCCCGTTCGTTAATCTAGAAGTCCAAGTGCCTGCTAGGTAACCTAGACAGTCCAAGTGCCCGCTAGGTTACCTGCATATTCCAAGTGCCCGTTCGTCAACCTAGATAGTCCAATTGCCCACTAGGTAACCTACATAGTCCATGTGCCCGCTAGGTAACCTATATAGTCCATGTGCCCGTTAGGTAACCTAGATAGTCCAAGGGCCCGCTAGTTAACCTATATAGTCCAAGGGCTCACTTGTTAACTTTGATAGTCCAAGTGCCCGCTAGTTAACCTAGATTGTCCAAGTGCCTGCTCGTTGACCTACATAGTCCAAGGGTCCACTAGTTAACCTTGATGGTCCAAGTGTCCTCTAGTTAACCTCCATAGTCCAAGTGCCCGCTAGTTAACCTATATACCAAGTGCCCGCTAGTTAACCTATATACCAAGTGCCCGCTACGTAACCTAGATAATCCAAAGGCACGCTAGTTAACCTACATAGTCCAAGAGCCCGCTAGGCAACCTAGATAGTCCAAGTGCCCGCTAAGGAACCTACATAGTCCAAGTCCACGCTAGTTAACCTAGATAGTCCAAGTGCCTGCTAGGTAACCTACATAGTGCAAGTGTCTGCTAGTTAACCTAGATAGTTCAAGTACCCGCTACGTAACCTAGATCGTCCAAGGGCCCCCTAGTTAGCCTACATAGTCCAAGTGCCCGCTAGGTAACCTAGATAGTCCAAGTGCCCGTTCGGTAACTTAGATAGTCCAAGTGCCCTTTAGGGAACCTAGATAATCCAAGGGCCCGCTAGTAAACCTACATAGTCCATGGGCCGGCTAGTTAACCTACATAGTGCAAGTGTCCGCTAGTTAACCTATATATTCCAAGTGCCCCCTAAGTAACCTACATAATCTAAGTTCCCGTTAGGTAACCTAGGTAGTACAAGGGCCCGCTAGTTGACCTATATAATCCAAGTGCCAGCTAGGTAACCTAGATAGTCCAAGTGCACGCTAGTTAACCGAGATAGTCCAAGTGTCCGCTAGTTAACCTACATAATCCAAGTGCCCGCTAGTTAACCTATATACCAAGTGCCCGCTAGGCAACCTAGATAGTCCCAGTGCCCGCTAAGGAACCTACATTGTCCAAGTGCACGCTACTTAACTTAGATAGTCCAAGTGCCCGCTAGTTAACCTAGATAGTCCAAGTGCCTGCTAGGTAACCTACATTGTGCAAGTGTCCGCTAGATAACCTACATATTCCAAGTGCCCGCTAGTTAACATAGAAAGTCCAACTGCCCGCTAGGGAATGTACATAGTCCATGTGCCCGCTAGGTAACTTAGATAGTGCAACTGCCCGCTAGTTAACCTAGATAGTTCTAATACCCGCTACCTAACCTAGATCGTCCAAGGGCCCCCATAGTTAGCCTCCATAGTCCAAGTGCCCGCTAGGTAACCTAGATAGTCCAAGTGCCCGTTCGGTAACCTAGATAGTCCAAGTGCCCTTTAGGGAACCTAGATAGTCCAAGGGCCCGCTAGTAAACCTACATAGTCCATGGGCCGGCTAGTTAACCTACATAGTGCAAGTGTCCGCTAGTTAACCTACATATTCCAAGTGCCCCCTAATTAACCTACATAATCTAAGTTCCCGTTAGCTAACCTAGGTAGTCCAAGGGCCCGCTAGTTGACCTACATAGTCCAAGTGCCAGCTAGGTAACCTAGATAGTACAAGTGCCCGCTAGGGAACCTAGATTGTCCAAGTGCCTGTTAGCTAACCTAGATAGTCCAAGTGGCAGCTAGGTAACCTACATAGTCCAAGTGCCCGTTCGTTAACCTAGATAATCCAAGTGCCCGCTAGGTAACCTAGACAGTCCAAATGCCCGCTAGTTAACTTACATAGTCCAAGTGCCCGAAAGGGAACCTACATAATCCAAGTGCCCGCTAGGCAACCTACATAGTCCAAGTGCCCGTTAGTTAACCTAGATAATCAAAGTGCCTGCTAAGTAACTTAGATAGTCCAAGTGCCCACTAGGTAACCTACATAGTCCAAGTTCCCGCTTGGTAACCTTAATAGTCCAAATGCCCGCTAGGGAAACTACATAGTCCAAGTGCCCGCTAGTTAACCTAGATAGTCCAAGTGCCTGCTTTTAAACCTACATAATCCATGGGCCCGCTAGTTAACCTACATAGTGAAAGGGCCCGCTAGTTAACCTAGATCGTGCAAGTGTCCGCTAGTTAACCTACATAGTCCATGTGCCCGCTAGTTAACCTAGATAGTCCAAGGGCCCGCTAGGGATCCTTCATAATCCAAGTGCCTGCTAGGTAACCTAGATAGTCCAAGTGCCCGCAAGTTAACCTAGATAGTCCACGTGCACACTAGGGGAAGTACATAGTCCAAGTGCCTGCTAGGTAAGCTAGATAGTCCAAGTGCGCGCTAGGGTATGTACATAGTCCAAGGGCCTGCCCTGAAACCTAGATAGTCTAAGTGCCCGCTAGTTAACCTACATAGTCCAAGGGCCCGCTAGTTAACCTACATAGTCCAAGGTCTGCTAGTTAACCTAGATAGCAAAAGTGCCCGCTAGGTAACCTACACAGTCCACGTGCCCGCTAGGTTACCTATATAGTCCAAGTGCCCATTCGTTAACCTAGATAGTCCAAGTGCCCGCTAGGTAACCTACATAGTCCAGGCGACCGCTAGGTAACCTAGATAATCCAAGTGCACGCTAGGTAACCTAGATAGTCAAAGTGCCCTTTATGTAACCTACATAGTCCAAGTGCCAGCTAGGTAACCTAGATAGTGAAAGTGCCCGTTAGGTAACCTAGATAGTCCAAGTGCCTGCTAGGTAACCTACATTGTCCAAGTTCCCGCTAGGTAACCTAGATAGTCCAAGTGCCCGTACCCTAACCTAGATAGTCCAAGTGCCCGCTAGGCAACATACATAGTCCAAGTGCCCGTTCATTAACCTAGAAGTCCAAGTGCCCGCTTTGTAACCTAGACAGTCCAAGTGCCGCTAGGTTACCTGCATAGTCCAAGTGCCCGTTCGTTAACGTAGATAGTCCAAGTGCCCGCTAGGGAACCTATATAGTCCAAGTGCTATCAAGGTAACCTAGATAGTCCAAGTGCCTGCTAGGTAACCTACATAGTCCAAGTGCCCGTTCGTTAACCTCGATAGTCCAAGTGCCCGGTAGGTAACCTATATAGTCCAAGTGCCAGCTAGGTAACCTAGATAGTGAAAGTGCCCGTTAGGTAACCTAGATAGTCCAAGTGCATGCTAGGTAACCTACATTGTCCAAGTTCCCGCTAGGTTACTTAGATAGTCCAAGTGCCCGTTAGCTAACCTAGATAGTCGAAGTGCCCGCTAGGCAACATACATAGTCCAAGTGCCCGTTCGTTAACCTAGAAGTCCAAGTGCCCCCTATGTAACCTAGACAGTCCAAGTGCCCGCTAGGCAACCTACATAGTCCAAGTGCCCGTTAGTTAACCTAGATAGTCAAAGGGCCTGCTAGGAAACTTAGATAGTCCAAGTGCTCGCTAGGTAAGCTAGATATTCCAAGTGCCCGCTAGGTAACCTAGATAGTCCAAATGCCCGCTAGGGAAGCTACATAGTCCAAGTGCCCGCTAGTTTGCCTAGATAGTCCCAGTGCCTGCTAGTAAACCTACATAATCCATGGCCCGCTAGTTAACCTATATAGTACAAGGGCCCGCTAGTTAACCTAGATCGTGTAAGTGTCCGCTAGTTACCCTACATAGTCCAAATGCCCGCTAGTTAACCTAGATAGTCCAAGTGCCTGCTAGGTAACCGACATAGTGCAAGTGTCCGCTAGTTATCCTACATATTCCAAGTGCCCGCCAGTTAACATAGATAGTCCAAGTGCCCGCTAGGGAACGTACATAATCCAAGTTCCCGCTAGGGAACGTACTTATTCCAAGTGCCCGCTAGGTAACTTAGATAGTGCAAGTGCCCGCTAGTTAACCTAGATAGTTCTAGTACCCGCTAGGTAACCTCGATCGTTCAAGGGCCCCCTAGTTAGCCTACATAGTCCAAGTGCCCGCTAGATAACCTAGATAGTTCAAGTGCCCGTTCGGTAACCAAGATACCCCAAGTGCCCTTGAGGGAACCTAGATAGTCCAAAGGCCTGCTAGTAAACCTACATAGTCCATGGGCCCGCTAGTTAAGCTACATAGTGCAAGTGTCCGCTAGTTAACCTACAAATTCCAAGTGCCCCCTAGTTAAACTACATAATCTAAGTGCCCGTTAGCTAACCTAGGCAGTATAAGGGCCCGCTAGTTGACCTACATAGTCCAAGTGCCAGCTAGGTAACCTAGATAGTACAAGTGTCCGCTAGGGATCCTAGATAGTCCAAGTGCCTGTTAGCTAACCTAGATAATCCAAGTGCCTGCTAGGTAACCTAGACAGTCCAAGTACCCGCTAGTTAACCTACATAGTCCAAGTGCCCGATAGGGAACCTACATAATCCAAGTGCCCGCTAGGGAACCTACATAGTCCAAGTGCCCGCTAGGCAACCTACATAGTCCAAGTGCCCGTTATTTAACCTAGATAGTCAAAGTGCCTGCTAGGTAACCTACATAGTCCAAGTGCCCGATAGGGAACGTACATAATCCAAGTGCCCGCTAGGGAACCTACATAGTCCAAGTTCCCGCTTGGTAACCTTAATAGTCCAAATGCCCGCTAGGGTAACTACATAGTCCAAGGGCCCGCTAGTTAACCTAGATAGTCCAAGTGCCTGCTAGTAAACCTACACAATCCATGGGCCCGCTAGTTAACCTACATAGTGCAAGGGTCCGCTAGTTAACCTAGATCGTGCAAGTGTCCGCTAGTTAACCTACATAGTCCAAGTGCCCGCTAGTTAACCTAGATAGTCCAAGTGCCCGCTAGGGATCCTTCATAATCCAAGTGCCTGCTAGGTAACCTAGATAGTCCAATTCCCCTCTAGTTAACCTAGATAGTCCTCGTGCCCGTTAGTTCACCTAGATAGTCCAAGTGCCCACTAGGGGACATACATAGTCCAAGTGCCCCCTAGGTAACCTAGATAGTCCAAGTGCCCGATAGGGAACGTACATAATCCAAGTGCCCGATAGGGAACCTACATAATCCAAGAGCCCGCTAGTTAACCTACATAGTCCAAGTGCCCGCTAGGCAACATACATAGTCCAAGTGCCCGTTAGTTAACCTAGATAATCAAAGTGCCTGCTAGGTAACTTAGATAGTCCAAGTGCCCACTAGGGAACCTACATAGTCCAAGTTCCCGCTTGGTAACCTAATTAGTCCAAATGCCCGCTAGGGAAACTACATAGTCCAAGTGTCCGCCAGTTAACCTAGATAGTCCAAGTGCCTGCTAGTAAACCTACATAATCCATGGGCCCGCTAGTTAACCTACATAGTGCAAGGGCCCGCTAGTTAACCTAGATCGTGCAAGTGTCCGCTAGTTAACCTACATAGTCCAAGTGCCCGCTAGTTAACCTAGATAGTCCAAGGGCCCGCTAGGGATCCTTCATAATCCAAGTGCCTGCTAGGTAACCTAGATAGTCCAATTGCCCGCTAGTTAACCTAGATGGTCCACGTGCCCTCTAGGGGAAGTACATAGTCCAAGTGCCCGCTAGGTAAGCTAGATAGTCCAAGTGCGCGCTAGGGTATGTACATAGTCCAAGGGCCTGCCAGGAAACCTAGATAGTCCAAGGGCCCGCTAGTTAACCTACATAGTCCAAGGTCTGCTAGTTAACCTAGATAGTAAAAGTGCCCGCTAGGTAACCTAGACAGTCCAAGTGCCCGCTAGGTACCTACATAGTCCAAGTGCCCGTTCGTTAACCTAGATAGTCCAAGTGCCCGCTAGGTAACCTACATAGTCCAGGGGACCGCTAGGTAACCTAGATAATCCAAGTGCCCGCTAGGTAACCTAGATAGTCTAAGTTCCCGCTAGTCAACCTAGATAGTCCAAGTGCCCGCTAGGTAACCTAGGTAGTCAAAGTGCCCTTTAGGTAACCTACATAGTCGAAGTGCCAGCTAGGTAACCTAGATAGTGAAAGTGCCCGTTAGGTAACCTAGATAGTCCAAGTGCCTGCTAGGTAACCTACATTGTCCAAGTTCCCGCTAGGTTACTTAGATAGTCCAAGTGCCCGTTAGCTAACCTAGATAGTCCAAGTGCCTGCTAGTAAACCTACATAATCTATGGGCCCACTAGTTAACCTACATAGTGCAAGGGCCCGTAGTTAACCTAGATCGTGCAAGTGTCCGCTAGTTAACCTACATAGTGCAAGGGCCCGCTAGTTAACCTAGATCGTGCAAGTGTCCGCTAGTTAACCTACATAGTCCAAGTGCCCGCTAGTTAACCTAGATAGTCCAAGTGTCCGCTAGGGATCCTTCATAATCCAAGTGCCTGCTAGGTAACCTAGATAGTCCAAGTGCCCGTTAGTTAACCTAGATAGTCCAAGTGCCCACTAGGGGATGTACATAGTCCAAGTGCCCGCTAGGTAACCTAGATAGTCCAAGTGCGCGCTAGTTAACTTACATAGTCCAAGTGCCCGATAGGGAACCTACATAATCCAAGTGCCCGCTAGGTAACCTACATAGTCCAAGTGCCCGCTAGGCAACCTACATAGTCCAAGTGCCCGTTAGTTAACCTAGATAATCAAAGTGCCTGCTAGGTAACTTAGATAGTCCAAGTGCCCACTAGGTAACCTACATAGTCTAAGTTCCCTCTTGGTAACCTAATTAGTCCAAATGCCCGCTAGGGAAAATACATAGTCCAAGTGTCCGCTAGTTAACCTAGATAGTCCAAGTGCCTGCTAGTAAACCTACATAATCCATGGGCCCGCTAGTTAACCTACATAGTGCAAGGGCCCGCCAGTTAACCTAGATCGTGCAAGTGTCCGCTAGTTAACCTACATAGTCCAAGTGCCCGCTAGTTAACCTAGATAGTCCAAGGGCCCGCTAGGGATCCTTCATAATCCAAGTGACTGCTAGGTAACCTAGATAGTCCAAGTGCCCGCTAGTTAAACTAGATAGTCCTCGTGCCCGTTAGTTAACCTAGATAGTCCAAGTGCCCACTAGGGGATGTACATAGTCCAAGTGCCCGATAGGTAACCTAGATAGTCCTAGTGCGCGCTAGATAACTTACATAGTCCAAGTGCCCGATAGGGACCCTACATAATCCAAGTGCCCGCTAGGTAACCTACATAGTCCAAGTGCCCGCTAGGCAAACTACATAGTCCAAGTGCCCGTTAGTTAACCTAGATAATCAAAGTGCCTGCTAGGTAACTTAGATAGTCCAAGTGCCCTCTAGGTAACCTACATAGTCCAAGTTCCCGCTTGGTAACCTAATTGGTCCAAATGCCCGCTAGGGAAACTACATAATCCAAGTGTCCGCTAGTTAACCTAGATAGTCCAAGTGCCTGCTAGTAAACCTACATAATCCATGGGCCCGCTAGTTAACCTACATAGTACAAGGGCCCGCTAGTTAACCTAGATCGTGCAAGTGTCCGCTAGTTAACCTACATAGTCCAAGGGCCCGCTAGTTAACCTAGATAGGCCAAGGGCCCGCTAGGGATCCTTCATAATCCAAGTGCCTGCTAGGTAACCTAGATAGTCCAAGTGCCCGCTAGTTAACCTAGATAGTCCACGTGCCCACTAGGGGAAGTACATAGTCCAAGTGCCCGCTAGGTAAGCTAGATAGTCCAAGTGCGCGCTAGGGTATGTAAATAGTCCAAGGGCCTGCCAGGAAACCTAGTTAGTCCAAGTGCCCGCTAGTTAACCTACATAGTCCAAGGGCCCGCTAGATAACCTACATAGTCCAAGGTCTGCTAGTTAACCTAGATAGTAAAAGTGCCCGCTAGGTAACCTAGACAGTCCAAGTGCCCGCTAGGTACCTACATAGTCCAAGTGCCCGTTCGTTAACCTAGATAGTCCAAGTGCCCGCTAGGTAACCTACATAGTCCAGGGGACCGCTAGGTAACCTAGATAATCCAAGTGCCCGCTACGTAACCTAGATAGTCAAAGTGCCCTTTACATAACCTACATAGTCCAAGTGCCAGCTAGGTAACCTAGATAGTGAAAGTGCCCGTTAGGTAACCTAGATAGTCGAAGTGCCTGCTAGGTAACCTAGAAGTTCAAGTGCCCGCTATGTAACCTAGACAGTCCAAGTGCCGCTAGGTTACCTGCATAATCCAAGTGCCCGTTCGTTAACCTAGATAGGCCAAGTGCCCGCTAGGGAACCTATATAGTCCAAGTGCTAAATAGGTAACCTAGATAGTCCAAGTGCCTGCTAGGTAACCTACATAGTCCAAGTGCCCGTTCGTTAACCTTGATAGTCCAAGTGCCCGCTAGGTAACCTATATAGTCCAAGTGCCCGCTAGTTAACCTAGATCGTCCAAGTGCCCGCTAGTTAACCTACATAGTCCAAGTGCCAGCTAGGTAACCCAGATAGTGAAAGTGCCCGTTAGGTAACCTAGATAGTCTGGTGCCTGCTATGTAACCTACATTGTCCAAGTTCCCGCTAGGTTACTTAGATAGTCCAAGTGCCCGTTAGCTAACCTAGATAGTCCAAGTGCCCGCTAGGGAAGCTACATAGTCCAAGTGCCCGCTAGTTTGCCTAGATAGTCCAAGTGCCTGCTAGTAAACCTACATAATCCATGGCCCGCTAGTTAACCTATATAGTACAAGGGCCCACTAGTTAACCTAGATCGTGTAAGTGTCCGCTAGTTAACCTACATAGTCCAAATGCCCGCTAGTTAACCTATATACCAAGTGCCCGTTACGTAACCTAGATAGTCCAAGGGCACGCTAGTTAACCTACATAGTACAAGTGCCCGCTAGGCAACCTAGATTGTCCAAGTGCCCACTAAGGAACCTACATAGTCCAAGGGCACGATAGTTAACCTAGATAGTCCAAGGGCACGATAGTTAACCTAGATAGTCCAAGTGCCCGCTAGTTAACCTAGATAGTCCAAGTGCCTGCTAGGTAACCGACATAGTGCAAGTGTCCGCTAGTTAACATACATATTCCAAGTGCCCGCCAGTTAACATAGATAGTCCAAGTGCCCGCTAGGGAACGTACATAGTCCAAATTCCCGCTAGGGAACGTACTTATTCCAAGTGCCCGCTCGGTAACTTAGATAGTGCAAGTGCCCGCTAGTTAACTTAGATAGTTCTAGTACCCGCTAGGTAACCTCGATCGTTCAAGGGCCCCCTAGTTAGCCTATATAGTCCAAGTGCCCGCTAGATAACCTAGATAGTTCAAGTGCCCGTTCGGTAACCAAGATACCCCAAGTGCCCTTGAGGGAACCTAGATAGTCCAAAGGCCCGCTAGTAAACCTACATAGTCCATGGGCCCGCTAGTTAACCTACATAGTGCAAGTGTCCGCTAGTTAACCTACAAATTCAAAGTGCCCCCTAGTTAAACTACATAATCTAAGTGCCCGTTAGCTAACCTAGGCAGTATAAGGGCCCGCGAGTTGACCTACATAGTCCAAGTGCCAGCTAGGTAACCTAGATAGTAAAAGTGCCCTCTAGGGATCCTAGATAGTCCAAGTGCCTGTTAGCTAACCTAGATAATCCAAGTGTCCGCTAGGTAACCTAGACAGTCCAAGTACCCGCTAGTTAACCTACATAGTCCAAGTGCCCGATAGGGAACCTACATAATCCAAGTGCCCGCTAGGGAACCTACATAGTCCAAGTGCCCGCTAGGCAACCTACATAGTCCAAGTGCCCGTTATTTAACCTAGATAGTCAAAGTGCCTGCTAGGTAACCTACATAGTCCAAGTGCCCGATAGGGAACCTACATAATCCAAGTGCCCGCTAGGGAACCTACATAGTCCAAGTTCCCGCTTGGTAACCTTAATAGTCCAAATGCCCGCTAGGGAAACTACATAGTCCAAGGGCCCGCTAGTTAACCTAGATAGTCCAAGTGCCTGCTAGTAAACCTACATAATCCATGGGCCCGCTAGTTAACCTATATAGTGCAAGGGCCCGCTAGTTAACCTAGATCGTGCAAGTGTCCGCTAGTTAACCTACATAGTCCAAGTGCCCGCTAGTTAACCTAGATAGTCCAAGGGCCCGCTAGGGATCCTTCATAATCCAAGTGCCTGCTAGGTAACCTAGATAGTCCAATTGCCCGCTAGTTAACCTAGATAGTCCACGTGCCCACTAGGGGAAATACATAGTCCAAGTGCCCGCTAGGTAAGCTAGATAGTCCAAGTGCGCGCTAGGGTATGTACATAGTCCAAGGGCCTGCCAGGAAACCTAGATAGTCCAAGTGCCCGCTAGTTAACCTACATAGTCCAAGGGCCCGCTAGTTAACCTACATAGTCCAAGGTCTGCTAGTTAACCTAGATAGTAAAAGTGCCCGCTAGGTAACCTAGACAGTCCAAGTGCCCGCTAGGTACCTACATAGTCCAAGTGCCCGTTCGTTAACCTAGATAGTCCAAGTGCCCGCTAGGTAACCTACATAGTCCAGGGGACCGCTAGGTAACCTAGATAATCCAAGTGCCCGCTAGGTAACCTAGATAGTCTAAGTTCCCGCTAGTTAACCTAGATAGTCCAAGTGCCCGCTAGGTAACCTAGATACTTAAAGTGCCCTTTAGGTAACCTACATAGTCCAAGTGCCAGCTAGGTAACCTAGATAGTGAAAGTGCCCGTTAGGTAACCTAGATAGTAGAAGTGCCTGCTAGGTAACCTAGATAGTCCATGTTCCCGCTAGGTAACCTAGATAGTCCAAGTGCCCGTAACCTAACCTAGATAGTCCAAGTGCCCGCTAGGCAACATACATAGTCCAAGTGCTCGTTCGTTAACCTAGAAATCCAAGTGCCCGCTATGTTACCTAGACAGTCCAAGTGCCGCTAGGTTACCTGCATAGTCCAAGTGCCCGTTCGTTAACCTAGATAGTCCAAGTGCCCGCTAGGGAACCTATATAGTCCAAGTGCCTGCTCGGTAACCTACATAGTCCAAGTGCCCGTTCGTTAACCTTGATAGTCCAAGTGCCCGCATGGTAACCTATATAGTCCAAGTGCCCGCTAGTTAACCTAGATTGTCAAGTGCCTGCTAGTTAACCTACATAGTCCAAGTGCCAGCTAGGTAACCTAGATAGTGAAAGTGCCCGTTAGGTAACCTAGATAGTCCAAGTGCCTGCTAGGTAACCTACATTGTCCAAGTTCCCGCTAGGTTACTTAGATAGTCCAAGTGCCCGTTAGCTAACCTAGATAGTCCAATTGCCCGCTAGGGAAGCTACATAGTCCAAGTGCCCGCTAGATTGCCTAGATAGTCCAAGTGCCTGCTAGTAAACCTACATAATCCATGGCCCGCTAGTTAACCTATATAGTACAAGGGCCCACTAGTTAACCTAGATCGTGTAAGTGTCCGCTAGTTAACCTACATAGTCCAAATGCACGCTAGTTAACCTATATACCAAGTGCCCGCTACGTAACCTAGATAGTCCAAGGGCACGCTAGTTAACCTACATAGTACAAGTGCCCGCTAGGCAACCTAGATTGTCCAAGTGCCCGCTAAGGAACCTACATAGTCCAAGTGCACGATAGTTAACCTAGATAGTCCAAGTGCCCGCTAGTTAACCTAGATAGTCCAAGTGCCTGCTAGGTAACCGACATAGTGCAAGTGTCCGCTAGTTAACATACATATTCCAAGTGCCCGCCAGTTAACATAGATAGTCCAAGTGCCCGCTAGGGAACGTACATAGTCCAAATTCCCGCTAGGGAACGTACTTATTCCAAGTACCCGCTAGGTAACTTAGATAGTGCAAGTGCCCGCTAGTTAACTTAGATAGATCTAGTACCCGCTAGGTAACCTCGATCGTTCAAGGGCCCCCTAGTTAGCCTACATAGTCCAAGTGCCCGCTAGATAACCTAGATAGTTCAAGTGCCCGTTCGGTAACCAAGATACCCCAAGTGCCCTTGAGGGAACCTAGATAGTCCAAAGGCCCGCTAGTAAACCTACATAGTCCATGGGCCCGCTAGTTAACCTACATAGTGCAAGTGTCCGCTAGTTAACCTACAAATTCCAAGTGCCCCCTAGTTAAACTACATAATCTAAGTGCCCGTTAGCTAACCTAGGTAGTTTAAGGGCCCGCTAGTTGACCTACATAGTCCAAGTGCCAGCTAGGTAACCTAGATAGTACAAGTGCCCGCTAGGGATCCTAGATAGTCCAAGTGCCTGTTAGCTAACCTAGATAATCCAAGTGCCCGCTAGGTAACCTAGACAGTCCAAGTACCCGCTAGTTAACCTACATAGTCCAAGTGCCCGATAGGGAACCTACATAATCCAAGTGCCCGCTAGGGAACCTACGTAGTCCAAGTGCCCGCTAGGCAACCTACATAGTCCAAGTGCCCGTTATTTAACCTAGATAGTCAAAGTGCCTGCTAGGTAACCTACATAGTCCAAGTGCCCGATAGGGAACCTACATAATCCAAGTGCCCCCTAGGGAACCTACATAGTCCAAGTTCCCGCTTGGTAACCTTAATAGTCCAAATGCCCGCTAGGGAAACTACATAGTCCAAGGGCCCGCTAGTTAACCTAGATAGTCCAAGTGCCTGCTAGTAAACCTACATAATCCATGGGCCCGCTAGTTAACCTACATAGTGCAAGGGCCCGCTAGTTAACCTAGATCGTGCAAGTGTCCGCTAGTTAACCTACATAGTCCAAGTGCCCGCTAGTTAACCTAGATAGTCCATGTGTCCGCTAGGGATCCTTCATAATCCAAGTGCCCGCTAGGAAAGCTAGATAGTTCAAGTGCGCGCTAGGGTATGTACATAGTCCAAGGGCCTGCCAGGAAACCTAGATAGTCCAAGTGCCCGCTAGTTAACCTACATAGTCCAAGGGCCCGCTAGTTAACCTACATAGTCCAAGGTCTGCTAGTTAACCTAGATAGTAAAAGTGCCCGCTAGGTAACCTAGACAGTCCAAGTGCCCGCTAGGTACCTACATAGTCCAAGTGCCCGTTCGTTAACCTAGATAGTCCAAGTGCCCGCTAGGTAACCTACATAGTCCAGGGGACCGCTAGGTAACCTAGATAATCCAAGTGCCCGCTAGGTAACCTAGATAGTCTAAGTTCCCGCTAGTTAACCTAGATAGTCCAAGTGCCCGCTAGGTAACCTATATAGTCAAAGTGCCCTTTAGGTAACCTACATAATCCAAGTGCCAGCTAGGTAACCTAGATAGTGAAAGTGCCCGTTAGGTAACCTAGATAGTCCAAGTGCCTGCTAGGTAACCTAGATAGTCCATGTTCCCGCTAGGTAACCTAGATAGTCCAAGTGCCCGTAACCTAACCTAGATAGTCCAAGTGCCCGCTAGGCAACATACATAGTCCAAGTGCCCGTTCGTTAACCTAGAAGTCCAAGTGCCCGCTATGTTACCTAGACAGTCCAAGTGCCGCTAGGTTACCTGCATAGTCCAAGTGCCCGTTCGTTAACCTAGATAGTCCAAGTGCCCGCTAGGGAACCTATATAGTCCAAGTGCTAAATAGGTAACCTAGATAGTCCAAGTGCCTGCTCGGTAACCTACATAGTCCAAGTGCCCGTTCGTTAACCTTGATAGTCCAAGTGCCCGCTAGGTAACCTATATAGTCCAAGTGCCCGGTAGTTAACCTAGATCGTCCAAGTGCCCGCTAGTTAACCTACATAGTCCAAGTGCCAGCTAGGTAACCTAGATAGTGAAAGTGCCCGTTAGGTAACCTAGATAGTCCAAGTGCCTGCTAGGTAACCTACATTGTCCAAGTTCCCGCTAGGTTACTTAGATAGTCCAAGTGCCCGTTAGCTAACCTAGATAGTCCAATTGCCCGCTAGGGAAGCTACATAGTCCAAGTGCCCGCTAGATTGCCTAGATAGTCCAAGTGCCTGCTAGTAAACCTACATAATCCATGGCCCGCTAGTTAACCTATATAGTACAAGGGCACACTAGTTAACCTAGATCGTGTAAGTGTCCGCTAGTTAACCTACATAGTCCAAATGCCCGCTAGTTAACCTATATACCAAGTGCCCGCTACGTAACCTAGATAGTCCAAGGGCACGCTAGTTAACCTACATAGTACAAGTGCCCGCTAGGCAACCTAGATTGTCCAAGTGCCCGCTAAGGAACCTACATAGTCCAAGTGCACGATAGTTAACCTAGATAGTCCAAGTGCCCGCTAGTTAACCTAGATAGTCCAAGTGCCTGCTAGGTAACCGACATAGTGCAAGTGTCCGCTAGTTAACATACATATTCCAAGTGCCCGCCAGTTAACATAGATAGTCCAAGTGCCCGCTAGGGAACGTACATAGTCCAAATTCCCGCTAGGGAACGTACTTATTCCAAGTGCCCGCTAGGTAACTTAGATAGTGCAAGTGCCCGCTAGTTAACTTAGATAGATCTAGTACCCGCTAGGTAACCTCGATCGTTCAAGGGCCCCCTAGTTAGCCTACATAGTCCAAGTGCCCGCTAGATAACCTAGATAGTTCAAGTGCCCGTTCGGTAACCAAGATACCCCAAGTGCCCTTGAGGGAACCTAGATAGTCCAAAGGCCCGCTAGTAAACCTACATAGTCCATGGGCCCGCTAGTTAACCTACATAGTGCAAGTGTCCGCTAGTTAACCTACAAATTCCAAGTGCCCCCTAGTTAAACTACATAATCTAAGTGCCCGTTAGCTAACCTAGGTAGTTTAAGGGCCCGCTAGTTGACCTACATAGTCCAAGTGCCAGCTAGGTAACCTAGATAGTACAAGTGCCCGCTAGGGATCCTAGATAGTCCAAGTGCCTGTTAGCTAACCTAGATAATCCAAGTGCCCGCTAGGTAACCTAGACAGTCCAAGTACCCGCTAGTTAACCTACATAGTCCAAGTGCCCGATAGGGAACCTACATAATCCAAGTGCCCGCTAGGGAACCTACGTAGTCCAAGTGCCCGCTAGGCAACCTACATAGTCCAAGTGCCCGTTATTTAACCTAGATAGTCAAAGTGCCTGCTAGGTAACCTACATAGTCCAAGTGCCCGATAGGGAACCTACATAATCCAAGTGCCCCCTAGGGAACCTACATAGTCCAAGTTCCCGCTTGGTAACCTTAATAGTCCAAATGCCCGCTAGGGAAACTACATAGTCCAAGGGCCTGCTAGTTAACCTAGATAGTCCAAGTGCCTGCTAGTAAACCTACATAATCCATGGGCCCGCTAGTTAACCTACATAGTGCAAGGGCCCGCTAGTTAAGCTAGATCGTGCAAGTGTCCGCTAGTTAACCTACATAGTCCAAGTGCCCGCTAGTTAACCTAGATAGTCCATGTGTCCGCTAGGGATCCTTCATAATCCAAGTGCCCGCTAGGAAAGCTAGATAGTCCAAGTGCTCGCTAGGGTATGTACATAGTCCAAGGGCCTGCCAGGAAACCTAGATAGTCCAAGTGCCCGCTAGTTAACCTACATAGTCCAAGGGCCCGCTAGTTAACCTACATAGTCCAAGGTCTGCTAGTTAACCTAGATAGTAAAAGTGCCCGCTAGGTAACCTAGACAGTCCAAGTGCCCGCTAGGTACCTACATAGTCCAAGTGCCCATTCGTTAACCTAGATAGTCCAAGTGCCCGCTAGGTAACCTACATAGTCCAGGGGACCGCTAGGTAACCTAGATAATCCAAGTGCCCGGTAGGTAACCTAGATAGTCTAAGTTCCCGCTAGTTAACCTAGATAGTCCAAGTGCCCGCTAGGTAACCTATATAGTCAAAGTGCCCTTTAGGTAACCTACATAATCCAAGTGCCAGCTAGGTAACCTAGATAGTGAAAGTGCCCGTTAGGTAACCTAGATAGTCCAAGTGCCTGCTAGGTAACCTAGATAGTCCATGTTCCCGCTAGGTAACCTAGATAGTCCAAGTGCCCGTAACCTAACCTAGATAGTCCAAGTGCCCGCTAGGCAACATACATAGTCCAAGTGCCCGTTCGTTAACCTAGAAGTCCAAGTGCCCGCTATGTTACCTAGACAGTCCAAGTGCCGCTAGGTTACCTGCATAGTCCAAGTGCCCGTTCGTTAACCTTGATAGTCCAAGTGCCCGCTAGGTAACCTATATAGTCCAAGTGCCCGCTAGTTAACCTAGATCGTCCAAGTGCCCGCTAGTTAACCTACATAGTCCAAGTGCCAGCTAGGTAACCTAGATAGTGAAAGTGCCCGTTAGGTAACCTAGATAGTCCAAGTGCCTGCTAGGTAACCTATATTGTCCAAGTTCCCGCTAGGTTACTTAGATAGTCCAAGTGCCCGTTAGCTAACCTAGATAGTCCAATTGCCCGCTAGGGAAGCTACATAGTCCAAGTGCCCGCTAGATTGCCTAGATAGTCCAAGTGCCTGCTAGTAAACCTACATAATCCATGGCCCGCTAGTTAACCTATATAGTACAAGGGCACACTAGTTAACCTAGATCGTGTAAGTGTCCGCTAGTTAACCTACATAGTCCAAATGCACGCTAGTTAACCTATATACCAAGTGCCCGCTACGTAACCTAGATAGTCCAAGGGCACGCTAGTTAACCTACATAGTACAAGTGCCCGCTAGGCAACCTAGATTGTCCAAGTGCCCGCTAAGGAACCTACATAGTCCAAGTGCACGATAGTTAACCTAGATAGTCCAAGTGCCCGCTAGTTAACCTAGATAGTCCAAGTGCCTGCTAGGTAACCGACATAGTGCAAGTGTCCGCTAGTTAACATACATATTCCAAGTGCCCGCCAGTTAACATAGATAGTCCAAGTGCCCGCTAGGGAACGTACATAGTCCAAATTCCCGCTAGGGAACGTACTTATTCCAAGTGCCCGCTAGGTAACTTAGATAGTGCAAGTGCCCGCTAGTTAACTTAGATAGTTCTAGTACCCGCTAGGTAACCTCGATCGTTCAAGGGCCCCCTAGTTAGCCTACATAGTCCAAGTGCCCGCTAGATAACCTAGATAGTTCAAGTGCCCGTTCGGTAACCAAGATACCCCAAGTGCCCTTGAGGGAACCTAGATAGTCCAAAGGCCCGCTAGTAAACCTACATAGTCCATGGGCCCGCTAGTTAACCTACATAGTGCAAGTGTCCGCTAGTTAACCTACAAATTCCAAGTGCCCCCTAGTTAAACTACATAATCTAAGTGCCCATTAGCTAACCTAGGTAGTATAAGGGCCCGCTCGTTGACCTACATAGTCCAAGTGCCAGCTAGGTAACCTAGATAGTACAAGTGCCCGCTAGGGATCCTAGATAGTCCAAGTGCCTGTTAGCTAACCTAGATAATCCAAGTGCCCGCTAGGTAACCTAGACAGTCCAAGTACCCGCTAGTTAACCTACATAGTCCAAGTGCCCGATAGGGAACCTACATAATCCAAGTGCCCGCTAGGGAACCTACGTAGTCCAAGTGCCCGCTAGGCAACCTACATAGTCCAAGTGCCCGTTATTTAACCTAGATAGTCAAAGTGCCTGCTAGGTAACCTACATAGTCCAAGTGCCCGATAGGGAACCTACATAATCCAAGTGCCCCCTAGGGAACCTACATAGTCCAAGTTCCCGCTTGGTAACCTTAATAGTCCAAATGCCCGCTAGGGAAACTACATAGTCCAAGGGCCCGCTAGTTAACCTAGATAGTCCAAGTGCCTGCTAGTAAGCCTACATAATCCATGGGCCCGCTAGTTAACCTACATAGTGCAAGGGCCCGCTAGTTAACCTAGATCGTGCAAGTGTCCGCTAGTTAACCTACATAGTCCAAGTGCCCGCTAGTTAACCTAGAGAGTCCATGGGCCCGCTAGGGATCCTTCATAATCCAAGTGCCTGCTAGGTAACCTAGATAGTCCAAGTGCCCGCTAGTTAACCTAGATAGTCCTCGTGCCCGTTAGTTAACCTAGATAGTCCAAGTGCCCACTAGGGGATGTACATAGTCCAAGTGCCCGCTAGGTAACCTAGATAGTCCAAGTGCGCGCTAGTTAACTTACATAGTCCAAGTGCCCGATAGGGAACCTACATAATCCAAGTGCCCGCTAGGTAACCTACATAGTCCAAGTGCCCGCTAGGCAACCTACATAGTCCAAGTGCCCGTTAGTTAACCTAGATAATCAAAGTGCCTGCTAGGTAACTTAGATAGTCCAAGTGCCCTCTAGGTAACCTACATAGTCCAAGTTCCCGCTTGGTAACCTAATTGGTCCAAATTCCCGCTAGGGAAACTACATAATCCAAGTGTCCGCTAGTTAACCTAGATAGTCCAAGTGCCTGCTAGTAAACCTACATAACCCATGGGCCCGCTAGTTAACCTACATAATCCATGGGCCCGCTAGTTAACCTAGATCGTGCAAGTGTCCGCTAGTTAACCTACATAGTCCAAGTGCCCGTTAGTTAACCTAGATAGTCCAAGGGCCCGCTAGGGATCCTTCATAATCCAAGTGCCTGCTAGGTAACCTAGATAGTCCAAGTGCCCGCTAGTTAACCTAGATAGTCCACGTGCCCACTAGGGGAAGTACATAGTCCAAGTGCCCGCTAGGTAAGCTAGATAGTCCAAGTGCGCGCTAGGGTATGTACATAGTCCAAGGGC
Source organism: Tenrec ecaudatus (assembly GCF_050624435.1). Classification (NCBI taxonomy): domain Eukaryota; kingdom Metazoa; phylum Chordata; class Mammalia; order Afrosoricida; family Tenrecidae; genus Tenrec; species Tenrec ecaudatus. The sequence continues at coordinate 892,960 of NW_027457565.1, forward strand.
CTGCCAGGAAACCTAGTTAGTCCAAGTGCCCGCTAGTTAACCTACATAGTACAAGGGCCCGCTAGTTAACCTACATAGTCCAAGGTCTGCTAGTTAACCTAGATAGTAAAAGTGCCCGCTAGGTAACCTAGACAGTCCAAGTGCCCGCTAGGTACCTACATAGTCCACGTGACCGTTCGTTAACCTAGATAGTCCAAGTGCCCGCTAGGTAACCTACATAGTCCAGGGGACCGCTAGGTAACCTAGATAATCCAAGTGCCCGCTAGGTAACCTAGATAGTCTAAGTTCCTGCTAGTTAACCTAGATAGTCCAAGTGCCCGCTAGGTAACCTAGATAGTCAAAGTGCCCTTTAGGTAACCTACATAGTCCAAGTGCCAGCTAGGTAACCTAGATAGTGAAAGTGCCCGTTAGGTAACCTAGATAGTCCAAGTGCCTGCTAGGTAACCTAGATAGTCCAAGTTCCCGCTAGGAAACCTAGATAGTCCAAGTGCCCGTAACCTAACCTAGATAGTCCAAGTGCCCGCTAGGCAACATACATAGTCCAAGTGCCCGTTCGTTAACCTAGAAGTCCAAGTGCCCGCTATGTAACCTAGACAGTCCAAGTGCCGCTAGGTTACCTGCATAGTCCAAGTGCCCGTTCGTTAACCTAGATAGCCCAAGTGCCCGCTAGGGAACCTATATCGTCCAAGTGCTAAATAGGTAACCTAGATAGTCCAAGTGCCTGCTAGGTAACCTACATAGTCCAAGTGCCCGTTCGTTAACCTCGATAGTCCAAGTGCCCGCTAGGTAACCTATATAGTCCAAGTGCTCGCTAGTTAACCTACATAGTCCAAGTGCCAGCTAGGTAACCTAGATAGTGAAAGTGCCCGTTAGGTAACCTAGATAGTCCAAGTGCCTGCTAGGTAACCTACATTGTCCAAGTTCCCGCTAGTTTACTTAGATAGTCCAAGTGCCCGTTAGCTAACCTTGATAGTCCAAGTGCCCGCTAGGCAACATACATAGTCCAAGTGCCCGTTCGTTAACCTAGAAGTCCAAGTGCCCGCTATGTAATCTAGATAGTCCAAGTGCCCGCTAGTTAACCTAGATAGTTCATGTGCCCGCTAGGGATCCTACATAATCCAAGTGCCCGCTAGACAACCTACATTGTCCAAGTGCCCGTTAGTTAACGTAGATAATCAAAGGGCCTGCTAGGTAACTTAGATAGTCCAAGAGCTCGCTAGGTAAGCTAGACAGTCCAAGTGCCCGCTAGGTAACCTAGATAGTCCAAATGCCCGCTAGGGAAGCTACATAGTCCATGTGCCCGCTAGTTTGCCTAGATAGTCCAAGTGCCTGCTAGTAAACCTACATAATCCATGGCCCGCTAGTTAACCTATATAATACAAGGGCCCACTAGTTAACCTAGATCGTGTAAGTGTCCGCTAGTTAACCTACCTAGTCCAAATGCCCGCTAGTTAACCTATATACCAAGTGCCCGCTACGTAACCTAGATAGTCCAAGGGCACGCTAGTTAACCTACATAGTACAAGTGCCCGCTAGGCAACCTAGATTGTCCAAGTGCCCGCTAAGGAACCTACATAGCAAGTGCACGATAGTTAACCTAGATAGTCCAAGTGCCCGCTAGTTAACCTAGATAGTCCAAGTGCCTGCTAGGTAACCGACATAGTGCAAGTGTCCGCTAGTTAACATACATATTCCAAGTGCCCGCCAGTTAACATAGATAGTCCAAGTGCCCGCTAGGGAACGTACATAGTCCACATTCCCACTAGGGAACGTACTTATTCCAAGTGCCCGCTAGGTAACTTAGATAGTGCAAGTGCCCGCTAGTTAACCTAGATAGTTCTAGTACCCGCTAGGTAACCTCGATCGTTCAAGGGCCCCCTAGTTAGCCTACATAGTCCAAGTGCCCGCTAGATAACCTAGATAGTTCAAGTGCCCGTTCGGTAACCAAGATACCCCAAGTGCCCTTGAGGGAACCTAGATAGTCCAAAGGCCCGTTAGTAAACCTACATAGTCCATGGGCCCGCTAGTTAACCTACATAGTGCAAGTGTCCGCTAGTTAACCTACAAATTCCAAGTGCCCCCTAGTTAAACTACATAATCTAAGTGCCCGTTAGCTAACCTAGGTAGTATAAGGGCCCGCTAGTTGACCAACATAGTCCAAGTGCCAGCTAGGTAACCTAGATAGTACAAGGGCCCACTAGGGATCCTAGATAGTCCAAGTGCCTGTTAGCTAACCTAGATAATCCAAGTGCCCGCTAGGTAACGTAGACAGTCCAAGTACCCGCTAGTTAACTTACATAGTCCAAGTGCCCGATAGGGAACCTACATAATCCAAGTGCCCGCTAGGGAACCTATATAGTCCAAGTGCCCGCTAGGGAACCTACATACTCCAAGTGCTCGCTAGGCAACCTTCATAGTCCAAGTGCCCGTTAGTTAACCTAGATAGTCAAAGTGCCTGCCAGGTAACCTAAATAGACCAAGTTCCCGCTAGGGAACCTACATAGTCCAAGTGCCCGCTAGGTAACCTAGATAGTCCAATTGCCCGTTAGCTAACCTAGATATTCGAAGTGTCCGCTAGTTAACCTACATAGTCCAAGTGCCCGTTCATTAACCTAGATAGTCCAAGTGCCCGCTAGGTAACCTAGACAGTCCAAGTGCCGGCTAGGTTACCTACATAGTCCAAGTGCACGTTCGTTAACCTAGATAGTCCAAGTGCCCGCTGGTAACCTACATAGTCCAAGGGCCCGATAGGTAACCTTGATAGTCCAAGTGCCTTGTAGTTAACCTACATAGTCCAAGTGCCCGCTAGGTAACCTACATAGTCCAAGTGCCCACTAGGTAACCTAAATAATCCAAATGCCCGCTAGGGAAATTACATAGTTCAAGTGCCCGCTAGTTAACCTAGATAGTCCAAGGGCCCGCTAGTTAACCTAGATAGTCCAAGTGCCAGCTAGGTAACCTAGATAGTCCAAGTGTCCACTAGGTAACCTACGTAGTCCAAGTGCCTGCTAGGTAACCTAGATAGTCCAAGTGCCTGATAGCTAACCTACATAGTCCAAGTGTCCGTTCGTTAACCTAGATAGTCCAAGTGCCCATTGGGTAACCTACATAGTCCAAGTGCCCGCTTGGTAACCTGGATAGTCCAAGTGCCCGCCTGTTAACCTACATAGTCCAAGTGCCTTCTATGAAGTCTACATAGTCCACGTGACCGCTAGGGAACCTACAAAGTCCAAGTGCCCGCTAGTTAACATAGATAGTCCAAGTGCCCCCTAGGGAAGGTACATAGTCCAAGTGCCCGCTAGGTAACGTAGATAGCCCAAGTGCCCGCTAGGGAACGTACATAGTCCAAGTGCCCACTAGGTAACCTATACAGTCCAATTGCCCACTAGTTAACCTTGACAGTCCAAGTACCCGATAGGGAACCTACATAGTCCAAGTGCCCGCTAGCGAACCTACATACTCCAAGTGCTCCCTAGGCAACCTTCATAGTCCAAGTGCCCGTTTTTTAACCTAGATAGTCAAAGTGCCTGCTAGGTAACCTAAATAGTCCAAGTGCCCGCTAGGGAACCTACATAGTCCAAGTGCCCGCTAGGTAACCTAGATAGTCCAATTGCCCGTTAGCTAACCTAGATATTCGAAGTGTCCGCTAGTTAACCTACATAGTCCAAGTGCCCGTTCGTTAACCTAGATAGTCCAAGTGCCCGCTAGGTAACCTAGACAGTCCTAGTGCCCGCTAGGTTACCTACATAGTCCAAGTGCACGTTCGTTAACCTAGATAGTCCAAGTGCCCCCTGGTAACCTACATAGTCCAAGAGCCCGCTAGGTAACCTTGATAGTCCAAGTGCCTTGTAGTTAACCTACATAGTCCAAGTGCCCGCTAGGTAACCTACATAGTCCAAGTGCCCACTAGGAAACCTAAATAATCCAAATGCCCGCTAGGGAAACTACATAGTTCAAGTGCCCGCTAGTTAAATTAGATAGTCCAAGGGCCCGCTAGTTAACCTAGACAGTCCAAGGGCCCGCTAGTTAACCTAGATAGTCCAAGTGCCCGATAGTTAACCTAAATCGTCCAAGTGTCCGCTAGGTAACCTACATAGTCCAAGTGCCTGCTAGGTAACCTAGATAGTCAAAGTGCCTGATAGCTAACCTACATAGTCCAAGTGTCCGTTTGTTAACCTAGATAGTCCAAGTGCCCATTGGGTAACCTACATAGTCCAAGTGCCCGCTTGGTAACCTGGATAGTCCAAGTGCCCGCCTGTTAACCTACATAGTCCAAGTGCCTTCTATGAAGTCTATATAGTCCACGTGACCGCTAGGGAACCTACATAGTCCATGTGCCCGCTAGTTAACATAGATAGTCCAAGTGCCCGCTAGGGAAGGTACATAGTCCAAGTGCCCGCTAGGTAACCTAGAGAGTGCAAGTGACCGCTAGTTAACCTACATAGTCCAAGTGCCTGCTAGGTAAACTACATAGTCCAAGTGCCCGTTCGTTAACCTACATAGTCCAATTGCCCGCTAGGTAACGTAGATAGCCCAAGTGCCCGCTAGGGAACGTACATAGTCCAAGTGCCCACTAGGTAACCTAGACAGTCCAATTGCCCACTAGTTAACTTAGACAGTCCAAGAACCCAATAGGGAACCTACATAGTCCAAGTGCCCGCTAGGGAACCTACATACTCCAAGTGCTCGCTAGGCAACCTTCATAGTCCAAGTGCCCGTTAGTTAACCTAGAGAATCAAAGTGCCTGCCAGGTAACCTAAATAGTCCAAGTGCTCGCTAGGGAACCTACATAGTCCAAGTGCCCGCTAGGTAACCTAGAAAGTCCAATTGCCCGTTAGCTAACCTAGATATTCGAAGTGTCCGCTAGTTAACCTACATAGTCCAAGTGCCCGTTCATTAACCTAGATAGTCCAAGTGCCCGCTAGGTTACCTACATAGTCCAAGTGCACTTTCGTTAACCTAGATAGTCCAAGTGCCCGCTGGTAACCTACATAGTCCAAGGGCCCGCTAGGTAACCTTGATAGTCCAAGTGCCTTGTAGTTAACCTACGTAGTCCAAGTGCCCGCTAGGTAACCTACATAGTCCAAGTGCCCACTAGGTAACCTAAATAATCCAAATGCCCGCTAGGGAAACTACATAGTTCATGTGCCCGCTAGTTAACCTAGATAGTCCAAGGGCCCGCTAGTTAACCTAGATAGTCCAAGTGCCCGATAGTTAACCTAAATCGTCCAAGTGTCCGCTAGGTAACCTACATAGTCCAAGTGCCCGTTCGTTAACCAAGATAGTCCAAGTGCCCGCTAGGTAATCTAGACAGTCCAAGTGCCGGCTAGGTTACCTACATAGCCCAAGTGCACGTTCGTTAACCTAGATAGTCCATGTGCCCGCTGGTAACCTACATAGTCCAAGGGCCCGCTAGGTAACCTTGAAAGTCCAAGTGCCTTGTAGTTAACCTACATAGTCCAAGTGCCCGCTAGGTAACCTACATAGTCCAAGTGCCCGTTCGTTAACCAAGATAGTCCAAGTGCCCGCTAGGTAACCTAGACAGTCCAAGTGCCGGCTAGGTTACCTACATAGTCCAAGTGCACGTTCGTTAACCTAGATAGTCCATGTGCCCGCTGGTAACCTACATAGTCCAAGGGCCCGCTAGGTAACCTTGAAAGTCCAAGTGCCTTGTAGTTAACCTACATAGTCCAAGTGCCCGCTAGGTAACCTACATAGTCCAAGTGCCCACTAGGTAACCTAAATAATCCAAATGCCCGCTAGGGAAACTACATAGTTCAAGTGTCCGCTAGTTAACCTAGATAGTCCAAGGGCCCGCTAGTTAACCTAGATAGTCCAAGGGCCCGCTAGTTAACCTAGATAGTCCAAGGGCCCGCTAGTTAACCTAGATAGTCCAAGTGCCCGATAGTTAACCTAAATCGTCCAAGTGTCCGCTAGGTAACCTATATAGTCCAAGTGCCTGCTAGGTAACCTAGATAGTCAAAGTGCCTGATAGCTAACCTACATAGTCCAAGTGTCCGTTTGTTAACCTAGATAGTCCAAGTGCCCATTGGGTAACCTACATAGTCCAAGTGCCCGCTTGGTAACCTGGATAGTCCAAGTGCCCGCCTGTTAACCTACATAGTCCAAGTGCCTTCTATGAAGTCTACATAGTCCACGTGACCGCTAGGGAACCTACATAGTCCAAGTGCCCGCTAGTTAACATAGATAGTCCAAGTACCCGCTAGGGAAGGTACATAGTCCAAGTGCCCGCTAGGTAACCTAGAGAGTGCAAGTGCCCGCTAGTTAACCTACATAGTCCAAGTGCCTGCTAGGTAAACTACATAGTCCAAGTGCCCGTTCGTTAACCTACATAGTCCAAGTGCCCGCTAGGTAACGTAGATAGCCCAAGTGCCCGCTAGGGAACGTACATAGTCCAAGTGCCCACTAGGTAACCTAGACAGTCCAATTGCCCACTAGTTAACCTAGACAGTCCAAGAACCCAATAGGGAACCTACATAGTCCAAGTGCCCGCTAGGGAACCTACATACTCCAAGTGCTCGCTAGGCAACCTTCATAGTCCACGTGCCCGTTAGTTAACCTAGAGACTCAAAGTGCCTGCCAGGTAACCTAAATAGTCCAAGTGCTCGCTAGGGAACCTACATAGTCCAAGTGCCCGCTAGGTAACCTAGAAAGTCCAATTGCCCGTTAGCTAACCTAGATATTCGAAGTGTCCGCTAGTTAACCTACATAGTCCAAGTGCCCGTTCATTAACCTAGATAGTCCAAGTGCCCGCTAGGTTACCTACATAGTCCAAGTGCACGTTCGTTAACCTAGATAGTCCAAGTGCCCGCTGGTAACCTACATAGTCCAAGGGCCCGCTAGGTAACCTTGATAGTCCAAGTGCCTTGTAGTTAACCTACATAGTCCAAGTGCCCGCTAGGTAACCTACATAGTCCAAGTGCCCACTAGGTAACCTAAATAATCCAAATGCCCGCTAGGGAAACTACATAGTTCATGTGCCCGCTAGTTAACCTAGATAGTCCAAGGGCCCGCTAGTTAACCTAGATAGTCCAAGTGCCCGATAGTTAACCTAAATCGTCCAAGTGTCCGCTAGGTAACCTACATAGTCCAAGTGCCCGTTCGTTAACCAAGATAGTCCAAGTGCCCGCTAGGTAACCTAGACAGTCCAAGTACCGGCTAGGTTACCTACATAGTCCAAGTGCACGTTCGTTAACCTAGATAGTCCATGTGCCCGCTGGTAACCTACATAGTCCAAGGGCCCGCTAGGTAACCTAGAGAGTGTAAGTGCCCGCTAGTTAACCTACATAGTCCAAGTGCCTGCTAGGTAAACTACATAGTCCAAGTGCCCGTTCGTTAACCTACATAGTCCAAGTGCCCGCTAGGTAACGTAGATAGCCCAAGTGCCCGCTAGGGAACGTACATAGTCCAAGTGCCCACTAGGTAACCTAGACAGTCCAATTGCCCACTAGTTAATCTAGACAGTCCAAGAACCCGATAGGGAACCTACATAGTCCAAGTGCCCGCTAGGGAACCTACATACTCCAAGTGCTCCCTAGGCAACCTTCATAGTCCACGTGCCCGTTAGTTAACCTAGATAGTCAAAGTGCCTGCCAGGTAACCTAAATAGTCCAAGTGCTCGCTAGGGAACCTACATAGTACAAGTGCCCGCTAGGTAACCTAGATAGTCCAATTGCCCGTTAGCTAACCTAGATATTCGAAGTGTCCGCTAGTTAACCTACATAGTCCAAGTGCCCGTTCGTTAACCTAGATAGTCCAAGTGCCCGCTAGGTAACCTAGACAGTCCAAGTGCTCGCTAGGTTACCTACATAGTCCAAGTGCACGTTCGTTAACCTAGATAGTCCAAGTGCCCGCTGGTAACCTACATAGTCCAAGAGCCCGCTAGGTAACCTTGATAGTCCAAGTGCCTTGTAGTTGACCTACGTAGTCCAAGTGCCCGCTAGGTAACCTACATAGTCCAAGTGCCCACTAGGTAACCTAAATAATCCAAATGCCCGCTAGGGAAACTACATAGTTCAAGTGCCCGCTAGTTAACCTAGATAGTCCAAGGGCCCGCTAGTTAACCTAGATAGTCCAAGTGCCCGATAGTTAACCTAAATCGTCCAAGTGTCCGCTAGGTAACCTACATTGTCCAAGTGCCTGCTAGGTAACCTAGATAGTCCAAGTGCCTGATAGCTAACCTACATAGTCCAAGTGTCCGTTCGTTAACCTAGATAGTCCAAGTGCCCATTGGGTAACCTACATAGTCCAAGTGCCCGCTTGGTAACCTGGATAGTCCAAGTGCCCGCCTGTTAACCTACATAGTCCAAGTGCCTTCTGTGAAGTCTACATAGTCCACGTGACCGCTAGGGAACCTACATAGTCCAAGTGCCCGCTAGTTAACATAGATAGTCCAAGTGCCCGCTAGGGAAGGTACATAGTCCAAGTGCCCGCTAGGTAACGTAGATAGTCCAAGTGCCCGCTAGGGAACGTACATAGTCCAAGTGCCCACTAGGTAACCTAGACAGTCCAATTGCCCACTAGTTAACCTAGACAGTCCAAGTACCCGATAGGGAACCTACATAGTCCAAGTGCCCGCTAGGGAACCTACATACTCCAAGTGCTCGCTAGGCAACCTTCATAGTCCAAGTGCCCGTTAGTTAACCTAGATAGTCAAAGTGCCTGCTAGGTAACCTAAATAGTCCAAGTGCCCGCTAGGGAACCTACATAGTCCAAGTGCCCGAAAGGTAACCTAGATAGTCCATTTGCCCGTTAGCTAACCTAGATATTCGAAGTGTCCGCTAGTTAACCTACATAGTCCAAGTGCCCGTTCATTAACCTAGATAGTCCAAGTGCCCGCTAGGTAACCTAGACAGTCCAAGTGCCCGCTGGTAACCTACATAGTCCAAGGGCCCGCTAGGTAACCTTGATAATCCAAGTGCCTTGTAGTTAACCTACATAGTCCAAGTGCCCGCTAGGTAACCTACATAGTCCAAGTGCCCACTAGGTAACCTAAATTATCCAAATGCCCGCTAGGGAAAGTACATAGTTCAAGTGCCCGCTAGTTAACCTAGATAGTCCAAGGGCCCGCTAGTTAACCTAGATAGTCCAAGTGCCCGATAGTTAACCTAAATCGTCCAAGTGTCCGCTAGGTAAACTACACAGTCCAAGTGCCTGCTAGGTAACCTAGATAGTCCAAGTGCCTGATAGCTAACCTACATAGTCCAAGTGTCCGTTCGTTAACCTAGATAGTCCAAGTGCCCATTGGATAACCTACATAGTCCAAGTGCCCGCTTGTTAACCTGGATAGTCCAAGTGCCCGCCTGTTAACCTACATAGTCCAAGTGCCTTCTATGAAGTGTACATAGTCCACGTGACCGCTAGGGAACCTACATAGTCCAAGTGCCCGCTAGTTAACATAGATAGTCCAAGTGCCCGCTAGGTAACGTAGATAGCCCAAGTGCCCGCTAGGGAACGTACATAGTCCAAGTGCCCACTAGTTAACCTAGACAGTCCAGTTGCCCACTAGTTAACCTAGACAGTCCAAGTACCCGATAGGGAACCTACATAGTCCAAGTGCCCGCTCGGGAACCTACATACTCCAAGGGCTCCCTAGGCAACCTTCATAGTCCAAGTGCCCGTTAGTTAACCTAGATAGTCAAAGTGCCTGCTAGGTAACCTAAATAGTCCAAGTGCCCGCTAGGGAACCTACGTAGTCCAAGTGCCTGCTAGGTAACCTAGATAGTCCAAACGCCCGTTAGCTAACCTAGATATTCGAAGTGTCCGCTAGTTAACCTACATAGTCCAAGTGCCCGTTCGTTAACCTAGATAGTCCAAGTGCCCGCTAGGTAACCTAGACAGTCCAAGTGCCCGCTAGGTTACCTACATAGTCCAAGTGCACTTTCGTTAACCTAGATAGTCAAAGTGCCCGCTGGTAACCTACATAGTCCAAGAGCTCGCAAGGTATCCTTGATAGTCCAAGTGCCTTGTAGTTGACCTACATAGTCCAAGTGCCCACTAGGTAACCTAAATAATCCAAATGCCCGCTAGGGAAAGTACATAGTTCAAGTGCCCCCTAGTTAACCTAGATAGTCCAAATGCCCGCTAGTTAACCTAAATCGTCCAAGTGTCCGCTAGGTAACCTACATAGTCCAAGTGCCTGCTAGGTAACCTAGATAGTCCAAGTGCCTGATAGCTAACCTACATAGTCCAAGTGTCCGTTCGTTAACCTAGATAGTCCAAGTGCCCATTGGGTAACCTACATAGTCCAAGTGCCCGCTTGGTAACCTGGATAGTCCAAGTGCCCGCCTGTTAACCTACATAGTCCAAGTGCTTTCTATGAAGTCTACATAGTCCAAGTGCCCGCTAGTTAACATAGATAGTCCAAGTGCCCGCTAGGGAAGGTACATAGTCCAAGTGCCCGCTAGGTAACGTAGATAGCCCAAGTGCCCGCTAGGGAACGTACATAGTCCAAGTGCCCACTAGGTAACCTAGACAGTCCAATTGCCCACTAGTTAACCTAGACAGTCCAAGTACCCGATAGGGAACCTACATAGTCCAAGTGCCTGCTAGGTAAACTACATAGTCCAAGTGCCCGTTCGTTAACCTACATAGTCCAAGTGCCCGCTAGGTAACGTAGATAGCCCAAGTGCCCGCTAGGGAACGTACATAGTCCAAGTGCCCACTAGGTAACCTAGATAGTCCAATTGCCCACTAGTTAACCTAGACAGTCCAAGAACCCGATAGGGAACCTACATAGTCCAAGTGCCCGCTAGGGAACCTACATACTCCAAGTGCTCCCTAGGCAACCTTCATAGTCCAAGTGCGCGTTAGTTAACCTAGATAGTCAAAGTGCCTGCTAGGTAACCTAAATAGTCCAAGTGCCCGCTAGGGAACCTACATAGTCCAAGTGCCCGCTAGGTAACCTAGATAGTCCAATTGCCCGTTAGCTAACCTAGATATTCGAAGTGTCCGCTAGTTAACCTACATAGTCCTAGTGCCCGTTCATTAACCTAGATAGTCCAAGTGCCCGCTAGGTAACCTACACAGTCCAAGTGCCGGCTAGGTTACCTACATAGTCCAAGTGCACGTTCGTTAACCTAGATAGTCCAAGGGCCCGCTAGGTAACCTTGATAGTCCAAGTGCCTTGTAGTTAACCTACATAGTCCAAGTGCACGCTAGGTAACCTACATAGTCCAAGTGCCCACTAGGTAACCTAAATAATCCAAATGCCCGCTAGGGAAAGTACATAGTTCAAGTGCCCGCTAGTTAACCTATATAGTCCAAGGGCCTGCTAGTTAACCTAGATAGTCCAAGTGTCCGATAGTTAACCTAAATCGTCCAAGTGTCCGCTAGGTAAACTACATAGTCCAAGTGCCTGCTAGGTAACCTAGATAGTCCAAGTGCCTGATAGCTAACCTACATAGTCCAAGTGTCCGTTCGTTAACCTAGATAGTCCAAGTGCCCATTGGGTAACCTACATAGTCCAAGTGCCCGCTTGGTAACCTGCATAGTCCAAGTGCCCGCCTGTTAACCTACATAGTCCAAGTGCCTTCTATGAAGTTTACATAGTCCAAGTGCCCGCTAGTTAACATAGATAGTCCAAGTTCCCGCTAGGGAAGGTACATAGTCCAAGTGCCCGCTAGGTAACGTAGATAGCCCAAGTGCCCGCTAGGGAACGTACATAGTCCAAGTGCCCACTAGTTAACCTAGACAGTCCAATTGCCCACTAGTTAACCTAGACAGTCCAAGTACCCGATAGGGAACCTACATAGTCCAAGTGCCCGGTAGGGAACCTACATACTCCAAGTGCTCACTAGGCAACCTTCATAGTCCAAGTGCCCGTTAGTTAACCTAGATAGTCAAAGTGCCTGCTAGGTAACCTACATAGTGCAAGTGTCCGCTAGTTAACCTACATATTCCAAGTGCCCGCTAGTTAACATAGATAGTCCAAGTGCCCCCTAGGGAACGTACATAGTCCAAGTGCCCGCTAGGTAACCTAGATAGTGCAAGTGCCCGCTAGTTAACCTACATAGTTCAAGAACCCGCTAGGTAACCTAGATCGTCCAAGGGCCCCTTAGATAGCCTACATAGTGTAAGTGCCCGCTAGGTAACCTAGGTAGTCCAAGTGCCCGTTTGGTAACCTAGATAGTCCAAGTGCCCTTTAGGGAACCTAGATAGTCCAAGGGCCTGCTAGTAAACGTACATAGTCCATGGGCCCTCTAGTTAACCTACATAGTGCAAGTGTCCGCTAGTTAACCTACATATTCCAAGTGCCCGCTAGATAATCTACATAATCTAAGTGCCCATTGGCTAACCTAGATAGTCCAAGGGCCCGCTAGTTGACCTACATAGTCCAAGTGCCAGCTAGGTGACCTAGATAGTATAAGTGCCCGCTAGAGAACCTAGATAGTCCAAGTGCCTGTTAGCTAACCTAGATAGTCCATGTAGCGGCTAGGTAACCTACATAGTCCAAGTGCCCGTTCGTTAACCTAGATAATCCAAGGGCCCGCTAGGTAACCTAGACAGTCCTAGTGCCCGCAAGTTAACCTACATAGTCCAAGTGCCCGATAGAGAACCTACATAATCCAAGTGCCCGCTAGGCAACCTACATAGTCCAAGTGCCCGTTAGTTAACCTAGATAGTCCAAGTGCCCGCTAGGTTACCTAAAAAGTCTAAGTGCCCGCTAGGTTATCTATATAGTCCAAATGCCCGCTAGGAAACCTTCATAGTCCAAGTGCCCTCTAGTTAACCTAGATCGTCCAAGTTCCCGCTAGTTTACATACATAGTCCAAGGGCCCGCTAGTTAACATACATAGTCCAAGGTCCGCTAGTTAACCTAGATAGTCCAAGTGCTCACTAGTTAACCTACATAGTACAAGGGCCCGCTAGTTAACCTAGATAGTCCAAGTGCCTGCTAGGTAACCTAAGTAGTCCAAATGTCCGATACGGATCCTACATAGTCCAAGTGTCCGCTAGGTAACCTACATAGTCCCAGTGCCCGTTCATTAACCTAGGTTGTCCAAGTGCCCGCTAGGTAACCTAGACTGTCCAAGTGTTCGCTAGGTTACCTACATAGTCCAAGTGCCCGTTCGTTAACCTAGATAGTCCAAGTGCTCGCTAGGAAACCTACATAGTCCAAGGACGCGCTAGGTAGCCTAGATAGTCCAAGTGCCCGCTAGGTAACCTAGTTAGTCAAAGTGCCCGTTAGGTAACCTAGATAGTCCAAGTGCCCGCTAGGCAACCTACATAGTCCAAGAGCCCATTCGTTAACCTAGAATTCCAAGTGCCCTCTAGGTAAGCTAGACAGTCCAGTGCCCGCTAGGTTACCTGCATATTCCAAGTGCCCGCTAGGTAACCTATATAGTCCAAGTGCCCGCTAGGTAACCTAGATAGTCCAAGGGCCGGCTAGTTAACCTACATAGTCCAAGGCATCACTTGTTAACTTTGATAGTCCAAGTGCCCGCTAGTTAACCTAGATCATCCAAGTGCCCGCTGCTTAACCTAGATTGTCCAAGTGCCTGCTAGTTAACCTACATAGTCCAATGGCCCACTAGTTAACCTAGATAGTCCAAGTGTCCTCTAGTTAACCTACATAGTCCAAGTGCCTGTTCGTTAACCTAGATAGTCCAAGTGCTCGCTAGGAAACCTACATAGTCCAAGGACCCGCTAGGTAACCTAGATAGTCCAAGTGCCCGCTAGGTAACCTAGAGTCCAAGTGCTCCCTAAGGAACCTACATAGTCCAAGTGCACGCTAATTAACCTAGATAGTCCATTTGCCCGCTAGTTAACCTAGATAGTCCAAGTGCCTCCTAGGTAACCTACATAGTGCAAGTGTCTGCTAGTTAAACTACTTATTCCAAGTGCCCTCTAGTTAACATAGATAATCCAAGTGCCCGCTAGGGAACGTACATAGTCCAAGTACCCGCTAGGTAACCTAGATAGTGCAAGTGCCCGCTAGTTAACCTAGATAGTTCAAGTACCCGCTAGGTAACCTAGATCGTCCAAGGGCCCCCTAGTTAGCCTACGTAGTCCAAGTGCCCGTTAGTTAACCTAGATAGTCAAAGTGCCTGCTAGGTAACCTACATAGTGCAAGTGTCCGCTAGTTAACCTACATATTCCAAGTGCCCGCTAGTTAACATAGATAGTCCAAGTGCCCCCTAGGGAACGTACATAGTCCAAGTGCCCGCTAGGTAACCTAGATAGTGCAAGTGCCCGCTAGTTAACCTACATAGTTCAAGAACCCGCTAGGTAACCTAGATCGTCCAAGGGCCCCTTAGATAGCCTACATAGTGTAAGTGCCCGCTAGGTAACCTAGGTAGTCCAAGTGCCGGTTTGGTAACCTAGATAGTCCAAGTGCCCTTTAGGGAACCTAGATAGTCCAAGGGCCTGCTAGTAAACCTACATAGTCCATGGGCCCTCTAGTTAACCTACATAGTGCAAGTGTCCGCTAGTTAACCTACATATTCCAAGTGCCCGCTAGTTAACCTACATAATCTAAGTGCCCGTTGGCTAACCTAGATAGTCCAAGGGCCCGCTAGTTGACCTACATAGTCCAAGTGCCAGCTAGGTGACCTAGATAGTATAAGTGCCCGCTAGAGAACCTAGATAGTCCAATTGCCTGTTAGCTAACCTAGATAGTCCATGTAGCGGCTAGGTAACCTACATAGTCCAAGTGCCCGTTCGTTAACCTAGATAATCCAAGGGCCCGCTAGGTAACCTAGACAGTCCTAGTGCCCGCAAGTTAACCTACATAGTCCAAGTGCGCGATAGAGAACCTACATAATCCAAGTGCCCGCTAGGCAACCTACATAGTCCAAGTGCCCGTTAGTTAACCTAGATAGTCCAAGTGCCCGCTAGGTAACCTACAAAGTCTAAGTGCCCGCTAGGTTATCTATATAGTCCAAATGCCCGCTAGGAAACCTACATAGTCCAAGTGCCCTCTAGTTAACCTAGATCGTCCAAGTTCCCGCTAGTTTACATACATAGTCCAAGGGCCCGCTAGTTAACATACATAGTCCAAGGTCGGCTAGTTAACCTAGATAGTCCAAGTGCTCACTAGTTAACCTACATAGTACAAGGGCCCGCTAGTTAACCAAGATAGTCCAAGTGCCTGCTAGGTAACCTAAGTAGTCCAAATGTCCGATACGGATCCTACATAGTCCAAGTGTCCGCTAGGTAACCTACATAGTCCCAGTGCCCGTTCATTAACCTAGGTTGTCCAAGTGCCCGCTAGGTAACCTAGACTGTCCAAGTGCTCGCTAGGTTACCTACATAGTCCAAGTGCCCGTTCGTTAACCTAGATAGTCCAAGTGCTCGCTAGGAAACCTACATAGTCCAAGGACGGGCTAGGTAGCCTAGATAGTCCAAGTGCCCGCTAGGTAACCTAGAGTCCAAGTGCTCGCTAGTTAAACTACATAGTCCAAGTGCCCGCTATGTAACCTAGTTAGTCAAAGTGCCCGTTAGGTAACCTAGATAGTCCAAGTGCCCGCTAGGCAACCTACATAGTCCAAGAGCCCATTCGTTAACCTAGAATTCCAAGTGCCCTCTAGGTAAGCTAGACAGTCCAGTGCCCGCTAGGTTACCTGCATATTCCAAGTGCCCGCTAGGTAACCTATATAGTCCAAGTGCCCGCTAGGTAACCTAGATAGTCCAAGGGCCGGCTAGTTAACCTACATAGTCCAAGGCATCACTTGTTAACTTTGATAGTCCAAGTGCCCGCTAGTTAACCTAGATCATCCAAGTGCCCGCTGCTTAACCTAGATTGTCCAAGTGCCTGCTAGTTAACCTACATAGTCCAATGGCCCACTAGTTAACCTAGATAGTCCAAGTGTCCTCTAGTTAACCTACATAGTCCAAGTGCCTGTTCGTTAACCTAGATAGTCCAAGTGCTCGCTAGGAAACCTACATAGTCCAAGGACCCGCTAGGTAACCTAGATAGTCCAAGTGCTCGCTAGGTAACCTAGAGTCCAAGTGCTCCCTAAGGAACCTACATAGTCCAAGTGCACGCTAATTAACCTAGATAGTCCATTTGCCCGCTAGTTAACCTAGATAGTCCAAGTGCCTCCTAGGTAACCTACATAGTGCAAGTGTCCGCTAGTTAAACTACTTATTCCAAGTGCCCTCTAGTTAACATAGATAATCCAAGTGCCCGCTAGGGAACGTACATAGTCCAAGTACCCGCTAGGTAACCTAGATAGTGCAAGTGCCCGCTAGTTAACCTAGATAGTTCAAGTACCCGCTAGGTAACCTAGATCGTCCAAGGGCCCCCTAGTTAGCCTACGTAGTCCATGTGCCCGCTAGTTAACCTAGATAGTCCAAGTGCCTGCTAGTTAACCTACATATTCCAAGTACCCTCTAGTTAACATAGATAATCCAAGTGCACTTTAGGGAACCTAGATAGTCCAAGGGCCCGCTAGTAAACCTACATAGTGCAAGTGTCCGCTAGGTAACCTACAAATTCCAAGTGCCCGCTAGTTTACCTACATAATCTAAGTGCCCGTTAGCTAACCTAGATAGTCCAAGGGCCCGCTAGTTGACCTACATTGTCCAAGTTCCAGTTAGGTAACCTAGATAGTACAAGTGCCCGCTAGGGAACCTAGATATTCCAAGTGCCTGTTAGCTAACCTAGATAGTCCAAGTGGCGGCTAGGTAACCTACATAGTCTAAGTGCCCGTTCGTTAACCTAGATAATCCAAGTGCCCGCTAGGTATCCTAGACAGTCCATGTGCCCGCTAGTTAACCTACATAGTCCAAGTGCCGATAGGGAACCTACATAATCCAAGTGCCCGTTAGGCAACCTACATAGTCCAAGTGCCCGTTAGTTAACCTAGATAGTCAAAGTGCCTGCTAGGTAACCTAGATAGTCCAAGTGCACGCTAGTTAACCTAGATAGTCCATGTGCCCGCTAGTTAACCTAGATAGTCAAAGTGCCTGCTAGGTAACCTACATTGTGCAAGAGTCCGCTAGTTAACCTACATATTCCAAGTGCCCGCTAGTTAACCTACATAATCTAAGTTCCCGTTAGCTAACCTAGGTAGTAGAAGGGCCCGTTAGTTGACCTACATAGTCCAAGTGCCAGCTAGGTAACCTAGATAGTACAAGTGCCCCCTAGCTAACCTAGATAGTCCAAGTGGCGGCTAGGTAACCTAAATAGTCCAAGTGCCTTTTCGTTAACCTAGATAATCCAAGTGCCTGCTAGGTAACCTAGATAGTCCAAGTGCCCGCTAGTTAACCTACATAATCCAAGTGCCCGCTAGGGAACCTACATAGTTCAAGTGCCCGCTAGGCAACCTACATAGTCCAAGTGCCCGTTAGTTAACCTAGATAGTCAAAGTGCCTCCTAGGTAACCGAGATAGTCCAAGTGCCCGCTAGGTCAGCTACATAGTCCTTGTTCCCGCTTGGTAACCTAAATTGTCCAAATGCACGCTATGGAAACTACATAGTCCAAGTGCCCGCTAGTTAACCTAGATAGTCCAAGTGCCTGCTAGAAAACCTAAATAATCCATGGGCCCGCTAGTTAACCTACATAGTGCAAGGGCCCTCTAGTTAACCTAGATAGTCCAAGTGCCCGCTAGGGATCCTTCATAATCCAAGTGCCTGCTAGGTAACCTAGATAGTCCAAGTGCCCGCTAGTTAACCTAGATAGTCTCGTGCCCGTTAGTTAACCTAGATAGTCCAAGTTCCCACTAGGGGACGTACATATTCCAAGTGCCCGCTAGGTAACCTAGATAATCCAAGTGCGCGCTAGGGTATGTACATAGTCCAAGTGCCTGCTAGGAAACCTAGATAGTCCAAGTGCCCGCTTGTTAACCTACATAATCCACGGGTCCACTAATTAACCTACATAGTCGAAGGTCTGCTAATTAACCTAGATAATTAAAGTGCCCGCTAGGTAACCTAGACAGTCCAAGTGCCCGCTAGCTTACCTACATAATCCAAGTGCCCTTTCGTTAACCTAGATAGTCCAAGTGCCCGCTAGGTAACCTACATAGTCCAAGGGCCCGCTAGGTAACCTAGATCGTCCAAGTGCCCGCTAGGTAACCTAGATAGTCCAAGTGCCCGCTAGTTAACCTACATAGTCCAAGTGCCCGCTAGGTAACCTAGATAGTGAAAGTGCCCGTTAGGTAACCTAGATAGTCCAAGTGCCTGCTAGGTAACCTACATGTCCAAGTTCTGGCTAGGTAAACTAGATAGTCAAAGTGCCCGTTAGGTAACCTAGATAGTCCAAGTGCCCGCTAGGCAACATACATAGTCCAAGTGCCCGTTCGTTAACCTAGAAGTCCAAGTGCCCGCTATGTAACCTAGACAGTCCAAGTGCCCGTTCGTTAACCTAGAAGTCCTAGTGCATGCTAGGGAACCTATATAGTCTTAGTGCTATCTAGATAACCTAGATAGTCCAAGGGCCCGCTAGTTAACATACATAGTCCAAGGGCACGCTTGTTAACTTTGATAGTCCAAGTGCCCGTTAGTTAACCTAGATAGTCCAAGTGTCCTCTAGTTAACCTACATAGTCCAAGTGCCCGCTAGTTAACGTAGATAGTCCAAATGCCCGCTAGAGAAGGTACATAGTCAAAGTGCCCGCTAGGTAACCTAGAGAGTGCAAGTGCCCGCTAGTTAACCTACATAGTCCAAATGCCTGCTAGGTAATCTAGATAGTCCAAGGGCCTGCCAGTTAACCTACATAGTCCAAGTGCCCGCTAGGTAACCTACGTAGTACAAGTGTCCGCTAGTTACACCTACATAGTCAAAGTGCCCGCTAGTTAACCTAGATAGTCCAAGTGCCCGCTAGGTAACCTACATAGTGTAAGTGTCCGCTAATTAACCTAGATCGTCCAATTGTCCGCTAGTTAACCTACATAGTCCAAGTGCCCGTTCGGTAACCTAGATAGTCCAAGTGCCCTTTAGGGAACCTAGATAGTCCAAGTGCCCGCTAGGGAACCTACATAGTCCAATTGCTCGCTCTGGAACATACATAGTCCAAGTGCCCGTTAGTTAACCTGGATAATCCAAGTGCCCGCTAGTTAACCTAGATAGTCCAAGTGCCCGCTGGGTAACCTACATAGTCCAAGTGCCCGCTAGGTAACCTGTATAGTCCAATTGCCCGCTAGGGAACCTACACAGTCCAAGTGCCCTCTAGTTAACCTAGATAGTCCAAGTGCCCGCTAGTTAACCTAGATAGTCCAAGTGCCCGCTAGTTAACCAGAATCATCAAAGTGCCCTCTAGTTAACTTACATAGTCCAAAGGTCTGCTAGTTAACCTACATAGACCAACGGCACGCTAATTAACCTACATAGTCCAAGTTCCCGCTAGGTAACCTAGACAGTCCAAGTGACCACTAGGTTACGTACATAGTCCAAGTGCCCGTTCGTTAACCTACATAGTCCAAGTGCCCTCTAGGGAACGTAGATAGCCCAAGTGCCCGTTAGGGAACGTACGTACATAGTCCAAGTGCCCATAGGTAACCAAGAGTGTCCAAGTGCCCGCTAGTTAACCTACATAGTCCAAGTGTCCGCTAGTTAACCTAGATAGTCCAAGTGCCTGCTAGGTAACCTACATAGTGCAAGTGTCCGCTAGTTAACCTACATATTCCAAGTGCCCGCTAGTTAACATAGATAGTCCAAGTGCCTGCTAGGTAACGTAGATAGTGCAAGTGCCCGCTAGTTAACGTAGATAGTTCAAGTACCCGCTAGGTAACCTAGATCGTCCAAGGGCCCCCTAGTTAGCCTACATAGTCCAACAGCCCTTTAGGTAACCTAGATAATCCAAGTGCACTTTAGGGAACCTAGATAGTCCAAGGGCCCGCTAGTAAACCTACATAGTCCATGGGCCCGCTAGTTAACCTACATATTCCAAGTGCCCCCTAATTAACCTACATAATCTAAGTTCCCGTTAGCTAACCTAGGCAGTATAAGGGCCCGCTAGTTGACCTACATATTCCAAGTGCCAGCTAGGTAACCTAGATAGTAAAAGTGCCCTCTAGGGATCCTTGAGAGTCCAAGTGCCTGTTAGCTAACCTAGATAATCCAAGTGCCCGCTAGGTAAGCTAGACAGTCCAAGTACCCACTAGTTAACCTACATAGTCTAAGTGCCCGATAGGGAACCTATATAATCCAAGTGCCCGCTAGGGAACCTACATAATCCAAGTGCCCGCTAGGCAACCTACATAGTCCAAGTGCCCGTTATTTAACCTAGATAGTCAAAGTGCCTGCTAGGTAACCTACATAGTCCAAGTGCCCGATAGGGAACCTACATAATCCAAGTGCCCGCTAGGGAACCTACATAGTCCAAGTTCCCGCTTGGTAACCTTAATAGTCCAAATGCCCGCTAGGGAAACTACATAGTCCAAGGGCCCGCTAGTTAACCTAGATAGTCCAAGTGCCTGGTAGTAAACCTACATAATCCATGGGCCCGCTAGTTAACCTATATAGTGCAAGGGCCCGCTAGTTAACCTAGATCGTGCAAGTGTCCGCTAGTTAACCTACATAGTCCAAGTGCCCGCTAGTTAACCTATATAGTCCAAGTGCCCGCTAGGGATCCTTCATAATCCAAGTGCCTGCTAGGTAACCTAGATAGTCCAATTGCCCGCTAGTTAACCTAGATAGTCCACGTGCCCACTAGGGGAAGTACATAGTCCAAGTGCCCGCTAGGTAAGCTAGATAGTCCAAGTGCGCGCTAGGGTATGTACATAGTCCAAGGGCCTGCCAGGAAACCTAGATAGTCCAAGTGCCCGCTAGTTAACCTACATAGTCCAAGGGCCAGCTAGTTAACCTACATAGTCCAAGGTCTGCTAGTTAACCTAGATAGTAAAAGTGCCCGCTAGGTAACCTAGACAGTCCAAGTGCCCGCTAGGTACCTACATAGTCCAAGTGCCCGTTCGTTAACCTAGATAGTCCAAGTGCCCGCTAGGCAACCTACATAGTCCAGGGGACCGCTAGGTACCCTAGATAATCCAAGTGCCCGCTAGGTAACCTAGATAGTCTAAGTTCCCGCTAGTTAACCTAGATAGTCCAAGTGCCCGCTAGGTAACCTAGATAGTCAAAGTGCCCTTTAGGTAACCTACATAGTCCAAGTGCCAGCTAGGTAACCAAGATAGTGAAAGTGCCCGTTAGGTAACCTAGATAGTCCAAGTGCCTGCTAGGTAACCTAGATAGTCCATGTTCCCGCTAGGTAACCTAGATAGTCCAAGTGCCCGTAACCTAACCTAGATAGTCCAAGTGCCCGCTAGGGAAGCTACATAGTCCAAGTGCCCGCTAGATTGCCTAGATAGTCCAAGTGCCTGCTAGTAAACGTACATAATCCATGGCCCGCTAGTTAACCTATATAGTACAAGGGCCCACTAGTTAACCTAGATCGTGTAAGTGTCCGCTAGTTAACCTACATAGTCCAAATGCACGCTAGTTAACCTATATACCAAGTGCCCGCTACGTAACCTAGATAGTCCAAGGGCACGCTAGTTAACCTACATAGTACAAGTGCCCGCTAGGCAACCTAGATTGTCCAAGTGCCCGCTAAGGAACCTACATAGTCCAAGTGCACGATAGTTAACCTAGATAGTCCAAGTGCCCGCTAGTTAACCTAGATAGTCCAAGTGCCTGCTAGGTAACCGACATAGTGCAAGTGTCCGCTAGTTAACATACATATTCCAAGTGCCCGCCAGTTAACATAGATAGTCCAAGTGCCCGCTAGGGAACGTACATAGTCCAAATTCCCACTAGGGAACGTACTTATTCCAAGTGCCCGCTAGGTAACTTAGATAGTGCAAGTGCCCGCTAGTTAACCTAGATAGTTCTAGTACCCGCTAGGTAACCTCGATCGTTCAAGGGCCCCCTAGTTAGCCTACATAGTCCAAGTGCCCGCTAGATAACCTACATAGTTCAAGTGCCCGTTCGGTAACCAAGATACCCCAAGTGCCCTTGAGGGAACCTAGATAGTCCAAAGGCCCGCTAGTAAACCTACATAGTCCATGGGCCCGTTAGTTAACCTACATAGTGCAAGTGTCCGCTAGTTAACCTACAAATTCCAAGTGCCCCCTAGTTAAACTACATAATCTAAGTGCCCGTTAGCTAACCTAGGTAGTATAAGGGCCCGCTAGTTGACCTACATAGTCCAAGTGCCAGCTAGGTAACCTAGATAGTACAAGTGCCCGCTAGGTAACCTAGATAGTCCAAGTGCCTGTTAGCTAACCTAGATAATCCAAGTGCCCGCTAGGTAACCTAGACAGTCCAAGTACCCGCTAGTTAACCTACATAGTCCAAGTGCCCGATAGTTAACCTACATAATCCAAGTGCCCGCTAGGGAACCTACGTAGTCCAAGTGCCCGCTAGGCAACCTACATAGTCCAAGTGCCCGTTATTTAACCTAGATAGTCAAAGTGCCTGCTAGGTAACCTACATAGTCCAAGTGCCCGATAGGGAACCTACATAATCCAAGTGCCCCCTAGGGAACCTACATAGTCCAAGTTCCCGCTTGGTAACCTTAATAGTCCAAATGCCCGCTAGGGAAACTACATAGTCCAAGGGCCCGCTAGTTAACCTAGATAGTCCAAGTGCCTGCTAGTAAACCTACATAATCCATGGGCCCGCTAGTTAACCTACATAGTGCAAGGGCCCGCTAGTTAACCTAGATCGTGCAAGTGTCCGCTAGTTAACCTACATAGTCCAAGTGCCCGCTAGTTAACCTAGAGAGTCCAAATGCCCGCTAGGGATCCTTCATAATCCAAGTGCCTGCTAGGTAACCTAGATAGTCCAAGTGCCCGCTAGTTAACCTAGATAGTCCTCGTGCCCGTTAGTTAACCTAGATAGTCCAAGTGCCCACTAGGGGATGTACATAGTCCAAGTGCCCGCTAGGTAACCTAGATAGTCCAAGTGCGCGCTAGTTAACTTACATAGTCCAAGTGCCCGATAGGGAACCTACATAATCCAAGTGCCCGCTAGGTAACCTACATAGTCCAAGTGCCCGCTAGGCAACCTACATAGTCCAAGTGCCCGTTAGTTAACCTAGATAATCAAAGTGCCTGCTAGGTAACTTAGATAGTCCAAGTGCCCTCTAGGTAACCTACATAGTCCAAGTTCCCGCTTGGTAACCTAATTGGTCCAAATGCCCGCTAGGGAAACTACATAATCCAAGTGTCCGCTAGTTAACCTAGATAGTCCAAGGGCCTGCTAGTAAACCTACATAATCCATGGGCCCGCTAGTTAACCTACATAGTGCAAGGGCCCGCTAGTTAACCTAGATCGTGCAAGTGTCCGCTAGTTAACCTACATAGTCCAAGTGCCCGCTAGTTAACCTAGATAGTCCAAGGGCCCGCTAGGGATCCTTCATAATCCAAGTGCCTGCTAGGTAACCTAGATAGTCCAAGTGCCCGCTAGTTAACCTAGATAGTCCACGTGCCCACTAGGGGAAGTACATAGTACAAGTGCCCGCTAGGTAAGCTAGATAGTCCAAGTGCGCGCTAGGGTATGTACATAGTCCAAGGGCCTGCCAGGAAACCTAGTTAGTCCAAGTGCCCGCTAGTTAACCTACATAGTACAAGGGCCCGCTAGTTAACCTACATAGTCCAAGGTCTGCTAGTTAACCTAGATAGTAAAAGTGCCCGCTAGGTAACCTAGACAGTCCAAGTGCCCGCTAGGTACCTACATAGTCCACGTGACCGTTCGTTAACCTAGATAGTCCAAGTGCCCGCTAGGTAACCTACATAGTCCAGGGGACCGCTAGGTAACCTAGATAATCCAAGTGCCCGCTAGGTAACCTAGATAGTCTAAGTTCCTGCTAGTTAACCTAGATAGTCCAAGTGCCCGCTAGGTAACCTAGATAGTCAAAGTGCCCTTTAGGTAACCTACATAGTCCAAGTGCCAGCTAGGTAACCTAGATAGTGAAAGTGCCCGTTAGGTAACCTAGATAGTCCAAGTGCCTGCTAGGTTACCTAGATAGTCCAAGTTCCCGCTAGGTAACCTAGATAGTCCAAGTGCCCGTAACCTAACCTAGATAGTCCAAGTGCCCGCTAGGCAACATACATAGTCCAAGTGCCCGTTCGTTAACCTAGAAGTCCAAGTGCCCGCTATGTAACCTAGACAGTCCAAGTGCCGCTAGGTTACCTGCATAGTCCAAGTGCCCGTTCGTTAACCTAGATAGTCCAAGTGCCCGCTAGGGAACCTATATCGTCCAAGTGCTAAATAGGTAACCTAGATAGTCCAAGTGCCTGCTAGGTAACCTACATAGTCCAAGTGCCCGTTCGTTAACCTCGATAGTCCAAGTGCCCGCTAGGTAACCTATATAGTCCAAGTGCTCGCTAGTTAACCTAGATTGTCCAAGTGCCCGCTAGTTAACTTACATAGTCCAAGTGCCAGCTAGGTAACCTAGATAGTGAAAGTGCCCGTTAGGTAACCTAGATAGTCCAAGTGCCTGCTAGGTAACCTACATTGTCCAAGTTCCCGCTAGGTTACTTAGATAGTCCAAGTGCCCGTTAGCTAACCTAGATAGTCCAAGTGCCCGCTAGGCAACATACATAATCCAAGTGCCCGTTCGTTAACCTAGAAGTCCAAGTGCCCGCTATGAAACCTAGATAGTCCAAGTGCCCGTTCGTTAACCTAGATAGTTCAAGTGCCCGCTAGGGAACCTACATAATCCAAGTGCCCGCTAGACAACCTACATTGTCCAAGTGCCCGTTAGTTAACGTAGATAGTCAAAGGGCCTGCTAGGTAACTTAGACAGTCCAAGTGCTCGCTAGGTAAGCTAGATAGTCCAAGTGCCCGCTAGGTAACCTAGATAGTCCAAATGCCCGCTAGGGAAGCTACATAGTCCATGTGCCCGCTAGTTTGCCTAGAAAGTCTAAGTGCCTGCTTGTAAACCTACATAATCCATGGCCCGCTAGTTAACCTATATAATACAAGGGCCCACTAGTTAACCTAGATCGTGTAAGTGTCCGCTAGTTAACCTACATAGTCCAAATGCCCGCTAGTTAACCTATATACCAAGTGCCCGCTACGTAACCTAGATAGTCCAAGGGCACGCTAGTTAACCTACATAGTACAAGTGCCCGCTAGGCAACCTAGATTGTCCAAGTGCCCGCTAAGGAACCTACATAGCAAGTGCACGATAGTTAACCTAGATAGTCCAAGTGCCCGCTAGTTAACCTAGATAGTCCAAGTGCCTGCTAGGTAACCGACATAGTGCAAGTGTCCGCTAGTTAACATACATATTCCAAGTGCCCGCCAGTTAACATAGATAGTCCAAGTGCCCGCTAGGGAACGTACATAGTCCAAATTCCCACTAGGGAACGTACTTATTCCAAGTGCCCGCTAGGTAACTTAGATAGTGCAAGTGCCCGCTAGTTAACCTAGATAGTTCTAGTACCCGCTAGGTAACCTTGATCGTTCAAGGGCCCCCTAGTTAGCCTACATAGTCCAAGTGCCCGCTAGATAACCTAGATAGTTCAAGTGCCCGTTTGGTAACCAAGATACCCCAAGTGCCCTTGAGGGAACCTAGATAGTACAAAGGCCCGCTAGTAAACCTACATAGTCCATGGGCCCGCTAGTTAACCTACATAGTGCAAGTGTCCGCTAGTTAACCTACAAATAACAAGTGCCCACCAGTTAAACTACATAATCTAAGTGCCCGTTAGCTAACCTAGGTAGTATAAGGGCCCGCTAGTTGACCAACATAGTCCAAGTGCCAGCTAGGTAACCTAGATAGTACAAGGGCCCACTAGGGATCCTAGATAGTCCAAGTGCCTGTTAGCTAACCTAGATAATCCAAGTGCCCGCTAGGTAACCTAGACAGTCCAAGTACCCGCTAGTTAACCTACATAGTCCAAGTGCCCGATAGGGAACCTACATAATCCAAGTGCCCGCTAGGGAACCTATATAGTCCAAGTGCCCGCTAGGGAACCTACATACTCCAAGTGCTCGCTAGGCAACCTTCATAGTCCAAGTGCCCGTTAGTTAACCTAGATAGTCAAAGTGCCTGCCAGGTAACCTAAATAGTCCAAGTTCCCGCTAGGGAACCTACATAGTCCAAGTGCCCGCTAGGTAACCTAGATAGTCCAATTGCCCGTTACCTAACCTAGATATTCGAAGTGTCTGCTAGATAACCTACATAGTCCAAGTGCCCGTTCATTAACCTAGATAGTCCAAGTGCCCGCTAGGTAACCTAGACAGTCCAAGTGCCGGCTAGGTTACCTACATAGTCCAAGTGCACGTTCGTTAACCTAGATAGTCCAAGTGCCCGCTGGTAACCTACATAGTCCAAGGGCCCGCTAGGTAACCTTGATAGTCCAAGTGCCTTGTAGTTAACCTACATAGTCCAAGTGCCCGCTAGGTAACCTACATAGTCCAAGTGCCCACTAGGTAACCTAAATAATCCAAATGCCCGCTAGGGAAACTACATAGTTCAAGTGCCCGCTAGTTAACCTAGATAGTCCAAGGGCCCGCTAGTTAACCTAGATAGTCCAAGTGCCAGCTAGGTAACCTAGATAGTCCAAGTGTCCGCTAGGTAACCTACATAGTCCAAGTGCCTGCTAGGTAACCTAGATAGTCCAAGTGCCTGATAGCTAACCTACATAGTCCAAGTGTCCGTTCGTTAACCTAGATAGTCCAAGTGCCCATTGGGTAACCTACGTAGTCCAAGTGCCCGCTTGGTAACCTGGATAGTCCAAGTGCCCGCCTGTTAACCTACATAGTCCAAGTGCCTTCTATGAAGTCTACATAGTCCACGTGACCGCTAGGGAACCTACATAGTCCAAGTGCCCGCTAGTTAACATAGATAGTCCAAGTGCCCCCTAGGGAAGGTACATAGTCCAAGTGCCCGCTAGGTAACGTAGATAGCCCAAGTGCCCGCTAGGGAACGTACATAGTCCAAGTGCCCACTAGGTAACCTAGACAGTCCAATTGCCCACTAGTTAACCTAGACAGTCCAAGTACCCGATAGGGAACCTACATAGTCCAAGTGCCCGCTAGGGAACCTACATACTCCAAGTGCTCCCTAGGCAACCTTCATAGTCCAAGTGCCCGTTAGTTAACCTAGATAGTCAAAGTGCCTGCTAGGTAACCTAAATAGTCCAAGGGCCCGCTAGGGAACCTACATAGTCCAAGTGCCCGCTAGGTAACCTAGATAGTCCAATTGCCCGTTAGCTAACCTAGATATTCGAAGTGTCCGCTAGTTAACCTACATAGTCCAAGTGCCCGTTCATTAACCTAGATAGTCCAAGTGCCCGCTAGGTAACCTAGACAGTCCAAGTGCTGGCTAGGTTAGCTACATAGTCCAAGTGCACGTTCGTTAACCTAGATAGTCCAAGTGCACGCTGGTAACCTACATAGTCCAAGGGCCCGCTAGGTAACCTTGATAGTCCAAGTGCCTTGTAGTTAACCTACATAGTCCAAGTGCCCGCTAGGTAACCTACATAGTCCAAGGGCCCGATAGGGAACCTATATAATCCAAGTGCCCGCTAGGGAACCTACATAGTCCAAATGCCCGCTAGTTAACCTAGATAGTCCAAGGGCCCGCTAGTTAACCTACGTAGTCCAAGGTCCGCTAGTTAACCTAGATAGTCCAAGTTCTCGCTAGTTAACCTACATAGTACAAGGGCCCGCTAGCTGACCTAGATAGTCCAAGTGCCCGCTAGTTAACCTAGATAGTCCAAGTACCCGCTAGGTAACCTAAGTAGTCAAAATGTCCGATAGGGATACTACATAGTCCAAGTGCCTGTTCGTTAACCTAGATAGTCCAAGTGCCCGCAAGGAAACCTAGACTTTCCAAGTGCCCGCTAGGTTACCTACATAGTCCAAGTGCCCGTTCTTTAACCTAGATAGTCCAAATGCCCGCTAGGAAACCTACATAGTCCAAGGGCCCGCTAGGTAACCTAGATAGTCCAAGTGCCCGCTAGGTAACCTAGAGTCCAAGTGCTCGCTATTTAACCTTCATAGTCCAAGTGCCCGCTATGTAACCTAGATAGTCAAAGTGCCCGTTAGGTAACCTAGATAGTCCAAGTGTCCGCTAGGTGGCTTACATTGTCCAAGTTCCCGCTAGGTAACCTAGATACTCAAAGTGCCCGTTACCTAACCTAGATAGTCCAAGTGCCCGCTAAGCAACCTACATAGTCCAAGTGCCCGTTCGTTAACCTAGATGTCCAAGTGCCCGCTAGGTAACCTAGACGGTCCAAGTGCCCGCTAGTTTACCTACATAGTCCAAATGCCCGTTCGGTAACCTAGATAGTGCAAGTGCCCGGTAGTTAACCTACATAGTCCAAGTGCCCGCTAGGTAACCTAGATAGTCCAAGGACCCGCTAGTTAACCTACATAGTCCAAGTGCCCGGTAGTTAACTTACTTAGTTCAAGTGTGCGTAGGGAACATACATTGTCCAAGTGCCCGCTAGGGAACATACAGAGTCCAAGTGCCCGCTAGGGAACCTACATAGTCCAAGTGCCCGCTGGGGAATCTACATAGTCCAAGGGCCCCCTAGTTAATGTAGATAGTCCAAGTGCCGCTAGTTAACCTAGATCGTCCAAGTGTCCGCTAGTTAACCTACATAGTACAAGTGCCCGCTAGGGAACCTAGATAGTCCAAGGACCCGCTCTGGAACCTACATACTCCAAGTGCCTGATAGGGAACCTACATAGTCCAAGTGCCCGCTCTGGAACATACATAGTCCAAGTGCCCGCTAGGGAATCTACATAGTCCAAGGGCCTGCTAGTTAACATAGATAGTCCAAGTGCCGCTAGTTAATCTACATAGTCCAAGGGCCCGCTAGTTAACCTACATAGTCCACGTACCCGCTAGTTAACCTAGATCGTCCAAGTGCCCGCTAGGTAACCTACATAGTCCAAGGGCCCGCTAGTTAACCTACATAGAACCAAGGGCCCCCTAGTTAAACTACATCGTCCAAGGGCCCGCTAGTTAACCTAGATAATCCTATTGCCCGTTAGTTAACCTACATAGTCCAAGTGCCCGCTAGGTAACCTAGATAGTCCAAGGACCCGCTAGTTAACCTACATAGTCCAAGTGCCCGGTAGTTAACTTACATAGTTCAAGTGTCCGTAGGGAACATACATAGTCCAAGTGCCCGCTAGGGAACATACAGAGTCCAAGTGCCCGCTAGGGAACCTACATAGTCCAAGTGCCCGCTAGGGAATCTACATAATCCAAGGGCCCCCTAGTTAATGTAGATAGTCCAAGTCCCGCTAATTAACCTAGATCGTCCAAGTGTCCGCTCGTTAACCTACATAGTACAAGTGCCCGCTTGGGAACCTATCCATTCCAAGTACCCGCTAGGAAACGTACATAGTCCAAGTGCCCGCTAGGTAACCTACATAGTTCAAGTGCACGCTAGGTAACGTAGATAGTCCAAGTGCCCGCTAGGGAACGTACATAGTCCAAGTGCCACTAGGTAACCTAGATAGTCCAAGTGCCCGCTAGTTAACCTACATAGTCCAAGTGCCCGCTAGGTAACGTACATAGTTCAAGTGCACGCTAGGTAACGTAGATAGTCCAAGTGCCCGCTAGGGAACGTACATAGTCCAAGTGCCGCTAGTTAACATTGATCATCCAAGTGCCCGCTAGTTAACCTAGATTGTCCAAGGGCCCGCTAGTTAACCTACGTAGTCCAAGGTCCGCTAGTTAACCTAGATAGTCCAAGTGCCCGCTAGTTAACCTAGATAGTCCAAGTACCCGCTAGGTAACCTAAGTAGTCCAAATGTCTGATAGGGATCCTACATAGTCCATGTGCCCGTTCGTTAACCTAGATAGTCCAAGTGCCCGCTAGGTAACATAGACTTTCCAAGTGCCCGCTAGGTTACCTACATAGTCCAAGTGACCGTTCTTTAACCTAGATAGTCCAAATGCCCGCTAGGAAACCTACATAGTCCAAGGGCCCGCTAGGTAACCTAGATAGTCCAAGTGCCCGCTAGGTAACCTAGAGTCCAAGTGCCCGCTATGCAACCTAGATAGTCAAAGTGCCCGTTAGGTAACCTAGATAGTCCAAGTGTCCGCTAGGTAACTTACATTGTCCAAGTTCCCGCTAGGTAACCTAGATACTCAAAGTGCCCGTTACCTAACCTAGATAGTCCAAGTGCCCGCTAAGCAACCTACATAGTCCAAGTGCCCGTTCGTTAACCTAGATGTCCAAGTGCCCGCTAGGTAACCTAGACTGTCCAAGTGCCCGCTAGTTTACCTACATAGTCCAAATGCCCGTTCGGTAACCTAGATAGTGCAAGTGCCCGGTAGTTAACCTACATAGTCCAAGTGCCCGCTAGGTAACCTAGATAGTCCAAGGACCCGCTAGTTAACCTACATAGTCCAAGTGCCCGGTAGTTAACTTACTTAGTTCAAGTGTGCGTAGGGAACATACATTGTCCAAGTGCCCGCTAGGGAACATACAGAGTCCAAGTGCCCGCTAGGGAACCTACATAGTCCAAGTGCCCGCTGGGGAATCTACATAGTCCAAGGGCCCCCTAGTTAATGTAGATAGTCCAAGTGCCGCTAGTTAACCTAGATCGTCCAAGTGTCCGCTAGTTAACCTACATAGTACAAGTGCCCGCTAGGGAACCTAGATAGTCCAAGGACCCGCTCTGGAACCTACATACTCCAAGTGCCTGATAGGGAACCTACATAGTCCAAGTGCCCGCTCTGGAACATACATAGTCCAAGTGCCCGCTAGGGAATCTACATAGTCCAAGGGCCTGCTAGTTAACATAGATAGTCCAAGTGCCGCTAGTTAATCTACATAGTCCAAGGGCCCGCTAGTTAACCTACATAGTCCACGTACCCGCTAGTTAACCTAGATCGTCCAAGTGCCCGCTAGGTAACCTACATAGTCCAAGGGCCCGCTAGTTAACCTACATAGAACCAAGGGCCCCCTAGTTAAACTACATCGTCCAAGGGCCCGCTAGTTAACCTAGATAATCCTATTGCCCGTTAGTTAACCTACATAGTCCAAGTGCCCGCTAGGTAACCTAGATAGTCCAAGGACCCGCTAGTTAACCTACATAGTCCAAGTGCCCGGTAGTTAACTTACATAGTTCAAGTGTCCGTAGGGAACATACATAGTCCAAGTGCCCGCTAGGGAACATACAGAGTCCAAGTGCCCGCTAGGGAACCTACATAGTCCAAGTGCCCGCTAGGGAATCTACATAATCCAAGGGCCCCCTAGTTAATGTAGATAGTCCAAGTCCCGCTAATTAACCTAGATCGTCCAAGTGTCCGCTCGTTAACCTACATAGTACAAGTGCCCGCTTGGGAACCTATCCATTCCAAGTACCCGCTAGGAAACGTACATAGTCCAAGTGCCCGCTAGGTAACCTACATAGTTCAAGTGCACGCTAGGTAACGTAGATAGTCCAAGTGCCCGCTAGGGAACGTACATAGTCCAAGTGCCACTAGGTAACCTAGATAGTCCAAGTGCCCGCTAGTTAACCTACATAGTCCAAGTGCCCGCTAGGTAACGTACATAGTTCAAGTGCACGCTAGGTAACGTAGATAGTCCAAGTGCCCGCTAGGGAACGTACATAGTCCAAGTGCCGCTAGTTAACATTGATCATCCAAGTGCCCGCTAGTTAACCTAGATTGTCCAAGGGCCCGCTAGTTAACCTACGTAGTCCAAGGTCCGCTAGTTAACCTAGATAGTCCAAGTGCCCGCTAGTTAACCTAGATAGTCCAAGTACCCGCTAGGTAACCTAAGTAGTCCAAATGTCTGATAGGGATCCTACATAGTCCATGTGCCCGTTCGTTAACCTAGATAGTCCAAGTGCCCGCTAGGTAACATAGACTTTCCAAGTGCCCGCTAGGTTACCTACATAGTCCAAGTGACCGTTCTTTAACCTAGATAGTCCAAATGCCCGCTAGGAAACCTACATAGTCCAAGGGCCCGCTAGGTAACCTAGATAGTCCAAGTGCCCGCTAGGTAACCTAGAGTCCAAGTGCCCGCTATGCAACCTAGATAGTCAAAGTGCCCGTTAGGTAACCTAAATAGTCCAAGTGTCCGCTAGGTAACTTACATTGTCCAAGTTCCCGCTAGGTAACCTAGATACTCAAAGTGCCCGTTACCTAACCTAGATAGTCCAAGTGCCCGCTAAGCAACCTACATAGACCAAGTGCCCGTTCGTTAACCTAGAAGTCCAAGTGCCTGTTAGGTTACCTACATAGTCCAAGTGCTCGTTCTTTAACCTAGATAGTCCAAATGCCCGCTTAGAAACCTACATAGTCCAAGGGCCCGCTAGGTAACCTAGATAGTCCAAGTGCCCACTAGTTAACCTACATACACCAGGTTCCCCCTAGGTAACCTAGATAATCCAAGGGCCTGCTTGGTAACCTACATTGTCCTAGTTCCCCCTAGTTAACCTACATTCTCCAAGTGCCCGATAGGGAACCTACAATGTCTAAGTGCCCGCGAGGTAATCTATATAGTCCAAATGACCGCTAGGGAGCATACATAGTCCAAATGCCCGCTAGGTAACCTAGTTATTCCAAGGGTCCGCTAGGTAACCTACATAGTCCTAGTGCCCCCTAGTTAACCTACATAGTCCAAGTGCCCGATAGGGAACATACATAATCCAAGTGCCCTCTAGGGAACCTATATAGTGCAAGTGCCCGGTAGGTAACCTAGATAGTCCAAGTACCCGGTAGGTAACGTAGATAGTTCAAGTGCACGCTAGGTAACCTACATAGTCCAAGTTCCCGCTAGGTAACCTAGATAGTCCAAGTGCCCGTTACTTAACCTAGATAGTCCAATTGCCCGCTATGCAACATACATAGTCCAAGTGCCTGTTCGTTAACCTAGAAGTCCAAGTGCCCGCTAGTTTACCTACATACTCCAAATGCCCGTTCGGTAACCTAGATAGTGCAAGTGCCCGGTAGTTAACCTACATAGTCCAAGTGCCCGCTAGGTAACCTAGATAGTCCAAGGACGCGCTAGTTAACCTACATAGTCCAAGTGCCCGGTAGTTAACTTACATAGTTCAAGTGTCCGTAGGGAATATACATAGTCCAAGTGCCCGTTAGGGAACATATAGAGTCCAAGTGCCCGCTAAGGAACCTACATAGTCCAAGTGCCCGCTAGGGAATCTACATAGTCCAAGGGCCCCCTAGTTAATGTAGATAGTCCAAGTGCCGCTAGTTAACCTAGATCGTCCAAGTGTCCGCTAGTTAACCTACATAGTACAAGTTCCCGCTAGGGAACCTAGATAGTCCAAGTGTCCGCTCTGGAACATACATAGTCCAAGTGCCGCTAGTTAATCTACATAGTCCAAGGGCCCGCTAGTTAACCTACATAGTCCAAGGTCCCGCTAGTTAACCTAGATCGTCCAAGTGCCCGCTAGGTAACCTACATAGTCCAAGGTCCCGCTAGTTAACCTACATAGTCCAAGGG
Source organism: Tenrec ecaudatus (assembly GCF_050624435.1). Taxonomy (NCBI): domain Eukaryota; kingdom Metazoa; phylum Chordata; class Mammalia; order Afrosoricida; family Tenrecidae; genus Tenrec; species Tenrec ecaudatus. Next base: position 926,317 of record NW_027457565.1, read on the forward strand.
CCCGCTAGTTAACCTACATCGTCCAAGGGCCCGCTAGTTAACCTAGATAGTCCAAGTGCCCGCTAGTTAACCTACATAGTCCAAGTGCCCGCTAGGTAACCTAGACAGTTCAAGTGACCACTAGGTTACCCACATAGTCCAAGTGCCCGTTCGTTAACCTACATAGTCCAAGTGCCCGCTATGTAACCAATATAGTCCAAATGCCCGCTAGGGTCCCTAATAGTCCAAATGCCCGCTAGTTAACCTAGATAGTCCAAGTGCTCGCTAGTTAACCTAGATAGTCCAAGTGCCCGTTAGTTAACCTAGATAGACCAAGTGCCCTCTAGGGAACCTATCTAGTCCAAGTACCCGCTAGGAAACGTACATAGTCCAATTGCCCGCTAGGTAACGTACATAGTTCAAGTGCACGCTAGGTAACGTAGATAGTCCAAGAGCCCGCTAGGGAACGTACATAGTCCAAGTGCCGCTAGTTAACATTGATCATCCAAATGCCCGCTAGTTAACCTAGATAGTCCAAGTACCCGCTAGGTAACCTAAGTAGTCAAAATGTCCGATAGGGATCCTACATAGTCCAAGTGCCTGTTCGTTAACCTAGATAGTCCAAGTGCCCGCAAGGAAACCTAGACTTTCCAAGTGCCCGCTAGGTTACCTACATAGTCCAAGTGCCCGTTCTTTAACCTAGATAGTCCAAATGCCCGCTAGGAAACCTACATAGTCCAAGGGCCCGCTAGGTAACCTAGATAGTCCAAGTGCCCGCTAGGTAACCTAGAGTCCAAGTGCTCGCTATTTAACCTTCATAGTCCAAGTGCCCGCTATGTAACCTAGATAGTCAAAGTGCCTGTTAGGTAACCTAGATAGTCCAAGTGTCCGCTAGGTGGCTTACATTGTCCAAGTTCCCGCTAGGTAACCTAGATACTCAAAGTGCCCGTTACCTAACCTAGATAGTCCAAGTGCCCGCTAAGCAACCTACATAGTCCAAGTGCCCGTTCGTTAACCTAGATGTCCAAGTGCCCGCTAGGTAACCTAGACTGTCCAAGTGCCCGCTAGTTTACCTACATAGTCCAAATGCCCGTTCGGTAACCTAGATAGTGCAAGTGCCCGGTAGTTAACCTACATAGTCCAAGTGCCCGCTAGGTAACCTAGATAGTCCAAGGACCCGCTAGTTAACCTACATAGTCCAAGTGCCCGGTAGTTAACTTACTTAGTTCAAGTGTGCGTAGGGAACATACATTGTCCAAGTGCCCGCTAGGGAACATACAGAGTCCAAGTGCCCGCTAGGGAACCTACATAGTCCAAGTGCCCGCTAGGGAATCTACATAATCCAAGGGCCCCCTAGTTAATGTAGATAGTCCAAGTCCCGCTAATTAACCTAGATCGTCCAAGTGTCCGCTCGTTAACCTACATAGTACAAGTGCCCGCTTGGGAACCTATCCATTCCAAGTACCCGCTAGGAAACGTACATAGTCCAAGTGCCCGCTAGGTAACCTACATAGTTCAAGTGCACGCTAGGTAACGTAGATAGTCCAAGTGCCCGCTAGGGAACGTACATAGTCCAAGTGCCACTAGGTAACCTAGATAGTCCAAGTGCCCGCTAGTTAACCTACATAGTCCAAGTGCCCGCTAGGTAACGTACATAGTTCAAGTGCACGCTAGGTAACGTAGATAGTCCAAGTGCCCGCTAGGGAACGTACATAGTCCAAGTGCCGCTAGTTAACATTGATCATCCAAGTGCCCGCTAGTTAACCTAGATTGTCCAAGGGCCCGCTAGTTAACCTACGTAGTCCAAGGTCCGCTAGTTAACCTAGATAGTCCAAGTGCCCGCTAGTTAACCTAGATAGTCCAAGTACCCGCTAGGTAACCTAAGTAGTCCAAATGTCTGATAGGGATCCTACATAGTCCATGTGCCCGTTCGTTAACCTAGATAGTCCAAGTGCCCGCTAGGTAACATAGACTTTCCAAGTGCCCGCTAGGTTACCTACATAGTCCAAGTGACCGTTCTTTAACCTAGATAGTCCAAATGCCCGCTAGGAAACCTATATAGTCCAAGTGCCTGTTAGCTAACCTAGATAGTCCAAGTGGTGGCTAGGTGACCTACATAGTCTAAGTGCCCGTTCGTTAACCTTGATAGTCCAAGTGCCCGCTAGGTAACCTATATAGTCCAAGTGCCCGCTAGTTAACCTAGATCGTCCAAGTGCCCGCTAGTTAACCTACATAGTCCAAGTGCCAGCTAGGTAACCTAGATAGTGAATGTGCCCGTTAGGTAACCTAGATAGTCCAAGTGCCTGCTAGGTAACCTACATTGTCCAAGTTCCCGCTAGGTTACTTAGATAGTCCAAGTGCCCGTTAGCTAACCTAGATAGTCCAAGTGCCCGCTAGGGAAGCTACATAGTCCAAGTGCCCGCTAGATTGCCTAGATAGTCCAAGTGCCTGCTAGTAAACGTACATAATCCATGGCCCGCTAGTTAACCTATATAGTACAAGGGCCCACTAGTTAACCTAGATCGTGTAAGTGTCCGCTAGTTAACCTACATAGTCCAAATGCACGCTAGTTAACCTATATACCAAGTGCCCGCTACGTAACCTAGATAGTCCAAGGGCACGCTAGTTAACCTACATAGTACAAGTGCCCGCTAGGCAACCTAGATTGTCCAAGTGCCCGCTAAGGAACCTACATAGTCCAAGTGCACGATAGTTAACCTAGATAGTCCAAGTGCCCGCTAGTTAACCTAGATAGTCCAAGTGCCTGCTAGGTAACCGACATAGTGCAAGTGTCCGCTAGTTAACATACATATTCCAAGTGCCCGCCAGTTAACATAGATAGTCCAAGTGCCCGCTAGGGAACGTACATAGTCCAAATTCCCACTAGGGAACGTACTTATTCCAAGTGCCCGCTAGGTAACTTAGATAGTACAAGTGCCCGCTAGTTAACCTAGATAGTTCTAGTACCCGCTAGGTAACCTCGATCGTTCAAGGGCCCCCTAGTTAGCCTACATAGTCCAAGTGCCCGCTAGATAACCTAGATAGTTCAAGTGCCCGTTCGGTAACCAAGATACCCCAAGTGCCCTTGAGGGAACCTAGATAGTCCAAAGGCCCGCTAGTAAACCTACATAGTCCATGGGCCCGTTAGTTAACCTACATAGTGCAAGTGTCCGCTAGTTAACCTACAAATTCCAAGTGCCCCCTAGTTAAACTACATAATCTAAGTGCCCGTTAGCTAACCTAGGTAGTATAAGGGCCCGCTAGTTGACCTACATAGTCCAAGTGCCAGCTAGGTAACCTAGATAGTACAAGTGCCCGCTAGGTAACCTAGATAGTCCAAGTGCCTGTTAGCTAACCTAGATAATCCAAGTGCCCGCTAGGTAACCTAGACAGTCCAAGTACCCGCTAGTTAACCTACATAGTCCAAGTGCCCGATAGTTAACCTACATAATCCAAGTGCCCGCTAGGGAACCTACGTAGTCCAAGTGCCCGCTAGGCAACCTACATAGTCCAAGTGCCCGTTATTTAACCTAGATAGTCAAAGTGCCTGCTAGGTAACCTACATAGTCCAAGTGCCCGATAGGGAACCTACATAATCCAAGTGCCCCCTAGGGAACCTACATAGTCCAAGTTCCCGCTTGGTAACCTTAATAGTCCAAATGCCCGCTAGGGAAACTACATAGTCCAAGGGCCCGCTAGTTAACCTAGATAGTCCAAGTGCCTGCTAGTAAACCTACATAATCCATGGGCCCGCTAGTTAACCTACATAGTGCAAGGGCCCGCTAGTTAACCTAGATCGTGCAAGTGTCCGCTAGTTAACCTACATAGTCCAAGTGCCCGCTAGTTAACCTAGAGAGTCCAAATGCCCGCTAGGGATCCTTCATAATCCAAGTGCCTGCTAGGTAACCTAGATAGTCCAAGTGCCCGCTAGTTAACCTAGATAGTCCTCGTGCCCGTTAGTTAACCTAGATAGTCCAAGTGCCCACTAGGGGATGTACATAGTCCAAGTGCCCGCTAGGTAACCTAGATAGTCCAAGTGCGCGCTAGTTAACTTACATAGTCCAAGTGCCCGATAGGGAACCTACATAATCCAAGTGCCCGCTAGGTAACCTACATAGTCCAAGTGCCCGCTAGGCAACCTACATAGTCCAAGTGCCCGTTAGTTAACCTAGATAATCAAAGTGCCTGCTAGGTAACTTAGATAGTCCAAGTGCCCTCTAGGTAACCTACATAGTCCAAGTTCCCGCTTGGTAACCTAATTGGTCCAAATGCCCGCTAGGGAAACTACATAATCCAAGTGTCCGCTAGTTAACCTAGATAGTCCAAGGGCCTGCTAGTAAACCTACATAATCCATGGGCCCGCTAGTTAACCTACATAGTGCAAGGGCCCGCTAGTTAACCTAGATCGTGCAAGTGTCCGCTAGTTAACCTACATAGTCCAAGTGCCCGCTAGTTAACCTAGATAGTCCAAGGGCCCGCTAGGGATCCTTCATAATCCAAGTGCCTGCTAGGTAACCTAGATAGTCCAAGTGCCCGCTAGTTAACCTAGATAGTCCACGTGCCCACTAGGGGAAGTACATAGTACAAGTGCCCGCTAGGTAAGCTAGATAGTCCAAGTGCGCGCTAGGGTATGTACATAGTCCAAGGGCCTGCCAGGAAACCTAGTTAGTCCAAGTGCCCGCTAGTTAACCTACATAGTACAAGGGCCCGCTAGTTAACCTACATAGTCCAAGGTCTGCTAGTTAACCTAGATAGTAAAAGTGCCCGCTAGGTAACCTAGACAGTCCAAGTGCCCGCTAGGTACCTACATAGTCCACGTGACCGTTCGTTAACCTAGATAGTCCAAGTGCCCGCTAGGTAACCTACATAGTCCAGGGGACCGCTAGGTAACCTAGATAATCCAAGTGCCCGCTAGGTAACCTAGATAGTCTAAGTTCCTGCTAGTTAACCTAGATAGTCCAAGTGCCCGCTAGGTAACCTAGATAGTCAAAGTGCCCTTTAGGTAACCTACATAGTCCAAGTGCCAGCTAGGTAACCTAGATAGTGAAAGTGCCCGTTAGGTAACCTAGATAGTCCAAGTGCCTGCTAGGTAACCTAGATAGTCCAAGTTCCCGCTAGGTAACCTAGATAGTCCAAGTGCCCGTAACCTAACCTAGATAGTCCAAGTGCCCGCTAGGCAACATACATAGTCCAAGTGCCCGTTCGTTAACCTAGAAGTCCAAGTGCCCGCTATGTAACCTAGACAGTCCAAGTGCCGCTAGGTTACCTGCATAGTCCAAGTGCCCGTTCGTTAACCTAGATAGTCCAAGTGCCCGCTAGGGAACCTATATCGTCCAAGTGCTAAATAGGTAACCTAGATAGTCCAAGTGCCTGCTAGGTAACCTACATAGTCCAAGTGCCCGTTCGTTAACCTCGATAGTCCAAGTGCCCGCTAGGTAACCTATATAGTCCAAGTGCTCGCTAGTTAACCTAGATTGTCCAAGTGCCCGCTAGTTAACCTACATAGTCCAAGTGCCAGCTAGGTAACCTAGATAGTGAAAGTGCCCGTTAGGTAACCTAGATAGTCCAAGTGCCTGCTAGGTAACCTACATTGTCCAAGTTCCCGCTAGGTTACTTAGATAGTCCAAGTGCCCGTTAGCTAACCTAGATAGTCCAAGTGCCCGCTAGGCAACATACATAGTCCAAGTGCCCGTTCGTTAACCTAGAAGTCCAAGTGCCCGCTATGTAACCTAGATAGTCCAAGTGCCCGTTCGTTAACCTAGATAGTTCAAGTGCCCGCTAGGGAACCTACATAATCCAAGTGCCCGCTAGACAACCTACATTGTCCAAGTGCCCGTTAGTTAACGTAGATAGTCAAAGGGCCTGCTAGGTAACTTAGACAGTCCAAGTGCTCGCTAGGTAAGCTAGATAGTCCAAGTGCCCGCTAGGTAACCTAGATAGTCCAAATGCCCGCTAGGGAAGCTACATAGTCCATGTGCCCGCTAGTTTGCCTAGATAGTCTAAGTGCCTGCTTGTAAACCTACATAATCCATGGCCCGCTAGTTAACCTATATAATACAAGGGCCCACTAGTTAACCTAGATCGTGTAAGTGTCCGCTAGTTAACCTACATAGTCCAAATGCCCGCTAGTTAACCTATATACCAAGTGCCCGCTACGTAACCTAGATAGTCCAAGGGCACGCTAGTTAACCTACATAGTACAAGTGCCCGCTAGGCAACCTAGATTGTCCAAGTGCCCGCTAAGGAACCTACATAGCAAGTGCGCGATAGTTAACCTAGATAGTCCAAGTGCCCGCTAGTTAACCTAGATAGTCCAAGTGCCTGCTAGGTAACCGACATAGTGCAAGTGTCCGCTAGTTAACATACATATTCCAAGTGCACGCCAGTTAACATAGATAGTCCAAGTGCCCGCTAGGGAACGTACATAGTCCAAATTCCCACTAGGGAACGTACTTATTCCAAGTGCCCGCTAGGTAACTTAGATAGTGCAAGTGCCCGCTAGTTAACCTAGATAGTTCTAGTACCCGCTAGGTAACCTCGATCGTTCAAGGGCCCCCTAGTTAGCCTACATAGTCCAAGTGCCCGCTAGATAACCTAGATAGTTCAAGTGCCCGTTCGGTAACCAAGATACCCCAAGTGCCCTTGAGGGAACCTAGATAGTACAAAGGCCCGCTAGTAAACCTACATAGTCCATGGGCCCGCTAGTTAACCTACATAGTGCAAGTGTCCGCTAGTTAACCTACAAATAACAAGTGCCCACCAGTTAAACTACATAATCTAAGTGCCCGTTAGCTAACCTAGGTAGTATAAGGGCCCGCTAGTTGACCAACATAGTCCAAGTGCCAGCTAGGTAACCTAGATAGTACAAGGGCCCACAAGGGATCCTAGATAGTCCAAGTGCCTGTTAGCTAACCTAGATAATCCAAGTGCCCGCTAGGTAACCTAGACAGTCCAAGTACCCGCTAGTTAACCTACATAGTCCAAGTGCCCGATAGGGAACCTACATAATCCAAGTGCCCGCTAGGGAACCTATATAGTCCAAGTGCCCGCTAGGGAACCTACATACTCCAAGTGCTCGCTAGGCAACCTTCATAGTCCAAGTGCCCGTTAGTTAACCTAGATAGTCAAAGTGCCTGCCAGGTAACCTAAATAGTCCAAGTTCCCGCTAGGGAACCTACATAGTCCAAGTGCCCGCTAGGTAACCTAGATAGTCCAATTGCCCGTTACCTAACCTAGATATTCGAAGTGTCTGCTAGTTAACCTACATAGTCCAAGTGCCCGTTCATTAACCTAGATAGTCCAAGTGCCCGCTAGGTAACCTAGACAGTCCAAGTGCCGGCTAGGTTACCTACATAGTCCAAGTGCACGTTCGTTAACCTAGATAGTCCAAGTGCCCGCTGGTAACCTACATAGTCCAAGGGCCCGCTAGGTAACCTTGATAGTCCAAGTGCCTTGTAGTTAACCTACATAGTCCAAGTGCCCGCTAGGTAACCTACATAGTCCAAGTGCCCACTAGGTAACCTAAATAATCCAAATGCCCGCTAGGGAAACTACATAGTTCAAGTGCCCGCTAGTTAACCTAGATAGTCCAAGGGCCCGCTAGTTAACCTAGATAGTCCAAGTGCCAGCTAGGTAACCTAGATAGTCCAAGTGTCCGCTAGGTAACCTACATAGTCCAAGTGCCTGCTAGGTAACCTAGATAGTCCAAGTGCCTGATAGCTAACCTACATAGTCCAAGTGTCCGTTCGTTAACCTAGATAGTCCAAGTGCCCATTGGGTAACCTACATAGTCCAAGTGCCCGCTTGGTAACCTGGATAGTCCAAGTGCCCGCCTGTTAACCTACATAGTCCAAGTGCCTTCTATGAAGTCTACATAGTCCACGTGACCGCTAGGGAACCTACATAGTCCAAGTGCCCGCTAGTTAACATAGATAGTCCAAGTGCCCCCTAGGGAAGGTACATAGTCCAAGTGCCCGCTAGGTAACGTAGATAGCCCAAGTGCCCGCTAGGGAACGTACATAGTCCAAGTGCCCACTAGGTAACCTAGACAGTCCAATTGCCCACTAGTTAACCTAGACAGTCCAAGTACCCGATAGGGAACCTACATAGTCCAAGTGCCCGCTAGGGAACCTACATACTCCAAGTGCTCCCTAGGCAACCTTCATAGTCCAAGTGCCCGTTAGTTAACCTAGATAGTCAAAGTGCCTGCTAGGTAACCTAAATAGTCCAAGGGCCCGCTAGGGAACCTACATAGTCCAAGTGCCCGCTAGGTAACCTAGATAGTCCAATTGCCCGTTAGCTAACCTAGATATTCGAAGTGTCCGCTAGTTAACCTACATAGTCCAAGTGCCCGTTCATTAACCTAGATAGTCCAAGTGCCCGCTAGGTAACCTAGACAGTCCAAGTGCTGGCTAGGTTACCTACATAGTCCAAGTGCACGTTCGTTAACCTAGATAGTCCAAGTGCACGCTGGTAACCTACATAGTCCAAGGGCCCGCTAGGTAACCTTGATAGTCCAAGTGCCTTGTAGTTAACCTACATAGTCCAAGTGCCCGCTAGGTAACCTACATAGTCCAAGGGCCCGATAGGGAACCTATATAATCCAAGTGCCCGCTAGGGAACCTACATAGTCCAAATGCCCGCTAGTTAACCTAGATAGTCCAAGGGCCCGCTAGTTAACCTACGTAGTCCAAGGTCCGCTAGTTAACCTAGATAGTCCAAGTTCTCGCTAGTTAACCTACATAGTACAAGGGCCCGCTAGCTGACCTAGATAGTCCAAGTGCCCGCTAGTTAACCTAGATAGTCCAAGTACCCGCTAGGTAACCTAAGTAGTCAAAATGTCCGATAGGGATCCTACATAGTCCAAGTGCCTGTTCGTTAACCTAGATAGTCCAAGTGCCCGCAAGGAAACCTAGACTTTCCAAGTGCCCGCTAGGTTACCTACATAGTCCAAGTGCCCGTTCTTTAACCTAGATAGTCCAAATGCCCGCTAGGAAACCTACATAGTCCAAGGGCCCGCTAGGTAACCTAGATAGTCCAAGTGCCCGCTAGGTAACCTAGAGTCCAAGTGCTCGCTATTTAACCTTCATAGTCCAAGTGCCCGCTATGTAACCTAGATAGTCAAAGTGCCCGTTAGGTAACCTAGATAGTCCAAGTGTCCGCTAGGTGGCTTACATTGTCCAAGTTCCCGCTAGGTAACCTAGATACTCAAAGTGCCCGTTACCTAACCTAGATAATCCAAGTGCCCGCTAAGCAACCTACATAGTCCAAGTGCCCGTTCGTTAACCTAGATGTCCAAGTGCCCGCTAGGTAACCTAGACTGTCCAAGTGCCCGCTAGTTTACCTACATAGTCCAAATGCCCGTTCGGTAACCTAGATAGTGCAAGTGCCCGGTAGTTAACCTACATAGTCCAAGTGCCCGCTAGGTAACCTAGATAGTCCAAGGACCCGCTAGTTAACCTACATAGTCCAAGTGCCCGGTAGTTAACTTACTTAGTTCAAGTGTGCGTAGGGAACATACATTGTCCAAGTGCCCGCTAGGGAACATACAGAGTCCAAGTGCCCGCTAGGGAACCTACATAGTCCAAGTGCCCGCTGGGGAATCTACATAGTCCAAGGGCCCCCTAGTTAATGTAGATAGTCCAAGTGCCGCTAGTTAACCTAGATCGTCCAAGTGTCCGCTAGTTAACCTACATAGTACAAGTGCCCGCTAGGGAACCTAGATAGTCCAAGGACCCGCTCTGGAACCTACATACTCCAAGTGCCTGATAGGGAACCTACATAGTCCAAGTGCCCGCTCTGGAACATACATAGTCCAAGTGCCCGCTAGGGAATCTACATAGTCCAAGGGCCTGCTAGTTAACATAGATAGTCCAAGTGCCGCTAGTTAATCTACATAGTCCAAGGGCCCGCTAGTTAACCTACATAGTCCACGTACCCGCTAGTTAACCTAGATCGTCCAAGTGCCCGCTAGGTAACCTACATAGTCCAAGGGCCCGCTAGTTAACCTACATAGAACCAAGGGCCCCCTAGTTAAACTACATCGTCCAAGGGCCCGCTAGTTAACCTAGATAATCCTATTGCCCGTTAGTTAACCTACATAGTCCAAGTGCCCGCTAGGTAACCTAGATAGTCCAAGGACCCGCTAGTTAACCTACATAGTCCAAGTGCCCGGTAGTTAACTTACATAGTTCAAGTGTCCGTAGGGAACATACATAGTCCAAGTGCCCGCTAGGGAACATACAGAGTCCAAGTGCCCGCTAGGGAACCTACATAGTCCAAGTGCCCGCTAGGGAATCTACATAATCCAAGGGCCCCCTAGTTAATGTAGATAGTACAAGTCCCGCTAATTAACCTAGATCGTCCAAGTGTCCGCTCGTTAACCTACATAGTACAAGTGCCCGCTTGGGAACCTATCCATTCCAAGTACCCGCTAGGAAACGTACATAGTCCAAGTGCCCGCTAGGTAACCTACATAGTTCAAGTGCACGCTAGGTAACGTAGATAGTCCAAGTGCCCGCTAGGGAACGTACATAGTCCAAGTGCCACTAGGTAACCTAGATAGTCCAAGTGCCCGCTAGTTAACCTACATAGTCCAAGTGCCCGCTAGGTAACGTACATAGTTCAAGTGCACGCTAGGTAACGTAGATAGTCCAAGTGCCCGCTAGGGAACGTACATAGTCCAAGTGCCGCTAGTTAACATTGATCATCCAAGTGCCCGCTAGTTAACCTAGATTGTCCAAGGGCCCGCTAGTTAACCTACGTAGTCCAAGGTCCGCTAGTTAACCTAGATAGTCCAAGTGCCCGCTAGTTAACCTAGATAGTCCAAGTACCCGCTAGGTAACCTAAGTAGTCCAAATGTCTGATAGGGATCCTACATAGTCCATGTGCCCGTTCGTTAACCTAGATAGTCCAAGTGCCCGCTAGGTAACATAGACTTTCCAAGTGCCCGCTAGGTTACCTACATAGTCCAAGTGACCGTTCTTTAACCTAGATAGTCCAAATGCCCGCTAGGAAACCTACATAGTCCAAGGGCCCGCTAGGTAACCTAGATAGTCCAAGTGCCCGCTAGGTAACCTAGAGTCCAAGTGCCCGCTATGCAACCTAGATAGTCAAAGTGCCCGTTAGGTAACCTAGATAGTCCAAGTGTCCGCTAGGTAACTTACATTGTCCAAGTTCCCGCTAGGTAACCTAGATACTCAAAGTGCCCGTTACCTAACCTAGATAGTCCAAGTGCCCGCTAAGCAACCTACATAGACCAAGTGCCCGTTCGTTAACCTAGAAGTCCAAGTGCCCGTTAGGTTACCTACATAGTCCAAGTGCTCGTTCTTTAACCTAGATAGTCCAAATGCCCGCTAGGAAACCTACATAGTCCAAGGGCCCGCTAGGCAACCTAGATAGTCCAAGTGCCCACTAGTTAACCTACATACACCAGGTTCCCCCTAGGTAACCTAGATAATCCAAGGGCCTGCTTGGTAACCTACATTGTCCTAGTTCCCCCTAGTTAACCTACATTCTCCAAGTGCCCGATAGGGAACCTACAATGTCTAAGTGCCCGCGAGGTAATCTATATAGTCCAAATGACCGCTAGGGAGCATACATAGTCCAAATGCCCGCTAGGTAACCTAGTTATTCCAAGGGTCCGCTAGGTAACCTACATAGTCCTAGTGCCCCCTAGTTAACCTACATAGTCCAAGTGCCCGATAGGGAACATACATAATCCAAGTGCCCGCTAGGGAACCTATATAGTGCAAGTGCCCGCTAGGTAACCTACATAGTCCAAGGGCCCGCTAGTTAACCTACATAGAACCAAGGGCCCCCTAGTTAAACTACATCGTCCAAGGGCCCGCTAGTTAACCTAGATAATCCTATTGCCCGTTAGTTAACCTACATAGTCCAAGTGCCCGCTAGGTAACCTAGATAGTCCAAGGACCCGCTAGTTAACCTACATAGTCCAAGTGCCCGGTAGTTAACTTACATAGTTCAAGTGTCCGTAGGGAACATACATAGTCCAAGTGCCCGCTAGGGAACATACAGAGTCCAAGTGCCCGCTAGGGAACCTACATAGTCCAAGTGCCCGCTAGGGAATCTACATAATCCAAGGGCCCCCTAGTTAATGTAGATAGTCCAAGTCCCGCTAATTAACCTAGATCGTCCAAGTGTCCGCTCGTTAACCTACATAGTACAAGTGCCCGCTTGGGAACCTATCCATTCCAAGTACCCGCTAGGAAACGTACATAGTCCAAGTGCCCGCTAGGTAACCTACATAGTTCAAGTGCACGCTAGGTAACGTAGATAGTCCAAGTGCCCGCTAGGGAACGTACATAGTCCAAGTGCCACTAGGTAACCTAGATAGTCCAAGTGCCCGCTAGTTAACCTACATAGTCCAAGTGCCCGCTAGGTAACGTACATAGTTCAAGTGCACGCTAGGTAACGTAGATAGTCCAAGTGCCCGCTAGGGAACGTACATAGTCCAAGTGCCGCTAGTTAATATTGATCATCCAAGTGCCCGCTAGTTAACCTAGATTGTCCAAGGGCCCGCTAGTTAACCTACGTAGTCCAAGGTCCGCTAGTTAACCTAGATAGTCCAAGTGCCCGCTAGTTAACCTAGATAGTCCAAGTACCCGCTAGGTAACCTAAGTAGTCCAAATGTCTGATAGGGATCCTACATAGTCCATGTGCCCGTTCGTTAACCTAGATAGTCCAAGTGCCCGCTAGGTAACATAGACTTTCCAAGTGCCCGCTAGGTTACCTACATAGTCCAAGTGACCGTTCTTTAACCTAGATAGTCCAAATGCCCGCTAGGAAACCTACATAGTCCAAGGGCCCGCTAGGTAACCTAGATAGTCCAAGTGCCCGCTAGGTAACCTAGAGTCCAAGTGCCCGCTATGCAACCTAGATAGTCAAAGTGCCCGTTAGGTAACCTAGATAGTCCAAGTGTCCGCTAGGTAACTTACATTGTCCAAGTTCCCGCTAGGTAACCTAGATACTCAAAGTGCCCGTTACCTAACCTAGATAGTCCAAGTGCCCGCTAAGCAACCTACATAGACCAAGTGCCCGTTCGTTAACCTAGAAGTCCAAGTGCCCGTTAGGTTACCTACATAATCCAAGTGCTCGTTCTTTAACCTAGATAGTCCAAATGCCCGCTAGGAAACCTACATAGTCCAAGGGCCCGCTAGGCAACCTAGATAGTCCAAGTGCCCACTAGTTAACCTACATACACCAGGTTCCCCCTAGGTAACCTAGATAATCCAAGGGCCTGCTTGGTAACCTACATTGTCCTAGTTCCCCCTAGTTAACCTACATTCTCCAAGTGCCCGATAGGGAACCTACAATGTCTAAGTGCCCGCGAGGTAATCTATATAGTCCAAATGACCGCTAGGGAGCATACATAGTCCAAATGCCCGCTAGGTAACCTAGTTATTCCAAGGGTCCGCTAGGTAACCTACATAGTCCTAGTGCCCCCTAGTTAACCTACATAGTCCAAGTGCCCGATAGGGAACATACATAATCCAAGTGCCCGCTAGGGAACCTATATAGTGCAAGTGCCCGGTAGGTAACCTAGATAGTCCAAGTACCCGGTAGGTAACGTAGATAGTTCAAGTGCACGCTAGGTAACCTACATAGTCCAAGTTCCCGCTAGGTAACCTAGATAGTCCAAGTGCCCGTTACTTAACCTAGATAGTCCAATTGCCCGCTATGCAACATACATAGTCCAAGTGCCTGTTCGTTAACCTAGAAGTCCAAGTGCCCGCTAGTTTACCTACATACTCCAAATGCCCGTTCGGTAACCTAGATAGTGCAAGTGCCCGGTAGTTAACCTACATAGTCCAAGTGCCCGCTAGGTAACCTAGATAGTCCAAGGACGCGCTAGTTAACCTACATAGTCCAAGTGCCCGGTAGTTAACTTACATAGTTCAAGTGTCCGTAGGGAATATACATAGTCCAAGTGCCCGTTAGGGAACATATAGAGTCCAAGTGCCCGCTAAGGAACCTACATAGTCCAAGTGCCCGCTAGGGAATCTACATAGTCCAAGGGCCCCCTAGTTAATGTAGATAGTCCAAGTGCCGCTAGTTAACCTAGATCGTCCAAGTGTCCGCTAGTTAACCTACATAGTACAAGTTCCCGCTAGGGAACCTAGATAGTCCAAGTGTCCGCTCTGGAACATACATAGTCCAAGTGCCGCTAGTTAATCTACATAGTCCAAGGGCCCGCTAGTTAACCTACATAGTCCAAGGTCCCGCTAGTTAACCTAGATCGTCCAAGTGCCCGCTAGGTAACCTACATAGTCCAAGGTCCCGCTAGTTAACCTACATAGTCCAAGGGCCCGCTAGTTAACCTACATCGTCCAAGGGCCCGCTAGTTAACCTAGATAGTCCAAGTGCCCGCTAGTTAACCTACATAGTCCAAGTGCCCGCTAGGTAACCTAGACAGTTCAAGTGACCACTAGGTTACCCACATAGTCCAAGTGCCCGTTCGTTAACCTACATAGTCCAAGTGCCCGCTATGTAACCAATATAGTCCAAATGCCCGCTAGGGTCCCTAATAGTCCAAATGCCCGCTAGTTAACCTAGATAGTCCAAGTGCTCGCTAGTTAACCTAGATAGTCCAAGTGCCCGTTAGTTAACCTAGATAGACCAAGTGCCCTCTAGGGAACCTATCTAGTCCAAGTACCCGCTAGGAAACGTACATAGTCCAATTGCCCGCTAGGTAACGTACATAGTTCAAGTGCACGCTAGGTAACGTAGATAGTCCAAGAGCCCGCTAGGGAACGTACATAGTCCAAGTGCCGCTAGTTAACATTGATCATCCAAATGCCCGCTAGTTAACCTAGATAGTCCAAGTACCCGCTAGGTAACCTAAGTAGTCAAAATGTCCGATAGGGATCCTACATAGTCCAAGTGCCTGTTCGTTAACCTAGATAGTCCAAGTGCCCGCAAGGAAACCTAGACTTTCCAAGTGCCCGCTAGGTTACCTACATAGTCCAAGTGCCCGTTCTTTAACCTAGATAGTCCAAATGCCCGCTAGGAAACCTACATAGTCCAAGGGCCCGCTAGGTAACCTAGATAGTCCAAGTGCCCGCTAGGTAACCTAGAGTCCAAGTGCTCGCTATTTAACCTTCATAGTCCAAGTGCCCGCTCTGGAACATACATAGTCCAAGTGCCCGCTAGGGAATCTACATAGTCCAAGGGCCTGCTAGTTAACATAGATAGTCCAAGTGCCGCTAGTTAATCTACATAGTCCAAGGGCCCGCTAGTTAACCTACATAGTCCACGTACCCGCTAGTTAACCTAGATCGTCCAAGTGCCCGCTAGGTAACCTACATAGTCCAAGGGCCCGCTAGTTAACCTACATAGAACCAAGGGCCCCCTAGTTAAACTACATCGTCCAAGGGCCCGCTAGTTAACCTAGATAATCCTATTGCCCGTTAGTTAACCTACATAGTCCAAGTGCCCGCTAGGTAACCTAGATAGTCCAAGGACCCGCTAGTTAACCTACATAGTCCAAGTGCCCGGTAGTTAACTTACATAGTTCAAGTGTCCGTAGGGAACATACATAGTCCAAGTGCCCGCTAGGGAACATACAGAGTCCAAGTGCCCGCTAGGGAACCTACATAGTCCAAGTGCCCGCTAGGGAATCTACATAATCCAAGGGCCCCCTAGTTAATGTAGATAGTCCAAGTCCCGCTAATTAACCTAGATCGTCCAAGTGTCCGCTCGTTAACCTACATAGTACAAGTGCCCGCTTGGGAACCTATCCATTCCAAGTACCCGCTAGGAAACGTACATAGTCCAAGTGCCCGCTAGGTAACCTACATAGTTCAAGTGCACGCTAGGTAACGTAGATAGTCCAAGTGCCCGCTAGGGAACGTACATAGTCCAAGTGCCACTAGGTAACCTAGATAGTCCAAGTGCCCGCTAGTTAACCTACATAGTCCAAGTGCCCGCTAGGTAACGTACATAGTTCAAGTGCACGCTAGGTAACGTAGATAGTCCAAGTGCCCGCTAGGGAACGTACATAGTCCAAGTGCCGCTAGTTAACATTGATCATCCAAGTGCCCGCTAGTTAACCTAGATTGTCCAAGGGCCCACTAGTTAACCTACGTAGTCCAAGGTCCGCTAGTTAACCTAGATAGTCCAAGTGCCCGCTAGTTAACCTAGATAGTCCAAGTACCCGCTAGGTAACCTAAGTAGTCCAAATGTCTGATAGGGATCCTACATAGTCCATGTGCCCGTTCGTTAACCTAGATAGTCCAAGTGCCCGCTAGGTAACATAGACTTTCCAAGTGCCCGCTAGGTTACCTACATAGTCCAAGTGACCGTTCTTTAACCTAGATAGTCCAAATGCCCGCTAGGAAACCTACATAGTCCAAGGGCCCGCTAGGTAACCTAGATAGTCCAAGTGCCCGCTAGGTAACCTAGAGTCCAAGTGCCCGCTATGCAACCTAGATAGTCAAAGTGCCCGTTAGGTAACCTAGATAGTCCAAGTGTCCGCTAGGTAACTTACATTGTCCAAGTTCCCGCTAGGTAACCTAGATACTCAAAGTGCCCGTTACCTAACCTAGATAGTCCAAGTGCCCGCTAAGCAACCTACATAGACCAAGTGCCCGTTCGTTAACCTAGAAGTCCAAGTGCCCGTTAGGTTACCTACATAGTCCAAGTGCTCGTTCTTTAACCTAGATAGTCCAAATGCCCGCTAGGAAACCTACATAGTCCAAGGGCCCGCTAGGCAACCTAGATAGTCCAAGTGCCCACTAGTTAACCTACATACACCAGGTTCCCCCTAGGTAACCTAGATAATCCAAGGGCCTGCTTGGTAACCTACATTGTCCTAGTTCCCCCTAGTTAACCTACATTCTCCAAGTGCCCGATAGGGAACCTACAATGTCTAAGTGCCCGCGAGGTAATCTATATAGTCCAAATGACCGCTAGGGAGCATACATAGTCCAAATGCCCGCTAGGTAACCTAGTTATTCCAAGGGTCCGCTAGGTAACCTACATAGTCCTAGTGCCC
Organism: Tenrec ecaudatus; assembly: GCF_050624435.1. Lineage (NCBI taxonomy): Eukaryota > Metazoa > Chordata > Mammalia > Afrosoricida > Tenrecidae > Tenrec > Tenrec ecaudatus. The sequence continues at coordinate 943,310 of NW_027457565.1, forward strand.
CCTAGTTAACCTACATAGTCCAAGTGCCCGATAGGGAACATACATAATCCAAGTGCCCGCTAGGGAACCTATATAGTGCAAGTGCCCGGTAGGTAACCTAGATAGTCCAAGTACCCGGTAGGTAACGTAGATAGTTCAAGTGCACGCTAGGTAACCTACATAGTCCAAGTTCCCGCTAGGTAACCTAGATAGTCCAAGTGCCCGTTACTTAACCTAGATAGTCCAATTGCCCGCTATGCAACATACATAGTCCAAGTGCCTGTTCGTTAACCTAGAAGTCCAAGTGCCCGCTAGTTTACCTACATACTCCAAATGCCCGTTCGGTAACCTAGATAGTGCAAGTGCCCGGTAGTTAACCTACATAGTCCAAGTGCCCGCTAGGTAACCTAGATAGTCCAAGGACGCGCTAGTTAACCTACATAGTCCAAGTGCCCGGTAGTTAACTTACATAGTTCAAGTGTCCGTAGGGAATATACATAGTCCAAGTGCCCGTTAGGGAACATATAGAGTCCAAGTGCCCGCTAAGGAACCTACATAGTCCAAGTGCCCGCTAGGGAATCTACATAGTCCAAGGGCCCCCTAGTTAATGTAGATAGTCCAAGTGCCGCTAGTTAACCTAGATCGTCCAAGTGTCCGCTAGTTAACCTACATAGTACAAGTTCCCGCTAGGGAACCTAGATAGTCCAAGTGTCCGCTCTGGAACATACATAGTCCAAGTGCCGCTAGTTAATCTACATAGTCCAAGGGCCCGCTAGTTAACCTACATAGTCCAAGGTCCCGCTAGTTAACCTAGATCGTCCAAGTGCCCGCTAGGTAACCTACATAGTCCAAGGTCCCGCTAGTTAACCTACATAGTCCAAGGGCCCGCTAGTTAACCTACATCGTCCAAGGGCCCGCTAGTTAACCTAGATAGTCCAAGTGCCCGCTAGTTAACCTACATAGTCCAAGTGCCCGCTAGGTAACCTAGACAGTTCAAGTGACCACTAGGTTACCCACATAGTCCAAGTGCCCGTTCGTTAACCTACATAGTCCAAGTGCCCGCTATGTAACCAATATAGTCCAAATGCCCGCTAGGGTCCCTAATAGTCCAAATGCCCGCTAGTTAACCTAGATAGTCCAAGTGCTCGCTAGTTAACCTAGATAGTCCAAGTGCCCGTTAGTTAACCTAGATAGACCAAGTGCCCTCTAGGGAACCTATCTAGTCCAAGTACCCGCTAGGAAACGTACATAGTCCAATTGCCCGCTAGGTAACGTACATAGTTCAAGTGCACGCTAGGTAACGTAGATAGTCCAAGAGCCCGCTAGGGAACGTACATAGTCCAAGTGCCGCTAGTTAACATTGATCATCCAAATGCCCGCTAGTTAACCTAGATAGTCCAAGTACCCGCTAGGTAACCTAAGTAGTCAAAATGTCCGATAGGGATCCTACATAGTCCAAGTGCCTGTTCGTTAACCTAGATAGTCCAAGTGCCCGCAAGGAAACCTAGACTTTCCAAGTGCCCGCTAGGTTACCTACATAGTCCAAGTGCCCGTTCTTTAACCTAGATAGTCCAAATGCCCGCTAGGAAACCTACATAGTCCAAGGGCCCGCTAGGTAACCTAGATAGTCCAAGTGCCCGCTAGGTAACCTAGAGTCCAAGTGCTCGCTATTTAACCTTCATAGTCCAAGTGCCCGCTATGTAACCTAGATAGTCAAAGTGCCTGTTAGGTAACCTAGATAGTCCAAGTGTCCGCTAGGTGGCTTACATTGTCCAAGTTCCCGCTAGGTAACCTAGATACTCAAAGTGCCCGTTACCTAACCTAGATAGTCCAAGTGCCCGCTAAGCAACCTACATAGTCCAAGTGCCCGTTCGTTAACCTAGATGTCCAAGTGCCCGCTAGGTAACCTAGACTGTCCAAGTGCCCGCTAGTTTACCTACATAGTCCAAATGCCCGTTCGGTAACCTAGATAGTGCAAGTGCCCGGTAGTTAACCTACATAGTCCAAGTGCCCGCTAGGTAACCTAGATAGTCCAAGGACCCGCTAGTTAACCTACATAGTCCAAGTGCCCGGTAGTTAACTTACTTAGTTCAAGTGTGCGTAGGGAACATACATTGTCCAAGTGCCCGCTAGGGAACATACAGAGTCCAAGTGCCCGCTAGGGAACCTACATAGTCCAAGTGCCCGCTAGGGAATCTACATAGTCCAAGGGCCCCCTAGTTAATGTAGATAGTCCAAGTGCCGCTAGTTAACCTAGATCGTCCAAGTGTCCGCTAGTTAACCTACATAGTACAAGTGCCGCTAGGGAACCTAGATAGTCCAAGTGCCCACTCTGGAACCTACATACTCCAAGTGCTTGCTAGGGAACCTACATAGTCCAAGTGCCCGCTCTGGAACATACATAGTCCAAGTGCCGCTAGTTAACCTAGATCGTCCAAGTGTCCGCTAGTTAACCTACCTAGTACAAGTGCCTGCTAGGGAACCTACATAGTCCAAGTGCCCGCTCTGGAACATACATAGTCCAAGTGCCCGCTAGGGAATGTACATAGTCCAAAGGCCCGCTAGTTAACATAGATAGTCCAAGTGCCGCTAGTCAATCTACATAGTCCAAGGGCCCGCTAGTTAACCTACAAAGTCCACGAACCCGCTAGTTAACCTAGATCGTCCAATTGCCCGCTAGGTAACATACATAGTCCAAGGGCCCGCTAGTTAACCTACATAGGACCAAGGGCCCCCCTAGTTAAACTACATCGTCCAAGGGCCCGCTAGTTAACCTAGATAGTCCTATTGCCCGTTAGTTAACCTACATAGTCCAAGTGCCCGCTAGGTAACCTAGATACTCCAAGGACCCGCTAGTTAACCTACATAGTCCAAGTGCCCGGTAGTTAACTTACATAGTTCAAGTGTCCGTAGGGAACATACATAGTCCAAGTGCCCGCTAGGGAAAATACAGAGTCCAAGTGCCCGCTAGGGAAACTACATAGTCCAAGTGCCCGCTGGGGAATCTACATAGTCCAAGGGCCCCCTAGTTAATGTAGATAGTCCAAGTGCCGCTAGTTAACCTAGATCGTCCAAGTGTCCGCTAGTTAACCTACATAGTACAAGTGCCCGCTAGGGAACCTAGATAGTCCAAGTACCCGCTCTGGAACCTACATACTCCAATTGCCTGATAGGGAACCTACATAGTCCAAGTGCCCGCTCTGGAACATACATAGTCCAAGTGCCCGCTAGGGAATCTACATAGTCCAAGGGCCTGCTAGTTAACATAGATAGTCCAAGTGCCGCTAGTTAATCTACATAGTCCAAGGGCCCGCTAGTTAACCTAGATCGTCCAAGTGCCCGCTAGGTAACCTACATAGTCCAAGGGCCCGCTAGTTAACCTACATAGAACCAAGGGCCCCCTAGTTAAACTACATCGTCCAAGGGCCCGCTAGTTAACCTAGATAATCCTATTGCCCGTTAGTTAACCTACATAGTCCAAGTGCCCGCTAGGTAACCTAGATAGTCCAAGGACCCGCTAGTTAACCTACATAGTCCAAGTGCCCGGTAGTTAACTTACATAGTTCAAGTGTCCGTAGGGAACATACATAGTCCAAGTGCCCGCTAGGGAACATACAGAGTCCAAGTGCCCGCTAGGGAACCTACATAGTCCAAGTGCCCGCTAGGGAATCTACATAATCCAAGGGCCCCCTAGTTAATGTAGATAGTCCAAGTCCCGCTAATTAACCTAGATCGTCCAAGTGTCCGCTAGTTAACCTACATAGTACAAGTGCCCGCTAGGGAACCTATCCAGTCCAAGTACCCACTAGGAAACGTACATAGTCCAAGTGCCCGCTAGGTAACGTACATAGTTCAAGTGCACGCTAGGTAACGTAGATAGTCCAAGTGCCCGCTAGGGAACGTACATAGTCCAAGTGCCACTAGGTAACCTAGATAGTCCAAGTGCCCGCTAGTTAACCTACATAGTCCAAGTGCCCGCTAGGTAACGTACATAGTTCAAGTGCACGCTAGGTAACGTAGATAGTCCAAGTGCCCGCTAGGGAACGTACATAGTCCAAGTGCCGCTAGTTAACATTGATCATCCAAGTGCCCGCTAGTTAACCTAGATAGTCCAAGTGCCCGCTAGGTAACCTAGATAGTCCAAGTGCCCGCTAGGTAACCTAGACTTTCCAAGTGCCCGCTAGGTTACCTACATAGTCCAAGTGACCGTTCTTTAACCTAGATAGTCCAAATGCCCGCTAGGAAACCTACATAGTCCAAGGGCCCGCTAGGTAACCTAGATAGTCCAAGTGCCCGCTAGGTAACCTAGAGTCCAAGTGCCCGCTATGTAACCTAGATAGTCAAAGTGCCCGTTAGGTAACCTAGATAGTCCAAGTGTCCGCTAGGTAACTTACATTGTCCAAGTTCCCGCTAGGTAACCTAGATACTCAAAGTGCCCGTTACCTAACCTAGATAGTCCAAGTGCCCGCTAAGCAACCTACATAGACCAAGTGCCCGTTCGTTAACCTAGATGTCCAAGTGCCCGCTAGGTTACCTACATAGTCCAAGTGCCCGTTCTTTAACCTAGATAGTCCAAATGCCCGCTAGGAAACCTACATAGTCCAAGGGCCCGCTAGGTAACCTAGATAGTCCAAGTGTCCGCTAGGTAACTTACATTGTCCAAGTTCCCGCTAGGTAACCTAGATACTCAAAGTGCCCGTTACCTAACCTAGATAGTCCAAGTGCCTGCTAAGCAACCTACATAGTCCAAGTGCCCGTTCGTTAACCTAGAAGTCAAAGTGCCCGCTAGGTAACGTAGACAGTCCAAGTGCCCGCTAGGTTACATGCATATTCCAAGTGCCCGTTCGTTAACCTAGATAGTCCAAGTGCCCACTAGGTAACCTACATAGTTCAAGTGCCCGCTAGGTAACCTAGATAGTCCAAGTGCCCGCTAGGTAACCTAGATTGTCCAAGTGCCCGCTAGTTAACCTACATAGTCCAAGGGCCCACTAGTTAACCTAGATAGTCCTAGTGTCCTCTAGTTAACCTACATAGTCCAAGTGCCCGCTAGTTAACCTATATACCAAGTGCCGGCTAAGTAACCTAGATAGGCCAAGGGCACGCTAGTTAACCTACATAGTCCAAGTGCCAGCTAGGCAACCTAGATAGTCCAAGTGCCCGCTAAGGAACCTACATAGTCCAAGTGCACGCTAGTTAACCTAGATAGTCCAAGTGCCCGCTACTTAATCTCGATATTCCAAGTGCCTGCTAGGTAACCTACATAGTGCAAGTGTCCACTAGTTAACCTACATATTCCAAGTGCCCGCTAGTTAACATAGATATTCCAAGTGCCCGCTAGGGAACGTACATTGTCCAAGTGCCCGCTAGGTAACCTAGATCGTCCAAGGGCCCCCTAGTTAGCCTACATAGTCCAAGTGCCCGCTAGGTAACCTAGATAGTCCAAGTGCCCGTTCGGTAACCTAGATAGTCCAAGTGCCCTTTAGGGAACCTAGATTGTCCAAGGGCCCGCTAATAAACCTACATAGTCCATGGGCCCGCTAGTTAACCTACATAGTGCAAGTGTCCGCTAGTTAACCTACATATTCCAAGTGCCCGCTAGTTAACCTACATAATCTAAGTGCCCGTTAGCTAACCTAGATAGTCCAAGGGCCCGCCAGTTAACCTACATTGTCCAAGTGCCCGATAGGGAACCTAGATAGTCCAAGTGCCTCTTAGATAACCTAGATAGTCCAAGTGGTGACTAGGTAACAGACATAATCCAAGTGCCCGTTCGTTAACCTAGATAATCCAAGTGCCCGCTAGGTAACCTAGACAGTCCAAGTGCCCGCTAGTTAACCTACATAGTCCAAGTGCCCGAAAGGGAACCTACATAATCCAAGTGCCCGCTGGGCAACCTACATAGTCCAAGTGCCCGTTAGTTAACCTAGATAGTCAAAGTGCCTGCAAGGTAACCTAGATAGTCCAACGGCTCACTTATTAACTTTGATAGTCCAAGGGCCCGCTAGTTAACCTAGATCGTCCAAGTGCCCGCTAGTTAACCTAGATAGTCCAAGGGCACGCTAGTTAAGCTACATAGTCCAAGTGCACGCTAGTTAACCTAGATAGTCCAAGTTCCTGTTATCTAACCTAGATAATCCAAGTGCCCGCTAGGTAACCTACATAGTCCAAGTGCCCTTTCGTTAACCTAGATAGTCCAAGTGCCCCCTAGGTAACCTACATAGTCCAAGGGCCCGCTAGGTAACCTATATAGTCCAAGTGCCCGCTAAGAAACCAAGATAGTCCAAGTGCCCGTTAGGTAACCTAGATAGTCCAAGTGCCCGCTAGGTAACCTACATAGTCCAAGTTCCCGCTAGGTAACCTAGATAGTCCAAGTGCCCGTTACCTAACCTAGATAATCCAATTGCCCGCTATGCAACATACATAGTCCAAGTGCCCATTCGTTAACCTAGAAGTCCAAGTGCCCGCTAATTAACCTACATAGTCCAAGTGTCCGCTAGGTAACCTAGATAGTGCAAGTGCCCGCTAGGAACCTACATAGTCCAAGTGCCCGCTAGTTAACCTAGATAGTCCAAGTGCCCGTTCATTAACCTAGATAGTCCAAGTGCCCGTTAGGGAACCTAGATAGTCCAAGTGCCGCTGGGTAACCTACATAGTGCAAGTGTCCCCTAGTTAACGTACATAGTCCAAGTGCCCGCTAGGTAACCTAGATAGTGCAAGTGCTGGGAGTTAAACTGCATAGTCCAAGTGCACGCTAGGTAACCTAGATAGTCTAAGGGCCCGCTAGTTAACCTACATAGTCCAAGTGCCCGGTAGTTAACTTACATAGTTCAAGTGTCCGTAAGGAACATATATAGTCCAAGTGCCCGCTAGGGAATATACACAGTCTAAGTGCCCGCTAGGGAACCTATGTAGTCCAAGTGCCCGCTAGGGAATCTACATAGTACAAGGGCCCACTAGTTAACGTAGATAGGCCAAGTGCCGCTAGTTAATCTACATAGTTCAAGGGCCCGCTAGTTAACCTACATAGACCAAGTGCCTGATAGGGAACCTACATAGTCCAAGTGCCCGCAGAGGAACCTACATAGTCCAAGTTCCCGATAGGGAACATACATATTCCAAGTGCCCGTTAGGGAACCTAGATAGTCCAAGTGCCCGCTAGGGAACCTACATAGTCAAAGTGCCCGCTAGGAAACCTGCATTGTGCAAGTGCCCGCTAGTTAACCTAGATAATCCAAGTGCCCGCTAGTTAACTTACATAGTCCAAGGGCCCTCTAGTTAACCTAGATAGTCCAAGTGCCCGCTAGGGGACGTACATAGAACAAGTGCCCGCTAGGTAACCTAGATAGTCCAAGTGCCCGCTAGGGTATGTACATAGTTCAAGTGCCCGCTAGGTAACCTAGATTGTCCAAGTGTGCGCTACTTAACCTACATAGTCCAAGTGCCCGCTAGGTAACCTAGATAGTCCAAGGTCCTGCTAGATAACCTACATAGTCCAATGCCCGATAGGGAACCTACAAAGTCCAAGTGCCCGCTGAGGAACCTATATAGTCCAAGTCCCCGATAGGGAACCTACATATTCCAAGTGCCCGTTAGGGAACCTAGATAGTCCAAGTGCCCGTAGGGAACCTATATAGTCCAAGTGCCCTCTAGGGAACCTACAAAGTCAAAGTGCCCGCTAGGGAATCTGCATTGTAAAAGTGCTCGCTAATTAACCTAGATAGTCCAAGTGCCCGCTAGTTAACCTAGATAGTCGAAGTGCCCGCTAGGGAACCTACATTGTTTAGTGCCCGCTAGGGAGCCTGCATTGTGCAAGTGCCCGCTAGTTAACCTAGATAGTCCAAGTGCCCGCTAGTTAACCTAGATTGTCGAAGTGCCCGATAGTTAACCTACATAGTCCAAGGTCAGCTAGTTAACCTAGATAGTCCAAGTGCCCGCTAGTTAAACTACATAGTCCAAGAACCTGCTAGTTAACCTAGATAGTCCAAGTGCCCGCTAGTTAACCTACATAGTCCAAGGGCCTGCTAGTTATCCTAGATATTCCAAGTTCCTGTTATCTAACCTAGATAATCCAAGTGCCCGCTAGGTAACCTACATAGTCCAAGTGCCCTTTCGTTAACCTAGATAGTCCAAGTGCCCGCTAGGTAACCTACATAGTCCAAGGGCCCGCTAGGTAACCTATATAGTCCAAGTGCCCGCTAAGAAACCAAGATAGTCCAAGTGCCCGTTAGGTAACCTAGATAGTCCAAGTGCCCGCTAGGTAACCTACATAGTCCAAGTTCCCGCTAGGTAACCTAGATAGTCCAAGTGCCCGTTACCTAACCTAGATAATCCAATTGCCCGCTATGCAACATATATAGTCCAAGTGCCCATTCGTTAACCTAGAAGACCAAGTGCCCGTTAGGTAACCTACATAGTCCAAATGCCCGTTCGGTAACCTAGATAGTCCAAGTGCCCGCTAATTAACCTACATAGTCCAAGTGCCCGCTAGGTAACCTAGATAGTGCAAGTGCCCGCTAGGTAACCTACATAGTCCAAGTGCCCGCTAGTTAACCTAGATAGTCCAAGTGCCCGTTCGTTAACCTAGATAGTCCAAGTGCCCATTAGGGAACCTAGATAGTCCAAGTGCCGCTGGGTAACCTACATAGTGCAAGTGTCCCCTAGTTAACGTACATAGTCCAAGTGCCCGCTAGGTAACCTAGATAGTGCAAGTGCTGGGAGTTAAACTGCATAGTCCAAGTGCCCGCTAGGTAACCTAGATAGTCTAAGGGCCCGCTAGTTAACCTACATAGTCCAAGTGCCCGGTAGTTAACTTACATAGTTCAAGTGTCCGTAAGGAACATATATAGTCCAAGTGCCCGCTAGGGAATATACAGAGTCTAAGTGCCCGCTAGGGAACCTATGTAGTCCAAGTGCCCGCTAGGGAATCAACATAGTACAAGGGCCCACTAGTTAACGTAGATAGTCCAAGTGCCGCTAGTTAATCTACATAGTTCAAGGGCCCGCTAGTTAACCTACATAGTCCAAGTGCCTGATAGGGAACCTACATAGTCCAAGTGCCCGCAGAGGAACCTACATAGTCCAAGTGCCCGATAGGGAACCTACATATTCCAAGTGCCCGTTAGGGAACCTAGATAGTCCAAGTGCCCGCTAGGGAACCTACATAGTCAAAGTGCCCGCTAGGAAACCTGCATTGTGCAAGTGCCCGCTAGTTAACCTAGATAATCCAAGTGCCCGCTAGTTAACTTACATAGTCCAAGGTCAGCTAGTTAACCTAGATAGTCCAAGTGCCCGCTAGTTAACCTACATAGTCCATGATCAGCTAGTTAACCTAGATAGTCCACGTGCCCGCTAGTTAACCTACATAGTCCAAGAACCCGCTAGTTAACCTACATAGTCAATGTGCCCGCTAGGGAACCTGCATTGTAAAAGTGCCCGCTAATTAACCTAGATAGTCCAAGTGCCCGCTAGTTAACCTAGATAGTCGAAGTGCCCGCTAATTAACCTAGATAGTCCAAGTGCCCGAAGTTAACCTAGATAGTCGAAGTGCCCGCTAGGGAACCTACATAGTCCAAGTGCCCGCTAGGTGACCTAGTTATTCCAAGTTCCTGTTAGCTAACGTAGATAATCGAAGTGCCCGCTAGGTAACCTACATAGTCCAAGTGCCCTTTCGTTAACCTAGATAGTCCAAGTGCCCACTAGTTAACATAGATAGTCCAAGTGCCCGCTAGGGAACATACATAGTCCAAGTGCCCGCTAGGTAACCTAGATAGTGCATGTGCCCGGTAGTTAACCTACATAGTCCAAGTGCCCGCTAGGTAACCTAGATAGTCCAAGGGCCCGCTAGTTAACCTACATAGTCCAAGTGCCCGGTAGTTAACTTACATTGTCCAAGTGCCCCCTCTGCAACCTACATAGTCCAAGTGCCTGCTAGGGAACCTACATAGTTCAAGTGTCTGTAGGGAACATACAGAATCCAAGTTCCCGCTAGGGAATCTACATAGTCCAAGGGCCCGCTAGTTAACGTAGATAGTCCAAGTACCCGCTAGTTAACCTAGATCGTCCAAGTGCACGCTAGTTAACCTACATAGTAGTTAACCTATATAGTCCTAGTGCCCGCTAGGGAACCTACATAGTCCAAGTGCCCGCTAGGGAACCTACATAGTCCAAGTGCCCGCTAGTTAACCTAGATAATCCAAGTGCCCGCTAGTTAACCTAGATAGTCCAAGTGCTCGCTAGGGGACGTACATAGTCCAAGTGCCCGCTAGGTAACCTAGATAGTCCAAGTGCCCGCTAGGGTATGTACATAGTTCAAGTGCCCGCTAGGTAACCTAGATTGTCCAAGTGTGCGCTAGTTAACCTACATAGTCCAAGTGCCCGCTAGGTAACCTAGATAGTCCAAGGTCCTGCTAGTTAACCTACATAGTCCAATGCCCGATAGGGAACCTACAAACTCCAAGTGCCCGCTGAGGAACCTATATAGTCCAAGTGCCCGATAGGGAACCTACATATTCCAAGTGCCCGTTAGGGAACCTAGATAGTCCAAGTGCCCGTAGGGAACCTATATAGTCCAAGTGCCCTCTAGGGAACCTACATAGTCAAAGTGCCCGCTAGGGAACCTGCATTGTACAAGTGCCCGCTAGTTAACCTAGATAGTCCAAGTGCCGCTAGGTAACCTACATAGTGCAAGTGTCCCCTAGTTAACGTACATAGTCCAAGTGCCCGCTATTTAACATAGATAGTCCAAGTGCCCTCTAGGTAACGTACATAGTCCAAGTGCCCGCTAGGTAACCTAGATAGTGCAAGTGCCCGGTAGTTAACCTACATAGTCCAAGTGCCCGCTAGGTAACCTAGATAGTCTACTGGCCCGCTAGTTAACCTACATAATCCAAGTGCCCGGTAGTTAACTTACATAGTTCAAGTGTCTGTAAGGAACATATATAGTCCAAGTGCCCGCTAGGGAACATACAGAGTCTAAGTGCCCGCTAGGGTACCTATGTAGTCCAAGTGCCTGCTAGGGAATCTACATAGTCCAAGGGCCCGCTAGTTAACGTAGATAGTCCAATTGCCGCTAGTTAATCTACATAGTTCAAGGGCCCGCTAGTTAACCTACATAGTCCCAGTGCCTGATAGGGAACCTACATAGTCCAAGTGCCCGCAGAGGAACCTACATAGTCCAAGTGCCCGATAGGGAACCTATATATTCCAAGTGCCCGTTAGGGAAACTAGATAGTCCAAGTGCCCGCAGGGAACCTATATAGTCCAAGTGCCCGCTAGGGAACCTACATAGTCAAAGTGCCCGCTAGGGAACCTGCATTGTGCAAGTGCCCGCTAGTTAACCTAGATAGTCCAAGTGCCCGCTAGTTAACTTACATAGTCCAAGGTCAGCTAGTTAACCTAGATAGTCCAAGTGCCCGCTAGTTAACCTACATAGTCCAAGGTCAGCTAGTTAACCTAGATAGTCCAAGTGCCCGCTAGTTAACCTACATAGTCCAAGAACCCGCTAGTTAACCTAGATAGTCCAAGTGCCCGCTAGTTAACCTACATAGTCCTAGGGCCCGCTAGTTAACCTAGATCGTCCAAGTGTCCGCTAGTTAACCTACATAGTCCATGTTCCCGTTAGGTAACCTAGATAGTCCAAGTGCCCGCTAGTTAACCTACATAGTCAAAGGGTCCGCTAGGTAACCTATATAGTCCAAGTGCCCGTTACCTCACCTAGATAGTCCAATTGCCTGCTATGCAACATACATAGTCCAAGTACCCGCTAGTTAAACTACATAGTCCAAGTGCCCGCTAGGTAACCTAGATAGTCCAAGCGCCCGCTAGGTAACTTACATAGTCCAAATGCCCGCTAGGCAACCTAGATAGTCCAAGTGCCCGTTCGTTAACCTAGATAGCCAAGTGCCCGCTAGGTAAGCTAGACAGTCCAAGTGTCTTCTAGGTAACCTACATAGTCCAAATGCCCATTCGTTAACCTACATAGTCCAAGGGCCCACTAGTTAACCTAGATCGTCTAAGTGTCCTCTACTTAACCTACATAGTCCATATACACGCTAGTTAACCTACATAGTCCAAGTGCTGCTAGGTAACCTACATAGTGCAAGTGTCCCCTAGTTAACCTACATAGTCCAAGTGGCCGGTAGTTAACATAGATAGTCCAAGTGCCCACTAGTTAACATAGATAGTCCAAGTGCCCGCTAGGTAACCTAGATAGTGCATGTGCCCGGTACTTAACCTACATAGTCCAAGTGCCCGCTAGGTAACCTAGATAGTCCAAGGGCCCGCTAGTTAACCTATATAGTCCAAGTGCCCGGTAGTTAACTTACATAGTCCAAGTGCCCCCTCTGGAACCTACATAGTCCAAGTGCCTGCTAGGGAACCTACATAGTTCAAGTGTCCGTTGGGAACATACAGAATCCAAGTGCCCGCTAGGGAATCTACATAGTCCAAGGGCCCGCTAGTTAACGTAGATAGTCCAAGTACTCGCTAGTTAACCTAGATCGTCCAAGTGCACCCTAGTTAACCTACATAGTCCAAGGGCCCGCTAGTTAACCTATATAGTCCAAGTGCCCGCTAGGCAACCTACATAGTCCAAGTGCCCGCTAGTTAACCTAGATAGTCCAAGTGCCCGCTAGTTAACCTAGATAATCCAAGTGCCCGCTAGTTAACCAGGATCATCAAAGGGCCCTCTAGTTAACTTACATAGTCCAAAGGCCTGCTAGTTAACCTACATAGAGCAAGGGCCCGCTAGTTAACCTTGATAGTCCAAGTACCCGCTAGTTAACCTACATAGTCCAAGTTCCCGCTAGGTAACCTAGACAGTCCAAGTGACCATTAGGTTACCTACATAGTCCAAGTGCCCGTTCGTTAACCTACATAGTCCAAGTGCCCGCTAGGTAACGTAGATAGCCCAAGTGCCCGCTAGGGAACGTACATAGTCCAAGTGCCCGCTAGGTAACCTAGATAGTCCAAGTGCCCGCTAGTTTACCAACATAGTCCAAGTGCCTCCTAGGTAAACTACATAGTCCAAGTGCCCACTAGGTAACCTAGACTGTCCAATTGCCCCCTAGTTAACCTAGACAGTCCAAGTACCCCATAGGGAACCTACATAGTCCAAGTGCTCGCTAGGGAACCTACATAGTCCAAGTGCTCTCTAGGCAACCTACATAGTCCAAGTGCCCGCTAGGTAACCTAGATAGTCCAATTGCCCGTTAGCTAACCAGATAGTCGAAGTGTCCGCTGGTTAACCTACATAGTCCAAGTGCCCGTTCGTTAACGTAGATAGGCCAAGTGCCTGCTAGGTAACCTAGACAGTCCAAGTGCCCGCTAGGTTACCTACATAGTTCAAGTGCACGTTCGTTAACCTAGATAGTCCAAGTGCCCGCTGGTAACCTACATAGTACAAGGGCCCGCTAGGTAACCTTGATAGTCCAAGTGCCTTCTAGTTAACCTAGATAGTCCAATTTCCCGTTAGCTAACCTAGATAGTCGAAGTGTCCGCTAGTTAACCTACATAGTCCAAGTGCCCGCTAGTTAACCTAGATAGTCCAAGTGCCCGCTAGTAAACCTATATAGTCCAAGGGCCCGCTAGTTAATCTAGATAGTCCAAGTGCCCGCTAGTTAACCTAGATAGTCCAAGTGCCCGCTAGTTAACCTAGATCGTCTAAGGGCCCGCTAGTTAACCTAGATAATCCAAGTGCCCGCTAGTTAACCTACATATTCCAAGGGCCCTCTAGTTAACGTAGATAGTCCAAGTGCCCGCTAGGGGACGTACATAGTCCAAGTGCCCACTAGGTAACCTAGATAGTCCTAGTGCCCGCCAGGGTATGTACATAGTTCAAGTGCCCGCTAGGTAACCTAGATAGTCCAAGTGCCCGCTAGGTAACCTACATAGTCCAAGTTCCCGCTAGGTAACCTAGATAGTCCAAGTGCCCGTTACCTAACCTAGATAATCCAATTGAACGCTATGCAACATACATAGTCCAAGTGCCCATTCGTTAACCTAGAAGTCCAAGTGCCCGCTAGGCAACCTACATAGTCAAAATGCCCGTTCGGTAACCTAGATAGTCCAAGTGCCCGCTTATTAACCTACATAGTCCAAGTGCCCGCTAGGTAACCTAGATTGTGCAAGTGCCCGCTAGGTAACCTACAAAGTCCAAGTGCCCGAATGTATAAGGGTGCTTTGCTCAATTGATGTATGTACAGATTGTGATAAGAGCCTTATGAGCCCCAATAAAACGATTAAAATAAATAAATAAAGAATGAAAGAAAAAAAAAAAGAAATGTATTGGCCTTAGGGGAGGGGCAAAGAGGGCTGGATTGAGAAAGTCTGTGGCATCCAGTTCTGACTTGACTTTTGGATCCAGAATCTTTCAGGAGTCATGGCCTTGCCCTCCAGCCAGAACTTCCAATAACCGTCTTCTCAGAGCCTTGTTAAATTCTCATAATACGTTACACCTGCCATCCTGTGAGCAGCTACCAAACCCAGGCACTTTTTTCTTTCTTTTTTTTTTTTTAACAGGAACAATAAAGTTTATTGAACCGTAGCTTAGTACAGGCGCTGGGGTTTCCCCACGGTGCTCTTAATGTACAAAGCACGGATATTCTGCCAATTCTTCTTCAGCAGCGAAACCAAAAAGTTGACAGCCAAGTGGATGTTGTACACGAGTTCATCATCTGTCATCTTCACCTGGCCAACTGCCACTGCCAGACACAGCACCTTCTTCATCTGGAACTTGACGGTGGACTTCACCTCGTCGACCTTGGCCACCATGTTCTCATTGTGGGTCAGCAGGGAAGGGAATTTCCCGGCCTTGTTCAGGCCCGGGCCCAGAATTCGAGGAATCTGCTTGATCAGGGTCTCTGAGGCCAAAAAGGCATCATACTTCTTGGCCAGCTTTTTGACCAACTTCTTATTCTTGTTGAGCTTCTTGAGCGCCTCGATGTCCATGTGAGGGATCTCCACGGCCTTCGCTTGTCGCAGTGCTGCTGGTCCCCAAGGACACACACTGAGAACTTGGGGCGCGGGGTGGACTTAAGCCTGACGGTGCCAGAGAAGCGTTTGTCCTTCTGAGGGTCGTAGTTCTTCAGGCTGCTCTGCAGCTCCACCGTCTCCAAAAACTTCCGGCGCTTGCGCTGGTTCCTGTGCAGGACTTCCCGCACCGCCTCGTAGAGGGTGTCGCGAGAGACTTTGGTACTCATGGTTCCTAGCGCTGCGGCAACCGGAAAAGAGACCCAGGCACCTTTTTCAAAGACAAGCTCGCTCTCTCTACCCTTAAGAGCAGGTAGTTTTTGGATGATGGATATGCGATACCACAGAAGGCAAATCTGTAATCTTCCATGATGCCCAAAACATGCTGTCACAACCAGGACCCATGACAATCCCTCAGTTTCCTAAATTGCTTCACTGTTGCTTTTTAATTAATATATGACATTAACTTGTCATATATTGATAACAGGGATGACCCTGAACTAGATGAATAAATTAAAGCTCTCCTCATCCTGTGCTTTTATATGAATGTGTTAATTATTTTTGTCATTAGGGAGAATGATGGAGGGATGGAGCAATACCAAACGGAGTTTGACAAAGTGTTGTGTTTGCTGCGGGAAACATGGTGCGTGTCAGATACAATCCGTCACCCAGTGAGTCTGCAATTAACACCAAGGCACCAAGGTAGGATTCCCGGTAATAAATAGCCTTCCTCCCAGATGCTAGTGGAGACCCAGCAGGACCCACTGTTGTGTTGTAGCAGTTGTACACGGGACCTTATGGGAGACAGAGCTGGTGTTTGAAATGAGTTTTGTTTGTCCCCAGTTGGCTCAGATTTGTTTTTTAGATAGCATAATCACTAACATTTAAACACAGGGTGATGTCACGTAACAATCTGCAGCTTCTGAGAAATGGAGAGGCCCGACTTTGCTGGTTGACAATGCACCTCTGGAAGACAAGGGGGACCACAGAGGGACTGGGGGGGGCAGGCAGATGTGGTGATCGGAGTTTGGAATCCTTGTTTTCCACATAGAGGTGGCAAGGAGTTCAAGGGTTCAGAAATTGAGGAGGGAAGTTCCAGAAGACAAGTCTGTGTGGTCCATAATAAACCAATATAGGGGTTGAGATTTCAATCCGTTGGCTATTTATTTTGTGCCTGGTAGCCAACAACCAGTCCAGAATTCCTGACCTCGCCGACCGTGTGAAACAAGGACCATTCCAGAATTACATAGAAGCAAGCATGGAAGCAAGGGCATCCACCACCCCGAATGCGTAGGGGTCAGGAACCAAGTGCTTTCTGTAGAACAGCCCCAGAAGGCAGACCTTTGGCTGGAAAACCTGTTAGGGAGCTAGCATAGGGACTGGCAGGCCCATTACACAAGCTCAGAGGTCTGAGCTACGGGCTCATGAAGTAGAGGCTCACTGCATGCTCAGAAGTTCAGGTTTCCAGCCAGCAGGGGGAGCTACGCCTGGGTGGGCGCTGTACCTGCATTGGCTCACCTAGGCCAGGTGAATTCAATTCAACAATACAGCCAATGAGGTCGAACTACGTCATCGACCACGCCTCCCTAACCGCTCATAAAACTCAAGAGGATCCCAAACCAGGCCTCGGCGTGAGCTGTTTCTGGGTGGAGCCGCGGACCGAGGCACACCTGCCCCAGGTGAGGTCCAACAGAAGCGGTGCTGTGTGACTGGAAGCTATGAGGTAAGCCGGCCCCAGGAGTGGGCCTTCCCATGCTGGTCTCACGGGTTGTGGGCCCCTCTGGGCTCCTTTCACCTCACCACCCTTGGGAGAATTGTTGGGTTGAGTTCACCTGGCCTAGGTGAGCCAATCCAAGTGGCGCCCCACCCAATACGGTGGAGGCCCCTGGGGATGCTTGTAGCGTATTGCCGCAGCCCCAGCCTTTTGTGTCGGTCTTTGCGCCATTTCTTGCTGGTGTCAGTCTTTGCGCCGTTTCCTGCTGGTGTCGGTCTTTGCACCGTTTCTTGCTGGTGTCGGTCTTTGCGCCGTTTCTTGCTGGTGTCGGACTTTGGGCCGTTTCTTGCTGGTGTCGGTCTTTGCGCCGTTTCTTGCTGGTGTCGGTCTTTGCGCCGTTTCTTGCTGGTGTCGGTCTTTGCGCCGTTTCTTGCTGGTGTCTGTCTTTGCGCCGTTTCTTGCTGGTGTCTGTCTTTGCGCCGTTTCTTGCTGGTGTCGGTCTTTGCGCCGTTCCTTGCTGGTGTGCGGGACTTGATGTGCCTCTCTGTGCCTGCCTTCCCGGGCTGCATTTGGGAGGGGGCTGGGACGCTGCTGCCTGGAGGCTGGGAGGATTTTGACTCCCAAAGCCTTCTCGAGGCTCAGTGTAAAAGTTTATTTGGACTCGAAAACAGAATCAAAGACCCAATTAATTAAGTTTTAGAAGCAGGCTTTATTGCGAACTTGTGGCGGGTTCAGCAACACAGGGTATTGAGCTATTGAAGCCACACCAGGGAAAAAATCCTGGCGGCGTTTTTATGCCCACTGCTGGCAGGCACAGCTGGGGAGAATCATAGCTTGGGGGGCGGGGGGTTGGATCTGCGCACACAGGTGCTTCCGAAGGGAGAAGGTCGTTAATCTTACCTATATATGTCAGGGACGCGTGGAGTGACCATATCTTCAGAAAACCTTCTGGCTTTGGGAGGAGCTGGTTCCAGGAATTTGGGGTTGAGCAGAGGAGGGGAGGTCAGTTAGGGGTCAGTCTTGAGAGCTAAAATGGAGTCTGTTGTGCCAAGACAGGACGTTTTAGACTGACCCTATAGGGAAAAGGGACAACATTAGTCCATTTCTGTAACTGCTTCCTGTGGGTAGTGGGCGAAGAGCAAGGGGAGGGGCTTTTCCAGGCAGAGTACTGGGAGTTGCGGCCTGGCACAGGGTGGAGAGGTTGTTGTTGCTGGTGGACTGCTATACGGGTGATTTCGCGGAGTCGACTTTGCAGGAGCTGAATGAGACAAGGAGCAATTAAGAGCAAAATTACTACTAAAATTATGGGTTCTAGTATGGGGGCTAGGAAGGAGTACAGAGAAGAGTTCCACCAGGAAGAGGATCCGTCTGTTCTGAATCTGTTGTTTTGCAGCTCACGGTTTAGCTTGTTGAGGGTCTGGACTCTAGTTTCCACAATTCCCAGCTTATTGATGTAATAACGGCATTCCTCCTGGAGGAATAAGCAGGTTCCTCCTTTTTCAGCAGTGATGAGGTCTAAAGTGCAACGGCTCTGCAAGGCAACTTGGGCAACAGAGGTTGTTTGTTTCTGCAGGGAGGCTAGAGATTTGGCAGAGGCATCGACTGCCAGCTGGAAGCATGTGGATAACTTGTCTGCTGTGGTGATAGAGGGTCTAAGGGTCCCGCCGCTGAGTCCTACTGCACCTGCTGCTGAGGCTAAGGAGATTCTCACTGCTATCAGAAGAAAAACTGCTCTTTTAGTTTGGCGACTGTATACCTGGATGTATTTGTCCTGGACCTCAGTCGGAGTGTATGTAGTGAGCTGCGGAACCAGAGTGACGGGCAGGCACAAAAGGGTAAGGTAGAACTGATGGTTAAATGCTTAGTGTATAGTTGCACCAAAAGAAAATTTTTTTCTGGCGCTGTTAGTGGTTTGGAGGGGATTTGGGTGACATTACATGTCTGTGTCGATGGATTGGAGTAGCAAAAGGGCACTTGAGTGTTTTCTGGTTGGATGTACAGAGGAATATTGGGGATGGTTATGGGTTTTGTGGTCTTTACGTTGGATGAAAATGACAGGGCAGGACCTGGTACTGCTACCAGAGGAGGGCGTTCTAGGGCTGCACACATGCAGCAGGTGGAGAGGTTGCCTAGTCCAGCAAAGTGGCGATGGCCAGTCCCTGCTGTAGCAGGGTAAGCTGGGAGAAGGGAGACTCAGAAGGTTTAGAAATTTGCTTAGTGAGTTGAAGGTCTTGGATCTGA
Source organism: Tenrec ecaudatus (assembly GCF_050624435.1). Taxonomy (NCBI): domain Eukaryota; kingdom Metazoa; phylum Chordata; class Mammalia; order Afrosoricida; family Tenrecidae; genus Tenrec; species Tenrec ecaudatus. Next base: position 962,211 of record NW_027457565.1, read on the forward strand.
ATATTACAGTGGATGGTGGATTGGACCTGGAGTAGCGACCTCCATACATAGAGTTTGGCATCTGGAAATTTCTCTCGGCGAGTGGCGTACCACGCTCCTGGAACCAGAGGTGTCCAGCGGCTATCCCAGGGGTCTGGGATTGTGAGAGTGTATTTAGATTGATGGTAGTAGAATCATCCCTGGGGACAAAGGGAAAGGTAAAGTATCTGGCAGGAAGACCAAGGACACCCTACATTTTTCTGTATTCACCTTTTTGCACATTGGGTAGTTGCCTTCTGGTCATACAGGTAGCAAATGATGGGATCAGCTTTTCCTTGATGCCGCTTAAAGTCAGTGAAATTTAAGTATATGGGTGTTCTGCACCCTGTGGGTGGGCAGTCAGCGGTGGCCAGCAAATAATCATAACGCTTAGTGCGGGCGTAATTGGTATAGTTTTCAGTCAAGTAAAATCGCCAGCAAAAGGGGAAATTATATTAGGTTTAGCTGGCTGGCTTGGTGAGGCGAGTGAGGTGGAGAGACATAGGACCAGTAGACTGAGCCAGACCACTGGGAGCCATGGTCAGAGTTCACTGCTGCCTTGACTCGGGACAAATGTACCCAGGAATCTATTCCAAGACCCTTGACTGCCAAGGGAGTGGTGAGCACTACGGTGTAAGGGCCTTCCCACCGGGGTGCTAAGGGTCTGGGTGCTAGGGATTTAATTAACACAGCATTTCCAGGATGCACTGGTTTTTGGTGATCAGCAGAGGTCGGAGATGGTTCAGGGATGGGGGAGTTTTCGTGTTGTCTAAGAAGGTTGCTGAGCAAGGACAAGTATGGAAGGTACGAAGCTAGCGGAGGGCAATCAGTTGCAGGAAGAGGCGAGAAAAGAAAAGGTTGTCCGTAGAGTATTTCGATCATGGCTGGGGAGGATCTGCACACATAGGTGCTTCAGAGGGGTCGTTAATCTTATCTATATGTGAGGGAGGGTTGGAGTGACCATATATTCAGAAAACATTCTGGCTTTGGGACGAGCTGGTTCCAGGAATTTGGGGTAGAGCAGGGGAGGGGAGGTGGGTTAGGGGTCAGTCTTGAGAGCTAAGATGGAGGTGCAGGCCTCTAAATGGAGTCTGTTGCACCAAGACTGGGACACAGTGGTGTGCTGCGGCTCCGCCAAGCAAGATGGCTGGGAGCGCCCACATCTACCCTGTTGGTTTGGGCAGGTCTCTGGCTGGGTGGTTGGCTCCAGGCTGGCTTTCGGCTAGGCCACAATCTGCGGCTTCCATTTTCCCAGCCACATGACTCCACTCCCAGGCAGAATGGCGCCACCTGTGTCTATTGTAGCTACTGTCTCTTCCCAGAAAGAAAGCCACCCAGACCGCGGGCAAGTTCAACAGAACAAGTTTTATTTTCTGCGCAGAGACTGTCAGCTCTCTTGAGAGGAGACTGAGTGGCCCCCAGTCTAATTTTCCAAAGGTTTTTATACTTTTGCAATGTGCAGGTGTGCAAGCAGGTAGAGTAGAGAAGCAGGGTGTTGCAGTTAGCCATTCTTAGTTGAACATTACATGCTCTGGTCTTTCCTTCTGTACGTTCCCTTGGGCTATGTCTGCACAGCCTACTTCCCCAATATCAGCTAGTTCGTTGACAGTTCATAGCTAGTTTATTTACTGTTCATAATGGCTTCTATCAGCTCAAAATGACTTCTCTTGTCAAGGCTGTTTAAGCTTTGCCCAGAGCTGCTACATTCCCTCCTCTTCTTAGCCGAGTTCAAATCATTGAATCTGCGGTAGCCAGCCCAGTGTATGGTGGGCTCAGCACTAAGAGTTTTATGGTTTGTACTTTCTGTGTGAGGACTGCCACTAGCTTATTGGTTATTATTGGTCCAAACGTGAGGTTTAGCAGGAGGAGGATTAGGGGTCCGGCTAGGGGTGTTACTAGGGTGGTTCGCCAGGTTGCCCAATTAAGTAGCTTTTCAAACCAATTGGTTTCTTCATTTCTTTTCTTGACTCTTTCCTCTAATCTTTTCCTAACCAGGGCTAAACTATCTTTAATGATTCCTGAATGGTTTGCATAAAACAAGTTTCTCCTAATGCCATGCACAACACTCCTTGTTTCAAAAGGAGCAAGTCAAGCCCTCGGCGGTTTGGCAACACACTTCTACAAGGGAGTGTAAGGATCTTTCTAAATGGGAAACATGGTATTTTTATCCCTGTATATCTAAAGCAATTTGCTGACAAAGAGTCTGATAGTTTAAGTTTCCTTGTATTAAAGCAACTGACCCGACCTCAGCTAATCCCATAATCCCAAGCACCGTTAACAGTGGGACTGACATTGGGGCTCTTTTAGCTCATCCAGAAATTCCAAAGTTATCCCTACCTCCTTCACCAGAACACAGGTACACTTGAGGAATAACATGCACTAGGACACAAATACCCGGGTCTGCTGCTAATACTGGGGAAAGGAGACAGGGTGCTAGTCCTGTGGAACAAGTAAAGCAAGTACCCGTTGTGGCAGATAACAAATAAGGATCACCATTTGGTTCAATAGGAACAGCTTGAAGGCAAAAATCTTGATATTTTGATATATTAAAGGGATAATTAGATGAATAAAAACAGTCTTCGCCCTTGGTAATCTTTTAAAGTGAGCTAGAGTTGAGTCCACTCTAACCTCACCTACAGACTGCTGCTTCGTGTAATCCTTCTTACTAACATTTCTAATTGGATTACGCTCTGCACCAATAGTGCTATTTGTAGCTGTGCCTACCGAGTAAGGGGGAGCAGGGTTCAGACAAAGCCAACAATCAGTTGCGAGGTTAGGATTTGAGTTCATAAATTGGAATACAGCATCCAGAGTATCAAACACAGAACCTTGAGGTGGCTCCTGAATGGGAAGGGCCCTTTGAGTTGGGCTGGCAGTGAACGGGAAAGTTACTGAAGAGTCTGGAGGGTGCGGCAAAGGAATCTTAATGATACCCAGCTGTGGCTCTTCAGGATTTATCACCAGGTTTGGGCCTATTTATGGACAGGAAGTTGCCATATTTTACTTTGCTGCATAGTAAAGGTTGTCCCGGGATCTCTATCATTTACATAATACTGAATTCCCCATGTGTTCCCAGTGAACCCAATAACGCTTGAATCCAGTTCTTATTGGGTTACATTTGGAAACCATACACGTGGTGGGATCAAACCCCTCCGACTTGAGTCCCATTCTTGTAAAAACAATAGGGTCGTCTTTAACAAGTTTCCACCCTGAAGATGATAGTTTCACAACCCTAAGCTGCACAATGGCAATGTCCCTCCCCTTGGCAGTTAGGGAGCCCATGAGCCGGGCATCTATAGAAATGGTGTGTTTGGAGCCTTCTTTCTATAGAGGGTATTCCGCACCCATAGGACGGGATTCCGGTTATGGGCCCCATTGTGCCCTTTACCTTTAAAGGATCCGGAATGCCAGCTCTTTCCTAGCAAATCAAACAAATGAAAGCAGAAACGGGGGTCAGACCCAGTGTAAGAAGTTACATATTCACTGTTGGAGGTTCGAGTAGCAGTCCACAGATGTGTTTGTGGTTGGGCGAAATGGCGGGTGCTGACAGCAATGCTCAGACAAAAACAATTAAGTTCTGTAAAGCCTTAATTTTGAGGGTTTTTCTGTCTTTCTGAGTGTTCATCTTTTCAGGATATGCTCAGGGAGGGCTTTTTTTGACTTGTGACTGATGAATCCACGGCCCCTTCCCCACTACTTTAATAGCAGTTGGTGTTATAAGTATCACCTAGTATGGGCCACTCCCCCTAGGTTCTAAGGTCTCGGGTCAGTGCTTCTTTACCCACGTTCAGTCTACAGGTTGCAAGTTGTGGGCTGCCTCTTCACTTTTCCCTTGGTTGGGCCCAAAATGAAGGTGTCGGAGCAGATGATTTGTCTCACCTGCTGGACAGCCTGCAGGCACTTCATGAAGGAACAAGTTCTTCAAGTTCATTACTTCTACTTCTACTTCCTTCAGTCTTGGGAGGATTGGGGAAGGTCTGCCAAACTTAAATTCAAACGGGGTCGTGCTTTTCACATAGGGAGTGCATCGGACTCGAAGTAGGGCAAAAGGTAAAGAAAGGATCAATCCAGTTCTCGCCAGTTTCTAAATGCAACTTAACTAACAATTCCTTTAGGGTTCTGTTTATTCTTTCTACTTGCCTTGAACTTTGGGGCCTATAAGCCCAGTAGAGCTTCCAGTTAATATTTAGAAGCATTGCTAATACTTTAGTAATTTGAGCAATGAATACTGGGCCATTGTTGGACCCCAAGGTGGTGGGAAGCCAAATCTAGGGACAATTTTAGTTACTAATAATTTACACCCAGTGGCAGCAGTGTCCTTCTTCGTTGGGAAGGCTCCCACCCATCCAGAATAGGTGTCCACTAGCACCAGCAAATACCCGTAGCCATACTTTCTAAGTTTGATATCCATAAAGTCCACCTCCCAGAATTCTCCAGGAGTACTACCTCGAGCTTGTGGTTGGGGTTGCTCCTTTTCTTTTGTAGGGATGTTTCCCCGAGCGAGCACAGTGCAAGCAACAGTGGTGTCATCTGCCACCTAGTGTCCAAGCCTGGGTATGTAAAAGTACCTGAGGAGCAACTGAGACCATTTAGAGGATCCTGAGTGCATACCTTCATGTAGTCCTTGAATCAGATCTCTCCCAGAGCTTCTGGCATGAATCTTCTTCCATCAGGATGCAGCAGCCACCTGGATGCTCCGAGTTTCTTTGGCAGCCCAGCTCTTGGCTTACCTTTAGATCATTTTCCGAGTATGTAGGTTGTGGCAGTAACACTGGGGATGGCATGGTCATGGCCATTACCTTGGGGATTTGTGGTATAATCCTGGCATTCGAGATCCACCGGTCCAGGGGACTTGTTAGGAGGGGCTCAACCATAGGTCCCCCTACCCCAGCAATATCCTGCCCCAGTGTAAGCTTCCTAGCTTCTATAACTAGGATGGCCATGGCAGCCTCAGCTCGCATGCAGCTCGGCCATCCTGCAGTTGCAGAGTCTAGTGTGATTGAAAGATCGGCCACAGGTCTCTTTCATGGCTGCAAGTTCTGAGTTAGCATTCCTTTTGCTGTGCCCCTGGCCTGATAGACAATTGGAAGGGATTTTCTATGTCTGGAAGGGGAAGAGAGGGTGCCCATATGAACGACGTTTTTAAGGATTCAAAGGTTTGCTGTTCTACTTCAGTCCATTGAAGTTTTTTCCTTTCCCCAGTACTTGCATATAGGAGTTTGGCTAATCCATCAAATCCCAAATTCCACAATGGACAGTACCCCACAAATCCTAGAAACTCTCACACCTGCCTCTTAGTCTCAGGGACTGGGATTTTGAGGATCACCTCAGTGCGGCTGGGGGACAAGGTCTGTTTTCCCTCCTCCAGTTGGTAGCCTAGGTATACAGCTTTATTGACACACAGTTGAGCCTCTCTTTCAGATTCCCTGGACCCCAATTGGCCAAGGACTATTAACAGGTCCTCGGTAGCACTTGGGCATTCCTCCAGGGTTTCGGAGGCCAGGAGGAGGTCATCTGCATACTGGAGCAAGGGGGTTTGGGGGTGTTCCTCCTTGTATTCCTGTAAGTCTTCATTGGGTTGACGTACAGAGGACAAGGGTATGGAGAACAAAGCATCCTTTAAGTCCAAAACAGTATAACAAATTCAGTTTGATGGGATAGTACTCAGGAGGGTCTCGGAGTTTGGTACCGTGGAGTGGACAGTTTCTACCCTCGCATTTACCTCTCCGAGATCCTGCACCATTTGGAAGTCCTCAGTTCCCGGTTTCGGCATGGGCAGCAGGGGAGCGTTCCATGTGGACTTGCAGGGCACCAAAATGCCTGTCCTCTTTAGTCTGCATATGTGAACAGCAATACCCACCTGTGCTTTCCAGGGAGTAGGGTTTTGCTTGACACTCACCAGTGTGGCTGAGCTCAGAAGTTGTACGACCGCAGGCACCTGATGTTCAGCAAGGTCTGGCAGGTTGTTCTCTGCCCAAACAAAAGGAATATCTTTTAGCCATTTATCAAGAAGTTCCTTTGAGGAGGTTTCTTCTGCTCTTTGATAAAACACATATCCCTCTGGCAGTGGAGCGGTGAGCAAAACCTTTGCCTTTTCAAGTTCAAGGGTTAAGGTGGTTGCAGCAGATGAGAAAGTAATCATGGCCACCATTTATCGAATAAATCCCGACCAATTAGGGGAAAGGGGCCCTGAGGCATTACCAGGAAGGAGTGTGGAACTGTCTCTTGTGCTAAATCTGTTATTCTGGCTGTTGCCCATGGGTATGCTTGGGTCTGCCATGTGGCACCTGTAATTAAAATCTTTCCTTTTGACAATGCACCTGTAGTCTTTTCCAAAACCAAGAAGGTGGCCCCTGTGTCCACCAAGAAATTTACTGGCTGGCCCCCTTTTTGGAGTGTTAGCGTGGGATCCTGGAGGCCAAGTGAAACAGCCCTGACACCTTCATTCAGCTTCTTCAAGCATTATTGTCTCTCGCTTGGGTATTTCTAGGTGTGAATGAGGCCCGTCCTCTCTAGTGGAGGGTCGTGCACCTCTCCTGGCGTTTTCAAGGGACTGATGTTTCCAATGTCCTTCTTTCCTGCAGTAGGCACATTGATCCTTCTTCGGGGCTTGGTGGTGCCCACAGGTTAGTCTCTCCGTGAGTGGGCCATGCTCTCCATTTCCTGAGCCTCTGGGGTCTCTCATGGCAATTACTAGTATTTTAGCTAGTTTCTTTGTCTCTGTTGTTATACACTCAATGAGCCACTTCTACCAAATCACTAGGATTTTTCCCTTCAAACCCTTCCCACTTCTTTTTCATGTCTGAGGCAGACTGACTGAATAATACAGGCAATACTTACTTCCCTCCTGTTCTCAGGGGGCTTTCAGGTCAATAGGGGTATAAAGCCCGTAGGAGTCCATCAGCCACTCTAAAAAGGCAGGCGGACATTCTCTTGTAGGAGCCTGAGAATTCTCACTGACCTTAGATAAATTTATAGGCTTCCTAGTGGTTAAGCGGAGGCCCTGCAAGAGCAACTGGTGATATCTGCTTAAGCCCTCTGGGCCTTGCTAGGAGTTTGGATCCCACATTGGTTGTGCAGTGGGGAAAAAAATTTCTCTCAAGTGGGGAGTGCCCGCTGGCTGACCATTAGGTCCATTGACTGCCTTCTGGGCCTCTCTGGAAGGGGTCCCATTCCTCTGATATGAACAGCACCTGGAGAAGTTGCAGGAAATCACCTCAGGTGGGCTGATGCGTATGGAAAACCATATCTAGCAAAGAAATCAGACCTAATGGTTTGTCAGAAAAAAGGGGTTTTGTTGGTTCCAATTATACAAATCCCTGGAACAAAAGGGAACATATACTGAAAAAGGGATTCGGGAGTCTTCCCAGGTTTGGGGGCTGCTTGCCTTAAGGGGAGAATGGCTGCTGCTGAGTGATCTTTCTCTGGGGGTTGTTAAGACATGCCTGCCCTAGTGTATTTGTTGTGGGGTGGGGGGGCTCAAAAAGAGGCTGTGAGTATTCCTCTCTCCGGCCCCTTGGGAACCTGATAGGGTGGCAGCGGCACCAAGGGTCGGAAGCCAGCTCTCCTGCTCCCAGAGTCCTCTTGCAAAATGGGATAAATCAGACAGGGAGGGAAAGGGGGAAGGGAGGGGGAGGGACAGGGACAGCCTCCACCTTGGTGGTTTTAGGAACTTGGACAGGTTGTTTTTCCGGTCCTGCCATGTTTACTGAAATCTTGGAAACAAGAACTCTTTATGTTGGGGGAGGAAGTCTTTTATATATGTTGGCTTCTTAGTGGCAATGTCAATCCACACATGAATTTAAGGGATCAGATCAGGATGTCCTGGTTCCCCTTTCTAAGCAGGCTCCGACAGTGGCACTCGGATCTCGGTGCACCTCGAAATGTTGTAGCTACTGTCCATTCCCAGAAAGAAAGCATCTCCGACCACCGGCAAGTTCAACAGAAAAAGTTTTATTTTCTGCACAGGGTCTGTCAGCCCTCTTGAGAGGGGACTGAGCAGCCCCCTGTTGAATTTTCCAAAGGTTTTTATACTTGTGCAATGTGCAGGTGTGCAAGCAGGCAGAGTAGAGAAGTGGGGTGTTGCGGTTAGCCATTCTTAGTTGAACAAAAACTGCTCTTGTTCTCAAAAGCCTTCTGAACATCCATTTCCTTTGGGACATTCCCTTGGGCTACGTCTGCACGACCTACCACCCCAATATCAGCTAGTTCATTGACAGTTCATAGCTACTTTATTTACCTTTCATGGTGGCTTCTGTCAGTTCAGAATGGCTTCACCATTATCAAGGCTCTTTATGGTTTTACCAGAGAACCTACATAGCCGCCATGGGGAAACAGGGCCTATGACCCTGGCCAAAATGGTGCCCACCAGTCCAAACACGTGGAAGGGCACTGCCTCGGGAGCTGGTTGATTTAGGCCTGGGAGATAGCCCTGCCTTGTCCCGGCAGCCAAATGTTTCCCTTTTCCCCTCCGTTCCCTTTGCCTTTCTCCTGGTTTTTAAAACAAGCTGCTTGAGCCCTATAACACTGAGCAGGACTTTTTTGTAACATTTAATTAAAATGTATCTGGTACCAAAATTATATATTATAAATATGACAATTTGGTTATATTTTTGAAAATTTATACTTTTAAAATATACTTTGGTTGTCATATATATTGATAACAATGAAAGTAAAGAATAGAAACAAAAAAATATTATTTCCTGCATTGAAAACTTCAGGTGTTCTAGGGTTAGTGTTCTACCAGTGTAGGTTTGTTCCTTGTTACTGGCTGGTTTTCCGTTGCTCAGTCTTAAGACAAAGGCGTTCGGAAGCCTAGCCTGGGTAACCCTTACTTTTAGGCTTTCAGTGGTGTTTCTTCATGCACTTTTGGGGACAGCTCTTAATATAGCTCAGCTGCCATGATGTTCCAGCCAGAAATTCCTATTTTCCTAAAGGTTCCCTGAGCTGCCAGATGCCCCTTCCCTTCAGAGATTTGAGAGTCTGCTCCTGCCAGCAGGCATCTTAGAAGGCTGTGGGGCCATCCCAAGCAGTGGTCCTCCTAGCTTATTGTCTAGAAAATGGTTGGACCTAAAGTCGCCCACAGCGACTGCTCTTTGACCCTTTGTCTATGGTGGGGGCACCTGTCAGAGGCATCAGTTTAATAGCACACCAGGGGTCTGCTCTGAAGCGGGGTTATTGACCTTGAGGCAGCAAGCTCTAAATAGCCTTGTTTTGTGCTTTCCAGATGGGACTTAGCAGCTTCATACTCAGGAATTGCCCCCTTGCATGAATCCTGTCCAATTGGGATAGAGTTGACACAGAGGCTAGACAAACAAAAGCTGATACACTATGCAACTTTATTTGAGAAAGGAGAATGGTGGCCAGAGAATGGCACACTTTTCCTTCCAACCCTGATTCACCTGGAACAGTTCTGTAGAGTGATGGGAAATGGGCGGAGATGCCAGAAGTTAGAGCATTTCTCCTTTTGAGGAGCAGTAGAGACCTTCATCCCCAGTGCACACAGGAACCCCTAAGGCAGGCGTCCTCAAACTGTGGCCCGTGGGACACATGTGGCCTGACGATATTTATTCCACCCTCAGGGTGTTTTTGCTGCCTCTGCCTGTCCTGCTTAGCAGCCGACTCGTGCAGTGTGCATAGGAACTTGTTCATAGGTTTTTAAAAAACTATAGTCTGACCCTCCAATGATCTGAGGGACAGAACTGGCCCCCTAGATAAACAGTTTGAGGACCCCTGCCCTAAGGGATCCTGGACTTAGGGGTTACTATTCTCGCAGCCCTGACACACCCCTGATCATTCTACCCATAGTAGAGGCACCAGGGAAATTTGGTCCCTGGGTAATTTACCAGCCTTTTATTCAAATTGAAGCCAAGAAAATTAAAAATGACTTAGGCAGTTACTCTACTTTTGATTACGGTTGACTCCCCCTGTAGTACCCCAATATTACCATTTAACTCTATAACGCTGAGCATATTTCCATAACATATAAAGAAATGTATATATTAATAGATAGATAGATAAACAGACAGATAAATAGGTAGATAACTTTGAAAATAAAGAATAAAAACAAAAACATTTCCCCCAAATTGAAAATTGAGCCATTATAGGGTTAAAAAGGATGGGTCTTATCAGCAGGTGTAAGACCTTAGGATCATAAATGAAGCAGTGATCCCACTGCACCTAGTAGTGCCCAAACCCTGTGCCCTCCTAGGGAAATTGTGAATGCTTTAATCCCCGTTCCTGTACTTAGAGTGAACAAACACATGCCTGATAATCCTAAGTATATTTATTTCTTGTGACACTCACCTAACTTGAAGGGAACGACCTCCTCCGAATCTTAGACTTGTCTCACTTAAACTCTTCAACCTTTTGTCTTTTTGTTTGTTTTTCCAGAAGTTCTCAGGTTACCAAGGCCTCCAAACCAAGTGTGCCAGCTGCAGGACCACGATTTCCTGAACAACCTCAACTTTATCCATCCTGGGACCTGAGTGGACAATCCCTTCTGAGCCCCATTTGCCCCTTTTGCAGCAGGAAGTACTTAGAGATGTCGTCGCCCAGTACCCCAAAGATTTGGGTCCATACCTCTTCAGGGGGCAAATGTTAGGTAGCTATCCTAGGGACTGGGGTGTCCATTATGCATGCCCAGAGGGCCAAGGTAGCAGCCCAAGAAGGAGTGACACACTGTGCGTGCTCAGAGGTTCAGGTTTCCGGCCAGGAAGAGGAGGTACACCTGGGTGAGTGCTGCAACTTGATTGACCCACCAAGGCCAAGTAAATTAAATTCAGCTGCTGGGGTTGACCAGGGTTGCCCACCATGCCTCCCTAATGCTCATAAAACCCACTTGGATGACAATCAGGCTTCTACATGCATTCTTTCTCACGCAGAGCAGAGGACCAAGGTCTGTCTGTCCTCAGAGAGATCTGACAAACCCAGGAAGGCTCTTTGGAGGCAGCATAACTGGACATGAATGGCTGGTGGATACTGTTCAGATGCAGCACTTTCTACTTAGAAGGGTCTAATCCAGCCTGAGATAATCCTTGAATGAGTCCTCTGCCCAGATCTTTTTTTTTAACGTTTTATTAGGGGCTCATACAACACTAAACACATTCTATGCATACATCAGTTGTGTAAAGCACATTTGTACATTCATTTCCCTCATTCTCAAAATATCCACTCTCCACCCAAGCCCATGGCCTCAGCTCCTCATTCCCATCCCCACTCCCCATGTGCGCTACCCCTCGCTCATCAATCCTTGGTAATTTACTAATTTTTGTCATATCTTGCACTGTCTGATATCCCCCTTCACCCACTTTTCTGTTGAAGTAAAATGTACATCCTTGTAATCAGTTCCCCGTTTCCAAACTGCCCTCCCTCTTACCCTCTCAGTGTCTTCACTCATAATACTGGTCCTAAAGGACTCATCCACCCTGGATTCCCTGTGTTTCCAGTTGCTATCTGTACCAGTGTACATTCTCTGGTCTAGCCAGATTTGTAAGGTAGAATTGGGGTCATGATAATGGGGGGAGAGAAAGCATTTAGCAACGAGAGGAAAGTTGTGTTTCATCGTTGCTATCTTGTACCTAGTCTTGGCTCCTCTCCTCTCTGAGACCCTTCTGTAAGGTATTGTCCAGTGGTCTGGAAATGGGCTTTGGGTCTCTACCAAGCACTCTTCTCATTCCCAATAAGATGTTTTTGTTCTGACGATGCCTGACACCTGATCCCTTCGAAACCTCGTGATCTCATAGGCTGGTGTGATTATTCCATATGGGCTTTGTTGCTTCTGAGCTAGGTGGCCGCTTGTTTACATTCAAGCTTTTAAGACCTCAGACGCTATATCTTTTGACAGCTGGGCACCATCCGCTTTGTCTTCAGTGTACCTGTGGGGAAGGTGAGCACCATAGAATGCCAATTTAATAGAACAAAGTATTCTTGCAATGAGGGAGTACTTGAGTGGAGGCTCAGAGTCCATCTGCTACCTTAATACGAAACCTATAAATATATGGACGTAGGTCTATTTCCCCATGCTCATATATGAATATATTTACATATGGACATACTTTTTTAAAGACCTCTATAACAGGCCCTTGCTTCCTCGCTTGCTCTTCTATTTCCCTTTCATTTTCCTCTTGTGCCCACTGCCATGCTCAGTCTTCCTTTGGGTTTCAGTAATTCTTCTTGGTTCCATTACCCTTGATCCCACCCTACCAGGCCTCCTACATCTACCTCACCACGGATATGCATGACTTCCTGTTCTCTTGTTTCTGGGTTTCTTAACACCGCTTCCTTTATGCCCACCTCCCTCTTTCCCATGCCCCACCCCCCAGAAGTGTTGGTCCTGGGTTTTGTCCTCCAGATTGGACATCCAGCCTATCTAATTTAGACAGACCAGAAAAGGTAATAACATGCACAAAACCAAGACAAGCAACGCAAAAAAACCAAGACAACAAAAATCCAATGACACTAAAAGAAAACAAAACTAACCAAGAAAGAAAAGCTCATAGTTAGTACAAGGACTGTGTGGTGAACTTTAGGAGTGTTTTCCAGTCCAGTCTGTTGGGGCACCGAGCCCTGACCACAAAGTCCACCTTTGGCATTCCCCGGGAACTTTGATGCTCCGTTTTCTAGCTCTTCCGCTGCACTCCCTTAGTGTCATGCCTCGATGTAGCAAGATCAGTTCGGGCGCAGTTCCCACACTGTGTCTCCAGTGTTGTCCCATCTAGGGCAATGGGTCTTTGAGGGTCGTTTCTCATCGTGGGGCTGCCCATGTGGTCTTTTCTGTGGACTGGCTTCTCTGATTGGGAACATCATCCTCAAGGTGTAGTGGGCCAGGATGTGCTCCATTCTCCCCTCCTCCGCCTTGTTCTGCTCTGTGTTCTCTGATCAGATATGTCCCTCTCTGCGAGCTGCAGCTCCGGTGCCATCCTGTGAAATACAATCTTTGGGGGCTGCAAGGAGGTGGGAGGGGGGGCATCAGCTCAGATCTTTTGAGAGTCCAGGAGATATTGACTTCTCGATGGGCACAGTTCTGTGAGGCACCGTGCTCTTGGTCCAGAAGCTGGTTGTGAATATGACTTTGTTGTTAACCAGTTGTGTGTCTCTGGGTCAACTCCTGTGTGTTTTGAGGGAGTTTTCTCATCTGGAAAGTAAATGTACTGGATTATCCAGAAGCCCATATCAGCAAGTTATTGAGAAGGGTTAATCAGAGACTGTTTCATATAGTGTGTATCTGCGCGCTGCATTCAAGACCTGGGGTGGCAATTATGAGCTCAGAATAGAGATGGTGTCCAGTAGGTGACAGACGTGGCTCCATATTGAAACAGGAAGCCCACTGTGGAGATTTGGTCCTTCCGTTGATGGCCACCGGCCACCTAGTCTTCTCCTGCTATAACTGCTTCACTGGCTCAGCAGCTGAGCCAGGAGCCAGTGCCATCATAACCAGGTGGCTAACTGGGAGAAAGGGCAGATAGATATTTGTTATCTTGTTGTCTTGGGAAGCCCACCTAACCTCCATGCAAACCTTCTGGTGTGAGTTATCTGTGGAAGGAATCATAGGCTCACAGTAATACACATCTTTCTTTTTGAAAATGTGCCCGTATTCCTTTCTGAACCTGAGAAGGTGGCTCCTGTGTCCACCAAGAAATTTACTTCCTGGCCTCCTACATGGAGTGTTAGCCTGGGTTTTGGCGGCGAAGTGAAACAGAGCCCTGACCCCTTCATTCAGCTCTTCAAGCCTTATTGTCTCTTGCTTGGGTCTTTCTTGTTGCAGATGAGGCCCGTCCACTCTTGTGGAGGGTCGTGGACCTCTCCTGGGGTTTTCAAGGCACTGATTTTTCCAGTGTCCTTCTTTCCTGCAGTAGGCACATTGATCCTTCCCCATGGCTTGGAGGTGCCCAGAGGTTAGTCTCTCCGTGAGTGGGCCATGCTCTCCTTTTCCTGAGTCTCTGGGGTCTCTCATGGCAATTCCTAGTATTTTAGCTAGTTTCTTTGTCTCTGTCGTGCTAGGGTCATCACGGTTGTTATATACTCAATGAACCACTTGTATCAAATCACTAAGATTTTTCGCTTGAAACCCTTCCCACTTCTTTTTCATGTCTGAGGCAGACTGACTGAGTCATAAAGGCAATATTTATTGCCCTCCTGTACTCGGGGCCTCCGGGCTGTTAGGGGTATAAAGCCTGTAGGCTTCCATCAGCCACTCTAGAAAGGAAGGCAGACATTCTCTTAGCCTGAAAATTCTCACTGACCTTAGATAAATTCATAGGTTTCCTAGCTCTTCCGCAGAGGGTCATGTAAGAGCAATGGGTGATACCTGGTAAAGCCCTCTGGGCCTTGCTAGGAATTGAGATCCCACATTGTTGGTGTAGTGGCCAAAAGAGTTTCTCTCAAGTGGGGAGTGCCCGCTCGCTGACCATCAGGTTCACTGACTGCTTACTAGGCCTCTGTCTGGAAGGGCTACCCTCCTCCGTTGTGAACAGCACCTGGAAAAGTTGTTGGCAAGCATTCCAGGTGGGCTGATGAGTATGGAAGTCATACCAGTACTAGTGTGTGTGGGGGGCTGCTTGTTAGGGGTGGGGGTGAGGTTGTGGGGCCGGTGGGGGAGGGAGTGACTCAATAAGGGCCTGTTAGAAGTTTTCTATTTCTGGACCCTAGAAACCTTATAGGGCGGGGGTTGAAAGAAAGGGTTTGAAGCCAGCTCTCCCACTCTCAGAGTTCTCCTGCAAAATGGGATAAAGCCGATTAGGGGAGAGAGATCGTGAGGGGAGGGGAGGGGAGGGGAGGGCAGGGGAGGGGAGGGGGAGGGGTGGGGGAGGGGTGGGGGAGGGTGATGGGGAGGGATGGCCTCCACCTATGTGGTTTTGGGAACTTGGACCGTGTGTTTTTCCGGTCCTTCCATGTTTCCTGAAACCTTGGAAACAAGGACCCTTTCTTTGCGGGAGGGAGTAAGTCTTTTATATTTGCAGGCTTCTTAGTGGCAAAGTCAGCCCACACTTGAAGTAACGGGATCAGATCGGGATATCCTGGTTCCCTTTAACCATTACTATGAACTCTTAGTAATAGGGGATGGGAAAACTAGTCTTGCGTGGGTCAATCAGGGACTCCTTCTGCCCCATCACTTTTAAACAAATTGTAGAGTCTCCAAGCTTTTGGGTTGAAACCACATCCTCTTGGTGAATGCCGAGAGCAGGGGTCCTCAAACTACAACCTGTGGGCCACATGCAGACAGCCGAGGACGTTGATCCTTTCTGCCGGGTGTATGTGCCCCATTTATTTTTTTTTGAACTTCAATATGTGCAGTGTGCACATGAATTTGTTCGTAATATTTGTTTTTTTAAACTATAGTCTTTCCTTCAAAAGGCCTGAGGGATAGTGAACTGGCCCCCTGGGTAAACAGTTTCAGGACCCCTGCCCTAAGGTATCCTGGACTTAGGGGTTATTAATCTCCCAGCCCCGAAACATCCCTGAACATTCTACCCGTTGTAGGAGGCACCATGGGAATTTGGACCCCGGGTAATTTACAAGCCTTTACTCCAATTGAACCCAAGAAAATTCAAAATGACTTAGGCAGTTACTCTATTTTGGTCACTTTTGACTCGTCCTGCACTAGCCCATTATTTCCATTGAACTCTATAACGCGAAGCATGATGTTTTCATAACATTAAAAAATGTATATATTAATACATATATATATATATATATTTATAACTATGAAAGTCCACAACAAAAAGAAAATTTTTTCCCAAAATTAAAATTGAAGCGTTATAGGGTTAAAAAGAAGGATGGGTCTGATCAGCGTGTCCAAGACCTTAGCATCATAAATGAATCAGTGATCCGACTGCACCTAGTAGTGCCCAAACCTGTGCCCTCCTAGGGGAAAGTGTGAATGCTTTTATCCCTCTTCCTGTACTTCCAATGAACAAACACACATGTCTGGTAATCCTAAGATTATTTTTGTTTCCTGTGACACTCACCTAATTTCAAGGCCACTGCCACCTCACAAGCTTAGCCTTGTCGTAGTCAAACTGTTCACCTTTTAGACCGTTTGTTTTTCTCAGAAGTTATCGGGTGATTAAAGCTTCTGAACCAAGTGTGCCAGGTCCACGACTACCATCTCCTGGACCACCTCAACCTTATCCATCCTGGATAAAGTTGCCCTCAATGGACAACCCCTCCCAGCAGTGTAGGAAGGGTATGGACCCAAAGCCCCACTTCGCCCCTTTTGCCAGCAGGAAGTAGCTAGAGATGTCGTCGCCCAGTACCCCAAAGATTTGGGTCCATATCTCTTCAGGGGGGCAAATGTTAGGTAGCTATGCTAGGGACTGGGGCATCCGTTATGCATGCCCATAGGGCCAAGAAAAGAGCCCAGTTAGGAGAGGCACCCTGTGCATGCTCAGAGGTCCAGATTTCTGGCCATGAAGGGGAGGTCACCTGGGTGGTTCCTGTACCTGGATTGACCAATCTAGGCCATGTTAATTCAATTCAGCCACTGGGGTCGGCCAGACTTGCCCACCACGCCTCCCTAACGCTCATAAAACTCTCTTGAGTGCAGACCAGGCTTCTGTATGATTTCTCTCACACTCAGGAAGGCTCTTTGGAGGCAGCTGGGCTGCACAAGAGTGGCTGGTGGATACTGTTCAGATGCATGGCTTTCTGCTTGCAAGGGTTTTTGTCTCAGCTGACTGGAAGGGAGGAGGTAGTACGTCTGGATCACAGAGTATCCATGTCCACAAACGAGGCTGCTCATTCCACTGTCCTGGAAGTGCTTTATGAAAACCCTCTGCTTTGCAATGTCACTCCTTGTAGATTAGAGTGGGAGGGGCTGGGACCAAGGTATGCAGCCTCTTGCTCCCAGTTGCAGGTTTCTGGATGCTGATTGTATCTCTTACAGCATCAGTTAGTGGGCTTGTTGTCTGCCTCAGGCTTTGTTCACGGAGATCCTCCAGCTAGGTGGTGGTGTATGCACATGAGCAGAGGCTTCCTGCCAACCCCCCATGAGTAGTAGAGCTCCCATGGTGTGGACTCCATGAAAGCCTTGCCCCAGGCAGCACGCTTACAAAGGAGGGTGGGCCCTGCAGGACAGAAGACCATTCCCCCTGTGGAATGGCCTCAGAGATCCACCTCCCTCTCTGGCCAGCTGCTGGGGCTGTGGGTCCTAAGCATCATGGCTGACTCAGTAATAGACACAGGGTGAGGCCACTCCAGTAGCTGTTTTGACTGGTCTCATCCAGCCTGAGATCATCCATGCATGAGCCCTCTGCCCAGATTATTTTTGTTTCTTTTATGATCTTTTCATTAGTGGCTCCTACAACACTAACCGCAATCCATAAATACATCATCTGTTTGAAGCACATCTGTACATTAATTGCCCTCCTTATTCACAAAATATCCACTCTCCACCCAAGCCCCTGGCCTCAGCTCCTCATTTTTCCCCCCTCAATGCCCGCCACCCATCCCTCATCAATCCTTGGAAATGTACTAATTCTTTTGTCATATTTTCACCCACCTTTCTTTTGAGGTCAATGAAGATCCTTGTAATCGGTTCCCACTTTCCATCCTGCCCTTCCTCCACCCTCCCAGTATCTCCACTCATAACACTGGTAAAGGGCCCATCCACTCTGGATATCCCGTGTTTGAAATTCCTATCGGTACTAGAATACCTTCTCTAGTTTGGCCAGATTAGTATGGTAGAACTGGGATCATGATAGTGGGGCAAGAGGAAGCATTAAGAACTAGAGGAAAGTTGTGTTTCATCTTTGCTGTCTCATACCCTGTATTCTTTAATCTCCACTCTGAGTTCCTTCTGTAAGGGGATGTCCAGTGCACTGCAAATAGGTTTTGGGTCTATACCCGGCAGTCCCCTCTCATTCTCCATGATAAGATTTTTTTGTTCTCATGATGCCTGTTGCCTTATCCCTTTAAAACTTTGTGATCACACAGGCTGGTATGCTTTCTCCATGTGGGCTCTGTTGCTTCAGAGCCAGATGGCTGTTTCTTTACCCTCAAGCCTTTAAGACCCCACACGCTATATCTTTAGGTAGCTGGACACCATCGGATTTCTTCACCACATTTGCTTATGCAGCCGCTTTGTGGTCAGTGATTGTGTAGGAAAGGTGAGCATCTTAGAATGCCAATTTTATAAAACAGTGTTCTTGCAATGAGGGATTCCTTGAGCGGAGGCCCTATGTCCATCTGCTACCTCAATACTAAATCTATAAACATATGGACATAGATCTATTTCCCCATGCCCCTTTGTAAATATATGTACATAAGTACATGCCTTTTTTTAGACGTCTATAACTGGCCCTTGCTTCCCAGCTCACTCTTCTATACCCTTTGATTTTCCTCTTGTGCCCACTGACATGCTCAGTCTTCCTTTGGGTTTCAGTAATTCCTCTTGGTTACATTACCTTTGATCACGCCCTACCAGGCCTCCTACATCCCCCTCACTACCGTTTTCCATCACTTGTTGTACCCTTGTCTCTGGGTTTCTTTACACCACTTCCTTTCCCCCCACCCTCCTCACTCCCATGCCCAATGGAAAGGGCCGGTCACATGTTTACTCCTCCAGATTCTTCATCCAGCCTCTCTTAATTAGACAGACCTGTAAAGGTAATAACATGCACAAAACAAGACTGAGCTAAACCAAGCAGCAAAAAGAAAAACAAACAAAAATGAAAACAAAACCCAACCCAAATCCAATGACACTAAAAGAAAACAACACTAACCAGAAAGAAAAGTACAAGGACTGTGTGGTGAACTTTAGGAGTGTTTTCCAGTCCAGTCTGTGGGGGCACCGAACCCTGACCACAAAGTCCACCTTTGGCATTCCCCAGGGACTTTGATGCTCCGTTTTCTTTCTCTTCCACTGACTCTCTTAGTATCATGCCTCGAAGTGGCAGGATCAGTTCGGGCGCAGTTCCCACACTGTGTGTCCAGTGTTGTCCCCTCTAAGGCTATGGGTCTTTGAGGGACGTTTCTCATCGTGGGGCTGCCCATGTGGTCTTCTCTGTGGATTGGCTTCTCTGATTGGGAACATCATCCTCAAGGTGTATTGGGCCAGGGTGTGCTCCATTCTTCCCTCCTCCCCCTTGTTCTGCCCTGTGTTCTCTGATCAGATATGTCCCTCTCCACGAGCTGCAGATCTGGTGCCATCCTGTGAAATACAATCTTTTGGGGCTGCAAGGATGTGGGGGGGGTGGGTGCCAGCTCAGATCTTTTGAGAGTCCAGGAGATATTGACTGCTCGATGGGCACAGTTCTGTGGGGCACCGTGCTCTTGGTCCAGACGCTGGTTTGAATATGACTTTGTTGTTAACCAGTTGTGTGTCTCTGGGTGAACTCCCGTGTGTTTTTGAGTGAGTTTTCTAATCTGCAAAGTAAATGTACAGGATTATCCAGACTCCCATGTCAGCAAGTTATCCAGAGGAGTTAATCAGAGACTGTTTCATATAGTGTGTACCTGCGCGCCGCATTCTAGACCTGGGATGGCAATTATGAGCTCAGGATAGAGATGGTGTCCAGCAGGTAACATACGTGGCTCCATATTGAAACAGGAAGCCCACTGTGGAGATTTGGTCCTTCCATTGATGGCCACCGGCCACCTAGACTTCTCCTGCTATAACTGCATCACTGGCTCAGCAGCTGAGCCAGAAGCCAGTGATATCATAACCAGGTGGCTAACTGGGCCAAAGGGCTGATAGATATTTGTTATCTTGTTGTCTTGGGAAACCCACCTACCCTCCATGCAAACCTTCTGGTGTGAGTTATCTGTGGAAGGAATCATGGGCTCACAGTAATTCACATCTTTCTTCTTGAAAATGTGCCCATATTCCTTTCTGAACCTGAGAAGGTGGCCCCTGTGTCCACCAAGAAATTTACTGCCTGGCCTCCTACTTGGAGAGTTAGCCTGGGCTTTTGGCGGCGAAGTGAAACAGAGCCCTGACCCCTTCATTGAGCTTCTTCAAGCATTATTGTCTCTTGCTTGGGTCTTTCTACGTGCAGATGAGGCCCATCCACTCTATTGGAGGGTCGTGCACCTCTCCTGGGGTTTTCAAGGCACTGATTTTTCCAGTGTCCTTCTTTCCTGCAGTAGGCACATTGGTCCTTCCCCATGGCTTGGCGGTGCCCACAGGTTAGTCTCTCCGTGAGTGAGCCATGCTCTCCTTTTCCTGAGTCTCTGGGGTATCTCATGGCAATTATGATTATTTTAGCTAGCTTCTTTGTCTCTGTCGTGCTAGGGTCATCTCTGTTGTTATACACTCAATGAGCCACTTGTACCAAATCGCTAAGGTTTTCCCTTCAAACCCTCCCCACTTCGTTGTCATGTCTGGGGCAGACTGACTGTGTAATAAAGGCAATACTTATTGACCTCCTGTTCTCAGTGCCTCCGGGCCGTTAGGGGTATAAAGCCCGTAGGCTTACATCAGCCACTCTAGAAAGGCAGGCGGACATTCTCTTATAGGAACCTGAAAATTCTCACTGACCTTAGATAAATTCATAGGTTTCCTAGCTCTTCCGCAGAGTGTCATGTAACAGCAACGGGTGATACCTGGTAAAGCGCTCATTGCCTTGCTAGGAATTGAGATCCCACATTCTCCGTGTAGTGGCCAAAAGAGTTTCTCTCAAGTGGGTAGTGCCCGCTCGCTGACCATCAGGTTCACTGACTGCTTACTGGGCCTCTGTGTGGAAGGGCTACCCTTCCTCCGTTGTGAACAGCACCTGGAGAAGTTGCTGGCAATCATTCAAGGTGGGCTAATGAGTATGGAAGAAATACCAGTACTAGTGTGTGTGGGGGGCTGCTGGTTAGGGGTGTGGGTGAGGTTGGGGGGCCGGTGTGGGAGGGAGTGACTCATAACGGCCTGTTAGAAGTTTTCTATTTCTGGCCCCTAGAAACCTTATAGGGCGGGGATGGAACCATAGGGTCTGAAGCCAGCTCTCACACTCCCAGAGTTCTCCTGCAAAATGGGATAAAGCCGATTAGGGGAGAGAGATCGGGAGGGGAGGAGAGCGGAAAGGAGCGGGAAGGGGAGGGGGTTGGGGAGGGGGAAAGTGAGGGAGGGCCTCCACCTATGTGGTTTTGGGAACTTGGACCGTTTCTTTTTCCGGTGCCATGTTTCCTGAAACCTTGGAAACAAGGACCCTTTCTTTGAGGGAGGGAGTAAGTCTTTTATATTTGCAGGCTTCTTAGTGGCAAAGTCAGCCCACACTTGAATTAAAGGGATCAGATCGTGATGTCCTGGTTCCCCTTAACCATAACTATGAACTCTTAGTAATAGGGGATGGGAAAATTAGTCTTGTGTGGGTCAATCAGGGACTCCTTCTGCCCCATCACTTTTAAACAAATTGTAGAGTCTACAAGCTTTTGGGTTGAAACAACATCCTCTTGGTGAACGCCTAGAGCTGGAGTCCTCAAACTACAACCTGTGGGCCACATGCAGAGAGCCGAGGACATTGATCCTTTCTGACGTTTGTATGTGCCCCATTAATTTTTTTTTGAACTTCAAATCAAGATGTGCAGTGTGCACATGAATTTGTTCGTAATTTTTGTTTTTTTCAACTCTAGTCTGTCCCTCCAATGGCCTGAGGGACAGTGAACTGGCCCTTTGGGTAAACAGTTTCAGGACCGCTGCCCTAAGGTATCCTGGACTTAGAGGTTACTAATCTCCCAGCCCTGAAACATCCCTGAACATTCTACCCATTGTAGGAGGCACCATGGGAATTTGGACCCCGGGTAATTTACAAGCCTTTACTCCAATTGAACCCAAGAAAATTCAAAATGACTTAGGCAGTTACTCTATTTGGTCACTTTTGACTCCTCCTGTACTAGCCCATTATTTACATTTAACTCTATAACGCGGAGAATGATGTTTTCATAACATTTAAAAATGTATATATTCATATATATATTTATAACTATGAAAGTCCACAACAATAAGGAAATAATTTTTCCCCTAAATTAAACGTGATGGGTTATAGGGAAAAAAGAAGGATGGGTCTTATCAGCGGGTCCAATATGTTAACATCATAAATGTGTCAGTGATCCCACTGCACCTAGTAGTGCCCAAACCTGTGCCCTCCTAGGGGAAAGTGTGAATGCTTTTATCCCTCTTCCTGTATTTCCAATGAACAAACACACATGTCTGGTAATCCTAAGATTTTTTTTGTTTCCTGTGACACTCACCTAATTTCAAGGCCACTGCCACCTCACAAGCTTAGCCTTGTCGCATTCAAAATGTTCACCTTTTTGACAGTTTGTTTTTCCCAGAAGTTATCGGGTGACTAAAGCTTCCGAACCAAGTGTGCCAGCTCCACGACTACCATCTCCTGAAACACCTCAACCTTATCCATCCTGGATAAAGTTGCCCTCAATGGACAACCCCTCCCAGCAGTGTAGGAAGGGTATGGACCCAAAGCCCCACTTTGCCCCTTTTGCCAGCAAGAAGTAGCTAGAGATATGGTCGCCCAGTACCCCAAAGATTTGGGTCCATATCTCTTCAGGGGGGCAAATGTTAGGTAGCTATGCTAGGGACTGGGGCATCCGTTATGCATGCCCATAGGGCCAGGATAAGAGCCCAGTTAGGAGAGGCACCCTGTGCATGCTCAGAGATCCAGGTTCTGGCCATGAAGGGGAGGTACACCTGGGTGGGTCCTGTACCTGGAGTGACCAACCTAGGCCATGTAAATTAAATTCATCCACTGGGGTCCGCCAGGCTTCCCCACCACACCTCCCTAACGCTCATAAAACTCACGTGAGTGACTGACCAGGCTTCTGCGTGATTTCTCTCTAACTCAGGAAGGCTCTTTGGAGGCAGCGGGGCTGCACATGAGTGGCTGGTGGATACTGTTCAGATGCATGGCTTTCTGCTTGCAAGGGTTTTTGTCTCAGCTGACTGGAAGGGAGGAGGTAGTGCGTCTGGATCACAGAGTATCCATGTCCACAAATGAGGCTGCTCATTTCACAGTCCTGGCAGTGCTTTATGAAAACCCTCTGCTTTGCAATGTCACTCCTTGTAGATTAGAGTGGGAGGCGCTGGGACCAAGGTATGCTGCCTCTTACTCCCACTTGCAGGTTTCTGGATGTTGATTGTATCTCTTACAGCATCAGTTAGTGGGCTTCTTGTCTGCCTCAGTCTTTGTTCACGGAAATCCTCCAGCTAGTTGGTGGTGTGTGCGCATGAGCAGAGGCTTCCTACCAATCCCCCATGAGTAGTAGAGCTCCCATGGTGTGGACTCCATGAAAGCCGTGCCCCAGACAGCACGCTTACAAAGGAGGTTGGGCCCTGCAATACAGAGGACCATTCCCCCTGTGGAATTGCCTCAGAGACCCACCTCCCTCACTGGACAGCTGCTGGGGCTGTGGTCCCTAAGTTTCATGCCTGACTCAGGAATAGACACAGGGTGAGGCGACTCTAGTAGCTGTTTTGACTGGTCTAATCCAGCCTGAGATCATGCTTGCATTAACCCTTTGGCCAGATTATTTTTGTTTCTTTTATGATCTTTTTATTAGTCGCTCCTACAACACTAACCACAATCCATATATACATCAGCTGTTTGAAGCACATCTGTACATTAATTGCCCTCCTTATTCTCAAAATCTCCATTCTCCACCCAAGCCCCTGGCCTCAGCTTCTCATTTTTTCCCCCTCAAAGCCCACCACCCATCCCTCATCAATCCTTGAAAATGTACTAATTCTTTTGTCATATCTTCACCCAACTTTCTTTTGAGGTCAATGGAGATCCTTGTAATCGGTTCCCACTTTCCATCCTGCCCTTCCTCCACCCTCCCAGTATCTCCACTCAAAACACTGGTCCTAAAGAGCCCATCCACTCTGGATTCCCCGTGTTTGAAATTCCTATCTGTAGTAGAATACCTTCTCTAGTTTGGCCAGATTAGTATGGTAGAACTGGGATCATGATAGTGGGGCAAGAGGAAGCATTAAGACCTAGAGGAAAGTTGTGTTTCAACTTTGCTGTCTCATACCCTGTATTGTTTAATCTCCTCTCTGAGCTCCTTCTGTAAGGGGATGTCCAGTGCACTGCAAATAGGTTTTGGGTCTATACCCGGCAGTCCCCTCTCATTCTCCATGATAAGATTTTTTTGTTCTCATGATGCCTGTTGCCTTATCCCTTTGAAATTTTGTGATCACACAGGCTGGTATGCTCCCTCCATGTGGGCTCTGTTAGTTCTGAGCTAGATGGCTGCTTCTGTACCTTCAAGCCTTTAAGACCCCACACGCTATATCTTTAGGTAGCTGGACACCATCGGCTTTCTTCACCATACTTGCTTATGCAGCCTCTTTGTGGTCAGTGATCGTGTAGGGAAGGTGAGCATCAATTAATGCCAATTTAATAGAACAATGTTCTTGCAATGAGGGAGTCCTTGAGCGGAGGCACAAAGTGTATTTGCTACCTTAATACTAAATCTATAAACATATGGACATAGATCTACTTCCCCATGCCCCTTTGTAAATATATGTACATGACTTTATTTAGACATCTATAACTGGCCCTTGCTTCCCAGCTCACTCTTCTATACCCTTTGATTTTCCTCTTGTGCCCACTGCCATGCTAAGTCTTCCTTTGGGTTTCAGTAATTACTCTTGGTTATATTACCCTTGATCACGCCCTACCAGGCCTCCTACATATCTCTCACCACCGATTTCCATCACTTTTTGTTCCCTTCTCTCTGGGTTTCCTTACACCACTTCCTTTCCCCCCACCGTGCACACTCCCATGCCCAATGGAAAGGGCTGGTCACATGTTTACTCCTCCAGATAATTCATCCAGCCTTTCTTAATTAGACAGACACTGTAAGGGTAATAACATGCACAAAACGAGACTGAGCAAACCCAAGCAGCAAAAAGAAAAAAAACAAACAAAAATGAAAACAAAACCCAACCAAAATCCAATGACACTAAAAGAAAACAACACTAACCAAGAAAGAAAAGTACAAGGACTGTGTGGTGAATTTTAGGAGTGTTTTCCAGTACAGTCTGTTGGGGAACCGATCCCTGACCACAAAGTCCACCTTTGCCATTCCCCGGGGACTTTGATGCTCCGTTTTCTTTCTCTTCCGCTGCACTCTCTTAGTATCATGCCTCGATGTGGCAGGATCAGTTCGGGCGCAGTTCCCACACTGTGTCTCCAGTGTTGTCCCCTCTAGGGCTATGGGTCTTTGAGGGACGTTTCTCATCGTGGTCCTCTCTGTGAGCTGGCTTCTCTGATTGGGAACATCATCCTCAAGGTATATTGGGCCAGGATGTGCTCCATTTTCCCCTCCTCCCCCTTGTTCTGCCCTGTGTTCTCTGATCAGATATGTCCCTCTCCGCGAGCTGCAGATCCGGTGCCATCCTGTGAAATACAATCTTCGGGGGCTGCAAGCATGTGGGGGTGGGTGGGTGTCAGCTCAGATCTTTTGAGAGTCCAGGAGATATTGACTGCTCGATGGGCATAGTACTTTGGGGCACCGTGCTCTAAGTCCAGATGCTGGTTGTGAATATGACTTTGTTGTTAACCAGGTGTGTGTCTCTGGGTCAACTCCTGTGTGTTTTTGAGTGAGTTTTCTCATCTGGAAAGTAAATGAACTGGATTATCCAACTCCCATGTCAGCAAGTTATCGAGAGGGGTTAATCAGAGACTGTTTCATATAGTGTGTACCTGCGCGCTGCATTCTAGACCTGGGGTGGCAATTTTGAGCTCGGGATAGAGATGGTGTCCTGCAGGTGACATACGTGGCTCCATATTGAAACAGGAAGCCCACTGTGGAGATTTGGTCCTTCCGTTGATGTCCACCGTCTACCTAGTCTTCTCCTGCTATAACTGCTTCAATGGCTCAGCAGCTGAGCTAGGAGCCAGTGCCATCATAACCAGGTGGCTAATTGGGACAAAGGGCAGATAGATATTTGTTATCTTGTTGTCTTGAGAAGCCCACCTAACCTCCATGCAAACCTTCTGGTGTGAGTTATCTGTGGAAGGAATCATAGGCTCACAGTAATTCACATCTTTCTTTTTGAGAATGTGTCCGTATTCCTTTCTGAACCTGAGAAGGTGGCCCCTGTGTCCACCAAGAAATTTACTGGCTGGCCCCCTACATGGAGAGTTAGCCTGGGCTTTTGGTGGTGAAGTTAAACAGAGCCCTGACCCCCTTCACTCAGCTTCTTCAAGCATTATTGTCTCTTGCTTGGGTCTTTCTAGGTGCAGATGAGGCCCGTCCACTCTAGTGGAGGGTCGTGCACCTCTCCTGGGGTTTTCAAGGCACTGATTTTTCCAGTGTCCTTCTTTCCTGCAGTAGGCACATTGGTCCTTCCCCATGGCTTGTCGGTGCCCACAGGTTAGTCTATCCGTGAGTGGGCCATGCTCTCCATTTCCTGTGTCTCTGGGGTCTCTCATGGCAATTACTAGTATTTTAGCTAGTTTCTTTGTCTCTGTCGTGCTAGGGTCATCTCTGTTGTTATACACTCAATGAGCTACTTGTACCAAATCACTAAGATTTTTCCGTTCAAACCTTTCCCACTGCTTTTTCATGTCTTAGGCAGACTGACTGAGTCATAAAGGCAATACTTATTGCCCTCCTGTTTCGGGGCCTCTGGGCAGTTAGGGGTATAAAGCCCGTATGCTTCCATCAGCCACTCTAAAAAGGCAGGCGGACATTCTCTTATAAGAGCCTGAAAATTGTCACTGACCTTAGATAAATTCATAGGTTTCCTAACTCTTCCACAGAGGGTCATGTAAGAGCAACGGGTGATACCTGGTAAAGCCCTCTGGGCCTTGCTAGGAATTGAGATCCCACATTGTTCGTGTAGTGGCCAAAAGAGTTTCTCTTAAGTGGGTAGTGCCCGCTCGCTGACCATCAGGTTCACTGACTGCTTACTGGTCCTCAGTCTGGAAGGGCTACCCTTCCTCCGTTGTGAACAGCACCTGGAGAAGTTGCTGGCAATCATTCCAGGTGGGCTGATGAGTATGGAAGACATACCAGGACTAGTGTGTGTGGGGGGCTGCTGGTAGGGCGAGGGATGGGGTGGGGTGGCGGTGAGGGAGGGCATGACTCAATAAGGGCCTGTTAGAAGTTTTCTATTTGTGTCCCCTAGAAACCTTATAGGGCGGGTGTGGAACTAAAGGGTCTGAAGCCAGCTCTCCCACTCCCAGAGTTCTCCTGCAAAATGGGATAAAGCGGATTAGGGGAGAGAGGTCGGGAGAGGAGGGGAGGGGAAGGGATGGGGAGGGGGTCAGGGTGGGGGACGGGGAGGGATGGCCTCGCCCTATTTGGTTTTGGGTACTTGGACCGTGTGTTTTTCCAGTCCTGCCATGTTTCCTGAAACCTTGGAAACAAGGACCCTTTCTTTGAGGGAGGGAGTAAGTCTTTTATATTTGCAGGATTCTAATTGACAATGTTAGCCCACACTTGAATTAAAGGGATCAGATCGGGATGTCCTGGTTGCCCATAACCATAACTATGAACTCTTAGTAATAGGGGATGGGAAAACTAGTCTTGCGTGGGTCAATCAGGGACTCCTTCTGCCCCATCACTTTTAAACAAATTGTAGAGTCTCCAAGCTTTTGGGTTGAAACCACATCTTCTTGGTGAACGCCTAGAGCAGGGGTCCTCAAACTACAGCCTGTGGGACACATGCAGACAGCCGAGGACGTTGATCCTTTCTGCAGGGTGTATGTGCCCTATTTATTTTTATTTTTGAACTTCAAATCAATATGTGCAGTGTGCACATGAATTTGTTCGTAATATTTGTTTTTTTAAACTATAGTCTTTCCTTCAAAAGGCCTGAGGGATAGTGAACTGGCCCCCTGGGTAAACAGTTTCAGGACCTCTGCCCTAATGTATCCTGGACTTAAGGGTTACTAATCTCCCAGCCCTGAAACACCCCTGAACATTCTACCCGTTGTAGGAGGCACCATGGGAATTTGGACCCCGGGTAATTTACAAGCCTTTACTCCAATTGAACCCAGGAAACTTCAAAGTGACTTAGGCAGTTACTCTATTTTGTTCACTTTTGACTCCTCCAGTGCTTGCCCATTATTGCAATTTAACTCTATAACGTGGAGCATGATGTTTTCATAACATTTTTTAAAATGTATATATTAATACATATATATATTTAAAACTATGAAAGTCCACAACAAAAAGAAAATAATTTTTTTCCAAAATTAAAATTGAAGTGTTATAGGGTTAAAAAGAAGGATGGGTCTTATCAGCGGGTCCAAGACCTTAGCATGATAAATGAATCAGTGATCCCACTGCACCTAGTAGTGCCCAAACCTGTGCCCACCTAGGGGAATGTGTGAATGCTTTTATCCCTCTTCCTGGACTTCCAATGAACAAACACACATGTCTGGTGATCCTAAGATTTTTTTTGTTGCCTGTGACACTCACCTAATTTCAAGGCCACTGCCACCTCACAAGCTTAGCCTTGTCGCAGTTAAACTGCTCACCTTTTAGACCGTTTGTTTTTCCCAGAAGTTATCGGGTGACTAAAGCTTCCGAACCAAGTGTGTCAGGTCCACGACTAACATCTCCTGGAGCACCTCAACCTTATCCATCCTAGATAAAGTTGCCCTCAATGGACAACCCCTCCCAGCAATGTAGGAAGGGTATGGACCCAAAGCCCCACTACGCCCCTTTTGCCAGCAGGAAGTAGCTAGAGATGTCGTCGCCCATTACCCCAAAGATTTGGGTCCATATCTCTTCAGGGGGGCAAATGTTAGGTAGCTATGCTAGGGACTGGGGCATCTGTTAACCATGCTCATAGGGCCAAGATAAGAGCCCAGTTAGGAGAGGCACCCTGTGCATGCTCAGAGGTCCAGGTCCTGGCCATGAAGGGGAGGTACACTTGCGTGGGTCCTATACCTGTATTGACCAACCTAGGCCATGTAAATTCAATTCAGCCACTGGGGTCGGCCAGACTTGCCCACCACGCCTCCCTAGCGCTAATAAAACACACTTGAGTGACAGACCAGGCTTATGCGTGATTTCTCTGTCACTCAGGAAGGCTCTTTGTAGGCAGTAAGGCTGCACATGAGTGGCTGGTGGATACTGTTCAGATGCATGGCTTTCTGCTTGCAAGGGTTTTTGTCTCAGCTGACTGGAAGGGAGGAGGTAGTACGTCTGGATCACAGAGTATCCATTTCCACAAATGAGGCTGCTAATTCCACGGTCCTGGCAGTGCTTTATGAAAACGCTCTGCTTTGCAATGTCACTCCTTGTAGATTAGAGTGGGAGGGGCTGGGACCAAGGTATGCTGCCTCTTACTCCCAGTTGC
This sequence comes from Tenrec ecaudatus, assembly GCF_050624435.1. Classification (NCBI taxonomy): domain Eukaryota; kingdom Metazoa; phylum Chordata; class Mammalia; order Afrosoricida; family Tenrecidae; genus Tenrec; species Tenrec ecaudatus. The sequence continues at coordinate 991,495 of NW_027457565.1, forward strand.
AGGTTTCTGGATGCTGATTGTATCTCTTACAGCATCAGTTAGTGGGCTTGTTGTCCCTCAGGCTTTGTTCACAGAGATCCTCCAGCTAGTTGGTGGTGAGTGCGCATGAGCAGAGGCTTCCTGCCAATCCCCCATGAGTAGTAGAGCTCCCATGGTGTGGACTCCATGTAAGCCCTGTCCCAGAGAGCACGCTTACATAGGAGGGTGGGCCCTGCAGGAAAGAGGACCATTCCCCCTGTGGAATGGCCTCAGAGACCCACGTCCCTCACTAGCCAGCTGCTGGGGCTGTGGGCCCTAAGCTTCATGCCTGACTCAGGAATTGACACAGGGTGAGGCGACTCCAGTAGCTGTTTTGACTGGTCTAATCCAGCCTGAGATCATCCTTGCATGAGCCCTCTGCCCAGATTATTTTTTTCTTTTATGATCTTTTCATTAGTGGCTCCTACAACACTACCCACAAAATATATATACATCAGCTGTTTGATGCACATCTGTACATTAAGTGCCCTCATTATTCTCACAATATCTACTCTTCACCCAAGCCCCTGGGCTCAGCTCCTCATTTTTCCCCCCTCAATGCCCGCCACCCATCCCTCATCAATCCTTTGAAATGTACTAATTCTTTTGTCATATCTTCACCCACCTTTCTTTTGAGGTCAATGAAGATCCTTGTAATCGGTACCCACTTTCCATTCTGCCCTTCCTCCACCCTCCCAATATCTCCACTCATAACACTGGTCCTAAAGGGCCCATCCACCCTGGATTCCCCGTGTTTGAAATTCCTATCGGTACTAGAATACCTTCTCTAGTTTGGCCAGATTAGTATGGTAGAACTGGGATCATGATAGTGGGGCAAGAGGAAGCATTAAGAACTAGAGGAAAGTTGTGTTTCATCTTTGCTGTCTCATAACCTGTATTCTTTAATCTCCTCTCTGAGATTCTTCTGTAAGGGGATTTCCAGTGCACTGCAAATAGATTTTGGTTCTATACCCGGCAGTCCTCTCTCATTTTCCATGATAAATTTTATTTGTTTTCATGATGCCTGTTGCCTTATCCCTTTGAAACTTTGTGATCACACAGGCTGGTATGCTTCCTACATGTGGGCTCTGTTGCTTCTGAGCTACATGGCTGCTTCTGTACCTTCAAGACTTTAAGACCCCACACGCTATATCTTTTGGTAGATGGACACCATCGGCTTTCTTCACCACATTTGCTTATGCAGCCGCTTTGTGCTGAGTGATCGTGTAGGGAAGGTGAGCATTGTAGAATGCCAAATTAATAGAACACTGTTCTTGCAATGAGGGAGTCCTTGAGCGGAGGCCCTATGTCCATCTGCCTACTTAATACTAAATCTATAAACATATGGACATAGATCTATTTCCCCATGCCTCTTTGAAAATATATGTACATGACTTTATTTAGATGTCTATAACTGGCCCTTGCTTCCCAGCTCACTCTTCTATACCCTTTGATTTTCCTCTTGTGCCCACTGCCATGCTCAGCCTTCCTTTGGGTTTCAGTAATTCCTCTTGGTTACATTACCCTTGATTATGCCCTACCAGGCCTCCTACATCCCCCTAATCACCGATTTCCATCACTTGTTGTTCCTTTGTCTCTGGGTTTCTTTACACCACTCCCTTTACCCCCAGCGTGCTCACTCCCATGCCCAATGGAAAGGGCCGGTCACATGTTTACTCCTCCAGATTGTTCATCCAGCCTCTCTTAATTAGACAGACCTGTAAAGGTAATAACATGCACAAAACAAGACTGAGCAAATCCAAGCAGCAAAAAGAAAAAAAACATACAAAAATGAAAACAAAACCCAACCAAAATCCAATGACACTAAAAGAAAACAACACTAACCAAGAAAGAAAAGTACAAGGACTGTGTGGTGAACTTTAGGAGTGTTTTCCAGTCCAGTCTGTTGGGGCACCGAGCCCTGACCACAAAGTCCACCTTTGGCATTCCCCGGGGACTTTGATGCTCCATTTTCTTTCTCTTCCGCTGCACTCTCTTAGTGTCATGCTTCGATGTGGCAGGATCAGTTCGGGCGCAGTTCCCACACTGTGTCTCCAATGTTGTCCACTCTTGGGCTATGGGTCTTTGAGGGACGTTTCTCATCGTGGGGCTGCCCATGTGGTCTTCTCTGTGGACTGGCTTCTCTGATTGGGAACATCATCCTCAAGGTGTAGAGGGCCAGGATGTGCTCCATTCTCCCCTCCTCCCCCTTGTTCTGCCCTGTGTTCTCTGATCAGATATGTCCCTCTCCGCGAGCTGCAGATCCGGTGCCATCCTGTGAAATACAATCTTTGGGGGCTGCAAGGATGTGGGGGATGGGTGGCAGCTCAGATCTTTTGAGAGTCCAGGAGATATTGACTGCTTGATGGGCACAGTTCTTTGCGGCACCGTGCTCTTGGTGCAGACGCTGGTTGTGAATATGACTTTGTTGTTAACCAATTGTGAGTCTCTGGGTCAACTCCTGTGTGTTTTTAAGTGAGTTTTCTCATCTGGAAAGTAAATGTACTGGATTATCCAGACTCCCATGTCAGCAAGTTATCCAGAGGAGTTAATCAGAGACTGTTTCATATAGTGTGTACCTGCGCGTCGCATTCTAGACCTGGGATGGCAATTATGAGCTCAGGATAGAGATGGTGTCCAGCAGGTGACATACGTGGCTCCATATTGAAACAGGAAGCCCACTGTGGAGATTTGGTCCTTCCGTTGATGGCCACTGGCCACCTAGTCTTCTCCTGCTATAACTGCTTCACTGGCTCAGCAGCTGAGCCAGGAGCCAGTGATACCATAACCAGGTGGCTAACTGGGACAAAGGGCAGATAGATATTTGTTATCTTGTTGTCTTGGGAAGCCCACCTAACCTCCATGAAAACCTTCTGGTGTGAGTGATCTGTGGAAGGAATCATAGGCTCACAGTAATTCACATCTTTCTTTTTGAAAATGTGCCCGTATTCCTTTCTGAACCTGAGAAGGTGGCCCCGGTGTCCACCAAGAAATTTACTGGCTGGCCCCCTACAAGGAGAGTTAGCCTGGGCTTGGTGGCGAAGGGAAAAAGAGCTCTGACCCCTTCATTCAGCTTCTTCAAGCATTATAGTCTCTTGCTTGGTTTTTCTAGGTGCAGATGAGGCCCGTCCACTCTAGTGGAGGGTCGTGCACCTCTCCTGGGGTTTCAAGACACTGATTTTTCCAGTGTCCTTCTTTCCTGCAGTAGGCACATTGATCCTTCCCCATGGCTTGGCGGTGCCCACAAGTTAGTCTCTCCGTGAGTGGGCCATGCTCTCCTTTTCCTGAGTCTCTGAGGTCTCTCATGGCAATTACTAGTATTTTAGCTAGTTTCTTTGTCTCTGTCGTGCTAGGGTCATCTCTGTTGTTATACACTCAATGAGCCACTTGTAACAAATCACTAAGATTTTTCCGTTCAAACCCTTCCAACTTCTTTTTCATGTCTGAGACAGACTGACTGAGAAATAAAGGCAATACTCATTGCCCTCCGGTTCTCGGGGCCGTTAGGGGTATAAAGCCCATAGGCTTACATCAGCTACTCTAGAAAGGCAGGCGGACATTCTCTTATAAGGCCCGAAAGTTCTCACTGACCTTAGATACAGTCATAGGTTTCCTAGTTCTTCCGCAGAGGGTCATGTAAGAGCAATGGGTGATACCTGGTAAAGCTCTCTGGGCCTTGCTAGGAATTGAGATCCCACATTGATCCGTAGTGGCCAAAGGAGTTTCTCTCAAGTGGGGAGTGCCCGCTCGCTGACCATCAGGTTCACTGACTGCTTACTGGGCCTCTGTCTGGAAGGTCTACCCTTCCTAGGTGGTGAACAGCACCTGGAGAAGTTGCTGGCAATCATACAGGTGGGCTGATGAGTATGGAAGACATACCAGTACTAGTGTGTGTGGGGGGCTGCTGGTTGGGGGTGGGGGTGAGGTTGGTGGGGGAGGTGGGGGAGGGAGTGACTCAATAAGGGCCTGTTAGAAGTTTTCTATTTCTGGACCCTAGAAAAATTATAGGGCGGGGTTGGAACCAAAGGGTCTGAAGCCAGCTCTCCCACTCCCAGAGTTCTCCTGCAAAATGGGATAAAGCCGATTAGGGGAGAGAGATCGGGAGGGGAGGGGAGGGGAAGATGGGGGAGAGGGAGGTGGTGGGGGAGGGGGTAGGGGAGGGATGGCCTCCACCTATGTGGTTTTGGGAACTTGGACCGTTTGTTTTTCCGGTCCTGCCATGTTTCCTGAAACCTTGGAAACAAGGACCCTGTCTTTGAGGGAGGGAGTAAGTCTTATATTTGCAGGCTTCTTCGTGGCAATGTCAGCCCACACTTGAATTAAAGGGATCAGATCGGGATGTCCTGGTTCCCCTTAACCATAACTATGAACTCTTAATAATAGGGGATGGGAAAACTAATCTTGCGTGGGTCAATCAGGGACTCCTTCTGCCCCATTACTTTTAAACAAATTGTAGTGTCTCCAAGCTATTGGGTGAAAACCACATCCTCTTGGGGACCGCCTAGAGCATGGGTCCTCAAACTACAGCCTATGGGCCACATGCAGACAGCCTAGGACGTTGAGCATTTCTGTCGGGTGTATGTGACGCATTTATTTTTTTTTGAACTTCAAATCAAGATGTGCATGGTGCACATGAATTTTTTCATAATTTTTGTTGTTTTTTTAACTATAGTCTGCCCCTCCAATAGCCTGAGGTACAGTAAACTGGCCCCCTGGGCACTTGGACTATGTAGGTTAACTACCGGGCACTTGCACTATCTAGGTTACCGAACGGGCATTTGGACTATGTAGGTAACCTAGCGGGCACTTGGACAGTCTAGGTTACCTAGCGGGCACTTGGACTTCTAGGTTAACGAACGGGCACTTGGACTATGTATGTTGCATAGCGGGCAATTGGACTATCTAGGTTAGGTAACGGGCACTTGGACTATCTAGGTTACCTAGCGGGAACTTGGACTATGTAGGTTACCTAGCGGGCACTTGGACTATCTAGGTTACCTAACGGGCACTTGGACCATCTAGGTTTCTTAGCGGGCACTTGGACTATGTAGGTTAACTAGCGGGCACTTGGACTATATAGGTTACCTAGAGGGCCCTTGGACTATGTAGGTTACGTAGCGGGCACGTGGACTATCTAGGTTAACGAACGTGCACTTGGACTATGTAGGTAACCTAGCGGACAATTGGACAGTCTAGGTTACCTAGCGGGCACTTGGACTATATAGGTTAACGAAAGGGCACTTGGACTATGTAGGTTCCCTAGCGGGCACTTGGATTATCTAGGTAAGCTAACAGGAACTTGGAATATCTAGGTTACCTAGCGGGCACTTGGACTATGTAGGTTACATTGCGGGCACTTGTACTATCTAGGTTACCTAAATGTAACTTGGACTATGTAGGTTAACTAGCGGACACTTGGACTATCTAGGTTAACTAGTGGGCACTTGGAATATCTAGGTTAACTAGCGGGCCCTTGGACTATGTAGGTTAACTAGCGGGCACTTGGACTATCTTGGTTAACTAGCGGGCACTTGGACTATCTAGGTTAACTAGCGGGCACTTGCACAATGCAGGTTCCCTAGCGGGCACTTTGACTATGTAGGTTCCCTAGCGGGCACTTGGACTATATAGGTTCCCTACGGGCACTTGGACTATCTAGGTACCCTAACGGGCACTTGGAATATGTAGGTTCCCTATCGGGCAATTGGACTATGTAGGTTCCTCAGCGGGCACTTGGACTATGTAGGTTCCCTATCAGGCACTTGGACTATGTAGGTTAACTAGCGAGCACGTGGATGATCAATGTTAACTAGTGGGCACTTTGACTATCTAGGTTAACTAGCGGGCAATTGGACTATCTAGGTTAATTAGCGTGCACTTGTACAATGCAGGTTCCCTAGCGGGCACATTGACTATGTAGGTTCACTACGGGCACTTGGACTATCTAGGTAACCTAACGGGCACTTGGACTATATAGGTTCCTCAGCGGGCACTTGGACTATGTAGGCTAACTAGGGGGCCCTTGGACGATCTAGGTTACCTAGCGGGTACTTGAACTATCTAGGTTAACTAGCGCGCACTTGCACTCTTTAGGTTACCTAGCGGGCACTTGGACTATGTACGTTCCCTAGCGGGCACTTGGAATATCTATGTTAACTAGCGGGCACTTGGAATATGTAGGTTAACTAGTGGACACTTGCACTATGTAGGTTACCTAGCAGGCACTTGGACTATCTAGGTTAAGTAGTGTGCACTTGGATTATGTAGGTTCCTTAGCAGGCACTTGGACTATCTAGGTTATGTAGCGGGCACTTGGTATATAGGTTAACTAGCGGGCACTTGGACTATGTAGGTTAACTAGAGGACACTTGGACTATCTAGGTTAACTTGTGGGCCCTTGGACTATGTAGGTTAACTAGCGGGCACTTGGACAATCTAGGTTAACTAGCAGGCATTTGGACGATCTAGGTTAACTAGCGGGTACTTGGACTATGTAGGTTAACTAGAGGACACTTGGACTATCTAGGTTAACTTGTGGGCCCTTGGACTATGTAGGTAACTAGCGGGCACTTGGACAATCTAGGTTAACTAGCAGGCATTTGGACGATCTAGGTTAACAAGCGGGCACTTGGACTATCAAAGTTAACAAGTGAGCCCTTGGACTATGTAGGTTAACTAGCGGGCCCTTGGACTATCTAGGTTACCTAGCGGGCACTTGGACGATCTAGGTTACCTAGCGGGCACTTGGACTATCTAGGTTACCTAGTGGGCACTTGGACTATCTAGGTTAACTAACGGGCACTTGGTATGTGCAGGTAACCTAGCGGGCACTTGGACTGTCTAGGTTACCTAGCGGGCACTTGGACTTCTAGGTTAACGATGGGCACTTGGACTATGTAGGTTGCTTAGCGGGCACTTGGACTATCTAGGTTAGGTAACGGGCACTTTGAGTATCTAGGTTACCTAGCGGGAACTTGGACAATGTAAGTTACCTAGCGGGAACTTTGACTATCTAGGTTACATAGCGGGCACTTGGACTATGTAGGTTAACTAGCGAGCACTTGGACTCTAGGTTACCTAGCGGGCCCTTTGACTATGTAGGTTTCCTAGCGGGTACTTGGACTATCTAGGTTAACGAACGGGCATTTGGACTATGTATGTAACCTAGCGGGCACTTGGACAGTCTAGGTTACCTAGCGTGCACTTGGACTATCTAGGTTAACGAACGGGCACTTGGACTATATAGGTTACCTAGCGGGCACTTGGACTATGTAGGATCCCTATCGGACATTTGAACTACTTAGGCCACCTAGCGGGCACTTGGACTATCTAGGTTAACTAGCGGGAACTTGGACTATCTAGGTCAACTAGCGGGCCCTTGTACTATGTAGGTTAACTAGCGAGTACTTGGACTATCTAGGTTAACTAGCGGACCTTGGACTACGTAGGTTAACTAGCGGGCACTTGGATGATCAATGTTAACTAGCGGGGTCCTTGGACTATCTAGGTTAGCTAACGGGCACTTGGACTAAGTACGTCCCCTAGTGGGCACTTGGACACTCTAGGTTAACTAACGGGCACTAGGACTATCTAGGTTAACGAGCGGGCACTTGAACTATCTAAGTTACCTAGCTGGCACTTGGACTATGAAGGTTCCCTAGCGGGCACTTGGACTATGAAGGTCAACTAGCGGGCCCTTGGACTATCTAGGTTAGCTAACTGGCACTTGGACTATTTAGGTTAACTAGCGGACACTTGGACTATGTAGGTTACCTAACGGGCACTTGGACTATGCAGGTAACCTAGCGGGCACTTGGACTGTCTAGGTTACCTAGCAGGCACTTGGACTTCTATGTTAACGAACGGGCACTCGGACTATGTAGGTTGCCCAGAGGGCAATTGGACGATCTAGGATAGGTAACGGGCCCTTGACTATCTAGGTTACCTAGCGGGAACTTGGACTATGTAGGTTACCTAAGGGCACTTGGACTATGTAGGTTAACTAGCGGACACTTGGACAATCTAGGTTAACTAGCGGGCACGTGGACTATCTAGGTTAACTAAGGGGCCCTTCGACTATGTAGGATAACTAGCGGGCACTTGGACTATCTAGGTTGCCTAGCAGGCACTTTGACTATCTTGGTTAACTAAGGGGCACTTGAACTATGTAGGTTGCCTAGAAGGCACGTGGACTATCAAGGTTACCTAGCGGGCTCTTGGACTATGTAGGTTACCAGCGGGCACTTGGACTATCTAGGTAAACGAAAGTGCACTTGGGCTATGTAGGTAACCTAACGGGCACTTGGACTGTCTAGGTTACCTAGCGGGCACTTGGACTATCTAGGTTCCCTAAAGGACACTTGGACTATGTAGGTTAACTAGCGGACAATTGGATGATCTAGGTTAACTAGCGGGTACTTTGACTATCTAGGTTAACTAGGGGTTCCTTTGACTACGTAGGTTAACTAGCGGACACTTGCACTATGTAGGTTACCTAGAGGGCACTTGGACTATCTAGGTTAACTAGCAGGCCCTTGGACTATCTAGGTTACCTAGCAGGCACTTGGACTATGTAGGTTAACTAGCGGACACTTGAACGATCTAGGTTAACCAGCGGGCCCTTGCACTATGTAGGTTAACTAGCGGGCCCATGGATTATGTAGGTTTACTAGGGGGCACTTGGACTATCTAGGTTAACTAGCAGGCACTTGGACTATGTAGTTTCCCTAGCGGGCATTTGGACTATTTAGGTTGCCTAGCGGGCACTTGGACTATGTAGGTTACCTAGTGGGCACTTGGACTATCTAGGTTACCTAGCAGGCACTTTGACTATCTACGTTAACTAACGGGCACGTGGACTATGTAGGGTAACTAGCGGGCACTTGGACTGTCTAGGTCACCTAACGGGCATTTGGATTATCTAGGTTAACGAACGGGCAATAGGACAATCTAGGTTACCTAGCGGGCACTTGGACTATGTAGGTCAACTAGCGGGCCCTTGGACTATGTAGGATCCCTATCGGACATTTGAACTACTTAGGCCACCTAGCGGGCACTTGGACTATCTAGGTTAACTAGCGGGCACTTGGACTATCTAGGTCAACTAGCGGGCCCTTGTACTATGTAGGTTAACTAGCGAGTACTTGGACTATCTAGGTTAACTAGCGGACCTTGGACTACGTAGGTTAACTAGCGGGCACTTGGATGATCAATGTTAACTAGCGGGGCCCTTGGACTATCTAGGTTAGCTAACGGGCACTTGGACTAAGTACGTCCCCTAGTGGGCACTTGGACACTCTAGGTTAACTAACGGGCACTAGGACTATCTAGGTTAACGAGCGGGCACTTCAACTATCTAAGTTACCTAGCTGGGACTTGGACTATGAAGGTTCCCTAGCGGGCACTTGGATTATCTAGGTTACCTAGCGGGCACTTGGACTATGAAGGTCCACTAGCGGGCCCTTGCACTATCTAGGTTAGCTAACTGGCACTTGGACTATGTAGGTTAACTAGCGGACACTTGGACTATGTAGGTTACCTAACGGGCACTTGGACTATGCAGGTAACCTAGCGGGCACTTGGACTGTCAAGGTTACCTAGCGGGCACTTGGACTTCTATGTTAACGAACGGGCACTCGGACTATGTAGGTTGCCCAGCGGCCAATTGGACGATCTAGGATAGGTAACGGGCCCTTGACTATCTAGGTTACCTGGCGGGAACTTGGACTATGTAGGTTACCTAAGGGCACTTGGACTATGTAGGTTAACTAGCGGACACTTGGACAATCTAGGTTAACTAGCGGGCACGTGGACTATCTAGGTTAACTAAGGGGCCCTTCGACAATGTAGGATAACTAGCGGGCACTTGGACTATCTAGGTTGCCTAGCGGGCACTTGGTCTATGTACATACCCTAGCGGGCACTTGGACTATCTGGGTTACCTAGCGGGCACTTGGACTATCTAGGTTAACTAACGGGTAATAGAACAATCTAGGTTACCTAGCGGGCACTTGGACTATGTAGGTCAACTAGCGGGCCTTGGACTATGTAGGTTAACTAGCGGGCCGTTGGACTATGTAGGTTAACTAGCGGGCACTTGGATTATCTAAGTTACCTAGCGGGCACTTGAACTATGTAGGTTAACTAGTGGGCCCTTAGACTATCTAGGTTAGCTAATGGTCACTTGGACTATGTAGGTTAATTAGCGGGTACGTGGACTATGTAGGTTCCCTAGCGGGCATTTGGACTATATAGATAACCTAGCGGGCACTTGGACATTGTATGTTACCAAGCGGGCACTTAGACTATCTAGGTTACCTAGCGGGCACTTGGATGATACAGGTTCCCTAGCCAGCACTAAGACTATTGGTTCCCTAACGGGCACTTGGACTATATAGGTTCCCTAAAGGGCACTTGGACTATATAGGTTTCTATCGGGCAGTTGGACTATGTATGTTAACTAGCGGGCACATGGACTATCTAGGTTACCTAGCGGGCACTGAGTCTATCTAGGTTACCTAGCGGGCACTTGGACTATGTAGGTTAACTAGAAGGCACGTGGACTATCAAGGTTACCTAGCGGGCTCTTGGACTATGTAGGTTACCAGCGGGCACTTGGACTATCTAGGTAAACGAAAGTGCACTTGGGCTATGTAGGTAACCTAACGGGCACTTGGACTGTCTAGGTTACCTAGCGGGCACTTGGACTATCTAGGTTAACGAACGGGCACTTGGACTATGTAGGTTAATTAGCGGACACTTGGACTATCTAGATTAACTAACGGGCAATTGGACTATCAAGGTTACCTAACGGGCACTTGGACTATGTAGGTTACCTAGCGGGCAATTGGACTATCTAGGTTACCTAGCAGGCACTTTGACTATCTTGGTTAACTAAGGGGCACTTGAACTATGTAGGTTGCCAAGCGAGCACTTGGACTATGTAGGTTCCCTAGCGGGTACTTGGACTATCTAGGTTAACTAGCGGGCAATTGGACTGTCTAGGTTACCTAGTGGGCACTTGGACTATGTAGTTTACCTAGCAGGCACTTGGACTATATAGGTTAACTAGCGGGCACTTGGACTATCTAGGTTACCTAGCGGGCACTTGGACTATGTACGTTCCCTAGCGGGCACTTGGGCTATCTACATTACCTAGCGGGCACTTGGACTATGTAGGTTAACGAACGGGCACTTGGACTATGTAGGTAACCTAGAGGTCACTTGGACTGTCTAGGTTACCTAGCGGACACTTGGACTATGTAGGTTAAGTAGCGGGCACGTGGACTATCTAGGTTAACTAGCGGGCACTTGGACTATGTAGGTTCCCTAGGGGGCATTTGGACTATATAGGTTACCTAGCGGTCACTTGGATTATGTAGGTTGCCTAGCGGGCACTTGGACTATGTAGGTTAACTAGCGGGCACTTGGATTATCTAGGTTAACTAACAGGCACTTGAACTATGTATGTTCCAGAGCGGACAATTGGACTATGTAGGTTCCTTAGCGGGCACTTGGACTATCTAGGTTCCCTAAAGGACACTTGGACTATGTAGGTTAACTAGCGGACAATTGGATGATCTAGGTTAACTAGCGGGTACTTGGACTATCTAGGTTAACTAGGGGTTCCTTTGACTACGTAGGTTAACTAGCGGACACTTGCACTATGTAGGTTACCTAGCGGGCACTTGGACTATCTAGGTTAACTAGCAGGCCCTTGGACTATCTAGGTTACCTAGCAGGCACTTGGACTATGTAGGTTAACTAGCGGACACTTGAACGATGTAGGTTAACCAGCGGGCCCTTGCACTATGTAGGTTAACTAGCGGGCCCATGGATTATGTAGGTTTACTAGGGTGCACTTGGACTATCTAGGTTAACTAGCGGGCACTTGGACTATGTAGTTTCCCTAGAGGGCATTTGGACTATTTAGGTTGCCTAGCGGGCACTTGGACTATGTAGGTTACCTAGCGGGCTCTTGGACTGTCTAGGTTACCTAGCAGGCACTTTTACTATCTAGGTTAACTAACGGGCACGTGGACTATGTAGGGTAACTAGCGGGCACTTGGACTGTCTAGGTCACCTAACGGGCATTTGGATTATCTAGGTTAACGAACGGGCAATAGGACAATCTAGGTTACCTAGCGGGCACTTGGACTATGTAGGTCAACTAGCGGGCCCTTGGACTATGTAGGTTAACTAGCGGGCCTTTGGACTATGTGGGTTAACTAGCGGGCACTTGGATTATCTAAGTTACCTAGCGGGCACTTGAACTATGTAGGTTAACTAGTGGGCCCTTAGACTATCTAGGTTAGCTAATGGTCACTTGGACTATGTAGGTTAATTAGCGGGTACATGGACTATGTAGGTTCCCTAGCGGGCATTTGGACTATATAGATAACCTAGCGGGCACTTGGACTTTGTAGGTTACCTAGCGGGCACTTGGACTATCTAGGTTACCTAGCGGGCACTTGGATGATACAGGTTCCCTAGCCAGCACTAAGACTATTGGTTCCCTAACGGGCACTTGGACAATGGAGGTTCCCTAAAGGGCACTTGGACTATATAGGTTTCTATCGGGCACTTGGACTATGTAGGTTAACTAGCGGGCACATGGACTATCTAGGTTACCTAGCGGGCACTGAGACTATCTAGGTTACCTAGCGGGCACTTGGACTATGTAGGTTAACTAGAAGGCACTTGGACTATCAAGGTAACCTAGCGGGCTCTTGGACTATGTAGGTTACCACGGGCACTTACACTATCTAGGTAAACGAAAGTGCACTTGGGCTATGTAGGTAACCTAACGGGCACTTGGACTGTCTAGGTTACCTAGCGGGCACTTGGACTATCTAGGTTAACGAACGGGCACTTGGACTATGTAGGTTAACTAGCGGACACTTGGACTATCTAGATTAGCTAACGGGCAATTGGACTATCAAGGTTACCTAACGGGCACTTGGACTATGTAGGTTACCTAGCGGGCAATTGGACTATCTAGGTTATCTAGCAGGCACTTTGACTATCTTGTTTAACTAAGGGGCACTTGAACTATGTAGGTTGCCAAGCGAGCACTTGGACTATGTAGGTTCCCTAGCGGGCGCTTGGACTATGTAGGTTCCCTAGCGGGTACTTGGACTGTCTAGGTTACCTAGTGGGCACTTGGACTATGTAGTTTACCTAGCAGGCACTTGGACTATGTAGGTTAACTAGCGGGCACTTGGACTATCTAGGTTACCTAGCGGGCACTTGGACTATGTACGTTCCCTAGCGGGCACTTGGGCTATCTACGTTACCTAGCGGGCACTTGGACTATGTAGGTTAACGAACGGGCACTTGGACTATGTAGGTAACCTAGAGGTCACTTGAACTGTCTAGGTTACCTAGCGGACACTTGGACTATGTAGGTTAACTAGCGGGCACGTGGACTATCTAGGTTAACTAGCGGGCACTTGGATTATGTAGGTTGCCTAGCGGGCACTTGGACTATGTAGGTTAACTAGCGGGCACTTGGATTATATAGGTTAACTAACAGGCACTTGAACTATGTATGTTCCAGAGCGGACAATTGGACTATGTAGGTTCCTTAGCGGGCACTTAGACTATCTATGTTCCCTAAAGGACACTTGGACTATGTAGGTTAACTAGCGGACAATTTGATGATCTAGGTTAACTAGCGGGTACTTGGACTATCTAGGTTAACTAGGGGTTCCTTGGACTACGTAGGTTAACTAGCGGACACTTGCACTCTGTAGGTTACCTAGCGTGCACTTGGACTATCTAGGTTAACTAGCAGGCCCTTGGAATATCTAGGTTACCTAGCAGGCACTTGGACTATGTAGGTTAACTAGCGGGCCTTTGCACTCTCTAGGTTACCTAGCAGGCACATGGACAATGTACCTTCCCTAGCGGGCACTTGGACTATCTATGTTAACTTTCGGGCCCTTGGACTATGTAGGTTACCTAGAGGACACCTGCAATATGTAGGTTACCTAGCGGGCACTTGGACTATGTAGGTTAACTAGCGGACACTTGCACGATCAAGGTTAACTAGCGGGCCCTTGCACTATGTAGGTTAACTAGCGGGCCCATGGATTATGTAGGTTTACTAGGGGGCACTTGGACTATCTAGGTTAACTAGCGGACACTTGGACTATGTAGTTTCCCTAGCGGACATTTGGACTATTTAGGTTACCTAGCGGGCACTTGGACTATGTATGTTATCTAGCGGGCACTTGGACTATCTAGGTTACCTAGCAGGCACTTTGACTATCTAGGTTAACTAACGGGCACTTGGACTATGTAGGGTAACTAGGGGGCACTTGACTGTCTAGGTCACCTAACGGGCACTTGGATTATCTAGGTTAACTAGCAGACACTTGGACTATGTAGTTTCCCTAGCGGACACTTGGACTATGTAGTTTCCCTAGCGGGCATTTGGACTATGTAGGTTCCCTAGCGGTCACGTGGACTATGTAGGCTCCCTAGAAGGCACTTGGACTATGTAGGTTAACTAGCGGGCACTTGGACTAACCAGGTTACCAAGCGGGCACTTGGACTATGTAGGTTACCCAATGGGCACTTGGACTATCTAGGTTAACGAACGGACACTTGGACTATGTAGGTTAGGTATCAGGCACTTGGACTATCTAGGTTACCTAGCAGGCACTTGGACTATGTAGGTTACCTAGCGGACACTTGGACGATTTAGGTTAACTAGCGGGCACTTGGACTATCTAGGTTAACTAGCGGGCACTTGGACTATGTAGGTTAACTAGCGGGCACTTGCACTCTCTAGGTTACCTAGCGGACACTTGGACTATGTACCTTCCCTAGCGGGCACTTGGACTATCTAGGTTACCTAGCAGGCACTTGGATTATGAAGGATCCCTAGCGGGCAATTGGACTATCTAGGTTACCTAGCTGGCACTTGGACTATGTAGGTTAACTAGCGGACACTTGCATGATCTAGGTTAACTAGCGGGCCCTTGCATTATGTAGGTTAACTAGCTGGCCCATGGATTATGTAGGTTTACTAGGGGGCACTTGGACTATCTAGGTTAACTAGCGGGCACTTGGACTATGTAGTTTCCCTAGCGGGCATTTGGACTATTTAGGTTGCCTAGCGGGCACTTGGACTATGTAGGTTACCTGGCGGGGTCACTTGGACTATCTAGGTTACCTAGCAGGCACTTTGACTATCTAGGTTAACTAACGGGCACGTGGACTATGTAGGGTAACTAGCGGGCACTTGGACTGTCTAGGTCACCTAACGGGCACTTGGATTATCTAGGTTAACGAACGGGCACTTGGACTATGTAGGTTACCTAGCCACCACTTGGACTATCTAGGTTAGCTAAAAGGCACTTGGACTATCTAGGTTCCCTAGCGGGCACTTGTACTATCTAGGTTATCTAGCTGGCACTTGGACTATGTAGGTCAACTAGCGGGCCCTTGGACTATCTAGGTTAGCTAACGGGCACTTGGACTATGTATGTTCCAGAGCGGGCACTTTGATTATGTAGGTTGCCTAGAGGACATTTAGACTATATAGGTTCCCTAACGGGCACTTGGACTATGTAGGTTCCCTAGCGGTCACGTGGACAATGTAGGCTCCCTAGAAGGCACTTGGACTATGTAGGTTAACTAGCGGCCACTTGGACTATGTAGGTTACCCAATGGGCACTTGGACTATCTAGGTTAACGAACGGACACTTGGACTATGTAGGTTAGCTATCAGGCACTTGGACTATCTACGTTACCTAGCGGACACTTGGACGATTTAGGTTAACTAGCGGGCACTGAGACTATCTAGGTTAACTAGCAGGCCCTTGGACTATCCAGGTTTACTAGCGGGCACTTGGACTATCTAGCTTAACTAACGGGCACTTGGTATGTGCAGGTAACCTAGCGGGCACTTGGACTGTCTAGGTTACCTAGCGGGCACTTGGACTTCTAGGTTAACGACGGGGACTTGGACTATGTAGGTTGCTTAGCGGGCACTTGGACTATCTAGGTTAGGTAACGGGCACTTTGAGTATCTAGGTTACCTAGCGGGAACTTGGACAATGTAAGTTACCAAGCGGGCACTTTGACTATCTAGGTTACATATCGGGCACTTGGACTATGTAGGTTAACTAGCGAGCACTTGGACTCTAGGTTACTTAGCGGGCCCTTTGACTATGTAGGTTTCCTAGCGGGTACTTGGACTATCTCGGTTAACGAACGGGCACTTGGATTATGTAGGTAACCTAGCGGGCACTTGGACAGTCTAGGTTACCTAGCGTGCACTTGCACTATCTAGGTTAACGAACGGGCACTTGGACTATATAGGTTACCTAGCGGGCACTTGGACTATGTAGGATCCCTATCGGACATTTGAACTACTTACGCTACCTAGCGGGCACTTGGACTATCTAGGTTAACTAGCGGGCACTTGGACTATCTAGGTCAACTAGCGGGCCCTTGTACTATGTAGGTTAACTAGCGAGCACTTGGACTATCTAGGTTAACTAGCGGACCTTGGACTACGTAGGTTAACTAGCGGGCACTTGGATGATCAATGTTAACTAGCGTGGCCCTTGGACTATCTAGGTTAGCTAACGGGCACTTAGACTAAGTACGTCCCCTCGTGGGCACTTGGACACTCTATGTTAACTAACGGGCACTAAGACTATCTAGGTTAACGAGCGGGCACTTGGACTATCTAAGTTACCTAGCTGGCACTTGGACTATGAAGGTTCCCTAGCGGGCACTTGGATTATCTAGGTTACCTAGCGGGCACTTGGACTATGTAGATCAACTAGCGGGCCCTTGGACTATCTAGGTTAGCTAACTGGCACTTGGACTATGTAGGTTAACTAGCGGACACTTGGACTATGTAGGTTAACTAACGGGCACTTGGACTATGCAGGTAACCTAGCGGGCACTTGGACTGTCTAGGTTACCTAGCGGGCACTTGGACTTCTATGTTAACGAACGGGCACTTGGACTATGTAGGTTGCCCAGCGGGCAATTGGACGATCTAGGATAGGTAACGGGCCCTTGACTATCTAGGTTACCTAGCGGGAACTTGGACTTTGTAGGTTACCTAAGGGCACTTGGACTATGTAGGTAACCTAGCGGGCACTTGGACAGTCTAGGTTACCTAGCGTGCACTTGGACTATCTAGGTTAACGAACGGGCACTTGGACTATATAGGTTACCTAGCGGGCACTTGGACTATGTAGGATCCCTATCGGACATTTGGACTACTTAGGGCACCTAGCGGGCACTTGGACTATCTAGGTTAACTAGCGGGCACTTGGACTATCTGGGTTACCTAGCGAGCACTTGGACTATCTAGGTTAACTAACGGGCAATAGGACAATCTAGGTTACCTAGCGGGAACTTGGATTATGTAGGTCAACTAGCGTCCCTTGGACTATGTAGGTTAACTAGCGGGCCTTTGGACTATGTAGGTTAACTAGCGGACACTTGGATTATCTAAGTTACCTAGCGGGCACTTGAACTATGTAGGTTAACTAGTGGTCCCTTAGAGTATCTAGGTTAGCTAATGGTCACTTGGACTATGTAGGTTAATTAGCGGGTACGTGGACTATGTAGGTTCCCTAGCGGGCATTTGGACTATATAGATAACCTAGCGGGCACTTGGACTTTGTAGGTTACCTAGCGGGCACTTGGACTATCTAGGTTACCTAGCGGGCACTTGGATGATACAGGTTCCCTAGCCAGCACTAAGACTATTGGTTCCCTAACGGGCACTTGGACAATGTAGGTTCCCTAAAGGGCACTTGGAATATATAGGTTTCTATCGGGCATTTGGACTATGTAGGTTAACTAGCGGGCACATGGACTATCTAGGTTACCTAGCGGGCACTGAGACTATCTAGGTTACCTAGCGGGCACTTGGACTATGTAGATTAACTAGAAGGCACTTGGACTATCAAGGTTACCTAGCGGGCTCTTGGACTATGTAGGTTACCAGCGGGCACTTGGACTATCTAGGTAAACGAAAGTGCACTTGGGCTATGTAGGTAACCTAACGGGCACTTGGACTGTCTAGGTTACCTAGCGGGCACTTGGACTATCTAGGTTACCTAGCGGGCACTTGGTCTATGTACATACCCTAGCGGGCACTTGGACTATCTGGGTTAACTAACGGGCAATAGGACAATCTAGGTTACCTAGCGGGCACTTGGACTATGTAGGTCAACTAGCGGGCCCTTGGACTATGTAGGTTAACTAGCGGGCCTTTGGACTATGTAGGTTAACTAGCGGGCACTTGGATTATCTAAGTTACCTAGCGGGCACTTGAACTATGTAGGTTAACTAGTGGGCCCTTAGACTATCTAGGTTAGCTAATGGTCACTTGGACTATGTAGGTTAATTAGCGGGTACGTGGACTATGTAGGTTTCCTAGCGGGCATTTGGACTATATAGATAACCTAGCGGGCACTTGGAATTTGTAGGTTACCTAGCGGGCAATTGGACTATCTAGGTTACCTAGCGGGCACTTGGATGATACAGGTTCCCTAGCCAGCACTAAGACTATTGGTTCCCTAACGGGCACTTGGACTATGTAGGTTCCCTAAAGGGCACTTGGACAATATAGGTTTCTATCGAGCACTTGGACTATGTAGGTTAACTAGCGAGCACATGGACTATCTTGGTTACCTAGCGGGCACTGAGACTATCTAGGTTACCTAGCGGGCACTTGGTCTATGTAGGTTAACTAGAAGGCACTTGGACTATCAAGGTTACCTAGCGGGCTCTTGGACTATGTAGGTGACCAGCGGGCACTTGGACTATCTAGGTAAACGAAAGTGCACTTGGGCTATGTAGGTAACCTAACGGGCACCTGGACTGTCTAGGTTACCTAGCGGGCACTTGGACTATCTAGGTTAACGAACGGGCACTTGGACTATGTAGGTTAACTTGCGGACACTTGGACTATCTAGATTAGCTAACGGGCAATTGGACTATCAAGGTTACCTAACGGGCACATGGACTATGTATGTTACCTAG
Source organism: Tenrec ecaudatus (assembly GCF_050624435.1). Taxonomy (NCBI): domain Eukaryota; kingdom Metazoa; phylum Chordata; class Mammalia; order Afrosoricida; family Tenrecidae; genus Tenrec; species Tenrec ecaudatus. Next base: position 1,010,539 of record NW_027457565.1, read on the forward strand.
CGGGCAATTGGACTATCTAGGTTACCTAGCAGGTACTTTGACTATCTTGGTTAACTAAGGGGCACTTGAACTATGTAGGTTGCCAAGAGAGCACTTGGACTATGTAGGTTCCCTAGCGGGCGCTTGGACTATGTAGGTTCCCTAGCGGGTACTTGGACTGTCTAGGTTAACTAGCGGGCAATTGGACTGTCTAGGTTACCTAGTGGGCACTTGGACTATGTAGTTTACCTAGCAGGCACTTGGACTATGTAGGTTAACTAGCGGGCACTTGGACTATCTAGGTTACCTAGCGGGCACTTGGACTATGTACGTTCCCTAGCGGGCACTTGGGCTATCTACGTTACCTAGCGGGCACTTGGACTATGTAGGTTAACGAACGGGCACTTGGACTATGTAGGTAACCTAGTGGTCACTTGGACTGTCTAGGTTACCTAGCGGACACTTGAACTATGTAGGTTAACTAGCGGGCACTTGGACTCTCTAGGTTAACTAGCGAGCACTTGGACTATGTAGGTTCCCTAGCGGGCATTTGGACTATATAGGTTACCTAGCGGGCACTTGGATTATGTAGGTTGCCTAGTGGGCACTTGGACTATGTAGGTTAACTAGCGGGCACTTGGATTATCTAGGTTAACTAACTGGCACTTGAACTATGTATGTTCCAGAGCGGACAATTGGACTATGTAGGTTCCTTAGCGGGCACTTGGACTATCTAGGTTCCCTAAAGGACACTTGGACTATGTAGGTTAACTATCGGACAATTGGATGATCTAGGTTAACTAGCGGGTACTTGGACTATCTAGGTTAACTTGGGGTTCCTTGGACTACGTAGGTTAACTAGCAGACACTAGCATTATGTAGGTTACCTAGCGTGCACTTGGACTATCTAGGTTAATTAGCAGGCCCTTGGACTATCTAGGTTACCTAGCAGGCACTTGGACTATGTAGGTTAACTAGCGGGCATTTGCACTCTCTAGGTTACCTAGCGGGCTCTTGGACTATGTACATTACAAGGCGGGCACTTGGACTATCTATGTTAACTAGCGGGCACTTGGACTATGTAGGTTACCTAGCGGACACCTGCACTATGTAGGTTACCTAGCGGGCACTTGGACTGTCTAGGTTACCTAGCGGGCACTTGGATTATCTAGGTTACCTAGCGGGCACTTGGACTATGTAGGTCAACTAGCGGGCCCTTGGACTATCTAGGTTAGCTAATTGGCATTGGACTATGTAGGTTAACAAGCGGACACTTGGAGTATGTAGGTAACCTAACGGGCACTTGGACTATGCAGGTAACCTAGCGGGCACTTGGACTGTCTAGGTTACCTAGCGGGCACTTGGACTTATATGTTAACGAACGGTTACTCGGACTATGTAGGTTGCCCAGCGGGCAATTGGACTATCTAGGTTACCTAGCAGGCACTTTGACTATCTAGGTTAACTAACGGGCACTTGGACTATGTAGGGTAACTAGCGGGCACTTGGACTGTCTAGGTTACCTAACGGGCACTTGGATTATCTAGGTTAACGAACGGGCACTTGGACTATGTAGGTTACCTAGCCACCACTTGGACTATCTAGGTTAGCTAAAAGGCAATTGGACTATCTAGGTCCCCTAGCGGGCACTTGTACTATCTAGGTTACCTAGCTGGAACTTGGACTATGTAGGTCAACTAGCGGGCCCTTGGAATATCTAGGTTAGCTAACGGGCACTTGGACTATGTATGTTCCAGAGCGGGCACTTGGATTATGTAAGTTGCCTAGCGGACATTTAGACTATGTAGGTTTCCTTGCGGGCATTTGGACCATGTAGGTTACCTAGCGGGCACTTGGACTATGTAGGTTCCCTAACGGGCACTTGGACTATGTAGGTTCCCTAGCGGTCACGTGGACTATGTAGGCTCCCTAGAGGGCATTTGGACTATGTAGGTTAACTAGCGGGCACTTGGACTATGTATGTTACCCAATGGGCACTTGGACTATCTAGGTTAACGAACGGACACTTGGACTATGTAGGTTAGCTATCAGGCACTTGGACTATCTAGGTTACCTAGCGGACACTTGGACGATTTAGGTTAACTAGCGGGCACTTGGACTATCTACGTTAACTAGCAGGCCCTTGGACTATCTAGGTTTACTAGCGGGCACTTGGACTATCTAGGTTAACTAACGGGCACTTGGACTATCTAGGTTAACGAACGGGAACTTGGTATGTGCAGGTAACCTAGCGGGTACTTGGACTGTCTAGGTTACCTATCGGGCACTTGGATTTCTAGGTTAACGACGGGCACTTGGACTATGTAGGTTGCTTAGCGTGCACTTGGACTATCTAGGTTAGGTAACGGGCACTTTGAGTATCTAGGTTACCTAGCGGGAACTTGGACAATGTAAGTTACCTAGCGGGCACTTTGACTATCTAGGTTACATAGCGGGCACTTGGACTATGTAGGTTAACTAGCGAGCACTTGGATTCTAGGTTACCGAGCGGGGCCTTTGACTATGTAGGTTTCCTAGCGGGTCCTTGGACTATCTAGGTTAACGAACGGGCACTTGGACTATGTAGGTAACCTAGCGGGCACTTGGACAGTCTAGGTTACCTAGCGTGCACTTGGACTATCTAGGTTAACGAACGGGCACTTGGACTATATAGGTTACCTAGCGGGCACTTGGACTATGTAGGATCCCTATCGGACATTTGGACTACTTAGGCCACCTAGCGGGCACTTGGACTATCTAGGTTAACTAGCGGGCACTTGGACTATCTAGGTCAACTAGCGGGCCCTTGTACTATGTAGGTTAACTAGCGAGCACTTGGACTATCTAGGTTAACTAGCGGGCCCTTGTACTATGTAGGTTAACTAGCGAGCACTTGGACTATCTAGGTTAACTAGCGGACCTTGGACTACGTAGGTTAACTAGCGGGCACTTGGATGATCAATGTTAACTAGCGTGGCCCTTGGACTATCTAGGTTAGCTAACGGGCACTTGGACTAAGTACGTCCCCTCGTGGGCACTTGGACACTCTAGGTTAACTAACGGGCACTAGGAATATCTAGGTTAACGAGCGGGCACTTGGACTATCTAAGTTACCTAGCTGGCACTTGGACTATGAAGGTTCCCTAGCGGGCACTTGGATTATCTAGGTTACCTAGCGGGCACTTGGACTATGTAGGTCAACTAGCGGGCCCTTGGACTACCTAGGATAGCTAACTGGCACTTGGACTATGTAGGTTAACTAGCGGGCACTTGGGCTATGCAGGTAACCTAGCGCGCACTTGGACTGTCTAGGTTACCCTGCGGGCACTTGGACTTCTATGTTAACGAACGGGCACTCGGACTATGTAGGTTGCCCAGCGGGCAATTGGACAATCTAGGATAGGTAACGGGCCCTTGACTATCTAGGTTAGCTTGTGGGAACTTGGACTATGTAGGTCACCTAAGGGCACTTGGACTATGTAGGTTAACTAGCGGACACTTGGACAATCTAAGTTAACTAGCGGGCACGTGGACTATCTTGGTTAACTAAGGGGCCCTTCGACTATGTAGGTTAACTAGCGGGCACTTGGATTATCTAAGTTACCTAGCGGACACTTGAACTATGTAGGTTAACTAGTGGGCCCTTAGACTATCTAGATTAGCTAATGGTCACTTGGACTATGTAGGTAAATTAGCGGGTACGTGGACTATGTAGTTTCCCTAGCGGGCATTTGGACTATATAGATAACCTAGCGGGCACTTGGACTTTGTAGGTTACCTAGCGGGCACTTGGACTATCTAGGTTACCTAGCGTGCACTTGGATGATACAGGTTCCCTAGCCAGCACTAAGACTATTGGTTCCCTAACGGGCACTTGGACTATGTAGTTTCCCTAAAGGGCACTTGGACTATATAGGTTTCTATCGGGCAGTTGGACTATGTATGTTAACTAGCGGGCACATGGACTATCTAGGTTACCTAGCGGGCACTTCGACTATGTAGGTTAACTAGAAGGCTATTGGACCATGTAGGTTACCAGCGGGCACTTGGACAATCTAGGTAAACGAAAGTGCACTTGGGCTATGTAGGTAACCTAACGGGCACTTGGACTGTCTAGGTTACCTAGCGGGCACTTGGACTATCTAGGTTAACGAACGGGCACTTGGACTATGTAGGTTAACTACCGGACACTTAGACTATCTAGATTAGCTAAAGGGGAATTGGACTATCAAGGTTACCTAACGGGCACTTGGACTATGTATGTTACCTAGCGGGCAATTGGACTATCTAGGTTACCTAGCAGGCACTTTGACTATCTTGGTTAACTAAGGGGCACTTGAACTATGTAGGTTGCCAAGCGAGCACTTGGACTATGTAGGTTCCCTAGCGGGCGCTTGGACTATGTAGGTTCCCTAGCGGGTACTTGGACTGTCTAGGTTAACTAGCGGGCAATTGGACTGTCTAGGTTACCTAGTGGGCACTTGGACTATGTAGTTTACCTAGCAGGCACTTGGACTATGTAGGTTAACTAGCGGGCACTTGGACTATCTAGGATACCTAGCGGGCACTTGGACAATGTATGTTCCTTAGCGGGCACTTGGGCTATCTACGTTACCTAGCGGGCACTTGGACTATGTAGGTTAACGAACGGGCACTTGGACTATGTAGGTAACCTAGTGGTCACTTGGACTGTCTAGGTTACCTAGCGGACACTTGGACTATGTAGGTTAACTAGCGTGCACTAGGACTATCTAGGTTACCTAGCGGGCACTTGGATTATGTAGGTTGCCTAGCGGGCACTTGGACTATGTAGGTTAAGTAGCGGGCACTTGGATTAACTAGGTTAACTAACAGGCACTTGAACTATGTATGTTCCAGAGCGGACAATTGGACTATGTAGGTTCCTTAGTGGGCACTTGGATTATCTAGGTTCCCTAAAGGACACTTGGACTATGTAGGTTAACTAGCGGACAATTGGATGATCTAGGTTAACTAGCGGGTACTTGGACTATCTAGGTTAACTAGGGGTTCCTTGGACTACGTAGGTTAACTAGCGGACACTTGCACAATGTAGGTTACCTAGCGGGCACTTGGACTATCTAGGTTAACTAGCAGGCCCTTGGCTATCTAGGTTACCTAGCAGGCACTTGGACTATGTAGGTTAACTATCGGGCATTTGCACTCTCTAGGTTACCTAGCGGGCAGTTGGACTATGTACCTTCCCTAGCGGGCACTTGGACTATCTATGTTAACTAACGGGCACTTGGACTATGTAGGTTACCTAGCGGACACCTGCACTATGTAGGTTACCTAGCGGGCACTTGGACTATCTAGGTTAACTAGCGGGCCCTTGCACTAAGTAGGTTAACTAGCGGGCCCATGGATTATGTAGGTTTACTAGGGGGCACTTGGAGTATCTAGGTTAACTAGCGGGCACTTGGACTATCTAGGTTACCTAGCAGGCACTTTGACTATCTAGGTTAACTAACGGGCACTTGGACTATGTAGGGCAACTAGCGGGCACTTGGACTGTCTAGGTTACCTAACGAGCACTTGGATTATCTAGGTTAACGAACGGGCACTTGGACTATGTAGGTTACCTAGGCACCACTTGGACTATCTAGGTTACCTAACAGGCACTTGGACTATCTAGGTTCCCTAGCGGGCACTTTTACTATCTACGTTACCTAGCTGGCACTTGGACTATGTAGGTCAACTAGCGGGCCCTTGGACTATCTAGGTTATCTAACGGGCACTTGGACTATGTATGTTCCAGAGTGGGCACTTGGATTATGTAGGTTGCCTAGTGGACATTTAGACTATGTAGGTTTCCTTGCGGGCATTTGGACTATGTAGGTTACCTAGCGGGCACTTGGACTATATAGGTTCCCTAGCGGTCACGTGGACTATGTAGGCTCCCTAGAAGGCACTTGGACTATGTAGGTTAACTAGCGGGCACTTGGACTAACCAGGTTACCAGGCGGGCACTTGGACTATGTAGGTTACTCAATGGGCACTTGGACTATCTAGGTTAACGAACGGACACTTGGACTATGTAGGTTAGGTATCAGGCACTTGAACTATCTAGGTTACCTAGCAGGCACTTGGACTATGTAGGTTACCTAGCGGACACTTGGATGATTTAGGTTAACTAGCGGGCACTTGGACTATCTAGGTTAACTAGCAGGCCCTTGGACTATCTAGCTTTACTAGCGGGCACTTGGACTATCTAGGTTAACTAGCGGGCACTTGGACTATGTAGGTTAACTAGTGGGCACTTCAACTCTCTAGGTAACCTAGCGGACACTTGGACTATGTACCTTCCCTAGCAGGCACTTGGACTATCTAGGTTACCTAGCAGGCACTTGGATTATGAAGGATCCCTAGCGGGCAATTGGACTATCTAGGTTACCTAGCTGGCACTTGGACTATGTAGGTTAACTAGCGGACACTTGCACGATCTAGGTTAACTAGCGGGCCCTTGCACTATGTACGTTAACTAGCGGGCCCATGGATTATGTAGGTTTACTAGGGGGCACTTGGAACATCTAGGTTAACTAGCGGGCACTTGGACTGTGTAGTTTCCCTAGCGGGCATTTGGACTATTTAGGTTGCCTAGCGGGCACTTGGACTATGTAGGTTACCTAGCAGGCACTTTAACTATCTAGGTTAACTAACGGGCACTTGGACTATGTAGGGTAACTAGCGGGCACTTGGACTGTCTAGGTTACCTAACGGGCACTTGGATTATCTAGGTTAACGAACGGGCACTTGGACTATGTAGGTTACCTAGCCACCACTTGGACTATCTAGGTTCCCTAAGGGGCACTTGGACTATCTAGGTTACCTAGCTGGCACTTGGACTATGTAGGTCAACTAGCGGGCCCTTGGACTATCTAGGTTAGCTAACGGGCACTTGGACTATGTATGTTCCAGAGCGGGCACTTGGATTATGTAGGTTGCCTAGCGGACATTTAGACTATGTAGGTTTCCTTGCGGGCATTTGCACTATGTAGGTTACCTAGCGGGCACTTGGACTATGTAGGTTCCCTAACGGGCACTTTGAGTATGTAGGTTCCCTATCGGTCACGTGGACTATGTAGGCTCCCTAGAAGGCACTTGGACTATGTAGGTTAACTAGCGGGCACTTGGACTATGTAGGTTACCCAATGGGCACTTGGACTATCTAGGTTAACGAACGGACACTTGGACTATGTAGGTTAGGTATCAGGCACTTGAACTATCTAGGTTACCTAGCAGGCACTTGGACTATGTAGGTTACCTAGCGGACACTTGGATGATTTAGGTTAACTAGCGGGCACTTGGACTATCTAGGTGAACTAGCAGGCCCTTGGACTATCTAGCTTTACTAGCGGGCACTTGGACTATCTAGGTTAACTAACGGGCACTTGGACTATGTAGTTTCCCTAGCGGGCATTTGGATTATTTAGGTTACCTAGTGGGCACTTGGACTATGTAGGTTATCTAGCGGGCACTTGGACTACGTAGGTTAACTAGAAGGCACTTGGACTATCAAGGTTACCTAGCGGCCCTTGGACTATGTAGGTTACCAGCGGGCACTTGGACTATCTAGGTTAACGAACGTGCACTTGGACTATGTAGGTAACCTAGCGGGCACTTGGACTGTCTAGGTTACCTAGCGGGTACTTGGACTATCTAGGTTAACGAACGGGCACTTGGACTATGTAGGTTAACTAGCGGACACTTCGACTATCTAGGTTAGCTAACGGGCAATTGGACAATCTAGGTTAACTAACGGTCTATTGGACTATGTAGGTTGCCTAGCGATCACTTGGACTATGTAGGTTCCCTAGTGGGCACTTGGACTATGTAGGTTCCCTATAGGGGACTTGGACTGTCTAGGTTAACTAGGGGGCAATTGGACTGTCTAGGTTACCTAGTGGGCACTTGGACTATGTACGTTCCTTAGCGGGCACTTGGGTTATCTACGTTACCTAGCGGACACTTGGACAATGTAAGTTAACGAACGGGCACTTGGACTATGTAGGTTAACTAGCGGACACTTGGACTATATAGGATAGCTAACGGGCAATTGGACTATCAAGGTTACCTAACGGGCACTTGGACTATATAGGTTACCTAGCGGGCACTTGGACTATCTAGGTTACCTAGCAGGCACTTTGACTATCTAGGTTAACTAACTGGCACGTGGACTATGTAGGTTGCCTAGCGAGCACCTGGACTATGTAGGTTCCCTAGCGGGCGCTTGGACTATGTAGATTCCCTAGCGGTACTTGGACTGTCTAAGTTAACTAGCGGGCAATTGGACTGTCTAGGTTACCTAGTGGGCACTTGGACTATGTAGTTTACCTAGCAGGAACTTGGACTATGTAGGTTTACTAGCAGGCATTTAGACTATCAATGTTACCTAGCGGGCACTTGGACTATGTACGTTCCCTAGCGGGCACTTGGGCTATCTACGTTACCTAGCGGGCACTTGGGCTATGTAGGTTAACGAATGGGCACTTGGACTATGTAGGTAACCTAGTGGTCACTTGGACTGTCTAGGTTACCTAGCGGGCACTTGGAGTATGTAGGTTAACTAGCGGGCACTTGGACTATCTAGGTTAACTAGCGGGCACTTGGACTATCTAGGTTAACTAGCGGGCACTTGGACTATGTAGTTTCCCTAGCGGACATTTGGACTATTTAGGTTACCTAGCGGGCACTTGGACTATGTAGGTTATCTAGCGGGCACTTGGACTATCTAGGTTACCTAGCAGGCACTTTGACTATCTAGGTTAACTAACGGGCATTTGGACTATGTAGGGCAACTAGCAGGCACTTGGACTGTCTCGGTTACCTAACGGTCACTTGGATTATCTAGGTTAACGAACGGGCACTTGGACTATGTAGGTTACCTAGCCACCACTTGGACTATCTAGGTTAGCTAACAAGCACTTGGACTATCTAGGTTCCCTAGCGGGCACTTGTACTATCTAGGTTACCTAGCTGGCACTTGGACTATGTAGGTCAACTAGCGGGCCCTTGGACTATCTAGGTTAGCTAACGGGCACTTGGACTATGTATGTTCCAGAGTGGGCACTTGGATTATGTAGGTTGCCTAGCAGACATTTAGACTATGTAGGTTTCCTTGCGGGCATTTGGACTATGTAGGTTACCAGCGGGCACTTGGACAATCTAGGTTAACGAACGTGCACTTGGACTATGTAGGTAACCTAGCGGGCACTTGGACTGTCTAGGTTACCTAGCGGGCACTTGGACTTTCTAGGTTAACGAACGGGCACTTGGACTATATAGGTTAACTAGCGGACACTTAGACTATCTAGATTAGCTAAAGGGGAATTGGACTATCAAGGTTACCTAACGGGCACTTGGACTATGTATGTTACCTAGCGGGCAATTGGACTATCTAGGTTACCTAGCAGGCACTTTGACTATCTTGGTTAACTAAGGGGCACTTGAACTATGTAGGTTGCCAAGCGAGCACTTGGACTATGTAGGTTCCCTAGCGGGCGCTTGGACTATGTAGGTTCCCTAGCGGGTACTTGGACTGTCTAGGTTAACTAGCGGGCAATTGGACTGTCTAGGTTACCTAGTGGGCACTTGGACTATGTAGTTTACCTAGCAGGCTCTTGGACTATGTAGGTTAACTAGCGGGCACTTGGACTATCTAGGATACCTAGCGGGCACTTGGACTATGTACGTTCCTTAGCGGGCACTTGGGCTATCTACGTTACCTAGCGGGCACTTGGACTATGTAGGTTAACGAACGGGCACTTGGACTATGTAGGTAACCTAGTGGTCACTTGGACTGTCTAGGTTACCTAGCAGACACTTGGACTATGTAGGTTAACTAGCGTGCACTAGGACTATCTAGGTTACCTAGCGGGCACTTGGATTATGTAGGTTGCCTAGCGGGCACTTGGACTATGTAGGTTAAGTAGCGGGCACTTGGATTAACTAGGTTAACTAACAGGCACTTGAACTATGTATGTTCCAGAGCGGACAATTGGACTATGTAGGTTCCTTAGTGGGCACTTGGATTATCTAGGTTCCCTAAAGGACACTTGGACTATGTAGGTTAACTAGCGGACAATTGGATGATCTAGGTTAACTAGCGGGTACTTGGACTATCTAGGTTAACTAGGGGTTCCTTGGACTACGTAGGTTAACTAGCGGACACTTGCACAATGTAGGTTACCTAGCGGGCACTTGGACTATCTAGGTTAACTAGCAGGCCCTTGGCTATCTAGGTTACCTAGCAGGCACTTGGACTATGTAGGTTAACTATCGGGCATTTGCACTCTCTAGGTTACCTAGCGGGCAGTTGGACTATGTACCTTCCCTAGCGGGCACTTGGACTATCTATGTTAACTAACGGGCACTTGGACTATGTAGGTTACCTAGCGGACACCTGCACTATGTAGGTTACCTAGCGGGCACTTGGACTATCTAGGTTAACTAGCGGGCCCTTGCACTATGTAGGTTAACTAGCGGGCCCATGGATTATGTAGGTTTACTAGGGGGCACTTGGAGTATCTAGGTTAACTAGCGGGCACTTGGACTATCTAGGTTACCTAGCATGCACTTTGACTATCTAGGTTAACTAACGGGCACTTGGACTATGTAGGGCAACTAGCGGGCACTTGGACTGTCTAGGTTACCTAACGAGCACTTGGATTATCTAGGTTAACGAACGGGCACTTGGACTATGTAGGTTACCTAGGCACCACTTGGACTATCTAGGTTACCTAACAGGCACTTGGACTATCTAGGTTCCCTAGCGGGCACTTTTACTATCTACGTTACCTAGCTGGCACTTGGACTATGTAGGTCAACTAGCGGGCCCTTGGACTATCTAGGTTATCTAACGGGCACTTGGACTATGTATGTTCCAGAGTGGGCACTTGGATTATGTAGGTTGCCTAGTGGACATTTAGACTATGTAGGTTTCCTTGCGGGCATTTGGACTATGTAGGTTACCTAGCGGGCACTTGGACTATGTAGGTTCCCTAGCGGTCACGTGGACTATGTAGGCTCCCTAGAAGGCACTTGGACTATGTAGGTTAACTAGCGGGCACTTGGACTAACCAGGTTACCAGGCGGGCACTTGGACTATGTAGGTTACTCAATGGGCACTTGGACTATCTAGGTTAACGAACGGACACTTGGACTATGTAGGTTAGGTATCAGGCACTTGAACTATCTAGGTTACCTAGCAGGCACTTGGACTATGTAGGTTACCTAGCGGACACTTGGATGATTTAGGTTAACTAGCGGGCACTTGGACTATCTAGGTTAACTAGCAGGCCCTTGGACTATCTAGCTTTACTAGCGGGCACTTGGACTATCTAGGTTAACTAGCGGGCACTTGGACTATGTAGGTTAACTAGTGGGCACTTCAACTCTCTAGGTAACCTAGCGGACACTTGGACTATGTACCTTCCGTAGCAGGCACTTGGACTATCTAGGTTACCTAGCAGGCACTTGGATTATGAAGGATCCCTAGCGGGCAATTGGACTATCTAGGTTACCTAGCTGGCACTTGGACTATGTAGGTTAACTAGCGGACACTTGCACGATCTAGGTTAACTAGCGGGCCCTTGCACTATGTAGGTTAACTAGCGGGCCCATGGATTATGTAGGTTTACTAGGGGGCACTTGGAACATCTAGGTTAACTAGCGGGCACTTGGACTATGTAGTTTCCCTAGCGGGCATTTGGACTATTTAGGTTGCCTAGCGGGCACTTGGACTATGTAGGTTACCTAGCAGGCACTTTAACTATCTAGGTTAACTAACGGGCACTTGGACTATGTAGGGTAACTAGCGGGCACTTGGACTGTCTAGGTTACCTAACGGGCACTTGGATTATCTAGGTTAACGAACGGGCACTTGGACTATGTAGGTTACCTAGCCACCACTTGGACTATCTAGGTTCCCTAAGGGGCACTTGGACTATCTAGGTTACCTAGCTGGCACTTGGACTATGTAGGTCAACTAGCGGGCCCTTGGACTATCTAGGTTAGCTAACGGGCACTTGGACTATGTATGTTCCAGAGCGGGCACTTGGATTATGTAGGTTGCCTAGCGGACATTTAGACTATGTAGGTTTCCTTGCGGGCATTTGCACTATGTAGGTTACCTAGCGGGCACTTGGACTATGTAGGTTCCCTAACGGGCACTTTGAGTATGTAGGTTCCCTATCGGTCACGTGGACTATGTAGGCTCCCTAGAAGGCACTTGGACTATGTAGGTTAACTAGCGGGCACTTGGACTATGTAGGTTACCCAATGGGCACTTGGACTATCTAGGTTAACGAACGGACACTTGGACTATGTAGGTTAGGTATCAGGCACTTGAACTATCTAGGTTACCTAGCAGGCACTTGGACTATGTAGGTTACCTAGCGGACACTTGGATGATTTAGGTTAACTAGCGGGCACTTGGACTATCTAGGTGAACTAGCAGGCCCTTGGACTATCTAGCTTTACTCTCGGGCACTTGGACTATCTAGGTTAACTAACGGGCACTTGGACTATGTAATTTCCCTAGCGGGCATTTGGATTATTTAGGTTACCTAGTGGGCACTTGGACTATGTAGGTTATCTAGCGGGCACTTGGACTACGTAGGTTAACTAGAAGGCACTTGGACTATCAAGGTTACCTAGTGGCCCTTGGACTATGTAGGTTACCAGCGGGCACTTGGACTATCTAGGTTAACGAACGTGCACTTGGACTATGTAGGTAACCTAGCGGGCACTTGGACTGTCTAGGTTACCTAGCGGGTACTTGGACTATCTAGGTTAACGAACGGGCACTTGGACTATGTAGGTTAACTAGCGGACACTTCGACTATCTAGCTTAGCTAACGGGCAATTGGACAATCTAGGTTAACTAACGGTCTATTGGACTATGTAGGTTGCCTAGCGATCACTTGGACTATGTAGGTTCCCTAGTGGGCACTTGGACTATGTAGGTTCCCTATAGGGTACTTGGACTGTCTAGGTTAACTAGGGGGCAATTGGACTGTCTAGGTTACCTAGTGGGCACTTGGACTATGTACGTTCCCTAGCGGGCACTTGGGTTATCTACGTTACCTAGCGGACACTTGGACAATGTAAGTTAACGAACGGGCACTTGGACTATGTAGGTTAACTAGCGGACACTTGGACTATCTAGGATAGCTAACGGGCAATTGGACTATCAAGGTTACCTAACGGGCACTTGGACTATATAGGTTACCTAGCGGGCACTTGGACTATCTAGGTTACCTAGCAGGCACTTTGACTATCTAGGTTAACTAACTGGCACGTGGACTATGTAGGTTGCCTAGCGAGCACCTGGACTATGTAGGTCCCTAGCGGGCGCTTGGACTATGTAGATTCCCTAGCGGTACTTGGACTGTCTAAGTTAACTAGCGGGCAATTGGACTGTCTAGGTTACCTAGTGGGCACTTGGACTATGTAGTTTACCTAGCAGGAACTTGGACTATGTAGGTTTACTAGCAGGCATTTAGACTATCTAGGTTACCTAGCGGGCACTTGGACTATGTACGTTCCCTAGCGGGCACTTGGGCTATCTACGTTACCTAGCGGGCACTTGGGCTATGTAGGTAACCTAGTGGTCACTTGGACTGTCTAGGTTACCTAGCGGGCACTTGGAGTATGTAGGTTAACTAGCGGGCACTTGGACTATCTAGGTTAACTAGCGGGCACTTGGACTATCTAGGTTAACTAGCGGGCACGTGGACTATCTAGGTTAACTAGCGGGCCCTTGCACTATGTAGGTTAACTAGCGGGCCCATGGATTATGTAGGGTTACTAGGGGGCACTTGGACTATCTAGGTTAACTAGCGGGCACTAGGACTATGTAGTTTCCCTAGCGGACATTTGGACTATTTAGGTTACCTAGCGGGCACTTGGACTATGTAGGTTATCTAGCGGGCAGTTGGACTATCTAGGTTACCTAGCAGGCACTTTGACTATCTAGGTTAACTAACGGGCATTTGGACTATGTAGGGCAACTAGCAGGCAGTTGGACTGTCTCGGTTACCTAACGGTCACTTGGATTATCTAGGTTAACGAACGGGCACTTGGACTATGTAGGTTACCTAGCCACCACTTGGACTATCTAGGTTAGCTAACAGGCACTTGGACTATCTAGGTTCCCTAGCGGGCACTTGTACTATCTAGGTTACCTAGCTGGCACTTGGACTATGTAGGTCAACTAGCGGGCCCTTGGACTATCTAGGTTAGCTAACGGGCACTTGGACTATGTATGTTCCAGAGTGGGCACTTGGATTATGTAGGTTGCCTAGCAGACATTTAGACTATGTAGGTTTCCTTGCGGGCATTTGGACTATGTAGGTTACCAGCGGGCACTTGGACAATCTAGGTTAACGAACGTGCACTTGGACTATGTAGGTAACCTAGCGGGCACTTGGACTGTCTAGGTTACCTAGCGGGCACTTGGACTTTCTAGGTTAACGAACGGGCACTTGGACTATGTAGGTTAACTAGCGGACACTTCGACTATCTAGGTTAGCTAACGGGCAATTGGACTATCTAGGTTACCTAGCGGGCACTTGGACTTTGTAGGTTCCCTAGCGGGCACTTGGACTATTTAGGTTACCTAGCAGGCACTTTGACTATCTAGGTTAACTAACGGGCACTTGGACTATGTAGGTTGCCTAGCGAGCACTTGGAGTATGTAGGTTCCCTAGCGGGCAATTGGACTATGTAGGTTCCCTATCGGGTACTTGGACTGTCTAGGTTAACTAGCGGGCAATTGGACTGTCTAGGTTACCTAGTGGGCACTTGGAGTATGTACGTTCCCTAGCGGGCACTTGGGCTTTCTACGTTACCTAGCGGGCACTTGGACTATGTAGGTTAACGAACGGGCACTTGGACTATGTAGGTTAACGAACAGGCACATGGATTATGTAGTTTACCTAGCAGGTACTTGGACTAGGTAGGTTAACTAGCGGGCACTTGGACTATCTAGGTTACCTACGGGCACTTGGAATATGTACCTTCCCTAGCGGGCACTTGGGCTATCTACGTTACCTAGCAGGCACTTAGACTATATAGGTTAACGAACGGGCACTTGGACTATGTAGGTAACCTAGTGGTCACTTGGACTATGTAGGTTATCTAGCGGACACTTGGACTATCTAGGTTACCTAGCTGGCACTTGGACTATGTAGGTCAACTAGCGGGCCCTTGGACTATCTAGGTTAGCTAACGGGCACTTGGACTATGTATGTTCCAGAGTGGGCACTTGTATTATGTAGGTTGCCTAGCGGACATTTAGACTATGTAGGTTTCCTTGCGGGCATTTGGACTATGTAGGTTACCAGCGGGCACTTGGACAATCTAGGTTAACGAACGTGCACTTGGACTATGTAGGTAACCTAGCGGGCACTTGGACTGTCTAGGTTACCTAGCGGGCACTTGGACTTTCTAGGTTAACGAACGGGCACTTGCACTATGTAGGTTAACTAGCGGACACTTCGACTATCTAGGTTAGCTAACGGGCAATTGGACTATCTAGGTTACCTAGCAGGCACTTGGACTATGTAGGTTCCCTAGCGGGCACTTGGACTATATAGGTTACCTAGCAGGCACTTTGACTATCTAGGTTAACTAACGGGCACTTGGACTATGTAGGTTGCCTAGCGAGCACTTGGAGTATGTAGGTGCCCTAGCGGGCAATTGGACTATGTAGGTTCCCTATCGGGTACTTGGACTGTCTAGGTTAACTAGCGGGCAATTGGACTGTCTAGGTTACCTAGTGGGCACTTGGAGTATGTACGTTCCCTAGCGGGCACTTGGCTTTTCTACGTTACCTAGCGGGCACTTGGACTATGTAGGTTAACGAACGGGCACTTGGACTATGTAGGTTAACGAACAGGCACTTGGATTATGTAGTTTACCTAGCAGGTACTTGGACTATGTAGGTTAACTAGCGGGCATTTGGACTATCTAGGTTACCTACGGGCACTTGGAATATGTACCTTCCCTAGCGGGCACTTGGGCTATCTACGTTACCTAGCGGGGACTTGGACTATATAGGTTAACGAACGGGCACTTGGACTATGTAGGTAACCTAGTGGTCACTTGGACTATGTAGGTTATCTAGCGGACACTTGGACTATCTAGGTTACCTAGCAGGCACTTTGACTATCTAGGTTAACTAACGGGCACTTGGACTATGTAGGGTAACTAGCGGGCACTTGGACTGTCTAGGTTACCTAACGGGCACTTGGATTATCTAGGTTAACGAACGTGCACTTGGACTATGTAGGTAACCCAGCGGGCACTTGGACTGTCTAGGTTACCTAGCGGGCACTTGGACTATCTAGGTTAACGAATGGGCACTTGGACTATGTAGGTTAACTTGCGGACACTTCGACTATCTAGGTTAGCTAACGGGCAATTGGACAATCTAGGTTAACTAACGGGCACTTGGACTATGTAGGTTGCCTAGCGAGCACTTGGACTATGTAGGTTCCCTAGCGGGCAATTGGACTATGTAGGTTCCCTATCGGGTACTTGGACTGTCTAGGTTAACTAGCGGGCAATTGGACTGTCTAGGTTACCTAGTGGGCACTTGGAGTATGTACGTTCCCTAGCGGGCACTTGGGCTTTCTACGTTACCTAGCGGGCACTTGGACTATGTAGGTTAACGAACGGGCACTTGGACTATGTAGGTTAACGAACAGGCACATGGATTATGTAGTTTACCTAGCAGGTACTTGGACTAGGTAGGTTAACTAGCGGGCACTTGGACTATCTAGGTTACCTACGGGCACTTGGAATATGTACCTTCCCTAGCGGGCACTTGGGCTATCTACGTTACCTAGCAGGCACTTAGACTATATAGGTTAACGAACGGGCACTTGGACTATGTAGGTAACCTAGTGGTCACTTGGACTATGTAGGTTATCTAGCGGACACTTGGACTATCTAGGTTACCTAGCTGGCACTTGGACTATGTAGGTCAACTAGCGGGCCCTTGGACTATCTAGGTTAGCTAACGGGCACTTGGACTATGTATGTTCCAGAGTGGGCACTTGTATTATGTAGGTTGCCTAGCGGACATTTAGACTATGTAGGTTTCCTTGCGGGCATTTGGACTATGTAGGTTACCAGCGGGCACTTGGACAATCTAGGTTAACGAACGTGCACTTGGACTATGTAGGTAACCTAGCGGGCACTTGGACTGTCTAGGTTACCTAGCGGGCACTTGGACTTTCTAGGTTAACGAACGGGCACTTGCACTATGTAGGTTAACTAGCGGACACTTCGACTATCTAGGTTAGCTAACGGGCAATTGGACTATCTAGGTTACCTAGCAGGCACTTGGACTATGTAGGTTCCCTAGCGGGCACTTGGACTATATAGGTTACCTAGCAGGCACTTTGACTATCTAGGTTAACTAACGGGCACTTGGACTATGTAGGTTGCCTAGCGAGCACTTGGAGTATGTAGGTGCCCTAGCGGGCAATTGGACTATGTAGGTTCCCTATCGGGTACTTGGACTGTCTAGGTTAACTAGCGGGCAATTGGACTGTCTAGGTTACCTAGTGGGCACTTGGAGTATGTACGTTCCCTAGCGGGCACTTGGCTTTTCTACGTTACCTAGCGGGCACTTGGACTATGTAGGTTAACGAACGGGCACTTGGACTATGTAGGTTAACGAACAGGCACTTGGATTATGTAGTTTACCTAGCAGGTACTTGGACTATGTAGGTTAACTAGCGGGCATTTGGACTATCTAGGTTACCTACGGGCACTTGGAATATGTACCTTCCCTAGCGGGCACTTGGGCTATCTACGTTACCTAGCGGGGACTTGGACTATATAGGTTAACGAACGGGCACTTGGACTATGTAGGTAACCTAGTGGTCACTTGGACTATGTAGGTTATCTAGCGGACACTTGGACTATCTAGGTTACCTAGCAGGCACTTTGACTATCTAGGTTAACTAACGGGCACTTGGACTATGTAGGGTAACTAGCGGGCACTTGGACTGTCTAGGTTACCTAACGGGCACTTGGATTATCTAGGTTAACGAACGTGCACTTGGACTATGTAGGTAACCCAGCGGGCACTTGGACTGTCTAGGTTACCTAGCGGGCACTTGGACTATCTAGGTTAACGAATGGGCACTTGGACTATGTAGGTTAACTTGCGGACACTTCGACTATCTAGGTTAGCTAACGGGCAATTGGACAATCTAGGTTAACTAACGGGCACTTGGACTATGTAGGTTGCCTAGCGAGCACTTGGACTATGTAGGTTCCCTAGAGGGCACTTGGACTATGTAGGTTCCCTATCGGGTACTTGGACTGTCTAGGTTAACTAGGGGGCAATTGGACTGTCTAGGTTACCTAGTGGGCACTTGGGATATCTACGTTACCTAGCGGGCACTTGGACAATGTAAGTTAACGAACGGCCACTTGGACTATGTAGGTTAACTAGCGGACACTTGGACTATCTAGGATAACTAACGGGCAATTGGACTATCAAGGTTACCTAACGGGCACTTGGACTATGAAGGGTACCTAGCGGGTACTTGGACTATCTAGGTTACCTAGCAGGCACTTTGACTATCTAGGTTAACTAACGGGCACTTGGACTATGTAGGTTGCCTAGCGAACACCTGGACTATGTAGGTTCCCTAGCGGGCGCTTGGACTATATAGATTCCCTAGCGGTACTTGGACTGTCTAGGTTAACTAGCGGGCAATTGGACTGTCTAGGTTACCTAGTGGGCACTTGGACTATGTAGTTTACCTAGCAGGAACTTGGACTATGTAGGTTTACTACCAGGCAATTAGACTATCCAGGTTACCTAGCGGGCACTTGGACTATGTACGTTCCCTAGCGGGCACTTGGGCTATCTACGTTACCTAGCGGGCACTTGGACTATGTAGGTTAACGAATGGGCACTTGGACTATGTAGGTAACCTAGTGGTCACTTGGACTGTCTAGGTTACCTAGCGGGCACTTGGACTATGTAGGTGAACTAGCGGGCACTTGGACTATCTAGGTTAACTAGCGGGCACTTGGACTATCTAGGTTAACTTGCGGGCACTTGGACTATCTAGGTTAACTATCGGGCCCTTGCACTATGTAGGTTAACTAGCGGGCCCATGGATTATGTAGGTTTACTAGGGGGCACTTGGACTATCTAGGTTAACTAGCGGGCACTTGGACTATGTAGTTTCCCTAGCGGACATTTGGACTATTTAGGTTACCTAGCGGGCACTTGGACTATGTAGGTTATCTAGCGGGCACTTGGACTATCTAGGTTACCTAGCAGGCACTTTGAATATCTAGGTTAACTAACGGGCATTTGGACTATGTAGGGCAACTAGCGGGCACTTGGACTGTCTAGGTTACCTAAAGGTCACTTGGATTATCTAGGTTAACGAACGGGCACTTGGACTATGTAGGTTACCTAGCCACTACTTGGACAATCTAGGTTAGCTAACAGGCACTTGGACTATCTAGGTTCCCTAGCGGGCACTTGTACTATCTAGGTTACCTAGCTGGCACTTGGACTATGTAGGTCAACTAGCGGGCCCTTGGACTATCTAGGTTAGCTAACGGGCACTTGGACTATGTATGTTCCAGAGTGGGCATTTGTATTATGTAGGTTGCCTAGCGGACATTTAGACTATGTAGGTTTCCTTGCGGGCATTTGGACTATGTAGGGTACCAGCGGGCACTTGGACAATCTAGGTTAACGAACGTGCACTTGGACTATGTAGGTAACCTAGCGAGCACTTGGACTGTCTAGGTTACCTAGCGGGCACTTGGACTTTCTAGGTTAACGAACGGGCACTTGCACTATGTAGGTTAACTAGCGGACACTTCGACTATCTAGGTTAGCTAACGGGCAATTGGACTATCTAGGTTACCTAGCAGGCACTTGGACTATGTAGGTTCCCTAGCGGGCACTTGGACTATATAGGTTACCTAGCAGGCACTTTGAGTATCTAGGTTAACTAACGGGCACTTGGACTATGTAGGTTGCCTAGCGAGCACTTGGAGTATGTAGGTGCCCTAGCGGGCAATTGGACTATGTAGGTTCCCTATCGGGTACTTGGACTGTCTAGGTTAACTAGCGGGCAATTGGACTGTCTAGGTTACCTAGTGGGCACTTGGAGTATGTACGTTCCCTAGCGGGCACTTGGGTTTTCTACGTTACTTAGCGGACACTTGGACTATGTAGGTTAACGAACGGGCACTTGGACTATGTAGGTTAACGAACAGGCACTTGGATTATGTAGTTTACATAGCAGGTACTTGGACTAGGTAGGTTAACTAGCGGGCACTTGGACTATCTAGGTTACCTACGGGCACTTGGAATATGTACCTTCCCTAGCGGGCACTTGGACTATATAGGTTAACGAACGGGCACTTGGACTATGTAGGTAACCTAGTGGTCACTTGGACTATGTAGGTTATCTAGCGGAAACTTGGACTATCTAGGTTACCTAGCAGGCACTTTGACTATCTAGGTTAACTAACGGGCACTTGGACTATGTAGGGTAACTAGCGGGCACTTGGACTGTCTAGGTTACCTAACGGGCACTTGGATTATCTAGGTTAACGAACGTGCACTTGGACTATGTAGGTAACCCAGCGGGCACTTGGACTGTCTAGGTTACCTAGCGGGCACTTGGACTATCTAGGTTAACGAACGGGCACTTGGACTATGTAGGTTAACTTGCGGACACTTCGACTATCTAGGTTAGCTAACGGGCAATTGGACAATCTAGGTTAACTAACGGGCACTTGGACAATGTAGGTTGCCTAGCGAGCACTTGGACTATGTAGGTTCCCTAGAGGGCACTTGGACTATGTAGGTTCCCTATCGGGTACTTGGACTGTCTAGGTTAACTAGGGGGCAATTGGACTGTCTAGGTTACCTAGTGGGCACTTGGGATATCTACGTTACCTAGCGGGCACTTGGACAATGTAAGTTAACGAACGGCCACTTGGACTATGTAGGTTAACTAGCGGACACTTGGACTATCTAGGATAGCTAACGGGCAATTGGACTATCAAGGTTACCTAACGGGCACTTGGACTATGAAGGGTACCTAGCGGGCACTTGGACTATCTAGGTTACCTAGCAGGCACTTTGACTATCTAGGTTAACTAACGGGCACTTGGACTATGTAGGTTGCCTAGCGAGCACCTGGACTATGTAGGTCCCCTAGCGGGCGCTTGGACTATGTAGATTCCCTAGCGGTACTTGGACTGTCTAGGTTAACTAGCGGGCAATTGGACTGTCTAGGTTACCTAGTGGGCACTTGGACTATGTAGTTTACCTAGCAGGCACTTGGACTATGTAGGTTTACTACCAGGCACTTAGACTATCCAGGTTACCTAGCGGGCACTTGGACTATGTACGTTCCCTAACGGGCACTTTGGCTATCTACGTTACCTAGCGGGCACTAGAATATGTAGGTTAACGAATGGGCACTTGGACTATGTAGGTAACCTAGTGGTCACTTGGACTGTCTAGGTTACCTAGCGAGCACTTGGACTATGTAGGTTAACTAGCGGGCACTTGGACTATCTAGGTTAACTAGCGGGCACTTGGACTATCTAGGTTAACTAGCGGGCACTTGGACTATCTAGGTTAACTAGCGGGCCCTTGCACTATGTAGGTTAACTAGCGGGCCCATTGATTATGTAGGTTTACTAGGGGGCACTTGGACTATCTAGGTTAACTAGCGGGCACTTGGACTATGTAGTTTCCCTAGCGGACATTTGGACTATTTAGGTTACCTAGCGGGCACTTGGACTATGTAGGTTATCTAGCGGGCACTTGGACTATCTAGGTTACCTAGCAGGCACTTTGACTATCTAGGTTAACTAACGGTCACTTGGACTATGTAGGGCAACTAGCGGGCACTTGGACTGTGTAGGTTACCTAACGGGCACTTGGATTATCTAGGTTAACGAACGGGTACTTGGACTATGTAGGTTACCTAGCCACCACTTGGACTATCTAGGTTAGCTAACAGGCACTTGGACTATCTAGGTTCCCTAGCGGGCACTTGTACTATCTAGGTTACCTAGCTGGCACTTGGACTATGTAGGTCAACTAGCGGGCCCTTGGACTATCTAGGTAAGCTAACGGGCACTAGGACTATGTATGTTCCGAGGGGGCACTTGGATTATGTAGGTTGCCTAGCGGACATTTAGACTATGTAGGTTTCCTTGCGGGCATTTGGACTATGTAGGTTACCAGCGGGCACTTGGACAATCTAGGTTAACGAACGTGCACTTGGACTATGTAGGTAACCTAGCGGGCACTTGTACTGTCTAGGTTACCTAGCGGGCACTTGGACTTTCTAGGTTAACGAACGGGCACTTGGACTATATAGGTTAACTAGCGGACACTTCGACTATCTAGGTTAGCTAACAGGCAATTGGACTATCTAGGTTACCTAGCGCGCACTTGGACTATGTAGGTTCCCTAGCGGGCACTTGGACTATTTAGGTTACCTAGCAGGCACTTTGACTATCTAGGTTAACTAACGGGCACTTGGACTATGTAGGTTGCCTAGCGAGCACTTGGAGTATGTAGGTTCCCTAGCGGGCAATTGGACTATGTAGGTTCCCTATCGGGTACTTGGACTGTCTAGGTTAACTAGCGGGCAATTGGACTGTCTAGGTTACCTAGTGGGAACTTGGATTATGTATGTTCCCTAGCGGGCACTTGGGATATCTACGTTACCTAGCGGGCACTTGGACAATGTAAGTTAACGAACGGGCACTTGGACTATGTAGGTTAAGTAGCGGACACTTGGACTATCTAGGATAGCTAACGGGCAATTGGACTATCAAGGTTACCTAACGGGCACTTGGACTATGAAGGTTACCTAGCGGGTACTTGGACTATCTAGGTTACCTAGCAGGCACTTTGACTATCTAGGTTAACTAACGGGCACGTGGACTATGTAGGTTGCCTAGCGAGCACCTGGACTATGTAGGTTCCCTAGCGGGCGCTTGGACTATGTAGATTCCCTAGCGGTACTTGGACTGTCTAGGTTAACTAGCGGGCAATTGGACTGTGTAGGTTACCTAGTGGGCACTTGGACTATGTAGTTTACCTAGCAGGCACTTGGACTATGTAGGTTTACTACCAGGCACTTAGACTATCCAGGTTACCTATCGGGCACTTGGACTACGTACGTTCCCTAGCGGGCACTTGGGCTATCTACGTTACCTAGCGGGCACTTGGACTATGTAGGTTAACGAATGGGCAGTTGGACTATGTAGGTAACCTAGTGGTCACTTGGACTGTCTAGGTTACATACCGGGCTCTTGGACTATGTAGGTTAACTAGCGGGCACTTGGACTATCTAGGTTAACTAGCGGGCACTAGGACTATCTAGGTTAACTAGCGGGCACTTGGACTATCTAGGTTAACTAGCGGGCCCTTGCACTATGTAGGTTAACTAGCGGGCCCATGGATTATGTAGATTTAATAGGGGGCACTTGGACTATCTAGGTTAACTAGCGGGCACTTGGACTATGTAGTTTCCCTAGCGGACATTTGGACTATTTAGGTTACCTAGCGGGCACGTGGACTATGTGGGTTATCTAGCGGGCACTTGGACTATCTAGGTTACCTAGCAGGCACTTTGACTATCTAGGTTAACTAACGGGCACTTGGACTATGTAGGGCAACTAGCGGGCACTTGGACTGTCTAGGTTACCTAACGGGCACTTGGATTATCTAGGTTAACGAACGGGCACTTGGACTATGTAGGTTACCTAGCCACCACTTGGACTATCTAGGTTAGCTAACAGGCACTTGGACTATCTAGGTTCCCTAGCGGGCACTTGTACTATCTAGGTTACCTAGCTGGCACTTGGACTATTTAAGTCAACTAGCGGGCCCTTGGACTATCTAGGTTAGCTAACGGGCACGTGGACTATGTATGTTCCAGAGTGGGCACTTGGATTATGTAGGTTGCCTAGCGGACATTTAGACTATGTAGGTTTCCTTGCGGGCATTTGGACTATGTAGGTTACCAGCGGGCACTTGGACTTTCTAGGTTAACGAACGGGCACTTGGACTATGTAGGTTAACTAGCGGACACTTCGACTATCTAGATTAGCTATCGGGCAATTGGACTATCTAGGTTACCTAGCGGGCACTTGGACTATGTAGGTTCCCTAGCGGGCACTTGGACTATATAGGTTGCCTAGCAGGCACTTTGACTATCTAGGTTAACTAACGGGCACTTGGACTATGTAGGTGGCCTAGCGAGCACTCGGAGTATGTAGGTTCCCTAGCGGGCAATTGGACTATGTAGGTTCCCTATCGGGTACTTGGACTGTCTAGGTTAACTAGCGGCAATTGGACTGACTAGATTACCTAGTGGGCACTAGGAGTATGTACGTTCCCTAGAGGGCACTTGGGCTTTCAACGTTACCTAGCGGGCACTCGGACTATGTAGGTTAACGAACGGGCACCTTGACTATGTAGGTTAACGAACGGGCACTTGGATTATGTAGTTTACCTAGCAGGTACTTGGACTATGTAGGTTAACTAGCGGGCACTTGGACTATCTAGGTTACCTACGGGCACTTGGACTATGTACCTTCCCTAGCGGGCACTTGGGCTATCTACATTACCTAGTGGGCACTTGGACTATGTACGTTCCCTAGCGGGCACTTGGGCTATCTACGTTACCTAGCGGGCCCTTGGACAATGTAAGTTAACGAACGGGCACTTGGACTATGTAGGTTAACTAGCGGACACTTGGACTATCTAGGATAGCTAACGGGCAATTGGACTATCAAGGTTACCTAACTGGCACTTGGACTATGAAGGTTAACTAGCGGGCACTTGGACTATCTAGGTTACCTAGCAGGCACATTGACTATCTAGGTTAACTAACGGGCACTTGGACTATGTAGGTTGCCTAGCGAGGACCTGGACTATGTAGGTTCCCTAGCGGGCGCTTGGACTATTTAGATTCCCTAGCGGTACTTGGACTGTCTAGGTTAACTAGTGGGCAATTGGACTGTCTAGGTTACCTAGTGGGCACTTGGACTATGTAGTTTACCTAGCAGGAACTTGGACTATGTAGGTTTACTACCAGGCAATTAGACTATCCAGGTTACCTAGCGGGCACTTGGACTATGTACGTTCCCTAGCGGGCACTTGGGCTAACTACGTTACCTAGCGGGCACTTTGACTATGTAGGTTAACAAATGGGCACTTGGACTATGTAGGTAAACTAGTGGTCACTTGGACTGTCTAGGTTACCTAGCGGGCACTTGGACTCTGTAGGTTAACTAGCGGGCACTTGGACTATCTAGGTTAACTAGCGGGCACTTGGACTATCTAGGTTAACTAGCAGGCACTTGGACTATCTAGGTTAACTAGCAGGCACTTGGACTATCTAGGTTAACTAGCGGGCCCTTGCACTATGTAGGTTAACTAGCGGGCCCATGGAATATGTAGGTTTACTAGGGGGCACTTGGACTATCTAGGTTAACTAGCGGGCACTTGGACTATGTAGTTTCCCTAGCGGACATTTGGACTATTTAGGTTACGTAGCAGGCACTTGGACTATGTAGGTTATCTAGCGGGCACTTGGACTATATAGGTTACCTAGCAGGCACTTTGAATATCTAGGTTAACTAACGGGCACTTGGACTATGTAGGGCAACTAGCGGGCACTTGGACTGTCTAGGTTACCTAACGGGCACTTGGATTATCTAGGTTAACGAACGGGCACTTGGAGTATGTAGGTTACCTAGCCATCACTTGGACTATCTAGGTTAGCTAACAGGCACTTGGACTATCTAGGTTCCCTAGCGGGCACTTGTACTATCTAGGTTACCTAGCTGGCACTTGGACTATGTAGGTCAACTAGCGGGCCCTTTGACTATCGAGGTTAGCTAACGGGCACTTGGACTATGTATGTTCCAGAGTGGGCACTTGGATTATGTAGGTTGCCTAGCGGACATTTAGACTATGTAGGTTTCCTTGCGGGCATTTGGATTATGTAGGTTACCAGCGGGCACTTGGACAATCTAGGTTAACGAACGTGCACTTGGAATATGTAGGTTACCTAGCGGGCACTTGGACTGTCTAGGTTACCTAAGGGCACTTGGATTATCTAGGTTAACGAACGGGCACTTGGACTATGTAGGTTACCTAGCCACCACTTGGACTATCTAGGTTAGCTAACAGGCACTTGGACTATCTAGGTTCCCTAGCGGGCACTTGTACTATCTAGGTTACCTAGCTGGCACTTGGACTATTTAGGTCAACTAGCGGGCCCTTGGACTATCTAGGTTAGCTAACGGGCACTTGGACTATGTATGTTCCAGAGTGGGCACTTGGATTATGTAGGTTGCCTAGCGGACATTTAGACTATGTAGGTTTCCTTGCGGGCATTTGGACTATGTAGGTTACTAGCGGGCACTTGGACAATCTAGGTTAATGAACGTGCACTTGGACTATGTAGGTAACCACCGGGCACTTGGACTGTCTAGGTTACCTAGTGGGCACTTGGACTATGTACGTTCCCTAGCGGGCACTTGGGCTATCTACGTTACCTAGCGGGCACTTGGACAATGTAAGTTAACGATCGGGCACTTGGACTATGTAGGTTAACTAGCGGACACTTCGACTATCTAGGTTAGCTAACGGGCAATTGGACTATCTAGGTTACCTAGCGGGCACTTGGACTATGTAGGTTCCCTAGCGGACACTTGGACTATTTAGGTTACCTAGCAGGCACTTTGACTATCTAGGTTAACTAACGGGCACTTGGACTATGTAGGTTGCCTAGCGAGCACTTGGAGTATGTAGGTTCCCTAGCGGGCAATTGGACTATGTAGGTTCCCTATTGGGTACTTGGACTATCTAGGTTAACTAGCGGCCAAATGGACTGTCTAGGTTACCTAGTGGGCAATTGGAGTATGTACGTTCCCTAGCGGGCACTTGGGCTTTCTACGTTACCTAGCGGGCACTTGGTCTATGTAGGTTAACGAACGGGCACTTGGACTATGTAGGTTAACGAACGGGCACTTGGATTATGTAGTTTACCTAGCAGGTACTTGGACTATGTAGGTTAACTAGCGGGCACTTGGTCTATCTAGGTTACCTACGGGCACTTGGACTATGTACCTTCCCTAGAGGGCACTTGGGCTATCTACGTTACCTAGCGGGCACTTGGACTATGTAGGTTAACGAACGGGCACTTCGACTATGTAGGTAACCTAGTGGTCACTTGGACTATGTAGGTTATCTAGCGCACACTTGGACTATCTAGTTTACCTAGCAGGCACTTTGACTATCTAGGTTAACTAACGGGAACTTGGACTATGTAGGTTGCCTAGCGAGCACCTGGACTATGTAGGTTCCCAAGCGAGCGCTTGGACTATGTAGATTCCCTAGCGGTACTTGGACTGTCTAGGTTAACTAGCGGGCAATTGGACTGTCTAGGTTACGTAGTGGGCACTTGGACTATGTAGTTTACCTTGCAGGCACTTGGACTATGTAGGTTTACTACCAGGCACTTAGACTATCCAGGTTACCTAGCGGGCACTTGGACTATGTACGTTCCCTAGCGGGCACTTGGGCTATCTACGTTACCAAGCGGGCACTTGGACTATGTAGGTTAACGAACGTGCACTTGGACTATGTAGGTAACCTAGCGGGCACTTGGACTGTCTAGGTTACCTAGCGGGCACTTGGACTTTCCAGGTTAACGAACGGGCACTTGGACTATGTAGGTTAACTAGCGGACACTTCGACTATCTAGGTTAGCTAACGGGCAATTGGACTATCTAGGTTACCTAGCGGGCACTTGGACTATGTAGGTTCCCTAGCGGGCACTTGGACTATTTAGGTTACCTAGCAGGCACTTTGACTATCTAGGTTAACTAACGGGCACTTGGACTATGTAGGTTGCCTAGCGAGCACTTGGAGTATGTAGGTTCCCTAGCGGGCAATTGGACTATGTAGGTTCCCTATCGGGTACTTGGACTGTCTAGGTTAACTAGTGGGCAATTGGACTGTCTAGGTTACCTAGTGGGCACTTGGAGTATGTACGTTTCCTAGCGGGCACTTGGGCTTTCTACGTTACCTAGCGGGCACTTGGACTATGTAGGTTAACGAACGGGTACTTGGACTATGTAGGTTAACGAACGGGCACTTGGATTATGTAGTTTACCTAGCAGGTACTTGGACTATGTAGGTTAACTAGCGGGCACTTGGACTATCTAGGTTACCTACGGGCACTTGGACTATATACCTTCCGTAGAGGGCACTTGGGCTATCTACGTTTCCTAGCGGGCACTTGGACTATGTAGGTTAACGAACGGGCACTTGGACTATGTAGGTAACCTAGTGGTCACTTGGACTATGTAGGTTATCTAGCGGACACTTGGACTATCTATGTTACCTAGCAGGCACTTTGACTATCTAGGTTAACTAACGGTCACTTGGACTATGTAGGGTAACTAGGGGGCACTTGAACTGTCTAGGTTACCTAACGGGCAGTTGGATTATCTAGGTTAACGAACGTGCACTTGGACTATGTAGGTAACTTAGCGGGCACTTGGACTGTCTAGGTTACCTAGCGGGCACTTGGACTATCTAGGTTAACGAACGGGCACTTGGACTATGTAGGTTAACTAGCGGACACTTCGACTATCTAGGTTAGCTAACGGGCAATTGGACAATCTAGGTTAACTAACGGGCACTTGGATTATGTAGGTTGCCTAGCGAGCACTTGGACTATGTAGGTTCCCTAGAGGGCACTTGGTCTATTCAGGTTCCCTATCGGGTACTTGGACTGTCTAGGTTAACTAGGGGGCAATTGGACTGTCTAGGTTACCTAGTGGGCACTTGGACTATGTACGTTCCCTAGCGGGCACTTGGGATATCTACGTTACCTAGCGGGCACTTGGACAATGTAAGTTAACGAACGGGCACTTGGACTATGTAGGTTAAGTAGCGGACACTTGGACTATCTAAGATAGCTAACGGGCAATTGGACTATCAAGGTTACCTAACGGGCACTTGGACTATGAAGGTTACCTAGCAGGCACTTGGACTATCTAGGTTACCTAGCAGGGACTTTGACTATCTAGGTTAACTAACGGGAACTTGGACTATGTAGGTTGCCTAGCGAGCACCTGGACTATGTAGGTTCCCAAGCGGGCGCTTGGACTATGTAGATTCCCTAGCGGTACTTGGACTGTCTAGGTTAACTAGCGGGCAATTGGACTGTCTAGGTTACCTAGTGGGCACTGGGACTATGTGGTATACCTAGCAGGCACTTGGACTATGTAGGTTTACTACCAGGCACTTAGACTATCCAGGTTACCTAGCGGGCACTTGGACTATGTACGTTCCCTAGCGGGCACTTGGGCTATCTACGTTACCTAGCGGGCACTTGGACTATGTAGGTTAACGAATGGGCACTTGGATTATGTAGGTAACCTAGTGGTCACTTGGACTGTCTAGGTTACCTAGCGGGCACTTGGACTATGTAGGTTAACTAGCGGGCACTTGGACTATCTAGGTTAACTAGCGGGCACTTGGACTGTCTAGGCTAACTATCGGGCACTTGGACTATCTAGGTTAACTAGCGGGCCCTTGCACTATGTAGGTTAACTAGCGGGCCCATGGATTATGTAGGTTTACTAGGGGGCACTTGGACTATCTAGGTTAACTAGCGGGCACTTGGACTATGTAGTTTCCCTAGCGGACATTTGGACTATTTAGGTTACCTAGCGGGCACTTGGACTATGTAGGTTATCTAGCGGGCACTTGGACTATCTAGGTTACCTAGCAGGCACTTTGACTATCTAGGTTAACTAACGGGCACTTGGACTATGTAGGGCAACTAGCGGGCACTTGGACTGTCTAGGTTACCTAACGGGCACTTGGATTATCTAGGTTAACGAACGGGCACTTGGACTATGTAGGTTACCTAGCCACCACTTGGACTATCTAGGTTAGCTAACAGGCACTTGGACTATCTAGGTTCCCTAGCGGGCACTTGTACTATCTAGGTTACCTAGCTGGCACTTGGACTATGTAGGTCAACTAGCGGGCCCTTTGACTATCTAGGTTAGCTAACGGACACTTGGACTATGTATGTTCCAGAGTGGGCACTTGGATTATGTAGGTTGCCTAGCGGACATTTAGACTATGTAGGTTTCCTTGCGGGCATTTGGACTATGTAGGTTACCAGCGGGCACTTGGACAATCTAGGTTAACGAACGTGCACTTGGACTATGTAGGTAACCTAGCGAGCACTTGGACTGTCTAGGTTACCTAACGGGCACTTGGATTATCTAGGTTAACGAACGGGCACTTGGACTATGTAGGTTACCTAGCCACCACTTGGACTATCTAGGTTAGCTAACAGGCACTTGGACTATCTAGGTTCCCTAGCGGGCACTTGTACTATCTAGGTTACCTAGCTGGCACTTGGACTATTTAGGTCAACTAGCGGGCCCTTGGACTATCTAGGTTAGCTAACGGGCACTTGGACTATGTATGTTCCAGAGTGGGCACTTGGATTATGTAGGTTGCCTAGCGGACATTTAGACTATGTAGGTTTCCTTGCGGGCATTTGGACTATGTAGGTTACCAGCGGGCACTTGGACAATCTAGGTTAACGAATGTGCACTTGGACTATGTAGGTAACATAGCGGGCACTCTGACTGTCTAGGTTACCTAGCGGGCACTTGGACTTTCTAGGTTAACGAACGGGCACTTGGACTATGTAGGTTAACTAGCGGACACTTCGACTATCTAGGTTAGCTAACGGGCAATTGGACTATCAAGGTTACCTAACGGGCACTTGTACTATGAAGGTTACCTAGCGGGCACTTGGACTATCTAGGTTACCTAGCAGGGACTTTGACTATCTAGGTTAACTAACGGGAACTTGCACTATGTAGGTTGCCTAGCGAGCACCTGGATTATGTAGGTTCCCAAGCGGGCGCTTGGACTATGTAGATTCCCTAGCGGTACGTGGACTGTCTAGGTTAACTAGCGGGCAATTGGACTGTCTAGGTTACCTAGTGGGCACTTGGACTATGTAGTTTACCTAGCAGGCACTTGGACTATGTAGGTTTACTACCAGGCACTTAGACTATCCAGGTTACCTAGCGGGCATTGGACTATGTACGTTCCCTAGCGGTCACTTGGGCTATCTACGTTACCTAGCGGGCACTTGGACTATGTAGGTTAACGAATGGGCACTTGGACTATGTAGGTAACCTAGTGGTCACTTGGAATGTCTAGGTTACCTAGCGGGCACTTGGACTATGTAGGTTAACTAGCGGGCACTCGGACTATCTAGGTTAACTAGCGGGCACTTGGACTATCTAGGCTAACTAGCGGGCACTTGGACTATCTAGGTTAACTAGCGGGCCCTTGCACTATGTAGGTTAACTAGCGGGCCCATGGATTATGTAGGTTTACTAGGGGGCACTTGGACTATCTAGGTTAACTAGCGGGCAGTTGGACTATCTAGTTTCCCTAGCGGACATTTGGACTATTTAGGTTACGTAGCGGGCACTTGGACTATGTAGTTTCCCTAGCGGACATTTGGACTATTTAGGTTACCTAGCG
Source organism: Tenrec ecaudatus (assembly GCF_050624435.1). NCBI lineage: Eukaryota > Metazoa > Chordata > Mammalia > Afrosoricida > Tenrecidae > Tenrec > Tenrec ecaudatus. Next base: position 1,042,184 of record NW_027457565.1, read on the forward strand.
GGCACTTGGACTATGTAGGTTATCTAGCGGGCACTTGGACTATCTAGGTTACCTAGCAGGCACTTTGACTATCTAGGTTAACTAACGGGCATTTGGACTATGTAGGGCAACTAGCAGGCACTTGGACTGTCTCGGTTACCTAACGGTCACTTGGATTATCTAGGTTAACGAACGGGCACTTGGACTATGTAGGTTACCTAGCCACCACTTGGACTATCTAGGTTAGCTAACAAGCACTTGGACTATCTAGGTTCCCTAGCGGGCACTTGTACTATCTAGGTTACCTAGCTGGCACTTGGACTATGTAGGTCAACTAGCGGGCCCTTGGACTATCTAGGTTAGCTAACGGGCACTTGGACTATGTATGTTCCAGAGTGGGCACTTGGATTATGTAGGTTGCCTAGCAGACATTTAGACTATGTAGGTTTCCTTGCGGGCATTTCGACTATGTAGGTTACCAGCGGGCACTTGGACAATCTAGGTTAACGAACGTGCACTTGGACTATGTAGGTAACCTAGCGGGCACTTGGACTGTCTAGGTTACCTAGCGGGCACTTGGACTTTCTAGGTTAACGAACGGGCACTTGGACTATGTAGGTTAACTAGCGGACACTTAGACTATCTAGATTAGCTAAAGGGGAATTGGACTATCAAGGTTACCTAACGGGCACTTGGACTATGTATGTTACCTAGCGGGCAATTGGACTATCTAGGTTACCTAGCAGGCACTTTGACTATCTTGGTTAACTAAGGGGCACTTGAACTATGTAGGTTGCCAAGCGAGCACTTGGACTATGTAGGTTCCCTAGCGGGCGCTTGGACTATGTAGGTTCCCTAGCGGGTACTTGGACTGTCTAGGTTAACTAGCGGGCAATTGGACTGTCTAGGTTACCTAGTGGGCACTTGGACTATGTAGTTTACCTAGCAGGCTCTTGGACTATGTAGGTTAACTAGCGGGCACTTGGACTATCTAGGATACCTAGCGGGCACTTGGACTATGTACGTTCCTTAGCGGGCACTTGGGCTATCTACGTTACCTAGCGGGCACTTGGACTATGTAGGTTAACGAACGGGCACTTGGACTATGTAGGTAACCTAGTGGTCACTTGGACTGTCTAGGTTACCTAGCGGACACTTGGACTATGTAGGTTAACTAGCGTGCACTAGGACTATCTAGGTTACCTAGCGGGCACTTGGATTATGTAGGTTGCCTAGCGGGCACTTGGACTATGTAGGTTAAGTAGCGGGCACTTGGATTAACTAGGTTAACTAACAGGCACTTGAACTATGTATGTTCCAGAGCGGACAATTGGACTATGTAGGTTCCTTAGTGGGCACTTGGATTATCTAGGTTCCCTAAAGGACACTTGGACTATGTAGGTTAACTAGCGGACAATTGGATGATCTAGGTTAACTAGCGGGTACTTGGACTATCTAGGTTAACTAGGGGTTCCTTGAACTACGTAGGTTAACTAGCGGACACTTGCACAATGTAGGTTACCTAGCGGGCACTTGGACTATCTAGGTTAACTAGCAGGCCCTTGGCTATCTAGGTTACCTAGCAGGCACTTGGACTATGTAGGTTAACTATCGGGCATTTGCACTCTCTAGGTTACCTAGCGGGCAGTTGGACTATGTACCTTCCCTAGCGGGCACTTGGACTATCTATGTTAACTAACGGGCACTTGGACTATGTAGGTTACCTAGCGGACACCTGCACTATGTAGGTTACCTAGCGGGCACTTGGACTATCTAGGTTAACTAGCGGGCCCTTGCACTAAGTAGGTTAACTAGCGGGCCCATGGATTATGTAGGTTTACTAGGGGGCACTTGGAGTATCTAGGTTAACTAGCGGGCACTTGGACTATCTAGGTTACCTAGCAGGCACTTTGACTATCTAGGTTAACTAACGGGCACTTGGACTATGTAGGGCAACTAGCGGGCACTTGGACTGTCTAGGTTACCTAACGAGCACTTGGATTATCTAGGTTAACGAACGGGCACTTGGACTATGTAGGTTACCTAGGCACCACTTGGACTATCTAGGTTACCTAACAGGCACTTGGACTATCTAGGTTCCCTAGCGGGCACTTTTACTATCTACGTTACCTAGCTGGCACTTGGACTATGTAGGTCAACTAGCGGGCCCTTGGACTATCTAGGTTATCTAACGGGCACTTGGACTATGTATGTTCCAGAGTGGGCACTTGGATTATGTAGGTTGCCTAGTGGACATTTAGACTATGTAGGTTTCCTTGCGGGCATTTGGACTATGTAGGTTACCTAGCGGGCACTTGGACTATATAGGTTCCCTAGCGGTCACGTGGACTATGTAGGCTCCCTAGAAGGCACTTGGACTATGTAGGTTAACTAGCGGGCACTTGGACTAACCAGGTTACCAGGCGGGCACTTGGACTATGTAGGTTACTCAATGGGCACTTGGACTATCTAGGTTAACGAACGGACACTTGGACTATGTAGGTTAGGTATCAGGCACTTGAACTATCTAGGTTACCTAGCAGGCACTTGGACTATGTAGGTTACCTAGCGGACACTTGGATGATTTAGGTTAACTAGCGGGCACTTGGACTATCTAGGTTAACTAGCAGGCCCTTGGACTATCTAGCTTTACTAGCGGGCACTTGGACTATCTAGGTTAACTAGCGGGCACTTGGACTATGTAGGTTAACTAGTGGGCACTTCAACTCTCTAGGTAACCTAGCGGACACTTGGACTATGTACCTTCCCTAGCAGGCACTTGGACTATCTAGGTTACCTAGCAGGCACTTGGATTATGAAGGATCCCTAGCGGGCAATTGGACTATCTAGGTTACCTAGCTGGCACTTGGACTATGTAGGTTAACTAGCGGACACTTGCACGATCTAGGTTAACTAGCGGGCCCTTGCACTATGTACGTTAACTAGCGGGCCCATGGATTATGTAGGTTTACTAGGGGGCACTTGGAACATCTAGGTTAACTAGCGGGCACTTGGACTGTGTAGTTTCCCTAGCGGGCATTTGGACTATTTAGGTTGCCTAGCGGGCACTTGGACTATGTAGGTTACCTAGCAGGCACTTTAACTATCTAGGTTAACTAACGGGCACTTGGACTATGTAGGGTAACTAGCGGGCACTTGGACTGTCTAGGTTACCTAACGGGCACTTGGATTATCTAGGTTAACGAACGGGCACTTGGACTATGTAGGTTACCTAGCCACCACTTGGACTATCTAGGTTCCCTAAGGGGCACTTGGACTATCTAGGTTACCTAGCTGGCACTTGGACTATGTAGGTCAACTAGCGGGCCCTTGGACTATCTAGGTTAGCTAACGGGCACTTGGACTATGTATGTTCCAGAGCGGGCACTTGGATTATGTAGGTTGCCTAGCGGACATTTAGACTATGTAGGTTTCCTTGCGGGCATTTGCACTATGTAGGTTACCTAGCGGGCACTTGGACTATGTAGGTTCCCTAACGGGCACTTTGAGTATGTAGGTTCCCTATCGGTCACGTGGACTATGTAGGCTCCCTAGAAGGCACTTGGACTATGTAGGTTAACTAGCGGGCACTTGGACTATGTAGGTTACCCAATGGGCACTTGGACTATCTAGGTTAACGAACGGACACTTGGACTATGTAGGTTAGGTATCAGGCACTTGAACTATCTAGGTTACCTAGCAGGCACTTGGACTATGTAGGTTACCTAGCGGACACTTGGATGATTTAGGTTAACTAGCGGGCACTTGGACTATCTAGGTGAACTAGCAGGCCCTTGGACTATCTAGCTTTACTAGCGGGCACTTGGACTATCTAGGTTAACTAACGGGCACTTGGACTATGTAGTTTCCCTAGCGGGCATTTGGATTATTTAGGTTACCTAGTGGGCACTTGGACTATGTAGGTTATCTAGCGGGCACTTGGACTACGTAGGTTAACTAGAAGGCACTTGGACTATCAAGGTTACCTAGCGGCCCTTGGACTATGTAGGTTACCAGCGGGCACTTGGACTATCTAGGTTAACGAACGTGCACTTGGACTATGTAGGTAACCTAGCGGGCACTTGGACTGTCTAGGTTACCTAGCGGGTACTTGGACTATCTAGGTTAACGAACGGGCACTTGGACTATGTAGGTTAACTAGCGGACACTTCGACTATCTAGGTTAGCTAACGGGCAATTGGACAATCTAGGTTAACTAACGGTCTATTGGACTATGTAGGTTGCCTAGCGATCACTTGGACTATGTAGGTTCCCTAGTGGGCACTTGGACTATGTAGGTTCCCTATAGGGGACTTGGACTGTCTAGGTTAACTAGGGGGCAATTGGACTGTCTAGGTTACCTAGTGGGCACTTGGACTATGTACGTTCCTTAGCGGGCACTTGGGTTATCTACGTTACCTAGCGGACACTTGGACAATGTAAGTTAACGAACGGGCACTTGGACTATGTAGGTTAACTAGCGGACACTTGGACTATATAGGATAGCTAACGGGCAATTGGACTATCAAGGTTACCTAACGGGCACTTGGACTATATAGGTTACCTAGCGGGCACTTGGACTATCTAGGTTACCTAGCAGGCACTTTGACTATCTAGGTTAACTAACTGGCACGTGGACTATGTAGGTTGCCTAGCGAGCACCTGGACTATGTAGGTTCCCTAGCGGGCGCTTGGACTATGTAGATTCCCTAGCGGTACTTGGACTGTCTAAGTTAACTAGCGGGCAATTGGACTGTCTAGGTTACCTAGTGGGCACTTGGACTATGTAGTTTACCTAGCAGGAACTTGGACTATGTAGGTTTACTAGCAGGCATTTAGACTATCAATGTTACCTAGCGGGCACTTGGACTATGTACGTTCCCTAGCGGGCACTTGGGCTATCTACGTTACCTAGCGGGCACTTGGGCTATGTAGGTTAACGAATGGGCACTTGGACTATGTAGGTAACCTAGTGGTCACTTGGACTGTCTAGGTTACCTAGCGGGCACTTGGAGTATGTAGGTTAACTAGCGGGCACTTGGACTATCTAGGTTAACTAGCGGGCACTTGGACTATCTAGGTTAACTAGCGGGCACTTGGACTATCTAGGTTAACTAGCGGGCCCTTGCACTATGTAGGTTAACTAGCGGGCCCATGGATTATGTAGGGTTACTAGGGGGCACTTGGACTATCTAGGTTAACTAGCGGGCACTTGGACTATGTAGTTTCCCTAGCGGACATTTGGACTATTTAGGTTACCTAGCGGGCACTTGGACTATGTAGGTTATCTAGCGGGCACTTGGACTATCTAGGTTACCTAGCAGGCACTTTGACTATCTAGGTTAACTAACGGGCATTTGGACTATGTAGGGCAACTAGCAGGCACTTGGACTGTCTCGGTTACCTAACGGTCACTTGGATTATCTAGGTTAACGAACGGGCACTTGGACTATGTAGGTTACCTAGCCACCACTTGGACTATCTAGGTTAGCTAACAAGCACTTGGACTATCTAGGTTCCCTAGCGGGCACTTGTACTATCTAGGTTACCTAGCTGGCACTTGGACTATGTAGGTCAACTAGCGGGCCCTTGGACTATCTAGGTTAGCTAACGGGCACTTGGACTATGTATGTTCCAGAGTGGGCACTTGGATTATGTAGGTTGCCTAGCAGACATTTAGACTATGTAGGTTTCCTTGCGGGCATTTGGACTATGTAGGTTACCAGCGGGCACTTGGACAATCTAGGTTAACGAACGTGCACTTGGACTATGTAGGTAACCTAGCGGGCACTTGGACTGTCTAGGTTACCTAGCGGGCACTTGGACTTTCTAGGTTAACGAACGGGCACTTGGACTATATAGGTTAACTAGCGGACACTTAGACTATCTAGATTAGCTAAAGGGGAATTGGACTATCAAGGTTACCTAACGGGCACTTGGACTATGTATGTTACCTAGCGGGCAATTGGACTATCTAGGTTACCTAGCAGGCACTTTGACTATCTTGGTTAACTAAGGGGCACTTGAACTATGTAGGTTGCCAAGCGAGCACTTGGACTATGTAGGTTCCCTAGCGGGCGCTTGGACTATGTAGGTTCCCTAGCGGGTACTTGGACTGTCTAGGTTAACTAGCGGGCAATTGGACTGTCTAGGTTACCTAGTGGGCACTTGGACTATGTAGTTTACCTAGCAGGCTCTTGGACTATGTAGGTTAACTAGCGGGCACTTGGACTATCTAGGATACCTAGCGGGCACTTGGACTATGTACGTTCCTTAGCGGGCACTTGGGCTATCTACGTTACCTAGCGGGCACTTGGACTATGTAGGTTAACGAACGGGCACTTGGACTATGTAGGTAACCTAGTGGTCACTTGGACTGTCTAGGTTACCTAGCAGACACTTGGACTATGTAGGTTAACTAGCGTGCACTAGGACTATCTAGGTTACCTAGCGGGCACTTGGATTATGTAGGTTGCCTAGCGGGCACTTGGACTATGTAGGTTAAGTAGCGGGCACTTGGATTAACTAGGTTAACTAACAGGCACTTGAACTATGTATGTTCCAGAGCGGACAATTGGACTATGTAGGTTCCTTAGTGGGCACTTGGATTATCTAGGTTCCCTAAAGGACACTTGGACTATGTAGGTTAACTAGCGGACAATTGGATGATCTAGGTTAACTAGCGGGTACTTGGACTATCTAGGTTAACTAGGGGTTCCTTGGACTACGTAGGTTAACTAGCGGACACTTGCACAATGTAGGTTACCTAGCGGGCACTTGGACTATCTAGGTTAACTAGCAGGCCCTTGGCTATCTAGGTTACCTAGCAGGCACTTGGACTATGTAGGTTAACTATCGGGCATTTGCACTCTCTAGGTTACCTAGCGGGCAGTTGGACTATGTACCTTCCCTAGCGGGCACTTGGACTATCTATGTTAACTAACGGGCACTTGGACTATGTAGGTTACCTAGCGGACACCTGCACTATGTAGGTTACCTAGCGGGCACTTGGACTATCTAGGTTAACTAGCGGGCCCTTGCACTATGTAGGTTAACTAGCGGGCCCATGGATTATGTAGGTTTACTAGGGGGCACTTGGAGTATCTAGGTTAACTAGCGGGCACTTGGACTATCTAGGTTACCTAGCATGCACTTTGACTATCTAGGTTAACTAACGGGCACTTGGACTATGTAGGGCAACTAGCGGGCACTTGGACTGTCTAGGTTACCTAACGAGCACTTGGATTATCTAGGTTAACGAACGGGCACTTGGACTATGTAGGTTACCTAGCCACCACTTGGACTATCTAGGTTACCTAACAGGCACTTGGACTATCTAGGTTCCCTAGCGGGCACTTTTACTATCTACGTTACCTAGCTGGCACTTGGACTATGTAGGTCAACTAGCGGGCCCTTGGACTATCTAGGTTATCTAACGGGCACTTGGACTATGTATGTTCCAGAGTGGGCACTTGGATTATGTAGGTTGCCTAGTGGACATTTAGACTATGTAGGTTTCCTTGCGGGCATTTGGACTATGTAGGTTACCTAGCGGGCACTTGGACTATGTAGGTTCCCTAGCGGTCACGTGGACTATGTAGGCTCCCTAGAAGGCACTTGGACTATGTAGGTTAACTAGCGGGCACTTGGACTAACCAGGTTACCAGGCGGGCACTTGGACTATGTAGGTTACTCAATGGGCACTTGGACTATCTAGGTTAACGAACGGACACTTGGACTATGTAGGTTAGGTATCAGGCACTTGAACTATCTAGGTTACCTAGCAGGCACTTGGACTATGTAGGTTACCTAGCGGACACTTGGATGATTTAGGTTAACTAGCGGGCACTTGGACTATCTAGGTTAACTAGCAGGCCCTTGGACTATCTAGCTTTACTAGCGGGCACTTGGACTATCTAGGTTAACTAGCGGGCACTTGGACTATGTAGGTTAACTAGTGGGCACTTCAACTCTCTAGGTAACCTAGCGGACACTTGGACTATGTACCTTCCGTAGCAGGCACTTGGACTATCTAGGTTACCTAGCAGGCACTTGGATTATGAAGGATCCCTAGCGGGCAATTGGACTATCTAGGTTACCTAGCTGGCACTTGGACTATGTAGGTTAACTAGCGGACACTTGCACGATCTAGGTTAACTAGCGGGCCCTTGCACTATGTAGGTTAACTAGCGGGCCCATGGATTATGTAGGTTTACTAGGGGGCACTTGGAACATCTAGGTTAACTAGCGGGCACTTGGACTATGTAGTTTCCCTAGCGGGCATTTGGACTATTTAGGTTGCCTAGCGGGCACTTGGACTATGTAGGTTACCTAGCAGGCACTTTAACTATCTAGGTTAACTAACGGGCACTTGGACTATGTAGGGTAACTAGCGGGCACTTGGACTGTCTAGGTTACCTAACGGGCACTTGGATTATCTAGGTTAACGAACGGGCACTTGGACTATGTAGGTTACCTAGCCACCACTTGGACTATCTAGGTTCCCTAAGGGGCACTTGGACTATCTAGGTTACCTAGCTGGCACTTGGACTATGTAGGTCAACTAGCGGGCCCTTGGACTATCTAGGTTAGCTAACGGGCACTTGGACTATGTATGTTCCAGAGCGGGCACTTGGATTATGTAGGTTGCCTAGCGGACATTTAGACTATGTAGGTTTCCTTGCGGGCATTTGCACTATGTAGGTTACCTAGCGGGCACTTGGACTATGTAGGTTCCCTAACGGGCACTTTGAGTATGTAGGTTCCCTATCGGTCACGTGGACTATGTAGGCTCCCTAGAAGGCACTTGGACTATGTAGGTTAACTAGCGGGCACTTGGACTATGTAGGTTACCCAATGGGCACTTGGACTATCTAGGTTAACGAACGGACACTTGGACTATGTAGGTTAGGTATCAGGCACTTGAACTATCTAGGTTACCTAGCAGGCACTTGGACTATGTAGGTTACCTAGCGGACACTTGGATGATTTAGGTTAACTAGCGGGCACTTGGACTATCTAGGTGAACTAGCAGGCCCTTGGACTATCTAGCTTTACTCTCGGGCACTTGGACTATCTAGGTTAACTAACGGGCACTTGGACTATGTAATTTCCCTAGCGGGCATTTGGATTATTTAGGTTACCTAGTGGGCACTTGGACTATGTAGGTTATCTAGCGGGCACTTGGACTACGTAGGTTAACTAGAAGGCACTTGGACTATCAAGGTTACCTAGTGGCCCTTGGACTATGTAGGTTACCAGCGGGCACTTGGACTATCTAGGTTAACGAACGTGCACTTGGACTATGTAGGTAACCTAGCGGGCACTTGGACTGTCTAGGTTACCTAGCGGGTACTTGGACTATCTAGGTTAACGAACGGGCACTTGGACTATGTAGGTTAACTAGCGGACACTTCGACTATCTAGCTTAGCTAACGGGCAATTGGACAATCTAGGTTAACTAACGGTCTATTGGACTATGTAGGTTGCCTAGCGATCACTTGGACTATGTAGGTTCCCTAGTGGGCACTTGGACTATGTAGGTTCCCTATAGGGTACTTGGACTGTCTAGGTTAACTAGGGGGCAATTGGACTGTCTAGGTTACCTAGTGGGCACTTGGACTATGTACGTTCCCTAGCGGGCACTTGGGTTATCTACGTTACCTAGCGGACACTTGGACAATGTAAGTTAACGAACGGGCACTTGGACTATGTAGGTTAACTAGCGGACACTTGGACTATCTAGGATAGCTAACGGGCAATTGGACTATCAAGGTTACCTAACGGGCACTTGGACTATATAGGTTACCTAGCGGGCACTTGGACTATCTAGGTTACCTAGCAGGCACTTTGACTATCTAGGTTAACTAACTGGCACGTGGACTATGTAGGTTGCCTAGCGAGCACCTGGACTATGTAGGTCCCTAGCGGGCGCTTGGACTATGTAGATTCCCTAGCGGTACTTGGACTGTCTAAGTTAACTAGCGGGCAATTGGACTGTCTAGGTTACCTAGTGGGCACTTGGACTATGTAGTTTACCTAGCAGGAACTTGGACTATGTAGGTTTACTAGCAGGCATTTAGACTATCTAGGTTACCTAGCGGGCACTTGGACTATGTACGTTCCCTAGCGGGCACTTGGGCTATCTACGTTACCTAGCGGGCACTTGGGCTATGTAGGTAACCTAGTGGTCACTTGGACTGTCTAGGTTACCTAGCGGGCACTTGGAGTATGTAGGTTAACTAGCGGGCACTTGGACTATCTAGGTTAACTAGCGGGCACTTGGACTATCTAGGTTAACTAGCGGGCACGTGGACTATCTAGGTTAACTAGCGGGCCCTTGCACTATGTAGGTTAACTAGCGGGCCCATGGATTATGTAGGGTTACTAGGGGGCACTTGGACTATCTAGGTTAACTAGCGGGCACTAGGACTATGTAGTTTCCCTAGCGGACATTTGGACTATTTAGGTTACCTAGCGGGCACTTGGACTATGTAGGTTATCTAGCGGGCAGTTGGACTATCTAGGTTACCTAGCAGGCACTTTGACTATCTAGGTTAACTAACGGGCATTTGGACTATGTAGGGCAACTAGCAGGCAGTTGGACTGTCTCGGTTACCTAACGGTCACTTGGATTATCTAGGTTAACGAACGGGCACTTGGACTATGTAGGTTACCTAGCCACCACTTGGACTATCTAGGTTAGCTAACAGGCACTTGGACTATCTAGGTTCCCTAGCGGGCACTTGTACTATCTAGGTTACCTAGCTGGCACTTGGACTATGTAGGTCAACTAGCGGGCCCTTGGACTATCTAGGTTAGCTAACGGGCACTTGGACTATGTATGTTCCAGAGTGGGCACTTGGATTATGTAGGTTGCCTAGCAGACATTTAGACTATGTAGGTTTCCTTGCGGGCATTTGGACTATGTAGGTTACCAGCGGGCACTTGGACAATCTAGGTTAACGAACGTGCACTTGGACTATGTAGGTAACCTAGCGGGCACTTGGACTGTCTAGGTTACCTAGCGGGCACTTGGACTTTCTAGGTTAACGAACGGGCACTTGGACTATGTAGGTTAACTAGCGGACACTTCGACTATCTAGGTTAGCTAACGGGCAATTGGACTATCTAGGTTACCTAGCGGGCACTTGGACTTTGTAGGTTCCCTAGCGGGCACTTGGACTATTTAGGTTACCTAGCAGGCACTTTGACTATCTAGGTTAACTAACGGGCACTTGGACTATGTAGGTTGCCTAGCGAGCACTTGGAGTATGTAGGTTCCCTAGCGGGCAATTGGACTATGTAGGTTCCCTATCGGGTACTTGGACTGTCTAGGTTAACTAGCGGGCAATTGGACTGTCTAGGTTACCTAGTGGGCACTTGGAGTATGTACGTTCCCTAGCGGGCACTTGGGCTTTCTACGTTACCTAGCGGGCACTTGGACTATGTAGGTTAACGAACGGGCACTTGGACTATGTAGGTTAACGAACAGGCACATGGATTATGTAGTTTACCTAGCAGGTACTTGGACTAGGTAGGTTAACTAGCGGGCACTTGGACTATCTAGGTTACCTACGGGCACGTGGAATATGTACCTTCCCTAGCGGGCACTTGGGCTATCTACGTTACCTAGCAGGCACTTAGACTATATAGGTTAACGAACGGGCACTTGGACTATGTAGGTAACCTAGTGGTCACTTGGACTATGTAGGTTATCTAGCGGACACTTGGACTATCTAGGTTACCTAGCTGGCACTTGGACTATGTAGGTCAACTAGCGGGCCCTTGGACTATCTAGGTTAGCTAACGGGCACTTGGACTATGTATGTTCCAGAGTGGGCACTTGTATTATGTAGGTTGCCTAGCGGACATTTAGACTATGTAGGTTTCCTTGCGGGCATTTGGACTATGTAGGTTACCAGCGGGCACTTGGACAATCTAGGTTAACGAACGTGCACTTGGACTATGTAGGTAACCTAGCGGGCACTTGGACTGTCTAGGTTACCTAGCGGGCACTTGGACTTTCTAGGTTAACGAACGGGCACTTGCACTATGTAGGTTAACTAGCGGACACTTCGACTATCTAGGTTAGCTAACGGGCAATTGGACTATCTAGGTTACCTAGCAGGCACTTGGACTATGTAGGTTCCCTAGCGGGCACTTGGACTATATAGGTTACCTAGCAGGCACTTTGACTATCTAGGTTAACTAACGGGCACTTGGACTATGTAGGTTGCCTAGCGAGCACTTGGAGTATGTAGGTGCCCTAGCGGGCAATTGGACTATGTAGGTTCCCTATCGGGTACTTGGACTGTCTAGGTTAACTAGCGGGCAATTGGACTGTCTAGGTTACCTAGTGGGCACTTGGAGTATGTACGTTCCCTAGCGGGCACTTGGCTTTTCTACGTTACCTAGCGGGCACTTGGACTATGTAGGTTAACGAACGGGCACTTGGACTATGTAGGTTAACGAACAGGCACTTGGATTATGTAGTTTACCTAGCAGGTACTTGGACTATGTAGGTTAACTAGCGGGCATTTGGACTATCTAGGTTACCTACGGGCACTTGGAATATGTACCTTCCCTAGCGGGCACTTGGGCTATCTACGTTACCTAGCGGGGACTTGGACTATATAGGTTAACGAACGGGCACTTGGACTATGTAGGTAACCTAGTGGTCACTTGGACTATGTAGGTTATCTAGCGGACACTTGGACTATCTAGGTTACCTAGCAGGCACTTTGACTATCTAGGTTAACTAACGGGCACTTGGACTATGTAGGGTAACTAGCGGGCACTTGGACTGTCTAGGTTACCTAACGGGCACTTGGATTATCTAGGTTAACGAACGTGCACTTGGACTATGTAGGTAACCCAGCGGGCACTTGGACTGTCTAGGTTACCTAGCGGGCACTTGGACTATCTAGGTTAACGAATGGGCACTTGGACTATGTAGGTTAACTTGCGGACACTTCGACTATCTAGGTTAGCTAACGGGCAATTGGACAATCTAGGTTAACTAACGGGCACTTGGACTATGTAGGTTGCCTAGCGAGCACTTGGACTATGTAGGTTCCCTAGAGGGCACTTGGACTATGTAGGTTCCCTATCGGGTACTTGGACTGTCTAGGTTAACTAGGGGGCAATTGGACTGTCTAGGTTACCTAGTGGGCACTTGGGATATCTACGTTACCTAGCGGGCACTTGGACAATGTAAGTTAACGAACGGCCACTTGGACTATGTAGGTTAACTAGCGGACACTTGGACTATCTAGGATAACTAACGGGCAATTGGACTATCAAGGTTACCTAACGGGCACTTGGACTATGAAGGGTACCTAGCGGGTACTTGGACTATCTAGGTTACCTAGCAGGCACTTTGACTATCTAGGTTAACTAACGGGCACTTGGACTATGTAGGTTGCCTAGCGAACACCTGGACTATGTAGGTTCCCTAGCGGGCGCTTGGACTATATAGATTCCCTAGCGGTACTTGGACTGTCTAGGTTAACTAGCGGGCAATTGGACTGTCTAGGTTACCTAGTGGGCACTTGGACTATGTAGTTTACCTAGCAGGAACTTGGACTATGTAGGTTTACTACCAGGCAATTAGACTATCCAGGTTACCTAGCGGGCACTTGGACTATGTACGTTCCCTAGCGGGCACTTGGGCTATCTACGTTACCTAGCGGGCACTTGGACTATGTAGGTTAACGAATGGGCACTTGGACTATGTAGGTAACCTAGTGGTCACTTGGACTGTCTAGGTTACCTAGCGGGCACTTGGACTATGTAGGTGAACTAGCGGGCACTTGGACTATCTAGGTTAACTAGCGGGCACTTGGACTATCTAGGTTAACTTGCGGGCACTTGGACTATCTAGGTTAACTATCGGGCCCTTGCACTATGTAGGTTAACTAGCGGGCCCATGGATTATGTAGGTTTACTAGGGGGCACTTGGACTATCTAGGTTAACTAGCGGGCACTTGGACTATGTAGTTTCCCTAGCGGACATTTGGACTATTTAGGTTACCTAGCGGGCACTTGGACTATGTAGGTTATCTAGCGGGCACTTGGACTATCTAGGTTACCTAGCAGGCACTTTGAATATCTAGGTTAACTAACGGGCATTTGGACTATGTAGGGCAACTAGCGGGCACTTGGACTGTCTAGGTTACCTAAAGGTCACTTGGATTATCTAGGTTAACGAACGGGCACTTGGACTATGTAGGTTACCTAGCCACTACTTGGACAATCTAGGTTAGCTAACAGGCACTTGGACTATCTAGGTTCCCTAGCGGGCACTTGTACTATCTAGGTTACCTAGCTGGCACTTGGACTATGTAGGTCAACTAGCGGGCCCTTGGACTATCTAGGTTAGCTAACGGGCACTTGGACTATGTATGTTCCAGAGTGGGCATTTGTATTATGTAGGTTGCCTAGCGGACATTTAGACTATGTAGGTTTCCTTGCGGGCATTTGGACTATGTAGGGTACCAGCGGGCACTTGGACAATCTAGGTTAACGAACGTGCACTTGGACTATGTAGGTAACCTAGCGAGCACTTGGACTGTCTAGGTTACCTAGCGGGCACTTGGACTTTCTAGGTTAACGAACGGGCACTTGCACTATGTAGGTTAACTAGCGGACACTTCGACTATCTAGGTTAGCTAACGGGCAATTGGACTATCTAGGTTACCTAGCAGGCACTTGGACTATGTAGGTTCCCTAGCGGGCACTTGGACTATATAGGTTACCTAGCAGGCACTTTGAGTATCTAGGTTAACTAACGGGCACTTGGACTATGTAGGTTGCCTAGCGAGCACTTGGAGTATGTAGGTGCCCTAGCGGGCAATTGGACTATGTAGGTTCCCTATCGGGTACTTGGACTGTCTAGGTTAACTAGCGGGCAATTGGACTGTCTAGGTTACCTAGTGGGCACTTGGAGTATGTACGTTCCCTAGCGGGCACTTGGGTTTTCTACGTTACTTAGCGGACACTTGGACTATGTAGGTTAACGAACGGGCACTTGGACTATGTAGGTTAACGAACAGGCACTTGGATTATGTAGTTTACCTAGCAGGTACTTGGACTAGGTAGGTTAACTAGCGGGCACTTGGACTATCTAGGTTACCTACGGGCACTTGGAATATGTACCTTCCCTAGCGGGCACTTGGACTATATAGGTTAACGAACGGGCACTTGGACTATGTAGGTAACCTAGTGGTCACTTGGACTATGTAGGTTATCTAGCGGAAACTTGGACTATCTAGGTTACCTAGCAGGCACTTTGACTATCTAGGTTAACTAACGGGCACTTGGACTATGTAGGGTAACTAGCGGGCACTTGGACTGTCTAGGTTACCTAACGGGCACTTGGATTATCTAGGTTAACGAACGTGCACTTGGACTATGTAGGTAACCCAGCGGGCACTTGGACTGTCTAGGTTACCTAGCGGGAACTTGGACTATCTAGGTTAACGAACGGGCACTTGGACTATGTAGGTTAACTTGCGGACACTTCGACTATCTAGGTTAGCTAACGGGCAATTGGACAATCTAGGTTAACTAACGGGCACTTGGACAATGTAGGTTGCCTAGCGAGCACTTGGACTATGTAGGTTCCCTAGAGGGCACTTGGACTATGTAGGTTCCCTATCGGGTACTTGGACTGTCTAGGTTAACTAGGGGGCAATTGGACTGTCTAGGTTACCTAGTGGGCACTTGGGATATCTACGTTACCTAGCGGGCACTTGGACAATGTAAGTTAACGAACGGCCACTTGGACTATGTAGGTTAACTAGCGGACACTTGGACTATCTAGGATAGCTAACGGGCAATTGGACTATCAAGGTTACCTAACGGGCACTTGGACTATGAAGGGTACCTAGCGGGCACTTGGACTATCTAGGTTACCTAGCAGGCACTTTGACTATCTAGGTTAACTAACGGGCACTTGGACTATGTAGGTTGCCTAGCGAGCACCTGGACTATGTAGGTCCCCTAGCGGGCGCTTGGACTATGTAGATTCCCTAGCGGTACTTGGACTGTCTAGGTTAACTAGCAGGCAATTGGACTGTCTAGGTTACCTAGTGGGCACTTGGACTATGTAGTTTACCTAGCAGGCACTTGGACTATGTAGGTTTACTACCAGGCACTTAGACTATCCAGGTTACCTAGCGGGCACTTGGACTATGTACGTTCCCTAACGGGCACTTTGGCTATCTACGTTACCTAGCGGGCACTAGAATATGTAGGTTAACGAATGGGCACTTGGACTATGTAGGTAACCTAGTGGTCACTTGGACTGTCTAGGTTACCTAGCGAGCACTTGGACTATGTAGGTTAACTAGCGGGCACTTGGACTATCTAGGTTAACTAGCGGGCACTTGGACTATCTAGGTTAACTAGCGGGCACTTGGACTATCTAGGTTAACTAGCGGGCCCTTGCACTATGTAGGTTAACTAGCGGGCCCATTGATTATGTAGGTTTACTAGGGGGCACTTGGACTATCTAGGTTAACTAGCGGGCACTTGGACTATGTAGTTTCCCTAGCGGACATTTGGACTATTTAGGTTACCTAGCGGGCACTTGGACTATGTAGGTTATCTAGCGGGCACTTGGACTATCTAGGTTACCTAGCAGGCACTTTGACTATCTAGGTTAACTAACGGTCACTTGGACTATGTAGGGCAACTAGCGGGCACTTGGACTGTGTAGGTTACCTAACGGGCACTTGGATTATCTAGGTTAACGAACGGGTACTTGGACTATGTAGGTTACCTAGCCACCACTTGGACTATCTAGGTTAGCTAACAGGCACTTGGACTATCTAGGTTCCCTAGCGGGCACTTGTACTATCTAGGTTACCTAGCTGGCACTTGGACTATGTAGGTCAACTAGCGGGCCCTTGGACTATCTAGGTAAGCTAACGGGCACTAGGACTATGTATGTTCCGAGGGGGCACTTGGATTATGTAGGTTGCCTAGCGGACATTTAGACTATGTAGGTTTCCTTGCGGGCATTTGGACTATGTAGGTTACCAGCGGGCACTTGGACAATCTAGGTTAACGAACGTGCACTTGGACTATGTAGGTAACCTAGCGGGCACTTGTACTGTCTAGGTTACCTAGCGGGCACTTGGACTTTCTAGGTTAACGAACGGGCACTTGGACTATATAGGTTAACTAGCGGACACTTCGACTATCTAGGTTAGCTAACAGGCAATTGGACTATCTAGGTTACCTAGCGCGCACTTGGACTATGTAGGTTCCCTAGCGGGCACTTGGACTATTTAGGTTACCTAGCAGGCACTTTGACTATCTAGGTTAACTAACGGGCACTTGGACTATGTAGGTTGCCTAGCGAGCACTTGGAGTATGTAGGTTCCCTAGCGGGCAATTGGACTATGTAGGTTCCCTATCGGGTACTTGGACTGTCTAGGTTAACTAGCGGGCAATTGGACTGTCTAGGTTACCTAGTGGGAACTTGGATTATGTATGTTCCCTAGCGGGCACTTGGGATATCTACGTTACCTAGCGGGCACTTGGACAATGTAAGTTAACGAACGGGCACTTGGACTATGTAGGTTAAGTAGCGGACACTTGGACTATCTAGGATAGCTAACGGGCAATTGGACTATCAAGGTTACCTAACGGGCACTTGGACTATGAAGGTTACCTAGCGGGTACTTGGACTATCTAGGTTACCTAGCAGGCACTTTGACTATCTAGGTTAACTAACGGGCACGTGGACTATGTAGGTTGCCTAGCGAGCACCTGGACTATGTAGGTTCCCTAGCGGGCGCTTGGACTATGTAGATTCCCTAGCGGTACTTGGACTGTCTAGGTTAACTAGCGGGCAATTGGACTGTGTAGGTTACCTAGTGGGCACTTGGACTATGTAGTTTACCTAGCAGGCACTTGGACTATGTAGGTTTACTACCAGGCACTTAGACTATCCAGGTTACCTATCGGGCACTTGGACTACGTACGTTCCCTAGCGGGCACTTGGGCTATCTACGTTACCTAGCGGGCACTTGGACTATGTAGGTTAACGAATGGGCAGTTGGACTATGTAGGTAACCTAGTGGTCACTTGGACTGTCTAGGTTACATACCGGGCTCTTGGACTATGTAGGTTAACTAGCGGGCACTTGGACTATCTAGGTTAACTAGCGGGCACTAGGACTATCTAGGTTAACTAGCGGGCACTTGGACTATCTAGGTTAACTAGCGGGCCCTTGCACTATGTAGGTTAACTAGCGGGCCCATGGATTATGTAGATTTAATAGGGGGCACTTGGACTATCTAGGTTAACTAGCGGGCACTTGGACTATGTAGTTTCCCTAGCGGACATTTGGACTATTTAGGTTACCTAGCGGGCACGTGGACTATGTGGGTTATCTAGCGGGCACTTGGACTATCTAGGTTACCTAGCAGGCACTTTGACTATCTAGGTTAACTAACGGGCACTTGGACTATGTAGGGCAACTAGCGGGCACTTGGACTGTCTAGGTTACCTAACGGGCACTTGGATTATCTAGGTTAACGAACGGGCACTTGGACTATGTAGGTTACCTAGCCACCACTTGGACTATCTAGGTTAGCTAACAGGCACTTGGACTATCTAGGTTCCCTAGCGGGCACTTGTACTATCTAGGTTACCTAGCTGGCACTTGGACTATTTAAGTCAACTAGCGGGCCCTTGGACTATCTAGGTTAGCTAACGGGCACGTGGACTATGTATGTTCCAGAGTGGGCACTTGGATTATGTAGGTTGCCTAGCGGACATTTAGACTATGTAGGTTTCCTTGCGGGCATTTGGACTATGTAGGTTACCAGCGGGCACTTGGACTTTCTAGGTTAACGAACGGGCACTTGGACTATGTAGGTTAACTAGCGGACACTTCGACTATCTAGATTAGCTATCGGGCAATTGGACTATCTAGGTTACCTAGCGGGCACTTGGACTATGTAGGTTCCCTAGCGGGCACTTGGACTATATAGGTTGCCTAGCAGGCACTTTGACTATCTAGGTTAACTAACGGGCACTTGGACTATGTAGGTGGCCTAGCGAGCACTCGGAGTATGTAGGTTCCCTAGCGGGCAATTGGACTATGTAGGTTCCCTATCGGGTACTTGGACTGTCTAGGTTAACTAGCGGCAATTGGACTGACTAGATTACCTAGTGGGCACTAGGAGTATGTACGTTCCCTAGAGGGCACTTGGGCTTTCAACGTTACCTAGCGAGCACTCGGACTATGTAGGTTAACGAACGGGCACCTTGACTATGTAGGTTAACGAACGGGCACTTGGATTATGTAGTTTACCTAGCAGGTACTTGGACTATGTAGGTTAACTAGCGGGCACTTGGACTATCTAGGTTACCTACGGGCACTTGGACTATGTACCTTCCCTAGCGGGCACTTGGGCTATCTACATTACCTAGTGGGCACTTGGACTATGTACGTTCCCTAGCGGGCACTTGGGCTATCTACGTTACCTAGCGGGCCCTTGGACAATGTAAGTTAACGAACGGGCACTTGGACTATGTAGGTTAACTAGCGGACACTTGGACTATCTAGGATAGCTAACGGGCAATTGGACTATCAAGGTTACCTAACTGGCACTTGGACTATGAAGGTTAACTAGCGGGCACTTGGACTATCTAGGTTACCTAGCAGGCACATTGACTATCTAGGTTAACTAACGGGCACTTGGACTATGTAGGTTGCCTAGCGAGGACCTGGACTATGTAGGTTCCCTAGCGGGCGCTTGGACTATTTAGATTCCCTAGCGGTACTTGGACTGTCTAGGTTAACTAGTGGGCAATTGGACTGTCTAGGTTACCTAGTGGGCACTTGGACTATGTAGTTTACCTAGCAGGAACTTGGACTATGTAGGTTTACTACCAGGCAATTAGACTATCCAGGTTACCTAGCGGGCACTTGGACTATGTACGTTCCCTAGCGGGCACTTGGGCTAACTACGTTACCTAGCGGGCACTTTGACTATGTAGGTTAACAAATGGGCACTTGGACTATGTAGGTAAACTAGTGGTCACTTGGACTGTCTAGGTTACCTAGCGGGCACTTGGACTCTGTAGGTTAACTAGCGGGCACTTGGACTATCTAGGTTAACTAGCGGGCACTTGGACTATCTAGGTTAACTAGCAGGCACTTGGACTATCTAGGTTAACTAGCGGGCCCTTGCACTATGTAGGTTAACTAGCGGGCCCATGGAATATGTAGGTTTACTAGGGGGCACTTGGACTATCTAGGTTAACTAGCGGGCACTTGGACTATGTAGTTTCCCTAGCGGACATTTGGACTATTTAGGTTACGTAGCAGGCACTTGGACTATGTAGGTTATCTAGCGGGCACTTGGACTATATAGGTTACCTAGCAGGCACTTTGAATATCTAGGTTAACTAACGGGCACTTGGACTATGTAGGGCAACTAGCGGGCACTTGGACTGTCTAGGTTACCTAACGGGCACTTGGATTATCTAGGTTAACGAACGGGCACTTGGAGTATGTAGGTTACCTAGCCATCACTTGGATTATCTAGGTTAGCTAACAGGCACTTGGACTATCTAGGTTCCCTAGCGGGCACTTGTACTATCTAGGTTACCTAGCTGGCACTTGGACTATGTAGGTCAACTAGCGGGCCCTTTGACTATCGAGGTTAGCTAACGGGCACTTGGACTATGTATGTTCCAGAGTGGGCACTTGGATTATGTAGGTTGCCTAGCGGACATTTAGACTATGTAGGTTTCCTTGCGGGCATTTGGATTATGTAGGTTACCAGCGGGCACTTGGACAATCTAGGTTAACGAACGTGCACTTGGAATATGTAGGTTACCTAGCGGGCACTTGGACTGTCTAGGTTACCTAAGGGCACTTGGATTATCTAGGTTAACGAACGGGCACTTGGACTATGTAGGTTACCTAGCCACCACTTGGACTATCTAGGTTAGCTAACAGGCACTTGGACTATCTAGGTTCCCTAGCGGGCACTTGTACTATCTAGGTTACCTAGCTGGCACTTGGACTATTTAGGTCAACTAGCGGGCCCTTGGACTATCTAGGTTAGCTAACGGGCACTTGGACTATGTATGTTCCAGAGTGGGCACTTGGATTATGTAGGTTGCCTAGCGGACATTTAGACTATGTAGGTTTCCTTGCGGGCATTTGGACTATGTAGGTTACTAGCGGGCACTTGGACAATCTAGGTTAATGAACGTGCACTTGGACTATGTAGGTAACCACCGGGCACTTGGACTGTCTAGGTTACCTAGTGGGCACTTGGACTATGTACGTTCCCTAGCGGGCACTTGGGCTATCTACGTTACCTAGCGGGCACTTGGACAATGTAAGTTAACGATCGGGCACTTGGACTATGTAGGTTAACTAGCGGACACTTCGACTATCTAGGTTAGCTAACGGGCAATTGGACTATCTAGGTTACCTAGCGGGCACTTGGACTATGTAGGTTCCCTAGCGGACACTTGGACTATTTAGGTTACCTAGCAGGCACTTTGACTATCTAGGTTAACTAACGGGCACTTGGACTATGTAGGTTGCCTAGCGAGCACTTGGAGTATGTAGGTTCCCTAGCGGGCAATTGGACTATGTAGGTTCCCTATTGGGTACTTGGACTATCTAGGTTAACTAGCGGGCAAATGGACTGTCTAGGTTACCTAGTGGGCAATTGGAGTATGTACGTTCCCTAGCGGGCACTTGGGCTTTCTACGTTACCTAGCGGGCACTTGGTCTATGTAGGTTAACGAACGGGCACTTGGACTATGTAGGTTAACGAACGGGCACTTGGATTATGTAGTTTACCTAGCAGGTACTTGGACTATGTAGGTTAACTAGCGGGCACTTGGTCTATCTAGGTTACCTACGGGCACTTGGACTATGTACCTTCCCTAGAGGGCACTTGGGCTATCTACGTTACCTAGCGGGCACTTGGACTATGTAGGTTAACGAACGGGCACTTCGACTATGTAGGTAACCTAGTGGTCACTTGGACTATGTAGGTTATCTAGCGCACACTTGGACTATCTAGTTTACCTAGCAGGCACTTTGACTATCTAGGTTAACTAACGGGAACTTGGACTATGTAGGTTGCCTAGCGAGCACCTGGACTATGTAGGTTCCCAAGCGAGCGCTTGGACTATGTAGATTCCCTAGCGGTACTTGGACTGTCTAGGTTAACTAGCGGGCAATTGGACTGTCTAGGTTACGTAGTGGGCACTTGGACTATGTAGTTTACCTTGCAGGCACTTGGACTATGTAGGTTTACTACCAGGCACTTAGACTATCCAGGTTACCTAGCGGGCACTTGGACTATGTACGTTCCCTAGCGGGCACTTGGGCTATCTACGTTACCAAGCGGGCACTTGGACTATGTAGGTTAACGAACGTGCACTTGGACTATGTAGGTAACCTAGCGGGCACTTGGACTGTCTAGGTTACCTAGCGGGCACTTGGACTTTCCAGGTTAACGAACGGGCACTTGGACTATGTAGGTTAACTAGCGGACACTTCGACTATCTAGGTTAGCTAACGGGCAATTGGACTATCTAGGTTACCTAGCGGGCACTTGGACTATGTAGGTTCCCTAGCGGGCACTTGGACTATTTAGGTTACCTAGCAGGCACTTTGACTATCTAGGTTAACTAACGGGCACTTGGACTATGTAGGTTGCCTAGCGAGCACTTGGAGTATGTAGGTTCCCTAGCGGGCAATTGGACTATGTAGGTTCCCTATCGGGTACTTGGACTGTCTAGGTTAACTAGTGGGCAATTGGACTGTCTAGGTTACCTAGTGGGCACTTGGAGTATGTACGTTTCCTAGCGGGCACTTGGGCTTTCTACGTTACCTAGCGGGCACTTGGACTATGTAGGTTAACGAACGGGTACTTGGACTATGTAGGTTAACGAACGGGCACTTGGATTATGTAGTTTACCTAGCAGGTACTTGGACTATGTAGGTTAACTAGCGGGCACTTGGACTATCTAGGTTACCTACGGGCACTTGGACTATATACCTTCCGTAGAGGGCACTTGGGCTATCTACGTTTCCTAGCGGGCACTTGGACTATGTAGGTTAACGAACGGGCACTTGGACTATGTAGGTAACCTAGTGGTCACTTGGACTATGTAGGTTATCTAGCGGACACTTGGACTATCTATGTTACCTAGCAGGCACTTTGACTATCTAGGTTAACTAACGGTCACTTGGACTATGTAGGGTAACTAGGGGGCACTTGAACTGTCTAGGTTACCTAACGGGCAGTTGGATTATCTAGGTTAACGAACGTGCACTTGGACTATGTAGGTAACTTAGCGGGCACTTGGACTGTCTAGGTTACCTAGCGGGCACTTGGACTATCTAGGTTAACGAACGGGCACTTGGACTATGTAGGTTAACTAGCGGACACTTCGACTATCTAGGTTAGCTAACGGGCAATTGGACAATCTAGGTTAACTAACGGGCACTTGGATTATGTAGGTTGCCTAGCGAGCACTTGGACTATGTAGGTTCCCTAGAGGGCACTTGGTCTATTCAGGTTCCCTATCGGGTACTTGGACTGTCTAGGTTAACTAGGGGGCAATTGGACTGTCTAGGTTACCTAGTGGGCACTTGGACTATGTACGTTCCCTAGCGGGCACTTGGGATATCTACGTTACCTAGCGGGCACTTGGACAATGTAAGTTAACGAACGGGCACTTGGACTATGTAGGTTAAGTAGCGGACACTTGGACTATCTAAGATAGCTAACGGGCAATTGGACTATCAAGGTTACCTAACGGGCACTTGGACTATGAAGGTTACCTAGCAGGCACTTGGACTATCTAGGTTACCTAGCAGGGACTTTGACTATCTAGGTTAACTAACGGGAACTTGGACTATGTAGGTTGCCTAGCGAGCACCTGGACTATGTAGGTTCCCAAGCGGGCGCTTGGACTATGTAGATTCCCTAGCGGTACTTGGACTGTCTAGGTTAACTAGCGGGCAATTGGACTGTCTAGGTTACCTAGTGGGCACTGGGACTATGTGGTATACCTAGCAGGCACTTGGACTATGTAGGTTTACTACCAGGCACTTAGACTATCCAGGTTACCTAGCGGGCACTTGGACTATGTACGTTCCCTAGCGGGCACTTGGGCTATCTACGTTACCTAGCGGGCACTTGGACTATGTAGGTTAACGAATGGGCACTTGGATTATGTAGGTAACCTAGTGGTCACTTGGACTGTCTAGGTTACCTAGCGGGCACTTGGACTATGTAGGTTAACTAGCGGGCACTTGGACTATCTAGGTTAACTAGCGGGCACTTGGACTGTCTAGGCTAACTATCGGGCACTTGGACTATCTAGGTTAACTAGCGGGCCCTTGCACTATGTAGGTTAACTAGCGGGCCCATGGATTATGTAGGTTTACTAGGGGGCACTTGGACTATCTAGGTTAACTAGCGGGCACTTGGACTATGTAGTTTCCCTAGCGGACATTTGGACTATTTAGGTTACGTAGCGGGCACTTGGACTACGTAGGTTATCTAGCAGGCACTTGGACTATCTAGGTTACCTAGCAGGCACTTTGACTATCTAGATTAACTAACGGGCACTTGGACTATGTAGGGCAACTAGCGGGCACTTGGACTGTCTAGGTTACCTAACGGGCACTTGGATTATCTAGGTTAACGAACGGGCACTTGGACTATGTAGGTTACCTAGCCACCACTTGGACTATCTAGGTTAGCTAACAGGCACTTGGACTATCTAGGTTCCCTAGCGGGCACTTGTACTATCTAGGTTACCTAGCTGGCACTTGGACTATGTAGGTCAACTAGCGGGCCCTTTGACTATCTAGGTTAGCTAACGGACACTTGGACTATGTATGTTCCAGAGTGGGCACTTGGATTATGTAGGTTGCCTAGCGGACATTTAGACTATGTAGGTTTCCTTGCGGGCATTTGGACTATGTAGGTTACCAGCGGGCACTTGGACAATCTAGGTTAACGAACGTGCACTTGGACTATGTAGGTAACCTAGCGAGCACTTGGACTGTCTAGGTTACCTAACGGGCACTTGGATTATCTAGGTTAACGAACGGGCACTTGGACTATGTAGGTTACCTAGCCACCACTTGGACTATCTAGGTTAGCTAACAGGCACTTGGACTATCTAGGTTCCCTAGCGGGCACTTGTACTATCTAGGTTACCTAGCTGGCACTTGGACTATTTAGGTCAACTAGCGGGCCCTTGGACTATCTAGGTTAGCTAACGGGCACTTGGACTATGTATGTTCCAGAGTGGGCACTTGGATTATGTAGGTTGCCTAGCGGACATTTAGACTATGTAGGTTTCCTTGCGGGCATTTGGACTATGTAGGTTACCAGCGGGCACTTGGACAATCTAGGTTAACGAATGTGCACTTGGACTATGTAGGTAACATAGCGGGCACTTGGACTGTCTAGGTTACCTAGCGGGCACTTGGACTTTCTAGGTTAACGAACGGGCACTTGGACTATGTAGGTTAACTAGCGGACACTTCGACTATCTAGGTTAGCTAACGGGCAATTGGACTATCAAGGTTACCTAACGGGCACTTGTACTATGAAGGTTACCTAGCGGGCACTTGGACTATCTAGGTTACCTAGCAGGGACTTTGACTATCTAGGTTAACTAACGGGAACTTGCACTATGTAGGTTGCCTAGCGAGCACCTGGATTATGTAGGTTCCCAAGCGGGCGCTTGGACTATGTAGATTCCCTAGCGGTACGTGGACTGTCTAGGTTAACTAGCGGGCAATTGGACTGTCTAGGTTACCTAGTGGGCACTTGGACTATGTAGTTTACCTAGCAGGCACTTGGACTATGTAGGTTTACTACCAGGCACTTAGACTATCCAGGTTACCTAGCGGGCATTGGACTATGTACGTTCCCTAGCGGTCACTTGGGCTATCTACGTTACCTAGCGGGCACTTGGACTATGTAGGTTAACGAATGGGCACTTGGACTATGTAGGTAACCTAGTGGTCACTTGGAATGTCTAGGTTACCTAGCGGGCACTTGGACTATGTAGGTTAACTAGCGGGCACTCGGACTATCTAGGTTAACTAGCGGGCACTTGGACTATCTAGGCTAACTAGCGGGCACTTGGACTATCTAGGTTAACTAGCGGGCCCTTGCACTATGTAGGTTAACTAGCGGGCCCATGGATTATGTAGGTTTACTAGGGGGCACTTGGACTATCTAGGTTAACTAGCGGGCAGTTGGACTATCTAGTTTCCCTAGCGGACATTTGGACTATTTAGGTTACGTAGCGGGCACTTGGACTATGTAGTTTCCCTAGCGGACATTTGGACTATTTAGGTTACCTAGCGGGCACTTGGACTATGTAGGTTATCTAGCGGGCACTTGGACTATCTAGGTTACCTAGCAGGCACTTTGACTATCTAGGTTAACTAACGGGCATTTGGACTATGTAGGGCAACTAGCAGGCACTTGGACTGTCTCGGTTACCTAACGGTCACTTGGATTATCTAGGTTAACGAACGGGCACTTGGACTATGTAGGTTACCTAGCCACCACTTGGACTATCTAGGTTAGCTAACAAGCACTTGGACTATCTAGGTTCCCTAGCGGGCACTTGTACTATCTAGGTTACCTAGCTGGCACTTGGACTATGTAGGTCAACTAGCGGGCCCTTGGACTATCTAGGTTAGCTAACGGGCACTTGGACTATGTATGTTCCAGAGTGGGCACTTGGATTATGTAGGTTGCCTAGCAGACATTTAGACTATGTAGGTTTCCTTGCGGGCATTTCGACTATGTAGGTTACCAGCGGGCACTTGGACAATCTAGGTTAACGAACGTGCACTTGGACTATGTAGGTAACCTAGCGGGCACTTGGACTGTCTAGGTTACCTAGCGGGCACTTGGACTTTCTAGGTTAACGAACGGGCACTTGGACTATGTAGGTTAACTAGCGGACACTTAGACTATCTAGATTAGCTAAAGGGGAATTGGACTATCAAGGTTACCTAACGGGCACTTGGACTATGTATGTTACCTAGCGGGCAATTGGACTATCTAGGTTACCTAGCAGGCACTTTGACTATCTTGGTTAACTAAGGGACACTTGAACTATGTAGGTTGCCAAGCGAGCACTTGGACTATGTAGGTTCCCTAGCGGGCGCTTGGACTATGTAGGTTCCCTAGCGGGTACTTGGACTGTCTAGGTTAACTAGCGGGCAATTGGACTGTCTAGGTTACCTAGTGGGCACTTGGACTATGTAGTTTACCTAGCAGGCTCTTGGACTATGTAGGTTAACTAGCGGGCACTTGGACTATCTAGGATACCTAGCGGGCACTTGGACTATGTACGTTCCTTAGCGGGCACTTGGGCTATCTACGTTACCTAGCGGGCACTTGGACTATGTAGGTTAACGAACGGGCACTTGGACTATGTAGGTAACCTAGTGGTCACTTGGACTGTCTAGGTTACCTAGCGGACACTTGGACTATGTAGGTTAACTAGCGTGCACTAGGACTATCTAGGTTACCTAGCGGGCACTTGGATTATGTAGGTTGCCTAGCGGGCACTTGGACTATGTAGGTTAAGTAGCGGGCACTTGGATTAACTAGGTTAACTAACAGGCACTTGAACTATGTATGTTCCAGAGCGGACAATTGGACTATGTAGGTTCCTTAGTGGGCACTTGGATTATCTAGGTTCCCTAAAGGACACTTGGACTATGTAGGTTAACTAGCGGACAATTGGATGATCTAGGTTAACTAGCGGGTACTTGGACTATCTAGGTTAACTAGGGGTTCCTTGAACTACGTAGGTTAACTAGCGGACACTTGCACAATGTAGGTTACCTAGCGGGCACTTGGACTATCTAGGTTAACTAGCAGGCCCTTGGCTATCTAGGTTACCTAGCAGGCACTTGGACTATGTAGGTTAACTATCGGGCATTTGCACTCTCTAGGTTACCTAGCGGGCAGTTGGACTATGTACCTTCCCTAGCGGGCACTTGGACTATCTATGTTAACTAACGGGCACTTGGACTATGTAGGTTACCTAGCGGACACCTGCACTATGTAGGTTACCTAGCGGGCACTTGGACTATCTAGGTTAACTAGCGGGCCCTTGCACTATGTAGGTTAACTAGCGGGCCCATGGATTATGTAGGTTTACTAGGGGGCACTTGGAGTATCTAGGTTAACTAGCGGGCACTTGGACTATCTAGGTTACCTAGCAGGCACTTTGACTATCTAGGTTAACTAACGGGCACTTGGACTATGTAGGGCAACTAGCGGGCACTTGGACTGTCTAGGTTACCTAACGAGCACTTGGATTATCTAGGTTAACGAACGGGCACTTGGACTATGTAGGTTACCTAGCCACCACTTGGACTATCTAGGTTACCTAACAGGCACTTGGACTATCTAGGTTCCCTAGTGGGCACTTTTACTATCTACGTTACCTAGCTGGCACTTGGACTATGTAGGTCAACTAGCGGGCCCTTGGACTATCTAGGTTATCTAACGGGCACTTGGACTATGTATGTTCCAGAGTGGGCACTTGGATTATGTAGGTTGCCTAGTGGACATTTAGACTATGTAGGTT
Organism: Tenrec ecaudatus; assembly: GCF_050624435.1. Classification (NCBI taxonomy): domain Eukaryota; kingdom Metazoa; phylum Chordata; class Mammalia; order Afrosoricida; family Tenrecidae; genus Tenrec; species Tenrec ecaudatus. Next base: position 1,070,816 of record NW_027457565.1, read on the forward strand.
TCCTTGCGGGCATTTGGACTATGTAGGTTACCTAGCGGGCACTTGGACTATGTAGGTTCCCTAGCGGTCACGTGGACTATGTAGGCTCCCTAGAAGGCACTTGGACTATGTAGGTTAACTAGCGGGCACTTGGACTAACCAGGTTACCAGGCGGGCACTTGGACTATGTAGGTTACTCAATGGGCACTTGGACTATCTAGGTTAACGAACGGACACTTGGACTATGTAGGTTAGGTATCAGGCACTTGAACTATCTAGGTTACCTAGCAGGCACTTGGACTATGTAGGTTACCTAGCGGACACTTGGATGATTTAGGTTAACTAGCGGGCACTTGGACTATCTAGGTTAACTAGCAGGCCCTTGGACTATCTAGCTTTACTAGCGGGCACTTGGACTATCTAGGTTAACTAGCGGGCACTTGGACTATGTAGGTTAACTAGTGGGCACTTCAACTCTCTAGGTAACCTAGCGGACACTTGGACTATGTACCTTCCGTAGCAGGCACTTGGACTATCTAGGTTACCTAGCAGGCACTTGGATTATGAAGGATCCCTAGCGGGCAATTGGACTATCTAGGTTACCTAGCTGGCACTTGGACTATGTAGGTTAACTAGCGGACACTTGCACGATCTAGGTTAACTAGCGGGCCCTTGCACTATGTAGGTTAACTAGCGGGCCCATGGATTATGTAGGTTTACTAGGGGGCACTTGGAACATCTAGGTTAACTAGCGGGCACTTGGACTATGTAGTTTCCCTAGCGGGCATTTGGACTATTTAGGTTGCCTAGCGGGCACTTGGACTATGTAGGTTACCTAGCAGGCACTTTAACTATCTAGGTTAACTAACGGGCACTTGGACTATGTAGGGTAACTAGCGGGCACTTGGACTGTCTGGGTTACCTAACGGGCACTTGGATTATCTAGGTTAACGAACGGGCACTTGGACTATGTAGGTTACCTAGCCACCACTTGGACTATCTAGGTTCCCTAAGGGGCACTTGGACTATCTAGGTTACCTAGCTGGCACTTGGACTATGTAGGTCAACTAGCGGGCCCTTGGACTATCTAGGTTAGCTAACGGGCACTTGGACTATGTATGTTCCAGAGCGGGCACTTGGATTATGTAGGTTGCCTAGCGGACATTTAGACTATGTAGGTTTCCTTGCGGGCATTTGCACTATGTAGGTTACCTAGCGGGCACTTGGACTATGTAGGTTCCCTAACGGGCACTTTGAGTATGTAGGTTCCCTATCGGTCACGTGGACTATGTAGGCTCCCTAGAAGGCACTTGGACTATGTAGGTTAACTAGCGGGCACTTGGACTATGTAGGTTACCCAATGGGCACTTGGACTATCTAGGTTAACGAACGGACACTTGGACTATGTAGGTTAGGTATCAGGCACTTGAACTATCTAGGTTACCTAGCAGGCACTTGGACTATGTAGGTTACCTAGCGGACACTTGGATGATTTAGGTTAACTAGCGGGCACTTGGACTATCTAGGTGAACTAGCAGGCCCTTGGACTATCTAGCTTTACTAGCGGGCACTTGGACTATCTAGGTTAACTAACGGGCACTTGGACTATGTAGTTTCCCTAGCGGGCATTTGGATTATTTAGGTTACCTAGTGGGCACTTGGACTATGTAGGTTATCTAGCGGGCACTTGGACTACGTAGGTTAACTAGAAGGCACTTGGACTATCAAGGTTACCTAGCGGCCCTTGGACTATGTAGGTTACCAGCGGGTACTTGGACTATCTAGGTTAACGAACGTGCACTTGGACTCTGTAGGTAACCTAGCGGGCACTTGGACTGTCTAGGTTACCTAGCGGGCACTTGGACTTTCCAGGTTAACGAACGGGCACTTGGACTATGTAGGTTAACTAGCGGACACTTCGACTATCTAGGTTAGCTAACGGGCAATTGGACTATCTAGGTTACCTAGCGGGCACTTGGACTATGTAGGTTCCCTAGCGGGCACTTGGACTATTTAGGTTACCTAGCAGGCACTTTGACTATCTAGGTTAACTAACGGGCACTTGGACTATGTAGGTTGCCTAGCGAGCACTTGGAGTATGTAGGTTCCCTAGCGGGCAATTGGACTATGTAGGTTCCCTATCGGGTACTTGGACTGTCTAGGTTACCTAGTGGGCACTTGGAGTATGTACGTTTCCTAGCGCGCACTTGGGCTTTCTACGTTACCTAGCGGGCACTTGGACTATGTAGGTTAACGAACGGGTACTTGGACTATGTAGGTTAACGAACGGGCACTTGGATTATGTAGTTTACCTAGCAGGTACTTGGACTATGTAGGTTAACTAGCGGGCACTTGGACTATCTAGTTTACCTACGGGCACTTGGACTATATACCTTCCGTAGAGGGCACTTGGGCTATCTACGTTTCCTAGCGGGCACTTGGACTATGTAGGTTAACGAACGGGCACTTGGACTATGTAGGTAACCTAGTGGTCACTTGGACTATGTAGGTTATCTAGCGGACACTTGGACTATCTATGTTACCTAGCAGGCACTTTGACTATCTAGGTTAACTAACGGGCACTTGGACTATGTAGGGTAACTAGGGGGCACTTGAACTGTCTAGGTTACCTAACGGGCAGTTGGATTATCTAGGTTAACGAACGTGCACTTGGACTATGTAGGTAACTTAGCGGGCACTTGGACTGTCTAGGTTACCTAGCGGGCACTTGGACTATCTAGGTTAACGAACGGGCACTTGGACTATGTAGGTTAACTAGCGGACACTTCGACTATCTAGGTTAGCTAACGGGCAATTGGACAATCTAGGTTAACTAACGGGCACTTGGACTATGTAGGTTGCCTAGCGAGCACTTGGACTATGTAGGTTCCCTAGAGGGCACTTGGTCTATGTAGGTTCCCTATCGGGTACTTGGACTGTCTAGGTTAACTAGGGGGCAATTGGACTGTCTAGGTTACCTAGTGGGCACTTGGACTATGTACGTTCCCTAGCGGGCACTTGGGATATCTACGTTACCTAGCGGGCACTTGGACAATGTAAGTTAACGAACGGGCACTTGGACTATGTAGGTTAACTAGCGGACACTTGGACTATCTAAGATAGCTAACGGGCAATTGGACTATCAAGGTTACCTAACGGGCACTTGGACTATGAAGGTTACCTAGCAGGCACTTGGACTATCTAGGTTACCTAGCAGGGACTTTGACTATCTAGGTTAACTAACGGGAACTTGGACTATGTAGGTTGCCTAGCGAGCACCTGGACTATGTAGGTTCCCAAGCGGGCGCTTGGACTATGTAGATTCCCTAGCGGTACTTGGACTGTCTAGGTTAACTAGCGGGCAATTGGACTGTCTAGGTTACCTAGTGGGCACTGGGACTATCTGGTATACCTAGCAGGCACTTGGACTATGTAGGTTTACTACCAGGCACTTAGACTATCCAGGTTACCTAGCGGGCACTTGGACTATGTACGTTCCCTAGCGGGCACTTGGGCTATCTACGTTACCTAGCGGGCACTTGGACTATGTAGGTTAACGAATGGGCACTTGGACTATGTAGGTAACCTAGTGGTCACTTGGACTGTCTAGGTTACCTAGCGGGCACTTGGACTATGCAGGTTAACTAGCGGGCACTTGGACTATCTAGGTTAACTAGCGGGCACTTGGACTGTCTAGGCTAACTATCGGGCACTTGGACTATCTAGGTTAACTAGCGGGCCCTTGCACTATGTAGGTTAACTAGCGGGCCCATGGATTATGTAGGTTTACTAGGGGGCACTTGGACTATCTAGGTTAACTAGCGGGCACTTGGACTATGTAGTTTCCCTAGCGGACATTTGGACTATTTAGGTTACGTAGCGGGCACTTGGACTATGTAGGTTATCTAGCAGGCACTTGGACTATCTAGGTTAACTAGCAGGCACTTTGACTATCTAGGTTAACTAACGGGCACTTGGACTATGTAGGGCAACTAGCGGGCACTTGGACTGTCTAGGTTACCTAACGGGCACTTGGATTATCTAGGTTAACGAACGGGCACTTGGACTATGTAGGTTACCTAGCCACCACTTGGACTATCTAGGTTAGCTAACAGGCACTTGGACTATCTAGGTTCCCTAGCGGGCACTTGTACTATCTAGGTTACCTAGCTGGCACTTGGACTATGTAGGTCAACTAGCGGGCCCTTTGACTATCTAGGTTAGCTAACGGACACTTGGACTATGTATGTTCCAGAGTGGGCACTTGGATTATGTAGGTTGCCTAGCGGACATTTAGACTATGTAGGTTTCCTTGCGGGCATTTGGACTATGTAGGTTACCAGCGGGCACTTGGACAATCTAGGTTAACGAATGTGCACTTGGACTATGTAGGTAACATAGCGGGCACTTGGACTGTCTAGGTTACCTAGCGGGCACTTGGACTTTCTAGGTTAACGAACGGGCACTTGGACTATGTAGGTTAACTAGCGGACAATTCGACTATCTAGGTTAGCTAACGGGCAATTGGACTATCAAGGTTACCTAACGGGCACTTGTACTATGAAGGTTACCTAGCGGGCACTTGGACTATCTAGGTTACCTAGCAGGGACTTTGACTATCTAGGTTAACTAACGGGAACTTGCACTATGTAGGTTGCCTAGCGAGCACCTGGACTATGTAGGTTCCCAAGCGGGCGCTTGGACTATGTAGATTCCCTAGCGGTACGTGGACTGTCTAGGTTAACTAGCGGGCAATTGGACTGTCTAGGTTACCTAGTGGGCACTTGGACTATGTAGTTTACCTAGCAGGCACTTGGACTATGTAGGTTTACTACCAGGCACTTAGACTATCCAGGTTACCTAGCGGGTATTGGACTATGTACGTTCCCTAGCGGTCACTTGGGCTATCTACGTTACCTAGCGGGCACTTGGACTATGTAGGTTAAGGAATGGGCACTTGGACTATGTAGGTAACCTAGTGGTCACTTGGAATGTCTAGGTTACCTAGCGGGCACTTGGACTATGTAGGTTAACTAGCGGGCACTCGGACTATCTAGGTTAACTAGCGGGCACTTGGACTATCTAGGCTAACTAGCGGGCACTTGGACTATCTAGGTTAACTAGTGGGCCCTTGCACTATGTAGGTTAACTAGCGGGCCCATGGATTATGTAGGTTTACTAGGGGGCACTTGGACTATCTAGGTTAACTAGCGGGCAGTTGGACTATCTAGTTTCCCTAGCGGACATTTGGACTATTTAGGTTACGTAGCGGGCACTTGGACTATGTAGTTTCCCTAGCGGACATTTGGACTATTTAGGTTACCTAGCGGGCACTTGGACTATGTAGGTTATCTAGCGGGCACTTGGACTATCTAGGTTACCTAGCAGGCACTTTGACTATCTAGGTTAACTAACGGGCATTTGGACTATGTAGGGCAACTAGCAGGCACTTGGACTGTCTCGGTTACCTAACGGTCACTTGGATTATCTAGGTTAACGAACGGGCACTTGGACAATGTAGGTTACCTAGCCACCACTTGGACTATCTAGGTTAGCTAACAAGCACTTGGACTATCTAGGTTCCCTAGCGGGCACTTGTACTATCTAGGTTACCTAGCTGGCACTTGGACTATGTAGGTCAACTAGCGGGCCCTTGGACTATCTAGGTTAGCTAACGGGCACTTGGACTATGTATGTTCCAGAGTGGGCACTTGGATTATGTAGGTTGCCTAGCAGACATTTAGACTATGTAGGTTTCCTTGCGGGCATTTCGACTATGTAGGTTACCAGCGGGCACTTGGACAATCTAGGTTAACGAACGTGCACTTGGACTATGTAGGTAACCTAGCGGGCACTTGGACTGTCTAGGTTACCTAGCGAGCACTTGGACTTTCTAGGTTAACGAACGGGCACTTGGACTATGTAGGTTAACTAGCGGACACTTAGACTATCTAGATTAGCTAAAGGGGAATTGGACTATCAAGGTTACCTAACGGGCACTTGGACTATGTATGTTACCTAGCGGGCAATTGGACTATCTAGGTTACCTAGCAGGCACTTTGACTATCTTGGTTAACTAAGGGGCACTTGAACTATGTAGGTTGCCAAGCGAGCACTTGGACTATGTAGGTTCCCTAGCGGGCGCTTGGACTATGTAGGTTCCCTAGCGGGTACTTGGACTGTCTAGGTTAACTAGCGGGCAATTGGACTGTCTAGGTTACCTAGTGGGCACTTGGACTATGTAGTTTACCTAGCAGGCTCTTGGACTATGTAGGTTAACTAGCGGGCACTTGGACTATCTAGGATACCTAGCGGGCACTTGGACTATGTACGTTCCTTAGGGGGCACTTGGGCTATCTACGTTACCTAGCGGGCACTTGGACTATGTAGGTTAACGAACGGGCACTTGGACTATGTAGGTAACCTAGTGGTCACTTGGACTGTCTAGGTTACCTAGCGGACACTTGGACTATGTAGGTTAACTAGCGTGCACTAGGACTATCTAGGTTACCTAGCGGGCACTTGGATTATGTAGGTTGCCTAGCGGGCACTTGGACTATGTAGGTTAAGTAGCGGGCACTTGGATTAACTAGGTTAACTAACAGGCACTTGAACTATGTATGTTCCAGAGCGGACAATTGGACTATGTAGGTTCCTTAGTGGGCACTTGGATTATCTAGGTTCCCTAAAGGACACTTGGACTATGTAGGTTAACTAGCGGACAATTGGATGATCTAGGTTAACTAGCGGGTACTTGGACTATCTAGGTTAACTAGGGGTTCCTTGGACTACGTAGGTTAACTAGCGGACACTTGCACAATGTAGGTTACCTAGCGGGCACTTGGACTATCTAGGTTAACTAGCAGGCCCTTGGCTATCTAGGTTACCTAGCAGGCACTTGGACTATGTAGGTTAACTATCGGGCATTTGCACTCTCTAGGTTACCTAGCGGGCAGTTGGACTATGTACCTTCCCTAGCGGGCACTTGGACTATCTATGTTAACTAACGGGCACTTGGACTATGTAGGTTACCTAGCGGACACCTGCACTATGTAGGTTACCTAGCGGGCACTTGGACTATCTAGGTTAACTAGCGGGCCCTTGCACTATGTAGGTTAACTAGCGGGCCCATGGATTATGTAGGTTAACTAGGGGGCACTTGGAGTATCTAGGTTAACTAGCGGGCACTTGGACTATCTAGGTTACCTAGCAGGCACTTTGACTATCTAGGTTAACTAACGGGCACTTGGACTATGTAGGGCAACTAGCGGGCACTTGGACTGTCTAGGTTACCTAACGAGCACTTGGATTATCTAGGTTAACGAACGGGCATTGGACTATGTAGGTTACCTAGCCACCACTTGGACTATCTAGGTTACCTAACAGGCACTTGGACTATCTAGGTTCCCTAGCGGGCACTTTTACTATCTACGTTACCTAGCTGGCACTTGGACTATGTAGGTCAACTAGCGGGCCCTTGGACTATCTAGGTTATCTAACGGGCACTTGGACTATGTATGTTCCAGAGTGGGCACTTGGATTATGTAGGTTGCCTAGTGGACATTTAGACTATGTAGGTTTCCTTGCGGGCATTTGGACTATGTAGGTTACCTAGCGGGCACTTGGACTATGTAGGTTCCCTAGCGGTCACGTGGACTATGTAGGCTCCCTAGAAGGCACTTGGACTATGTAGGTTAACTAGCGGGCACTTGGACTAACCAGGTTACCAGGCGGGCACTTGGACTATGTAGGTTACTCAATGGGCACTTGGACTATCTAGGTTAACGAACGGACACTTGGACTATGTAGGTTAGGTATCAGGCACTTGAACTATCTAGGTTACCTAGCAGGCACTTGGACTATGTAGGTTACCTAGCGGACACTTGGATGATTTAGGTTAACTAGCGGGCACTTGGACTATCTAGGTTAACTAGCAGGCCCTTGGACTATCTAGCTTTACTAGCGGGCACTTGGACTATCTAGGTTAACTAGCGGGCACTTGGACTATGTAGGTTAACTAGTGGGCACTTCAACTCTCTAGGTAACCTAGCGGACACTTGGACTATGTACCTTCCGTAGCAGGCACTTGGACTATCTAGGTTACCTAGCAGGCACTTGGATTATGAAGGATCCCTAGCGGGCAATTGGACTATCTAGGTTACCTAGCTGGCACTTGGACTATGTAGGTTAACTAGCGGACACTTGCACGATCTAGGTTAACTAGCGGGCCCTTGCACTATGTAGGTTAACTAGCGGGCCCATGGATTATGTAGGTTTACTAGGGGGCACTTGGAACATCTAGGTTAACTAGCGGGCACTTGGACTATGTAGTTTCCCTAGCGGGCATTTGGACTATTTAGGTTGCCTAGCGGGCACTTGGACTATGTAGGTTACCTAGCAGGCACTTTAACTATCTAGGTTAACTAACGGGCACTTGGACTATGTAGGGTAACTAGCGGGCACTTGGACTGTCTAGGTTACCTAACGGGCACTTGGATTATCTAGGTTAACGAACGGGCACTTGGACTATGTAGGTTACCTAGCCACCACTTGGACTATCTAGGTTCCCTAAGGGGCACTTGGACTATCTAGGTTACCTAGCTGGCACTTGGACTATGTAGGTCAACTAGCGGGCCCTTGGACTATCTAGGTTAGCTAACGGGCACTTGGACTATGTATGTTCCAGAGCGGGCACTTGGATTATGTAGGTTGCCTAGCGGACATTTAGACTATGTAGGTTTCCTTGCGGGCATTTGCACTATGTAGGTTACCTAGCGGGCACTTGGACTATGTAGGTTCCCTAACGGGCACTTTGAGTATGTAGGTTCCCTATCGGTCACGTGGACTATGTAGGCTCCCTAGAAGGCACTTGGACTATGTAGGTTAACTAGCGGGCACTTGGACTATGTAGGTTACCCAATGGGCACTTGGACTATCTAGGTTAACGAACGGACACTTGGACTATGTAGGTTAGGTATCAGGCACTTGAACTATCTAGGTTACCTAGCAGGCACTTGGACTATGTAGGTTACCTAGCGGACACTTGGATGATTTAGGTTAACTAGCGGGCACTTGGACTATCTAGGTGAACTAGCAGGCCCTTGGACTATCTAGCTTTACTAGCGGGCACTTGGACTATCTAGGTTAACTAACGGGCACTTGGACTATGTAGTTTCCCTAGCGGGCATTTGGATTATTTAGGTTACCTAGTGGGCACTTGGACTATGTAGGTTATCTAGCGGGCACTTGGACTACGTAGGTTAACTAGAAGGCACTTGGACTATCAAGGTTACCTAGCGGCCCTTGGACTATGTAGGTTACCAGCGGGCACTTGGACTATCTAGGTTAACGAACGTGCACTTGGACTATGTAGGTAACCTAGCGGGCACTTGGACTGTCTAGGTTACCTAGCGGGTACTTGGACTATCTAGGTTAACGAACGGGCACTTGGACTATGTAGGTTAACTAGCGGACACTTCGACTATCTAGGTTAGCTAACGGGCAATTGGACAATCTAGGTTAACTAACGGTCTATTGGACTATGTAGGTTGCCTAGCGATCACTTGGACTATGTAGGTTCCCTAGTGGGCACTTGGACTATGTAGGTTCCCTATAGGGTACTTGGACTGTCTAGGTTAACTAGGGGGCAATTGGACTGTCTAGGTTACCTAGTGGGCACTTGGACTATGTACGTTCCCTAGCGGGCACTTGGGTTATCTACGTTACCTAGCGGACACTTGGACAATGTAAGTTAACGAACGGGCACTTGGACTATGTAGGTTAACTAGCGGACACTTGGACTATCTAGGATAGCTAACGGGCAATTGGACTATCAAGGTTACCTAACGGGCACTTGGACTATATAGGTTACCTAGCGGGCACTTGGACTATCTAGGTTACCTAGCAGGCACTTTGACTATCTAGGTTAACTAACTGGCACGTGGACTATGTAGGTTGCCTAGCGAGCACCTGGACTATGTAGGTCCCTAGCGGGCGCTTGGACTATGTAGATTCCCTAGCGGTACTTGGACTGTCTAAGTTAACTAGCGGGCAATTGGACTGTCTAGGTTACCTAGTGGGCACTTGGACTATGTAGTTTACCTAGCAGGAACTTGGACTATGTAGGTTTACTAGCAGGCATTTAGACTATCTAGGTTACCTAGCGGGCACTTGGACTATGTACGTTCCCTAGCGGGCACTTGGGCTATCTACGTTACCTAGCGGGCACTTGGGCTATCTACGTTACCTAGCGGGCACTTGGGCTATGTAGGTAACCTAGTGGTCACTTGGACTGTCTAGGTTACCTAGCGGGCACTTGGAGTATGTAGGTTAACTAGCGGGCACTTGGACTATCTAGGTTAACTAGCGGGCACTTGGACTATCTAGGTTAACTAGCGGGCACGTGGACTATCTAGGTTAACTAGCGGGCCCTTGCACTATGTAGGTTAACTAGCGGGCCCATGGATTATGTAGGGTTACTAGGGGGCACTTGGACTATCTAGGTTAACTAGCGGGCACTAGGACTATGTAGTTTCCCTAGCGGACATTTGGACTATTTAGGTTACCTAGCGGGCACTTGGACTATGTAGGTTATCTAGCGGGCACTTGGACTATCTAGGTTACCTAGCAGGCACTTTGACTATCTAGGTTAACTAACGGGCATTTGGACTATGTAGGGCAACTAGCAGGCAGTTGGACTGTCTCGGTTACCTAACGGTCACTTGGATTATCTAGGTTAACGAACGGGCACTTGGACTATGTAGGTTACCTAGCCACCACTTGGACTATCTAGGTTAGCTAACAGGCACTTGGATTATCTAGGTTCCCTAGCGGGCACTTGTACTATCTAGGTTACCTAGCTGGCACTTGGACTATGTAGGTCAACTAGCGGGCCCTTGGACTATCTAGGTTAGCTAACGGGCACTTGGACTATGTATGTTCCAGAGTGGGCACTTGGATTATGTAGGTTGCCTAGCAGACATTTAGATTATGTAGGTTTCCTTGCGGGCATTTGGACTATGTAGGTTACCAGCGGGCACTTGGACAATCTAGGTTAACGAACGTGCACTTGGACTATGTAGGTAACCTAGCGGGCACTTGGACTGTCTAGGTTACCTAGCGGGCACTTGGACTTTCTAGGTTAACGAACGGGCACTTGGACTATGTAGGTTAACTAGCGGACACTTCGACTATCTAGGTTAGCTAACGGGCAATTGGACTATCTAGGTTACCTAGCGGGCACTTGGACTTTGTAGGTTCCCTAGCGGGCACTTGGACTATTTAGGTTACCTAGCAGGCACTTTGACTATCTAGGTTAACTAACGGGCACTTGGACTATGTAGGTTGCCTAGCGAGCACTTGGAGTATGTAGGTTCCCTAGCGGGCAATTGGACTATGTAGGTTCCCTATCGGGTACTTGGACTGTCTAGGTTAACTAGCGGGCAATTGGACTGTCTAGGTTACCTAGTGGGCACTTGGAGTATATACGTTCCCTAGCGGGCACTTGGGCTTTCTACGTTACCTAGCGGGCACTTGGACTATGTAGGTTAATGAACGGGCACTTGGACTATGTAGGTTAACGAACAGGCACTTGGATTATGTAGTTTACCTAGCAGGTACTTGGACAAGGTAGGTTAACTAGCGGGCACTTGGACTATCTAGGTTACCTACGGGCACTTGGAATATGTACCTTCCCTAGCGGGCACTTGGGCTATCTACGTTACCTAGCAGGCACTTAGACTATATAGGTTAACGAACGGGCACTTGGACTATGTAGGTAACCTAGTGGTCACTTGGACTATGTAGGTTATCTAGCGGACACTTGGACTATCTAGGTTACCTAGCTGGCACTTGGACTATGTAGGTCAACTAGCGGGCCCTTGGACTATCTAGGTTAGCTAACGGGCACTTGGACTATGTATGTTCCAGAGTGGGCACTTGTATTATGTAGGTTGCCTAGCGGACATTTAGACTATGTAGGTTTCCTTGCGGGCATTTGGATTATGTAGGTTACCAGCGGGCACTTGGACAATCTAGGTTAACGAACGTGCACTTGGACTATGTAGGTAACCTAGCGGGCACTTGGACTGTCTAGGTTACCTAGCGGGCACTTGGACTTTCTAGGTTAACGAACGGGCACTTGCACTATGTAGGTTAACTAGCGGACACTTCGACTATCTAGGTTAGCTAACGGGCAATTGGACTATCTAGGTTACCTAGCAGGCACTTGGACTATGTAGGTTCCCTAGCGGGCACTTGGACTATATAGGTTACCTAGCAGGCACTTTGACTATCTAGGTTAACTAACGGGCACTTGGACTATGTAGGTTGCCTAGCGAGCACTTGGAGTATGTAGGTGCCCTAGCGGGCAATTGGACTATGTAGGTTCCCTATCGGGTACTTGGACTGTCTAGGTTAACTAGCGGGCAATTGGACTGTCTAGGTTACCTAGTGGGCACTTGGAGTATGTACGTTCCCTAGCGGGCACTTGGCTTTTCTACGTTACCTAGCGGGCACTTGGACTATGTAGGTTAACGAACGGGCACTTGGACTATGTAGGTTAACGAACAGGCACTTGGATTATGTAGTTTACCTAGCAGGTACTTGGACTATGTAGGTTAACTAGCGGGCATTTGGACTATCTAGGTTACCTACGGGCACTTGGAATATGTACCTTCCCTAGCGGGCACTTGGGCTATCTACGTTACCTAGCGGGGACTTGGACTATATAGGTTAACGAACGGGCACTTGGACTATGTAGGTAACCTAGTGGTCACTTGGACTATGTAGGTTATCTAGCGGACACTTGGACTATCTAGGTTACCTAGCAGGCACTTTGACTATCTAGGTTAACTAACGGGCACTTGGACTATGTAGGGTAACTAGCGGGCACTTGGACTGTCTAGGTTACCTAACGGGCACTTGGATTATCTAGGTTAACGAACGTGCACTTGGACTATGTAGGTAACCCAGCGGGCACTTGGACTGTCTAGGTTACCTAGCGGGCACTTGGACTATCTAGGTTAACGAATGGGCACTTGGACTATGTAGGTTAACTTGCGGACACTTCGACTATCTAGGTTAGCTAACGGGCAATTGGACAATCTAGGTTAACTAACGGGCACTTGGACTATGTAGGTTGCCTAGCGAGCACTTGGACTATGTAGGTTCCCTAGAGGGCACTTGGACTATGTAGGTTCCCTATCGGGTACTTGGACTGTCTAGGTTAACGAGGGGGCAATTGGACTGTCTAGGTTACCTAGTGGGCACTTGGGATATCTACGTTACCTAGCGGGCACTTGGACAATGTAAGTTAACGAACGGCCACTTGGACTATGTAGGTTAACTAGCGGACACTTGGACTATCTAGGATAACTAACGGGCAATTGGACTATCAAGGTTACCTAACGGGCACTTGGACTATGAAGGGTACCTAGCGGGTACTTGGACTATCTAGGTTACCTAGCAGGCACTTTGACTATCTAGGTTAACTAACGGGCACTTGGACTATGTAGGTTGCCTAGCGAGCACCTGGACTATGTAGGTTCCCTAGCGGGCGCTTGGACTATATAGATTCCCTAGCGGTACTTGGACTGTCTAGGTTAACTAGCGGGCAATTGGACTGTCTAGGTTACCTAGTGGGCACTTGGACTATGTAGTTTACCTAGCAGGAACTTGGACTATGTAGGTTTACTACCAGGCAATTAGACTATCCAGGTTACCTAGCGGGCACTTGGACTATGTACGTTCCCTAGCGGGCACTTGGGCTATCTACGTTACCTAGCGGGCACTTGGACTATGTAGGTTAACGAATGGGCACTTGGACTATGTAGGTAACCTAGTGGTCACTTGGACTGTCTAGGTTACCTAGCGGGCACTTGGACTATGTAGGTGAACTAGCGGGCACTTGGACTATCTAGGTTAACTAGCGGGCACTTGGACTATCTAGGTTAACTTGCGGGCACTTGGACTATCTAGGTTAACTAGCGGGCACTTGGACTATGTAGTTTCCCTTGCGGACATTTGGACTATTTAGGTTACCTAGCGGGCACTTGGACTATGTAGGTTATCTAGCGGGCACTTGGACTATCTAGGTTACCTAGCAGGCACTTTGACTATCTAGGTTAACTAACGGGCATTTGGACTATGTAGGGCAACTAGCGGGCACTTGGACTGTCTAGGTTACCTAAAGGTCACTTGGATTATCTAGGTTAACGAACGGGCACTTGGACTATGTAGGTTACCTAGCCACTACTTGGACTATCTAGGTTAGCTAACAGGCACTTGGACTATCTAGGTTCCCTAGCGGGCACTTGTACTATCTAGGTTACCTAGCTGGCACTTGGACTATGTAGGTCAACTAGCGGGCCCTTGGACTATCTAGGTTAGCTAACGGGCACTTGGACTATGTATGTTCCAGAGTGGGCACTTGTATTATGTAGGTTGCCTAGCGGACATTTAGACTATGTAGGTTTCCTTGCGGGCATTTGGACTATGTAGGTTACCAGCGGGCACTTGGACAATCTAGGTTAACGAACGTGCACTTGGACTATGTAGGTAACCTAGCGGGCACTTGGACTGTCTAGGTTACCTAGCGGGCACTTGGACTTTCTAGGTTAACGAACGGGCACTTGCACTAAGTAGGTTAACTAGCGGACACTTCGACTATCTAGGTTAGCTAACGGGCAATTGGACTATCTAGGTTACCTAGCAGGCACTTGGACTATGTAGGTTCCCTAGCGGGCACTTGGACTATATAGGTTACCTAGCAGGCACTTTGAGTATCTAGGTTAACTAACGGGCACTTGGACTATGTAGGTTGCCTAGCGAGCACTTGGAGTATGTAGGTGCCCTAGCGGGCAATTGGACTATGTAGGTTCCCTATCGGGTACTTGGACTGTCTAGGTTAACTAGCGGGCAATTGGACTGTCTAGGTTACCTAGTGGGCACTTGGAGTATGTACGTTCCCTAGCGGGCACTTGGGTTTTCTACGTTACCTAGCGGGCACTTGGACTATGTAGGTTAACGAACGGGCACTTGGACTATGTAGGTTAACGAACAGGCACTTGGATTATGTAGTTTACCTAGCAGGTACTTGGACTAGGTAGGTTAACTAGCGAGCACTTGGACTATCTAGGTTACCTACGGGCACTTGGAATATGTACCTTCCCTAGCGGGCACTTGGACTATATAGGTTAACGAACGGGCACTTGGACTATGTAGGTAACCTAGTGGTCACTTGGACTATGTAGGTTATCTAGCGGACACTTGGACTATCTAGGTTACCTAGCAGGCACTTTGACTATCTAGGTTAACTAACGGGCACTTGGACTATGTAGGGTAACTAGCGGGCACTTGGACTGTCTAGGTTACCTAACGGGCACTTGGATTATCTAGGTTAACGAACGTGCACTTGGACTATGTAGGTAACCCAGCGGGCACTTGGACTGTCTAGGTTACCTAGCGGGCACTTGGACTATCTAGGTTAACGAACGGGCACTTGGACTATATAGGTTAACTAGCGGACACTTCGACTATCTAGGTTAGCTAACAGGCAATTGGACTATCTAGGTTACCTAGCGGGCACTTGGACTATGTAGGTTCCCTAGCGGGCACTTGGACTATTTAGGTTACCTAGCAGGCACTTTGACTATCTAGGTTAACTAACGGGCACTTGGACTATGTAGGTTGCCTAGCGAGCACTTGGAGTATGTAGGTTCCCTAGCGGGCAATTGGACTATGTAGGTTCCCTATCGGGTACTTGGACTGTCTAGGTTAACTAGCGGGCAATTGGACTGTCTAGGTTACCTAGTGGGAACTTGGATTATGTATGTTCCCTAGCGGGCACTTGGGATATCTACGTTACCTAGCGGGCACTTGGACAATGTAAGTTAACGAACGGGCACTTGGACTATGTAGGTTAAGTAGCGGACACTTGGACTATCTAGGATAGCTAACGGGCAATTGGACTATCAAGGTTACCTAACGGGCACTTGGACTATGAAGGTTACCTAGCGGGTACTTGGACTATCTAGGTTACCTAGCAGGCACTTTGACTATCTAGGTTAACTAACGGGCACGTGGACTATGTAGGTTGCCTAGCGAGCACCTGGACTATGTAGGTTCCCTAGCGGGCGCTTGGACTATGTAGATTCCCTAGCGGTACTTGGACTGTCTAGGTTAACTAGCGGGCAATTGGACTGTGTAGGTTACCTAGTGGGCACTTGGACTATGTAGTTTACCTAGCAGGCACTTGGACTATGTAGGTTTACTACCAGGCACTTAGACTATCCAGGTTACCTATCGGGCACTTGGACTACGTACGTTCCCTAGCGGGCACTTGGGCTATCTACGTTACCTAGCGGGCACTTGGACTATGTAGGTTAACGAATGGGCAGTTGGACTATGTAGGTAACCTAGTGGTCACTTGGACTGTCTAGGTTACATACCGGGCTCTTGGACTATGTAGGTTAACTAGCGGGCACTTGGACTATCTAGGTTAACTAGCGGGCACTAGGACTATCTACGTTAACTAGCGGGCACTTGGACTATCTAGGTTAACTAGCGGGCCCTTGCACTATGTAGGTTAACTAGCGGGCCCATGGATTATGTAGATTTAATAGGGGGCACTTGGACTATCTAGGTTAACTAGCGGGCACTTGGACTATGTAGTTTCCCTAGCGGACATTTGGACTATTTAGGTTACCTAGCGGGCACGTGGACTATGTGGGTTATCTAGCGGGCACTTGGACTATCTAGGTTACCTAGCAGGCACTTTGACTATCTAGGTTAACTAACGGGCACTTGGACTATGTAGGGCAACTAGCGGGCACTTGGACTGTCTAGGTTACCTAACGGGCACTTGGATTATCTAGGTTAACGAACGGGCACTTGGACTATGTAGGTTACCTAGCCACCACTTGGACTATCTAGGTTAGCTAACAGGCACTTGGACTATCTAGGTTCCCTAGCGGGCACTTGTACTATCTAGGTTACCTAGCTGGCACTTGGACTATTTAAGTCAACTAGCGGGCCCTTGGACTATCTAGGTTAGCTAACGGGCACGTGGACTATGTATGTTCCAGAGTGGGCACTTGGATTATGTAGGTTGCCTAGCGGACATTTAGACTATGTAGGTTTCCTTGCGGGCATTTGGACTATGTAGGTTACCAGCGGGCACTTGGACTTTCTAGGTTAACGAACGGGCACTTGGACTATGTAGGTTAACTAGCGGACACTTCGACTATCTAGATTAGCTATCGGGCAATTGGACTATCTAGGTTACCTATCGGGCACTTGGACTATGTAGGTTCCCTAGCGGGCACTTGGACTATATAGGTTGCCTAGCAGGCACTTTGACTATCTAGGTTAACTAACGGGCACTTGGACTATGTAGGTGGCCTAGCGAGCACTCGGAGTATGTAGGTTCCCTAGCGGGCAATTGGACTATGTAGGTTCCCTATCGGGTACTTGGACTGTCTAGGTTAACTAGCGGAAATTGGACTGACTAGATTACCTAGTGGGCACTAGGAGTATGTACGTTCCCTAGAGGGCACTTGGGCTTTCAACGTTACCTAGCGGGCACTTGGACTATGTAGGTTAACGAACGGGCACCTTGACTATGTAGGTTAACGAACGGGCACTTGGATTATGTAGTTTACCTAGCAGGTACTTGGACTATGTAGGTTAACTAGCGGGCACTTGGACTATCTAGGTTACCTACGGGCACTTGGACTATGTACCTTCCCTAGCGGGCACTTGGGCTATCTACATTACCTAGTGGGCACTTGGACTATGTACGTTCCCTAGCGGGCACTTGGGCTATCTACGTTACCTAGCGGGCCCTTGGACAATGTAAGTTAACGAACGGGCACTTGGACTATGTAGGTTAACTAGCGGACACTTGGACTATCTAGGATAGCTAACGGGCAATTGGACTATCAAGGTTACCTAACTGGCACTTGGACTATGAAGGTTAACTAGCGGGCACTTGGACTATCTAGGTTACCTAGCAGACACATTGACTATCTAGGTTAACTAACGGGCACTTGGACTATGTAGGTTGCCTAGCGAGCACCTGGACTATGTAGGTTCCCTAGCGGGCGCTTGGACCATTTAGATTCCCTAGCGGTACTTGGACTGTCTAGGTTAACTAGTGGGCAATTGGACTGTCTAGGTTACCTAGTGGGCACTTGGACTATGTAGTTTACCTAGCAGGAACTTGGACTATGTAGGTTTACTACCAGGCAATTAGACTATCCAGGTTACCTAGCGGGCACTTGGACTATGTACGTTCCCTAGCGGGCACTTGGGCTAACTACGTTACCTAGCGGGCACTTTGACTATGTAGGTTAACAAATGGGCACTTGGACTATGTAGGTAAACTAGTGGTCACTTGGACTGTCTAGGTTACCTAGCGGGCACTTGGACTCTGTAGGTTAACTAGCGGGCACTTGGACTATCTAGGTTAACTAGCGGGCACTTGGACTATCTAGGTTAACTAGCAGGCACTTGGACTATCTAGGTTAACTAGCGGGCCCTTGCACTATGTAGGTTAACTAGCGGGCCCATGGATTATGTAGGTTTACTAGGGGGCACTTGGACTATCTAGGTTAACTAGCGGGCACTTGGACTATGTAGTTTCCCTAGCGGACATTTGGACTATTTAGGTTACGTAGCAGGCACTTGGACTATGTAGGTTATCTAGCGGGCACTTGGACTATATAGGTTACCTAGCAGGCACTTTGAATATCTAGGTTAACTAACGGGCACTTGGACTATGTAGGGCAACTAGCGGGCACTTGGACTGTCTAGGTTACCTAACGGGCACTTGGATTATCTAGGTTAACGAACGGGCACTTGGAGTATGTAGGTTACCTAGCCACCACTTGGACTATCTAGGTTAGCTAACAGGCACTTGGACTATCTAGGTTCCCTAGCGGGCACTTGTACTATCTAGGTTACCTAGCTGGCACTTGGACTATGTAGGTCAACTAGCGGGCCCTTTGACTATCGAGGTTAGCTAACGGGCACTTGGACTATGTATGTTCCAGAGTGGGCACTTGGATTATGTAGGTTGCCTAGCGGACATTTAGACTATGTAGGTTTCCTTGCGGGCATTTGGATTATGTAGGTTACCAGCGGGCACTTGGACAATCTAGGTTAACGAACGTGCACTTGGAATATGTAGGTAACCTAGCGGGCACTTGGACTGTCTAGGTTACCTAAGGGCACTTGGATTATCTAGGTTAACGAACGGGCACTTGGACTATGTAGGTTACCTAGCCACCACTTGGACTATCTAGGTTAGCTAACAGGCTATTGGACTATCTAGGTTCCCTAGCGGGCACTTGTACTATCTAGGTTACCTAGCTGGCACTTGGACTATTTAGGTCAACTAGCGGGCCCTTGGACTATCTAGGTTAGCTAACGGGCACTTGGACTATGTATGTTCCAGTGTGGGCACTTGGATTATGTAGGTTGCCTAGCGGACATTTAGACTATGTAGGTTTCCTTGCGGGCATTTGGACTATGTAGGTTACTAGCGGGCACTTGGACAATCTAGGTTAATGAACGTGCACTTGGACTATGTAGGTAACCACCGGGCACTTGGACTGTCTAGGTTACCTAGTGGGCACTTGGACTATGTACGTTCCCTAGCGGGCACTTGGGCTATCTACGTTACCTAGCGGGCACTTGGACAATGTAAGTTAACGAACGGGCACTTGGACTATGTAGGTTAACTAGCGGACACTTCGACTATCTAGGTTAGCTAACGGGCAATTGGACTATCTAGGTTACCTAGCGGGCACTTGGACTATGTAGGTTCCCTAGCGGACACTTGGACTATTTAGGTTACCTAGCAGGCACTTTGACTATCTAGGTTAACTAACGGGCACTTGGACTATGTAGGTTGCCTAGCGAGCACTTGGAGTATGTAGGTTCCCTAGCGGGCAATTGGACTATGTAGGTTCCCTATTGGGTACTTGGACTATCTAGGTTAACTAGCGGGCAATTGGACTGTCTAGGTTACCTAGTGGGCACTTGGAGTATGTACGTTCCCTAGCGGGCACTTGGGCTTTCTACGTTACCTAGCGGGCACTTGGTCTATGTAGGTTAACGAACGGGCACTTGGACTATGTAGGTTAACGAACGGGCACTTGGATTATGTAGTTTACCTAGCAGGTACTTGGACTATGTAGGTTAACTAGCGGGCACTTGGTCTATCTAGGTTACCTACGGGCACTTGGACTATGTACCTTCCCTAGAGGGCACTTGGGCTATCTACGTTACCTAGCGGGCACTTGGACTATGTAGGTTAACGAACGGGCACTTGGACTATGTAGGTAACCTAGTGGTCACTTGGACTATGTAGGTTATCTAGCGGACCCTTGGACTATCTAGTTTACCTAGCAGGCACTTTGACTATCTAGGTTAACTAACGGGAACTTGGACTATGTAGGTTGCCTAGCGAGCACATGGACTATGTAGGTTCCCAAGCGAGCGCTTGGACTATGTAGATTCCCTAGCGGTACTTGGACTGTCTAGGTTAACTAGCGGGCAATTGGACTGTCTAGGTTACCTAGTGGGCACTTGGACTATGTAGTTTACCTAGCAGGCACTTGGACTATGTAGGTTTACTACCAGGCACTTAGACTATCCAGGTTACCTAGCGGGCACTTGGACTATGTACGTTCCCTAGCGGGCACTTGGGCTATCTACGTTACCAAGCGGGCACTTGGACTATGTAGGTTAACGAACGTGCACTTGGACTATGTAGGTAACCTAGCGGGCACTTGGACTGTCTAGGTTACCTAGCGGGCACTTGGACTTTCCAGGTTAACGAACGGGCACTTGGACTATGTAGGTTAACTAGCGGACACTTCGACTATCTAGGTTAGCTAACGGGCAATTGGACTATCTAGGTTACCTAGCGGGCACTTGGACTATGTAGGTTCCCTAGCGGGCACTTGGACTATTTAGGTTACCTAGCAGGCACTTTGACTATCTAGGTTAACTAACGGGCACTTGGACTATGTAGGTTGCCTAGCGAGCACTTGGAGTATGTAGGTTCCCTAGCGGGCAATTGGACTATGTAGGTTCCCTATCGGGTACTTGGACTGTCTAGGTTAACTAGTGGGCAATTGGACTGTCTAGGTTACCTAGTGGGCACTTGGAGTATGTACGTTTCCTAGCGGGCACTTGGGCTTTCTACGTTACCTAGCGGGCACTTGGACTATGTAGGTTAACGAACGGGTACTTGGACTATGTAGGTTAACGAACGGGCACTTGGATTATGTAGTTTACCTAGCAGGTACTTGGACTATGTAGGTTAACTAGCGGGCACTTGGACTATCTAGGTTACCTACGGGCACTTGGACTATATACCTTCCGTAGAGGGCACTTGGGCTATCTACGTTTCCTAGCGGGCACTTGGACTATGTAGGTTAACGAACGGGCACTTGGACTATGTAGGTAACCTAGTGGTCACTTGGACTATGTAGGTTATCTAGCGGACACTTGGACTATCTATGTTACCTAGCAGGCACTTTGACTATCTAGGTTAACTAACGGGTACTTGGACTATGTAGGGTAACTAGGGGGCACTTGAACTGTCTAGGTTACCTAACGGGCAGTTGGATTATCTAGGTTAACGAACGTGCACTTGGACTATGTAGGTAACTTAGCGGGCACTTGGACTGTCTAGGTTACCTAGCGGGCACTTGGACTATCTAGGTTAACGAACGGGCACTTGGACTATGTAGGTTAACTAGCGGACACTTCGACTATCTAGGTTAGCTAACGGGCAATTGGACAATCTAGGTTAACTAACGGGCACTTGGACTATGTAGGTTGCCTAGCGAGCACTTGGACTATGTAGGTTCCCTAGAGGGCACTTGGTCTATGTAGGTTCCCTATCGGGTACTTGGACTGTCTAGGTTAACTAGGGGGCAATTGGACTGTCTAGGTTACCTAGTGGGCACTTGGACTATGTACGTTCCCTAGCGGGCACTTGGGATATCTACGTTACCTAGCGGGCACTTGGACAATGTAAGTTAACGAACGGGCACTTGGACTATGTAGGTTAACTAGCGGACACTTGGACTATCTAAGATAGCTAACGGGCAATTGGACTATCAAGGTTACCTAACGGGCCCTTGGACTATGAAGGTTACCTAGCAGGCACTTGGACTATCTAGGTTACCTAGCAGGGACTTTGACTATCTAGGTTAACTAACGGGAACTTGGACTATGTAGGTTGCCTAGCGAGCACCTGGACTATGTAGGTTCCCAAGCGGGCGCTTGGACTATGTAGATTCCCTAGCGGTACTTGGACTGTCTAGGTTAACTAGCGGGCAATTGGACTGTCTAGGTTACCTAGTGGGCACTGGGACTATGTGGTATACCTAGCAGGCACTTGGACTATGTAGGTTTACTACCAGGCACTTAGACTATCCAGGTTACCTAGCGGGCACTTGGACTATGTACGTTCCCTAGCGGGCACTTGGGCTATCTACGTTACCTAGCGGGCACTTGGACTATGTAGGTTAACGAATGGGCACTTGGACTATGTAGGTAACCTAGTGGTCACTTGGACTGTCTAGGTTACCTAGCGGGCACTTAGACTATGTAGGTTAACTAGCGGGCACTTGGACTATCTAGGTTAACTAGCGGGCACTTGGACTGTCTAGGCTAACTATCGGGCACTTGGACTATCTAGGTTAACTAGCGGGCCCTTGCACTATGTAGGTTAACTAGCGGGCCCATGGATTATGTAGGTTTACTAGGGGGCACTTGGACTATCTAGGTTAACTAGCGGGCACTTGGACTATGTAGTTTCCCTAGCGGACATTTGGACTATTTAGGTTACGTAGCGGGCACTTGGACTATGTAGGTTATCTAGCAGGCACTTGGACTATCTAGGTTACCTAGCAGGCACTTTGACTATCTAGGTTAACTAACGGGCACTTGGACTATGTAGGGCAACTAGCGGGAACTTGGACTGTCTAGGTTACCTAACGGGCACTTGGATTATCTAGGTTAACGAACGGGCACTTGGACTATGTAGGTTACCTAGCCACCACTTGGACTATCTAGGTTAGCTAACAGGCACTTGGACTATCTAGGTTCCCTAGCGGGCACTTGTACTATCTAGGTTACCTAGCTGGCACTTGGACTATGTAGGTCAACTAGCGGGCCCTTTGACTATCTAGGTTAGCTAACGGACACTTGGACTATGTATGTTCCAGAGTGGGCACTTGGATTATGTAGGTTGCCTAGCGGACATTTAGACTATGTAGGTTTCCTTGCGGGCATTTGGACTATGTAGGTTACCAGCGGGCACTTGGACAATCTAGGTTAACGAACGTGCACTTGGACTATGTAGGTAACCTAGCGAGCACTTGGACTGTCTAGGTTACCTAACGGGCACTTGGATTATCTAGGTTAACGAACGGGCACTTGGACTATGTAGGTTACCTAGCCACCACTTGGACTATCTAGGTTAGCTAACAGGCACTTGGACTATCTAGGTTCCCTAGCGGGCACTTGTACTATCTAGGTTACCTAGCTGGCACTTGGACTATTTAGGTCAACTAGCGGGCCCTTGGACTATCTAGGTTAGCTAACGGGCACTTGGACTATGTATGTTCCAGAGTGGGCACTTGGATTATGTAGGTTGCCTAGCGGACATTTAGACTATGTAGGTTTCCTTGCGGGCATTTGGACTATGTAGGTTACCAGCGGGCACTTGGACAATCTAGGTTAACGAATGTGCACTTGGACTATGTAGGTAACATAGCGGGCACTTGGACTGTCTAGGTTACCTAGCGGGCACTTGGACTTTCTAGGTTAACGAACGGGCACTTGGACTATGTAGGTTAACTAGCGGACACTTCGACTATCTAGGTTAGCTAACGGGCAATTGGACTATCAAGGTTACCTAACGGGCACTTGTACTATGAAGGTTACCTAGCGGGCACTTGGACTATCTAGGTTACCTAGCAGGGACTTTGACTATCTAGGTTAACTAACGGGAACTTGCACTATGTAGGTTGCCTAGCGAGCACCTGGACTATGTAGGTTCCCAAGCGGGCGCTTGGACTATGTAGATTCCCTAGCGGTACGTGGACTGTCTAGGTTAACTAGCGGGCAATTGGACTGTCTAGGTTACCTAGTGGGCACTTGGACTATGTAGTTTACCTAGCAGGCACTTGGACTATGTAGGTTTACTACCAGGCACTTAGACTATCCAGGTTACCTAGCGGGCATTGGACTATGTACGTTCCCTAGCGGTCACATGGGCTATCTACGTTACCTAGCGGGCACGTGGACTATGTAGGTTAACGAATGGGCACTTGGACTATGTAGGTAACCTAGTGGTCACTTGGAATGTCTAGGTTACCTAGCGGGCACTTGGACTATGTAGGTTAACTAGCGGGCACTCGGACTATCTAGGTTAACTAGCGGGCACTTGGACTATCTAGGCTAACTAGCGGGCACTTGGACTATCTAGGTTAACTAGCGGGCCCTTGCACTATGTAGGTTAACTAGCGGGCCCATGGATTATGTAGGTTTACTAGGGGGCACTTGGACTATCTAGGTTAACTAGCGGGCAGTTGGACTATCTAGTTTCCCTAGCGGACATTTGGACTATTTAGGTTACGTAGCGGGCACTTGGACTATGTAGGTTATCTAGCAGGCACTTGGACTATCTAGGTTACCTAGCAGGCACTTTGACTATCTAGGTTAACTAACGGGCACTTGGACTATGTAGGGCAACTAGCGGGCACTTGGACTGTCTAGGTTACCTAACGGGCACTTGGATTATCTAGGTTAACGAACGGGCACTTGGACTATGGAGGTTACCTAGCCACCACTTGGACTATCTAGGTTAGCTAACAGGCACTTGGACTATCTAGATTCCCTAGCGGGCACTTGTACTATCTAGGTTACCTAGCTGGCACTTGGACTATGTAGGTCAACTAGCGGGCCCTTTGACTATCTAGGTTAGCTAACGGGCACTTGGACTATGTATGTTCCAGAGTGGGCACTTGGATTATGTAGGTTGCCTAGCAGAGATTTAGACTATGTAGGTTTCCTTGCGGGCATTTGGACTATGTAGTTTACCAGCGGGCACTTGGACAATCTAGGTTAACGGACGTGCACTTGGACTATGTAGGTAACCTAGCGGGCACTTGGACTGTCTAGGTTACCTAACGGGCACTTGGATTATCTAGGTTAACGAACGGGCACTTGGACTATGTAGGTTACCTAGCCACCACTTGGACTATCTAGGTTAGCTAACAGGCACTTGGACTATCTAGGTTCCCTAGCGGGCACTTGTACTATCTAGGTTACCTAGCTGGCACTTGGACTATTTAGGTCAACTAGCGGGCCCTTGGACTATCTAGGTTAGCTAACGGGCACTTGGACTATGTATGTTCCAGAGTGGGCACTTGGATTATGTAGGTTGCCTAGCGGACATTTAGACTATGTAGGTTTCCTTGCGGGCATTTGGACTATGTAGGTTACCAGCGGGCACTTGGACAATCTAGGTTAACGAACGTGCACTTGGACTATGTAGGTAACCTAGCGAGCACTTGGACTGTCTAGGTTACCTAACGGGCACTTGGATTATCTAGGTTAACGAACGGGCACTTGGACTATGTAGGTTACCTAGCCACCACTTGGACTATCTAGGTTAGCTAACAGGCACTTGGACTATCTAGGTTCCCTAGCGGGCACTTGTACTATCTAGGTTACCTAGCTGGCACTTGGACTATTTAGGTCAACTAGCGGGCCCTTGGACTATCTAGGTTAGCTAACGGGCACTTGGACTATGTATGTTCCAGAGTGGGCACTTGGATTATGTAGGTTGCCTAGCGGACATTTAGACTATGTAGGTTTCCTTGCGGGCATTTGGACTATGTAGGTTACCAGCGGGCACTTGGACAATCTAGGTTAACGAATGTGCACTTGGACTATGTAGGTAACATAGCGGGCACTTGGACTGTCTAGGTTACCTAGCGGGCACTTGGACTTTCTAGGTTAACGAACGGGCACTTGGACTATGTAGGTTAACTAGCGGACACTTCGACTATCTAGGTTAGCTAACGGGCAATTGGACTATCAAGGTTACCTAACGGGCACTTGTACTATGAAGGTTACCTAGCGGGCACTTGGACTATCTAGGTTACCTAGCAGGGACTTTGACTATCTAGGTTAACTAACGGGAACTTGCACTATGTAGGTTGCCTAGCGAGCACCTGGACTATGTAGGTTCCCAAGCGGGCGCTTGGACTATGTAGATTCCCTAGCGGTACGTGGACTGTCTAGGTTAACTAGCGGGCAATTGGACTGTCTAGGTTACCTAGTGGGCACTTGGACTATGTAGTTTACCTAGCAGGCACTTGGACTATGTAGGTTTACTACCAGGCACTTAGACTATCCAGGTTACCTAGCGGGCATTGGACTATGTACGTTCCCTAGCGGTCACATGGGCTATCTACGTTACCTAGCGGGCACTTGGACTATGTAGGTTAACGAATGGGCACTTGGACTATGTAGGTAACCTAGTGGTCACTTGGAATGTCTAGGTTACCTAGCGGGCACTTGGACTATGTAGGTTAACTAGCGGGCACTCGGACTATCTAGGTTAACTAGCGGGCACTTGGACTATCTAGGCTAACTAGCGGGCACTTGGACTATCTAGGTTAACTAGCGGGCCCTTGCACTATGTAGGTTAACTAGCGGGCCCATGGATTATGTAGGTTTACTAGGGGGCACTTGGACTATCTAGGTTAACTAGCGGGCAGTTGGACTATCTAGTTTCCCTAGCGGACATTTGGACTATTTAGGTTACGTAGCGGGCACTTGGACTATGTAGGTTATCTAGCAGGCACTTGGACTATCTAGGTTACCTAGCAGGCACTTTGACTATCTAGGTTAACTAACGGGCACTTGGACTATGTAGGGCAACTAGCGGGCACTTGGACTGTCTAGGTTACCTAACGGGCACTTGGATTATCTAGGTTAACGAACGGGCACTTGGACTATGGAGGTTACCTAGCCACCACTTGGACTATCTAGGTTAGCTAACAGGCACTTGGACTATCTAGATTCCCTAGCGGGCACTTGTACTATCTAGGTTACCTAGCTGGCACTTGGACTATGTAGGTCAACTAGCGGGCCCTTTGACTATCTAGGTTAGCTAACGGGCACTTGGACTATGTATGTTCCAGAGTGGGCACTTGGATTATGTAGGTTGCCTAGCAGAGATTTAGACTATGTAGGTTTCCTTGCGGGCATTTGGACTATGTAGTTTACCAGCGGGCACTTGGACAATCTAGGTTAACGGACGTGCACTTGGACTATGTAGGTAACCTAGCGGGCACTTGGACTGTCTAGGTTACCTAACGGGCACTTGGATTATCTAGGTTAACGAACGGGCACTTGGACTATGTAGGTTACCTAGCCACCACTTGGACTATCTAGGTTAGCTAACAGGCACTTGGACTATCTAGGTTCCCTAGCGGGCACTTGTACTATCTAGGTTACCTAGCTGGCACTTGGACTATTTAGGTCAACTAGCGGGCCCTTGGACTATCTAGGTTAGCTAACGGGCACTTGGACTATGTATGTTCCAGAGTGGGCACTTGGATTATGTAGGTTGCCTAGCGGACATTTAGACTATGTAGGTTTCCTTGCGGGCATTTGGACTATGTAGGTTACCAGCGGGCACTTGGACAATCTAGGTTAACGAACGTGCACTTGGACTATGTAGGTAACCTAGCGGGCACTTGGACTGTCTAGGTTACCTAGCGGGCACTTGGACTTTCTAGGTTAACGAACGGGCACTTAGACTATGTATTTTTACTAGCGGACACTTCGACTATCTAGGTTAGCTAACGGGCAATTGGACTATGTCGGTTACCTAGCGGGCACTTGGACTATGTAGGTTCCCTAGCGGGCACTTGGACTATTTAGGTTACCTAGCAGGCATTTTGACTATCTAGGTTAACTAACGGGCACTTGGCCTATGTAGGTTGCCTAGCGAGCACTTGGAGTATGTAGGTTCCCTAGCGGGCAATTGGACTATGTAGGTTCCCTATCGGGTACTTGGACTGTCTAGGTTAACTAGCGGGCAATTGGACTGTCTAGGTTACCTAGTGGGCACTTGGAGTATGTACGTGCCCTAGCGGGCACTTGGGCTTTCTACATTACCTAGCGGGCACTTGGACTATGTAGGTTAACGAACGGGTACTTGGACTATGTAGGTTAACGAACGGGCACTTGGATTATGTAGTTTACCTACCAGGTACTTGGACTATATAGGTTAAGTAGCGGGCACTTGGACTATCTGGGTTACCTACGGGCACTTGGACTATGTACCTTCCCTAGCGGGCACTTGGGCTATCTATGTTACCTAGCGGGCACTTGGACTATGTAGGTTAACGAACGGGCACTTGGACTATGTAGGTAACCTAGTGGTCACTTGGACTATGTAGGTTATCTAGCGGACACTTGGACTATCTAGGTTACCTAGCAGGCACTTTGACTATCTAGGTTAACTAACGGGCACTTGGACTATGTAGGGTAACTAGCGGGCCCTTGGACTGTCTAGGTTACCTAACGGGCACTTGGATTATCTAGGTTAACGAACGTGCACTTGGACTATGTAGGTAACCTAGCGGGCACTTGGACTGTCTAGGTTACCAAGCGGGCACTTGGACTATCTAGGTTAACGAACGGGCACTTGGACTATGTAGGTTAACTAGCGGACACTTCGACTATCTAGGTTAGCTAAGGGGCAATTGGACAATCCAGGTTAACTAACGGGCACTTGGACTATGTAGGTTGCCTAGCGAGCACTTGGACTATGTAGGTTCGCTAGTGGGCACTTGGACTATGTAGGTTCCCTATCGGGTACTTGGACTGTCTAGGTTAACTAGGGGGCAATTGTACTGTCTAGGTTACCTAGTGGGCACTTGGACTATGTACGTTCCCTAGCGGGCACTTGGGCTATCTACGTTACCTAGCGGGCACTTGGACAATGTAAGTTAACGAACGGGCACTTGGACTATGTAGGTTAACTAGCGGACACTTGGACTATCTAGGATAGCTAACGGGCAATTGGACTATCAAGGTTACCTAACGGGCACTTGGACTATGTAGGTTACCTAGCGGGCACTTGGACTATGTAGGTTACCTAGCCACCACTTGGACTATCTAGGTTAGCTAACAGGCACTTGGACTATCTAGGTTCCCTAGCGGGCACTTGTACTATATAGGTTACCTAGCTGGCACTTGGACTATGTAGGTCAACTAGCGGGCCCTTGGACTATCTAGGTTAGCTAACGGGCACTTGGACTATGTACGTTCCAGAGTGGGCACTTGTATTATGTAGGTTGTCTAGCGGACATTTAGACTATGTATGTTTCCTTGCGGGCATTTGGACTATGTAGTTTACCTAGCGGGCACTTGGACTATGTAGGTTCCCTAGCGGTCACGTGGACTATGTAGGCTCCCTAGAAGGCACTTGGACTATGTAGGTTAACTAGCGGGCACTTGGACTAACCAGGTTACCAGGCGGGCACTTGGACTATGTAGGTTACCCAATGGGCACTTGGACTATCTAGGTTAACGAACGGACACTTGGACTATGTAGGTTAGGTATCAGGCACTTGGACTATCTAGGTTACCTAGCAGGCACTGGGACTATGTAGGTTACCTAGCGGACACTTGGACGATTTAGGTTAACTAGCGGGCACTTGGACTATCTAGGTTAACTAGCAGGCCCTTGGACTATCTAGGTTTACTAGCGGGCACTTGGACTATCTAGGTTAACTAGCGGGCTCTTGGACTATGTAGGTTAACTAGCGGGCACTTGAACTCTCTAGGTTACCTAGCGGACACTTGGACTATGTACCTTCCCTAGCGGGCACTTGGACTATCTAGGTTACCTAGCAGGCACTTGGATTATGAAGGATCCCTAGCGGGCAATTGGACTATCCGGGTTACCTAGCTGGCACTTGGACTATGTAGGTTAACTAGCGGACACTTGCATGATCTAGGTTAACTAGCGGGCCCTTGCACTATGTAGGTTAACTAGCGGGCCCATGGATTATGTAGGTTTACTAGGGGGCACTTGGGACATCTAGGTTAACTAGCGGGCACTTGGACTATGTAGTTTCCCTAGCGGGCATTTGGACTATTTAGGTTGCCTAGCGGGCACTTGGACTATGTAGGTTACCTAGCAGGAACTTTGACTATCTAGGTTAACTAACGGGCACTTGGACTATGTAGGGTAACTAGCGGGCACTTGGACTGTCTAGGTTACCTAACGGGCACTTGGATTATCTAGGTTAACGAACGGGTACGTGGACTATGTAGGTTACCTAGCCACCACTTGGACTATCTAGGTTCCCTAGCGGGCACTTGGACTATGTAGGTCAACTAGCGGGCCCTTGGACTATCTAGGTTAGCTAACGGGCACTTGGACTATGTATGTTCCAGAGTGGGCACTTGGATTATGTAGGTTGCCTAGCGGACATTTAGACTATGTAGGTTTCCTTGCGGGCATTTGGACTATGTAGGTTACCTAGCGGGCCCTTGGACTATGTAGGTTCCCTAAGGGGCACTTGGACTATGTAGGTTCCCTAGGGGTCACGTGGACTATGTAGGCTCCCTAGAACGCACTTGGACTATGTAGGTTAACTAGCGGGCACTTGGACTATGTAGGTTACCCAATGGGCACTTGAACTATCTAGGTTAACGAACGGACACTTGGGCTATGTAGGTTAGCTATCAGGCACTTGGACTATCTAGGTTACCTAGCGGACACTTGGACGATTTAGGATAACTAGCGGGCACTTGGACTATCTAGGTTAACTAGCAGGCCCTTTGACTATCTAGGTTTACTAGCGGGCACTTGGACTATCTAGGTTAACTAACGGGCACTTGGACTATGTAGTTTCCCTAGCGGGCATTTGGATTATTTAGGTTACCTAGTGGGCACTTGGACTATGTAGGTTATCTAGCGGGCACTTGGACTACGTAGTTTAACTAGAAGGTACTTGGACTATCAAGGTTACCTAGCGTGCCCTTGGACTATGTAGGTTACCAGCGGGCACTTGGACTATCTAGGTTAACGAACGTGCACTTGGACTATGTAGGTTAACTAGCAGACACTTCGACTATCTAGGTTAGCTAACGGGCAATTGGACAATCTAGGTTAACTAACGGGCACTTGGACTATGTAGGTTGCCTAGCGAGCACTTGGACTATGTAGGTTCCCTAGTGGGCACTTGGACTATGTAGGTTCCCTATCGGGTACTTGGACTGTCTAGGTTAACTAGGGGGCAATTGGACTGTCTAGGTTACCTAGTGGGCACTTGGACTATGTACGTTCCCTAGCGGGCACTTGGGTTATCTACGTTACCTAGCGGGCACTTGGACAATGTAAGTTAACGAACGGGCACTTGGACTATGTAGGTTAACTAGCGGACACTTGGACTATCTAGGATAGCTAACGGGCAATTGGACTATCAAGGTTACCTAACGGGCACTTGGACTATGTAGGTTACCTAGCGGGCACTTGGACTATCTAGGTTACCTAGCAGGCACTTTGACTATCTAGGTTAACTAACGGGCACGTGGACTATGTAGGTTGCCTAGCGAGCACCTGAACTATGTAGGTTCCCTAGCGGGTGCTTGGACTATGCAGATTCCCTAGCGGTACTTGGACTGTCTAGGTTAACTAGCGGGCAATGGTACTGTCTAGGTTACCTAGTGGGCACTTGGACTATGTAGTTTACCTAGCAGGCACTTGGACTATGTAGGTTTACTAGCAGGCACTTAGACTATCTAGGTTACATAGCGGGCACTTGGACTATGTACGTTCCCTAGCGGGCACTTGGGCTATCTACGTTACCTAGCGGGCACTTGGACTATGTAGGTTAACGAATGGGCACATGGACTACGTAGGTAAACTAGTGGTCACTTGGACTGTCTAGGTTACCTAGCGGGCACTTGGACTATGTAGGTTAACTAGCGGGCACTTGGACTAACCAGGTTACCAGGCGGGCACTTGGACTATGTAGGTTACCCAATGGGCACTTGGACTATCTAGGTTAACGAACGGACACTTGGACTATGTAGGTTAGGTATCAGGCACTTGGACTATCTAGGTTACCTAGCAGGCACTTGGACTATGTAGGTTACCTAGCGGACACTTGGACGATTTAGGTTAACTAGCGGGCACTTGGACTATCTAGGTTAACTAGCAGGCCCTTGGACTATCTAGGTTTACTAGAGGGCACTTGGACTATCTAGGTTATCTAGCGGGCACTTGGACTATGTAGGTTAACTAGCGGTCACTTGAACTCTCTAGGTTACCTAGCGGACACTTGGACTATGTACCTTCCCTAGCGGGCACTTGGACTATCTAGGTTACCTAGCAAGCACATGGATTATGAAGGATCCCTAGCGGGCAATTGGACTATCTAGGTTACCTAGATGGCACTTGGACTATGTAGGTTAACTAGCGGACACTTGCACGATCTAGGTTAACTAGCGGGCCCTTGCACTATGTAGGTTAACTAGCGGGCCCATGGATTATGTAGGTTTACTAGGGGGCACTTGGAACATCTAGGTTAACTAGCGGGCACTTGGACTATGTAGTTTCCCTAGCGGGCATTTGGACTATTTAGGTTGCCTAGCGGGCACTTGGACTATGTAGGTTACCTAGCAGGCACTTTGACTATCTAGGTTAACTAAGTGCACTTGGACTATGTAGGGTAACTAGCGGGCACTTGGACTGTCTAGGTTACCTAACGGGCACTTGGATTATCTAGGTTAACGAACGGGCACTTGGACTATGTAGGTTACCCAGCCACCACTTGGACTATCTAGGTTAGCTAACAGGCACTTGGACTATCTAGGTTCCCTAGCGGGCACTTGTACTATCTAGGTTACCTAGCTGGCACTTGGACTATGTAGGTCAACTAGCGGGCCCTTGGACTATCTAGGTTAGCTAACGGGCACTTGGACTATGTATGTTCCAGAGTGGGCACTTGTATTATGTAGGTTGCCTAGCGGACATTTAGACTATATAGGTTTCCTTGCGGGCATTTGGACTATGTAGGTTACCTAGCAGGCACTTGGACTATGTAGGTTCCCTAGCGGTCACGTGGACTATGTAGGCTCCCTAGAAGGCACTTGGACTATGTAGGTTAACTAGCGGGCACTTGGACTAACCAGGTTACCAGGCGGGCACTTAGACTATGTAGGTTACCCAATGGGCACTTGGACTATCTAGGTTAACGAACGGACACTTGGACTATGTAGGTTAGGTATCAGGCACTTGGACTATCTAGGTTACCTAGCAGGCACTTGGACTATGTAGGTTACCTAACGGACACTTGGACGATTTAGGTTAACTAGCGGGCACTTGGACAATCTAGGTTAACTTGCAAGCCCTTGGACTATCTAGGTTTACTAGCGGGCACTTGGACTATCTAGGTTAACTAGCGGGCACTTGGACTATGTAGGTTAACTAGCGGGCACTTGTACTCTCCAGGTTACCTAGCGGACACTTGGACTATGTACCTTCCCTAGCGGGCACTTGGACTATCTAGGTTACCTAGCAGGCACTTGGACTATGTAGGTTACCTAGCGGACACTTGGATGATTTAGGTTAACTAGCGGGCACTTGGACAATCTAGGTTAACTAGCAGGCCCTTGGACTATCTAGGTTTACTAGCGGGCACTTGGACTATCTAGGTTAACTAGCGGGCACTTGGACTATGTAGGTTAACTAGCGGGCACTTGAACTCTCCAGGTTACCTAGCGGACACTTGGACTATGTACCTTCCCTAGCGGGCACTTGGACTATCTAGGTTACCTAGCAGGCACTTGCATTATGAAGGATCCCTAGCGGGCAATTGGACTATCTAGGTTACCTAGCTGGCACTTGGACTATGTAGGTTAACTAGCGGACACTTGCACGATCTAGGTTAACTAGCGGGCCCTTGCACTATGTAGGTTAACTAGCGGGCCCATGGATTATGTAGGTTTACTAGGGGGCACTTGGAACATCTAGTTAACTAGCGGGCACTTGGACTATGTAGTTTCCCTAGCGGGCATTTGGTCTATTTAGGTTGCCTAGCGGGCACTTGGACTATGTAGGTTACCTAGCAGGCACTTTGACTATCTAGGTTAACTAAGGGCACTTGGACTATGTAGGGTAACTAGCGGGCACTTGGACTGTCTAGGTTACCTAACGGGCACTTGGATTATCTAGGTTAACGAACGGGCACTTGGACTATATAGGTTACCTAGCGGGCACTTGTACTATCTAGGTTACCTAGCTGGCACTTGGACTATGTAGGTCAACTAGCGGGCCCTTGGACTATCTAGGTTATCTAACGGGCACTTGGACTATGTATGTTCCAGAGCGGGCAATTGGATTATGTAGGTTGCCTAGCGGACATTTAGACTATGTAGGTTTCCTTGCGGGCATTTGGACTATGTAGGTTACCTAGCAGGCACATGGACTATGTAGGTTCCCTAACGGGCACTTGGACTATGTAGGTTCCCGAGCGGTCACGTGGACTATGTAGGCTCCCTAGAAGGCACTTGGACTATGTAGGTTAACTAGCGGGCACTTGGACTATGTAGGTTACCCAATGGGCACTTGGACTATCTAGGTTAACGAACGGACACTTGGACTATGTAGGTTAGCTATCAGGCACTTAGACTATCTAGGTTACCTAGCGGACACGTGGACGCTTTAGGTTAACTAGCGGGCACTTGGACTATCTAGGTTAACTAGCAGGCCCTTGGAATATCTAGGTTTACTAGCGGGCACTTGGACTATCTAGGTTAACTAATGGGCACTTGGACTATGTAGTTTCCCTAGCGGGCATTTGGATTATTTAGGTTACCTAGTGGGCACTTGGACTATGTAGGTTATCTAGCGGGCACTTGGACTACGTAGGTTAACTAGAAGGCAATTGGACTATCAAGGTTACCTAACGGGCACTTGGACTCTGTAGGTTGCCTAGCGAGCACTTGGACTATGTAGGTTCCCTAGTGGGCACTTGGACTATGGAGGTTCCCTATCGGGTACTTGGACTGTCTATGTTAACTAGGGGGCAAATGGACTGTCTAGGTTACCTAGTGGGCACTTGGACTATGTACGTTCCCTAGCGGGCACTTGGGTTATCTACGTTACCTAGCAGGCACTTGGACAATGTAAGTTAACGAACGGGCACTTGGATTATGTAGGTTAACTAGCGGACACTTGGACTATCTAGGATAGCTAACGGGCACTTGGACTATGTAGGTTACCTAGCGGGCACTTGGACTATCTAGGTTACCTAGCAGGCACTTTGACTATCTAGGTTAACTAACGGGCACGTGGACTATGTAGGTTGCCTAGCAAGCACCTGGACTATGTAGGTTCCCTAGCGGGCGCTTGGACTATGTAGATACCCTAGCGGTACTTCGACTGTCTAGGTTAACTAGCGGGCAATTGGACTGTCTAGGTTACCTAGTTTGCACTTGGACTATGTAGTTTACCTAGCAGGCACTTGGACTATGTAGGTTTACTAGCAGGCACTTAGACTATCTAGGTTACCTAGCGGGCACTTGGACTATGTACGTTCCTTAGCGGGCACTTTGGCTATCTACGTTCCCTAGCGGGCACTTGGACTATGTAGGTTAACGAATGGGCACTTGGACTATGTAGGTAACCTAGTGGTCACTTGGACTGTCTAGGTTACCTAGCGGGCACTTGGACTATGTAGGTTATCTAGGGGGAACTTGGACTATCTAGGTTACCTTGCAGGCACTTCGACTATCTAGGATAGCTAACGGGCAATTGGACAATCTAGGTTAACTAACGGGCACTTGGACTATGTAGGTTGCCTAGCGAGCACTTGGACTATGTAGGTTCGCTAGTGGGCACTTGGACTATGTAGGTTCCCTATCGGGTACTTGGACTGTCTAGGTTAACTAGGGGGCAATTGTACTGTCTAGGTTACCTAGTGGGCACTTGGACTATGTAAGTTCCCTAGCGGGCACTTAGGCTATCTACGTTACCTAGCGGGCACTTGGACAATGTAAGTTAACGAACGGGCACTTGGACTATGTAGGTTAACTAGCAGACACTTGGACTATCTAGGATAGCTAACGGGCAATTGGACTATCAAGGTTACCTAACGGGCACTTGGACTATGTAGGTTACCTAGCGGGCACTTGGACTATCTAGGTTACCTAGCCACCACTTGGACTATCTAGGTTAGCTAACAGGCACTTGGACTATCTAGGTTCCCTAGCGGGCACTTGTACTATCTAGGATACCTAGCTGGCACTTGGACTATGTAGGTCAACTAGCGGGCCCTTGGACTATCTAGGTTAGCTAACGGGCACTTGGACTATGTATGTTCCAGAGTGGGCACTTGGATTATGTAGGTTGCCTAGCGGACATTTAGACTATGTAGGTTTCCTTGCGGGCATTTGGACTATGTAGGTTACCTAGCGGGCACTTGGACTATGTAGGTTCCCTAGTGGTCACGTGGACTATGTAGGCTCCCTAGAAGGCACTTGGACTATGTAGGTTACCTAGCGGACACTTGGACGATATAGGTTAACTAGCGGGCACTTGGTCTATCTAGGTTTACTAGCGGGCACTTGGACTATCTAGGTTAACTAGCGGGCACTTGGAATATGTAGGTTAACTAGCGGGCACTTGAACTCTCCAGGTTACCTAGCGGACACTTGGACTATGTACCTTCCCTAGCGGGCACTTGGACTATCTAGGTTACCTAGCAGGCACTTGCATTATGAAGGATCCCTAGCGGGCAATTGGACTATCTAGGTTACCTAGCTGGCACTTGGACTATGTAGGTTAACTAGCGGACACTTGCACGATCTAGGTTAACTAGCGGGCCCTTGCACTATGTAGGTTAACTAGCGGGCCCATGGATTATGTAGGTTTACTAGGGGGCACTTGGAACATCTAGGTTAACTAGCGGGCACTTGGACTATGTAGTTTCCCTAGCGGGCATTTGGACTATTTAGGTTTCCTAGCGGGCACTTGGACTATGTATGTTACCTAGCAGGCACTTTGACTATCTAGGTTAACTAAGGGCACTTGGACTATGTAGGGTAACTAGCGGGCACTTGGACTGTCTAGGTTACCTAACGGGCACTTGGATTATCTAGGTTAACGAACGGGCACTTGGACTATCTAGGTTACCTAGCTGGCACTTGGACTATGTAGGTCAACTACCGGGCCCTTGGACTATCTAGGTTAGCTAACGGGCACTTGGACTATGTATGTTCCAGAGCGGGCACTTGGATTATGTAGGTTGCCTAGCGGACATTTAGACTATGTAGGTTTCCTTGCGGGCATTTGGACTATGTAGGTTACCTAGCAGGCACTTGGACTATGTAGGTTCCCTAACGGGCACTTGGACTATGTAGGTTCCCGAGCGGTCACGTGGACCATGTAGGCTCCCTAGAAGGCACTTGGACTATGTTGGTTAACTAGCGGGTACTAGGACTATGTAGGTTACCCAATGGGCACTTGGACTATCTAGGTTAACGAACGGACACTTGGACTATGTAGGTTAGCTATCAGGCACTTGGACTATCTAGGTTACCTAGCGGACACGTGGACGATTTAGGTTAACTAGCGGGCACTTGGACTATCTAGGTTAACTAGCAGGCCCTTGGAATATCTAGGTTTACTAGCGGGCACTTGGACTATCTAGGTTAACTAATGGGCACTTGGACTATGTAGTTTCCCTAGCGGGCATTTGGATTATTTAGGTTATCTAGTGGGCACTTGGACTATGTAGGTTATCTAGCGGGCACTTGGACTACGTAGGTTAACTAGAAGGCACTTAGACTATCAAGGTTACCTAACGGGCCCTTGGACTATGTAGGTTACCAGCGGGCACTTGGACTATCTAGGTTAACGAACGTGCACTTGGACTATGTAGGTAACCTAGCGGGCACTTGGACTGTCTAGGTTACCTAGCGGGCACTTGGACTATCTAAGTTAACGAACGGGCACTTGGACTATGTAGGTTAACGAGCGGACACGTCGACTATCTAGGTTAGCTAACGGGCAATTGGACAATCTAGGTTAAATAACGGGCACTTGGACTATGTAGGTTGCCTAGCGAGCATTTGGACTATGTAGGTTCCCTATCGGGTACTTGGACTGTCTAGGTTAACTAGGGGGCAAATGGACTGTCTAGGTTACCTAGTGGGCACTTGGACTATGTACGTTCCCTAGCGGGCACTTAGCTTATCTACGTTACCTAGCGGGCACTTGGACAATGTAAGTTAACGAATGGGCACTTGGACTATGTAGGTTAACGAACGGGCACTTGGACAATGTAGGTAACCTAGTGGTCACTTGGACTATGTAGGTTATCTAGCGGAATCTTGGACTATCTAGGTTACCTAGCAGGCACTTTGACTATCTAGGTTAACTAACGGGCACTTGGACTATGTACGTTCCGTAGTGGGCACTTGGGCTACCTACGTTACCTAGCGGGCACTTGGGCTATCTACGTTACCTAGCGGGCACTTGGACTATGTAGGTTAACGAATGGGCACTTGGACTATGTAGGTAACCTAGTGGTCACTTGGACTGTCTAGGTTACCTAGCGGGCACTTGGACTATGTAGGTTAACTAGCGGGCACTTGGACTATCTAGGTTTACTAGCAGGCACTTAGACTATCTAGGTTACCTAGCGGGCACTTGGACTATGTACGTTCCCTAGCGGGCACTTGGGCTAGCTACGTTACCTAGCGGGCACTTGGACTATGTAGGTTAACGAATGGGCACTTGGACTATGTAGGTAACCTAGTGGTCACTTGGACTGTCTAGGTTACCTAGCGGGCACTTGGACTATGTAGGTTAACTAGCGGGCACTTGGACTATCTAGGTTAACTAGCGGGCACTTGGACTATCTAGGTTAACTAGCGGGCACTTGGACTATCTAGGTTAACTAGCGGGCACTTGGACTATCTAGGTTAACTAGCGGGCCCTTGCACTATGTAGGTTACCTAGCGGGCCCATGGATTATGTAGGTTAACTAGGGGGCAATTGGACTGTCTAGGTTACCTAGAGGGCACTTGGACTATGTACGTTCCCTAGTGGGCACTTGGGCTATCTACGTTACCTAGCGGGCACTTGGACAATGTAAGTTAACGAACGGGCACTTGGACTATGTAGGTTAACTAGCGGACACTTGGACTATCTAGGATAGCTAACGGGCAATTGGACTATCAAGGTTAACTAACGGTCACTTGGACTATGTAGGTTGCTTAGCGAGCACCTGGACTATGTAGGTCTCCTAGCGGGCGCTTGGACTATGTAGATTCCCTAGCGGTACTTGGACTGTCTAGGTTAACTAGCGGGCAATTGGACTGTCTAGGTTACCTAGTGGGCACTTGGACTATGTAGTTTACCTAGCAGGCACTTGGAGTATGTACGTTTACTAGCAGGCACTTAGACTATCTAGGTTACCTAGCGGGCACTTGGACTATGTACGTTCCCTAGCGGGCACTTGGGCTATCTACGTTACCTAGCGGGCACTTGGACTATGTAGGTTAACGAATGGGCACTTGGACTATGTCGGTAACCTAGTGGTCACTTGGACTGTCTAGGTTACCTAGCGAGCACTTGGACTATGTAGGTTAACTAGCGGGCACTTGGACTATCTAGGTTAACTAGCGGGCACTTGGACTATCTAGGTTAACTAGCGGGCACTTGGACTATCTAGGTTAACTAGCGGGCCCTTGCACTATGTAGGTTAACTAGCGGGCCCATGGATTATGTAGGTTTACTAGGGGGCACTTGGACTATCTAGGTTAACTAGCGGGCACTTGGACTATGTAGTTTCCCTACCGGACATTTGGACTATTTAGGTTACCTAGCGGGCACTTGGACTATGTAGGTTATCTAGCGGGCACTTGGACTATCTAGGTTACCTAGCAGGCACTTTGACTATCTAGGTTAACTAACGGTCACTTGGACTATGTAGGGCAACTAGCGGGCACTTGGACTGTCTAGGTTACCTAACGGGCACTTGGATTATCTAGGTTAACGAACGGGCACTTGGACTATGTAGGTTACCTAGCCACCACTTGGATTATCTAGGTTAGCTAATAGGCACTTGGACTATCTAGGTTCCCTAGCGGGCACTTGTACTATCTAGGTTACCTAGCTGGCACTTGGACTATGTAGGTCAACTAGCGGGCCCTTGGACTATCTAGGTTAGCTAACGGGCACTTGGATTATGTATGTTCCAGAGTGTGCACTTGGATTATGTAGGTTGCCTAGCGGACATTTAGACTATGTAGGTTTCCTTGCGGGCATTTGGACTATGTAGGTTACCAGAGGGCACTTGGACTATCTAGGTTAACGAACGTGCACTTGGACTATGTAGGTAACCTAGCGGGCACTTGGACTGTCTAGGTTACCTAGCGGGCACTTGGACTTTCTAGGTTAACGAACGGGCACTTGGACTATGTAGGTTAACTAGCGGACACTTCGACTATCTAGGTTAGCTAACAGGCAATTGGACTATCTAGGTTACCTAGCGGGCACTTGGACTATGTAGGTTCCCTAGCGGGCACTTGGACTATTTAGGTTACCTAGCGGGCATTTGACTATCTAGGTTAACTAACGGGCACTTGGACTATGTAGGTTGCCTAGCGAGCATTTGGAGTATGTAGGTTCCCTAGCGGGCAATTGGACTATGTAGGTTCCCTATCGGGTACTTGGACTGTCTAGGTTAACTAGCGGGCAATTGGACTGTCTAGGTTGCCTAGTGGGCACTTGGAGTATGTACGTTCCCTAGCGGGCACTTGGGATTTCTACGTTACCTAGCGGGCACTTGGACTATGTAGGTTAACGAACGGGCACTTGGACTATGTAGGTTAACGAACGGGCACTTGGACTATGTAGTTTACCTAGCAGGTACTTGGACTATGTAGGTTAACTAGCGGGCACTTGGATTATCTAGGTTACCTACGGGCACTTGGACTATGTACCTTCCCTAGCGGGCACTTGGGCTATCTACGTTACCTAGCGGGCACTTGGACTATGTAGGTTAACGAACGGGCACTTGGACAATGTAGGTAACCTAGTGGTCACTTGGACTATGTAGGTTATCTAGCGGACACTTGGACTATCTAGGTTACCTAGCAGGCACTTTGACTATCTAGGTTAACTAACGGGCACTTGGACTATGTAGGGTAACTAGCGGGCACTTGGACTGTCTAGGTTACCTAACGGGCACTTGGATTATCTAGGTTAACGAACGGGCACTTGGACTATGTAGGTTACCTAGCCACCACTTGGACTATCTAGGTTAGCTAACAGGCACTAGGACTATCTAGGTTCCCTAGCGGGCATTTGTACTATCTAGGTTACCTAGCTGGCACTGGGACTATGTAGGTCAACTAGCGGGCCCTTGGACTATCTAGGTTAGCTAACGGGCACTTGGGCTATGTATGTTCCAGAGTGGGCACTTGTATTATGTAGGTTGCCTAGCGGACATTTAGACTATGTAGGTTTCCTTGCGGGCATTTGGACTATGTAGGTTACCTAGCGGGCACTTGGACTATGTAGGTTCCCTAGCGGTCACGTGGACTATGTAGGCTCCCTAGAAGGCACTTGGACTATGTAGGTTACCAAATTGGCACTTGGACTATCTAGGTTAACGAACGGACACTTGGACTATGTAGGTTAGGTATTAGGCACTTGGACTATCTAGGTTACCTAGCAGGCACTGGGACTATGTATGTTACCTAGCGGACACTTGGACGATTTAGGTTAACTAGCGGGCACTTGGACTATCTAGGTTAACTAGCAGGCCCTTGGATTATCTAGGTTTACTAGCGGGCACTTGGAGTATCTAGGTTAACTAGCGGGCTCTTGGACTATGTAGGTTAACTAGCGGGCACTTGAACTCTCTAGGTTACCTAGCGGACACTTGGACTATGTACCTTCCCTAGCGGGCACTTGGACTATCTAGGTTACCTAGCAGGCACTTGGATTATGAAGGATCCCTAGCGGGCAATTGGACTATCCGGGTTACCTAGCTGGCACTTGGACTATGTAGGTTAACTAGCGGACACTTGGACTATCTAGGTTAACTAGCGGGCACTTGGACTATCTAGGTTAACTAGCAGGCACTTGGACTATCTAGGTTAACTAGCGGGCCCTTGCACTATGTAGGTTAACTAGCGGGCCCATGGATTATGTAGGTTTAGTAGGGGGCACTTGGACTATCTAGGTTAACTAGCGGGCACTTGGACTATGTAGTTTCCCTAGCGGACATTTGGACTATTTAGGTTACCTAGCGGGCACTTGGACTATGTAGGTTATCTAGCGGGCACTTGGACTATCTAGGTTACCTAGCAGGCACTTTGACTATCTAGGTTAACTAACGGGCATTTGGACTATGTAGGGCAACTAGCGGGCACTTGGACTGTCTAGGTTACCTAAAGGGCACTTGGATTATCTAGGTTAACGAACGGGCACTTGGACTATGTAGGTTACCTAGCCACCACTTGGACTATCTAGGTTAGCTAACAGGCACTTGGACTATCTAGGTTCCCTAGCGGGCACTTGTACTATCTAGGTTACCTAGCTGGCACTTTGACTATGTAGGTCAACTAGCGTGCCCTTGGACTATCTAGGTTAGCTAACGGGCACATGGACTATGTATGTTCCAGAGTGGTCACTTGGATTTTGTAGGTTGCCTAGCGGACATTTAGACTATGTAGGTTTCCTTGCGGGCATTTGGACTATGTATGTTACCAGCGGGCACTTGGACAATCTAGGTTAACGAACGTGCACTTGGACTATGTAGGTAACCTAGCGGGCACTTGGACTGTCTAGGTTACCTAGCGCGCACTTGGACTATCTAGGTTAACGAACGGGCACTTGGACTATGTAGGTTAACTAGCGGATACTTCGACTATCTAGGTTAGCTAACGGGCAATTGGACTATCTAGGTTACCTAGCGGGCACTTGGACTATGTAGGTTCCCTAGCGGGCACTTGGACTATTTAGGTTACCTAGCAGGCTCTTTGACTATCTAGGTTAACTAACGGGCACTTGGACTATGTAGGTTGCCTAGCGAGCACTTGGAGTATGTAGGTTCCCTAGCGGGCAATTGAACTATGTAGGTTCCCTATCGGGTACTTGGACTGTCTAGGTTAACTAGCGGGCAATTGGACTGTCTAGGTTACCTAGTGGGCACTTGGAGTATGTACGTTCCCTAGCGGGCATTTGGGCTTTCTACGTTACCTAGCGGGCACTTGGACTATGTAGGTTAACGAACGGGTACTTGGACTATGTAGGTTAACGAACGGGCACTTGGATTATGTAGTTTACCTAGCAGGTACTTGGACTATGTAGGTTAACTAGCGGGCACTTGGACTATCTAGGTTACCTACGGGCACTTGGACTATGTAGGTTAACGAACGGGCACTTGGACTATGTAGGTAACCTAGTGGTCACTTGGACTATGTAGGTTATCTAGCGGACACTTGGACTATCTAGGTTACCTAGCAGGCACTTTGGCTATCTAGGTTACCTAGCAGGCACTTTGACTATCTAGGTTAACTAACGGGCACTTGGACTATGTAGGGTAACTAGCGGGCACTTGGACTGTCTAGGTTACCTAACGGGCACTTGGATTATCTAGATTAACGAACGTGCACTTGGACTATGTAGGTAACCTAGCGTGCACTTGGACTGTCTAGGTTACCTAGCGGGCACTTGGACTATCTAGGTTAACGAACGGGCACTTGGACTATGTAGGTTAACTAGGGGACACTTCGACTATCTAGGTTAGCTAACGGGCAATTGGACAATCTAGGTTAACTAACGGGCACTTGGACTATGTAGGTTGCCTAGCGAGCACTTGGACTATGTAGGTTCCCTAGTGGGCACTTGGACTATGTAGGTTCCCTATCGGGTACTTGGACTGTCTAG
Source organism: Tenrec ecaudatus (assembly GCF_050624435.1). Lineage (NCBI taxonomy): Eukaryota > Metazoa > Chordata > Mammalia > Afrosoricida > Tenrecidae > Tenrec > Tenrec ecaudatus. The sequence continues at coordinate 1,114,833 of NW_027457565.1, forward strand.
GTTAACTAGGGGGCAATTGGACTGTCTAGGTTACCTAGTGGGCACTTGGACTATATACATTCCCTAGCGGGCACTTGGGCTATCTACGTTACCTAGCGGGCACTTGGACAATGTAAGTTAACGAACGGGCACTTGGACTATGTAGGTTAACTAGCGGACACTTGGACTATCTAGGATAGCTAAGGGGCAATTGGACTATCAAGGTTACCTAACGGGCACTTGAACTATGTAGGTTACCTAGCGGGCACTTGGACTATCTAGGTTACCTAGCCACCACTTGGACTATCTAGGTTAGCTAACAGGCACTTTGACTATCTAGGTTCCCTAGAGGGCACTTGTACTATCTAAGTTACCTAGCTGGCACTTGGACTATGTAGGTCAACTAGTGGGCCCTTGGACTATCTAGGTTAGCTAACGGGCACTTTGACTATGTATGTTCCAGAGTGGGCACTTGTATTATGTAGGTTGCCTAGCGGACATTTAGACTATGTAGGTTTCCTTGCGGGCATTTGGACTATGTAGGTTACCTAGCGGGCACTTGGACTATCTAGTTTACCTACGGGCACTTGGACTATGTACCTTCCCTAGCGGGCACTTGGTCTATCTACGTTACCTAGCGGGCACTTGGACTATGTAGGTTAACGAACGGGCACTCGGACTATGTAGGTAACCTAGTGGTCACTTGGACTGTGTAGGTTATCTAGCGGACACTTGGACTATCTAGGTTACCTAGCAGGCACTTTGACTATCTAGGTTAACTAACGGGCACTTGGACTATGTAGGGTAACTAGCGGGCACTTGTACTGTCTAGGTTACCTAACGGGCACTTGGATTATCTAGGTTAACGAACGGGCATTTGGACTATGTAGGTTACCTAGCCACCACTTGGACTATCTAGGTTAGCTAACAGGCACTTGGACTATCTAGGTTCCCTAGCGGGCACTTTTACTATCTAGGTTACCTAGCTGGCACTTGGACTATGTAGGTCAACTAGCGGGCCCTTGGACTATCTAGGTTAGCTAACGGGCACTTGGACTATGTATGTTCCAGAGTGGGCACTTGTATTATGTAGGTTGCCTAGCGGACATTATGCTATGTAGGTTTCCTTGCGGGCATTTGGACTATGTAGGTTACCTAGCGGGCACTTGGACTATGTAGGTTCCCTAGCGGTCACGTGGACTATGTAGGCTCCATAGAAGGCACTTGGACTATGTAGGTTAACTAGCGGGCACTTGGACTAACCAGGTTACCAGGCGGGCACATGGTCTATGTAGGTTACCCAATTGGCACTTGGACTATCTAGGTTAACGAACGGACACTTGGACTATGTAGGTTAGGTATCAGGCACTTGGACTATCTAGGTTACCTAGCAGGCACTGGGACTATGTATGTTACCTAGCGGACACTTGGACGATTTAGGTTAACTAGCGGGCACTTGGACTATCTAGGTTAACTAGCAGGCCCTTGGACTATCTAGGTTTACTAGCGGGCACTTGGACTATCTAGGTTAACTAGCGGGCTCTTGGACTATGTAGGTTAACTAGCGGGCACTTGAACTCTCTAGGTTACCTAGCGGACACTTGGACTATGTACCTTCCCTAGCGGGCACTTGGACTATCTAGGTTACCTAGCAGGCACTTGGATTATGAAGGATCCCTAGCGGGCAATTGGACTATCTAGGTTACCTAGCTGGCACTTGGACTATATAGGTTAACTAGCGGACACTTGCACGATCTAGGTTAACTAGCGGGCCCTTGCACTATGTAGGTTAACTAGCGGGCCCTTGAACTATGTAGGTTAACTTCGGGCCCATGGATTATGTAGGTTAACTAGCGGGCACTTGGACTATCTAGGTTAACTAGCGGGCACTTGGACTATCTAGATTAACTAGCGGGCCCTTGCACTATGTAGGTTAACTTCGGGCCCATGGATTATGTAGGTTTACTAGGGGGCACTTGGGACATCTAGGTTAACTAGCGGGCACTTGGACTATGTAGTTTCCCTAGCGGGCATTTGGACTATTTAGGTTGCCTAGCGGGCACTTGGACTATGTAGGTTACCTAGCAGGCACTTTGACTATCTAGGTTAACTAACGGGCACTTGGACTATGTAGGGTAACTAGCGAGCACTTGGACTGTCTAGGTTACCTAACGGGCACTTGGATTATCTAGGTTAACGAACGGGTACGTGGACTATGTAGGTTACCTAGCCACCACTTGGACTATCTAGGTTCCCTAGCGGGCACTTGGACTATGTAGGTCAACTAGCGGGCCCTTGGACTATCTAGGTTAGCTAACGGGCACTTGGACTATGTATGTTCCAGAGCGGGCACTTGGATTATGTAGGTTGCCTAGCGGATATTTAGACTATGTAGGTTTCCTTGCGGGCATTTGGACTATGTAGGTTACCTAGCGGGCCCTTGGACTATGTACGTTCCCTAACGGGCACTTGGACTATGTAGGTTCCCTAGGGGTCACGTGGACTATGTAGGCTCCCTAGAACCCACTTGGACTATGTAGGTTAACTAGCGGGCACTTGGACTATGTAGGTTACGCAATGGGCACTTGGACTACATAGGTTAACGAACGGACACTTAGGCTATGTAGGTTAGCTATCAGGCACTTGGACTATCTAGGTTACCTAGCGGACACTTGGACGATTTAGGATAACTAGCGGGCACTTGGACTATCTAGGTTAACTAGCAGGCCCTTGGACTATCTAGGTTTACTAGCGGGCACTTGGACTATCTAGGTTAACTAACGGGCACTTGGACTATGTAGTTTCCTTAGGGGGCATTTGGATTATTTAGGTTACCTAGTGGGCACTTGGACTATGTAGGTTATCTAGCGGGCACTTGGACTACGTAGGTTAACTAGAAGGGACTTGGACTATCAAGGTTACCTAGCGGGCCCTTGGACTATGTAGGTTACCAGCGGGCACTTGGACTATCTAGGTTAACGAACGTGCACTTGGACTATGTAGATAACGTAGCGGGCGCTTGGACTGTCTAGGTTACCTAGCGGGCACTTGGACTATCTAGGTTAACGAACGGGCACTTGGACTATGTAGGTTAACTAGCAGACACTTCGACTATCTAGGTTAGCTAACGGGCAATTGGACAATCTAGGTTAACTAACGGGCACTTGGACTATGTAGGTTGCCTAGCGAGCACTTGGACTATGTAGGTTCCCTAGTGGGCACTTGGAATATGTAGGTTCCCTATCGGGTACTTGGACTGTCTAGGTTAACTAGGGGGCAATTGGACTGTCTAGGTTACCTAATGGGCACTTGGACTATGTACGTTCCCTAGCGGGCACTTGGGTTATCTACGTTACCTAGCGGGCACTTGGACAATGTAAGTTAACGAACGGGCACTTGGACTATGTAGGTCAACTAGCGGACACTTGGACTATCTAGGATAGCTAACGGGCAATTGGACTATCAAGGTTACCTAACGGGCACTTGGACTATGTAGGTTACCTAGCGGGCACTTGGACTATCTAGGTTACTTAGCAGGCACTTTGACTATCTAGGTTAACTAACGGGCACGTGGACTATGTAGGTTGCCTAGCGAGCACCTGGACTATGTAGGTTCCCTAGCGGGCGCTTGGACTATGTAGATTCCCTAGCGGTACTTGGACTGTCTAGGTTAACTAGCGGGCAATTGGACTGTCTAGGTTACCTAGTGGGCACTTGGACTATGTAGTTTACCTAGCAGGCACTTAGACTATGTAGGTTTACTAGCAGGCACTTAGACTATCTAGGTTACCTAGCGGGCACTTGGACTATGTATGTTCCCTAGCGGGCACTTGGGCTATCTACGTTACCTAGCGGGCACTTGGACTATGTAGGTTAACGAATGGGCACATGGACTACGTAGGTAACCTAGTGGTCACTTAGACTGTCTAGGTTACCTAGCGGGCACTTGGACTATGTAGGTTACCTAGCGGGCACTTGGACTATGTAGGTTAACTAGCGGGCACTTGGACTATCTAGGTTAACTAGCGGGCACTTGAACTATCTAGGTTAACTAGCGGGCCCTTGCACTATGTAGGTTAACTAGCGGGCCCATGGATTATGTAGGTTTACTAGGGGGCACTTGGACTATCTAGGTTAACTAGCGGGCACTTGGACTATGTAGTTTCCCTAGCGGACATTTGGACTATTTAGGTTACCTAGCGGGCACTTGGACTATGTAGGTTATCTAGCGGGCACTTGGACTATCTAGGTTACCTAGCAGGCACTTTGACTATCTAGGTTAACTAACGGGCATTTGGACTATGTAGGACAACTAGCGGGCACTTGGACTGTCTAGGTTACCTAACGGGCACTTGGATTATCTAGGTTAACGAACGGGCACTTGGACTATGTAGGTTACCTAGCCACCACTTGGACTATCTAGGTTAGCTAACAGGCACTTGGACTATCTAGGTTCCCTAGCGGGCACTTGTACTATCTAGGTTACCTAGCTGGCACTTGGACTATGTAGGTCAACTAGCGTGCCCTTGGACTATCTAGGTTAGCTAACGGGCACATGGACTATGTATGTTCCAGAGTGTTCACTTGGATTATGTAGGTGGCCTAGCGGACAATTAGGCTATGTAGGTTTCCTTGCGGGCATTTGGACTATGTATGTTACCAGCGGGCACTTGGACAATCTAGGTTAACGAACGTGCACTTGGACTATGTAGGTAACCTAACGGGCACTTGGACTGTCTTGGTTACCTAGCGGGCACTTGGACTTTCTAGGTTAACGAACGGGCACTTGGACTATGTAGGTTAACTAGCGGACACTTCGACTATCTAGGTTAGCTAACGGGCAATTGGACTATCTAGGTTACCTAGCGGGCACTTGGACTATGTAGGTTCCCTAGCGGGCACTTTGACTATTTAGGTTACCTAGCAGGCACTTTGACTATCTAGGTTAACTAACGGGCACTTGGACTATGTAGGTTGCCTAGCGAGCACTTGGAGTATGTAGGTTCCCTAGCGGGCAATTGGACTATGTAGTTTCCCTATCGGGTACTTGGACTGTCTAGGTTAACTAGCGGGCAATTGGACTGTCTAGGTTACCTAGTGGGCACTTGGAGTATGTACGTTCCCTAGCGGGCATTTGGGCTTTCTACGTTACCTAGCGGACACTTCTACTATGTAGGTTAACGAACGGGTACTTGGACTATGTAGGTTAACGAACGGGCACTTGGATTATGTAGTTTACCTAGCAGGTACTTGGACTATGTAGGTTAACTAGCGGGCACTTGGACTATCTAGGTTACCTACGGGCACTTGGACTATGTACCTTCCCTAGCGGGCACTTGGGCTATCTACGTTACCTAGCGGGCACTTGAACTATGTAGGTTAACGAACGGGCACTTGGACTATGTAGGTAACCTAGTGGTCACTTGGACTATGTAGGTTATCTAGCGGACACTTGGACTATCTAGGTTACCTAGCAGGCACTTTGACTATCTAGGTTAACTAACGGGCACTTGGACTATGTATGGTAACTAGCGGGCACTGGACTGTCTAGGTTACCTAACGGGCACTTGGATTATCTAGATTAACGAACGTGCACTTGGACTATGTAGGTAACCTAGCGCGCACTTGGACTGTCTAGGTTACCTAGCGGGCACTTGGACTATCTAGGTTAACGAACGGGCACTTGGACTATGTAGGTTAACTAGCGGACACTTCGACTATCTAGGTTAGCTAACGGGCAATTGGACAATCTAGGTTAACTAACGGGAACGTGGACTATGTAGGTTGCCTAGCGAGCACTTGGACTATGTAGGTTCCCTAGTGGGCACTTGGACTATGTAGGTTCCCTATCGGGTACTTGGACTGTCTAGGTTAACTAGGGGGCAATTGGACTGTCTAGGTTACCTAGTGGGCACTTGGACTATGTACATTCCCTAGCGGGCACTTGGGCTATCTACGTTACCTAGCGGGCACTTGGACAATGTAAGTTAACGAACGGGCACTTGGACTATGTAGGTTAACTAGCGGACACTTGGACTATCTAGGATAGCTAACGGGCAATTGGACTATCAAGGTTACCTAACGGGCACTTGAACTATGTAGGATACCTAGCGGGCACTTGGACTATCTAGGTTACCTAGCCACCACTTGGACTATCTAGGTTAGCTAACAGGCACTTGGACTATCTAGGTTCCCTAGCGGGCACTTGTACTATCTAAGTTACCTAGCTGGCACTTGGACTATGTAGGTCAACTAGTGGGCCCTTGGACTATCTAGGTTAGCTAACGGGCACTTGGACTATGTATGTTCCAGAGTGGGCACTTGTATTATGTAGGTTGCCTAGCGGACATTTAGACTATGTAGTTTTCCTTGCGGGCATTTGGACTATGTAGGTTACCTAGCGGGCACTTGGACTATCTAGGTTACCTACGGGCACTTGGACTATGTACCTTCCCTAGCGGGCACTTGGGCTATCTACGTTACCTAGCGGGCACTTGGACTATGTAGGTTATCTAGCGGACACTTGGACTATCTAGGTTACCTAGCAGGCACTTTGACTATCTAGGTTAACTAACGGGCACTTGGACTATGTAGGGTAACTAGCGGGCACTTGGACTGTCTAGGTTACCTAACGGGCACTTGGATTATCTAGGTTAACGAACGGGCACTTGGACTATGTAGGTTACCTAGCCACCACTTGGACTATCTAGGTTAGCTAACAGGCACTTGGACTATCTAGGTTCCCTAGCGGCCACTTGTACTATCTAGGTTACCTAGCTGGCACTTGGACTATGTAGGTCAACTAGCGTGCCCTTGGACTATCTAGGTTAGCTAAAGGGCACTTGGACTATGTATGTTCCAGAGTGGGCACTTGTATTATGTAGGTTGCCTAGCGGACATTTAGACTATGTAGGTTTCCTTGCGGGCATTTGGACTATGTAGGTTACCTAGCGGGCACTTGGACTATTTAGGTTCCCTAGCAGTCACGTGGACTATGTAGGCTCCCTAGAAGGCACTTGGACTATGTAGGTTAACTAGCGGGCACTTGGACTAACCAGGTTACCAGGCGGGCACATGGACTATGTAGGTTAGCCAATTGGCACTTGGACTATCTAGGTTAACGAACGGACACTTGGACTATGTAGGTTAGGTATCAGGCACTTGGACTATCTAGGTTACCTAGCAGGCACTGGGACTATGTATGTTACCTAGCGGACACTTGGACGATTTAGGTTAACTAGCGGGCACTTGGACTATCTAGGTTAACTAGCAGGCCCTTGGACTATCTAGGTTTACTAGCGGGCACTTGGACTATCTAGGTTAACTAGCGGGCTCTTGGACTATGTAGGTTAACTAGCGGGCACTTGAACTCTCTAGGTTACCTAGCGGACACTTGGACTATGTACCTTCCCTAGCGGGCACTTGGACTATCTAGGTTACCTAGCAGGCACTTGGATTATGAAGGATCCCTAGCGGGCAATTGGACTATCTAGGTTACCTAGCTGGCACTTGGACTATGTAGGTTAACTAGCGGACACTTGCACGATCTAGGTTAACTAGCGGGCCCTTGCACTATGTAGGTTAACTAGCGGGCCCATGGATTATGTAGGTTTACTAGGGGGCACTTGGGACATCTAGGTTAACTAGCGGGCACTTGGACTATGTAGTTTCCCTAGCGGGCATTTGGACTATTTAGGTTGCCTAGCGGGCACTTGGACTATGTAGGTTACCTAGCAGGCACTTTGACTATCTAGGTTAACTAACGGGCACTTGGACTATGTAGGGTAACTAGCGAGCACTTGGACTGTCTAGGTTACCTAACGGGCACTTGGATTATCTAGGTTAACGAACGGGTACGTGGACTATGTAGGTTACCTAGCCACCACTTGGACTATCTAGGTTCCCTAGCGGGCACTAGGACTATGTAGGTCAACTAGCGGGCCCTTGGACTATCTAGGTTAGCTAACGGGCACTTGGACTATGTATGTTCCAGAGCGGGCACTTGGATTATGTAGGTTGCCTAGCGGACATTTAGACTATGTAGGTTTCCTTGCGGGCATTTGGACTATGTAGGTTACCTAGCGGGCCCTTGGTCTATGTAGGTTCCCTAACGGGCACTTGGACTATGTAGGTTCCCTAGGGGTCACGTGGACTATGTAGGCTCCCTATAACGCACTTGGACTATGTAGGTTAACTAGCGGGCACTTGGACTATGTAGGTTACCCAATGGGCACTTGGACTACATAGGTTAACGAACGGACACTTGGGCTATTTAGGTTAGCTATCAGGCACTTGGACTATCTAGGTTACCTAGCGGACACTTGGACGATATAGGATAAATAACGGGCACTTGGACTATCTAGGTTAACTAGCAGGCCCTTGGACTATCTAGGTTTACTAGCGGGCACTTGGACTATCTAGGTTAACTAACGGGCACTTGGACTATGTAGTTTCCCTAGCGGGCATTTGGATTATTTAGGTTACCTAGTGGGCACTTGGACTATGTAGGTTATCTAGCGGGCACTTGGACTACGTAGGTTAACTAGAAGGTACTTGGACTATCAAGGTTACCTAGCGGGCCCTTGGACTATGTAGGTTACCAGCGGGCACTTGGACTATCTAGGTTAACGAACGTGCACTTGGACTATGTAGGTAACCTAGCGGGCACTTGGACTGTCTAGGTTACCTAGCGCGCACTTGGACTATCTAGGTTAACGAACGGGCACTTGGACTATGTAGGTTAACTAGCAGACACATCGACTATCTAGGTTAGCTAACGGGCAATTGGACAATCTAGGTTAACTAACGGGCACTTCGACTATGTAGGTTGCCTAGCGAGCACTTGGACTATGTAGGTTCCCTAGTGGGCACTTGGACTATGTAGGTTCCCTATCGGGTACTTGGACTGTCTAGGTTAACTAGGGGGCAATTGGACTGTCTAGGTTACCTAGTGGGCACTTGGACTATGTACGTTCCCTAGCGGGCACTTGGGTTATCTACGTTACCTAGCGGGCACTTGGACAATGTAAGTTAACGAACGGGCACTTGGACTATGTAGGTTAACTAGCGGACACTTGGACTATCTAGGATAGCTAACGGGCAATTGGACTATCAAGGTTACCTAACGGGCACTTGGACTATGTAGGTTACCCAGCGGGCACTTGGACTATCTAGGTTACCTAGCAGGCACTTTGACTATCTAGGTTAACTAACGGGCACGTGGACTATGTAGGTTGCCTAGCGAGCACCTGGACTATGTAGGTTCCCTAGCGGGAGCTTGGACTATGTAGATTCCCTAGCGGTACTTGGACTGTCTAGGTTAACTAGCGGGCAATTGGACTGTCTAGGTTACCTAGTGGGCACTTGGACTATGTAGTTTACCTAGCAGGCACTTGGACTATGTAGGTTTACTAGCAGGCACTTAGACTATCTAGGTTACCTAGCGGGCACTTGGACTATGTACGTTCCCTAGCGGGCACTTGGGCTATCTACGTTACCTAGCGGGCACTTGGACTATGTAGGTTAACGAATGGGCACATGGACTACGTAGGTAACCTAGTGGTCACTTGGACTGTCTAGGTTACCTAGCGGGCACTTGGACTATGTAGGTTAACTAGCGGGCACTTGGACTATCTAGGTTAACTAGCGGGCACTTGGACTATCTAGGTTAACTAGCGGGCACTTGGACTATCTAGGTTAACTAGCGGGCCCTTGCACTATGTAGGTTAACTTCGGGCCCATGGATTATGTAGGTTTACTAGGGGGCACTTGGACTATCTAGGTTAACGAACGTGCACTTGGACTATGTAGGTAACCTAGCGGGCACTTGGACTGTCTAGGTTACCTAGCGGGCACTTGGACTATCTAGGTTAACGAACGGGCACTTGGACTATGTAGGTTAACTAGCAGACACATCGACTATCTAGGTTAGCTAACGGGCAATTGGACAATCTAGGTTAACTAACGGGCACTTGGACTATGTAGGTTGCCTAGCGAGCACTTGGACTATGTAGGTTCCCTAGTGGGCACTTGGACTATGTAGGTTCCCTATCGGGTACTTGGACTGTCTAGGTTAACTAGGGGGCAATTGGACTGTCTAGGTTACCTAGTGGGCACTTGGACTATGTACGTTCCCTAGCGGGCACTTGGGTTATCTACGTTACCTAGCGGGCACTTGGACAATGTAAGTTAACGAACGGGCACTTGGACTATGTAGGTTTACTAGCGGACACGTGGACTATCTAGGATAGCTAACGGGCAATTGGACTATCAAGGTTACCTAACGGGCACTTGGACTATGTAGGTTACCCAGCGGGCACTTGGACTATCTAGGTTACCTAGCAGGCACTTTGACTATCTAGGTTAACTAACGGGCACGTGGACTATGTAGGTTGCCTAGCGAGCACCTGGACTATGTAGGTTCCCTAGCGGGCGCTTGGACTATGTAGATTCCCTAGCGGTACTTGGACTGTCTAGGTTAACTAGCGGGCAATTGGACTGTCTAGGTTACCTAGTGGGCACTTGGACTATGTAGTTTACCTAGCAGGCACTTGGACTATGTAGGTTTACTAGCAGGCACTTAGACTATCTAGGTTACCTAGCGGGCACTTGGACTATGTACGTTCCCTAGCGGGCACTTGGGCTATCTACGTTACCTAGCGGGCACTTGGACTATGTAGGTTAACGAATGGGCACATGGACTACGTAGGTAACCTAGTGGTCACTTGGACTGTCTAGGTTACCTAGCGGGCACTTGGACTCTGTAGGTTAACTAGCGGGCACTTGGACTATCTAGGTTAACTAGCGGGCACTTGGACTATCTAGGTTAACTAGCGGGCACTTGGACTATCTAGGTTAACTAGCGGGCCTTTGCACTATGTAGGTTAACTTCGGGCCCATGGATTATGTAGGTTTACTAGGGGGCACTTGGACTATCTAGGTTAACTAGCGGGCACTTGGACTATCTAGGTTAACTAGCGGGCACTTGGACTACCTAGGTTAACTAGCGGGCCCTTGCACTATGTAGGTTAACTAGCGGGCCCATGGATTATGTAGGTTTACTAGGGGGCACTTGGACTATCTAGGTTAACTAGCGGGCACTTGGACTATGTAGTTTCCCTAGCGGACATTTGGACTATTTAGGTTACCTAGCGGGCACTTGGACTATGTAGGTTACCTAGCAGGCACTTTGACTATCTAGGTTAACTAACGGGCATTTGGACTATGTTGGGCAACTAGCGGGCACTTGGACTGTCTAGGTTACCTAACGGGCACTTGGATTATCTAGGTTAACGAACGGGCACTTGGACTATGTAGGTTACCTAGCCACAACTTGGACTATCTAGGTTAGCTAACAGGCACTTGGACTATCTAGGTTCCCGAGCGGGCACTTGTACTATCTAGGTTACCTAGCTGGCACTTGGACTATGTAGGTCAACTAGCGGGCCCTTGGACTATCTAGGTTAGCTAACGGGCACATGGACTATGTATGTTCCAGAGTGGTCACTTGGATTATGTAGGTTGCCTAGCGGACATTTAGACTATGTAGGTTTCCTTGCGGGCATTTGGACTATGTATGTTACCAGCGGGCACTTGGACAATCTAGGTTAATGAACGTGCACTTGGACTATGTAGGTAACCTAGCGGGCACTTGGACTGTCTAGGTTACCTAGCGGGCACTTGGACTTTCTAGGTTAACGAACGGGCACTTGGACTATGTAGGTTAACTAGCGGACACTTCGACTATCTAGGTTAGCTAACGGGCAATTGGACTATCTAGGTTACCTAGCGGGCACTTGGACTATGTAGGTTCCCTAGCGGGCACTTGGACTATTTAGGTTACCTAGCAGGCACTTTGACTATCTAGGTTAACTAACGGGCACTTGGACTATGTAGGTTGCCTAGCGAGCACTTGGAGTATGTAGGTTCCCTAGCGGGCAATTGGACTATGTAGGTTCCCTATCGGGTACTTGGACTGTCTAGGTTAACTAGCGGGCAATTGGACTGTCTAGGTTACCTAGTGGGCACTTGGAGTATGTACGTACCCTAGCGGGCATTTGGGGTTTCTACGTTACCTAGCGCGCACTTGGACTATGTAGGTTAACGAACGGGTACTTGGACTATGTAGGTTAACGAACGGGCACTTGGATTATGTAGTTTATCTAGCAGGTACTTGGACTATGTAGGTTAACTAGCGGGCACTTGGACTATCTAGGTTACCTACGGGCACTTGGACTATGTACCTTCCCTAGCGGGCACTTGGGCTATCTACGTTACCTAGCGGGCACTTGGACTATGTAGGTTAACGAATGGGCACTTGGAATATGTAGGTAACCTAGTGGTCACTTGGACTATGTAGGTTATCTAGCGGACACTTGGACTATCAAGGTTACCTAGCAGGCACTTTGACTATCTAGGTTAACTAACGGGCACTTGGACTATGTAGGGTAACTAGCGGGCACTTGGACTGTCTAGGTTACCTAACGGGCACTTGGATTATCTAGATTAACGAACGTGCACTTGGACTATGTAGGTAACCTAGCGGGCACTTGGACTGTCTAGGTTACCTAGCGGGCACTTGGACTATCTAGGTTAACGAACGGGCACTTGGACTATGTAGGTTAACTAGCGGACGCTTCGACTATCTAGGTTAGCTAACGGGCAATTGGACAATCTAGGTTAACTAACGGGCACTTGGACTATGTAGGTTGCCTAGCGAGCACTTGGACTATGTAGGTTCCCTAGTGGGCACTTGGACTATGTAGGTTCCCTATCGGGTACTTGGACTGTCTAGGTTAACTAGGCGGCAATTGGACTGTCTAGGTTACCTAGTGGGCACTTGGACTATGTACGTTCCCTAGCGGGCACTTGGGTTATCTACGTTACCTAGCGGGTACTTGGACAATGTAAGTTAACGAACGGGCACTTGGACTATGTAGGTTAACTAGCGGACACTTGGACTATCTAGGATAGCTAACGGGCAATTGGACTATCAAGGTTACCTAACGGGCACTTGGATTATGTAGGTTACCTAGCGGGCACTTGGACTATCTAGGTTACCTAGCAGGCACTTTGACTATCTAGGTTAACTAACGGGCACGTGGACTATGTAGGTTGCCTAGCGAGCACCTGGACTATGTAGGTTCCCTAGCGGGCGCTTGGACTATGTAGATTCCCTAGCGGTACTTGGACTGTCTAGGTTAACTAGCGGGCAATTGGACTGTCTAGGTTACCTAGTGGGCACTTGGACTATGTAGTTTACCTAGCAGGCACTTGGACTATGTAGGTTTACTAGCAGGCACTTAGACTATCTAGGTTACCTAGCGGGCACTTGGACTATGTACGTTCCTTAGCTGGCACTTGGGCTATCTACGTATCATAGCGGGCACTTGGACTATGTAGGTTAACGAATGGGCACTTGGACTATGTAGGTAACCTAGTGGTCACTTGGACTGTCTAGGTTACTTAGCGGGCACTTGGACTATGTAGGTTAACTAGGGGGCACTTGGACTATCTAGGTTAACTAGCGGGCATTTGGACTATGTACGTTCCCTAGCGGGCACTTGGGCTATCTACGTTACCTATTGGGCACTTGGCCTATCTACGTTACCTAGCGGGCACTTGGACTATGTAGGTTAACGAATGAGCACTTGGACTATGTAGGTAACCTAGTGGTCACTTGGACTGTCTAGGTTACCTAGCGGGCACTTGGATTATGTAAGTTAACTAGCGGGCACTTGGACTATCTATGTTTACTAGCAGGCACTTAGACTATCTAGGTTACCTAGCGGGCACTTGGACTATGTACATTCCCTAGCTTGCACTTGGGCTATCTACGTTACCTAGCGGGCACTTGTAGTATGTAGGTTAACGAATGGGCACATGGACTATCTAGGTTAACTAGCGGGCACTTGCACAATGTAGGTTAACTAGCGGGCACTTGGACTATCTAGGTTAACTAGCGGGCACTTGGACTATCTAGGTTAACTAGCGGGCAGTTGGACTATCTAGGTTAACTAGCGGGCCCTTGCACTATGTAGGTTAACTAGCGGGCCCATGGATTATGTAGGTTTACTAGGGGGCACTTGGACTATCTAGGTTACCTAGCAGGCACTTTGACTATCTAGGTTAACTAACGGGCATTTGGACTATGCAGGGCAACTAGCGGGCACTTGGACTGTCTAGGTTACCTAACGGGCACTTGGATTATCTAGGTTAACGAACGGGCACTTGGACTATGTAGGTTACCTAGCCACCACTTGGACTATCTAGGTTAGCTAACAGGCACTTGGACTATCTAGGTTCCCTAGTGGGCACTTGTACTATCTAGGTTACCTAGCTGGCACTTGGATTATGTAGGTCAACTAGCGGGCCCTTGGACTATCTAGGTTAGCTAACGGGCACTTGGACTATGTATGTTCCAGAGTGGGCACTTGGATTATGTAGGTTGCCTAGCGGACATTTAGACTATGTAGGTTTCCTTGCGGGCATTTGGACTATGTAGGTTACCAGCGGGCACTTGGACAATCTAGGTTAATGAACGTGCACTTGGACTATGTAGGTAACCTAGCGGGCACTTGGACTGTCTAGGTTACCTAGCGGGCACTTGGACTTTCTAGGTTAACGAACGGGCACTTGGACTATGTAGGTTAACTAGCGGACACTTCGACTATCTAGGTTAGCTAACGGGCAATTGGACTATCTACGTTACCTAGCGGGCACATGGACTATGTAGGTTCCCTAGCGGGCACTTGGAGTATGTAGGTTCCCTAGCGGGCAATTGGACTATGTAGGTTCCCTATCGGGTACTTGGACTGTCTAGGTTAACTAGCGGGCAATTGGACTGTCTAGGTTACCTAGTGGGCACTTGGAGTATGTACGTTCCCTAGCGGGCACTTGGGCTTTCTACGTTACCTAGCGGGCACTTGGACTATGTAGGTTAACGAACGGGCACTTGGACTATGTAGGTTAACGAACGGGCACTTGGATTATGTAGTTTACCTAGCAGGTACTTGGACTATGTAGGTTAACTAGCGGGCACTTGGACTACCTAGGTTACCTACGGGCACTTGGAATATGTACCTTCACTAGCAGGCACTTGGGCTATCTACGTTACCTAGTGGGCACTTGGACTATGTAGGTTAACGAACGGGCACTTGTACTATGTAGGTAACCTAGTGGTCACTTGGACTATGTAGGTTATCTAGCGGACACTTGGACTATCTAGGTTACCTACCAGGCACTTTGACTATGTAGGTTAACTAACAGGCACTTGGACTATGTAGGGTAACTAGCGGGCACTTGGACTGTCTAGGTTACCTAACGGGCACTTGGATTATCTAGGTTAACGAACGTACACTTGGACTATGTAGGTAACCTAGCGGGCACTTGGACTGTCTAGGTTACCTAGCGGGCACTTGGACTTTCTAGTTTAACGAACGGGCACTTGGACTATGTAGGTTAACTAGCGGACACTTCGACTATCTAGGTTAGCTAACGGGCAATTGGACTATCTAGGTTACCTAGCGGGCACTTGGACTATGTAGGTTCCCTAGCGGGCACTTGGAGTATGTAGGTTCCCTAGCGGGCAATTGGACTATGTAGGTTCACTATCGGGTACTTGGACTGTCTAGGTTAACTAGCGGGCAAATGGACTGTCTAGGTTACCTAGTGGGCACTTGGAGTGTGTACGTTCCCTAGAGGGCACTTGGGCTTTCTACGTTACCTAGCGGGCACTTGGACTATGTAGGTTAACGAACGGGCACTTGGACTATGTAGGTTAACGAACGGGCACTTGGATTATGTAATTTACCTAGCAGGTACTTGGACTATGTAGGTTATCTAGCGGACACTTGGAATATCTAGGTTACCTAGCAGGCACTTTGACTATCTAGGTTAACTATCGGGCACTTGGACTATGTAGGGTAACTAGCGGCACTTGGACTGTCTAGGTTACCTAACGGGTACTTGGATTATCTAGGTTAACGAACGTGCACTTGGACTATGTAGGTAACCTAGCGGGCACTTGGACTGTCTAGGTTACCTAGCGGGCACTTGGACTATCTAGGTTAACGAACGGGCACTTGGACTATGTAGGTTAACTAGGGGACACTTCGACTATCTAGGTTAGCTAACGGGCAATTGGACAATCTAGGTTAACTAACGGGCACTTGGACTATGTAGGTTGCCTAGCGAGCAGTTGGACTATGTAGGTTCCCTAGTGGGCACTTGGACTATGTAGGTTCCATATCGGGTACTTGGACCGTCTAGGTTAACTAGGGGGCAATTGGACTGTCTAGGTTACCTAGTGGGCACGTGGACTATGTACGTTCCCTAGCGGGCACTTGGGCTATCTACGTTACCTAGCGGGCACTTGGACAATGTAAGTTAACGAACGGGCACTTGGACTATGTAGGTTAACTAGCGGACACTTGGACTATCTAGGATAGCTAACGGGCAATTGGACTATCAAGGTTACCTAACGGGCACTTGGACTATGAAGGTTACCTAGCGGGCACTTGGACTATCTAGGTTACCTAGCAGGCACTTTGACTATCTAGGTTAACTAACGGGCACTTGGACTATGTAGCTTGCCTAGCGAGCACCTGGACTATGTAGGTCCCCTAGCGGGCGCTTGGACTATGTAGATTCCCTAGCGGTACTTGGACTGTCTAGGTTAACTAGTGGGCAATTGGACTGTCTAGGTTACCTAGTGGGCACTTGGACTATGTAGTTTACCTAGCAGGCACTTTGAGTATGTAGGTTTACTAGCAGGCACTTAGACTATCTAGGTTACCTAGCGGGCACTTGGACTATGTACGTTCCCTAGCGGGCACTTGGGCTATCTACGTTACCTAGCGGGCACTTGGACTATGTAGGTTAACGAATGGGCACTTGGACTATGTAGGTAACCTAGTGGTCACTTGAACTGTCTAGGTTACCTAGCGGGCACTTGGACTATGTAGGTTAACTAGCGGGCACTTGGACAATCTAGGTTAACTAGCGGGCACTTGGACTATCTAGGTTAACTAGCGGGCACTTGCACTATCTAGGTTAACTAGCGGGCACTTGTACTATCTAGGTTAACTAGCGGGCCCTTGCACTATGTAGGTTAACTAGCGGGCCCATTGATTATGTAGGTTTACTAGGGGACACTTGGACTATCTAGGTTAACTAGTGGGCACTTGGACTATGTAGTTTCCCTAGCAGACATTTGGACTATTTAGGTTGCCTAGCGGGCACGTGGACTATGTAGGTTATCTAGCGGGCACTTGGACTATCTAGGTTACCTAGCAGGCACTTTGACTATCTAGGTTAACTAACGGGCACTTGGTCTATGTAGGTTGCCTAGCGAGCACTTGGAGTATGTAGGTTCCCTAGCGGGCAATTGGACTATGTAGGTTCCCTATCGGGTACTTGGACTGTCTAGGTTAACTAGCGGGCAAATGGACTGTCTAGGTTACCTAGTGGGCACTTGGAGTGTGTACGTTCCCTAGAGGGCACTTGGGCTTTCTACGTTACCTAGCGGGCACTTGGACTATGTAGGTTAACGAACGGGCACTTGGACTATGTAGGTTAACGAACGGGCACTTGGATTATGTAGTTTACCTAGCAGGTACTTGGACTATGTAGGTTATCTAGCGGACACTTGGAATATCTAGGTTACCTAGCAGGCACTTTGACTATCTAGGTTAACTATCGGGCACTTGGACTATGTAGGGTAACTAGCGGCACTTGGACTGTCTAGGTTACCTAACGGGTACTTGGATTATCTAGGTTAACGAACGTGCACTTGGACTATGTAGGTAACCTAGCGGGCACTTGGACTGTCTAGGTTACCTAGCGGGCACTTGGACTTTCTAGTTTAACGAACGGGCACTTGGACTATGTAGGTTAACTAGCGGACACTTCGACTATCTAGGTTAGCTAACGGGCAATTGGACTATCTAGGTTACCTAGCGGGCACTTGGACTATGTAGGTTCCCTAGCGGGCACTTGGAGTATGTAGGTTCCCTAGCGGGCAATTGGACTATGTAGGTTCACTATCGGGTACTTGGACTGTCTAGGTTAACTAGCGGGCAATTGGACTGTCTAGGTTACCTAGTGGGCACTTGGAGTGTGTACGTTCCCTAGCGGGCACTTGGGCTTTCTACGTTACCTAGCGGGCACTTGGACTATGTAGGTTAACGAACGGGCACTTGGACTATGTAGGTTAACGAACGGGCACTTGGATTATGTAGTTTTCCTAGCAGGTACTTGGACTATGTAGGTTATCTAGCGGACACTTGGAATATCTAGGTTACCTAGCAGGCACTTTGACTATCTAGGTTAACTATCGGGCACTTGGACTATGTAGGGTAACTAGCGGCACTTGGACTGTCTAGGTTACCTAACGGGTACTTGGATTATCTAGGTTAACGAACGTGCACTTGGACTATGTAGGTTACCTAGCGGACACTTCGACTATCTAGGTTAGCTAACGGGCAATTGGACAATCTAGGTTAACTAACGGGCACTTGGACTATGTAGGTTGCCTAGCGAGCACTTGGACTATGTAGGTTCCCTAGTGGGCACTTGGACTATGTAGGTTCCATATCGGGTACTTGGACCGTCTAGGTTAACTAGGGGGCAATTGGACTGTCTAGGTTACCTAGTGGGCACTTGGACTATGTACGTTCCCCAGCGGGCACTTGGGCTATCTACGTTACCTAGCGGGCACTTGGACAATGTAAGTTAACGAACGGGCACTTGGACTATGTAGGTTAACTAGCGGACACTTGGACTATCTAGGATAGCTAACGGGCAATTGGACTATCAAGGTTACCTAACGGGCACTTGGACTATGAAGGTTACTTAGCGGGCACTTGGACTATCTAGGTTACCTAGCAGGCACTTTGACTATCTAGGTTAACTAACGGGCACTTGGACTATGTAGGTTGCCTAGCGAGCACCTGGACTATGTAGGTCCCCTAGCGGGCGCTTGGACTATGTAGATTCCCTAGCGGTACTTGGACTGTCTAGGTTAACTAGCGGGCAATTGGACTGTCTAGGTTACCTAGTGGGCACTTGGACTATGTAGTTTACCTAGCAGGCACTTTGAGTATGTAGGTTTACTAGCAGGCACTTAGACTATCTAGGTTACCTAGCGGGCACTTGGACTATGTACGTTCCCTAGCGGGCACTTGGGCTATCTACGTTACCTAGCGGGCACTTGGACTATGTAGGTTAACGAATGGGCACTTGGACTATGTAGGTAACCTAGTGGTCACTTGAACTGTCTAGGTTACCTAGCGGGCACTTGGACTATGTAGGTTAACTAGCGGGCACTTGGACAATCTAGGTTAACTAGCGGGCACTTGGACTATCTAGGTTAACTAGCGGGCACTTGGACTATCTAGGTTAACTAGCGGGCACTTGTACTATCTAGGTTAACTAGCGGGCCCTTGCACTATGTAGGTTAACTAGCGGGCCCATTGATTATGTAGGTTTACTAGGGGGCACTTGGACTATCTAGGTTAACTAGTGGGCACTTGGACTATGTAGTTTCCCTAGCGGACATTTGGACTATTTAGGTTGCCTAGCGGGCACGTGGACTATGTAGGTTATCTAGCGGGCACTTGGACTATCTAGGTTACCTAGCAGGCACTTTGACTATCTAGGTTAACTAACGGGCACTTGGACTATGTAGGTTGCCTAGCGAGCACTTGGAGTATGTAGGTTCCCTAGCGGGCAATTGGACTATGTAGGTTCCCTATCGGGTACTTGGACTGTCTAGGTTAACTAGCGGGCAATTGGACTGTCTAGGTTACCTAGTGGGCACTTGGAGTATGTACGTTCCCTAGCGGGCACTTGGACTTTCTACATTACCTAGCGGGCACTTGGACTATGTAGGTTAACGAACGGGCACTTGGACTATGTAGGTTAACGAACGGGCACTTGGATTATGTAGTTTACCTAGCAGGTACGTGGACTATGTAGGTTAACTAGCGGGCACTTGGACTATCTAGGTTACCTACGGGCACTTGGACTATGTACCTTCCCTAGCGGGCACTTGGGCTATCTACGTTACCTAGCGGGCACTTGGACTATGTAGGTTAACGAACGGGCACTTGGACTATGTAGGTAACCTAGTGGTCACTTGGACTATGTAGGTTATCTAGCGGACACTTGGACTATCTAGGTTATCTAGCAGGCCCTTTGACTATCTAGGTTAACTAACGGGCACTTGGAATATGTAGGGTAACTAGCGGGCACTTGGACTGTCTAGGTTACCTAACGGGCACTTGGATTATCTAGGTTAACGAACGGGCACTTGGACTATGTAGGTTACCCAGACACCACTTGGACTATCTAGGTTAGCTAACAGGCACTTGGACTATCTAGGTTCCCTAGCGGGCACTTGTACTATCTAGGTTACCTAGCTGGCACTTGGACTATGTAGGTCAACTAGCGGGCCCTTGGACTATCTAGGTTAGCTAACGGGCACTTGGACTATGTTTGTTCCAGAGTGGGCACTTGTATTATGTAGGTAGCCTAGCGGACATTTAGACTATGTAGGTTTCCTTGCGGGCATTTGGACTATGTAGCTTACCTAGCAGGCACTTGGACAATGTAGGTTCCCTAGCGGTCACGTGGACTATGTAGGCTCCCTAGAAGGCACTTGGACTATGTAGGTTAACTAGCGGGCACTTGGACTAACCAGGTTACCAGGCGGGTACATGGACTATGTAGGTTACCCAATGGGCACTTGGACTATCTAGGTTAACGAACGGACACTTGGACTATGTAGGTTAGGTATCAGGCACTTGGACTATCTAGGTTACCTAGCAGGCACTTGGACTATGTAGGTTACCTAGCGGACACTTGGACGATTTAGGTTAACTAGCGGGCACTTGGACTATCTAGGTGAACTAGCAGGCCCTTGGACTATCTAGGTTTACTAGCGGGCACTTGGACTATCTAGGTTAGCTAGCGGGTACTTGGACTACATAGGTTAACTAGCGGGCACTTGGACTATCTAGGTTAACTAGCAGGCACTTGGACTATATAGGTTAACTAGCGGGCACTTGAACTATCTAGGTTACCTAGCCGACACTTGGACTATGTACCTTCCCTAGCGGGCACTTGGACTATCTAGGTTACCTAGCAGGCACTTGGATTATGAAGGATCCCTAGCGGGCAATTGGACTATCTAGGTTACCTAGCTGGCACTTGGACTATGTAGGTTAACTAGCGGACACTTGCACGATCTAGGTTAACTAGCGGGCCTTTGCACTATGTAGGTTAACTAGCGGGCCCATGGATTATGTAGGTTTACTAGGGGGCACTTGGGACATCTAGGTTAACTAGCGGGCACTTCGACTATGTAGTTAACCCTAGCGGGCATTTGGACTATTTAGGTTGCCTAGCGGGCACTTGGACTATGTAGGTTAACTAGCGGGCACTTGGACTATCTAGGTTAACTAACGGGCACTTGGATTATCTAGGTTAACGAACGGGCATTTGGACTATGTAGGTTACCTAGCCACCACTTGGACTATCTAGGTTCCCTAGCGGGCACTTGTACTATCTAGGTTACCTAGCTGGCACTTGGACTATGTAGGTCACCTAGCGGGCCCTTGTACTATCTAGGTTAGCTAACGGGCACTTGGACTATGTATGTTCCAGAGCGGGCACTTGGATTATGTAGGTTGCCTAGCGGACATTTAGACTATGTAGGTTTCCTTGCGGGCATTTGGACTATGTAGTTTACCTAGCGGGCACTTGGACTATGTAGGTTCCCTAACGGGCACTTGGACTATGTAGGTTCCCTAGGGGTCACGTGGACTATGTAGGCTCCCTAGAAGGCACTTGGACTATGTAGGTTAACTAGCGGGCACTTGGACTATGTAGGTTACCCAATGGGCACTTGGACTATCTAGGTTAACGAACGGACACTTGGACTATGTAGGTTAGCTATCAGGCACTTGGACTATCTAGGTTACCTAGCGGACACTTGGACGATTTAGGATAACTAGCGGGCACTTGGACTATCTAGGTTAACTAACGGGCACTTGGACTATGTAGTTTCCCTAGCGGGCATTTGGATTATTTAGGTTACCTAGTGGGCACTTGGACTATGTAGGTTATCTAGCGGGCACTTGGACTACGTAGGTTAACTAGAAGGCACTTGGACTATCAAGGTTACCTAGCGGGCCCTTGGACTATGTAGGTTACCAGCGGGCACTTGGACTATCTAGGTTAACGAACGTGCACTTGGACTATGTAGGTAACCTAGCGGGCACTTGGACTGTCTAGGTTACCTAGCGGGCACTTGGACTATCTAGGTTAACGAACGGGCACTTGGACTATGTAGGTTAACTAACGGGCACTTGGACTATGTAGGTTGCCTAGCGAGCACTTGGACTATGTAGGTTCCCTAGTGGGCACTTGGACTATGTAGGTTCCCTATCGGGTACTTGGACTGTCTAGGTTAACTAGGGGGCAATTGGACTGTCTAGGTTACCTAGTGGGCCCTTGGACTATGTACGTTCCCTAGCGGGCACTTGGGTTATCTACGTTACCTAGCGGGCACTTGGACAATGTAAGTTAACGCAAGGGCACTTGGACTTTGTGGGTTAACTAGCGGACACTTGGACTATCTAGGATAGCTAACGGGCAATTGGACTATCAAGGTTACCTAACGGGCACTTGGACTATGTAGGTTACCTAGCGGGCACTTGGACTATCTAGGTTAACTAGCAGGCACTTTGACTATCTAGGTTAACTAACGGGCACGTGGACTATGTAGGTTGCCTAGCGAGCACCTGGATTATGTAGGTTCACTAGCGGGCGCTTGGACTATGTAGATTCCCTAGCGGTACTTGGACTGTCTAGGTTAACTAGCGGGCAATTGGACTGTCTAGGTTACCTAGTGGGAACTTGGACTATGTAGTTTACCTAGCAGGCACTTGGACTATGTAGGTTTACTAGCAGGCACTTAGACTATCTAGGTTACCTAGCGGGCACTTGGACTATGTACGTTCCCTAGCGGGCAATTGGGCTATCTACGTTACCTAGCGGGCACTTGGACTATGTAGGTTAACGAATGGGCACTTGGACTATGTAGGTAACCTAGTGGTCACTTGGACTGTCTAGGTTACCTAGCGGGCAATTGGACTATGTAGGTTAACTAGCGGGCACTTGGACTATCGAGGTTAACTAGCGGGCACTTGGCCTATCTAGGTTAACTTGCGGGCACTTGGTATATGTAGTTTCCCTAGCGGACATTTGGACTATTTAGGTTACCTAGCAGGCACTTGGATATGTAGGTTATCTAGCGGGCACTTGGACTATCTAGCTTACCTAGCAGGCACTTTGACTATCTAGGTTAACTAACGGGCATTTGGACTATGTAGGGCAACTAGCGGGCACTTGGACTGTCTAGGTTACCTAACGGGCACTTGGATTATCTAGGTTACCTAGCAGGCACTATGACTATCTAGGTTAACTAACGGGCATTTGGACTATGTAGGGCAACTAGCGGGCACTTGGACTGTCTAGGTTACCTAACGGGCACTTGGATTATCTAGGTTAACGAACGGGCACTTGGACTATGTAGGTTACCTAGCCACCACTTGGACTATCTAGGTTAGCTAACAGGCACTTGGACTATCTAGGTTCCCTAGCGGGCACTTGTACTATCTAGGTTACCTAGCTGGCACTTGGACTATGTAGGTCAACGAGCGGGTCCTTGGACTATCTAGGTTAGCTAACGGGCACTTGGACTATGTATGTTCCAGAGTGGGCACTTGGAGTATGTAGGTTGCCTAGCGGACATTTAGACTATGTAGGATTCCTTGCGGGCATTTGGACTATGTAGGTTACCAGCGGGCACTTGGACAATCTAGGTTAACGAACGTGCACTTGGACTATGTGGGTAACCTAGCGGGCACTTGGACTGTCTAGGTTACCTAGCTGGCACTTGGACTTTCTAGGTTAACGAACGGGCACTTGGACTATGTAGGTTAACTAGCGGACACTTCGACTATCTAGGTTAGCTAACGGGCAATTGGACTATCTAGGTTACCTAGCGGGCATTTGGACTATGTAAGTTCCCTAGCGGGCACTTGGACTATTTAGGTTACCTAGCAGGCACTTTGACTATCTAGGTTAACTAACGGGCACTTGGACTCTGTAGGTTGCCTAGTGAGCACTTGGAGTATGTAGGTTCCCTAGCGGGCAATTGGACTATGTAGGTTCCCTATCGGGTACTTGGACTGTCTAGGTTAACTAGCGGGCAATTGGACTGTCTAGGTTACCTAGTGGGCACTTGGAGTATGTACGGTCCCTAGCGGGCACTTGGGCTTTCTACGTTACTTAACGGGCACTTGGACTATGTAGGTTAACGAACGGGCACTTGGATTATGTAGTTTACCTAGCAGGTACTTGGACTATGTAGGTTAACTAGCGGGCACTTGGACTATCTAGGTTACCTACGGGCACTTGGACTATGTACCTTCTCAGCGGGCACTTGGGCTATCTACGTTACCTAGCTGGCACTTGGACTATGTAGGTTAACGAACGGGCACTTGGACTATGTAGGTAACCTAGTGGTCACTTGGACTATGTAGGTTATCTAGCGGACACTTGGACTCTCTAGGTTACCTAGCAGGCACTTTGACTATCTAGGTTAACTAACGGGTCTTGGACTATGTAGGGTAACTAGCGGGCACTTGGAGTATCTAGGTTACCTAATGGGCACTTGGACTATCTAGGTTAACGAACGGGCACTTGGACTATGTAGGTTAACTAGCGGACACTTCGAATATCTAGGTTGGCTAACGGGCAATTGGACATTCTAGGTTAACTAACGGGCACTTGGACTATGTAGGTTGCCTAGCGAGCACTTGGACTATGTAGGTTCCCTAGTGGTCACTTGGACTATGTAGGTTCCCTATCGGGTACTTGGACTGTCTAGGTTAACTAGGGGGCAATTGGACTGTCTAGGTTACCTAGTGGGCACTTGGACTATGTACGTTCCCTAGCGGGCACTTGGGTTATCTACATTACCTAGCGGGCACTTGGACTATGTAGGTTAACGAATGGGCACTTGGACTATGTAGGTAACCTAGTGGTCACTTGGACTGTCTAGGTTACCTAGCGGGCACTTGGACTATGTAGGTTAACTAGCGGGCACTTGGACTATCTAGGTTAACTAGCGGGCATTTGGACTATCTAGGTTAACTAGCGGGCCCTTGCACTATGTAGGTTAATTAGCGGGGCCATGGATTATGTAGGTTTACTAGGGGGCACTTGGACTATCTAGGTTAACTAGCGGGCACTTGGACTATGTAGTTTCCCTAGCGGACATTTGGACTATTTAGGTTACCTAGCGGGCACTTGGACTATGTAGGTTATCTAGCGGGCACTTGGACTATCTAGGTTACCTAGCAGGCACTTTGACTATCAAGGTTAACTAACGGGCACTTGGACTATGTAGGGCAACTAGCGGGCACTTGGACTGTCTAGGTTACCTAACGGGCACTTGGATTATCTAGGTTAACGAACGGGCACTTGGACTATCTAGGTTCCCTAGCGGGCACTTGTACTATCTAGGTTACCTAGCTGGCACTTGGACTATGTAGGTCAACTAGCGGGCCCTTGGACTATCTAGGTTAGCTAACGGGCACTTGGACTATGTATGTTCCATAGTGGGCACTTGTATTATGTAGGTTGCCTAGCGGACATTTAGACTATGTAGGTTTCCTTACGGGCATTTGGACTATGTAGGTTACCAGCGGGAACTTGGACAATCTAGGTTAACGAACGTGCACTTGGACTATGTAGGTAACCTAACGGGCACTTGGACTGTCTAGGTTACCTAGCGGGCACTTGGACTTTCTAGGTTAACGAACGGGCACTTAGACTATGTAGGTTAACTAGCGGACACTTCGACTATCTAGGTTAGCTAACGGGCAATTGGACTATCTAGGTTACCTAGCGGGCACTTGGACTATGTAGGTTCCAGAGTGGGCACTTGGATTATGTAGGTTGCCTAGCGGCCATTTAGACTATGTAGGTTTCCTTGCGGGCATTTGGACTAGGGAACCTACATATTCCAAGTGCCCGTTAGGGAACCTAGATAGTCCAAGTACCCGCTAGGGAACCTGCATTGTACAAGTGCCCACTAATTAACCTAGATAGTACAAGTGCCCGCTAGTTAACCTAGATAGTCCAAGTGCCTGCTAGTTAACCTTGATCATCCAAGTGCCCGCTAGTTAACCTACATAGTCCAAGTGCCTGATAGGGAACCTACATAGTCCAAGTACCCGAAGAGGAACCTACATAGTCCAAGTGTCCGATAGGGAACCTACATATTCCAAGTGCCGTTTAGGGAACCTAGATACTCCAAGTGACCGTAGGGAACCTATATAGTCCAAGTGCCCGCTAGGGAACCTACATAGTCATAGTGCCCGCTAGGGAACCTGCATTGTGCAAGTGCCCGCTAGTTAACCTAGATAGTCCAAGTGCCCTCTAGTTAATTTACATAGTCCAAGGTCAGCTAGTTTACCTAGATAGTCCAAGTGCCCGCTAGTTAACCTACATAGTCCAAGAACCCGCTAGTTAAAATAGATAGTCCATATGCCGGCTAGGGAACCTGCATTGTACAAGTGCCCTCTAATCAATCTAGATAGTCCAAGTGCCCACTGGTTAACCTAGATAATCCAAGTGCCTGCTAGTTAATCTTAATCATCCAAGTGCCCGCTAGTTAACCTACATAGTCCAAGTGCCCGCTAGGGAACCTGCATTGTGCAAGTGCCCGCTAGGTAACCTAGATTGTCCAAGTGTCCGCTAGTTAACCTAGATAGTCCAAGTGCCCGCTAGTTAACCTATATAGTCCAAGAAACCGCTAGTTAACCTAGATAGTCCAAGTGCCCGCTGAGGAACCTACATAGTCCAAGTACCCGATAGGGAACCTACATATTCAAAGTGCCCGTTAGGGAACCTAGATAGTC
Source organism: Tenrec ecaudatus (assembly GCF_050624435.1). Taxonomy (NCBI): domain Eukaryota; kingdom Metazoa; phylum Chordata; class Mammalia; order Afrosoricida; family Tenrecidae; genus Tenrec; species Tenrec ecaudatus. Next base: position 1,141,808 of record NW_027457565.1, read on the forward strand.
CAAGTGCCCGTAGGGAACCTATATAGGTCAATTGCCCGCTAGGGAACCTACATAGTCAAAGAGCCCGCTAGGGAACCTGCATTGTACAAGTGCCCGCTAATTAACCTAGATGGTCCAAGTGCCCGCTAGTTAACCTAGATAGTCCAAGTGCCCGCTAGTTAACCTACATAGTCCAAGTGACTGATAGGGAACCTACATAGTCCAAGTGCCCTCAGAGGACCTACATAGTCCAAGTGTCTGATAGGGAACCTACATATTCCAAGTGCCCGTTAGGGAACCTAGATAGTCCAAGTACCCGTAGGGTACCTATATACTCCAAGTGCCCGCTAGGGAACCTACATAGTCAAAGTGCCCGCTAGGGAACCTTCATTGTGCAAATGCCCGCTAGTTAACCTAGATAGTCCAAGTGCCCGCTAGTTAACTTACATAGTCCAAGGTCAGCTAGTTTACCTAGATAGTCCAAGTGCCCGCTAGTTAACCTATATAGTCCAAGGTGAGCTACTTAACCTAGATAGTCCAAGTGCCCGCTAGTTAACCTATATACTCCAAGAACCCGCTAGTTAACCTAGATAGTCCAAGTTCCCGCTAGTTAACCTACATAGTCCAAGGGCACGCTAGTTAACCTAGATATTCCAAGTGCCCACTAGTTAACCTACATAGTCAAAGTGCCCTTAGGGAACCTATATAGTCCAAGTGCCCGCTAGGGGACCTGCATTGTACAAGTGCCCGCTAATCAACCTAGATAGTCCAAGTGCCCGCTAATTAACCTAGATAATCCAAGTGCCCGCTAGTTAACCTTGATCATCCAAGTGCCCGCTAGTTAACCTACATAGTCCAAGTGCCTGATAGGGAACCTACATAGTCCAAGTGCCCGCAAAGGAACCTACATAGTACAAGTGTCCGATAGGGAACCTACATATTCCAAGTGCCGTTTAGGGAACCTAGATACTCCAAGTGCCCGTAGGGAACCTATATAGTCCAAGTGCCCGCTAGGGAACCTACATAGTCAAAGTGCCCGCTAGGGAACCTGCATTGTGCAAGTGCCCGCTAGTTAACCTAGATAGTCCAAGTGCCCTCTAGTTAATTTACATAGTCCAAGGTCAGCTAGTTTACCTAGATAGTCCAAGTGCCCGCTAGTTAACCTACATAGTCCAAGAAACCGCTAGTTAAAATAGATAGTCCATATGCCGGCTAGGGAACCTGCATTGTACAAGTGCCCTCTAATCAATCTAGATAGTCCAAGTGCCCACTGGTTAACCTAGATAATCCAAGTGCCTGCTAGTTAATCTTGATCATCCAAGTGCCCGCTAGTTAACCTACATAGTCCAAGTGCCTGATAGGGAACCTACATAGTCCAAGTGCCCGCAGAGGAACCTACATAGTCCAAGTGCCCGATAGGGAACCTACACATTCCAAGTGCCCCTAGGGAACCTATATAATCCAGGTGCCCACTAGGGAACCTACATAGTCAAAGTGCCCGCTAGGGAACCTGCATTGTGCAAGTGCCCGCTAGTTAACCTAGATAGTCCAAGTGCCCCTAGTTAACTTACATAGTCCAAGGTCAGCTAGTTAACCTAGATAGTCCAAGTGCCCGCTAGTTAACCTACATAGTCCAAGTACCCACTAGTTAACCTAGATAGTCCAAGTGTCCGCTACTCCACCTACATAGTCCAAGGGCCCGCTGGTTAACCTAGATATTCCAAGTGCCCGCTAGTTAACCTAGATCGTCCAAGTGTCCGCTAGTTAACCTACATAGTCCAAGTTCCCGTTAGGTAACCTAGATAGTACAAGTGCCCGCAAGGTAACCTACATAGTCCAAGTGCCCACTAGGTAACCTACATAGTCAAAGTGCCCGTTCGTTAACCTAGATAGTCCAAGTGCCCGCTAGGAAACCAACATAGTCCAAGTGCCCACTAGGTCACCTAAATAATCCAAATGCCCGCTAGGGAAACTACATAGTCCAAGTGCCCGCTAGTTAACCTAGATAGTCCAAGTGCCCGCTAGTAAACCTAGATAGTCCAAGGGCCCGCTAGTTAATCTAGATAGTCGAAGTGCCCGCTAGTTAACCTACATAGTCCAAGGGCCCTCTAGTTAACCTAGATAGTCCAAGTGCCCGCTAGGGGACGTACATAATCCAAGTGCCTGCAGAGGAACCTACATAGTCCAAGTGTCCGATAGCGAACCTTCATATTCCAAGTGCCCGTTAGGGAACCTAGATAGTCCAAGTGCCCGTAGGGAACCTAGATAGTCCAAGTGCCCGCTAGGGAACCTACATAGTCAAAGTGCCCGCTAGGGAACCTGCATTGTGCAAATGCCCGCTTGTTAACCTAGATAGTCCAAGTGCCCGTTAGGGAACCTAGATGGTCCAAGTGCCCGTAGGGAACCTAGATAGTCAAAGTGCCCAATATTGTATGTACATAGTTCAAGTGCCCGCTAGGTAACCTAGATTGTCCAAGTTTCCGCTAGTTAACCTACATAGTCCAAGTGCCCGCTAAGTAACCTATATAGTACAAGGTCCTGCTAGTTAACCTACATTGTCCAATGCCCGATAGGGAACCTACATAGTCCAAGTGCCCGCTGAGGAACCTACATAGTCCAAGTACCCGATAGGGAACCTACATATTCCAAGTGTGCGTTAGGGAACCTAGATACTCCAAGTGCCCCTAGGGAACCTATATAGTCCAAGTGCCCGCTAGGGAACCTACATAGTCAAAGTGCCCGCTAGGGAACCTGCATTATGCAAGTGCCCGCTAGTTAACCTAGATAGTCCAAGTGCCCGCTAGTTAACCTAGATAGTCCAAGTGCCCACTATTGTATGTACATAGTTCAAGTGCCCGCTAGGTAACCTAGATTGTCCAAGTGTCCGCTAGTTAACCTAGATAGTCCAAGTGCCCGCTAGTTAACCTATATAGTCCAAGAACCCGCTAGTTAACCTAGATAGTCCAAGTGCCCGCTGAGGAACCTACATAGTCCAAGTACCCGATAGGGAACCTACATATTCAAAGTGCCCGTTAGGGAACCTAGATAGTCCAAGTGCCCGTAGGGAACCTATATAGGTCAATTGCCCGCTAGGGAACCTACATAGTCAAAGAGCCCGCTAGGGAACCTGCATTGTACAAGTGCCCGCTAATTAACCTAGATGGTCCAAGTGCCCGCTAGTTAACCTAGATAGTCCAAGTGCCCGCTAGTTAACCTACATAGTCCAAAAACTGATAGCGAACCTACATAGTCCAAGTGCCCTCAGAGGACCTACATAGTCCAAGTGTCTGATAGGGAACCTACATATTCCAAGTGCCCGTTAGGGAACCTAGATAGTCCAAGTACCCGTAGGGTACCTATATACTCCAAGTGCCCGCTAGGGAACCTACATAGTCAAAGTGCCCGCTAGGGAACCTTCATTGTGCAAATGCCCGCTAGTTAACCTAGATAGTCGAAGTGCCCGCTAGTTAACTTACATAGTCCAAGGACAGCTAGTTTACCTAGATAGTCCAAGTGCCCGCTAGTTAACCTATATAGTCCAAGGTGAGCTACTTAACCTAGATAGTCCAAGTGCCCGCTAGTTAACCTATATACTCCAAGAACCCGCTAGTTAACCTAGATAGTCCAAGTTCCCGCTGGTTAACCTACATAGTCCAAGGGCCCGCTAGTAAACCTAGATATTCCAAGTGCCCACTAGTTATCCTACATAGTCAAAGTGCCCTTAGGGAACCTATATAGTCCAAGTGCCCGCTAGGGGACCTGCATTGTACAAGTGCCCGCTAATCAACCTAGATAGTCCAAGTGCCCGCTAATTAACCTAGATAATCCAAGTGCCCGCTAGTTAACCTTGATCATCCAAGTGCCCGCTAGTTAACCTACATAATCCAAGTGCCTGATAGGGAACCTACATAGTCCAAGTGCCCGCAGAGGAACCTACATAGTACAAGTGTCCGATAGGGAACCTACATATTCCAAGTGCCGTTTAGGGAACCTAGATACTCCAAGTGCCCGTAGGGAACCTATATAGTCCAAGTGCCCGCTAGGGAACCTACATAGTCAAAGTGCCCGCTAGGGAACCTGCATTGTGCAAGTGCCCGCTAGTTAACCTAGATAGTCCAAGTGCCCTCTAGTTAATTTACATAGTCCAAGGTCAGCTAGTTTACCTAGATAGTCCAAGTGCCCGCTAGTTACCCTACATAGTCCAAGAACCCGCTAGTTAAAATAGATAGTCCAAGTGCCGGCTAGGGAACCTGCATTGTACAAGTGCCCTCTAATCAATCTAGATAGTCCAAGTGCCCACTGGTTAACCTAGATAATCCAAGTGCCTGCTAGTTAATCTTGATCATCCAAGTGCCCGCTAGTTAACCTACATAGTCCAAGTGCCTGATAGGGAACCTACATAGTTCAAGTGCCCGCAGAGGAACCTACATAGTCCAAGTGCCCGATAGGGAACCTACACATTCCAAGTGCCCCTAGGGAACCTATATAGTCCAGGTGCCCACTAGGGAACCTACATAGTCAAAGTGCCCGCTAGGGAACCTGCATTGTGCAAGTGCCCGCTAGTTAACCTAGATAGTCCAAGTGCCCCTAGTTAACTTACATAATCCAAGGTCAGCTACTTAACCTAGATAGTCCAAGTGCCCGCTAGTTAACCTACATAGTCCAAGTACCCACTAGTTAACCTAGATAGTCCAAGTGTCCGCTACTCCACCTACATAGTCCAAGGGCCCGCTGGTTAACCTAGATATTCCAAGTGCCCGCTAGTTAACCTAGATCGTCCAAGTGTCCGCTAGTTAACCTACATAGTCCAAGTTCCCGTTAGGTAACCTAGATAGTACAAGTGCCCGCAAGGTAACCTACATATTCCAAGTGCCCACTAGGCAACCTACATAGTCAAAGTGCCCGTTCGTTAACCTAGATAGTCCAAGTGCCCGCTAGGAAACCAACATAGTCCAAGTGCCCACTAGGTCACCTAAATAATCCAAATGCCCGCTAGGGAAACTACATAGTCCAAGTGCCCGCTAGTTAACCTAGATAGTCCAAGTGCCCGCTAGTAAACCTAGATAGTCCAAGGGCCCGCTAGTTAATCTAGATAGTCGAAGTGCCCGCTAGTTAACCTACATAGTCCAAGGGCCCTCTAGTTAACCTAGATAGTCCAAGTGCCCGCTAGGGGACGTACATAGTCCAAGTGCCTGCAGAGGAACCTACATAGTCCAAGTGTCCGATAGGGAACCTTCATATTCCAAGTGCCCGTTAGGGAACCTAGATAGTCCAAGTGCCCGTAGGGAACCTAGATAGTCCAAGTGCCCGCTAGGGAACCTACATAGTCAAAGTGCCCGCTAGGGAACCTGCATTGTGCAAATGCCCGCTTGTTAACCTAGATAGTCCAATTGCCCGCTCGTTAACCTACATAGTCCAAGGGCCCTCTAGTTAACCTAGATAGTCAAAGTGCCCAATATTGTATGTACATAGTTCAAGTGCCCGCTAGGTAACCTAGATTGTCCAAGTTTCCGCTAGTTAACCTACATAGTCCAAGTTCCCGCTAAGTAACCTATATAGTACAAGGTCCTGCTAGTTAACCTACATTGTCCAATGCCCGATAGGGAACCTACATAGTCCAAGTGCCCGCTGAGGAACCTACATAGTCCAAGTACCCGATAGGGAACCTACATATTCCAAGTGCGCTTTAGGGAACCTAGATTCTCCAAGTGCCCCTAGGGAACGTATATAGTCCAAGTGCCCGCTAGGGAACCTACATAGTCAAAGTGCCCGCTAGGGAACCTGCATTGTGCAAGTGCCAGCTAGTTAACCTAGATAGTCCAAGTGCCCGCTAGTTAACCTAGATAGTCCAAGTGCCCACTATTGTATGTACATAGTTCAAGTGCCCGCTAGGTAACCTAGATTGTCCAAGTGTCCGCTAGTTAACCTAGATAGTCCAAGTGCCCGCTAGTTAACCTATATAGTCCAAGAACCCGCTAGTTAACCTAGATAGTCCAAGTGCCCGCTGAGGAACCTACATAGTCCAAGTACCCGATAGGGAACCTACATATTCAAAGTGCCCGTTAGGGAACCTAGATAGTCCAAGTGCCCGTAGGGAACCTATATAGTTCAATTGCCCGCTAGGGAACCTACATAGTCAAAGAGCCCGCTAGGGAACCTGCATTGTACAAGTGCCCGCTAATTAACCTAGATGGTCCAAGTGCCCGCTAGTTAACTTACATAGTCCAAGGTCAGCTAGTTTACCTAGATAGTCCAAGTGCCCGCTAGTTAACCTATATAGTCCAAGGTGAGCTACTTAACCTAGATAGTCCAAGTGCCCGCTAGTTAACCTATATACTCCAAGAACCCGCTAGTTAACCTAGATAGTCCAAGTTCCCGCTAGTTAACCTACATAGTCCAAGGGCCCGCTAGTTAACCTAGATATTCCAAGTGCCCACTAGTTAACCTACATAGTCAAAATGCCCTTAGGGAACCTATATAGTCCAAGTGCCCGCTAGGGGACCTGCATTGTACAAGTGCCCACTAATCAACCTTGATAGTCCAAGTGCCCGCTAATTAACCTAGATAATCCAAGTGCCCGCTAGTTAACCTTGATCATCCAAGTGCCCGCTAGTTAACCTACATAGTCCAAGTGCCTGATAGGGAACCTACATAGTCCAAGTGCCCGCAGAGGAACCTACATAGTACAAGTGCCCGATAGGGAACCTACATATTCCAAGTGCCCGTTAGGGAACCTAGATGGTCCAAGTGCCCGTAGGGAACCTATATAGTCCAAGTGCCCGCTAGGGAAGCTACATAGTCAAATTGCCCGCTAGGGATCCTGCATTGTGCAAGTGCCCGCTAGTTAACCTAGATAGTCCAAGTGCCCGCTAGTTAACCTACATAGTCCAAGGTCAGCTAGTTAACATAGATAGTCCAAGTGCCCGCTAGGGAACCTATATAGTACAAGAACCCGCTAGTTAATCTAGATATTCCAAGTGCCCGCTTGGGAACCTACATAGTCCAAGGGCCCGCTAGTTAACCTAGATATTTCAAGGGCGCTCTAGTTAACCTAGATCGTCCAAGTGTCCGCTAGTTAACCTACATAGTCCAAGTTCCCGTTAGGTAACCTAGATAGTACAAGTGCCCGCAAGGTAACCTACATAGTCCAAGTGCCCACTAGGTAACCTAGATAGTCCAAGTTCCTGTTAGCTAACCTAGATAATCCAAGTGCCCGCTAGGTAACCTACATAGTCCAAGTGACCTTTCGTTAACCTAGATAGTCCAAGTGCCCGCTAGGTAACATACATAGTCAAAGGGTCCGCTAGGTAACCTATATAGTCCATGTGCCCGTTACCTAACCTAGATAGTCCAATTGCCCGCTATGCAACATACATAGTCTAAGTGCCCACTAGTTAACCTACATAGTCCAAGTGCCCACTAGGTAACCTAGATAGTCCAAGTGCCCGCTAGGTAACTTACATAGTCCAAATGCCCGCTAGGCAACCTAGATAGTCCAAGGGCCCGCTAGGTAACCTACAAAGTCTAAGAGCCCGCTAGGTTGTCTATATAATCCAAATGCCCGCTAGGGAACCTACATAGTCCAAGTGCCCGCTAGTTAACCTAGATCGTCCAAGTGCCCGCTAGTTAACCAACATAGTCAATGGGCCCACTAGTTAACCTACATAGTGCAAGAGCCCGCTAGTTAACCTAGATCGTACAAGTGTCTGCTAGTTAACCTACATAGTCCACGTGCCAGTTAGCTAACCAAGATTGTCAAAGGGCCCGCTAGTTAACATTGATCATCCAAGTGCCCGCTAGTTAACTTAGATAGTCCAAGTGCACGCTAGTTAACTTAGAGATTCCAAGTGCCCTCTAGTTAACCTAGATCATCCAAGTGCCCGCTAGTTAACCTACATTGTCCAAGGGCCTGCTAGTTAACCTACGTAATCCAAGGTCCGCTAGTTAACCTAGATACTCCAAGTGCTCGCTAGATAACCTACATAGTACAAGGGCCCGCTAGTTAACCTACATAGTCCAAGTGCCCGCTAAGTAACCTATATAGTCCAAGGTCCTGCTAGTTAACCTACATTGTCCAATGCCCGATAGGGAACCTACATAGTCCAAGTGCCCGCTGAGGAACCTACATAGTCCACGTACCCGATAGGGAACCTACATATTCCAAGTGCCCGTTAGGGAACCTAGATACTCCAAGTGCCCCTAGGGATCCTATATAGTCCAAGTGCCCGCTAGGGAACCTACATAGTCAAAGTGCCTGCTAGGGAACCTGCATTGTGCAAGTGCCCGCTAGTTCACCTAGATAGTCCAAGTGCCCGCTAGTTAACCTAGATAGTCCAAGTGCCCACTATTGTATGTACATAGTTCAAGTGCCCGCTAGGTAACCTAGATTGTCCAAGTGTCCGCGAGTTAACCTAGATAGTCCAAGTGCCCGCTAGTTAACCTATATAGTCCAAGAACCCGCTAGTTAACCTAGATAGTCCAAGTGCCCGCTGAGGAACCTACATAGTCCAAGTACCCGATAGGGAACCTACATATTCAAAGTGCCCGTTAGGGAACCTAGATAGTCCAAGTGCCCGTAGGGAACCTATATAGTTCAATTGCCCGCTAGGGAACCTACATAGTCAAAGAGCCCGCTAGGGAACCTGCATTGTACAAGTGCCCGCTAATTAACCTAGATGGTTCAAGTGCCCGCTAGTTAACCTAGATAGTCCAAGTGCCCGCTAGTTAACCTACATAGTCCAAGTGCCTGATAGGGAACCTACATAGTCCAAGTGCCCTCAGAGGACCTACATAGTCCAAGTGTCTGATAGGGAACCTACATATTCCAAGTGCCCGTTAGGGAACCTAGATAGTCCAAGTACCCGTAGGGTACCTATATACTCCAAGTGCCCGCTAGGGAACCTACATAGTCAAAGTGCCCGCTAGGGAACCTGCATTGTGCAAATGCCCGCTAGTTAACCTATATAGTCCAAGTGCCCGCTAGTTAACTTACATAGTCCAAGGTCAGCTAGTTTACCTAGATAGTCCAAGTGCCCGCTAGTTAACCTATATAGTCCAAGGTCAGCTACTTAACCTAGATAGTCCAAGTGCCCGCTAGTTAACCTATATACTCCAAGAACCCGCTAGTTAACCTAGATAGTCCAAGTTCCCGCTAGTTAACCTACATAGTCCAAGGGCCCGCTAGTTAACCTAGATATTCCAAGTGCCCGCTAGTTAACCTACATAGTCAAAGTGCCCTTAGGGAACCTATATAGTCCAAGTGCCCGCTATGGGTCCTGCATTGTACAAGTGCCCGCTAATCAACCTAGATAGTCCAAGTGCCCGTTAATTAACCTAGATAATCCAAGTGCCCGCTAGTTAACCTTGATCATCCAAGTGCCCGCTAGTTAACCTACATAGTCCAAGTGCCTGATAGGGAACCTACATAGTCCAAGTGCCCCCAGAGGAACCTACATAGTACAAGTGCCCGATAGGGAACCTACATATTCCAAGTGCCCGTTAGGGAACCTAGATGGTCCAAGTGCCCGTAGGGAACCTATATAGTCCAAGTGCCCGCTAGGGAAGCTACATAGTCAAAGTGCCCGCTAGGGAACCTGCATTGTGCAAGTGCCCGCTAGTTAACTTAGATAGTCCAAGTGCCCGCTAGGGAACCTACATAGTACAAGAACCCGCTAGTTAATCTAGATAGTCCAAGTGCCCGCTTGGGAACCTACATAGTCCAAGGGCCCGCTAGTTAACCTAGATATTTCAAGGGCGCTCTAGTTAACCTAGATCGTCCAAGTGTCCGCTAGTTAACCTACATAGTCCAAGTTCCCGTTAGGTAACCTAGATAGTACAAGTGCCCGCAAGGTAACCTACACAGTCCAAGTGCCCACTAGGTAACCTAGATAGTCCAAGTTCCTGTTAGCTAACCTAGATAATCCAAGTGCCCGCTAGGTAACCTACATAGTCCAAGTGCCCTTTCGTTAACAGAGATAGTCCAAGTGCCCGCTAGGTAACATACATAGTCAAAGGGTCCGCTAGGTAACCTATATAGTCCATGTGCCCGTTACCTAACCTAGATAGTCCAATTGCCCGCTATGCAACATACATAGTCTAAGTGCCCACTAGTTAACCTACATAGTCCAAGTGCCCACTAGGTAACCTAGATAGTCCAAGTGCCCGCTAGGTAACTTACATAGTCCAAATGCCCGCTAGGCAACCTAGATAGTCCAAGTGTCCGTTCGTTAACCTAGATAGCCAAGTGCCCGCTAGGTAACCTAGACAGTCCAAGTGTCTGCTAGGTAACTTACATAGTCCAAATGCCTGTTCGTTAACCTACATAGTCCAAGGGCCCACTAGTTAACCTAGATCATCCAAGTGTCCTCTAGTTAACCTGCATAGTCCAAGTGCATGCTAGTTAACCTACATAGTCCAAGTGCCGCTAGGTAACCTACATAGTGCAAGTGCCCGGTAGTTAACATAGATAGTCCAAGTGGCCGCTACGGAACGTACATAGTCCAAGTGCCCGCTAGGTAACCTAGATAGTGCATGTGCCCGGTATTGACCTACATAGTCCAAGTGCCCGCTAGGTAACCTAGATAGTCCAAGGGCCCGCTAGTTTACCTACATAGTCCAAGTGCCCGGTAGTTAACTTACATAGTCCAAGTGCCCACTCTGGAACCTACATAGTCCAAGTGCCTGCTAGGGAACCTACATAGTTCAAGTGACCGTAGGGAACATACAGAGTCCAAGTGCCCGCTAGGGAATCTACATAGTCCAAGGGCCCGCTAGTTAACGTAGATAGTAGAAGTGCCGCTACATAATCTACATAGTCCAAGTGCCTGCTAGGGAACCTACATAGTCCAAGTGCCCTCTAGTTAACCTACATAGTCCAAGTGCCTGCTAGGTAAACTACATAGTCCAAGTGCCCACTAGGTAACCTAGACAGTCCGATTGCCCCATACATAACCTAGAGAGTCCAAGTACCCGATTGGGAACCTACATAGTCTAAGTGCTCGCTATGGAACCTACATAGTCCAAGTGCTCACTAGGCAACCTACATTGTGCAAGTGCCCGTTAGTTAACCTAGATAGTCAAAGTGCCTGCTAGGTAACCTAAATCGTCCAAGTGCCCGCTAGGGAACCTACATAGTCCAAGTGCCCGCCAGGTAACCTAGATAGTCCAAGTGCCCGTTAGCTAACCTAGATAGTCGAAGTGTCCGCTAGTTAACCTACATAGTCCAAGTGCCCGCTTGGTAACCTAGACATTCCAAGTGACCGCTAGGTTACCTACATAGTCCAAGTGCACGTTCGTTAACCTTGATAGTCCAAGTGCCCGCTAGGGAAACTACATAATCCAAGTGCCCCCTAGTTAACCTAGATAGTCCAAGTGCCCGCTAGTAAACCTAGATAGTCCAAGGGCCCGCTAGGGAACCTACATACTCCAAGGGCACGCTAGAGAACCTACATAGTCCATATGCCCGTTAGTTAACCTAGATAGTCCAAGTGCCTGCTTGGTAACCTAGATAGTCCAACAGCCCGCTAGGTAACCTACATACTCCAAGAACCCGCTAGGTAACGTAGATAGTTCAAGTGCCAGCTAGGTAAGCTAGATATTCCAAGTGCCCGCTAGGTAACCTACAAAATCTAAGTGCCCACTAGGTTATCTATATAGTCCAAATGCCCGCTAAGGAATCTACATAGTCCAAGGGCCCGCTAGTTAACGTAGATAGTCCAAGAGCCGCTAGTTAATCTACATAGTCCAAGGGCCCACTAGTTAACCTACATAGTCCAAGTACCCGCTAGTTAACCTAGATCGTCCAAGTGCCCGCTAGGTAACCTAAATAGTCCAAGGGCCCGCTAGTTAACCTTCATTGTCCAAGGGCCCGCTAGGTAACCTACAAAGTCTAAGAGCCCGCTAGGTTGTCTATATAATCCAAATGCCCGCTAGGGAACCTACATAGTCCAAGTGCCCGCTAGTTAACCTAGATCGTCCAAGTGCCCGCTAGTTAACCAACATAGTCAATGGGCCCACTAGTTAACCTACATAGTGCAAGAGCCCGCTAGTTAACCTAGATCGTACAAGTGTCTGCTAGTTAACCTACATAGTCCACGTGCCAGTTAGCTAACCAAGATTGTCAAAGGGCCCGCTAGTTAACATTGATCATCCAAGTGCCCGCTAGTTAACTTAGATAGTCCAAGTGCACGCTAGTTAACTTAGAGATTCCAAGTGCCCTCTAGTTAACCTAGATCATCCAACTGCCCGCTAGTTAACCTACATTGTCCAAGGGCCTGCTAGTTAACCTACGTAATCCAAGGTCCGCTAGTTAACCTAGATACTCCAAGTGCTCGCTAGATAACCTACATAGTACAAGGGCCCGCTAGTTGACCTAGATAGTCCAAGTGCCCGCTAGTAAACCTAGATAGTCCAAGTGCCCGATCGGTAACCTAATTAGTCCAAATGTCCGATAGGGATCCTACATAGTCCAAGTGCCCGCTAGGTAACCTACATAGTCAAAGTGCCCTTTCGTTAACCTAGATAGTCCAAGTGCCCGCTAGGAAACCTACATAGTCCAAGTGCCCACTAGGTAACCGAAATAATCCAAATGCCCGCTAGGGAAACTACATAGTCCAAGTGCCCGCTAGTTAACCTAGATAGTCCAAGTGCCCGCTTGTTAACCTACATATTCCAAGGGCCCTCTAGTTAACGTAGATAGTCCAAGTGCCCGCTAGGTGACGTACATATTCCAAGTGGCCGCTAGGTAACCTAGATAGTCCAAGTGCCCACTATTGTATATACATAGTTCAAGTGCCCGCTAGGTAACCTAGATTGTCCAAGTGTCCGCTAGTTAACCTACATAGTCTAAGTGCCCGCTAGGTAACCTAGGTAGTCCAAGGTCCTGCTAGTTAACCTACATAGTCCAATGCCCGATAGGGAACCTACATAGTCCAAGTGCCCGCTGAGGAAGCTACATAGTCCAAGTACCCAATAGGGAACCTACATATTCCAAGTGCCCGTTAGGGAACCTAGATAGTCCAAGTGCCCGTAGGGAACCTATATAGTCCAATTGCCCGCTAGGGAACCTACATTGTCAAAGAGCCCGCTAGGGAACCTGCATTGTACAAGTGCCCGCTAATTAACCTAGATAGTCCAAGTGCCCGCTAGTTAACCTAGATAGTCCAAGTGCCCGCTAGTTAACCTTGATCATCCAAGTGCCCGCTAGTTAACCTACATATTCCAAGTGCCTGATAGGGAACCTACATAGTCCAATTGCCTGCAGAGGAACCTACATAGTCCAAGTGTCCGATAGGGAACCTACATATTCCAAGTGCCCGTTAGGGAACCTAGAAAGTCCAAGTGCCCGTCGGGAACCAATATAGTCCAAGTGCCCACTAGGGAACCTACATAGTCAAAGTGCCCGCTAGGGGACCTGCATTGTGCAAGTGCCCGCTAGTTAACCTAGATATTCCAAGTGCCCGCTAGTTAACCTACATAGTCAAAGTGCCCTTAGGGAACTTATATAGTCCAAGTGCCCGCTAAGGAACCTGCATTGTACAAGTGCCAGCTAATCAACCTAGATAGTCCAAGTGCCCGCTAGTTAACCGAGATAATCCAAGTGCCTGCTAGTTAACCTTAATCATCCAAGTGCCCGCTAGTTAACCTACATAGTCCAAGTGCCTGATAGGGAACCTACATAGTCCAAGTGCCCGATAGGGAACCTACATATTCCAAGTGCCCATTAGGGAACCTAGATAGTCCAAGTGCCCGGAGGAACCTATATAGTCCAAGTGCCCGCTAGGGAACCTACATAGTCAAAGTGCCCGCTAGGGAACATGCATTGTGCAAGTGCCTGCTAGTTAACCTAGATAGTCCAAAAGCCCGCTAGTTAACTTACATAGTCCAAGGTCAGCTAGTTAACCTAGATAGTCCAAGTGCCCGATAGGGAACCTACATAGTCCAAGTGCCCGCTGAGGAAGCTACATAGTCCAAGTACCCGATAGGGAACCTACATATTCCAAGTGCCCGTTAGGGAACCTAGATAGTCCAAGTGCCCGTAGGGAACCTATATAGTCCAAGTGCTCGCTAGGGAACCTATATAGTCAAAGTGCCCGCTAGGGAACCTGCATTGTGCAAGTGCCCGATAGTTAACCTAGATATTCCAAGTGCCCGCTAGTTAACCTACATAGTCAAAGTGCCCATAGGGAACCTATATAGTCCACGTGCCCTCTAGGGAACCTGCATTGTGCAAGTGCCCGCTAGTTAACCTAGATATTCCAAGTGCCTGATAGGGAATCTACATAGTCCAACTGCCTGCAGAGGAACCTACATAGTCCAAGTGCCCGATAGGGAACCTACATATTCCAAGTGCCCGTTAGGGAACCTAGATAGTCCAAGTGCCCGTAGGGAACCTATATACTCCAAGTGCCCGCTAGGAAACCTACATAGTCAAACTGCCCGCTAGGGAACCTGCATTGTGCAAGTGCCCGCTAGTTAACCTAGATAGTCCAAAAGCCCGCTAGTTAACTTACATAGTCCAAGGTCAGCTAGTTAACCTAGATAGTCCAAGCGCCCGCTAGTTAAACTACATAATCCAAGGTCAGCTAGTTAACCTAGATAGTCCAAGTGCCCGCTAGTTAAAATACATAGTCCAAGAACCCGCTAGTTAACCTAGATAGTCCAAGTGCCCGCTAGTCAACCTACATAGTCCAAGGGCCCGCTAGTTAACCTAGATATTCCAAGTGCCCGCTAGTTAACCTACATAGTCAAAGTGCCCTCAGGGAAGCTATATAGTCCAAGTGCCCGCTAGGGAACCTGCATTGTACAAGTGCCAGCTAATCAACCTAGATAGTCCAAGTGCCCGCTAGTTAACCTAGATAATCCAAGTGCCTGCTAGTTAACCTTAATCATCCAAGTGCCCGCTAGTTAACCTACATAGTCCAAGTGCCTGATAGGGAACCTACATAGTCCTAGTGCCCGATAGGGAACCTACATATTCCAAGTGCCCATTAGGGAACCTAGATAGTCAATGTGCCCGCTAGTCAACCTACATAGTCCAAGGGCCCACTAGTTAACCTATATATTCCAAGTGCCCGCTAGTTAACCTAGATCGTCCAAGTGTCAGCTAGTTAACCTACATAATCCAAGTTCCCGTTAGGTAACCTAGATAGTAAAAGTGCCCGCAAGGTAACCTACATAGTCCAAGTGCCCACTACGTAACCTACATAGTAAAAGTGCCCTTTCGTTAACCTAGCTGGTCCAAGTGCCCGCTAGGAAACCTACATAGTCCAAGTGCCCACTAGGTAACCTAAATAATCCAAATGCCCGCTAGGGAAACTACATAGTCCAAGTGCCCGCTAGTTAACCTAGATAGTCCAAGGGCCCGCTAGTTAATCTAGATAGTCCAAGTGCCCGCTATTTAACCTACATAGTCCAAGGGCCCTCTAGTTAACCTAGATAGTCCAAGTGCCCGCTAGGGGACGTACATAGTTCAAGTGCCTGCAGAGGAACCTACATAGTCCTTGTGTCCGATAGGGAACCTACATATTCCAAGTGCCCGTTAGGGATCCTAGATAGTCCAAGTGCCCTTAGGGAACCTAGATAGTCCAAGTGCCCGCTAGGGAACCTACATAGTCAAAGTGCCCGCTAGGGAACCTTGATAGTCCAAGTGCCCACTATTGTATGTACATAGTTCAAGTGCCCGCTAGGTAACATAGATTGTCCAAGTATCCGCTAGTTAACCTACATAGTCCAAGTGCCCGCTAAGTAACCTAGATAGTCCAAGGTCCTGCTACTTAACCTACATAGTCCAATGCCCGATAGGGAACCTACATAGTCCAAGTGCCCGCTGAGGAACCTACATAGTCCAAGTACCCGATAGGGAACCTACATATTCCAAGTGCCCTTTTGGGAACCTAGATAGTCCAAGTGCCCTAGGGAACCTATATAGTCCAATTGCCCGCTAGCGAACCTACATAGTCAAAGAGCCCGCTAGGGAACCTGCATTGTACAAGTGCCCGCTAATTAACCTAGATAGTCCAAGTGCCCGCTAGTTAACCTTGATCATGCAAGTGCCCGCTAGTTAACCTACATAGTCCAAGAACCCGCTAGTTAACCTAGATATTCCAAGTGGCCGCTAGTTAACCTAGATCGTCCAAGTGTCCGCTAGTTAACCTACTTAGTCCAAGTTCCCTTTAGGTAACCTAGATAGTACAAGTGCCCGCAAGGTAACCTACATAGTCCAAGTGCCCACTAGGTAGCCTACATAGTCAAAGTGCCCGATCGTTCACCTAGATAGTCCAAGTGCCCGCTAGGAAACCTACATTGTCCAAGTGCCCACTAGGTAACCTAAATAATCCAAATGCCCGCTTGGGAAACTACATAGTCCACGTACCCGCTAGTTAACTTAGATAATCCAAGTGCCTGCTAGTAAACCTACATAGTCCAAGGGCCCTCTACTTAACCTAGATAGTCCAAGTGCCTTCTAGGGGACGTACATAGTCCAAGTGCCCGCTAGGTAATCTTGATAGTCCAAGAGCCCACTATTGTATGTACGTAGTTCAAGTGCCCGCTAGGTAACCTAGATTGTCCAAGTGTCCGCTAGTTAACCTACATAGTCCAAGTGCCCGCTAAGTAACCTAGATAGTCCAAGGTCCTGCTAGTTAACCTACATAGTCCAATGCCCGATAGGGAACCTACATAGTCCAAGTACCCGCTGAGGAAGCTACATAGTCCAAGTACCCGATAGGGAACCTACATATTCCAAGTGCCCGTTAGGGAACCTAGATAGTCCAAGTGCCTGTAGGGAACCTATATAGTCCAATTGCCCGCTAGGGAACCTATATAGTCAATGTGCCCGCTAGGGAACCTGCATTGTGCAAGTGCCCGATAGTTAACCTAGATATTCCAAGTGCCCGCTAGTTAACCTACATAGTCAAAGTGCCCATAGGGAACCTATATAGTCCACGTGCCCTTTGGGAACCTGCATTGTGCAAGTGCCCGCTAGTTAACCTAGATATTCCAAGTGCCTGATAGGGAACCTACATAGTCCAACTACCCGCTAGTTTACCTACATAGTCCAAGTGCCTGATAGGGAACCTACATAGTCCAACTGCCCGCAGAGGAACCTACATAGTCCAAGTGCCCGATAGGGAACGTACATATTCCAAGTGCCCGTTAGGGAACCTAGATAGTCCAAGTGCCCGTAGGGAACCTATATACTCCAAGTGCCCGCTTGGGAACCTACATAGTCAAACTGCCCGCTAGGGAACCTGCATTGTGCAAGTGCCCGCTAGTTAACCTAGATAGTCCAAAAGCCCGCTAGTTAACTTACATAGTCCAAGGTCAGCTAGTTAACCTAGATAGTCCAAGCGCCCGCTAGTTAACCTACATGGTCCAAGGTCAGCTAGTTAACCTAGATAGTCCAAGTGCCCGCTAGTTAAAATACATAGTCCAAGAACCCGCTAGTTAACCTAGATAGTCTAAGTGCCCGCTAGTCAACCTACATAGTCCAAGGGCCCGCTAGTTAACCTAGATATTCCAAGTGCCCGCTAGTTAACCTACATAGTCAAAGTGCCCTTAGGGAAGCTATATAGTCCAAGTGCCCGCTAGGGAACCTGCATTGTACAAGTGCCAGCTAATCAACCTAGATAGTCCAAGTGCCCGCTAGTTAACCTAGATAATCCAAGTGCCCGCTAGTTAACCTACATAGTCCAAGTGCCTGATAGGGAACCTACATAGTCCTAGTGCCCGATAGGGAACCTACATATTCCAAGTGCCCATTAGGGAACCTAGATAGCCCAAGTGCCCGTAGGGAACCTATACAGTCAGAGTGCCTGCTAGGGAACCTACATAGTCAAAGTGTCCGCTAGGGAACCTGCATTGTGCAAGTGCCCGCTAGTTAACCTAGATAGTCCAAAAGCCCGCTAGTTAACTTACATAGACCAAGGTCAGCTAGTTAACCTAAATAGTCCAAGTGCCCGCTAGTTAACCTACATAGTCCATGGTCAGCTAGTTAACCTAGATAGTCCAAGTGCCCGCTAGTTAACCTACATATTCTAAGAAACCGCTAGTTAACCTAGATAGTCAAAGTGCCCGCTAGTCAACCTACATAGTCCAAGGGCACGCTAGTTAACCTATATATTCCAAGTGCCCGCTAGTTAACCTAGATCGTCCAAGTGTCCGCTAGTTAACCTACATAGTCCAAGTTCCCGTTAGGTAACCTAGATAGTAAAAGTGCCCGCAAGGTAATCTACATAGTCCAAGTGCCCACTAGGTAACCTACATAGTCAAAGTGCCCTTTCATTAACCTAGATGGTCCAAGTGTCCGCTAGGAAACCTACATAGTCCAAGTGCCCACTAGGTAACCTAAATAATCCAAATGCCCGCTAGGGAAACTACATAGTCCAAGTGCCCGCTAGTTAACCTAGATAGTCCAAGTGCCCGCTAGTAAACCTAGATAGTCCAAGGGCCCGCTAGTTAATCTAGATAGTCCAAGTGCCCGCTAGGGGATGTACATAGTCCAAGTGCCTTCAGAGGAACCTACATAGTCCAAGTGTCCGATAGGGAACCTACATATTCCAAGTGCCCCTTAGGGATCCTAGATAGTCCAAGTGCCCGGAGGGAACCTAGATAGTCCAAGTGCCCGCTAGGGAACCTACATAGTCAAATTGCCCGCTAGGGAACCTTGATAGTCCAAGTGCCCACTATTGTATGTACATAGTTCAAGTCCCCGCTAGGTAACCTTGATTGTCCAAGTATCCGCTAGTTAACCTACATAGTCCAAGTGCCCGCTAGGTAACCTAGATAGTCCAAGGTCCTGCTACTTAACCTACATAGTCCAATGCCCGATAGGGAACCTACATAGTCCAAGTGCCCGCTGAGGAACCTACATAGTCCAAGTACCCGATAGGGAACCTACATATTCCAAGTGCCCTTTAGGGAACCTAGATAGTCCAAGTGCCCGTAGGGAACCTATATAGTCCAATTGCCCGCTAGGGAACCTACATAGTCAAAGAGCCCGCTAGGGAACCTGCATTGTACAAGTGCCCGCTAATTAACCTAGATAGTCCAAGTGCCCGCTAGTTAACCTTGATCATCCAAGTGCCCGCTAGTTAACCTACATAGTCCAAGAACCCGCTAGTTAACCTAGATAGTCCAAGTGCCCGCTAGTCAACCTACATAGTCCAAGGGCCCGCTAGTTAACCTAGATATTCCAAGTGCCCGCTAGTTAACCTAGATCATCCAAGTGTCCGCTAGTTAACCTACATAGTCCAAGTGCCCGATCGGTAACCTACGTAGTCAAAGTGCCCGATCGTTCACCTAGATAGTCCAAGTGCCCGCTAGGAAACCTACATTGTCCAAGTGCCCACTAGGTAACCTAAATAATCCAAATGCCCGCTTGGGAAACTACATTGTCCACGTGCCCGCTAGTTAACTTAGATAGTCCAAGTGCCCACTAGTAAACCTACATAGTCCAAGGGCCCTCTAGTTAACCTAGATAGTCCAAGTGCCCGCTAGGGGACGTACATAGTCCAAGTGCCCGCTAGGTAATCTTGATAGTCCAAGAGCCCACTATTGTATGAACGTAGTTCAAGTGCCCGCTAGGTAACCTAGATTGTCCAAGTGTCCGCTAGTTAACCTACATAGTCCAAGTGCCCGCTAAGTAACCTAGATAGTCCAAGGTCCTGCTAGTTAACCTACATAGTCCAATGCCCGATAGGGAACCTACATAGTCCAAGTGGCCGCTGAGGAAGCTACATAGTCCAAGTACCCGATAGGAAACCTACATATTCCAAGTGCCCGTTAGGGAACCTAGATAGTCCAAGTGCCCGTAGGGAACCTATATAGTCCAATTGCCCGCTAGGGAACCTACATAGTCAAAGAGCCCGCTAGGGAACCTGCATTGTACAAGTGCCCGCTAATTAACCTAGATAGTCCAAGTGCCCGCTAGTTAACCTAGATAGTCCAAGTGCCCGCTAGTTAACCTTGATCATCCAAGTGCCCGCTAGTAAACCTACATATTCCAAGTGCCTGATAGGGAACCTACATAGTCCAATTGCCTGCAGAGGAACCTACATAGTCCAAGTGTCCGATAGGGAACCTAGATAGTCCAAGTGCCCGTAGGGAACCTACATAGTCAAAGTGCCCGCTAGGATACCTGCATTGTGCAAGTGCCCGCTAGTTAACCTAGATATTCCAAGTGCCCGCTAGTTAACCTACATAGTCAAAGTGCCCATAGGGAACCTATATAGTCCAAGTACCCGCTAGGGAACCTGCATTGTACAAGTGCCAGCTAATCAACCTAGATAGTCCAAGTGCCCGCTAGTTAACCTAGATAATCCAAGTGCCTGCTAGTTAACCTTAATCATCCAAGTGCCCGCTAGTTAAACTACATAGTCCAAGTGCCTGATAGGGAACCTACATAGTCCAAGTGCCCACAGAGGAACCTACATAGTCCAAGTGCCCGATAGGGAACCTACATATTCCAAGTGCCCGTTAGGGAACCTAGATAGTCCAAGTGCCCGTAGGGAACCTATATAGTCCAAGTGCCCGCTAGGGAACCTACATAGTCAAAGTGCCCGCTAGGGAACCTGCATTGTGCAAGTGCCCGCTAGTTAACCTAGATAGTCCAAAAGCCCGCTAGTTAACTTACATAGTCCAAGGTCAGCTAGTTAACCTAGACAGTCCAAGTGCCCGCTAGTTAACCTACATAGTCCAAGGTCAGCTAGTTAACCTAGATAGTCCAAGTGCCCGCTAGTTAACCTAGATCGTCCAAGTGTCCGCTAGTTAACCTACATAGTGCAAGTTCCCGTTAGGTAACCTAGATAGTAAAAGTGCCCGCAAGGTAACCTACATAGTCCAAGTGCCCACTAGGTAACCTACATAGTCAAAGTGCCCTTTCGTTAACCTAGATGGTCCAAGTGCCCACTAGGAAACCTACATAGTCCAAGTGCCCACTAGGAAATCTAAATAATTCAAATGCCCGCTAGGGAAACTACATAGTCCAAGTGCCCGCTAGTTAACCTAGATAGTCCAAGTTCCCGCTAGTATACCTGGATAGTCCAAGGGCCCGCTAGTTGATCTAGATAGTCCAAGTGCCCGCTAGTTAACCTACATAGTCCAAGGGCCCTCTAGTTAACCTAGATAGTCCAAGTGCCCGCTAGGGCACATACATAGTCCAAGTGCCTGCAGAGGAACCTACATAGTCCAAGTGTCCGATAGGGAAACTACATATTCCAAGTGCCCGTTAGGGATCCTAGATAGTCCAAGTGCCCGTAGGGAACCTAGATAGTCCAAGTGCCCGCTAGGGAACCTACATACTCAAATTGCCCGCTAGGGAACCTTGATAGTCCACGTGCCCACTATTGTATGTACATAGTTCAAGTGCCCGCTAGGTAACCTACATTGTCCAAGTATTCGCTAGTTAATCTACATTGTCCAAGTGCCCGCTAAGTAACCTAGATAGTCCAAGGTCCTTCTAGTTAACCTACATAGTCCAATGCCCGATAGGGAACCTACATATTCCAAGTGCCCGCTGAGGAACCTACATAGTCCAAGTACCCGATAGGGAACCTACATATTCCAAATGCCCTTTAGGGAACCTAGATAGTACAAGTGACCGTAGGGAACCTACATAGTCAAAGAGCCCGCTAGGGAACCTGCATTGTACAAGTGCCCGCTAATTAACCTAGATAGTCCAAGTGCCCGCTAGTTAACCTTGATCATCCAAGTGCCCGCTAGTTAACCTACATAGTCCAAGAACCCGCTAGTTAACCTAGATAGTCCAAGTGCCCGCTAGTCAACCTACATAGTCCAAGGGCCCGCTAGTTAACCTAGATATTCCAAGTGCCCGCTAGTTAACCTAGATCGTCCAAGTGTCCGCTAGTTAACCTACATAGTCCAAGTTCCCTTTAGGTAACCTAGATAGTACAAGTGCCCGCAAGGTAACCTACATAGTCCAAGTGCCCACTAGGTAACCTACATAGTCAAAGTGCCCGATCATTCACCTAGATAGTCCAAGTGCCCGCTAGGAAACCTACATTGTCCAAGTGCCCACTAGGTAACCTAAATAATCCAAATGCCCGCTTGGGAAACTACATAGTCCACGTGCCCGCTAGTTAACTTAGATAGTCCAAGTGCCCGCTAGTAAACCTACATAGTCCAAGGGCCCTCTAGTTAACCTAGATAGTCCAAGTGCCCGCTAGGGGACGTACATAGTCCAAGTGCCCGCTAGGTAATCTTGATAGTCCAAGAGCCCACTATTGTATGTACATAGTTCAAGTGCCCGCTAGATAACCTAGATTGTCCAAGTGTCCGCTAGTTAACCTACTCATCCAAGTGCCCGCTAAGTAACCTAGATAGTCCAAGGTCCTGCTAGGTAACCTACATAGTCCAATGCCCGATAGGGAACCTACATAGTCCAAGTTCCCCCTGAGGAAGCTACATAGCCCAAGTACCCGATAGGGAACCTACATATTCCAAGTGCCCGTTAGGAAACCTAGATAGTCCAAGTGCCCGTAGGGAACCTATATAGTCCAATTGCCCGCTAGGGAACCTACATAGTCAAAGAGCCCGCTAGGGAACCTGCATTGTACAAGTGCCCGCTAATTAACCTAGATAGTCCAAGTGCCCGCTAGTTAACCTAGATAGTCCAAGTGCCCGCTAGTTAACCTTGATCATCCAAGTGCCCGCTAGTTGACCTAAATATTCCAAGTGCCTGATAGGGAACCTACATAGTCCAATTGCATGCAGAGGAACCTACATAGTCCAAGTGTCTGATAGGGAACCTACATATTCCAAGTGCCCGTTAGGGAACCTAGATAGTCCAAGTGCCCGTAGGGAACCTATATAATCCAAGTGCCCACTAGGGAACCTACATAGTCAAAGTGCCCGCTAGGGAACCTGCATTGTGCAAGTGCCCGCTAGTTAACCTAGATATTCCAAGTGCCCGCTAGTTAACCTACATAGTCAAAGTGCCCATAGAGAACCTATATAGTCCAAGTGCCCGCTAGGGAACCTGCATTGTACAAGTGCCAGCTAATCAACCTAGATAGTCCAAGTGCCCGCTAGTTAACCTAGATAATCCAAGTGCCTGCTAGTTAACCTTAATCATCCAAATGCCCGCTAGTTAACCTACATAGTCCAAGTGCCTGATAGGGAACCTACATAGTCCAAGTGACCGCAGAGGAACCTACATAGTCCAAGTGCCCGATAGGGAACCTACATATTCCAAGTGCCCGTTAGGGAACCTAGATAGTCCAAGTGCCCGTATGGAACCTATATAATCCAAGTGCCCGCTAGGGAACCTACATAGTGAAAGTGCCCGCTAGGGAACCTGCATTGTGCAAGTGGCCGCTAGTTAACCTAGATAGTCCAAAAGCCCGCTAGTTAACTTACATAGTCCAAGGTCAGCTAGTTAACCTAGATAGTCCAAGTGCCCGCTAGTTAACCTACATAGTCCAAGAACCCGCTAGTTAACCTAGATAGTCCAAGTGCCCGCTAGTCAACCTACATAGTCCAAGGGCCCGCTAGTTAACCTAGATATTCCAAGTACCCGCTAGTTAACCTAGATCGTCCAAGTGTCCGCTAGTTAACCTACATAGTCCAAGTTCCCGTTAGGTAACCTAGATAGTACAAGTGCCCGCAAGGTAACCTACATAGTCCAAGTGCCCGCTAGTTAACCTAGATAGTCCAAGTGCCCGCTAGTAAACCTAGATAGTCCAAGGGCCCGCTAGTTAATCTAGATAGTCCAAGTGCCCGCTAGTTAACCTACATAGTCCAAGGGCCCTCTAGTTAACCTAGATAGTCCAAGTGCCCGCTAGGGGACGTACATAGTCCAAGTGCCCGCTAGGTAACCTTGATAGTCCAAGTGTCCACTATCGTATGTACATAGTTCAAGTGCCCGCTAGGTAACCTAGATTGTCCAAGTATCCGCCAGTTAACCTACATAGTCCAAGTGCCCGCTAAGTAACCTAGATAGTCCAAGGTCCTGCTACTTAACCTACATAGTCCAATGCCCGATAGGGAACCTACATAGTCCAAGTGCCTGCTGGGGAACCTACATAGTCCAAGTACCCGATAGGGAACCTACATATTCCAAATGCCCTTTAGGGAACATAGATAGTCCATGTGCCCGTCGGGAACCTATTTAGTCCAATTGCCCGCTAGGGAACCTACATAATCAAAGAGCCCGCTAGGGAACCTGCATTGTACAAGTGCCCGCTAATTAACTTAGATAGTCCAAGTGCCCGCTAGTTAACCTTGATCATCCAAGTGCCCGCTAGTCAACCTACATAGTCCAAGGGCCCGCTAGTTAACCTAGATATTCCAAGTGCCCGCTAGTTAACCTAGATCGTCCTAGTGTCCGCTAGTTAACCTACATAGTCCAAGTTCCCTTTAGGTAACCTAGATAGTACAAATGCCCGCAAGGTAACCTACATAGTCCAAGTGACCACTAGGTAACCTACATAGTCCAAGTGCCCTTTCGTTAACCTAGATAGTCCAAGTGCCCGCTAGGAAACCTACATACTCCAAGTGCCCACTAGGTAACCTAAATAATCCAAATGCCCACTTGGGAAACTACATAGTCCAAGTACCCGCTAGTTAACCTAGATAGTCCAAGTGCCCGCTAGTAAATCTACATAATACAAGGGCTCTCTAGTTAACCTAGATAGTCCAAGTGCCTGCTAGGGGACGTACATAGTCCAAGTGCCCGCTAGGTAATCTTGATAGTCCAAGTGCCCACTATTGTATGTACATAGTTCAAGTGCCCTCTAGGTAACCTAGATTGTCCAAGTGTCCGCTAGTTAACCTACATAGTCCAAGTGCCCGCTAAGTAACCTAGATAGTCCAAGGTCCTGCTAGTTAACCTACATAGTCCAATGCCCGATAGGGAACCTACATAGTCCAAGTGCCCGCTGAGGAACCTACATAGTCCAAGTACCCGATAGGGAACCTACATATTCCAAGTGCCCGTTAGGGAACCTAGATAATCCAAGTGCACGTAGGGAACCTATATAGTCCAATTGCCCGCTATGGAACCTACATAGTCAAAGAGCCCGCTAGGGAACCTGCATTGTACAAGTGCCCGCTAATTAACCTAGATAGTCCAAGTGCCCGCTAGTTAACCTTGATCATCCAAGTGCCCGCTAGATAACCTACATAGTCAAAGTGCCTGATAGGGAACCTACATAGTACAAGTGCCCGCAGAGGAACCTACATAGTACAAGTGTCCGATAGGGAACCTACATATTCCATGCCCGTTAGGGAATCTAGATAGTCCAAGTGCCCGTAGGGAACCTATATAGTCCAAGTGTCCGCTAGGGAAACTACATAGTCAAAGTGCCCGCTAGGGAACCTGCATTGTGCAAGTGCCCGCTAGTTAACCAAGATAGTCCAAAAGCCCGCTGGTTAACTTACATACTCCAAGGTCAGCTAGTTAACCTAGATAGTCCAAGTGCCCGCTAGTTAACCTACATAGTCCAAGGTCAGCTAGTTAACCTAGTTAGTCCAAGTGCCCGCTAGTTAACCTACATAGTCCAAGTGCCCGCTAGTCAACCTACATAGTCCAAGGGCCCGCTAGTTAACCTAGATATTCCAAGTGCCCGCTAGTTAACCTAGATCGTCCAAGTGTCCGCTAGTTAACCTACATAGTCCAAGTTCCCGTTAGGTAACCTAGATAGTACAAGTGCCCGCAAGGTAACCTACATAGTCCAAGTGCCCACTAGGTATCCTACATAGTCAAAGTGCCCGTTCGTTAACCTAGATAGTCCAAGTGCCCGCTAGGAAACCTACATAGTCCAAGTGCCCACTAGGTAACCTAAATAATCCAAATGCCCGCTAGGGAAACTACATAGTCCAAATGCCCGCTAGTTAACCTAGATAGTCCAAGTGCCCGCTAGTAAACCTAGATAGTCCAAGGGCCCGCTAGTTAATCTAGATAGTCCAAGTGCCCGCTGGTTAACCTACATAGTCCAAGGGCCCTCTAGTTAACCTAGATAGTCCAAGTGCCTGCTAGTAAACCTACATAGTCCAAGGGCCCTCTAGTTAACCTAGATAGTCCAAGTGCCCGCTAGGGGACGTACATAGTCCAAGTGCCCGCTAGTTAACCTTGATAGTCCAAGTGCCCACTATTTTATGTACATAGTTCAAATGCCCGCTAGGTAACCTAGATTGTCCAAGTATCCGCTAGTTAACCTACATAGTCCAAGTACCCGCTAAGTAACCTAGATAGTCCAAGGTCCTGCTACTTAACCTACATAGTCCAATGCCCGATAGGGAACCTACATAGTCCAAGTGCCCGCTGAGGAACCTACATAGTCCAAGTACCCGATAGGGAACCTACATATTCCAAATGCCCTTTAGGGAACCTAGATAGACCAAGTGCCCGTAGGGAACTTATATAGTCCAATTGCCCGCTAGGGAACCTACATAATCAAAGAACCTGCTAGGGAACCTGCATTGTACAAGTGCCCGCTAATTAACCTAGATAGTCCAAGTGCCCGCTAGTTAACCTTGATAATCCAAGTGCCCGCTAGTTAACCTACATAGTCAAAGAACCCGCTAGTTAACCTAGATAGTCTGAGTGCCCGCTAGTCAACCTACATAGTCCAAGGGCCAGCTAGTTAACCTAGATATTCCAAGTGCCCGCTAGTTAACCTAGATCGTCCAAGTGTCCGCTAGTTAACCTACATAGTCCTAGTTCCCTTTAGGTAACCTAGATAGTACAAATGCCCGCAAGGTAACCTACATAGTCCAAGATCCCACTAGGTAACCTACATAGTCCAAGTGCCCTTTCGTTAACCTAGATAGTCCAAGTGCCCGCTAGGAAACCTACATAGTCCAAGTGCCCACTAGGTAACCTAAATAATCCAAATGCCCGCTTGGGAAACTACATAGTCCAAGTGCCTGCTAGTTAACTTAGATAGTCCAAGTGCCCGCTAGTAAATCTACATAGTCCATGGGCCCTCTAGTTAACCTAGATAGTCCATGTGCCCGCTAGGGGACGTACATAGTCCAAGTGCCCGCTAGGTAATCTTGATAGTCCAAGTGCCCTCTATTGTATGTACTTAGTTCAATTCCCCGCTAGGTAACCTAGATTGTCCAAGTGTCCGCTAGTTAACCTACATAGTCCAAGTGCCCGCTAAGTAACCTAGATAGTCCAAGGTCCTGCTAGTTAACCTACATAGTCCAATGCCCGATAGGGAACCTACATAGTCCAAGTGCCCGCTGAGGAACCTACATAGTCCAAGTACCCGATAGGGAACCTACATATTCCAAGTGCCCGTTAGGGAACCTAGATAGTCCAAGTACACGTAGGGAAGCTATATAGTCCAATTGCCCGCTAGGGAACCTACATATTAAAGAGCCCGCTAGGGAACCTGCATTGTACAAGTGCCCGCTAATTAACCTAGAAAGTCCAAGTGCCCGCTAGTTAACCTTGATCATCCAAGTGCCCGCAAGTTAACCTACATAGTCCAAGTGCCTGATAGGGAACCTACATAGTACAAGTGCCCGCAGAGGAACCTACATAGTACAAGTGTCCGATAGGGAACCTACATATTCCAAGTGCCCGTTAGGGAACCTAGATAGTCCAAGTGCCCGTAGGGAACCTATATAGTCCAAGTGCCCGCTAGGGAACCTACATAGTCAAGTGCCCGCTAGGGAACCTGCATTGTGCAAGTGCCCGCTAGTTAACCTAGATAGTCCAAGTGCCCGCTAGTTAACTTACATAGTCCAAGGTCAGCTAGTTAACCTAGATAATCCAAGGGCCCGCTAGTTAACCTACATAGTCCAAGGTCAGCTAGTTAACCTAGATAGTCCAAGTGCCCGCTAGTTAACCTAGACAGTCCAAGTGACCGCTAGGTTACCTACATAGTCCAAGTGCACGTTCGTTAACCTAGATAGTCCAAGTGCCCGCTAGGGAATCTACATAGTCCAAGGGCCCTCTGGTTAACGTAGATAGTCCAAGTGCCGCTAGTTAACCTACATAGTCCAAGTTCCCGTTAGGTAACCTAGATAGTACAAGTGCCCGCAAGGTAACCTACATAGTCCAATTGCCCACTAGGTAACCTACATAGTCAAAGTGCCCATTCGTTAACCTAGATAGTCCAAGTGCCCGCTAGGAAACCTACATAGTCCAAGTGCCCACTAGGTAACCTAAATAATCCAAATGCCCGCTAGGAAAACTACATAGTCCAAGTGTCCGCTAGTTAACCTAGATAGTTCAAGTGCCCGGTAGTAAACCTAGATAATCCAATGACCCTCTAGTTAACCTAGATAGTCCAAGTGCCCGCTAGGGGATGTACATAGTCCAAGTGCCCGCTAGGTATCCTTGATAGTCCACGTGCCCACTATTGTATGTACATAGTTCAAGTGCCCGCTAGGTAACCTAGATTGTCCAAGTGTCCGCTAGTTAACCTACATAGTCCAAGTGCCCGCTAAGTAATCTAGATAGTCCAAGTTTCTGTTAGCTAACCTAGATAATCCAAGTGCCCGCTAGGGAACCTGCATTTTTCAAGTGCCCGCTAGTTAACCTAGATAGTCCAAGTGCCCGCTAGTTAACCTACATAGTCCAAGGGCCCTGGAGTTAACCTAGATAGTCCAAGTGCCCACTATTGTATGTACATAGTTCAAGTGCCCGCTAGGTAACCTAGATTGTCCTAGTGTCCGCTAGTTAACCTACATAGTCCAAGTGCCCGCTAAGTAACCTAGATAGTCCAAGGTCCTGCTAGTTAACCTACATAGTCCAAGTTCCCGTTAGGTAACCTAGATAGTACAAGTGCCCGCAAGGTAACCTACATAGTCCAAGTGCCCACTAGGTCACCTACATAGTCAAAGTGCCCGTTCGTTAACCTAGATAGTCCAAGTGCCCGCTAGGAAACCTATATAGTCCAAGTGCCCACTAGGTAACCTAAATAATCCAAATGCCCGCTAGGGAAACTACATAGTCCAAGTGCCCGCTAGTTAACCTAGATAGTCCAAGTGCCGGCTAGTAAACCTAGATAGTCCAAGGGCCCGCTAGTTAATCTAGATAGTCCAAGTGCCCGCTAGTTAACCTACATAGTCCAAGGGCCCTCTAGTTAACCTAGATAGTCCAAGTGCCCGCTAGGGGACGTACATAGTCCAAGTGCCCGCTAGGTAACCTTGATAGTCCAAGTGTCCACTATCGTATGTACATAGTTCAAGTGCCCGCTAGGTAACCTAGATTGTCCAAGTATCCGCCAGTTAACCTACATAGTCCAAGTGCCCGCTAAGTAACCTAGATAGTCCAAGGTCCTGCTACTTAACCTACATAGTCCAATGCCCGATAGGGAACCTACATAGTCCAAGTGCCTGCTGGGGAACCTACATAGTCCAAGTACCCGATAGGGAACCTACATATTCCAAATGCCCTTTAGGGAACATAGATAGTCCATGTGCCCGTCGGGAACCTATTTAGTCCAATTGCCCGCTAGGGAACCTACATAATCAAAGAGCCCGCTAGGGAACCTGCATTGTACAAGTGCCCGCTAATTAACTTAGATAGTCCAAGTGCCCGCTAGTTAACCTTGATCATCCAAGTGCCCGCTAGTCAACCTACATAGTCCAAGGGCCCGCTAGTTAACCTAGATATTCCAAGTGCCCGCTAGTTAACCTAGATCGTCCTAGTGTCCGCTAGTTAACCTACATAGTCCAAGTTCCCTTTAGGTAACCTAGATAGTACAAATGCCCGCAAGGTAACCTACATAGTCCAAGTGACCACTAGGTAACCTACATAGTCCAAGTGCCCTTTCGTTAACCTAGATAGTCCAAGTGCCCGCTAGGAAACCTACATACTCCAAGTGCCCACTAGGTAACCTAAATAATCCAAATGCCCACTTGGGAAACTACATAGTCCAAGTACCCGCTAGTTAACCTAGATAGTCCAAGTGCCCGCTAGTAAATCTACATAATACAAGGGCTCTCTAGTTAACCTAGATAGTCCAAGTGCCTGCTAGGGGACGTACATAGTCCAAGTGCCCGCTAGGTAATCTTGATAGTCCAAGTGCCCACTATTGTATGTACATAGTTCAAGTGCCCTCTAGGTAACCTAGATTGTCCAAGTGTCCGCTAGTTAACCTACATAGTCCAAGTGCCCGCTAAGTAACCTAGATAGTCCAAGGTCCTGCTAGTTAACCTACATAGTCCAATGCCCGATAGGGAACCTACATAGTCCAAGTGCCCGCTGAGGAACCTACATAGTCCAAGTACCCGATAGGGAACCTACATATTCCAAGTGCCCGTTAGGGAACCTAGATAATCCAAGTGCACGTAGGGAACCTATATAGTCCAATTGCCCGCTATGGAACCTACATAGTCAAAGAGCCCGCTAGGGAACCTGCATTGTACAAGTGCCCGCTAATTAACCTAGATAGTCCAAGTGCCCGCTAGTTAACCTTGATCATCCAAGTGCCCGCTAGATAACCTACATAGTCAAAGTGCCTGATAGGGAACCTACATAGTACAAGTGCCCGCAGAGGAACCTACATAGTACAAGTGTCCGATAGGGAACCTACATATTCCATGCCCGTTAGGGAATCTAGATAGTCCAAGTGCCCGTAGGGAACCTATATAGTCCAAGTGTCCGCTAGGGAACCTACATAGTCAAAGTGCCCGCTAGGGAACCTGCATTGTGCAAGTGCCCGCTAGTTAACCAAGATAGTCCAAAAGCCCGCTGGTTAACTTACATACTCCAAGGTCAGCTAGTTAACCTAGATAGTCCAAGTGCCCGCTAGTTAACCTACATAGTCCAAGGTCAGCTAGTTAACCTAGTTAGTCCAAGTGCCCGCTAGTTAACCTACATAGTCCAAGTGCCCGCTAGTCAACCTACATAGTCCAAGGGCCCGCTAGTTAACCTAGATATTCCAAGTGCCCGCTAGTTAACCTAGATCGTCCAAGTGTCCGCTAGTTAACCTACATAGTCCAAGTTCCCGTTAGGTAACCTAGATAGTACAAGTGCCCGCAAGGTAACCTACATAGTCCAAGTGCCCACTAGGTATCCTACATAGTCAAAGTGCCCGTTCGTTAACCTAGATGGTCCAAGTGCCCGCTAGGAAACCTACATAGTCCAAGTGCCCACTAGGTAACCTAAATAATCCAAATGCCCGCTAGGGAAACTACATAGTCCAAATGCCCGCTAGTTAACCTAGATAGTCCAAGTGCCCGCTAGTAAACCTAGATAGTCCAAGGGCCCGCTAGTTAATCTAGATAGTCCAAGTGCCCGCTGGTTAACCTACATAGTCCAAGGGCCCTCTAGTTAACCTAGATAGTCCAAGTGCCTGCTAGTAAACCTACATAGTCCAAGGGCCCTCTAGTTAACCTAGATAGTCCAAGTGCCCGCTAGGGGACGTACATAGTCCAAGTGCCCGCTAGTTAACCTTGATAGTCCAAGTGCCCACTATTTTATGTACATAGTTCAAATGCCCGCTAGGTAACCTAGATTGTCCAAGTATCCGCTAGTTAACCTACATAGTCCAAGTACCCGCTAAGTAACCTAGATAGTCCAAGGTCCTGCTACTTAACCTACATAGTCCAATGCCCGATAGGGAACCTACATAGTCCAAGTGCCCGCTGAGGAACCTACATAGTCCAAGTACCCGATAGGGAACCTACATATTCCAAATGCCCTTTAGGGAACCTAGATAGACCAAGTGCCCGTAGGGAACTTATATAGTCCAATTGCCCGCTAGGGAACCTACATAATCAAAGAACCTGCTAGGGAACCTGCATTGTACAAGTGCCCGCTAATTAACCTAGATAGTCCAAGTGCCCGCTAGTTAACCTTGATAATCCAAGTGCCCGCTAGTTAACCTACATAGTCAAAGAACCCGCTAGTTAACCTAGATAGTCTGAGTGCCCGCTAGTCAACCTACATAGTCCAAGGGCCCGCTAGTTAACCTAGATATTCCAAGTGCCCGCTAGTTAACCTAGATCGTCCAAGTGTCCGCTAGTTAACCTTCATAGTCCTAGTTCCCTTTAGGTAACCTAGATAGTACAAATGCCCGCAAGGTAACCTACATAGTCCAAGATCCCACTAGGTAACCTACATAGTCCAAGTGCCCTTTCGTTAACCTAGATAGTCCAAGTGCCCGCTAGGAAACCTACATAGTCCAAGTGCCCACTAGGTAACCTAAATAATCCAAATGCCCGCTTGGGAAACTACATAGTCCAAGTGCCCGCTAAGTAACCTAGATAGTCCAAGGTCCTGCTAGTTAACCTACATAGTCCAATGCCCGATAGGGAACCTACATAGTCCAAGTGCCCGCTGAGGAACCTACATAGTCCAAGTACCCGATAGGGAACCTACATATTCCAAGTGCCCGTTAGGGAACCTAGATAATCCAAGTGCACGTAGGGAACCTATATAGTCCAATTGCCCGCTATGGAACCTACATAGTCAAAGAGCCCGCTAGGGAACCTGCATTGTACAAGTGCCCGCTAATTAACCTAGATAGTCCAAGTGCCCGCTAGTTAACCTTGATCATCCAAGTGCCCGCTAGATAACCTACATAGTCAAAGTGCCCGCAGAGGAACCTACATAGTACAAGTGTCCGATAGGGAACCTACATATTCCATGCCCGTTAGGGAATCTAGATAGTCCAAGTGCCCGTAGGGAACCTATATAGTCCAAGTGTCCGCTAGGGAACCTACATAGTCAAAGTGCCCGCTAGGGAACCTGCATTGTGCAAGTGCCCGCTAGTTAACCAAGATAGTCCAAAAGCCCGCTGGTTAACTTACATACTCCAAGGTCAGCTAGTTAACCTAGATAGTCCAAGTGCCCGCTAGTTAACCTACATAGTCCAAGGTCAGCTAGTTAACCTAGTTAGTCCAAGTGCCCGCTAGTTAACCTACATAGTCCAAGTGCCCGCTAGTCAACCTACATAGTCCAAGGGCCCGCTAGTTAACCTAGATATTCCAAGTGCCCGCTAGTTAACCTAGATCGTCCAAGTGTCCGCTAGTTAACCTACATAGTCCAAGTTCCCGTTAGGTAACCTAGATAGTACAAGTGCCCGCAAGGTAACCTACATAGTCCAAGTGCCCACTAGGTATCCTACATAGTCAAAGTGCCCGTTCGTTAACCTAGATGGTCCAAGTGCCCGCTAGGAAACCTACATAGTCCAAGTGCCCACTAGGTAACCTAAATAATCCAAATGCCCGCTAGGGAAACTACATAGTCCAAATGCCCGCTAGTTAACCTAGATAGTCCAAGTGCCCGCTAGTAAACCTAGATAGTCCAAGGGCCCGCTAGTTAATCTAGATAGTCCAAGTGCCCGCTGGTTAACCTACATAGTCCAAGGGCCCTCTAGTTAACCTAGATAGTCCAAGTGCCTGCTAGTAAACCTACATAGTCCAAGGGCCCTCTAGTTAACCTAGATAGTCCAAGTGCCCGCTAGGGGACGTACATAGTCCAAGTGCCCGCTAGTTAACCTTGATAGTCCAAGTGCCCACTATTTTATGTACATAGTTCAAATGCCCGCTAGGTAACCTAGATTGTCCAAGTATCCGCTAGTTAACCTACATAGTCCAAGTACCCGCTAAGTAACCTAGATAGTCCAAGGTCCTGCTACTTAACCTACATAGTCCAATGCCCGATAGGGAACCTACATAGTCCAAGTGCCCGCTGAGGAACCTACATAGTCCAAGTACCCGATAGGGAACCTACATATTCCAAATGCCCTTTAGGGAACCTAGATAGACCAAGTGCCCGTAGGGAACTTATATAGTCCAATTGCCCGCTAGGGAACCTACATAATCAAAGAACCTGCTAGGGAACCTGCATTGTACAAGTGCCCGCTAATTAACCTAGATAGTCCAAGTGCCCGCTAGTTAACCTTGATAATCCAAGTGCCCGCTAGTTAACCTACATAGTCAAAGAACCCGCTAGTTAACCTAGATAGTCTGAGTGCCCGCTAGTCAACCTACATAGTCCAAGGGCCAGCTAGTTAACCTAGATATTCCAAGTGCCCGCTAGTTAACCTAGATCGTCCAAGTGTCCGCTAGTTAACCTACATAGTCCTAGTTCCCTTTAGGTAACCTAGATAGTACAAATGCCCGCAAGGTAACCTACATAGTCCAAGATCCCACTAGGTAACCTACATAGTCCAAGTGCCCTTTCGTTAACCTAGATAGTCCAAGTGCCCGCTAGGAAACCTACATAGTCCAAGTGCCCACTAGGTAACCTAAATAATCCAAATGCCCGCTTGGGAAACTACATAGTCCAAGTGCCTGCTAGTTAACTTAGATAGTCCAAGTGCCCGCTAGTAAATCTACATAGTCCATGGGCCCTCTAGTTAACCTAGATAGTCCATGTGCCCGCTAGGGGACGTACATAGTCCAAGTGCCCGCTAGGTAATCTTGATAGTCCAAGTGCCCTCTATTGTATGTACTTAGTTCAATTCCCCGCTAGGTAACCTAGATTGTCCAAGTGTCCGCTAGTTAACCTACATAGTCCAAGTGCCCGCTAAGTAACCTAGATAGTCCAAGGTCCTGCTAGTTAACCTACATAGTCCAATGCCCGATAGGGAACCTACATAGTCCAAGTGCCCGCTGAGGAACCTACATAGTCCAAGTACCCGATAGGGAACCTACATATTCCAAGTGCCCGTTAGGGAACCTAGATAGTCCAAGTACACGTAGGGAAGCTATATAGTCCAATTGCCCGCTAGGGAACCTACATATTAAAGAGCCCGCTAGGGAACCTGCATTGTACAAGTGCCCGCTAATTAACCTAGAAAGTCCAAGTGCCCGCTAGTTAACCTTGATCATCCAAGTGCCCGCAAGTTAACCTACATAGTCCAAGTGCCTGATAGGGAACCTACATAGTACAAGTGCCCGCAGAGGAACCTACATAGTACAAGTGTCCGATAGGGAACCTACATATTCCAAGTGCCCGTTAGGGAACCTAGATAGTCCAAGTGCCCGTAGGGAACCTATATAGTCCAAGTGCCCGCTAGGGAACCTACATAGTCAAGTGCCCGCTAGGGAACCTGCATTGTGCAAGTGCCCGCTAGTTAACCTAGATAGTCCAAGTGCCCGCTAGTTAACTTACATAGTCCAAGGTCAGCTAGTTAACCTAGATAATCCAAGGGCCCGCTAGTTAACCTACATAGTCCAAGGTCAGCTAGTTAACCTAGATAGTCCAAGTGCCCGCTAGTTAACCTAAATAGTCCAAGATCCCGCTAGTTAACCTAGATAGTCCAAGTTCCCGCTAGTTAACCTACATAGTCCAAGGGCCCGCTAGTTAACCTAGATATTCCAAGTGCCCGCTAGTTAACCTACATAGTGAAAGTGCCCTTAGGGAACCTATATAGTCCAAGTGCCCGCTAGGGAACCTGTATTATACAAGTGCCCGCTAATCAACCTAGATAGTCCAAGTGCTCGCTAGTTAACCTAGATAATCCAAATGCCTGCTACTTAACCTTGATCATCCAAGTGCCCGCTAGTTAACCTACATAGTCCAAGTGCCTGATAGGGAACCTACATATTCAAATTGCCCGCAGAGTAACCTACATAGTCCAAGTGCCCGATAGGGGACCTACATATTCCAAGTGCATGCTAGGGAACCTACATAGTCCAAGTGCCCGCTAGGTAACCTAGATAGTCCAAGTGCCCGTTAGCTAACCTACATAGTCGAAGTGTCCGCTAGTTAACCTACATAGTCCAAATGCCCATTCATTAACATAGATAGGCCAAGTGCCCGCTTGGTAACCTAGACAGTCCAAGTGACCGCTAGGTTACCTACATAGTCCAAGTGCACGTTCGTTAACCTAGATAGTCCAAGTGCCCGCTAGGGAATCTACATAGTCCAAGGGCCCTCTGGTTAACGTAGATAGTCCAAGTGCCGCTAGTTAACCTACATAGTCCAAGTTCCCGTTAGGTAACCTAGATAGTACAAGTGCCCGCAAGGTAACCTACATAGTCCAATTGCCCACTAGGTAACCTACATAGTCAAAGTGCCCATTCGTTAACCTAGATAGTCCAAGTGCCCGCTAGGAAACCTACATAGTCCAAGTGCCCACTAGGTAACCTAAATAATCCAAATGCCCGCTAGGAAAACTACATAGTCCAAGTGTCCGCTAGTTAACCTAGATAGTTCAAGTGCCCGGTAGTAAACCTAGATAGTCCAATGACCCTCTAGTTAACCTAGATAGTCCAAGTGCCCGCTAGGGGATGTACATAGTCCAAGTGCCCGCTAGGTATCCTTGATAGTCCACGTGCCCACTATTGTATGTACATAGTTCAAGTGCCCGCTAGGTAACCTAGATTGTCCAAGTGTCCGCTAGTTAACCTACATAGTCCAAGTGCCCGCTAAGTAATCTAGTTAGTCCAAGTTTCTGTTAGCTAACCTAGATAATCCAAGTGCCCGCTAGGGAACCTGCATTTTTCAAGTGCCCGCTAGTTAACCTAGATAGTCCAAGTGCCCGCTAGTTAACCTACATAGTCCAAGGGCCCTGGAGTTAACCTAGATAGTCCAAGTGCCCACTATTGTATGTACATAGTTCAAGTGCCCGCTAGGTAACCTAGATTGTCCTAGTGTCCGCTAGTTAACCTACATAGTCCAAGTGCCCGCTAAGTAACCTAGATAGTCCAAGGTCCTGCTAGTTAACCTACATAGTCCAAGTTCCCGTTAGGTAACCTAGATAGTACAAGTGCCCGCAAGGTAACCTACATAGTCCAAGTGCCCACTAGGTCACCTACATAGTCAAAGTGCCCGTTCGTTAACCTAGATAGTCCAAGTGCCCGCTAGGAAACCTATATAGTCCAAGTGCCCACTAGGTAACCTAAATAATCCAAATGCCCGCTAGGGAAACTACATAGTCCAAGTGCCCGCTAGTTAACCTAGATAGTCCAAGTGCCGGCTAGTAAACCTAGATAGTCCAAGGGCCCGCTAGTTAATCTAGATAGTCCAAGTGCCCGCTAGTTAACCTACATAGTCCAAGGGCCCTCTAGTTAACCTAGATAGTCCAAGTGCCCGCTAGGGGACGTACATAGTCCAAGTGCCCGCTAGGTAACCTTGATAGTCCAAGTGTCCACTATCGTATGTACATAGTTCAAGTGCCCGCTAGGTAACCTAGATTGTCCAAGTATCCGCCAGTTAACCTACATAGTCCAAGTGCCCGCTAAGTAACCTAGATAGTCCAAGGTCCTGCTACTTAACCTACATAGTCCAATGCCCGATAGGGAACCTACATAGTCCAAGTGCCTGCTGGGGAACCTACATAGTCCAAGTACCCGATAGGGAACCTACATATTCCAAATGCCCTTTAGGGAACATAGATAGTCCAAGTGCCCGTCGGGAACCTATTTAGTCCAATTGCCCGCTAGGGAACCTACATAATCAAAGAGCCCGCTAGGGAACCTGCATTGTACAAGTGCCCGCTAATTAACTTAGATAGTCCAAGTGCCCGCTAGTTAACCTTGATCATCCAAGTGCCCGCTAGTCAACCTACATAGTCCAAGGGCCCGCTAGTTAACCTAGATATTCCAAGTGCCCGCTAGTTAACCTAGATCGTCCTAGTGTCCGCTAGTTAACCTACATAGTCCAAGTTCCCTTTAGGTAACCTAGATAGTACAAATGCCCGCAAGGTAACCTACATAGTCCAAGTGACCACTAGGTAACCTACATAGTCCAAGTGCCCTTTCGTTAACCTAGATAGTCCAAGTGCCCGCTAGGAAACCTACATACTCCAAGTGCCCACTAGGTAACCTAAATAATCCAAATGCCCACTTGG
Organism: Tenrec ecaudatus; assembly: GCF_050624435.1. Taxonomy (NCBI): domain Eukaryota; kingdom Metazoa; phylum Chordata; class Mammalia; order Afrosoricida; family Tenrecidae; genus Tenrec; species Tenrec ecaudatus. Next base: position 1,179,517 of record NW_027457565.1, read on the forward strand.
GAAACTACATAGTCCAAGTACCCGCTAGTTAACCTAGATAGTCCAAGTGCCCGCTAGTAAATCTACACAATACAAGGGCTCTCTAGTTAACCTAGATAGTCCAAGTGCCTGCTAGGGGACGTACATAGTCCAAGTGCCCGCTAGGTAATCTTGATAGTCCAAGTGCCCACTATTGTATGTACATAGTTCAAGTGCCCTCTAGGTAACCTAGATTGTCCAAGTGTCCGCTAGTTAACCTACATAGTCCAAGTGCCCGCTAAGTAACCTAGATAGTCCAAGGTCCTGCTAGTTAACCTACATAGTCCAATGCCCGATAGGGAACCTACATAGTCCAAGTGCCCGCTGAGGAACCTACATAGTCCAAGTACCCGATAGGGAACCTACATATTCCAAGTGCCCGTTAGGGAACCTAGATAATCCAAGTGCACGTAGGGAACCTATATAGTCCAATTGCCCGCTATGGAACCTACATAGTCAAAGAGCCCGCTAGGGAACCTGCATTGTACAAGTGCCCGCTAATTAACCTAGATAGTCCAAGTGCCCGCTAGTTAACCTTGATCATCCAAGTGCCCGCTAGATAACCTACATAGTCAAAGTGCCTGATAGGGAACCTACATAGTACAAGTGCCCGCAGAGGAACCTACATAGTACAAGTGTCCGATAGGGAACCTACATATTCCATGCCCGTTAGGGAATCTAGATAGTCCAAGTGCCCGTAGGGAACCTATATAGTCCAAGTGTCCGCTAGGGAACCTACATAGTCAAAGTGCCCGCTAGGGAACCTGCATTGTGCAAGTGCCCGCTAGTTAACCAAGATAGTCCAAAAGCCCGCTGGTTAACTTACATACTCCAAGGTCAGCTAGTTAACCTAGATAGTCCAAGTGCCCGCTAGTTAACCTACATAGTCCAAGGTCAGCTAGTTAACCTAGTTAGTCCAAGTGCCCGCTAGTTAACCTACATAGTCCAAGTGCCCGCTAGTCAACCTACATAGTCCAAGGGCCCGCTAGTTAACCTAGATATTCCAAGTGCCCGCTAGTTAACCTAGATCGTCCAAGTGTCCGCTAGTTAACCTACATAGTCCAAGTTCCCGTTAGGTAACCTAGATAGTACAAGTGCCCGCAAGGTAACCTACATAGTCCAAGTGCCCACTAGGTATCCTACATAGTCAAAGTGCCCGTTCGTTAACCTAGATGGTCCAAGTGCCCGCTAGGAAACCTACATAGTCCAAGTGCCCACTAGGTAACCTAAATAATCCAAATGCCCGCTAGGGAAACTACATAGTCCAAATGCCCGCTAGTTAACCTAGATAGTCCAAGTGCCCGCTAGTAAACCTAGATAGTCCAAGGGCCCGCTAGTTAATCTAGATAGTCCAAGTGCCCGCTGGTTAACCTACATAGTCCAAGGGCCCTCTAGTTAACCTAGATAGTCCAAGTGCCTGCTAGTAAACCTACATAGTCCAAGGGCCCTCTAGTTAACCTAGATAGTCCAAGTGCCCGCTAGGGGACGTACATAGTCCAAGTGCCCGCTAGTTAACCTTGATAGTCCAAGTGCCCACTATTTTATGTACATAGTTCAAATGCCCGCTAGGTAACCTAGATTGTCCAAGTATCCGCTAGTTAACCTACATAGTCCAAGTACCCGCTAAGTAACCTAGATAGTCCAAGGTCCTGCTACTTAACCTACATAGTCCAATGCCCGATAGGGAACCTACATAGTCCAAGTGCCCGCTGAGGAACCTACATAGTCCAAGTACCCGATAGGGAACCTACATATTCCAAATGCCCTTTAGGGAACCTAGATAGACCAAGTGCCCGTAGGGAACTTATATAGTCCAATTGCCCGCTAGGGAACCTACATAATCAAAGAACCTGCTAGGGAACCTGCATTGTACAAGTGCCCGCTAATTAACCTAGATAGTCCAAGTGCCCGCTAGTTAACCTTGATAATCCAAGTGCCCGCTAGTTAACCTACATAGTCAAAGAACCCGCTAGTTAACCTAGATAGTCTGAGTGCCCGCTAGTCAACCTACATAGTCCAAGGGCCCGCTAGTTAACCTAGATATTCCAAGTGCCCGCTAGTTAACCTAGATCGTCCAAGTGTCCGCTAGTTAACCTTCATAGTCCTAGTTCCCTTTAGGTAACCTAGATAGTACAAATGCCCGCAAGGTAACCTACATAGTCCAAGATCCCACTAGGTAACCTACATAGTCCAAGTGCCCTTTCGTTAACCTAGATAGTCCAAGTGCCCGCTAGGAAACCTACATAGTCCAAGTGCCCACTAGGTAACCTAAATAATCCAAATGCCCGCTTGGGAAACTACATAGTCCAAGTGCCCGCTAAGTAACCTAGATAGTCCAAGGTCCTGCTAGTTAACCTACATAGTCCAATGCCCGATAGGGAACCTACATAGTCCAAGTGCCCGCTGAGGAACCTACATAGTCCAAGTACCCGATAGGGAACCTACATATTCCAAGTGCCCGTTAGGGAACCTAGATAATCCAAGTGCACGTAGGGAACCTATATAGTCCAATTGCCCGCTATGGAACCTACATAGTCAAAGAGCCCGCTAGGGAACCTGCATTGTACAAGTGCCCGCTAATTAACCTAGATAGTCCAAGTGCCCGCTAGTTAACCTTGATCATCCAAGTGCCCGCTAGATAACCTACATAGTCAAAGTGCCTGATAGGGAACCTACATAGTACAAGTGCCCGCAGAGGAACCTACATAGTACAAGTGTCCGATAGGGAACCTACATATTCCATGCCCGTTAGGGAATCTAGATAGTCCAAGTGCCCGTAGGGAACCTATATAGTCCAAGTGTCCGCTAGGGAAACTACATAGTCAAAGTGCCCGCTAGGGAACCTGCATTGTGCAAGTGCCCGCTAGTTAACCAAGATAGTCCAAAAGCCCGCTGGTTAACTTACATACTCCAAGGTCAGCTAGTTAACCTAGATAGTCCAAGTGCCCGCTAGTTAACCTACATAGTCCAAGGTCAGCTAGTTAACCTAGTTAGTCCAAGTGCCCGCTAGTTAACCTACATAGTCCAAGTGCCCGCTAGTCAACCTACATAGTCCAAGGGCCCGCTAGTTAACCTAGATATTCCAAGTGCCCGCTAGTTAACCTAGATCGTCCAAGTGTCCGCTAGTTAACCTACATAGTCCAAGTTCCCGTTAGGTAACCTAGATAGTACAAGTGCCCGCAAGGTAACCTACATAGTCCAAGTGCCCACTAGGTATCCTACATAGTCAAAGTGCCCGTTCGTTAACCTAGATGGTCCAAGTGCCCGCTAGGAAACCTACATAGTCCAAGTGCCCACTAGGTAACCTAAATAATCCAAATGCCCGCTAGGGAAACTACATAGTCCAAATGCCCGCTAGTTAACCTAGATAGTCCAAGTGCCCGCTAGTAAACCTAGATAGTCCAAGGGCCCGCTAGTTAATCTAGATAGTCCAAGTGCCCGCTGGTTAACCTACATAGTCCAAGGGCCCTCTAGTTAACCTAGATAGTCCAAGTGCCTGCTAGTAAACCTACATAGTCCAAGGGCCCTCTAGTTAACCTAGATAGTCCAAGTGCCCGCTAGGGGACGTACATAGTCCAAGTGCCCGCTAGTTAACCTTGATAGTCCAAGTGCCCACTATTTTATGTACATAGTTCAAATGCCCGCTAGGTAACCTAGATTGTCCAAGTATCCGCTAGTTAACCTACATAGTCCAAGTACCCGCTAAGTAACCTAGATAGTCCAAGGTCCTGCTACTTAACCTACATAGTCCAATGCCCGATAGGGAACCTACATAGTCCAAGTGCCCGCTGAGGAACCTACATAGTCCAAGTACCCGATAGGGAACCTACATATTCCAAATGCCCTTTAGGGAACCTAGATAGACCAAGTGCCCGTAGGGAACTTATATAGTCCAATTGCCCGCTAGGGAACCTACATAATCAAAGAACCTGCTAGGGAACCTGCATTGTACAAGTGCCCGCTAATTAACCTAGATAGTCCAAGTGCCCGCTAGTTAACCTTGATAATCCAAGTGCCCGCTAGTTAACCTACATAGTCAAAGAACCCGCTAGTTAACCTAGATAGTCTGAGTGCCCGCTAGTCAACCTACATAGTCCAAGGGCCAGCTAGTTAACCTAGATATTCCAAGTGCCCGCTAGTTAACCTAGATCGTCCAAGTGTCCGCTAGTTAACCTACATAGTCCTAGTTCCCTTTAGGTAACCTAGATAGTACAAATGCCCGCAAGGTAACCTACATAGTCCAAGATCCCACTAGGTAACCTACATAGTCCAAGTGCCCTTTCGTTAACCTAGATAGTCCAAGTGCCCGCTAGGAAACCTACATAGTCCAAGTGCCCACTAGGTAACCTAAATAATCCAAATGCCCGCTTGGGAAACTACATAGTCCAAGTGCCTGCTAGTTAACTTAGATAGTCCAAGTGCCCGCTAGTAAATCTACATAGTCCATGGGCCCTCTAGTTAACCTAGATAGTCCATGTGCCCGCTAGGGGACGTACATAGTCCAAGTGCCCGCTAGGTAATCTTGATAGTCCAAGTGCCCTCTATTGTATGTACTTAGTTCAATTCCCCGCTAGGTAACCTAGATTGTCCAAGTGTCCGCTAGTTAACCTACATAGTCCAAGTGCCCGCTAAGTAACCTAGATAGTCCAAGGTCCTGCTAGTTAACCTACATAGTCCAATGCCCGATAGGGAACCTACATAGTCCAAGTGCCCGCTGAGGAACCTACATAGTCCAAGTACCCGATAGGGAACCTACATATTCCAAGTGCCCGTTAGGGAACCTAGATAGTCCAAGTACACGTAGGGAAGCTATATAGTCCAATTGCCCGCTAGGGAACCTACATATTAAAGAGCCCGCTAGGGAACCTGCATTGTACAAGTGCCCGCTATTTAACCTAGAAAGTCCAAGTGCCCGCTAGTTAACCTTGATCATCCAAGTGCCCGCAAGTTAACCTACATAGTCCAAGTGCCTGATAGGGAACCTACATAGTACAAGTGCCCGCAGAGGAACCTACATAGTACAAGTGTCCGATAGGGAACCTACATATTCCAAGTGCCCGTTAGGGAACCTAGATAGTCCAAGTGCCCGTAGGGAACCTATATAGTCCAAGTGCCCGCTAGGGAACCTACATAGTCAAGTGCCCGCTAGGGAACCTGCATTGTGCAAGTGCCCGCTAGTTAACCTAGATAGTCCAAGTGCCCGCTAGTTAACTTACATAGTCCAAGGTCAGCTAGTTAACCTAGATAATCCAAGGGCCCGCTAGTTAACCTACATAGTCCAAGGTCAGCTAGTTAACCTAGATAGTCCAAGTGCCCGCTAGTTAACCTAAATAGTCCAAGATCCCGCTAGTTAACCTAGATAGTCCAAGTTCCCGCTAGTTAACCTACATAGTCCAAGGGCCCGCTAGTTAACCTAGATATTCCAAGTGCCCGCTAGTTAACCTACATAGTGAAAGTGCCCTTAGGGAACCTATATAGTCCAAGTGCCCGCTAGGGAACCTGTATTATACAAGTGCCCGCTAATCAACCTAGATAGTCCAAGTGCTCGCTAGTTAACCTAGATAATCCAAATGCCTGCTACTTAACCTTGATCATCCAAGTGCCCGCTAGTTAACCTACATAGTCCAAGTGCCTGATAGGGAACCTACATATTCAAATTGCCCGCAGAGTAACCTACATAGTCCAAGTGCCCGATAGGGGACCTACATATTCCAAGTGCATGCTAGGGAACCTACATAGTCCAAGTGCCCGCTAGGTAACCTAGATAGTCCAAGTGCCCGTTAGCTAACCTACATAGTCGAAGTGTCCGCTAGTTAACCTACATAGTCCAAATGCCCATTCATTAACATAGATAGGCCAAGTGCCCGCTTGGTAACCTAGACAGTCCAAGTGACCGCTAGGTTACCTACATAGTCCAAGTGCACGTTCGTTAACCTAGATAGTCCAAGTGCCCGCTAGGGAATCTACATAGTCCAAGGGCCCTCTGGTTAACGTAGATAGTCCAAGTGCCGCTAGTTAACCTACATAGTCCAAGTTCCCGTTAGGTAACCTAGATAGTACAAGTGCCCGCAAGGTAACCTACATAGTCCAATTGCCCACTAGGTAACCTACATAGTCAAAGTGCCCATTCGTTAACCTAGATAGTCCAAGTGCCCGCTAGGAAACCTACATAGTCCAAGTGCCCACTAGGTAACCTAAATAATCCAAATGCCCGCTAGGAAAACTACATAGTCCAAGTGTCCGCTAGTTAACCTAGATAGTTCAAGTGCCCGGTAGTAAACCTAGATAGTCCAATGACCCTCTAGTTAACCTAGATAGTCCAAGTGCCCGCTAGGGGATGTACATAGTCCAAGTGCCCGCTAGGTATCCTTGATAGTCCACGTGCCCACTATTGTATGTACATAGTTCAAGTGCCCGCTAGGTAACCTAGATTGTCCAAGTGTCCGCTAGTTAACCTACATAGTCCAAGTGCCCGCTAAGTAATCTAGATAGTCCAAGTTTCTGTTAGCTAACCTAGATAATCCAAGTGCCCGCTAGGGAACCTGCATTTTTCAAGTGCCCGCTAGTTAACCTAGATAGTCCAAGTGCCCGCTAGTTAACCTACATAGTCCAAGGGCCCTGGAGTTAACCTAGATAGTCCAAGTGCCCACTATTGTATGTACATAGTTCAAGTGCCCGCTAGGTAACCTAGATTGTCCTAGTGTCCGCTAGTTAACCTACATAGTCCAAGTGCCCGCTAAGTAACCTAGATAGTCCAAGGTCCTGCTAGTTAACCTACATAGTCCAAGTTCCCGTTAGGTAACCTAGATAGTACAAGTGCCCGCAAGGTAACCTACATAGTCCAAGTGCCCACTAGGTCACCTACATAGTCAAAGTGCCCGTTCGTTAACCTAGATAGTCCAAGTGCCCGCTAGGAAACCTATATAGTCCAAGTGCCCACTAGGTAACCTAAATAATCCAAATGCCCGCTAGGGAAACTACATAGTCCAAGTGCCCGCTAGTTAACCTAGATAGTCCAAGTGCCGGCTAGTAAACCTAGATAGTCCAAGGGCCCGCTAGTTAATCTAGATAGTCCAAGTGCCCGCTAGTTAACCTACATAGTCCAAGGGCCCTCTAGTTAACCTAGATAGTCCAAGTGCCCGCTAGGGGACGTACATAGTCCAAGTGCCCGCTAGGTAACCTTGATAGTCCAAGTGTCCACTATCGTATGTACATAGTTCAAGTGCCCGCTAGGTAACCTAGATTGTCCAAGTATCCGCCAGTTAACCTACATAGTCCAAGTGCCCGCTAAGTAACCTAGATAGTCCAAGGTCCTGCTACTTAACCTACATAGTCCAATGCCCGATAGGGAACCTACATAGTCCAAGTGCCTGCTGGGGAACCTACATAGTCCAAGTACCCGATAGGGAACCTACATATTCCAAATGCCCTTTAGGGAACATAGATAGTCCAAGTGCCCGTCGGGAACCTATTTAGTCCAATTGCCCGCTAGGGAACCTACATAATCAAAGAGCCCGCTAGGGAACCTGCATTGTACAAGTGCCCGCTAATTAACTTAGATAGTCCAAGTGCCCGCTAGTTAACCTTGATCATCCAAGTGCCCGCTAGTCAACCTACATAGTCCAAGGGCCCGCTAGTTAACCTAGATATTCCAAGTGCCCGCTAGTTAACCTAGATCGTCCTAGTGTCCGCTAGTTAACCTACATAGTCCAAGTTCCCTTTAGGTAACCTAGATAGTACAAATGCCCGCAAGGTAACCTACATAGTCCAAGTGACCACTAGGTAACCTACATAGTCCAAGTGCCCTTTCGTTAACCTAGATAGTCCAAGTGCCCGCTAGGAAACCTACATACTCCAAGTGCCCACTAGGTAACCTAAATAATCCAAATGCCCACTTGGGAAACTACATAGTCCAAGTACCCGCTAGTTAACCTAGATAGTCCAAGTGCCCGCTAGTAAATCTACATAATACAAGGGCTCTCTAGTTAACCTAGATAGTCCAAGTGCCTGCTAGGGGACGTACATAGTCCAAGTGCCCGCTAGGTAATCTTGATAGTCCAAGTGCCCACTATTGTATGTACATAGTTCAAGTGCCCTCTAGGTAACCTAGATTGTCCAAGTGTCCGCTAGTTAACCTACATAGTCCAAGTGCCCGCTAAGTAACCTAGATAGTCCAAGGTCCTGCTAGTTAACCTACATAGTCCAATGCCCGATAGGGAACCTACATAGTCCAAGTGCCCGCTGAGGAACCTACATAGTCCAAGTACCCGATAGGGAACCTACATATTCCAAGTGCCCGTTAGGGAACCTAGATAATCCAAGTGCACGTAGGGAACCTATATAGTCCAATTGCCCGCTATGGAACCTACATAGTCAAAGAGCCCGCTAGGGAACCTGCATTGTACAAGTGCCCGCTAATTAACCTAGATAGTCCAAGTGCCCGCTAGTTAACCTTGATCATCCAAGTGCCCGCTAGATAACCTACATAGTCAAAGTGCCTGATAGGGAACCTACATAGTACAAGTGCCCGCAGAGGAACCTACATAGTACAAGAGTCCGATAGGGAACCTACATATTCCATGCCCGTTAGGGAATCTAGATAGTCCAAGTGCCCGTAGGGAACCTATATAGTCCAAGTGTCCGCTAGGGAACCTACATAGTCAAAGTGCCCGCTAGGGAACCTGCATTGTGCAAGTGCCCGCTAGTTAACCAAGATAGTCCAAAAGCCCGCTGGTTAACTTACATACTCCAAGGTCAGCTAGTTAACCTAGATAGTCCAAGTGCCCGCTAGTTAACCTACATAGTCCAAGGTCAGCTAGTTAACCTAGTTAGTCCAAGTGCCCGCTAGTTAACCTACATAGTCCAAGTGCCCGCTAGTCAACCTACATAGTCCAAGGGCCCGCTAGTTAACCTAGATATTCCAAGTGCCCGCTAGTTAACCTAGATCGTCCAAGTGTCCGCTAGTTAACCTACATAGTCCAAGTTCCCGTTAGGTAACCTAGATAGTACAAGTGCCCGCAAGGTAACCTACATAGTCCAAGTGCCCACTAGGTATCCTACATAGTCAAAGTGCCCGTTCGTTAACCTAGATGGTCCAAGTGCCCGCTAGGAAACCTACATAGTCCAAGTGCCCACTAGGTAACCTAAATAATCCAAATGCCCGCTAGGGAAACTACATAGTCCAAATGCCCGCTAGTTAACCTAGATAGTCCAAGTGCCCGCTAGTAAACCTAGATAGTCCAAGGGCCCGCTAGTTAATCTAGATAGTCCAAGTGCCCGCTGGTTAACCTACATAGTCCAAGGGCCCTCTAGTTAACCTAGATAGTCCAAGTGCCTGCTAGTAAACCTACATAGTCCAAGGGCCCTCTAGTTAACCTAGATAGTCCAAGTGCCCGCTAGGGGACGTACATAGTCCAAGTGCCCGCTAGTTAACCTTGATAGTCCAAGTGCCCACTATTTTATGTACATAGTTCAAATGCCCGCTAGGTAACCTAGATTGTCCAAGTATCCGCTAGTTAACCTACATAGTCCAAGTACCCGCTAAGTAACCTGATAGTCCAAGGTCCTGCTACTTAACCTACATAGTCCAATGCCCGATAGGGAACCTACATAGTCCAAGTGCCCGCTGAGGAACCTACATAGTCCAAGTACCCGATAGGGAACCTACATATTCCAAATGCCCTTTAGGGAACCTAGATAGACCAAGTGCCCGTAGGGAACTTATATAGTCCAATTGCCCGCTAGGGAACCTACATAATCAAAGAACCTGCTAGGGAACCTGCATTGTACAAGTGCCCGCTAATTAACCTAGATAGTCCAAGTGCCCGCTAGTTAACCTTGATAATCCAAGTGCCCGCTAGTTAACCTACATAGTCAAAGAACCCGCTAGTTAACCTAGATAGTCTGAGTGCCCGCTAGTCAACCTACATAGTCCAAGGGCCCGCTAGTTAACCTAGATATTCCAAGTGCCCGCTAGTTAACCTAGATCGTCCAAGTGTCCGCTAGTTAACCTTCATAGTCCTAGTTCCCTTTAGGTAACCTAGATAGTACAAATGCCCGCAAGGTAACCTACATAGTCCAAGATCCCACTAGGTAACCTACATAGTCCAAGTGCCCTTTCGTTAACCTAGATAGTCCAAGTGCCCGCTAGGAAACCTACATAGTCCAAGTGCCCACTAGGTAACCTAAATAATCCAAATGCCCGCTTGGGAAACTACATAGTCCAAGTGCCTGCTAGTTAACTTAGATAGTCCAAGTGCCCGCTAGTAAATCTACATAGTCCATGGGCCCTCTAGTTAACCTAGATAGTCCATGTGCCCGCTAGGGGACGTACATAGTCCAAGTGCCCGCTAGGTAATCTTGATAGTCCAAGTGCCCTCTATTGTATGTACTTAGTTCAATTCCCCGCTAGGTAACCTAGATTGTCCAAGTGTCCGCTAGTTAACCTACATAGTCCAAGTGCCCGCTAAGTAACCTAGATAGTCCAAGGTCCTGCTAGTTAACCTACATAGTCCAATGCCCGATAGGGAACCTACATAGTCCAAGTGCCCGCTGAGGAACCTACATAGTCCAAGTACCCGATAGGGAACCTACATATTCCAAGTGCCCGTTAGGGAACCTAGATAGTCCAAGTGCACGTAGGGAAGCTATATAGTCCAATTGCCCGCTAGGGAACCTACATATTAAAGAGCCCGCTAGGGAACCTGCATTGTACAAGTGCCCGCTAATTAACCTAGAAAGTCCAAGTGCCCGCTAGTTAACCTTGATCATCCAAGTGCCCGCAAGTTAACCTACATAGTCCAAGTGCCTGATAGGGAACCTACATAGTACAAGTGCCCGCAGAGGAACCTACATAGTACAAGTGTCCGATAGGGAACCTACATATTCCAAGTGCCCGTTAGGGAACCTAGATAGTCCAAGTGCCCGTAGGGAACCTATATAGTCCAAGTGCCCCCTAGGGAACCTACATAGTCAAGTGCCCGCTAGGGAACCTGCATTGTGCAAGTGCCCGCTAGTTAACCTAGATAGTCCAAGTGCCCGCTAGTTAACTTACATAGTCCAAGGTCAGCTAGTTAACCTAGATAATCCAAGTGCCCGCTAGTTAACCTACATAGTCCAAGGTCAGCTAGTTAACCTAGATAGTCCAAGTGCCCGCTAGTTAACCTAAATAGTCCAAGATCCCGCTAGTTAACCTAGATAGTCCAAGTTCCCGCTAGTTAACCTACATAGTCCAAGGGCCCGCTAGTTAACCTAGATATTCCAAGTGCCCGCTAGTTAACCTACATAGTGAAAGTGCCCTTAGGGAACCTATATAGTCCAAGTGCCCGCTAGGGAACCTGTATTATACAAGTGCCCGCTAATCAACCTAGATAGTCCAAGTGCTCGCTAGTTAACCTAGATAATCCAAATGCCTCCTACTTAACCTTGATCATCCAAGTGCCCGCTAGTTAACCTACATAGTCCAAGTGCCTGATAGGGAACCTACATATTCAAATTGTCCGCAGAGTAACCTACATAGTCCAAGTGCCCGATAGGGGACCTACATATTCCAAGTGCATGCTAGGGAACCTACATAGTCCAAGTGCCCGCTAGGTAACCTAGATAGTCCAAGTGCCCGTTAGCTAACCTACATAGTCGAAGTGTCCGCTAGTTAACCTACATAGTCCAAATGCCCATTCATTAACATAGATAGGCCAAGTGCCCGCTTGGTAACCTAGACAGTCCAAGTGACCGCTAGGTTACCTACATAGTCCAAGTGCACGTTCGTTAACCTAGATAGTCCAAGTGCCCGCTAGGGAATCTACATAGTCCAAGGGCCCTCTGGTTAACGTAGATAGTCCAAGTGCCGCTAGTTAACCTACATAGTCCAAGTTCCCGTTAGGTAACCTAGATAGTACAAGTGCCCGCAAGGTAACCTACATAGTCCAATTGCCCACTAGGTAACCTACATAGTCAAAGTGCCCATTCGTTAACCTAGATAGTCAAAGTGCCCGCTAGGAAACCTACATAGTCCAAGTGCCCACTAGGTAACCTAAATAATCCAAATGCCCGCTAGGAAAACTACATAGTCCAAGTGTCCGCTAGTTAACCTAGATAGTTCAAGTGCCCGCTAGTAAACCTAGATAGTCCAATGACCCGCTAGTTAATCTAGATAGTCCAAGTGCCCGCTAGTTAACCTACATAGTCCAGGGGCCCTCTAGTTAACCTAGATAGTCCAAGTGCCCGCTAGGGGATGTACATAGTCCAAGTGCCCGCTAGGTATCCTTGATAGTCCACGTGCCCACTATTGTATGTACATAGTTCAAGTGCCCGCTAGGTAACCTAGATTGTCCAAGTGTCCGCTAGTTAACCTACATAGTCCAAGTGCCCGCTAAGTAATCTAGATAGTCCAAGTTTCTGTTAGCTAACCTAGATAATCCAAGTGCCCGCTAGGGAACCTGCATTTTTCAAGTGCCCGCTAGTTAACCTAGATAGTCCAAGTGCCCGCTAGTTAACCTACATAGTCCAAGTGCCCGCTAAGTAACCTAGATAGTCCAAGGTCCTGCTAGTTAACCTACATAGTCCAAGTTCCCGTTAGGTAACCTAGATAGTACAAGTGCCCGCAAGGTAACCTACATAGTCCAAGTGCCCACTAGGTCACCTACATAGTCAAAGTGCCCGTTCGTTAACCTAGATAGTCCAAGTGCCCGCTAGGAAACCTATATAGCCCAAGTGCCCACTAGGTAACCTAAATAATCCAAATGCCCGCTAGGGAAACTACATAGTCCAAGTGCCCACTAGGTAACCTAAATAATCCAAATGCCCGCTAGGGAAACTACATAGTCCAAGTGCCCGCTAGTTAACCTAGATAGTCCAAGTGCCGGCTAGTAAACCTAGATAGTCCAAGGGCCCGCTAGTTAATCTAGATAGTCCAAGTGCCCGCAAGTTAACCTACATAGTCCAAGGACCCTCTAGTTAACCTAGATAGTCAAAGTGCCCGCTAGGGGACGTACATAGTCCAAGTGCCCGCTAGGTAACCTTGATAGTCCAAGTGCCCACTATTGTATGTACATAGTTCAAGTTCCCGTTAGGTAACCTAGATAGTCCAAGGTCCTGCTAGTTAACCTACATAGTCCATGTACCCGATAGGGAACCTACATAATCCAAGTTCCCGTTAGGGAACCTAGATAGTCCAAGTGCACGTAGGGAACCTATATAGTCCAATTGCCCGCTAGGAAACCTACATAGTCAAAGAGCCCGCTAGGGAACCTGCATTGTACAAGTGCCCGCTAATTAACCAAGATAGTCCAAGTGCCCGCTAGTTAACCTTGATCATCCAAGTCCCCGCTAGTTAACCTACATAGTCCAAGTGCCTGATAGGGAACCTACAGAGTCCAAGTGCCCGCCGAGGAACCTACATAGTCCAAGTGTCCGATAGGGAACCTACATATTCCAAGTGCCCTTTAGGGAACCTAGATAGTCCAAGTGCCCGTAGGGAACCTACATAGTCCAAGTGCCCGCTAGGGAACCTACATAGTCAAAGTGCCCACTAGGGAACCTGCATTGTGCAAGTGCCCGCTAGTTAACCTAGATAGTCCAAGTGCCCGCTAGTTAACTTACATAGTCCAAGGTCAGCTAGTTAACCTAGATAGTCCAAGTGCCCGCTAGTTAACCTACATAGTCCAAGGTCAGCTAGTTAACCTAGATAGTCCAAGTGCCCGCTAGTTAACCTAGATATTCCAAGTGCCCGCTAGTTAACCTAGATCGTCCAAGTGTCCGCTAGTTAACCTACATAATCCAAGTTCCTGTTAGGTAACCTAGATAGTACAAGTGCCCGCACGGTAACCTAGATAGTCCAAGTTCCTCTTAGCTAACCTAGATAATCCAAGTGCCCGCTAGGTAACCTACATAGTCCAAGTGCCCTTTCGTTAACCTAGATAGTCCAAGTGCCCGCTAGGTAACCTAAATAATCAAAGGGTCTGCTAGGTAACCTATATAGTCCATGTGCCCGTTACCTATCCTAGATAGTCCAATTGCCCTCTATGCAACATACATAGTCTAAGTGCCCGCTAGTTAACCTACATAGTCCAAGTGCCCGCTAGGTAACCTAGATAGTCCAAGTGCCCGCTAGGTAACTTACATAGTCCAAATGCCCGCTAGGCAACCTAGATAGTCCAAGTGTCCGTTCGTTAACCTAGATAGCCAAGTGCCCGCTAGGTAACCTAGACAGTCCAAGTGTCTGCTAGGTAACCTACATAGTCCAAATGCCTGTTCGTTAACCTACATAGTCCAAGGGCCCACTAGTTAACCTAGATTGTCCAAGTGTCCTCTAGTTAACCTGCATAATCCAAGTGCACGCTAGTTAACCTACATAGTCCAAGTGCCGCTAGGTTACCTACATAGTGCAAGTGTCCCCTAGTTAACCTAGATAGTGCATGTGCCCGGGTAGTTAACCTACATAGTCCAAGTGCCCGCTAGGTAACCTAGATAGTCCAAGGGCCCGCTAGTTTACCTACATAGTCCAAGTACCCGGTAGTTAACTTACATAATCCAAGTGCCCGCTCTGGAACCTACATAGTCCAAGTGCCTGCTAGGGAACCTACATAGTTCAAGTGTCCGTAGGGAACATACGGAGTCCAAGTGCCCGCTAGGGAATCTACATAGTCCAAGGGCCCGCTAGTTAACGTAGATAGTCCAAGTGCCGCTAGATAATCTACATAGTCCAAGGGCCCGCTAGTTAACCTACATAGTCCAAGTACCCGCTAGTTAACTTAGATCATCCAAGTGCACGCTAGTTAACCTACATAGTCCAAGGGCCCGCTAGTTAACCTATATAGTCCAAGTGCCCGCTAGTTAACCTACATAGTCCAAGGGCCCTGGAGTTAACCTAGATAGTCCAAGTGCCCACTATTGTATGTACATAGTTCAAGTGCCCGCTAGGTAACCTACATTGTCCAAGAGTCCGCTAGTTAACCTACATAGTCCAAGTGCCCGCTAAGTAACCTAGATAGTCCAAGGTCCTGCTAGTTAACCTACATAGTCCAAGTTCCCGTTAGGTAACCTAGATAGTACAAGTGCCCGCAAGGTAACCTACATAGTCCAAGTGCCCACTAGGTAACCTACATAGTCAAAGTACCCGTTCGTTAACCTAGACAGTCCAAGTGCCCGCTAGGAAACCTATATAGTCCAAGTGCCCACTAGGTAACCTAAATAATCCAAATGCCCGCTAGGGAAACTACATAGTCCAAGTGCCCGCTAGTTAACCTAGATAGTCCAAGTGCCGGCTAGTAAACCTAGATAGTCCAAGGGCCCGCTAGTTAATCTAGATAGTCCAAGTGCCCGCAAGTTAACCTACATAGTCCAAGGACCCTCTAGTTAACCTAGATAGTCAAAGTGCCCGCTAGGGGACGTACATAGTCCAAGTGCCCGCTAGTTAACCTACATAGTCCAAGGGCCCTGGAGTTAACCTAGATAGTCCAAGTGCCCACTATTGTATGTACATAGTTCAAGTGCCCGCTAGGTAACCTAGATTGTCCAAGTGTCCGCTAGTTAACCTACATAGTCCAAGTGCCCGGTAAGTAACCTAGATAGTCCAAGGTCCTGCTAGTTAACCTACATAGTCCATGTACCCGATAGGGAACCTACATATTCCAAGTTCCCGTTAGGGAACCTAGATAGTCCAAGTGCACGTAGGGAACCTATATAGTCCAATTGCCCGCTAGGGAAACTACATAGTCAAAGAGCCCGCTAGGGAACCTGCATTGACAAGTGCCCGCTAATTAACCTAGATAGTCCAAGTGCCCGCTAGTTAACCTTGATCATCCAAGTGCCCGCTAGTTAACCTACATAGTCCAAGTGCCTCATAGGGAACCTACAGAGTCCAAGTGCCCGCAGAGGAACCTACATAGTCCAAGTGTCCGATAGGGAACCTACATATTCCAAGTGCCCGTTAGGGAACCTAGATAGTCCAAGTGCCCGTAGGGAACCTATATAGTCCAAGTGCCCGCTAGGTAACCTACATAGTCCAAGTTCCTGTTAGGTAACCTAGATAGTACAAGTGCCCGCAAGGTAACCTACATAGTCCAAGTGCCCACTAGGTAACCTAGATAGTCCAAGTTCCTCTTAGCTAACCTAGATAATCCAAGTGCCCGCTAGGTAACCTACATAGTCCAAGTGCCCTTTCGTTAACCTAGATAGTCCAAGTGCCCGCTAGGTAACCTACATAATCAAAGGGTCCGCTAGGTAACCTATATAGTCCAAGTGCCCGTTACCTATCCTAGATAGTCCAATTGCCCGCTATGCAACATACATATTCTAAGTGCCCGCTAGTTAACCTACATAGTCCAAGTGCCCACTAGGTAACCTAGATAGTCCAAGTGCCCGCTAGGTAACATACATAGTCCAAATGCCCGCTAGGCAACCTAGATAGTCCAAGTGTCCGTTCGTTAACCTAGATAGCCAAGTGCCCGCTAGGTAACCTAGACAGTCCAAGTGTCTGCTAGGTAACCTACATAGTCCAAATGCCTGTTCGTTAACCTACATAGTCCAAGGGCACACTAGTTAACCTAGATCGTCCAAGTGTCCTCTAGTTAACCTGCATAATCCAAGTGCACGCTAGTTAACCTACATAGTCCAAGTGCCGCTAGGTAACCTACATAGTGCAAGTGTCCCCTAGTTAACCCACATAGTCCAAGTGCCCGGTAGTTAACATAGATAGTCCAAGTGCCCGCTAGGGAACGTACATAGTCCAAGTGCCCGCTAGGTAACCTAGATAGTGCATGTGCCCGGTAGTTAACCTACATAGTCCAAGTGCCCGCTAGGTAACCTAGATAGTCCAAGGGCCCGCTAGTTTACCTACATAGTCCAAGTGCCCGGTAGTTAACTTACAT
The DNA here is from genome assembly GCF_050624435.1 of Tenrec ecaudatus. Taxonomy (NCBI): domain Eukaryota; kingdom Metazoa; phylum Chordata; class Mammalia; order Afrosoricida; family Tenrecidae; genus Tenrec; species Tenrec ecaudatus. The sequence continues at coordinate 1,196,403 of NW_027457565.1, forward strand.
AGTCCAAGTGCCCGCTCTGGAACCTACATAGTCCAAGTGCCTGCTAGGGAACCTACATAGTTCAAGTGTCCGTAGGGAAAATACGGAGTCCAAGTGCCCGCTAGGGAATCTACATAGTCCAAGGGCCCGCTAGTTAACCTAGATAGTCCAAGTGCCGCTAGATAATCTACATAGTCCAAGGGCCCGCTAGTTAACCTACATAGTCCAAGTACCCGCCAGTTAACCTAGATCATCCAAGTGCACGCTAGTTAACCTACATAGTCCAAGGGCCCGCTAGTTAACCTATATAGTCCAAGTGCCAGCTAGGGAACCTACATAGTCAAAGTGCCCGCTAGGGAACCTACATAGTCCAAGTGCCCTCTAGTTAACCTAGATAGTCCAAATGCCCGCTAGTTAACCTAGATAGTCCAAGTGCCCGCTAGTTAACCAGGATCATCAAAGTGCCCTCTAGTTAACTTACATAGTCCAAAGGCCTGCTAGTTAACCTACATAGAGCAAGGGCCCGCTAGTTAACCTTGAAAGTCCAAGTGCCCGCTAGTTAAACTACATAGTCCAAGTTCCCGCTAGGTAACCTAGACAGTCCAAGTGACCATTAGGTTACCTACATAGTCCAAGTGCCCGTTCGTTAACCTACATAGTCCAGGTGCCCGCTAGGTAACGTAGATAGCCCAAGTGCCCCCTAGGGAACGTACATAGTCCAAGTGCCTGCTAGGTAAACTACATAGTCCAAGTGCCCACTAGGTAACCTACACAGTCCAATTGCCCCCTAGTTAACCTAGACAGTCCAAGTACCCGATAGGGAACCTACATTGTCTAAGTGCTCGCTAGGGAACCTACATAGCCAAGTGCTCGCTAGGCAACCAACATAGTCCAAGTGCCCGTTAGTTAACCTAGATAGTCAAAGTGCCTGCTAGGTAACCGAAATAGTCCAAGTGCCCGCTAGGGAACCTACATAGTCCAAGTGCCCGCTAGGTAACCTAGATAGTCCAAGTGCCCGTTAGCTAACCTAGATAGTCGAAGTGTCCGCTAGTTAAACTACATAGTCCAACTTTCCGCTAGGTAACCTAGACAGTCCAAGTGACCATTAGGTTACCTACATAGTCCAAGTGCCCGTTCGTTAACCTACATAGTCCAAGTGCCCGCTAGGTAACGTAGATAGCCCAAGTGCCCGCTAGGGAACGTACATAGTCCAAGTGCCCGCTAGGTAACCTAGATAGTCCAAGTGCCCACTAGTTAACCTACATAGTCCAAGTTCCTGCTAGGTAAACTACATAGTCCAAGTGCCCACTAGTTAACCTAGACAGTCCAAGTACCCGATAGGGAACCTACATAGTCTAAGTGCTCGCTAGGGAACCTACATAGTCCAAGTGCTCGCTAGGCAACATACATAGTCCAAGTGCCCATTAATTAACCTAGATAGTCAAAGTGCCTGCTAGGTAACCTAAATCGTCCAAGGCCCTCTAGGGAACCTACATAGACCAAGTGCCCGCTGGTAACCTAGATAGTCCAAGTGCCCGTTAGCTAACCTAGATAGTCGAAGTATCCGCTAGTTAACCTCCATAGTCCAAGTGCCCGTTCATTAACATAGATAGGCCAAGTGCCCGCTTGGCAACCTAGACATGCCAAGTGACCGCTAGGTTACCTACATAGTCCAAGTGCACGTTCGTTAACCTAGATAGTCCAAGTGCCCGCTAGGGAAACTACATAATCCAAGTGCCCGCTAGTTAACCTAGATAGTCCAAGTGCCCGCTAGTAAACCTAGATAGTCCAAGGGCCCGCTAGGGAATCTACATAGACCAAGGGCCCGCTAGGGAACCTACATAGTCCAGGTGCCCGTTAGTTAACCTAGATAGTCCAAGTGCCCGCTTGGTAACCTAGATAGTCCAACAGCCCGATAGTAACCTACATACTCCAAGAACCCGCTAGGTAACGTAGAAAGTTCAAGTGCCATCTAGGTAACCTAGATATTCCAAGTGCCCGCTAGGTAACCTACAAAATCTAAGTGCCCGCTAGGTTATCTATGTAGTCCAAATGCCCGCTAGGGAATCTACATTGTCCAAGGGCCCGCTAGTTAACGTAGATAGTCCAAGAGCCGCTAGATAATCTACATAGTCCAAGGGCCCTCTAGTTAACATACATAGTCCAAGTACCCGCTAGTTAACCTAGATCGTCCAATTGCCCGCTAGGTAACATACATAGTCCAAGGGCCCGCTAGTTAACCTACATTGTCCAAGGGCCCGCTAGGTAACCTACAAATTCTAAGTGCCCGCTAGGTTATCTATATAGTCCAAATGCCCGCTAGGGAACCTACATAGTCCAAGTGCCCGCTAGTTAACCTAGATCGTCCAAGTGCCCGCTAGTTAACCAACATAGTCAATGGGCCCACTAGTTAACCTACATAGTGCAAGAGCCCGCAAGTTAACCTAGATCGTGCAAGTGTCTGCTAGTTAACCTACATAGTCCAAGTGCCAGTTAGCTAACCTAGATAGTCAAAGGGCCCGCTAGTTAACATTGATCATCCAAGTGCCCGCTAGGGAACCTTCATAGTCCAAGTGCACGCTAGTTAACCTAGATAGTCCAAGTGCCCTCTAGTTAACCTAGATCGTCCAAGTGCCCGCTAGTTAACCTACATTGTCCAAGGGCCTGCTAGTTAACCTACGTAGTCCAAGGTCCGCTAGTTAACCTAGATACTCCAAGTGCTCGCTAGTTAACCTACATAGTACAAGGGTCCGCTAGTTGACCTAGATAGTCCATGTGCCCGCTAGTTAACCTAGATAGTCCAAGTGCCCGATAGGTAACCTAAGTAGTCCAAATGTGCGATAAGAATCCTACATAGTCCAAGTGTCCGCTAGGTAACCTACATAGTCCAAGAGCCTGTTCGTTAACCTAGATAGTCCAAGTACCCGCTAGGTAACCTAGACTGTCCAAGTGCCCGCTAGGTTACCTACATATTCCAAGTGCCCGTTCGTGAACCTATATAGTCCAAGTGCTCGCTAGGCAACCTACATAGTCCAAGTGCCCGTTAGTTAACCTAGATTGTCAAAGTGCCTGCTAGGTAACCTAAATAGTCCAAGTGCCCGCTAGGGAACCTAGATAGTCCAATTGCCGTTAGCTAACCTAGATAGTCGAAGTGTCCGCTAGTTAACCTACATAGTCCAAGTGACCGTTCGTTAACCTAGATAGGCCAAGTGCCCGCTAGGTAACCTAGACAGTCCATGTGCCCGCTAGGTAACCTTGATAGTCCAAGTGCCTTGTAGTTAACCTACATAGTCCAAGTGCCCGCTAGGTAACATACATAGTCCAAGTGCCCACTAGGTAACGTAAATAATCCAAATGCCCGCTAGTTAACCTAGATAGTCCAAGTGCCCGCTTGTTAACCTAGATAGTCCAAGTGTCCGCTAGTAAACCTAGATAGTCCAAGGGCCCGCTAGTTAATCTAGATAGTCCAGTTCCCGCTAGTTAACCTAGATAGTCCAAGTGCCCGCTAGTTAACCTAGATAGTCCAAGGGCCCGCTAGTTAATCTAGATAGTCCAAGTGCCCACTAGTTAACCTAGATAGTCCAAGTGCAGGCTAGTTAGCCTAGATCGTCCAAGTGCCCGCTGGTTAACCTAGATAATCCAAGTGCCTGATAGTTAACCTACATAGTCCAAGGGCCCTCTAGTTTACCTAGATAGTCCAAGTGCCCGCTAGGGGACATACATAGTCCAAGTGCCCCCTAGAGAATCTACATAGTCCAAGTGCTCGCTAAGCAACCTACATAGTCCAAGTGCCCGTTAGTTAACCTAGATAGTCAAAGTGCCTGCTAGGTAACCTCAATAGTCCAAGTGCCCGCTAGGGAACCTACATAGTCCAAGTGCCCACTAGGTAACCTAGATAGTCCAACTGCCCGTTAGCTAACCTAGATACTCGAAGTGTCCGCTAGTTAACCTACATAGTCAAAGTGCCCGCTGGTGACCTACATAGTCCCAGGGCCCGCTAGGTAACCTTGATAGTCCAAGTGCCTTCTAGTTAACCTACATAGTCCAAGTGCCCGTTAGTTAACCTAGATAGTCCAAGTGCCCTCTAGGGGACGTACATAGTCCAAGTGCCCGCTAGGTAACCTTGATAGTCCAAGTGCGCGCTAGGGTATGTACATAGTCCGAGTGCTGGCTAGGAAACCTAGATAATCCAAGTGCCCGCTAGTTAACCTACATAGTCCAAGTGCCCGCTAGTTAACCTACATAGTCCAAGGTCCGTTAGTTAACCTAGATAGTCCAAGTGCCCGCTAGTTAACCTACATAGTACAAGGGCCCGCTACTTGACCTAGATGGTCCAAGTGCCCGCTAGTTAACCTAGATAGTCCAAGTGCCAGCTAGTTAACATAAGTAGTCCAAATGTCCGATAGGGATCCTACATAGTCCAAGTGACCGCTACGTAACCTACATATCCAAGTGCCCATTCGATAACCTAGATAGTCAAAGTGCCCACTAGGTAACCTAGACAGTCCAATTGCCCGCTAGGTTACCTACATAGTCCAAGTGCCCGTTCGTTAACCTAGATAGTCCAAGTGCCCGCTAGGTTACCTAGACAGTCCAAGTGCCCGCTAGTTAACCCAAATAGTCCAAGTGCCTGCTAGGTAAACTACATAGTCCAAGTGCCCACTAGGTAACCTAGACAGTCCAATTGCCCGGTAGTTAACCTAGACAGTCCAAGTACCTGATAGGGAACCAAGATAGTCCAAGTGCCAGCTTGGGAACCTATATAGTCCAAGTGCTCGCTAGGCAACCTACATAGTCCAAGTGCCCGTTAGTTAACCTAGATAGTCAAAGTGCCTGCTAGGTAACCTAAATAGTCCAAGTGACCGCTAGGGAACCTACATAGTCCAAGTGTCCGCTAGGTAACCTAGATAGTCCAATTGCCCGTTAGCTAACCTAGATAGTCGAAGTGTCCGCTAGTTAACCTACATAGTCCAAGTGTCCGTTCGTTAACCTAGATAGGCCAAGTGCCCTCTAGGTAACCTAGACAGTCCAAGTGCCCGCTAGGTTACCTACATAGTCCAAGTGCACGTTCGTTAACCTAGATAGTCCAAGTGCCCGCTGGTAACCTACATAATCCAAGGGCCCGCTGGGTAACCTTGATAGTCCAAGTGCCTTCTAGTTAACGTACATAGTCCAAGTGCCCGCTAGGTAACCTACATAATCCAAGTGCCCACTAGGTAACCTAAGTAATCCAAATGCCCGCTAGGAAAACTACATAGTCCAAGTGCCCGCTAGTTAACCTAGATAGTCCAAGTGCCTTCTAGTAAACCTAGATAGTCCAAGGGCCCGCTAGTTAATCTAGATAGTCCAAGTGCCCGCTAGGTAACCTAGATAGTCCAAGTGCCCGCTAGTTAACCTAGATAGTCCAAGGGACCGCTAGTTAATCTAGATAGTCCAAGTGCCTGCTAATTAACCTAGATAGTCCAAGAGCCCGCTAGTTAACCTAGATCGTCCAAGTGCCCGCTAGTTAAACTAGATAATCCAAGTGCCCGCTAGTTAACCTACATAGTCCAAGGGCCCTCTAGTTCACCTAGATAGTCCAAGTGCCCGCTAGGGGACGTACATAGTCTAAGGTCAGCTAGATAACCTAGATAGTCTAAGTGCCCACTAGTTAACCTACATAGTCCAAGTTCAGCTAGTTAACCTAGATAGTCCAAGGGCCCGCTAGTTAACCTACATAGTCCAAGAACCCGCTAGTTAACCTAGATAGTCCAAATTCCCGCTAGTTAACCTACATAGTCCAAGGGCCCGCTAGTTAACCTAGATATTCCAAGTGCCCGCTAGTTAACCTACATAGTCAAAGTGCCCTTAGGGAAACTATATAGTCCAAGTGCCCGCTAGGGAACCTGCATTGTACAAGTGCCCGCTAATCAACCTAGATAGTCCAAGTGCCCGCTAGTTAACCTAGATAATCCAAGTGCCTGCTACTTAACCTTGATCATCCAAGTGCCTGCTAGTTAACCTACATAGTCCAAGTGCCTGATAGGGAACCTACATAGTCAAATTGCCCGCCGAAGAACCTACATAGTCCAAGTGCCCGATAGGGAACCTACATATTCCAAGTGCCCGTTAGGGAACCTAGATAGTCCAAGTGCCCGTAGGGAACCTATATAGTCCAAGTGCCCGCTAGGGAACCTACATAGTCAAAGTGCCCGCTAGGGAACCTGCATTGTGCAAGTGCCCGCTAGTTAACCTAGATAGTCCAAGTGCCCGCTAGTTAACTTAAATAGTCCAAGGTCAGCTAGTCAACCAAGATAGTCCAAGTGCCCGCTAGTTAACCTACATAGTCCAAGGTCAGCTAGTTAAACTAGATAGTCCAAGTGCCCGCTAGTTAACCTAGATATTCCAAGTGCCCGCTAATTAACCTAGATCGTACAAGTGTCCGCTAGTTACCCTACATAGTCCATGTTCCCGTTAGGTAACTAGATAGTACAAGTGCCCGCAAGGTAACCTACATAGTCCAAGCGCCCACTAGGTAACCTAGATAGTCCAAGTTCCTGTTAGCTAACCTAGATAATCCAAGTGCCCGCTAGGGAACCTGCATTGTGAAAGTGCCCGCTAGTTAACATAGATAGTCCAAGTGCCCGCTAGTTAACCTACATAGTCCAAGGGCCCTGGAGTTAACCTAGATAGTCCAAGTGCCCACTATTGTATGTACATAGTTCAAGTGCCCGCTAGGTAACCTAGATTGTCCAAGTGTCCGCTAGTTAACCTACATAGTCCAAGTGCCCGCTAAGTAACCTAGATAGTCCAAGGTCCTGCTAGTTAACCTACATAGTCCAAGTTCCCGTTAGGTAACCTAGATAGTGCAAGTGCCCGCAAGGTAACCTACATAGTCCAAGTGCCCACTAGGTAACCTACATAGTCAAAGTGCCCGTTCGTTAACCTAGATAGTCCAAGTGCCCGCTAGGAAACCTATATAGTTCAAGTGCCCACTAGGTAACCTAAATAATCCAAATGCCCGCTAGGGAAACTACATAGTCCAAGAGCCCGCTAGTTAACCTAGATAGTCCAAGTGCCGGCTAGTAAACCGAGAGAGTCCAAGGGCCCTCTAGTTAACCTAGATAGTCCAAGTGATCGCAAGTTAACCTACATAGTCCAAGGACCCTCTAGTTAACCTAGATAGTCAAAGTGCCCGCTAGGGGACGGACATAGTCCAAGTGCCCACTAGGTAACCTTGATAGTCCAAGTGCCCACTATTTTATGTACATAGTTCAAGTGCCCACTAGGTAACCTAGATTGTCCAAGTGTCCGCTAGTTAACCTACATAGTCCAAGTGCCCGGTAAGTAACCTAGATAGTCCAAGGTCCTGCTAGTTAACCTACATAGTCCATGTACCCGATAGGGAACCTACATATTCCAAGTTCCCGTTAGGAAACCTAGATAGTCGAAGTGCACGTAGGGAACCTATATAGTCCAATTGCCCGCTAGGGAACCTACATAGTCAAAGAGCCCGCTAGGGAACCTGCATTACACAAGTGCCCGCTAATTAACCTAGATAGTCCAAGTGCCCGCTAGCTAACCTTGATCATCCAAGTGCCCACTAGTTAACCTACATAGTCCAAGTACCTGATAGGGAACCTACATAGTACAAGTGCCCGCAGAGGAACCTACATAGTACAAGTGTCCGATAGGGAACCTACATATTCCAAGTGCCCGTAGGGAACCTATATAGTCCAATTGCCCGCTAAGGAACCTACAGAGTCAAAGAGCCTGCTAGGGAACATGCATTGTAAAAGTGCCCGCTAATTAACCTAGATAGTCCAAGTGCCCGCTAGTTAACCTTGATCATCCAAGTGTCCGCTAGTTAACCTAAATAGTCCAAGTGCCTGATAGGGAACCTACATAGTCCAAGTGCCCGCAGAGGAACCTACATAGTCCAAGTGTCCGATAGGGAACCTACATATTCCAAGTGCCCGTTAGGGAACCTATATAGTCCAAGTGCCCGCAAGGGAACCTACAGAGTCAAATTGCCCGCTAGGGAACCTGCATTGTGCAAGTGCCCACTAGTTAACCTAGATAGTCCAAGTGCCCGCTAGTTAACTTACATAGTCCAAGGTCAGCTAGTTAACCTAGATAGTCCAAGTGCCCGCTAGTTAACCTACATAGTCCAAGGTCAGCTAATTAACTTGATAGTCCAAGTGCCCGCTAGTTAACCTACATAGTCCAAGAACCCGCTAGTTAACCTAGATAGTCCAAGTTCCTGCTAGTTAACCTACATAGTCCAAGGCCCGCTAGTTAACCTAGATATTCCAAGTGCTGGCTAGTTAACCTACATAGTCAAAGTGCCCTTAGGGAACCTATATAGTCCAAGTGCCCGCTAGGGAACCTGCATTGTACAAGTACCCGCTAATCAACCTAGATAGTCCAAGTGCCCGCTAGTTAACCTAGATAATCCAAGTGCCTGCTTCTTAACCTTGATCATCCAAGTGTCCGCTAGTTAACCTACATAGTCCAAGTACCTGATAGGGAACCTACATAGTACAAGTGCCCGCAGAGGAACCTACATAGTACAAGTGTCCGATAGGGAACCTACATATTCCAAGTGCCCGTTAAGGAACTTAGATAGTCCAAGTGCCCGTAGGGAACCTATATAGTCCAATTGCCCACTAGGGAACCTACAGAGTCAAAGAGCCCGCTAGGGAACATGCATTGTAAAAGTGCCCGCTAATTAACCTAGATAGTCCAAGTGCCCGCTAGTTAACCTTGATCATCCAAGTGCCCGCTAGTTAACCTAAATAGTCCAAGTGCCTGATAGGGAACCTACATAGTCCAAGTGCCCGCAGAGGAACCTACATAGTCCAAGTGGCCGATAGGAAACCTACATATTCCAAGTGCCCGTTAGGGAACCTATATAGTCCAAGTGCCCGCAAGAGAACCTACATAGTCAAATTACCCGCTAGGGAACCTGTATTGTGCAAGTGCCCACTAGTTAACCTAGATAGTCCAAGTGCCCGCTAGTTAACTTACATAGCCCAAGGTCAGCTAGTTAACATAGATAGTCCAAGTGCCCGCTAGTTAACCTACATAGTCCAAGGTCAGCTAATTAACTCGATAGTCCAAGTGCCCGCTAGTTAACCTACATAGTCCAAGAACCCGCTAGTTAACCTAGATAGTCCAAGTTCCTGCTAGTTAACCTACATAGTCCAAGGCCCGCTAGTTAACCTAGATATTCCAAGTGCCGGCTAGTTAACCTACATAGTCAAAGTGCCCTTAGGGAACCTATATAGTCCAAGTGCCCGCTAGGGAACCTGCATTGTATAAGTGCCCGCTAATCAACCTAGATAGTCCAAGTGCCCGCTAGTTAACCTAGATAATCCAAGTGCCTGCTTCTTAACCTTGATCATCCAAGTGCCCGCTAGTTAACCTACATAGTCCAACTGCCTGATAGGGAACCTACATAGTCAAATTGCCCGCAGAAGAACCTACATATTCCAAGTGCCCGTTAGGGAACCTAGATAGTCCAAGTGCCCGTAGGGAACCTATATAGTCCAAGTGCCCGCTAGGGAACCTGCATTGTGCAAGTGCCCACTAGTTAACCTAGATAGTCCAAGTGCCCGCTAGTTAACTTACATAGTCCAAGGTCAGCTAGTTAACCTAGATAGTCCAAGTGCCCGCTAGTTAACCTACATAGTCCAAGGTCAGCTAGTTAACCTAGATAGTCCAAGTTCCCGCTAGTTAACCTAGATATTCCAAGTGCCCGCTAGTTAACCTAGATCGTCCAAGTGTCCGCTAGTTAACCTACATAGTCCACGTTCCTGTTAGGTAACTTAGATACTACAAGTGCCCGCAAGGTAACCTACATAGTCCAAGTGCCCACTAGGTAACCTAGATAGTCCAAGTTCCTCTTAGCTAACCTAGATAATCCAAGTGCCCGCTAGGTAACCTACATAGTCCAAGTGCCATTTCGTTAACCTAGATAGTCCAAGTGCCCGCTAGGTAACCTACATAATCAAAGGGTCCGCTAGGTAACCTATATAGTCCAAGTGCCCGTTACCTATCCTAGATAGTCCAATTGCCCGCTATACAACATACATAGTCTAAGTGCCCGCTAGTTAACCTACATAGTCCAAGTGCCCGCTAGGTAACCTAGATAGTCCAAGTGCCCACTAGGTAACTTACATAGTCCAAATGCCCGCTAGGCAACCTAGATAGTCCAAGTGTCCGTCCGTTAACCTAGATAGCCAAGTGCCCGCTAGGTAACCTAGACAGTCCAAGTGTCTGCTAGGTAACCTACATAGTCCAAATGCCTGTTCGTTAACCTACATAGTACAAGGGCCCACTAGTTAACCTAGATCGTCCAAGTGTCCTCTAGTTAACCTGCATAATCCAAGTGCACGCTAGTTAACCTACATAGTCCAAGTGCCGCTAGGTAACCTACATAGTGCAAGTGTCCCCTAGTTAACCTAAATAGTCCAAGTGCCCGGTAGTTAACATAGATAGTCCAAGTGCCCGCTAGGGAACGTACATAGTCCAAGTGCCTGCTAGGTAAACTACATAGTCCAAGTGTCCACTAGGTAACCTACACAGTCCAATTGCCCCCTAGTTAACCTAGACAGTCCAAGTCCCCGATAGGGAACCTACATTGTCTAAGTGCTCGCTAGGGAACCTACATAGTCCAAGTGCTCGCTAGGCAACCCACATAGTCCAAGTGCCCGTTAGTTAACCTAGATAGTCAAAGTGCCTTCTAGGTAACCTAAATAGTCCAAGTGCCCGCTAGGGAACCTACATAGTCCAAGTGCCCGCTAGGTAACCTAGATAGTCCAAGTGCCCGTTAGCTAACCTAGATAGTCGAAGTGTCCGCTAGTTAACCTATATAGTCCAAGTGCCCGTTCATTAACATAGAAAGGCCAAGTGCCCGCTTGGTAACCTAGACAGTCCAAGTGACCGCTAGGTTACCTACATAGTCCAAGGGCACGTTCGTTAACCTAGATAATCCAAGTGCCCGCAAGGTAACCTACATAGTCCAAGTGCCCACTAGGTAACCTAGATAGTCCAAGTTCCTGTGAGCTAACCTAGATAATCCAAGTGCCCGCTAGGTAACCTACATAGTCCAAGTGCCCTTTCGTTAACCTAGATAGTCCAATTGCCCGCTAGGTAACCTACATAGTCAAAGGGTCCGCTAGGTAACCTACATAGTCAAAGTACCCGTTCGTTAACCTAGACAGTCCAAGTGCCCGCTAGGAAACCTATATAGTCCAAGTGCCCACTAGGTAACCTAAATAATCCAAATGCCCGCTAGGGAAACTACATAGTCCAAGTGCCCGCTAGTTAACCTAGATAGTCCAAGTGCCGGCTAGTAAACCTAGATAGTCCAAGGGCCCGCTAGTTAATCTAGATAGTCCAAGTGCCCGCAAGTTAACCTACATAGTCCAAGGACCCTCTAGTTAACCTAGATAGTCAAAGTGCCCGCTAGGGGACGTACATAGTCCAAGTGCCCGCTAGTTAACCTACATAGTCCAAGGGCCCTGGAGTTAACCTAGATAGTCCAAGTGCCCACTATTGTATGTACATAGTTCAAGTGCCCGCTAGGTAACCTAGATTGTCCAAGTGTCCGCTAGTTAACCTACATAGTCCAAGTGCCCGGTAAGTAACCTAGATAGTCCAAGGTCCTGCTAGTTAACCTACATAGTCCATGTACCCGATAGGGAACCTACATATTCCAAGTTCCCGTTAGGGAACCTAGATAGTCCAAGTGCACGTAGGGAACCTATATAGTCCAATTGCCCGCTAGGGAAACTACATAGTCAAAGAGCCCGCTAGGGAACCTGCATTGACAAGTGCCCGCTAATTAACCTAGATAGTCCAAGTGCCCGCTAGTTAACCTTGATCATCCAAGTGCCCGCTAGTTAACCTACATAGTCCAAGTGCCTCATAGGGAACCTACAGAGTCCAAGTGCCCGCAGAGGAACCTACATAGTCCAAGTGTCCGATAGGGAACCTACATATTCCAAGTGCCCGTTAGGGAACCTAGATAGTCCAAGTGCCCGTAGGGAACCTATATAGTCCAAGTGCCCGCTAGGTAACCTACATAGTCCAAGTTCCTGTTAGGTAACCTAGATAGTACAAGTGCCCGCAAGGTAACCTACATAGTCCAAGTGCCCACTAGGTAACCTAGATAGTCCAAGTTCCTCTTAGCTAACCTAGATAATCCAAGTGCCCGCTAGGTAACCTACATAGTCCAAGTGCCCTTTCGTTAACCTAGATAGTCCAAGTGCCCGCTAGGTAACCTACATAATCAAAGGGTCCGCTAGGTAACCTATATAGTCCAAGTGCCCGTTACCTATCCTAGATAGTCCAATTGCCCGCTATGCAACATACATATTCTAAGTGCCCGCTAGTTAACCTACATAGTCCAAGTGCCCACTAGGTAACCTAGATAGTCCAAGTGCCCGCTAGGTAACATACATAGTCCAAATGCCCGCTAGGCAACCTAGATAGTCCAAGTGTCCGTTCGTTAACCTAGATAGCCAAGTGCCCGCTAGGTAACCTAGACAGTCCAAGTGTCTGCTAGGTAACCTACATAGTCCAAATGCCTGTTCGTTAACCTACATAGTCCAAGGGCCCACTAGTTAACCTAGATCGTCCAAGTGTCCTCTAGTTAACCTGCATAATCCAAGTGCACGCTAGTTAACCTACATAGTCCAAGTGCCGCTAGGTAACCTACATAGTGCAAGTGTCCCCTAGTTAACCCACATAGTCCAAGTGCCCGGTAGTTAACATAGATAGTCCAAGTGCCCGCTAGGGAACGTACATAGTCCAAGTGCCCGCTAGGTAACCTAGATAGTGCATGTGCCCGGTAGTTAACCTACATAGTCCAAGTGCCCGCTAGGTAACCTAGATAGTCCAAGGGCCCGCTAGTTTACCTACATAGTCCAAGTGCCCGGTAGTTAACTTACATAGTCCAAGTGCCCGCTCTAGAACCTACATAGTCCAAGTGCCTGCTAGGGAACCTACATAGTTCAAGTGTCCGTAGGGAAAATACGGAGTCCAAGTGCCCGCTAGGGAATCTACATAGTCCAAGGGCCCGCTAGTTAACCTAGATAGTCCAAGTGCCGCTAGATAATCTACATAGTCCAAGGGCCCGCTAGTTAACCTACATAGTCCAAGTACCCGCTAGTTAACCTAGATCATCCAAGTGCACGCTAGTTAACCTACATAGTCCAAGGGCCCGCTAGTTAACCTATATAGTCCAAGTGCCAGCTAGGGAACCTACATAGTCAAAGTGCCCGCTAGGGAACCTACATAGTCCAAGTGCCCTCTAGTTAACCTAGATAGTCCAAATGCCCGCTAGTTAACCTAGATAGTCCAAGTGCCCGCTAGTTAACCAGGATCATCAAAGTGCCCTCTAGTTAACTTACATAGTCCAAAGGCCTGCTAGTTAACCTACATAGAGCAAGGGCCCGCTAGTTAACCTTGAAAGTCCAAGTGCCCGCTAGTTAAACTACATAGTCCAAGTTCCCGCTAGGTAACCTAGACAGTCCAAGTGACCATTAGGTTACCTACATAGTCCAAGTGCCCGTTCGTTAACCTACATAGTCCAGGTGCCCGCTAGGTAACGTAGATAGCCCAAGTGCCCGCTAGGGAACGTACATAGTCCAAGTGCCTGCTAGGTAAACTACATAGTCCAAGTGCCCACTAGGTAACCTACACAGTCCAATTGCCCCCTAGTTAACCTAGACAGTCCAAGTACCCGATAGGGAACCTACATTGTCTAAGTGCTCGCTAGGGAACCTACATAGCCAAGTGCTCGCTAGGCAACCAACATAGTCCAAGTGCCCGTTAGTTAACCTAGATAGTCAAAGTGCCTGCTAGGTAACCGAAATAGTCCAAGTGCCCGCTAGGGAACCTACATAGTCCAAGTGCCCGCTAGGTAACCTAGATAGTCCAAGTGCCCGTTAGCTAACCTAGATAGTCGAAGTGTCCGCTAGTTAAACTACATAGTCCAACTTTCCGCTAGGTAACCTAGACAGTCCAAGTGACCATTAGGTTACCTACATAGTCCAAGTGCCCGTTCGTTAACCTACATAGTCCAAGTGCCCGCTAGGTAACGTAGATAGCCCAAGTGCCCGCTAGGGAACGTACATAGTCCAAGTGCCCGCTAGGTAACCTAGATAGTCCAAGTGCCCACTAGTTAACCTACATAGTCCAAGTTCCTGCTAGGTAAACTACATAGTCCAAGTGCCCACTAGTTAACCTAGACAGTCCAAGTACCCGATAGGGAACCTACATAGTCTAAGTGCTCGCTAGGGAACCTACATAGTCCAAGTGCTCGCTAGGCAACATACATAGTCCAAGTGCCCATTAATTAACCTAGATAGTCAAAGTGCCTGCTAGGTAACCTAAATCGTCCAAGGCCCTCTAGGGAACCTAAATAGACCAAGTGCCCGCTGGTAACCTAGATAGTCCAAGTGCCCGTTAGCTAACCTAGATAGTCGAAGTATCCGCTAGTTAACCTCCATAGTCCAAGTGCCCGTTCATTAACATAGATAGGCCAAGTGCCCGCTTGGCAACCTAGACATGCCAAGTGACCGCTAGGTTACCTACATAGTCCAAGTGCACGTTCGTTAACCTAGATAGTCCAAGTGCCCGCTAGGGAAACTACATAATCCAAGTGCCCGCTAGTTAACCTAGATAGTCCAAGTGCCCGCTAGTAAACCTAGATAGTCCAAGGGCCCGCTAGGGAATCTACATAGACCAAGGGCCCGCTAGGGAACCTACATAGTCCAGGTGCCCGTTAGTTAACCTAGATAGTCCAAGTGCCCGCTTGGTAACCTAGATAGTCCAACAGCCCGATAGTAACCTACATACTCCAAGAACCCGCTAGGTAACGTAGAAAGTTCAAGTGCCATCTAGGTAACCTAGATATTCCAAGTGCCCGCTAGGTAACCTACAAAATCTAAGTGCCCGCTAGGTTATCTATGTAGTCCAAATGCCCGCTAGGGAATCTACATTGTCCAAGGGCCCGCTAGTTAACGTAGATAGTCCAAGAGCCGCTAGATAATCTACATAGTCCAAGGGCCCTCTAGTTAACATACATAGTCCAAGTACCCGCTAGTTAACCTAGATCGTCCAATTGCCCGCTAGGTAACATACATAGTCCAAGGGCCCGCTAGTTAACCTACATTGTCCAAGGGCCCGCTAGGTAACCTACAAATTCTAAGTGCCCGCTAGGTTATCTATATAGTCCAAATGCCCGCTAGGGAACCTACATAGTCCAAGTGCCCGCTAGTTAACCTAGATCGTCCAAGTGCCCGCTAGTTAACCAACATAGTCAATGGGCCCACTAGTTAACCTACATAGTGCAAGAGCCCGCAAGTTAACCTAGATCGTGCAAGTGTCTGCTAGTTAACCTACATAGTCCAAGTGCCAGTTAGCTAACCTAGATAGTCAAAGGGCCCGCTAGTTAACATTGATCATCCAAGTGCCCGCTAGGGAACCTTCATAGTCCAAGTGCACGCTAGTTAACCTAGATAGTCCAAGTGCCCTCTAGTTAACCTAGATCGTCCAAGTGCCCGCTAGTTAACCTACATTGTCCAAGGGCCTGCTAGTTAACCTACGTAGTCCAAGGTCCGCTAGTTAACCTAGATACTCCAAGTGCTCGCTAGTTAACCTACATAGTACAAGGGCCCGCTAGTTGACCTAGATAGTCCAAGTGCCCGCTAGTTAACCTAGATAGTCCAAGTGCCCGATAGGTAACCTAAGTAGTCCAAATGTCCGATAAGAATCCTACATAGTCCAAGTGTCCGCTAGGTAACCTACATAGTCCAAGAGCCTGTTCGTTAACCTAAATAGTCCAAGTACCCGCTAGGTAACCTAGACTGTCCAAGTGCCCGCTAGGTTACCTACATATTCCAAGTGCCCGTTCGTGAACCTATATAGTCCAAGTGCTCGCTAGGCAACCTACATAGTCCAAGTGCCCGTTAGTTAACCTAGATTGTCAAAGTGCCTGCTAGGTAACCTAAATAGTCCAAGTGCCCGCTAGGGAACCTAGATAGTCCAATTGCCGTTAGCTAACCTAGATAGTCGAAGTGTCCGCTAGTTAACCTACATAGTCCAAGTGACCGTTCGTTAACCTAGATAGGCCAAGTGCCCGCTAGGTAACCTAGACAGTCCATGTGCCCGCTAGGTAACCTTGATAGTCCAAGTGCCTTGTAGTTAACCTACATAGTCCAAGTGCCCGCTAGGTAACATACATAGTCCAAGTGCCCACTAGGTAACGTAAATAATCCAAATGCCCGCTAGTTAACCTAGATAGTCCAAGTGCCCGCTTGTTAACCTAGATAGTCCAAGTGTCCGCTAGTAAACCTAGATAGTCCAAGGGCCCGCTAGTTAATCTAGATAGTCCAGTTCCCGCTAGTTAACCTAGATAGTCCAAGTGCCCACTAGTTAACCTAGATAGTCCAAGGGCCCGCTAGTTAATCTAGATAGTCCAAGTGCCCACTAGTTAACCTAGATAGTCCAAGTGCAGGCTAGTTAGCCTAGATCGTCCAAGTGCCCGCTGGTTAACCTAGATAATCCAAGTGCCTGATAGTTAACCTACATAGTCCAAGGGCCCTCTAGTTTACCTAGATAGTCCAAGTGCCCGCTAGGGGACATACATAGTCCAAGTGCCCCCTAGAGAATCTACATAGTCCAAGTGCTCGCTAAGCAACCTACATAGTCCAAGTGCCCGTTAGTTAACCTAGATAGTCAAAGTGCCTGCTAGGTAACCTGAATAGTCCATGTGCCCGCTAGGGAACCTACATAGTCCAAGTGCCCACTAGGTAACCTAGATAGTCCAACTGCCCGTTAGCTAACCTAGATACTCGAAGTGTCCGCTAGTTAACCTACATAGTCAAAGTGCCCGCTGGTGACCTACATAGTCCCAGGGCCCGCTAGGTAACCTTGATAGTCCAAGTGCCTTCTAGTTAACCTACATAGTCCAAGTGCCCGCTAGGTAACCTACATAGTCCAAGTGCCCGTTAGTTAACCTAGATAGTCCAAGTGCCCTCTAGGGGACGTACATAGTCCAAGTGCCCGCTAGGTAACCTTGATAGTCCAAGTGCGCGCTAGGGTATGTACATAGTCCGAGTGCTGGCTAGGAAACCTAGATAATCCAAGTGCCCGCTAGTTAACCTACATAGTCCAAGTGCCCGCTAGTTAACCTACATAGTCCAAGGTCCGTTAGTTAACCTAGATAGTCCAAGTGCCCGCTAGTTAACCTACATAGTACAAGGGCCCGCTACTTGACCTAGATGGTCCAAGTGCCCGCTAGTTAACCTAGATAGTCCAAGTGCCAGCTAGTTAACATAAGTAGTCCAAATGTCCGATAGGGATCCTACATAGTCCAAGTGACCGCTACGTAACATACATATCCAAGTGCCCATTCGATAACCTAGATAGTCAAAGTGCCCACTAGGTAACCTAGACAGTCCAATTGCCCGCTAGGTTACCTACATAGTCCAAGTGCCCGTTCGTTAACCTAGATAGTCCAAGTGCCCGCTAGGTTACCTAGACAGTCCAAGTGCCCGCTAGTTAACCCAAATAGTCCAAGTGCCTGCTAGGTAAACTACATAGTCCAAGTGCCCACTAGGTAACCTAGACAGTCCAATTGCCCGGTAGTTAACCTAGACAGTCCAAGTACCTGATAGGGAACCAAGATAGTCCAAGTGCCAGCTTGGGAACCTATATAGTCCAAGTGCTCGCTAGGCAACCTACATAGTCCAAGTGCCCGTTAGTTAACCTAGATAGTCAAAGTGCCTGCTAGGTAAACTAAATAGTCCAAGTGACCGCTAGGGAACCTACATAGTCCAAGTGTCCGCTAGGTAACCTAGATAGTCCAATTGCCCGTTAGCTAACCTAGATAGTCGAAGTGTCCGCTAGTTAACCTACATAGTCCAAGTGTCCGTTCGTTAACCTAGATAGGCCAAGTGCCCTCTAGGTAACCTAGACAGTCCAAGTGCCCGCTAGGTTACCTACATAGTCCAAGTGCACGTTCGTTAACCTAGATAGTCCAAGTGCCCGCTGGTAACCTACATAATCCAAGGGCCCGCTGGGTAACCTTGATAGTCCAAGTGCCTTCTAGTTAACGTACATAGTCCAAGTGCCCGCTAGGTAACCTACATAATCCAAGTGCCCACTAGGTAACCTAAGTAATCCAAATGCCCGCTAGGAAAACTACATAGTCCAAGTGCCCGCTAGTTAACCTAGATAGTCCAAGTGCCCGCTAGTAAACCTAGATAGTCCAAGGGCCCGCTAGTTAATCTAGATAGTCCAAGTGCCCGCTAGGTAACCTAGATAGTCCAAGTGCCCGCTAGTTAACCTAGATAATCCAAGGGACCGCTAGTTAATCTAGATAGTCCAAGTGCCTGCTAATTAACCTAGATAGTCCAAGAGCCCGCTAGTTAACCTAGATCGTCCAAGTGCCCGCTAGTCAAACTAGATAATCCAAGTGCCCGCTAGTTAACCTACATAGTCCAAGGGCCCTCTAGTTCACCTAGATAGTCCAAGTGCCCGCTAGGGGACGTACATAGTCTAAGGTCAGCTAGATAACCTAGATAGTCTAAGTGCCCACTAGTTAACCTACATAGTCCAAGGTCAGCTAGTTAACCTAGATAGTCCAAGGGCCCGCTAGTTAACCTACATAGTCCAAGAACCCGCTAGTTAACCTAGATAGTCCAAATTCCCGCTAGTTAACCTACATAGTCCAAGGGCCCGCTAGTTAACCTAGATATTCCAAGTGCCCGCTAGTTAACCTACATAGTCAAAGTGCCCTTAGGGAAACTATATAGTCCAAGTGCCCGCTAGGGAACCTGCATTGTACAAGTGCCCGCTAATCAACCTAGATAGTCCAAGTGCCCGCTAGTTAACCTAGATAATCCAAGTGCCTGCTACTTAACCTTGATCATCCAAGTGCCTGCTAGTTAACCTACATAGTCCAAGTGCCTGATAGGGAACCTACATAGTCAAATTGCCCGCCGAAGAACCTACATAGTCCAAGTGCCCGATAGGGAACCTACATATTCCAAGTGCCCGTTAGGGAACCTAGATAGTCCAAGTGCCCGTAGGGAACCTATATAGTCCAAGTGCCCGCTAGGGAACCTACATAGTCAAAGTGCCCGCTAGGGAACCTGCATTGTGCAAGTGCCCGCTAGTTAACCTAGATAGTCCAAGTGCCCGCTAGTTAACTTAAATAGTCCAAGGTCAGCTAGTCAACCAAGATAGTCCAAGTGCCCGCTAGTTAACCTACATAGTCCAAGGTCAGCTAGTTAAACTAGATAGTCCAAGTGCCCGCTAGTTAACCTAGATATTCCAAGTGCCCGCTAATTAACCTAGATCGTACAAGTGTCCGCTAGTTACCCTACATAGTCCATGTTCCCGTTAGGTAACCTAGATAGTACAAGTGCCCGCAAGGTAACCTACATAGTCCAAGCGCCCACTAGGTAACCTAGATAGTCCAAGTTCCTGTTAGCTAACCTAGATAATCCAAGTGCCCGCTAGGGAACCTGCATTGTGAAAGTGCCCGCTAGTTAACATAGATAGTCCAAGTGCCCGCTAGTTAACCTACATAGTCCAAGGGCCCTGGAGTTAACCTAGATAGTCCAAGTGCCCACTATTGTATGTACATAGTTCAAGTGCCCGCTAGGTAACCTAGATTGTCCAAGTGTCCGCTAGTTAACCTACATAGTCCAAGTGCCCGCTAAGTAACCTAGATAGTCCAAGGTCCTGCTAGTTAACCTACATAGTCCAAGTTCCCGTTAGGTAACCTAGATAGTGCAAGTGCCCGCAAGGTAACCTACATAGTCCAAGTGCCCACTAGGTAACCTACATAGTCAAAGTGCCCGTTCGTTAACCTAGATAGTCCAAGTGCCCGCTAGGAAACCTATATAGTTCAAGTGCCCACTAGGTAACCTAAATAATCCAAATGCCCGCTAGGGAAACTACATAGTCCAAGAGCCCGCTAGTTAACCTAGATAGTCCAAGTGCCGGCTAGTAAACCGAGAGAGTCCAAGGGCCCTCTAGTTAACCTAGATAGTCCAAGTGATCGCAAGTTAACCTACATAGTCCAAGGACCCTCTAGTTAACCTAGATAGTCAAAGTGCCCGCTAGGGGACGGACATAGTCCAAGTGCCCACTAGGTAACCTTGATAGTCCAAGTGCCCACTATTTTATGTACATAGTTCAAGTGCCCGCTAGGTAACCTAGATTGTCCAAGTGTCCGCTAGTTAACGTACATAGTCCAAGTGCCCGGTAAGTAACCTAGATAGTCCAAGGTCCTGCTAGTTAACCTACATAGTCCATGTACCCGATAGGGAACCTACATATTCCAAGTTCCCGTTAGGAAACCTAGATAGTCGAAGTGCACGTAGGGAACCTATATAGTCCAATTGCCCGCTAGGGAACCTACATAGTCAAAGAGCCCGCTAGGGAACCTGCATTACACAAGTGCCCGCTAATTAACCTAGATAGTCCAAGTGCCCGCTAGCTAACCTTGATCATCCAAGTGCCCACTAGTTAACCTACATAGTCCAAGTACCTGATAGGGAACCTACATAGTACAAGTGCCCGCAGAGGAACCTACATAGTACAAGTGTCCGATAGGGAACCTACATATTCCAAGTGCCCGTTAGGGAACTTAGATAGTCCAAGTGCCCGTAGGGAACCTATATAGTCCAATTGCCCGCTAAGGAACCTACAGAGTCAAAGAGCCTGCTAGGGAACATGCATTGTAAAAGTGCCCGCTAATTAACCTAGATAGTCCAAGTGCCCGCTAGTTAACCTTGATCATCCAAGTGTCCGCTAGTTAACCTAAATAGTCCAAGTGCCTGATAGGGAACCTACATAGTCCAAGTGCCCGCAGAGGAACCTACATAGTCCAAGTGTCCGATAGGGAACCTACATATTCCAAGTGCCCGTTAGGGAACCTATATAGTCCAAGTGCCCGCAAGGGAACCTACAGAGTCAAATTGCCCGCTAGGGAACCTGCATTGTGCAAGTGCCCACTAGTTAACCTAGATAGTCCAAGTGCCCGCTAGTTAACTTACATAGTCCAAGGTCAGCTAGTTAACCTAGATAGTCCAAGTGCCCGCTAGTTAACCTACATAGTCCAAGGTCAGCTAATTAACTTGATAGTCCAAGTGCCCGCTAGTTAACCTACATAGTCCAAGAACCCGCTAGTTAACCTAGATAGTCCAAGTTCCTGCTAGTTAACCTACATAGTCCAAGGCCCGCTAGTTAACCTAGATATTCCAAGTGCTGGCTAGTTAACCTACATAGTCAAAGTGCCCTTAGGGAACCTATATAGTCCAAGTGCCCGCTAGGGAACCTGCATTGTACAAGTACCCGCTAATCAACCTAGATAGTCCAAGTGCCCGCTAGTTAACCTAGATAATCCAAGTGCCTGCTTCTTAACCTTGATCATCCAAGTGTCCGCTAGTTAACCTACATAGTCCAAGTACCTGATAGGGAACCTACATAGTACAAGTGCCCGCAGAGGAACCTACATAGTACAAGTGTCCGATAGGGAACCTACATATTCCAAGTGCCCGTTAAGGAACTTAGATAGTCCAAGTGCCCGTAGGGAACCTATATAGTCCAATTGCCCACTAGGGAACCTACAGAGTCAAAGAGCCCGCTAGGGAACATGCATTGTAAAAGTGCCCGCTAATTAACCTAGATAGTCCAAGTGCCCGCTAGTTAACCTTGATCATCCAAGTGCCCGCTAGTTAACCTAAATAGTCCAAGTGCCTGATAGGGAACCTACATAGTCCAAGTGCCCGCAGAGGAACCTACATAGTCCAAGTGGCCGATAGGAAACCTACATATTCCAAGTGCCCGTTAGGGAACCTATATAGTCCAAGTGCCCGCAAGAGAACCTACATAGTCAAATTACCCGCTAGGGAACCTGTATTGTGCAAGTGCCCGCTAGTTAACCTAGATAGTCCAAGTGCCCGCTAGTTAACTTACATAGCCCAAGGTCAGCTAGTTAACATAGATAGTCCAAGTGCCCGCTAGTTAACCTACATAGTCCAAGGTCAGCTAATTAACTCGATAGTCCAAGTGCCCGCTAGTTAACCTACATAGTCCAAGAACCCGCTAGTTAACCTAGATAGTCCAAGTTCCTGCTAGTTAACCTACATAGTCCAAGGCCCGCTAGTTAACCTAGATATTCCAAGTGCCGGCTAGTTAACCTACATAGTCAAAGTGCCCTTAGGGAACCTATATAGTCCAAGTGCCCGCTAGGGAACCTGCATTGTATAAGTGCCCGCTAATCAACCTAGATAGTCCAAGTGCCCGCTAGTTAACCTAGATAATCCAAGTGCCTGCTTCTTAACCTTGATCATCCAAGTGCCCGCTAGTTAACCTACATAGTCCAACTGCCTGATAGGGAACCTACATAGTCAAATTGCCCGCAGAAGAACCTACATATTCCAAGTGCCCGTTAGGGAACCTAGATAGTCCAAGTGCCCGTAGGGAACCTATATAGTCCAAGTGCCCGCTAGGGAACCTGCATTGTGCAAGTGCCCACTAGTTAACCTAGATAGTCCAAGTGCCCGCTAGTTAACTTACATAGTCCAAGGTCAGCTAGTTAACCTAGATAGTCCAAGTGCCCGCTAGTTAACCTACATAGTCCAAGGTCAGCTAGTTAACCTAGATAGTCCAAGTTCCCGCTAGTTAACCTAGATATTCCAAGTGCCCGCTAGTTAACCTAGATCGTCCAAGTGTCCGCTAGTTAACCTACATAGTCCACGTTCCTGTTAGGTAACTTAGATACTACAAGTGCCCGCAAGGTAACCTACATAGTCCAAGTGCCCACTAGGTAACCTAGATAGTCCAAGTTCCTCTTAGCTAACCTAGATAATCCAAGTGCCCGCTAGGTAACCTACATAGTCCAAGTGCCATTTCGTTAACCTAGATAGTCCAAGTGCCCGCTAGGTAACCTACATAATCAAAGGGTCCGCTAGGTAACCTATATAGTCCAAGTGCCCGTTACCTATCCTAGATAGTCCAATTGCCCGCTATACAACATACATAGTCTAAGTGCCCGCTAGTTAACCTACATAGTCCAAGTGCCCGCTAGGTAACCTAGATAGTCCAAGTGCCCACTAGGTAACTTACATAGTCCAAATGCCCGCTAGGCAACCTAGATAGTCCAAGTGTCCGTCCGTTAACCTAGATAGCCAAGTGCCCGCTAGGTAACCTAGACAGTCCAAGTGTCTGCTAGGTAACCTACATAGTCCAAATGCCTGTTCGTTAACCTACATAGTACAAGGGCCCACTAGTTAACCTAGATCGTCCAAGTGTCCTCTAGTTAACCTGCATAATCCAAGTGCACGCTAGTTAACCTACATAGTCCAAGTGCCGCTAGGTAACCTACATAGTGCAAGTGTCCCCTAGTTAACCTAAATAGTCCAAGTGCCCGGTAGTTAACATAGATAGTCCAAGTGCCCGCTAGGGAACGTACATAGTCCAAGTGCCTGCTAGGTAAACTACATAGTCCAAGTGTCCACTAGGTAACCTACACAGTCCAATTGCCCCCTAGTTAACCTAGACAGTCCAAGTCCCCGATAGGGAACCTACATTGTCTAAGTGCTCGCTAGGGAACCTACATAGTCCAAGTGCTCGCTAGGCAACCCACATAGTCCAAGTGCCCGTTAGTTAACCTAGATAGTCAAAGTGCCTTCTAGGTAACCTAAATAGTCCAAGTGCCCGCTAGGGAACCTACATAGTCCAAGTGCCCGCTAGGTAACCTAGATAGTCCAAGTGCCCGTTAGCTAACCTAGATAGTCGAAGTGTCCGCTAGTTAACCTATATAGTCCAAGTGCCCGTTCATTAACATAGAAAGGCCAAGTGCCCGCTTGGTAACCTAGACAGTCCAAGTGACCGCTAGGTTACCTACATAGTCCAAGGGCACGTTCGTTAACCTAGATAATCCAAGTGCCCGCAAGGTAACCTACATAGTCCAAGTGCCCACTAGGTAACCTAGATAGTCCAAGTTCCTGTGAGCTAACCTAGATAATCCAAGTGCCCGCTAGGTAACCTACATAGTCCAAGTGCCCTTTCGTTAACCTAGATAGTCCAAGTGCCCGCTAGGTAACCTACATAGTCAAAGGGTCCGCTAGGTAACCTATATAGTCCAAGTGCCCGTTACCTAACCTAGATAGTCCAATTGCCCGCTATGCAACATACATAGTCTAAGTGCCCGCTAGTTAACCTACATAGTCCAAGTGCCCGCTAGGTAACCTAGATAGTCCAAGTGCCCGCTAGGTAACTTACATAGTCCAAATGCCCGCTAGGCAACCTAGATAGTCCAAGTGTCCGTTCGTTAACCTAGATAGCCAAGTGCCCGCTAGGTAACCTAGACAGTCCAAGTGTCTGCTAGGTAACCTACATAGTCCAAAAGCCTGCTGGTTAACCTACATAGTCCAAGGGCCCACTAGTTAACCTAGATCGTCCAAGTGTCCTCTAGTTAACCTGCATAGTCCAAGTGCACGCTTGTTAACCTACATAGTCCAGGTGCCGCTAGGTAACCTACATAGTGCAAGTGTCCCCTAGTTAACCTACATAGTCCAAGTGCCCGGTAGTTAACATAGATAGACCAAGTGCCGGCTAGGGAACGTACATAGTCCAAGTGCCCGCTAGGTAACCTAGATAGTGCATGTGCCCGGTAGTTAACCTACATAGTCCAAGTGCCCGCTAGGTAACCTAGATAGTCCAAGGGCCCGCTAGTTTACCTACATAGTCCAAGTGCCCGGTAGTTAACGTACATAGTCCAAGTGCCCGCTCTGGAACCTACATAGTCCAAGTGCCTGCTAGGGAACCTACATAGTTCAAGTGTCCGTAGGGAACATACAGAGTCCAAGTGCCCGCTAGGGAATCTACATAGTCCAAGGGCCTGCTAGTTAACATAGATAGTCCAAGTGCCGCAAGATAATCTACATAGTCCAAGGCCCGCTAGTTAACCTACATAGTCCAAGTACCCGCTAGTTAACCTAGATTGTCCAAGTGCACGCTAGTTAACCTACATAGTCCAAGGGCCCGCTAATTAACCTATATAGTCCAAGTGCCCGCTAGGGAACCTACATTGTCAAAGTGCCAGCTAGGGAACCGACATAGTCCAAGTGCCCTCTAGTTAACCTAGATAGTCCAAATGCCCGCTAGTTAACCTAGATAGTCCAAGTGCCCGCTAGTTAACCAGGATTATCAGAGTGCCCTCTAGTTAACTTACATACTCCAAAGGCCTGCTAGTTAACCTACATAGAGCAAGGGTCCGCTAGTTAACCTTGATAGTCCAAGTGCCCGCTAGTTAAACTACATAGTACAAGTTCCTGCTAGGTAAACTACATAGTCCAAGTGCCCACTAGTTAACCTAGACAGTGCAATTTCCCCTAGTTAACCTAGACAGTCCAAGTACCCGATAGGGAACCTACATAGTCTAAGTGCTCGCTAGGGGACCTACATAGTCCAAGTGCTCGCTAGGCAACCTACATAGTCCAAGTGCCCATTAGTTAACCTAGATAGTCAAAGTGCCTGCTAGGTAACCTAAATAGTCCAAGGCCCGCTAGGGAACCTACATAGACCAAGTGCCCGCTAGGTAACCTAGATAGTCCAAGTGCCCGTTAGCTAACCTAGATATTCGAAGTGTCCGCTAGTTAACCTACATAGTCCAAGTGCCCGTTCATTAACATAGATAGGCCAAGTGCCCGCTTGGTAACCTAGACAGTCCAAGTGACCGCTAGGTTACTTAGATAGTCCAAGTGCACGTTCGTTAACCTAGATAGTCCAAGTGCCCGCTAGGGAAACTACATAATCCAAGTGCCCGCTAGTTAACCTAGATAGTCCAAGTGCCCGCTAGTAAACCTAGATAGTCCAAGGGCCCGCTAGGGAATCTACATAGTCCAAGTGCCCGTTAGTTAACCTAGATAGTCCAAGTGCCCGCTTGGTAACCTAGATAGTCCAACAGCCCGCTAGTAACCAACATACTCCAAGAACCCGCTAGGTAACGAAGAAAGTTCAAGTGCCATCTAGGTAACCTAGATATTCCAAGTGCCCGCTAGGTAACCTACAAAATCTAAGTGCCCGCTAGGTTATCTATGTAGTCCAAATGCCCGCTAGGGAATCTATATAGTCTAAGGGCCCGCTAGTTAACGTAGATAGTCCAAGAGCCGCTAGATAATCTACATAGTCCAAGGGCCCGCTAGTTAACCTACATAGTCCAAGTACCCGCTAGTTAACCTACATCGTCCAATTGCCCGCTAGGTAACCTACATAGTCCAAGGGCCCGCTAGTTAACCTACATTGTCCAAGGGCCCGCTAGGTAACCTACAAATTCTAAGCGCCTGCTAGGTTATCTATATAGTCCAAATGCCCGCTAGGGAACCTACATAGTCCAAGTGCCCGCTGGTTAACCTAGATCGTCCAAGTGCCTGCTAGTTAACCAACATAGTCAATGGGCCCACTAGCTAACCTACATAGTGCAAGAGCCCGCTAGTTAACCTAGATCGTGCAAGGGTCTGCTAGTTAACCTACATAGTCCAAGTGCCAGTTAGCTAACCTAGATAGTCAAAGGGCCCGCTAGTTAACATTGATCATCCAAGTGCCCGCTAGTTAACCTAGTAGTCCAAGTGCACGCTAGTTAACCTAGATAGTCCAAGTGCCCTCTAGTTAACCTAGATCGTCCAAGTTCCCGCTAGTTAACCTTCATTGTCCAAGGGCCTGCTAGTTAACCTACGTAGTCCAAGGTCCGCTACTTAACCTAGATACTCCAAGTGCTCGCTAGTTAACCTACATAGTACAAGGGCCCGCTAGTTGACCTACACAGTCCAAGTGCCCGCTAGTTAACCTCGATAGTCCAAGTGCCCGCTAGGTAACATAAGTAGTCCAAATGTCCGATAAGAATCCTACATAGTCCAAGTGTCTGCTAGGTAACCTACATAGTCCAAGAGCCCGTTCGTTAACCTAGATAGTCCAAGTACCCGCTAGGTAACCTAGACTGTCCAAGTGCCCGCTAGGTTACCTACATATTCCAAGTGCCCGTTCGTGAACCTATATAGTCCAAGTGCTCGCTAGGCAACCTACATAGTCAAGTGCCCGTTAGTTAACCTAGATAGTCAAAGTGCCTGCTAGGTAACCTAAATAGTCCAAGTGCCCGCTAGGGAACCTACATAGTCCAAGTGCCCGCTAGGAAACCTAGATAGTCCAATTGCCCGTTAGCTAACCTAGATAGTCGAAGTGTCCGCTAGTTAACCTACATAGTCCAAGTGCCCGTTCGTTAACCTAGATAGGCCAAGTGCTCGCTAGGTAACCTAGAGAGTCCAAGTGCCCGCTAGGTAACCTTGATAGTCCAAGTGCCTTCTATTTAACCCACATAGTCCAAGTGCCCGCAAGGTAACATACATAGTCCAAGTGCCCACTAGGTAACCTAAATAATCCAAATGCCCGCTAGTTAACCTAGATAGTCCAAGTGCCCGCTTGTTAACTTAGATAGTCCAAGTGCCCGCTAGTAAACCTACATAGTCCAAGGGTCCGCTAGTTAATCTAGATAGTCCACTGCCCACTAGTTAACCTAGATAGTCCAAGTGCCCGCTAGTTAACCTAGATAGTCCAAGGGCCCGCTAGTTAATCTAGATAGTCCAAGTGCCCACTAGTTAACCTAGATAGTCCAAGTGCCCTCTAGTTATACTAGATCGTCCAAGTGCCCGCTGGTTAACCTAGATAATCCAAGTGCCCGAAAGTTAACCTACATAGTCCAAGGGCCCTCTAGTTTACCTAGATAGTCCAAGTGCCCGCTAGGGGACATACATAGTCCAAGTGCCCACTAGGGAATCTACATAGTCCAAGTGCTCGCTAAGCAACCTACATAGTCCAAGTGCCCATTAGTTAACCTAGATAGTCAAAGTGCCTGCTAGGGAACCTACATAGTCCAAGTGCCCACTAGGTAACCTAGATAGTCCAATTGCCCGTTAGCTAACCTAGATACTCGAAGTGTCCGCTAGTTAACCTACATAGTCAAAGTGCCCGCTGGTAACCTACATAGTCCAAGGGCCCGCTAGGTAACCTTGATAGTCCAAGTGCCTTCTAGTTTACCTACATAGTCCAAGGGCCCGCTAGGTAACCTACATAGTCCAAGTGCCCGTTAGTTAACCTAGATAGTCCAAGTGCCCTCTAGGGGACGTACATAGTCCAAGTGCCCGCTAGGTAACCTTGATAGTCCAAGTGCGCGCTAGGGTATGTACATAGTCCGAGTGCTGGCTAGGAAACCTAGATAATCCAAGTGCCCGCTAGTTAACCTACATAGTCCAAGGGCCCGCAAGTTAACCTACATAGTCCAAGGTCCGCTATTTAACCTAGATAGTCCAAGTGCCCGCTAGTTAACCTACATAGTACAAGGGCCCGCTACTTGACCTAGATGGTCCAAGTGCCCGCTAGTTAACCTAGATAGTCCAAGTGCCCGCTAGTTAACCTAATTAGTCCAAATGTCCGATAGGGATCCTACATAGTCCAAGTGACCGCTACGTAACCTACATATCGAAGTGCCCATTCGTTAACCTAGATAGTCAAAGTGCCCACTAGGTAACCTAGACAGTCCAAGTGCCCGCTAGGTTACCTAGACAGTCCAAGTGCCCGCTAGTTAACCTACATAGTCCAAGTGCCTGCTAGGTAAACTACATAGTCCAAGTGCCCACTAGGTAACCTAGACAGTCCAATTGCCCGGTAGTTAACCTAGACAGTCCAAGTACCTGATAGGGAACCTACATAGTCCAAGTGCCCGCTTGGGAACCTATATAATCCAAGTGCTCGATAGGCAACCTACATAGTCCAAGTGCCCGTTAGTTAACCTAGATAGTCAAAGTGCCTGCTAGGTAACCTAAATAGTCCAAGTGCCCGCTAGGGAACCCACATAGTCCAAGTGTCCGCTAGGTAACCTAGGTAGTCCAATTGCCCGTTAGCTAACCTAGATAGTCGAAGTGTCCGCTAGTTAACCTACATACTCCAAGTGTCCGTTCGTTAACCTAGATAGGCCAAGTGCCCTCTAGGTAACCTAGACAGTCCAAGTGCCCGCTAGGTTACCTACATAGTCCAAGTGCACGTTCGTTAACCTAGATAGTCCAAGTGCCCGCTGGTAACCTACATAATCCAAGTGCCCACTAGGTAACCTAAGTAATCCAAATGCCCGCTAGGAAAACTACATAGTCTAAGTGCCCGCTAGTTAACCTAGATAGTCCAAGTGCCCGCTAGTAAACCTAGATAGTCCAAGGGCCCGCTAGTTAATCTAGATAGTCCAAGTGCCTGCTAATTAACCTAGATAATCCCAGTGCCCGCTAGTTAACCTAGATCGTCCAAGTGCCCGCTAGTTAACCTAGATAATCCAAGTGCCCGCTAGTTAACCTATATAGTCCAAGGGCCCTCTAGTTCACCTAGATAGTCCAAGTGCCCGCTAGGGGACGTACATAGTCCAAGGTCAGCTAGTTAACCTAGATAGTCTAAGTGCCCGCTAGTTAACCTACATAGTCCAAGGTCAGCTAGTTAACCTAGATAGTCCCAGTTCCCGCTAGTTAACCTACATAGTCCAAGGGCCCGCTAGTTAACCTAGATATTCCAAGTGCCCGCTAGTTAACCTACATAGTCAAAGTGCCCTTAGGGAACCTATATAGTCCAAGTGCCCGCTAGGGAACCTGCATTGTACAAGTGCCCGCTAATCAACCTAGATAGTCCAAGTGCCCGCTAGTTAACCTAGATAATCTAAGTGCCTGCTACTTAACCTTGATCATCCAAGTGCCCGCTAGTTAATCTACATAGTCCAAGTGCCTAATAGGGAACCTACATAGTCAAATTCCCTGCAGAGGAACCTACATAGTCCAAGTGCCCGATAGGGAAGCTACATATTCCAAGTGCCCGTTAGGGATCCTAGATAATCCAAGTGCCCGTAGGGAACCTATATAGTCCAAGTGCCCGCTAGGGAACCTACATAGTCAATGTGCCCGCTAGGCAACCTGCATTGTGAAAGTGCCCGCTAGTTAACCTAGATAGTCCAAGTGACCGCTAGTTAACTTACATTGTCCAAGGTCAGCTAGTTAACCTAGATATTCCAAGTGCCCGCTAGTTAACCTAGATATTCCACGTGCCCGCTAGTTAACCTAGATCGTCCAAGTGTCCGCTAGTTAACCTACATAGTCCAAGTTCCCGTTAGGTAACCTAGATAGTACAAGTGCCCGCAGGTAACCTACATAGTCCAAGTGCCCACTAGGTAACCTAGATAGTCCAACTTCCTGTTAGCTAACCTAGATAATCCATGTGCCCGCTAGGGAACCTGCATTGTGCAAGTGCCCGCTAGTTAACCTAGATAGTCCAAGTGCCCGCTAGTTAACCTACATAGTCCAAGGGCCTTCTAGTTAACCTAGATAGTCCAAGTGCCCACTATTGTATGTATATAGTTCAGGTGCCCGCTAGGTAACCTAGATTGTCCAAGTGTCCGCTAGTTAACCAACATAGTCAATGGGCCCACTAGCTAACCTACATAGTGCAAGAGCCCACTAGTTAACCTAGATCGTGCAAGTGTCTGCTAGTTAACCTACATAGCCAAGTGCCAGTTAGCTAACCTAGATAGTCAAAGGGCCCCTAGTTAACATTGATCATCCAAGTGCCCGCTAGTTAACCTAGTAGTCCAAGTGCACGCTAGTTAACCTAGATAGTCCAAGTGCCCTCTAGTTAACCTAGATCGTCCAAGTTCCTGCCAGTTAACCTTCATTGTCCAAGGGCCTGCTAGTTAACCTACGTAGTCCAAGGTCCGCTAGTTAACCTAGATACTCCAAGTGCTCGCTAGTTAACCTACATAGTACAAGGGCCCGCTAGTTGACCTACACAGTCCAAGTGCCCACTAGTTAACCTAGATAGTCCAAGTGCCCGCTAGGTAACCTAAGTAGTCCAAATGTCCGATAAGAATCCTACATAGTCCAAGTGTCTGCTAGGTAACCTACATAGTCCAAGAGCCCGTTCATTAACCTAGATAGTCCAAGTACCTGCTAGGTAACCTAGACTGTCCAAGTGCCCGCTAGGTTACCTACATATTCCAAGTGCCCGTTCGTGAACCTATATAGTCCAAGTGCTCGCTAGGCAACCTACATAGTCAAATGCCCGTTAGTTAACCTAGATAGTCAAAGTGCCTGCTAGGTAACCTAAATAGTCCAAGTGCCCGCTAGGGAACCTACATAGTCCAAGTGCCCGCTAGGAAACCTAGATAGTCCAATTGCCCGTTAGCTAACCTAGATAGTCGAAGTGTCCGCTAGTTAACCTACATAGTCCAAGTGCCCGTTCGTTAACCTAGATAGGCCAAGTGCTCGCTAGGTAACCTAGACAGTCCAAGTGCCCGCTAGGTAACCTTGATAGTCCAAGTGCCTTCTATTTAACCCACATAGTCCAAGTGCCCGCTAGGTAACATACATAGTCCAAGTGCCCACTAGGTAACCTAAATAATCCAAATGCCCGCTAGTTAACCTAGATAGTCCAAGTGCCCGCTTGTTAACCTAGATAGTCCAAGTGCCCGCTAGTAAACCTAGATAGTCCAAGGGTCCGCTAGTTAATCTAGATAGTCCACTGCCCGCTAGTTAACCTAGATAGTCCAAGTGCCCGCTAGTTAACCTAGATAGTCCAAGGGCCCGCTAGTTAATCTAGATAGTCCAAGTGCCCACTAGTTAACCTAGATAGTCCAAGTGCCCTCTAGTTAACATAGATCGTCCAAGTGCCCGCTGGTTAACCTAGATAATCCAAGTGCCCGAAAGTTAACCTACATAGTCTAAGGGCCCTCTAGTTTACCTAGATAGTCCAAGTGCCCGCTAGGGGACATACATAGTCCAAGTGCCCACTAGGGAATCTACATAGTCCAAGTGCTCGCTAAGCAACCTACATAGTCCAAGTGGCCATTAGTTAACCTAGATAGTCAAAGTGCCTGCTAGGGAACCTACATAGTCCAAGTGCCCACTAGGTAACCTAGATAGTCCAATTGCCCGTTAGCTAACCTAGATACTCGAAGTGTCCGCTAGTTAACCTACATAGTCAAAGTGCCCGCTGGTAACCTACATAGTCCAAGGGCCCGCTAGGTAACCTTGATAGTCCAAGTGCCTTCTAGTTAACCTACATAGTCCAAGTGCCCGCTAGGTAACCTACATTGTCCAAGTGCCCGTTAGTTAACCTAGATAGTCCAAGTGCTCTCTAGGGGACGTACATAGTCCAAGTGCCCGCTAGGTAACCTTGATAGTCCAAGTGCGCGCTAGGGTATGTACATAGTCCGAGTGCTGGCTAGGAAACCTAGATAATCCAAGTGCCCGCTAGTTAACCTACATAGTCCAAGGGCCCGCAAGTTAACCTACATAGTCCAAGGTCCGCTACTTGACCTAGATGGTCCAAGTGCCCGCTAGTTAACCTAGATAGTCCAAGTGCCCGCTAGTTAACCTAATTAGTCCAAATGTCCGATAGGGATCCTACATAGTCCAAGTGACCGCTACGTAACCTACATATCGAAGTGCCCATTCGTTAACCTAGATAGTCAAAGTGCCCACTAGGTAACCTAGACAGTCCAAGTGCCCGCTAGGTTACCTACATAGTCCAAGTGCACGTTCGTTAACCTAGATAGTCCAAGTGCCCGCTGGTAACCTACATAATCCAAGGGCCCGCTAGGTAACCTTGATAGTCCAAGTGCCTTCTAGTTAACCTACATAGTCCAAGTGCCCGTTAGGTAACCTACATAATCCAAGTGCCCACTAGGTAACCTAAGTAATCCAAATGCCCGCTAGGAAAACTACATAGTCCAAGTGTCCGCTAGTTAACCTAGATAGTCCAAGTGCCCGCTAGTAAACCTAGATAGTCCAAGGGCCCGCTAGTTAATCTAGATAGTCCAAGTGCCTGCTAATTAACCTAGATAATCCCAGTGCCCGCTAGTTAACCTAGATCGTCCAAGTGCCCGCTAGTTAACCTAGATAATCCAAGTGCCCGCTAGTTAACCTATATAGTCCAAGGGCCCTCTAGTTCACCTAGATAGTCCAAGTGCCCGCTAGGGGACGTACATAGTCCAAGGTCAGCTAGTTAACCTAGATAGTCTAAGTGCCCGCTAGTTAACCTACATAGTCCAAGGTCAGCTAGTTAACCTAGATAGTCCAAGTTCCCGCTAGTTAACCTACATAGTCCAAGGGCCCGCTAGTTAACCTAGATATTCCAAGTGCCCGCTAGTTAACCTACATAGTCAAAGTGCCCTTAGGGAACCTATATAGTCCAAGTGCCCGCTAGGGAACCTGCATTGTACAAGTGCCCGCTAATCAACCTAGATAGTCCAAGTGCCCGCTAGTTAACCTAGATAATCTAAGTGCCTGCTACTTAACCTTGATCATCCAAGTGCCCGCTAGTTAATCTACATAGTCCAAGTGCCTAATAGGGAACCTACATAGTCAAATTCCCTGCAGAGGAACCTACATAGTCCAAGTGCCCGATAGGGAAGCTACATATTCCAAGTGCCCGTTAGGGAACCTAGATAATCCAAGTGCCCGTAGGGAACCTATATAGTCCAAGTGCCCGCTAGGGAACCTACATAGTCAATGTGCCCGCTAGGGAACCTGCATTGTGAAAGTGCCCGCTAGTTAACCTAGATAGTCCAAGTGTCCGCTAGTTAACCTAGATTGTCCAAGTGTCCGCTAGTTAACCAACATAGTCAATGGGCCCACTAGCTAACCTACATAGTGCAAGAGCCCGCTAGTTAACCTAGATCGTGCAAGTGTCTGCTACTTAACCTACATAGTCCAAGTGCCAGTTAGCTAATCTAGATAGTCAAAGGGCCCGCTAGTTAACATTGATCATCCAAGTGCCCGCTAGTTAACCTAGTAGTCCAAGTGCACGCTAGTTAACCTAGATAGTCCAAGTGCCCTCTAGTTAACCTAGATCGTCCAAGTTCCCGCTAGTTAGCCTTCATTGTCCAAGGGCCTGCTAGTTAACCTACGTAGTCCAAGGTCCGCTAGTTAACCTAGATACTCCAAGTGCTCGCTAGTTAACCTACATAGTACAAGGGCCCGCTAGTTGACCTACACAGTCCAAGTGCCCGCTAGTTAACCTAGATAGTCCAAGTGCCCGGTAGGTAACCTAAGTAGTCCAAATGTCCGATAAGAATCCTACATAGTCCAAGTGTCTACTAGGTAACCTACATAGTCCAAGAGCCCGTTCGTTAACCTAGATAGTCCAAGTACCCGCTAGGTAACCTAGACTGTCCAAGTGCCCGCTAGGTTACCTACATATTCCAAGTGCCCGTTCGTGAACCTATATAGTCCAAGTGCTCGCTAGGCAACCTACATAGTCAAGTGCCCGTTAGTTAACCTAGATAGTCAAAGTGCCTGCTAGGTAACCTAAATAGTCCAAGTGCCCGCTAGGGAACCTACATAGTCCAAGTGCCCGCTAGGAAACCTAGATAGTCCAATTGCCCGTTAGCTAACCTAGATAGTCGAAGTGTCCGCTAGTTAACCTACATAGTCCAAGTGCCCGTTCGTTAACCTAGATATGCCAAGTGCTCGCTAGGTAACCTAGACAGTCCAAGTGCCCGCTAGGTAACCTTGATAGTCCAAGTGCCTTCTATTTAACCCACATAGTCCAAGTGCCCGCTAGGTAACATACATAGTCAGTGCCCACTAGGTAACCTAAATAATCCAAATGCCCGCTAGTTAACCTAGATAGTCCAAGTGCCCGCTTGTTAACCTAGATAGTCCAAGTGCCCGCTAGTAAACCTACATAGTCCAAGGGTCCGCTAGTTAATCTAGATAGTCCACTGCCCGCTAGTTAACCTAGATAGTCCAAGTGCCCGCTAGTTAACCTAGATAGTCCAAGGGCCCGCTAGTTAATCTAGATATTCCAAGTGCCCACTAGTTAACCTAGATAGTCCAAGTGCCCTCTAGTTAACCTAGATCGTCCAAGTGCCCGCTGGTTAACCTAGATAATCCAAGTGCCCGAAAGTTAACCTACATAGTCCAAGGGCCCTCTAGTTTACCTAGATAGTCCAAGTGCCCGCTAGGGGACATACATAGTCCAAGTGCCCACTAGGGAATCTACATAGTCCAAGTGCTCGCTAAGCAACCTACATAGTCCAAGTGCCCATTAGTTAACCTAGATAGTCAAAGTGCCTGCTAGGGAACCTACATAGTACAAGTGCCCACTAGGTAACCTAGATAGTCCAATTGCCCGTTAGCTAACCTAGATACTCGAAGTGTCCGCTAGTTAACCTACATAGTCAAAGTGCCCGCTGGTAACCTACATAGTCCAAGGGCCCGCTAGGTAACCTTGATAGTCCAAGTGCCTTCTAGTTAACCTACATAGTCCAAGTGCCCGCTAGGTAACCTACATAGTCCAAGTGCCCGTTAGTTAACCTAGATAGTCCAAGTGCCCTCTAGGGGACGTACATAGTCCAAGTGCCCGCTAGGTAACCTTGATAGTCCAAGTGCGCGCTATGATATGTACATAGTCCGAGTGCTGGCTAGGAAACCTAGATAATCCAAGTGCCCGCTAGTTAACCTACATAGTCCAAGGGCCCGCAAGTTAACCTACATAGTCCAAGGTCCGCTATTTAACCTAGATAGTCCAAGTGCCCGCTAGTTTACCTACATAGTCCAAGTGCCCGTTAGTTAACCTAGATAGTCCAAGTGCCCTCTAGGGGACGTACATAGTCCAAGTGCCCGCTAGGTAACCTTGATAGTCCAAGTGCGCGCTATGGTATGTACATAGTCCGAGTGCTGGCTAGGAAACCTAGATAATCCAAGTGCCCGCTAGTTAACCTACATAGTCCAAGGGCCCGCAAGTTAACCTACATAGTCCAAGGTCCGCTATTTAACCTAGATAGTCCAAGTGCCCGCTAGTTAACCTACATAGTACAAGGGCCCGCTACTTGACCTAGATGGTCCAAGTGCCCGCTAGTTAACCTAGATAGTCCAAGTGCCCGCTAGTTAACCTAATTAGTCCAAATGTCCGATAGGGATCCTACATAGTCCAAGTGACTGCTACGTAACCTACATATCGAAGTGCCCATTCGTTAACCTAGATAGTCAAAGTGCCCACTAGGTAACATAGACAGTCCAAGTGCCCGCTAGGTTACCTACATAGTCCAAGTGCCCGTTCGTTAACCTAGATAGTCCAAGTGCCCGCTAGGTTACCTAGACAGTCCAAGTGCCCGCTAGTTAACCTACATAGTCCAAGTGCCTGCTAGGTAAACTACATAGTCCAAGTGCCCACTAGGTAACCTAGACAGTCCAATTGCCCGGTAGTTAACCTAGACAGTCCAAGTACCTGATAGGGAACCTACATAGTCCAAGTGCCCGCTTGGGAACCTATATAATCCAAGTGCCCGATAGGCAACCTACATAGTCCAAGTGCCCGTTAGTTAACCTAGATAGTCAAAGTGCCTGCTAGGTAACCTAAATAGTCCAAGTGCCCGCTAGGGAACCCACATAGTCCAAGTGTCCGCTAGGTAACCTAGGTAGTCCAATTGCCCGTTAGCTAACCTAGATAGTCGAAGTGTCCGCTAGTTAACCTACATACTCCAAGTGTCCGTTCGTTAACCTAGATAGGCCAAGTGCCCTCTAGGTAACCTAGACAGTCCAAGTGCCCGCTAGGTTACCTACATAGTCCAAGTGCACGTTCGTTAACCTAGATAGTCCAAGTGCCCGCTGGTAACCTACATAATCCAAGGGCCCGCTAGGTAACCTTGATAGTCCAAGTGCCTTCTAGTTAACCTACATAGTCCAAGTGCCCGTTAGGTAACCTACATAATCGAAGTGCCCACTAGGTAACCTAAGTAATCCAAATGCCCGCTAGGAAAACTACATAGTCCAAGTGCCCGCTAGTTAACCTAGATAGTCCAAGTGCCCGCTAGTAAACCTAGATAGTCCAAGGGCCCGCTAGTTAATCTAGATAGTCCAAGTGCCTGCTAATTAACCTAGATAATCCCAGTGCCCGCTAGTTAACCTAGATTGTCCAAGTGCCCGCTAGTTAACCTAGATAATCCAAGTGCCCGCTAGTTAACCTATATAGTCCAAGGGCCCTCTAGTTCACCTAGATAGTACAAGTGCCCGCTAGGGGACGTACATAGTCCAAGGTCAGCTAGTTAACCTAGATAGTCTAAGTGCCCGCTAGTTAACCTACATAGTCCAAGGTCAGCTAGTTAACCTAGATAGTCCAAGTTCCCGCTAGTTTACCTACATAGTCCAAGGGCCCGCTAGTTAACCTAGATATTCCAAGTGCCCGCTAGTTAACCTACATAGTCAAAGTGCCCTTAGGGAACCTATATAGTCAAAGTGCCCGCTAGGGAACCTGCATTGTACAAGTGCCCGCTAATCAACCTAGATAGTCCAAGTGCCCGCTAGTTAACCTAGATAATCTAAGTGCCTGCTACTTAACCTTGATCATCCAAGTGCCCGCTAGTTAATCTACATAGTCCAAGTGCCTAATAGGGAACCTACATAGTCAAATTCCCTGCAGAGGAACCTACATAGTCCAAGTGCCCGATAGAGAAGCTACATATTCCAAGTGCCCGTTAGGGAACCTAGATAATCCAAGTGCCCGTAGGGAACCTATATAGTCCAATTGCCCGCTAGGGAACCTACATAGTCAATGTGCCCGCTAGGGAACCTGCATTGTGAAAGTGCCCGCTAGTTAACCTAGATAGTCCAAGTGACCGCTAGTTAACTTACATAGTCCAAGGTCAGCTAGTTAACCTAGATAGTCCAAGTGCCCGCTAGTTAACCTAGATATTCCAAGTGCCCGCTAGTTAACCTAGATCGTCCAAGTGTCCGCTAGTTAACCTACATAGTCCAAGTTCCCGTTAGGTAACCTAGATAGTACAAGTGCCCGCAGGTAACCTACATAGTCCAAGTGCCCACTAGGTAACCTAGATAGTCCAACTTCCTGTTAGCTAACCTAGATAATCCATGTGCCCGCTAGGGAACCTGCATTGTGCAAGTGCCCGCTACTTAACCTAGATAGTCCAAGTGCCCGCTAGTTAACCTACATAGTCCAAGGGCCTTCTAGTTAACCTAGATAGTCTAAGTGCCCACTATTGTATGTATATAGTTCAGGTGCCCTCTAGGTAACCTAGATTGTCCAAGTGTCCTGCTAGTTAACATACGTAGTCCAAGTTCCCGTTAGGTAACCTAGATAGTACAAGTGCCCGCAAGGTAACCTACATAGTCCAAGTGCCCACTAGGTAACCTACATAGTCAAAGTGCCCTTTCGTTAAAATAGATAGTCCAAGTGCCCGCTCGGAAACCTACATAGTCCAAGTGCCCACTAGGTAACCTAAATAATCCAAATGCCCGCTAGGTAAACTACATAGTCCAAGTGCCCGCTAGTTAACCTAGATAGTCCAAGTGCCCACTAGGTAACCTACATAGTCAAACTGCCCGTTCGTTAACCTAGATAGTCCAAGGGCCCGCTAGTTAATCTAGATAGTCCAAGTGCCCGCTAGTTAACCTACATAGTCCAAGGGCCCTCTAGTTAACCTAGATAGTCCAAGTGCCCGCTAGGGGACGTACATAGTCCAAGTGCCCGCTAGGTAACCTTGATAGTCCAAGTGCCCACTATTGTTGTACATAGTTCAAGTGCCCGCTAGGTAACCTAGATTGTCCAAGTGTCCACTAGTTAACCAACATAGTCCAAGTGCCCGCTAAGTAACCTAGATAGTCCAAGGTCCTGCTAGTTAACCTACATAGTCCAATGCCCGATAGTGAACCTCCATAGTCCAATTTCCCGCTGAGGAACCTACATAATCCAAGTACCCGATAGGGAACCTACATATTCCAAGTGCCCGTTAGGGAACCTAGATAGTCCAAGTGCCCGTAGGGAACCTATATAGTCCAATTGCCCGCTAGGGAACCTGCATTGTACAAGTGCCCGCTAATTAACCTAGATAGTCTAAGTGCCCGCTAGTTAACCTAGATAATCCAAGTGCCCGCTGGTTAACCTAGATAGTCCAAGTGCCCGCTAGTTAACCTAGATAGTCCAAGTGCCCGCTAGTTAACCTACATAGTCCAAGGGCCTTCTAGTTAACCTAGATAGTCCAAGTGCCCACTATTGTATGTATATAGTTCAAGTGCCCGCTAGGTAACCTAGATTGTCCAAGTGTCCGCTAGTTAACCTACATAGTCCAAGTGCCCGCTAAGTAACCTAGATAGTCCAAGGTCCTGCTAGTTAACATACGTAGTCCAAGTTCCCGTTAGGTAACCTAGATAGTACTAGTGCCCGCAAGGTAACCTACATAGTCCAAGTGCCCACTAGGTAACCTACATAGTCAAAGTGCCCTTTCGTTAAAATAGATAGTCCAAGTGCCCGCTAGGAAACCTACATAGTCCAAGTGCCCACTAGGTAACCTAAATAATCCAAATGCCCGCTAGGTAAACTACATAGTCCAAGTGCCCGCTAGTTAACCTAGATAGTCCAAGTGCCCACTAGGTAACCTACATAGTCAAAGTGCCCGTTCGTTAACCTAGATAGTCCAAGGGCCCGCTAGTTAATCTAGATAGTCCAAGTGCCCGCTAGTTAACCTACATAGTCCAAGGGCCCTCTAGTTAACCTAGATAGTCCAAGTGCCCGCTAGGGGACGTACATAGTCCAAGTGCCCGCTAGGTAACCTTGATAGTCCAAGTGCCCACTATTGTTGTACATAGTTCAAGTGCCCGCTAGGTAACCTAGATTGTCCAAGTGTCCGCTAGTTAACCAACATAGTCCAAGTGCCCGCTAAGTAACCTAGATAGTCCAAGGTCCTGCTAGTTAACCTACATAGTCCAATGCCCGATAGGGAACCTCCATAGTCCAATTTCCCGCTGAGGAACCTACATAATCCAAGTACCCGATAGGGAACCTACATATTCCAAGTGCCCGTTAGGGAACCTAGATAGTCCAAGTGCCCGTAGGGAACCTATATAGTCCAATTGCGGGCTAGGGAACCTGCATTGTACAAGTGCCCGCTAATTAACCTAGATAGTCTAAGTGCCCGCTAGTTAACCTAGATAATCCAAGTGCCCGCTAGTTAACCTAGATAGTCCAAGTGCCCGCTAGTTAACCTACATAGTCCAAGAACCCGTTAGTTAACCTAGATAGTCCAAGTTCCCGCTAGTTAACCTACATAGTCCAAGTGCCCGCTAAGTAACCTAGATAGTCCAAGGTCCTGCTAGTTAACCTACATAGTCCAATGCCCGATAGGGAACCTACATAGTCCAATTGCCCGCTGAGGAACCTACATAGTCCAAGTACCCAATAGGGAACCTACATATTCCAAGTGCCCGTTAGGGAACCTTGATAGTCCAAGTGCCCGTAGGGAACCTATATAGTCCAATTGCCCGCTAGGGAACCTGCATTGTACAAGTGCCCGCTAATTAACCTAGATAGTCCAAGTGCCCGCTAGTTAACCTAGATCATCCAAGTGCCCGCTAGTTAACCTAGATAGTCCAAGTGCCCGCTAGTTAACCTAGATAGTTCAAGTGCCCGCTAGTTAACCTACATAGTCCAAGAACCCGTTAGTTAGCCTAGATAGTCCAAGTTCCCGCTAGTTAACCTACATAGTACAAGGGCCCGCTAGTTAAC
The DNA here is from genome assembly GCF_050624435.1 of Tenrec ecaudatus. NCBI lineage: Eukaryota > Metazoa > Chordata > Mammalia > Afrosoricida > Tenrecidae > Tenrec > Tenrec ecaudatus. The sequence goes on from NW_027457565.1 coordinate 1,236,999, forward strand.
CTAGATTTTCCAAGTGCCCGCTAGTTAACCTACATAGTCCAAGTGCCCTTAGGGAACCTATATAATCCAAGTGCGCGCTAGGGCACCTGCATTGTAAAAGTGCCCGCTAATCAACCTAGATAGTCCAAGTGCCCGCTAGTTACCCTAGATAATCCAAGTGCCTGCTACTTAACCTTGATCATCCAAGTGCCCGCTAGTTAACCTACATAGTCCAAGTGCCTGATAGGGAACCTACATAGTCAAATTTCCCACAGAGGAACCTACATAGTCCAAGTGCCCGATAGGGAACCTACATATTCCAAGTGCCCGTTAGGGAACCTAGATAGTCCAAGTGCCCGTAGGGAACCTATATAGTCCAAGTGCCTGCTAGGGAACCTCCATATTCAAAGTGCCCGCTAGGGAACCTGCATTGTGCAAGTGCCCGCAAGTTAACGTAGATCGTCCAAGTGCCCGCTAGTTAACTTACATAGTCCAAGGTCAGCTAGTTAACCTAGATAGTCCAAGTGCCCGCTAGTTAACCTACATAATCCAAGGTCAGCTAGTTAACCTAGATAGTCCAAGTGCCTGATAGTTAACCTAGATATTCAAGTGCCCGCTAGTTAACCTAGATCGTCCAAGTGTTCGCTAGTTAACCTACATAGTCCAAGATCCCGTTAGGTAACCTAGATAGTACAAGTGCCCGCAAGGTAACCTAAAAATCCAAGTGCCCACTAGGTAACCTAGATAGTCCAAGTTCCTCTTAGCTAACCTAGATAATCCAAGTGCCCGCTAGGTAACCTACATAGTCCAAGTGCCCTTTCGTTAACCTAGCTAGTCCAAGTGCCCGCTAGGTAACCTACATAATCAAAGGGTCCGCTAGGTAACCTATATAGTCCAAGTGCCCGTTACCTATCTTAGATAGTCCAATTGCCCGCTATGCAACATACATAGTCCAAGTGCCCGCTAGTTAACCTACATAGACCAAGTGCCCGCTAGGTAACCTAGATAGTCCAAGCGCCCGCTAAGGAACTTACATAGTCCAAATGCCCGCTAGGCAACCTAGATAGTCCATGTGCCCGTTCGTAAACCTAGATAGCCAAGTGCCCGCTAGGTAACCTAGACAGTCCAAGTGTCTGCTAGGTAACCTACATAGTCCAAAAGCCTGCTGGTTATCCTACATAGTCCAAGGGCCCACTAGTTAACCTAGATCGTCCAAGTGTCCTCTAGTTAACCTGCATAATCCAAGTGCACGCTAGTTAACCTACATAGTCCTAGTGCTGCTAGGTAACCTACATAGTGCAAGTGTCCCCTAGTTAACCTACATAGTCCAAGTGCCCGGTAGTTAACATAGATAGTCCACGTGCCCGCTAGGGAACGTACATAGTCCAAGTGCCCGCTAGGTAACCTAGATAGTGCATGTGCCCGGTAGTTAACCTACATAATCCAAGTGCCCGCTAGGTAACCTAGATAGTCCAAGGGCCCGCTAGTTTACCTACATAGTCCAAGTGCCCGGTAGTTAACTTACATAGTCCAAGTGCCCGCTCTGGAACCTACATAGTCCAAGTGCCTGCTAGGGAACCTACATAGTTCAAGTGTCCGTAGGGAACATACGGAGTCCAAGTGCCCGCTAGGGAATATACATAGTCCAAGGGCCTTCTAGTTAACGTAGATAGTCCAAGTGCCGCTAGATAATCTACATAGTCCAAGGGCCCGCTAGTTAACCTATATAGTCCAAGTACCCGCTAGTTAATCAAGATCATCCAAGTGCACGCTAGTTAACGTACATAGTGCAAGGGCCCGCTAGTTAACCTATATAGTCCAAGTGCCCGCTAGGGAACCTACATAGTCAAAGTGCCCGCTAGGGAATCTACATAATCCAAGTGCCCTCTAGTTAACCTAGATAGTCCAAGTGCCCGCTAGTTAACCAGGATCATCAAAGTGCCCTCTAGTTAACTTACATAGTCCAAAGGCCTGCTCGTTAACCTACATAGAGCAAGGGCCCGCTAATTAACCTTGATAGTCCAAGTGCCCGCTAGTTAAACTACATAGTCCAAGTTCCCGCTAGGTAAGCTAGACATTCCAAGTGACCATTAGGTTACCTACATAGTCCAAGTGCCCGTTCGTTAATCTACATAGTCCAAGTGCCCGCTAGGAAACGTAGATAGCCCAAGTGCCCACGAGGGAACGTACATAGTCCAAGTGCCTGCTAGGTAAACTACATAGTCCAAGTGCCCACTAGGTAACCTAGACAGTCCAATTGCCCCCTAGTTAACCTAGACAGTCCAAGTACCCGATAGGGAACCTACATAGTCCAAGTGCTCGCTAGGCAACCTACATAGTCCAAGTGCCCGTTAGTTAACCTAGATAGTCAAAGCCTGCTAGGTAACCTAAATAGTCCTAGTGCCCGCTAGGGAACCTACATAGTCCAAGTGCCCGTTAGCTAACCTAGATAGTCGAAGTGTCAGCTAGTTAACCTACATAGTCCAAGTGCCCGTTCATTAACATAGATAGGCCAGTGACGGCTTGGTAACCTAGACAGTCCAAGTGACCGCTAGGTTACCTACATAGTCCAAGTGCACGTTCGTTAACCAAGATAGTCCAAGTGCCCGCTAGGGAATCTACATATTCCAAAGACCTGCTAGTTAACGTAGATAGTCCAAGTGCCACTAGTTAACCTACCTAGTCCAAGTTCCCGTTAGGTAACATAGATAGTACAAGTGCCCGCAAGGTAACCTACATAGTCCAAGTGCCCACTAGGTCACCTAGATAGTCCAAGTTCCTGTGAGCTAACCTAGATAATCCATGTGCCCGCTAGGTAACCTACATAGTCCAAGTGCCCTTTCGTTAACCTAGATAGTCCAAGTGCCCGCTAGGTAACCTACATAGTCAAAGGGTCCGCTAGGTAACCTATATAGTCCAAGTGCCCGTTACCTAACCTAGATAGTCCAATTGCCCGCTATGCAACATACATAGTCTAAATGCCCGCTAGTTAACCTACATAGTCCAAGTGCCCGCTAGGTAACCTAGATAGTCCAAGTGCCCGCTAGGTAACTTACATAGTCCAAATGCCCGGTAGTTAACTTACATAGTCCAAGTGCCCGCTCTGGAACCTACATAATCCAAGTGCCTGCTAGGGAACCTACATAGTTCAAGTGTCCGTAGGTAACATACAGAGTCCAAGTGCCCGCTAGGTTATCTACATAGTCCAAGGGCCCGCTAGTTAACGTAGATAGTCCAAGTGCCGCTAGATAATCTACATAGTGCAAGGGCCCGCTAGTTAACCTACATAGTCCAAGTACCCGCTAGTTAACCTAGATCGTCCAAGTGCACGCTAGTTAACCTACATAGTCCAAGTACCCGCTAGTTAACCTAGATCGTCCAAAGTGCACGCTAGTTAACCTACATAGTCCAAGGGCCCACTAGTTAACCAATATAGTCCAAGTGCCCGCTAGGGAACCTACATAGTCAAAGTGCCCGCTAGGGAACCTACATAGTCCAAGTGCCCTCTAGTTAACCTAGATAGTCCAAGTGCCCGCTAGTTAACCAGGATCATCAAAGTGCCCTCTAGTTAACTTACATAGTCCAAAGGCCTGCTAGTTAACCTACTAGAGCAAGGGCCCGCTAGTTAACCTTGATAGTCCAAGTGCCCGCTAGTTAAACGACAGAGTCCAAGTTCCCGCTAGGTAACCTAGACAGTCCAAGTGACCATTAGGTTACCTACATAGTCCAAATTCCCGTTAGTTAACCTACATAGTCCAAGTGCCCGCTAGGTAACGTAGATAGCCCAAGTGCCCGCTAGATGACCTACATAGTCCAAGTGCCCGCTAGTTAACCTACATAGTCCAAGTGCCTGCTAGGTAAACTACATAGTCCAAGTGCCCACTAGGTAACCTAGACAGTCCATTGCCCCCTAGTTAACCTAGAGAGTCAAAGTACCAGATAGGGAACCTACATAGTCTAAGTTCTCGCTAGTGAACCTACATAGTCCAAGTGCTCGCTAGGCAACCTATATAGTCCAAGTGCCCGTTAGTTAACCTAGATAGTCAAACTGCCTGCTAGGTAACCTAAATAGTCCAAGGCCCGCTAGGGAACCTACATAGTCCAAGTGCCCGCTGGTAACCTAGATAGTCCAAGTGCCTGTTAGCTAACCTAGATAGTCGAAGTGTCCGCTAGTTAACCTACATAGTCCAAGTGCCCGTTCATTAACATAGATAGGCCAAGTGCCCGCTTTTTAACCTAGACATTCCAAGTGACCGCTAGGTTACCTACATAGTCCAAGTGCACGTTCGTTAACCTTGATAGTCCAAGTGCCCGCTAGGGAAACTACATAATCCAAGTGCCCGCTAGTTAACCTAGATAGTCCAAGTGCCCGCTAGTAAACCTAGGTAGTCCAAGGGCCCGCTAGGGAATCTACATAGCCCAAGGGCCCGCTAGGGAACCTACATAGTCCAAGTGCCCGTTAGTTAACCTAGATAGTCCAAGTGCCCGCTTGGTAACCTAGATAGTCCAACAGCCCGCTAGTAACCTACATACTCCAAGAACCCGCTAGTTAACGTAGAAAGTTCAAGTGCCAGCTAGGTAACCTAGATATTCCAAGTGCCCGCTAGGTAACCTACAAAATCTAAGTGCCCGCTTGGTTATCTATGTAGTCCAAATGCCCGTTAGGGAATCTACATAGTCCAAGGGCCCGCTAGTTAACCTACATTGTCCAAGGGCCCGCTAGGTAACCTACAAAGTCTAAGTGCCCGCTAGGTTATCTAAATAGTCCAAATGCCCGCTAGGGAACCTACATAGTCCAAGTGCCTGCTAGTTAACCTAGAACGTCCAAGTGCCCGCTAGTTAACCAATATAGTCAATGGTCCCACTAGTTAACCTACATAGTGCAAGAGCCCGCTAGTTAACCTAGATCGTGCAAGTGTCTGCTAGTTAACCTACATAGTCCAAGTGCCAGTTAGCTAACCTAGATAGTCAAAGGGCCCGCTAGTTAACATTGATCATCCAAGTGCCCGCTAGTTAACCTAGAGAGTCCAAGTGCACGCTAGTTAACCTAGATAGTCCAAGTGCCCTCTAGTTAACCTAGATCGTCCAAGTGCATGCTAGTTAACCTACATTGTCCAAGGGCCTGCTAGTAAACCTACGTAGTCCAAGGTCCGCTAGGCTAGTTAACCTAGATACTCCAAGTGCTCGCTAGATAACCTACATAGTACAAGTGCCCGCTAGTTGACCTAGATAGTCCAAGTGCCCGCTAGTTAACCTAGATAGTCCAAGTGTCCGCTAGGTAACCTACATAGTCCAAGAGCCGGTTCGTTAACCTAGATAGTCCAAGTACCCGCTAGTTAACCTGGACTGTCCAAGTGCCCGCTAGGTTACCTACATATTCCAAGTGCCCGTTCGTTAACCTAGAAAGTCCAAGTGCCCGCTAGGAAACCTACATAGTCCAAGGGCCCGCTAGGTAACCTAGATAGTCCAAGTGCCCGCTAGGTAACCTAGAGTCCAAGTGCTCGCTAGTTAACCTACATAGTCCAAGGGCCCGCTAGTTAATGTAGATAGTCCAAGTGCCGCTAGATTATCTACATAGTCCAAGGGCCCGCTAGTTAACTTACATAGTCCGAGTACCCGCTAGTTAACCTAGATCATCCAAGTGCACGCTAGTTAACCTACATAGTCCAAGGGCCCGCTAGTTAACCTATATAGTCCAAGTGCCCGCTAGGGAACCTACATAGTCAAAGTGCCCGCTAGGGAACCTACATAATCCAAGTGCCCTCTAGTTAACCTAGATAGTCCAAGTGCCCGCTAGTTAACCAGGATCATCAAAGTGCCCTCTAGTTAACTTACATAGTCCAAAGGCCTGCTAGTTAACCTACATAGAGGAAGGGCCCGCTAGTTAAACTTGATAGTCCAAGTGCCCGCTAGTTAAACTACATAGTCCAAGTTCCCGCTAGGTAAGCTAGACAGTCCAAGTGAGCATTAGGTAACCTACATAGTCCAAGTGCCCGTTCGTTAACCTTCATAGTCCAAGTGCCCACTAGGTAACGTAGATAGCCCAAGTGCCCGCTAGGGAACATACATAGTCCAAGTGCCTGCTAGGTAAACTACATAGTCCAAGTGCCCACTAGGTAACCTAGACAGTCCAATTGCCCCCTAGTTAACCTAGACAGTCCAAGTACCCGATAGGGAACCTACATAGTCTAAGTGCTCGGTAGGGAACCAACATAGCCCAAGTGCTAGCTAGGCAACCTACATAGTCCAAGTGCCCGTTAGTTAACCTAGATAGTCAAAGTGCCTGCTAGGTAACCTAAATAGTCCAAGTGCCCGTTAGTTAACCTAGATAGTCAAAGTGCCTGCTAGGTAACCTAAATAGTCCAAGTGCCCGCTAGGGAACCTACATAGTCCAAGTGCCCGCTAGGTAACCTAGATAGTCCAATTCCCCGTTAGCTAACCTAGATAGTCGAAGTGTCCGCTAGTTAACCTACATAGTCCAAGTGCCCGTTCGTTAACCTAGATAGTCCAAGTGCCCGCTGGTAACCTACATAGTCCAAGGGCCCGCTAGGTAACCTTGATAGTCCAAGTGCCTTCTAGTTAACCTACATAGTCCAAGTACCCGCTAGGTAACCTACATAGTCCAAGTGCCCGTTAGTTAACCAAGATAGTCCAAGTGCCCACTAGGGACCTACATAGTCCAAGTGCCCACTAGGTAACCTAGATATTCCAAGTTCCTGTGAGCTAACCTAGATAATCCAAGTGCCCGCTAGGTAACCTACATAGTCCAAGTGCCCGCTAGTTAACCTATATAGTCCAAATGCCCACTAGCGAACCTACATAGTCAAAGTGCCCGCTAGGGAACCTACATAGTCAAAGTGCCCTCTAGTTAACCTAGATAGTCCAAGTGCCCGCTAGTTAACCAGGATCATCAAAGTGCCCTCTAGTTTACTTACATAGTCCAAAGGCCTGCTAGTTAACCTACATAGAGCAAGGCCCGCTAGTTAACCTTGAAAGTCCAAGTGCCCGCTAGTTAAACTACATAGTCCAAGTTCCCGCTAGGTAACCTAGACAGTCCAAGTGACCATTAGGTTACCTACATAGTCCAAATTCCCGTTCGTTAACCTACATAGTCCAAGTGCCCGTTAAGTAACGTAGATAGCCCAAGTGCCCGCTAGGGAACGTACATAGTCCAAGTGCACGCTAGGTAACCTAGATAGTCCAAGTGCACGCTAGTTAACCTACATAGTCCAAGTGCCTGCTAGGTAAACTACATAGTCCAAGTGCCCACTAGGTAACCTAGACAGTCCAATTGCCCCGTAGTTAACCTAGACAGTAAAAGTACCCGATAGGGAACCTACATAGTCTAAGTGCTCGCTAGGGAACCTACATAGTCCAAGTGCTCGCTAGGCAACCTACATAGTCCAAGTGCCCGTTAGTTAACGTAGATAGTCAAAGTGCCTGCTAGGTAACCTAAATAGTCCAAGGCCCGCTAGGGAACCTACATAGACCAAGTGCCCGCTGGTAACCTAGATAGTCCAAGTGCCCGTTAGCTAACCTAGATAGTCGAAGTGTCCGCTAGTTAACCTACATAGTCCAAGTGCCCGTTCATTAACATAGATAGGCCAAGTGCCCGCTTGGTAACCTAGACAGTCCAAGTGACCGCTAGGTTACCTACATAGTCCAAGTGCACGTTCGTTAACCTAGATAGTCCAAGTGCCCGCTAGGGAAACTACATAATCCAAGTGCCCGCTAGTTTACCTAGATAGTCCAAGTGCCCGCTAGTAAACCTAGATAGTCCAAGGGCCCGCTAGGGAATCTACATAGTCCAAGGGCCCGCTAGGGAACCTACATAGTCCAAGTGCCCGTTAGTTAACCTAGATAGTCCAAGTGCCCGCTTGGTAACCTAGATAGTCCAACAGCCCTCTAGTAACCAACATACTCCAAGAACCCGCTAGTTAACTTAGAAAGTTCAAGTGCCAGCAAGGTAACCTAGATATTCCAAGTGCCCGCTAGGTAACCTACAAAATCTAAGAGCCCGCTCGGTTATTTATGTCGTCCAAATGCCCGCTAGGGAATCTACATAGTCCAAGGGCCCGCTAGTTAACGTATATACTCCAAGAGCCGCTAGTTAATCTACATAGTCCAAGGGCCCGCTAGTTAACCTACATAGTCCAAGTACCCGCTAGTTAACCTAGATCGTCCAATTGCCCGCTAGGTAACCTACATAGTCCAAGGGCCCGCTAGTTAACCTACATTGTCCAAGGGCCCGCTAGGTAATCTACAAAGTCTAAGTGCCCGCTAGGTTATCTATATAGTTCAAATGCCCGCTAGGGAACCTACATAATCCAAGTGCCCGCTAGTTAACCTAGATCGTCCAAGTGCCCGCTTGTTAACCAACTTAGTCAATGGGCCCACTAGTTAACCTACATAGTGCAAGAGCCCGCTATTTAACCTAGATCGTGCAAGTGTCTGCTAGTTAACCTACATAGTCCAAGTGCACGCTAGTTAACCTAGATAGTCCAAGTGCCCTCTAGTTAACCTAGGTCGTCCAAGGGCCCACTAGTTAACCTACATTGTCCAAGGGCCTGCTAGTAAACCTACGTAGTCCAAGGTCCGCTAGTTAACCTAGATACTCCAAGTGCTCGCTAGTTAACCTACATAGTACAAGGGCCCGCTAGTTGACCTAGATAGTCCATGTGCCCGCTAGTTAACCTAGATAGTCCAAGTGCCTGCTAGATAACCTAAGTAGTCCAAATGTCCGATAGGAATCCTACATAGTCCGAGTGTCCGCTAGGTAACCTACATAGTCCAAGAGCCCGTTCGTTAACCTAGATAGTCCAAGTACCCGCTAGGTTACCTAAATATTCCAAGTGCCCGTTCGTTAACCTAGACTGTCCAAGTGCCCGCTAGGTTACCTAAATATTCCAAGTGCCCGTTCGTTAACCTAGATAGTCCAAGTGCCCGCTAGGAAACCTACATAGTCCAAGGACCCGCTAGGTAACCTAGATAGTCCAAGTGCCCGCTAGGTAACCTAGAATCCAAGTGCTCGCTAGTTAACCTACATAGTCCAAGTGCCCGCTATGTAACCTAGATAGTCAAAGTGCCCGTTAGGTAACCTAGATAGTCCAAGTGCCCGCTAGGTAACATATATTGTCCAAGTTCCCCCTAGGTAACCTAGATACTCAAAGTGCCCGTTACCTAACCTAGATAGTCCAAGTGCCCGCTAAGCAACCTACATAGTCCAAGTGCCCGTTCGTTAACCTAGAAGTCCAAGTGCCCGCTAGGTAACCTAGACAGTCCAAGTGCCCGCAAGGTTACCTATATATTCCAAGTGCCCGTTCGTTAACTTAGATAGTCCAAGTGCCCACTAGTTAACCTATATAGTCCAAGTGCCCGCTAGGTAACCTAGATAGTCCAAAGGCCCGCTAGTTAACCTACATAGTCCAAGGGCTCACTTGTTAACTTTGATAGTCCAAGTGCCCGCTATTAACCTGGATCGTCCAAGTGCCCGCTAGTTAACCTAGATTGTCCAAGTGCCATCTAGGGATCCTTCATAATCCAAGTGCTCGCTAGGTAACTTAGATAGTCCTAGTGCCCGTTAGTTAACCTAGATAGTCCAATTGCCTGCTAGTAAACCTACATAATCCATGGGCCCGCTAGTTAACCTACATAGTGCAAGGGCCTTCTAGTTAACCTATATCATGCAAGTGTCCGCTAGTTAACCTACATAGTCCACGTGCCCGCTAGGTAACCTAGATAGTCCTAGTGCCCGTTAGATAACCTAGATAGTCCAAGGGCCCACTAGGGGACGTACATAGTCCAAGTGCCCGCTAGTTAACCTACATAGTCCAAGGTCCGCTAGTTAACCTAGATAGTCCAAGTGCCCGCTAGTTAACCTACATAGTACAAGGGCCCGCTAGTTGACCTTGATAGTCCAAGTTCCGCTAGTTAACCTAGATAGTCAAAGTGCCCGCTAATTAACCTAAGTAGTACAAATGTCCGATAGGGATCCTACATATTCCAAGTGCCCGCTAGTTAACCTACATAGTCCAAGACCCCGCTAGGTAACCTAGGCAGTCCAAGTGACCATTATGTTACCTACATAGTCCAAGTGCCCGTTCGTTAACTTACATAGTCCAAGTGCCCGCTAGGTAACTTATATAGCCCAAGTACCCGCTAGGGAACGTACATATTCCAAGTGCACTCTAGGTAACCTAGATAGTCCAAGTGCCCGCTAGTTAACCTACATAGTCCAAGGGCCTGCTAGGTAAACTACATAGTCCATGTGCCCACTAGGTAACCTAGACAGTCCAATTGCCCGCGAATTAAGCTAGACAGTCCAAGTACCCGATAGGGAACCTACATAGCCCAAGTGCCCGCTGGGAACCTACATAGTCCAAGTGCTCGCTAGGCAACCTACATAGTCCAAGTGCCCGTTAGTTAACCTAGATAGTCCAAGTGCCCGCTAGGTGACGTACATAGTCCAAGTGCCCGCTAGGTAACCTAGATTGTCCAAGTCCCCCTAGGGTATGTACATAGTTCAAGTGCCCGCTAGGTAACCTAGATTGTCCAAGTGTCCGCTAGTTACCCTACATAGTCCAAGTGCCTGCTAGGTAACCTAGATAGTCCAAGGTCCTGTTAGTTAACCTACATAGTCCAATGCCCGATAGGGAACCTACATATTCCAAGTGCCCGCTAGGTAACATACATAGTCCAAGTGCCCACTAGGTAACCAAAATAATCCAAATGCCCGCTAGTTAACCTAGATAGTCCAAGTGCCCGCTTGTTAACCTAGATAGTCCAAGTGCCCGCTAGTAAACCTAGATAGTCCAAGGGCCCGCTAGTTAATCTACATAGTCCAGTGCCCGCTAGTTAACCTAGATAGTCCAAGTGCCCGCTAGTTAACCTAGATAGTCCAAGTGCCCACTAGTTAACCTAGATACTCCAAGTGCCCGCTAGTTAACCTAGATCATCCAAGTGCCCGCTGGTTAACCTAGATATTCCAAGTGCCCGATAGTTAACCTACATAGTCCAAGGGCCCAATAGTTAACCTAGATACTCCAAGTGCCCGCTAGGGGACATACATAGTCCAAGTGCCCCCTCGGGAATCTACATAGTCCAAGTGCTCGCTAAGCAACCTACATAGTCCAAGTGCCCGTTAGTTAACCTAGATAGTCAAAGTGCCTGCTAGGTAACCTAAATAGTCCAAGTGCCCGCTAGGGAACCTACATAGTCGAAGTGCCCACTAGGTAACCTAGATAGTCCAATTGCCCGTTAGCTAACCTAGATAGTCGAAGTGTCCGCTAGTTAACCTACATAATCCAAATGCCCGCTAGTTAACCTAGATAGTCCAAGTGCCCGCTTGTTAAACTAGATAGTCCAAGTGCCCGCTAGTAAACCTAGATAGTCCAAGGGCCCGCTAGTTAACCTACATAGTCCAAGTGCCCGTTCGTTAACCTAGATAGGCCAAGTGCCCTCTAGGTAACTTAGACAGTCCAAGTGCCCACTAGGTTACCTATATAGTCCAAGTGCACGTTCGTTAACCTAGATAGTCCAAGTGCCCGCTGGTAATCTACATAGTCCAAGGGCCCGCTAGGTAACCTTGATAGTCCAAGCGCCTTCTATTTAACCTACATAGTCCCAGTGCCCGCTAGGTAACCTACATAGTCCAAGTGCCCGTTAGTTAACCTAGATAGTCCAAGTGCACACTTGGGGACGTACATAGTCCAAGTGCCCGCTAGGTAACCTTGATAGTCCAAGTGCGCGCTAGGGTATGTACATAGTCCGAGTGCTGGCTAGGAAACCTAGATAATCCAAGTGCCCGCTAGTTAACCTACATAGTCCAAGGGCCCGCAAGTTAACCTACATAGTCCAAGGTCCGCTATTTAACCTAGATAGTCCAAGTGCCCGCTAGTTAACCTACATAGTACAAGGGCCCGCTTCTTGACCTAGATAGTCCAAGTGCCCACTCGTTAACCTAGATAGTCCAAGTGTCCGCTAGTTAACCTAAGTATTCCAAATGTCCGATAGGGATCCTACATAGTCCAAGTGCCCGCTACGTAACCTACATATCCAAGTGCCCGTTCGTTAACCTAGATAGTCAAAGTGCCCGCTAGGTAACCTAGACAGTCCAAGTGCCCCCTAGGTTACCTACATAGTCCAAGTGCCCGTTCGTTGACCTAGATAGTCCAAGTGCCCGCTAGGTTACCTAGACAGTCCAAGTGCCCGCTAGTTAACCTCCATAGTCCAAGTACCTGCTAGGTAAACTACATAGTCCAAGTGCCCACTAGGTAACCTAGACAGTCCAATTGCCCGCTAGTTAACCTAGACAGTCCAAGTACCCGATAGGGAACCTACATAGTCCAAGTGCTCGCTAGGGAACCTATATAGTCCAAGAGCTCGCTAGGCAACCTACATAGTCCAAGTGCCTGTTAGTTAACCTAGATAGTCAAAGTGCCTGCTAGGTAACCTAAATAGTCCAAGTGCCCGCTAGGGAACCTACATAGTCCAAGTGTCGGCTAGGTAACCTAGATAGTCCAATTGCCCTTTAGCTAACCTAGATAGTCGAAGTGTCCGCTAGTTAACCTACATAGTCCAAGTGTCCGTTCGTTAACCTAGATAGGCCAAGTGCCCTCTAGGTAACCTAGACAGTCCAAGTGCCCGCTAGGTTACCTACATAGTCCAAGTGCACGTTCGTTAACCTAGATAGTCCAAGGGCCCGCTGGTAACCTACATAATCCAAGGGCCCACTAGGTAATCTTGATAGTCCAAGTGCCTTCTAGTTAACCTACATAGTCCAAGTGCCCGCTAGGTAACCTACATAGTCCAAGTGCCCACTAGGTAACCTAAGTAATCCTAATGCCCGCTAGGAAAACTACATAGTCCAAGTGCCCGCTAGTTAACCTAGATAGTCCAAGTGCACGCTAGTAAACCTAGATAGTCCAAGGGCCCGCTAGTTAATCTAGATAGTCCAAGTGCCCGCTAGTTAACCTAGATAGTCCAAGGGACCGCTAGTTAATCTAGATAGTCCAAGTGCCTGCTAGATAACCTAGATAGTCCAAGTGCCCGCTAGTTAACCTAGATCGTCCAAGGGCCCTCTAGTTAACCTAGATAGTGCAAGTGCCCGCTAGGGGACGTACATAGTCCAAGTGCCCGCTAGGTAACCTAGATAATCCAAGTGCCCCCTAGGGTATGTACATAGTTCAAGTGCCCGCTAGGTAACCTAGATTGTCCAAGTGTCCGCTAGTTACCCTACATAGTCCAAGTGCCCGCTAGGTAACCTAGATAGTCCAAGGTCCTGCTAGTTAACCTACATAGTCCAATGCCTGATAGGGAACCTACATAGTCCAAGTGCCCGCTGAGGTACCTACATAGTCCAAGTGCCCGATAGGGAACCTATATATTCCAAGTGCCAGTTAGGGAACCTACATACTCTACGTGCCCAAAGGGAACCTATATAATCCAAGTGCCCGCTAGGGAACCTACATAGTCCAAGTGCCCGTTAGTTAACCTAGATAGTCAAAGTGCCTGCTAGGTAACCTAAATAGTCCAAGTGCTCTCTAGGGAACCTACATAGTCCAAGTGCCCGTTAGTTAACCTAGATAGTCCAATTGCCCGTTAGCTAACCTAGATAGTCGAAGTGTCCGCTAGTTAACCTACATAGTCCAAGTGTCCGTTGGTTAACCTAGATAGTCCAAGTGCCCGCTAGGTAACCTTGAGGCCAAGTGCTCGCTAGTTAACCTACATAGTCCAAGTGCCCGCTAGGTAACCTATATAGTCCAAGTGCCCGCTAGGTAACCTACATAGTCCAAGGTCTCACTTGTTAATTTTGATAGTCCAAGTGCCTGCTAGTTAACCTAGATCTTCAAAGTGCCCGCGAGTTAACCTAGATTGTCCAAGTGCCCGCTAGTTAACCTAGATAGTCCAAGGGCCTGCTAGTTAATCTAGATAGTCCAAGTGCCCACTAGTTAACCTAGATACTCCAAGTGCCCGCTAGTTAACCTAGATCATCCAAGTGCCCGCTGGTTAACCTAGATATTCCAAGTGCCCGATAGTTAACCTACATAGTCCAAGGGCCCAATAGTTAACCTAGATACTCCAAGTGCCCGCTAGGGGACATACATAGTCCAAGTGCCCCCTCGGGAATCTACATAGTCCAAGTGCTCGCTAAGCAACCTACATAGTCCAAGTGCCCGTTAGTTAACCTAGATAGTCAAAGTGCCTGCTAGGTAACCTAAATAGTCCAAGTGCCCGCTAGGGAACCTACATAGTCGAAGTGCCCACTAGGTAACCTAGATAGTCCAATTGCCCGTTAGCTAACCTAGATAGTCGAAGTGTCCGCTAGTTAACCTACATAATCCAAATGCCCGCTAGTTAACCTAGATAGTCCAAGTGCCCGCTTGTTAAACTAGATAGTCCAAGTGCCCGCTAGTAAACCTAGATAGTCCAAGGGCCCGCTAGTTAACCTACATAGTCCAAGTGCCCGTTCGTTAACCTAGATAGGCCAAGTGCCCTCTAGGTAACTTAGACAGTCCAAGTGCCCACTAGGTTACCTATATAGTCCAAGTGCACGTTCGTTAACCTAGATAGTCCAAGTGCCCGCTGGTAATCTACATAGTCCAAGGGCCCGCTAGGTAACCTTGATAGTCCAAGCGCCTTCTATTTAACCTACATAGTCCCAGTGCCCGCTAGGTAACCTACATAGTCCAAGTGCCCGTTAGTTAACCTAGATAGTCCAAGTGCACACTTGGGGACGTACATAGTCCAAGTGCCCGCTAGGTAACCTTGATAGTCCAAGTGCGCGCTAGGGTATGTACATAGTCCGAGTGCTGGCTAGGAAACCTAGATAATCCAAGTGCCCGCTAGTTAACCTACATAGTCCAAGGGCCCGCAAGTTAACCTACATAGTCCAAGGTCCGCTATTTAACCTAGATAGTCCAAGTGCCCGCTAGTTAACCTACATAGTACAAGGGCCCGCTTCTTGACCTAGATAGTCCAAGTGCCCACTCGTTAACCTAGATAGTCCAAGTGTCCGCTAGTTAACCTAAGTATTCCAAATGTCCGATAGGGATCCTACATAGTCCAAGTGCCCGCTACGTAACCTACATATCCAAGTGCCCGTTCGTTAACCTAGATAGTCAAAGTGCCCGCTAGGTAACCTAGACAGTCCAAGTGCCCCCTAGGTTACCTACATAGTCCAAGTGCCCGTTCGTTGACCTAGATAGTCCAAGTGCCCGCTAGGTTACCTAGACAGTCCAAGTGCCCGCTAGTTAACCTCCATAGTCCAAGTACCTGCTAGGTAAACTACATAGTCCAAGTGCCCACTAGGTAACCTAGACAGTCCAATTGCCCGCTAGTTAACCTAGACAGTCCAAGTACCCGATAGGGAACCTACATAGTCCAAGTGCTCGCTAGGGAACCTATATAGTCCAAGAGCTCGCTAGGCAACCTACATAGTCCAAGTGCCTGTTAGTTAACCTAGATAGTCAAAGTGCCTGCTAGGTAACCTAAATAGTCCAAGTGCCCGCTAGGGAACCTACATAGTCCAAGTGTCGGCTAGGTAACCTAGATAGTCCAATTGCCCTTTAGCTAACCTAGATAGTCGAAGTGTCCGCTAGTTAACCTACATAGTCCAAGTGTCCGTTCGTTAACCTAGATAGGCCAAGTGCCCTCTAGGTAACCTAGACAGTCCAAGTGCCCGCTAGGTTACCTACATAGTCCAAGTGCACGTTCGTTAACCTAGATAGTCCAAGGGCCCGCTGGTAACCTACATAATCCAAGGGCCCACTAGGTAATCTTGATAGTCCAAGTGCCTTCTAGTTAACCTACATAGTCCAAGTGCCCGCTAGGTAACCTACATAGTCCAAGTGCCCACTAGGTAACCTAAGTAATCCTAATGCCCGCTAGGAAAACTACATAGTCCAAGTGCCCGCTAGTTAACCTAGATAGTCCAAGTGCACGCTAGTAAACCTAGATAGTCCAAGGGCCCGCTAGTTAATCTAGATAGTCCAAGTGCCCGCTAGTTAACCTAGATAGTCCAAGGGACCGCTAGTTAATCTAGATAGTCCAAGTGCCTGCTAGATAACCTAGATAGTCCAAGTGCCCGCTAGTTAACCTAGATCGTCCAAGGGCCCTCTAGTTAACCTAGATAGTGCAAGTGCCCGCTAGGGGACGTACATAGTCCAAGTGCCCGCTAGGTAACCTAGATAGTCCAAGTGCCCCCTAGGGTATG
Source organism: Tenrec ecaudatus (assembly GCF_050624435.1). Lineage (NCBI taxonomy): Eukaryota > Metazoa > Chordata > Mammalia > Afrosoricida > Tenrecidae > Tenrec > Tenrec ecaudatus. Next base: position 1,253,191 of record NW_027457565.1, read on the forward strand.
TACATAGTTCAAGTGCCCGCTAGGTAACCTAGATTGTCCAAGTGTCCGCTAGTTACCCTACATAGTCCAAGTGCCCGCTAGGTAACCTAGATAGTCCAAGGTCCTGCTAGTTAACCTACATAGTCCAATGCCTGATAGGGAACCTACATAGTCCAAGTGCCCGCTGAGGTACCTACATAGTCCAAGTGCCCGATAGGGAACCTATATATTCCAAGTGCCAGTTAGGGAACCTACATACTCTACGTGCCCAAAGGGAACCTATATAATCCAAGTGCCCGCTAGGGAACCTACATAGTCCAAGTGCCCGTTAGTTAACCTAGATAGTCAAAGTGCCTGCTAGGTAACCTAAATAGTCCAAGTGCTCTCTAGGGAACCTACATAGTCCAAGTGCCCGTTAGTTAACCTAGATAGTCCAATTGCCCGTTAGCTAACCTAGATAGTCGAAGTGTCCGCTAGTTAACCTACATAGTCCAAGTGTCCGTTGGTTAACCTAGATAGTCCAAGTGCCCGCTAGGTAACCTTGAGGCCAAGTGCTCGCTAGTTAACCTACATAGTCCAAGTGCCCGCTAGGTAACCTATATAGTCCAAGTGCCCGCTAGGTAACCTACATAGTCCAAGGTCTCACTTGTTAACTTTGATAGTCCAAGTGCCTGCTAGTTAACCTAGATCTTCAAAGTGCCCGCGAGTTAACCTAGATTGTCCAAGTGCCTGCTACTTAACCTACATAGTCCAAGGGCCCACTAGTTAAACTAGATAATCCCAGTGTCCTCTAGTTAACCTACATAGTCCAAGTACCCGCTAGTGAACCTATATACAAAGTGCCCGCTACGTAACCTAGATAGTCCAAGGGCACGCTAGTTAACCTACATAGTCCAAGTGCCCGCTAGGCAACCTAGATAGTCCAAGTGCCCACTAAGGAACCTACATAGTCCAAGTGCATGCTAGTTAACCTAGACAGTCCAAGTGCCCGCTTGGGAACTTACATAGTCCAAGTTCCCGCTTGGTAACCTAAATAGTCCAAATGCCCGCTAGGGAAACTACATAGTCCAAGTGCCCACTAGTTAACCTAGATAGTCCAAGTGCCTGCTAGTAAACCTACATAATCCATGGGCCCGCTAGTTAACCTACATAGTGCAAGGGCCCGCTAGTTAACCTAGATCGTGCAAGTGTCCGCTAGTTAACCTACATAGTCCACGTGCCCGGTAGGTAACCTAGATAGTCCTAGTGCCCGTTAGTTAACCTAGATAGTCCAAGGGCCCACTAGGGGACGTACATAGTCCAAGTGCCCGCTAGTTAACCTACATAGTCCAAGGTCCGCTAGTTAACCTAGATAGTCCAAGTGCCCGCTAGTTAACCTAAATAGTACAAGGGCCCGCTAGTTGACCTTGATAGTCCAAGTTCCCGTTATTTAACCTAGATAGTCAAAGTGCCCGCTAATTAACTTAAGTAGTACAAATGTCCGATAGGGATCCTACATAGTCAAAGTGCCCGCTAGTTAACCTACATAGTCCAAGTCCCCGCTAGGTAACCTAGGCAGTCCAAGTGACCATTATGTTACCTACATAGTCCAAGTGCCCGTCCGTTAACCTACATAGTCCAAGTGCCCGCTAGGTAACTTAGATAGCCCAAGTACCCGCTAGGGAACGTACATAGTCCAAGTGCCTTCTATGTAACCTAGATAGTCCAAGTGCCCGCTAGTTAACCTACATACTCCAAGTGCCTGCTAGGTAAACTACATAGTCCAAGTGCCCAATAGGTAACCTAGAGAGTCCAATTGCCCGCTAGTTAAGCTAGACAGTCCAAGTACCCGATAGGGAACCTACATAGTCCAAGTGCCCGCTGGGAACCTACATAGTCCAAGTGCTCGCTAGGCAACCTACATAGTCCAAGTGCCCGTTAGTTAACCTAGATAGTCAAAGTGCCTGCTAGGTAACCTAAATAGTCCAAGTGCCCGCTAGGGAACCTACATAGTCCAAGTGTCCGCTGGGTAACCTAGATAGTCCAATTGCCCGTTAGCTAACCTAGATAGTCGAAGTGTCCGCTAGTTAACCTACATAGTCCAAGTGCCCGCTTGTTAACCTAGATAGTCCAAATGCCCGCTAGTAATCCTAGATAGTCCAAGGGCCCGCTAGTTAACCTACATAGTCCAAGTGCCCGTTCGTTAACCTAGATAGGCCAAGTGCCCTCTAGGTAACCTAGACAGTCCAAGTGCCCACTAGGTTACCTACATAGTCCAAGTGCACGTTCGTTAACCTAGATAGTCCAAGTGCCCATTGGGTAACCTACATAGTCCAAGGGCCCGCTAGGTAACCTTGATAGTCCAAGCGCCTTCTATTTAACCTACATAGTCCCGGTGCCCGCTAGGTAACCTACATAGTCCAAGTGCCCGTTAGTTAACCTAGATAGTCCAAGTGCCCACTAGGGGACGTACATAGTCCAAGTGCCCGCTAGGTAACCTTGATAGTCCAAGTGCGCGCTAGGGTATGTAAATAGTCCGAGTGCTGGCTAGGAAACCTAGATAATCCAAGTGCCCGCTAGTTAACCTACATAGTCCAAGGGCCCGCAAGTTAACCTACATAGTCCAAGGTCCGCTATTTAACCTAGATAGTCCAAGTGCCCGCTAGTTAACCTACATAGTACAAGGGCCCGCTTCTTGACCTAGATAGTCCAAGTGCCCGCTCGTTAACCTAGATAGTCCAAGTGCCCGCTAGTTAACCTAAGTAGTCCAAATGTCCGATAGGGATCCAACATAGTCCAATTGCCCGCTACGTAACCTACATATCCAAGTGCCCGTTCGTTAACCTAGATAGTCAAAGTGCCCGCTAGGTAACCTAGACAGTCCAAGTGCCCCCTAGGTTACCTACATAGTCCAAGTGCCCGTTCGTTAACCTAGATAGTCCAAGTGCCCGCTAGGTTACCTAGACAGTCCAAGTGCCCGCTAGTTAACCTCCATAGTCCAAGTGCCTGCTAGGTAAACTACATAGTCCAAGTGCCCACTAGGTAACCTAGACAGTCCAATTACCCGCTAGTTAACCTAGACAGTCCAAGTCCCCGATAGGGAACCTACATAGTCCAAGTGCTCGCTAGGGAACCTATATAGTCCAAGAGCTCGCTAGGCAACCTACATAGTCCAAGTGCCTGTTTGTTAACCTAGATAGTCAAAGTGCCTGCTAGGTAACCTAAATAGTCCAAGTGCCCGCTAGGGAACCTACATAGTCCAAGTGTCGTCTAGGTAACCTAGATAGTCCAATTGCCCTTTAGCTAACCTAGATAGTCGAAGTGTCCGCTAGTTAACCTACATAGTCCAAGTGTCCGTTCGTTAACCTAGATAGGCCAAGTGCCCTCTAGGTAACCTAGACAGTCCAAGTGCCCGCTAGGTTACCTACATAGTCCAAGTGCACGTTAGTTAACATAGATAGTCCAAGTGCCCGCTGGTAACCTACATAATCCAAGGGCCCGCTAGGTAATCTTGATAGTCCAAGTGCCTTCTAGTTAACCTACATAGTCCAAGTGCCCGCTAGGTAACCTACATAGTCCAAGTGCCCACTAGGTAACCTAAGTAATCCTAATGCCCGCTAGGAAAACTACATAGTCCAAGTGCCCGCTAGTTAACCTAGATAGTCCAAGTGCCCGCTAGTAAACCTAGATAGTCCAAGGGCCCGCTAGTTAATCTAGATAGTCCAAGTGCCCGCTAGTTAACCCAGATAGTCCAAGGGACCGCTAGTTAATCTAGATAGTCCAAGTGCCTGCTAGTTAACCTAGATAGTCCAAGTGCCCGCTAGTTAACCTAGATCGTCCAAGGGCCCTCTAGTTAACCTAGATAGTCCAAGTGCCCGCTAGGGGATGTACATAGTCCAAGTGCCCGCTAGGTAACCTAGATAGTCCAAGTGCCCCCTAGGGTATGTACATAGTTCAAGTGCCCGCTAGGTAACCTAGATTGTCCAAGTGTCCGCTAGTTACCCTACATAGTCCAAGTGCCCGCTAGGTAACCTAGATAGTCCAAGGTCCTGCTAGTTAACCTACATAGTCCAATGCCCGATAGGGAACCTACATAGTCCAAGTGCCCGCTGAGGAACCTACATAGTCCAAGTGCCCGATAGGGAACCTATATATTCCAAGTGCCAGTTAGGGAACCTACATACTCCACGTGCCCATAGGGAACCTATATAATCCAAGTGCCCGCTAGGGAACCTACATAGTCCAAGTGCCCGTTAGTTAACCTAGATAGTCAAAGTGCCTGCTAGGTAACCTAAATAGTCCAAGTGCTCTCTAGGGAACCTACATAGTCCAAGTGCCCGTTAGTTAACCTAGATAGTCCAATTGCCCGTTAGCTAACCTAGATAGTCGAAGTGTCCGCTAGTTAACCTACATAGTCCAAGTGTCCGTTGGTTAACCTAGATAGTCCAAGTGCCCGCTAGGTAACCTAGAGGCCAAGTGCTCGCTAGTTAACCTACATAGTCCAAGTGCCCGCAAGGTAACCTATATAGTCCAAGTGCCCGCTAGGTAACCTATATAGTCCAAGGTCTCACTTGTTAACTTTGATAGTCCAAGTGCCTGCTAGTTAACCTAGATCTTCAAAGTGCCCGCGAGTTAACCTAGATTGTCCAAGTGCCTGCTACTTAACCTACATAGTCCAAGGGCCCACTAGTTAACCTAGATAATCCAAGTGTCCTCTAGTTAACCTACATAGTCCAAGTACCCGCTAGTTAACCTATATACAAAGTGCCCGCTACGTAACCTAGATAGTCCAAGGGCACGCTAGTTAACCTACATAGTCCAAGTGCCCGCTAGGCAACCTAGATAGTCCAAGTGCCCACTAAGGAACCTACATAGTCCAAGTGCACGCTAGTTAACCTAGACAGTCCAAGTGCCCGCTAGGGAACTTACATAGTCCAAGTTCCCGCTTGGTAACCTAAATAGTCCAAATGCCCGCTAGGGAAACTACATAGTCCAAGTGCCCACTAGTTAACCTAGATAGTCCAAGTTCCTGCTAGTAAACCTACATAATCCATGGGCCCGCTAGTTAACCTACATAGTGCAAGGGCCCGCTAGTTAACCTAGATCGTGCAAGTGTCCGCTAGTTAACCTACATAGTCCACGTGCCCTGTAGGTAACCTAGATAGTCCTAGTGCCCGTTAGTTAACCTACATAGTCCAAGGGCCCACTAGGGGACGTACATAGTCCAAGTGCCCGCTAGTTAACCTACATAGTCCAAGGTCCGCTAGTTAACCTAGATAGTCCAAGTTCCCGCTAGTTAACCTTGATAGTCAAAGTGCCCGCTAATTAACCTAAGTAGTACAAATGTCCGATAGGGATCCTACATAGTCAAAGTGCCCGATAGTTAACCTACATAGTCCAAGTCCCCGCTAGGTAACCTAGGCAGTCAAAGTGACCATTATTTTACCTACATAGTCCAAGTGCCCGTCCGTTAACCTATATAGTCCAAGTGCCCGCTAGGTAACTAAGATAGCCCAAGTACCCGCTATGGAACGTACATAGTCCAAGTGCCTTCTAGGTAACCTAGATAGTCCAAGTGCCCGCTAGTTAACCTACATACTCCAAGTGCCTGCTAGGTAAACTACATAGTCCAAGTGCCCACTAGGTAACCTAGACAGTCCAATTGCCCACTAGTTAAGCGAGACAGTCCAAGTACCCGATAGGGAACCTACATAGTCCAAGTGCCCGCTGGGAACCTACATAGTCCAAGTGCTCGCTAGGCAACCTACATAGTCCAAGTGCCCGTTAGTTAACCTAGATAGTCAAAGTGCCTGCTAGGTAACCTAAATAGTCCAAGTGCCCGCTAGGGAACCTACATAGTCCAAGTGCCCGCTAGGTAACCTAGATAGTCCAATTGCCCGTTGGCTAACCTAGATAGTCGAAGTGTCCGCTAGTTAACCTACATAGTCCAAGTGCCCGTTCGTTAACCTAGATAGGCCAAGTGCCCGCTAGGTAACCTAGACAGTCCAAGTGCCCCCTAGGTAACCTTGATAGTCCAAGTGCCTTCTAGTTAACCTACATAGTCCAAGTGCCCGCTAGGTAACATACATGATCCAAGTGCCCACTATGTAACCTAAATAATTCAAATGCCCGCTAGTTAACCTAGATAGTCCAAGTGCCCGCTTGTTAACCTAGATAGTCCAAGTGCCCGCAAGTAAACCTAGATAGCCCAAGGGCCCGCTAGTTCACCTAGATAGTCCAGTGCCCGCTAGTTAACCTATATAGTCCAAGTGCCAGCTAGTTAACCTAGATAGTCCAAGGGCCCGCTAGTTAATCTAGATAGTCCAAGTGCCCACTAGTTAACCTAGATAGTCCAAGTGCCCGCTAGTTAACCTAGATCGTCCAAGTGCCCGCTGGTTAACCTAGATAATCCAAGTGCCCGATAGTTAACCTACATAGTCCAAGTGCCTGCTAGGTAAACTACATAGTCCAAGTGCCCACTAGTTAACCTAGATAGTCCAAGTGCCCGCTAGTTAACCTAGATCGTCCAAGTGCCCGCTGGTTAACCTAGATAATCCAAGTGCCCGATAGTTATCCTACATAGTCCAAGTGCCTGCTAGGTAAACTACATAGTCCAAGTGCCCACTAGGTAACCTAGACTGTCCAATTGCCCGCTAGTTAAGCTAGACAGTTCAAGTACCCGATAGGGAACCTACATAGTCCAAGTGCCCGCTGGGAACCTACATAGTCCAAGTGCTCACTAGGCAACCTACATAGTCCAAGTGCCCGTTAGTTAACCTAGATAGTCAAAGTGCCTGCTAGGTAACCTAAATAGTCCAAGTGCCCGCTAGGGAACCTAGATAGTCCAATTGCCCGTTAGCTAACCTAGATAGTCGAAGTGTTCGCTAGTTAACCTACATAGTCCAAGTGCCCATTCGTTAACCTAGATAGGCCAAGTGCCCGCTAGGTAACCTAGACAGTCCAAGTGCCCGCTAGGTAACCTTGATAGTCCAAGTGCCTTCTACTTAACCTACATAGTCCAAGTGCCTGCTAGGTAACATACATAGTCCAAGTGCCCACTATGCAACCTAAATAATCCAAATGCCCACTAGTTAACCTAGATAGTCCAAGTGCCCGCTTGTTATCCTAGATAGTCCAAGTGCCCGCTAGTAAACCTAGATAGTCCAAGGGCCCGCTAGTTAATCTAGATAGTCCAGTGCCCGCTAGTTAACCTATATAGTCCAAGTGCCCGTTAGTTAACCTAGATAGTCAAAGTGCCTGCTAGGTAACCTAAATAGTCCAAGTGCCCGCTAGGGAACCTACATAGAAGAAGTGCCCACTAGGTAACCTAGATAGTCCAATTGCCCGTTAGCTAACCTAGATAGTCGAAGTGTCCGCTAGTTAACCTACATAATTTAAATGCCCGCTAGTTAACCTAGATAGTCCAAGTGCCCGCTTGTTAAACTAGATAGTCCAAGTGCCCACTAGTAAACCTAGATAGTCCAAGGGCCCGCTAGTTAACCAACATAGTCCAAGTGCCCGTTCGTTAACCTAGATAGGCCAAGTGCCCTCTAGGTAACCTAGACAGTCCAAGTGCCCACTAGGTTACCTATATAGTCCAAGTGCACGTTCGTTAACCTAGATAGTCCAAGTGCCCGCTGGTAATCTACATAGTCCAAGGGCCCGCTAGGTAACCTTGATAGTCCAAGCACCTTCTATTTAACCTACATAGTCCCAGTGCCCGCTAGGTAACCTACATAGTCCAAGTGCCCGTTAGTTAACCTAGATAGTCCAAGTGCCCGCTTGTTAACCTAGATAGTCCAAGTGCCCGCTAGTAAACCTAGATAGTCCAGGGGCCCGCTAGTTAACTTACATAATCCAAGTGCCCGTTCGTTAACCTAGATAGGCCAAGTGCCCACTAGGTAACCTAGACATTCCAAGTGCCGACTAGGTTACCTACATAGTCCAAGTGCACGTTCTAACCTAGATAGTCCAAGTGACCGCTGGTAATCTACATAGTCCAAGTGCCCGCTAGGTAACCTACATAGTCCAAGTGCCCGCTAGTTAACCTAGATAGTCCAAGTGCCCGCTAGGTTACCTACATAGTCCAAGTGCCCGTTCGTTAACCTAGATAGTCCAAGTGCCCGCTAGGTTACCTAGACAGTCCAAGTGCCCGCTAGTTAACCTCCATAGTCCAAGTGCCTGCTAGGTAAACTACATAGTCCAAGTACCCACTAGGTAACCTAGACAGTCCAATTGCCCGCTAATTAACCTAGACTGTCCAAGTACCCGATAGGGAACCTACAGAGTCCAAGTGCCCGCTAGAGAACCTACATAGTCCAAGTGTCCGCTAGGTAACCTAGATAGTCCAATTGCCCGTTAGCTAACCTAGATAGTCGAAGTGTCCGCTAGTTAACCTACATAGTCCAAGTGTCCGTTCGTTAACCTAGATAGGCCAAGTGCCCTCTGGGTAACCTAGACAGTCCAAGTGCCCGCTAGGTTACCTACATAGTCCAAGTGCACGTTCGTTAACCTAGATAGTCCAAGTACCCGCTGTTAACCTACATAATCCAAGGGCCCGCTAGGTAATCTTGATAGTCCAAGTGCTTTCTAGTTAACCTACATAGTCCAAGTGCCCCCTAGGTAAACTACATAGTCCACGTGCCCACTAGGTAACCTAAGTAATCCTAATGCCCGCTAGGAAAACTACATAGTCAAAGTGCCCGCTAGTTAACCTAGATTGTCCAAGTGCCCGCTAGTAAACCTAGATAGTACAAGGGCCCGCTAGTTAATCTAGATAGTCCAAGTGCCCGCTAGTTAACCTAGATAGTCCAAGTGCCCGCTAGTTAACCTAGATAGTCCAAGGGACCGCTAGTTAGTCTAGATAGTCCAAGTGCCCGCTAGTTAATCTAGATAGTCCAAGTGCCCGCTAGTTAAGCTAGATAGTCCAAGTGCCCGCTAGTTAACCTAGATCGTCCAAGGGCCCTCTAGTTAACCTAGATAGTCCAAGTGCCCGCTAGGGGACGTACATAGTCCAAGTGCCCGCTAGGTAACCTAGATAGTCCAAGTGCCCCCTAGGGTATGTACATAGTTCAAGTGCCCGCTAGGTAACCTAGATTGTCCATGTGTCCGCTAGTTACCCTACATAGTCCAAGTGCCCGCTAGGTAACCTAGATAATCCAAGGTCCTGCTAGTTAACCTACATAGTCCAATGCCCGATAGGGAACCTACATCGTCCAAGTGCCCGCTGAGGAACCTACATAGTCCAAGTGCCTGATAGGGAACCTATATATTCCAAGTGCCAGTTAGGGAACCTACATACACCATGTCCCCATAGGGAACCTATATAGTCCAAGTGCCTGCTAGGGAACCTACATAGTACAAGTGCCCGCTAGGTATCCTATATAGTCCAAGTGCCCGCTAGGTAACCTATATAGTCCAAGGTCTCACTTGTTAACTTTGATAGTCCAAGTGCCTGCTAGTTAACCTAGATCTTCCAAGTGCCCGCGCGTTAACCTAGATTGTCCAAGTGCCTGCTATTTAACCTACATAGTCCAAGGGCCCACTAGTTAACCTAGATAATCCAAGTGTCCTCTAGTTAACCTACATAGTCCACGTACCCGCTAGTTAACCTATATACAAAGTGCCCGCTACGTAACCTAGATAGTCCAAGGGCACGCTAGTTAACCTACATAGTCCAATTGCCCGCTAGGCAACCTAGATAGTCCAAGTGCCCACTAAGGAACCTACATAGTCCAAGTGCACGCTAGTTAACCTAGACAGTCCAAGTGCCCGCTAGGGAACTTACATAATCCAAGTGCCCACTAGGTAACCTAGATTGTGCAAGTGCCCGCTAGTTAACCTAGATAGTTCAAATACCCGCTAGGTAACCTAGATCGTCCAAGGGCCCACTAGTTAGCCTACATAGTCCAAGTGCCCGCTAGGTAACCTAAATAGTCCAAGTTCCCGTTCGGTAACTAGATAGTCCAAGTGCCCTTTAGGGAACCTGGATAGTCCAAGGGCCCGCTAGTTGACCTACATAGTCCAAGTGCCAAATTGGTAACCAAGATAGTACAAGTGCCCGCTAGGGAACCTAGATAGTCCAAGTGCCTGTTAGCTCACCTAGATAGTTCAAGAGCCCGCTAGGTAACCTAGACTGTCCAAGTGCCCGCTAGGTTACCTACATAGTCTAAGTGCCCGTTCGTTAACCTAGATAGTCCAAGTGACCGATAGGAAACCTACATAGTCCAAGGGCCCGCTAGGTAACCTAGATAGTCCAAGTGCCCGCTAGGTAACCTAGAGTCCAATTGCTCGCTAGTTAACCTACATAGTCCAAGTGCCCGCTATGTAACCTAGATAGTCCAAGTGCCTGCTAGGTAACTTACATTGTCCAAGTTCCCGCTAGGTAACCTAGATAGTCCAAGTTCCCATTACCTAATCTAGATAGTCCAAGTGCCCGCTAGGTAACCTAGACAGTACAAGTGCCCGCAAGGTTACCTGCATATTCGAAGTGCCCGTTCGTTAACCTAGAAGTCCAAGGGCCCGCTAGGTAACCTAGACAGTACAAGTGCCCGTAAGGTTACCTGCATATTCCAAGTGCCCGTTCGTTAACCTAGATAGTCCAAGTGTCCACTAGGTAACCTACATAGTCCAAGTGCCCGTTAGGTAACCTATATAGTCCAAGGGCCCGCTAGGTAACCTAGATAGTCCAAGGACCCGCTAGTTAAACTACATAGTCCAAGGGCTCACTTGTTAATTTTGATAATCCAGCTGCCCGCTAGTTAACCTAGATCGGCCAAGTGCCCGCTAGTTAACCTAGATAGTCCAAGTGCCCGCTAGTTAACCTAGATCGTCCAAGTGCCCGCTGGTTAACCTAGATAATCCAAGTGCCCGATAGTTAACCTACATAGTCCAAGGGCCCAATAGTTAACCTAGATAGTCCAAGTGCCCGCTAGGGGACATACATAGTCCAAGTGCCCCCTATGGAATCTACATAGTCCAAGTGCTCGCTAAGCAACCTACATAGTCCAAGTGCCCGTTAGTTAACCTAGATAGTCAAAGTGCCTGCTAGGTAACCTAAATAGTCCAAGTGCCCGCTAGGGAACCTACATAGTCGAAGTGCCCACTAGGTAACCTAGATAGTCCAATTGCCCGTTAGCTAACCTAGATAGTCGATGTGTCCGCTAGTTAACCTACATAATCCAAATGCCCTCTAGTTAACCTAGATAGTCCAAGTGCCCGCTTGTTAACCTAGATAGTCCAAATGCCCTCTAGTAAACCTAGATAGTCCAAGTGCCCGCTAGTTAACCTACATAGTCAAAGTGCCCGTTCGTTAACCTAGATAGGCCAAGTGCCCTCTAGGTAACCTAGACAGTCCAAGTGCCCACTAGGTTACTTACATAGTCCAAGTGCACGTTCATTAACCTAGATAGTCCAAGTGCCCGCTGGTAATCTACATAGTTCAAGGGCCCGCTAGGTAACCTTGATAGTCCAAGTGCCTTCTAGTTAACCTACATAGTCAAAGTGCCCGCTAGGTAACCTACATAGTCCAAGTGCCCGTTAGTTAACCTAGATAGTCCAAGTGCCCACTAGGGGACGTACATAGTCCAAGTGCCCGCTAGGTAACTTTGATAGTCCAAGTGCGCGCTAGGGTATGTACATAGTCCGAGTTCTGGCTAGGAAACCTAGATAATCCAAGTGCCCGCTATTTAACCTACATAGTCCAAGGGCCCGCAAGTTAACCTACATAGTCCAAGGTCCGCTATTTAACCTAGATAGTCCAAGTGCCCGCTAGTTAACCTACATAGTACAAGGGCCCGCTACTTGACCTAGATAGTCCAAGTGCCCGCTCGTTAACCTAGATAGTCCAAGTGCCCGCTAGTTAACCTAAGTAGTCCAAATGTCCGATAGGGATCCTACATAGTCCAAGTGCCCGCTACGTAACCTACATATCCAAGGGCCCGTTCGTTAACCTAGATAGTCAAAGTGCCCGCTAGTTAACCTAGACAGTCCAAGTGCCCGCTAGGTTACCTACATAGTCCAAGTGCCCGTTCGTTAACCTGGATAATCCAAGTGCCCACTAGGTTACCTAGACAGTCCAAGTGCCCGCTAGTTAACCTCCATAGTCCAAGTGCCTGCTAGGTAAACTACATAGCCCAAGTGCCCACTAGGTAACCTAGACAATCCAATTGCACGCTAGTTAACCTAGACAGTCCAAGTACCCGATAGGGAACGTACATAGTCCAAGTGCTTGCTAGGGAACCTATATAGTCCAAGTGCTCGCTAGGCAACCTACATAGTCCAAGTGCCTGTTAGTTAACCTAGATAGTCAAAGTGCCTGCTAGGTAACCTAAATAGTCCAAGTGCCCGCTAGGGAACCTACATAGTCCAAGTGTAGGCTAGGTAACCTAGATAGTCCAATTGCCCGTTAGCTAACCTAGATAGTCGAAGTGTCCGCTAGTTAAACTACATAGTCCAAGTGTCCGTTCGTTAACCTAGATAGGCCAAGTGCGCTCTAGGTAACCTAGACAGTCCAAGTGCCCGCTAGGTTACCTACATAGTCCAAGTGCACGTTCGTTAACCTTGATAGTCCAAGTGCCCGCTGGTAACCTACATAATCCAAGGGCCCACTAGGTAATCTTGATAGTCCAAGTGCCTTCTAGTTAACCTACATAGTCCAAGTGCCCACTAGGTAACCTAAGTAATCCTAATGCCCGCTAGGAAAACTACATAGTCCAAGTGCCCGCTAGTTAACCTAGATAGTCCAAGGGCCCGCTAGTTAATCTAGATAGTCCAAGGGCCCGCTAGTTAACCTAGATCGTCCAAGGGCCCTCTAGTTAACCTAGATAGTCCAAGTGCCCGCTAGGGGACGTACATAGTCCAAGTGCCCGCTAGGTAACCTAGACAGTCCAAGTGCCCGCTAGGTTACCTACATAGTCCAAGTGCCCGTTCGTTAACCTAGATAGTCCAAGTGCCCGCTAGTTAACCTAGATCGTCCAAGGGCCCTCTAGTTAACCTAGATAGTCCAAGTGCCTGCTAGGGGACGTACATAGTCCAAGTGCCCGCTAGGTAACCTAGATAGTCCAAGTGCCCCCTAGGGTATGTATATAGTTCAAGTGCCCGCTAGGAAACCTAGATTGTCCAAGGTCCTGCTAGTTAACCTACATAGTCCAATGCCCGATAGGGAACCTACATAGTCCAAGTGCCCGCTCAGGAACCTACATAGTCCAAGTGCCCGATAGGGAACCTATATATTCCAAGTGCCAGTTAGGGAACCTACATACTCCACGTGCCCATAGGGAACCTATATATTCCAAGTGCCCGCTAGGGAACCTACATAATCCAAGTGCCCGTTAGTTAACCTAGATAGTCCAATTGCCCGTTAGCTAACCTAGATAGTCGAAGTGTCCATAGTTAACCTACATAGTCCAAGTGTCCGTTGGTTAACCTAGATAGTCCAAGTGCCCGCTAGGTAACCTAGAGTCCAAGTGCTCGCTAGTTAACCTACATAGTCCAAGTGCCCTCTAGGTAACCTATATAGTCCAAGTGCCCGCTAGGTAACCTACATAGTCCAAGGTCTCACTTGTTAACTTTGATCGTCCAAGTGCCTGCTAGTTAACCTAGATCTTCCAAGTGCCCGCGAGTTAACCTAGATTGTCCAAGTGCCTGCTACTTAACCTACATAGTCCAAGGGCCCACTAGTTAACCTAGATAATCCAAGTGTCCTCTAGTTAACCTACATAGTCCAAGTACCCGCTAGTTAACCTATATACAAAGTGCCCGCTACGTAACCTAGATAGTCCAAGGGCACGCTAGTTAACCTACATAGTCCAAGTGCCCGCTAGGCAACCTAGACAGTCCAAGTGCCCGCTAGGTTACCTACATAGTCCAAGTGCCCGTTCGTTAACCTAGATAGTCCAAGTGCCCGCTAGGTTACCTAGACATTCCAAGTGCCCGCTAGTTAACATCCATAGTCCAAGTGCCTGCTAGGTAAACTACATAGTCCAAGTGCCCACTAGGTAACCTAGACAGTCCAATTGCCCGCTAGTTAACCTAGACAGTCCAAGTACCCGATAGGGAACGTACATAGTCCAAGTGCTCGCTAGGGAACCTATATAGTCCAAGTGCTCGCTAGGGAACCTACATAGTCCAAGTGCCTGTTAGTTAACCTAGATAGTCAAAGTGCCTGCTAGGTAACCTAAATAGTCCAAGTGCCCGCTAGGGAACCTACATAGTCCAAGTGTCCGCTAGGTAACCTAGATAGTCCTATTGCCCGTTAGCTAACCTAGATAGTCGAAGTGTCCGCTAGTTAACCTACATAGTCCAAGTGTCCGTTCGTTAACCTAGATAGGCCAAGTGCCCTCTAGGTAACCTAGACAGTCCAAGTGCCCGCTAGGTTACCTACATAGTCCAAGTGCACGTTCGTTAACCTAGATAGTCCAAGTGCCCGCTGGTAACCTACATAATCCAAGGGCCCGCTAGGTAATCTTGATAGTCCAAGTGCCTTCTAGTTAACCTACATAGTCCACATGCCCGCTAGGTAACCTACATAGTCCAAGTGCCCACTAGGTAACCTAAGTAATCCTAATGCCCGCTAGGAAAACTACATAGTCCAAGTGCCCGCTAGTTAACCTAGATAGTCCAAGTGCCCGCTAGTAAACCTAGATAGTCCAAGGGCCCGCTAGTTAATCTAGATAGTCCAAGTGCCCGCTAGTTAACCTAGATAGTCCAAGTGCCCGCTAGTTAACCTAGATCGTTCAAGGGCCCTCTAGTTAATCTAGATAGTCCAAGTGCCCGCTAGGGGACGTACATAGTCCAAGTGCCCGCTAGGTAAACTAGATTGTCCAAGTGTCCGCTAGTTACCCTACATAGTCCAAGTACCCGCTAGGTAACCTAGATAGTCCAAGGTCCTGCTAGTTAACCTACATAGTCCAATGCCCGATAGGGAACCTACATAGTCCAAGTGCCCGCTCAGGAACCTACATAGTACAAGTGCCCGATAGGGAACCTATATATTCCAAGTGCCAGTTAGGGAACCTACATACTCCACGTGCCCATAGGGAACCTATATATTCCATGTGCCCGCTAGGGAACCTACATAGTCCAAGTGCCCGTTAGTTAACCTAGATAGTCCAAGTGCCCGATAGAAACCTACATTGTCCAAGTGCCCGATAGGGAACCTACATAGTCCAAGTGCCCGTTAGTTAACCTAGATAGTCCAAGTGCCCGATAGAAACCTACATTGTCCAAGTGCCCGATAGGGAACCTACATAGTCCAAGTGTCCGTTGGTTAACCTAGATAGTCCAAGTGCCCGCTAGGTAACCTAGAGTCCAAGTGCTCCCTAGTTAACCTACATAGTCCAAGTGCCCGCTAGGTAACATATATAGTCCAAGTGCCCGCTAGGTAACCTACATAGTCCAAGGTCTCACTTGTTAACTTTGATAGTCCAAGTGCCTGCTAGTTAACCTAGATCTTCCAAGTGCCCGCGGGTTAACCTAGATTGTCCAAGTGCCTGCTATTTAACCTACATAGTCCAAGGGCCCACTAGTTAACCTAGATAATCCAAGTGTCCTCTAGTTAACCTACATAGTCCACGTACCCGCTAGTTAACCTATATACAAAGTGCCCGCTACGTAACCTAGATAGTCCAAGGGCACGCTAGTTAACCTACATAGTCCAATTGCCCGATAGGGAACCTATATATTCCAAGTGCCAGTTAGGGAACCTACATACTCCACGTGCCCATAGGGAACCTATATATTCCAAGTGCCCGCTAGGGAACCTACATAATCCAAGTGCCCGTTAGTTAACCTAGATAGTCCAATTGCCCGTTAGCTAACCTAGATAGTCGAAGTGTCCATAGTTAACCTACATAGTCCAAGTGTCCGTTGGTTAACCTAGATAGTCCAAGTGCCCGCTAGGTAACCTAGAGTCCAAGTGCTCGCTAGTTAACCTACATAGTCCAAGTGCCCTCTAGGTAACCTATATAGTCCAAGTGCCCGCTAGGTAACCTACATAGTCCAAGGTCTCACTTGTTAACTTTGATCGTCCAAGTGCCTGCTAGTTAACCTAGATCTTCCAAGTGCCCGCGAGTTAACCTAGATTGTCCAAGTGCCTGCTACTTAACCTACATAGTCCAAGGGCCCACTAGTTAACCTAGATAATCCAAGTGTCCTCTAGTTAACCTACATAGTCCAAGTACCCGCTAGTTAACCTATATACAAAGTGCCCGCTACGTAACCTAGATAGTCCAAGGGCACGCTAGTTAACCTACATAGTCCAAGTGCCCGCTAGGCAACCTAGACAGTCCAAGTGCCCGCTAGGTTACCTACATAGTCCAAGTGCCCGTTCGTTAACCTAGATAGTCCAAGTGCCCGCTAGGTTACCTAGACATTCCAAGTGCCCGCTAGTTAACATCCATAGTCCAAGTGCCTGCTAGGTAAACTACATAGTCCAAGTGCCCACTAGGTAACCTAGACAGTCCAATTGCCCGCTAGTTAACCTAGACAGTCCAAGTACCCGATAGGGAACGTACATAGTCCAAGTGCTCGCTAGGGAACCTATATAGTCCAAGTGCTCGCTAGGGAACCTACATAGTCCAAGTGCCTGTTAGTTAACCTAGATAGTCAAAGTGCCTGCTAGGTAACCTAAATAGTCCAAGTGCCCGCTAGGGAACCTACATAGTCCAAGTGTCCGCTAGGTAACCTAGATAGTCCTATTGCCCGTTAGCTAACCTAGATAGTCGAAGTGTCCGCTAGTTAACCTACATAGTCCAAGTGTCCGTTCGTTAACCTAGATAGGCCAAGTGCCCTCTAGGTAACCTAGACAGTCCAAGTGCCCGCTAGGTTACCTACATAGTCCAAGTGCACGTTCGTTAACCTAGATAGTCCAAGTGCCCGCTGGTAACCTACATAATCCAAGGGCCCGCTAGGTAATCTTGATAGTCCAAGTGCCTTCTAGTTAACCTACATAGTCCACATGCCCGCTAGGTAACCTACATAGTCCAAGTGCCCACTAGGTAACCTAAGTAATCCTAATGCCCGCTAGGAAAACTACATAGTCCAAGTGCCCGCTAGTTAACCTAGATAGTCCAAGTGCCCGCTAGTAAACCTAGATA
This sequence comes from Tenrec ecaudatus, assembly GCF_050624435.1. Taxonomy (NCBI): domain Eukaryota; kingdom Metazoa; phylum Chordata; class Mammalia; order Afrosoricida; family Tenrecidae; genus Tenrec; species Tenrec ecaudatus. Next base: position 1,270,245 of record NW_027457565.1, read on the forward strand.
GTCCAAGGGCCCGCTAGTTAATCTAGATAGTCCAAGTGCCCGCTAGTTAACCTAGATAGTCCAAGTGCCCGCTAGTTAACCTAGATCGTTCAAGGGCCCTCTAGTTAATCTAGATAGTCCAAGTGCCCGCTAGGGGACGTACATAGTCCAAGTGCCCGCTAGGTAAACTAGATTGTCCAAGTGTCCGCTAGTTACCCTACATAGTCCAAGTACCCGCTAGGTAACCTAGATAGTCCAAGGTCCTGCTAGTTAACCTACATAGTCCAATGCCCGATAGGGAACCTACATAGTCCAAGTGCCCGCTCAGGAACCTACATAGTACAAGTGCCCGATAGGGAACCTATATATTCCAAGTGCCAGTTAGGGAACCTACATACTCCACGTGCCCATAGGGAACCTATATATTCCATGTGCCCGCTAGGGAACCTACATAGTCCAAGTGCCCGTTAGTTAACCTAGATAGTCCAAGTGCCCGATAGAAACCTACATTGTCCAAGTGCCCGATAGGGAACCTACATAGTCCAAGTGCCCGTTAGTTAACCTAGATAGTCCAAGTGCCCGATAGAAACCTACATTGTCCAAGTGCCCGATAGGGAACCTACATAGTCCAAGTGTCCGTTGGTTAACCTAGATAGTCCAAGTGCCCGCTAGGTAACCTAGAGTCCAAGTGCTCCCTAGTTAACCTACATAGTCCAAGTGCCCGCTAGGTAACATATATAGTCCAAGTGCCCGCTAGGTAACCTACATAGTCCAAGGTCTCACTTGTTAACTTTGATAGTCCAAGTGCCTGCTAGTTAACCTAGATCTTCCAAGTGCCCGCGGGTTAACCTAGATTGTCCAAGTGCCTGCTATTTAACCTACATAGTCCAAGGGCCCACTAGTTAACCTAGATAATCCTAGTGTCCTCTAGTTAACCTACATAGTCCACGTACCCGCTAGTTAACCTATATACAAAGTGCCCGCTACGTAACCTAGATAGTCCAAGGGCACGCTAGTTAACCTACATAGTCCAATTGCCCGCTAGGCAACCTAGATAGTCCAAGTGCCCACTAAGGAACCTACATAGTCCAAGTGCACGCTAGTTAACCTAGACAGTCCAAGTGCCCGCTAGGGAACTTACATAATCCAAGTGCCCACTAGGTAACCTAGATTGTGCAAGTGCCCGCTAGTTAACCTAGATAGTTCAAATACCCGCTAGGTAACCTAGATCGTCCAAGGGCCCACTAGTTAGCCTACATAGTCCAAGTGCCCGCTAGGTAACCTAAATAGTCCAAGTTCCCTTTCGGTAACTAGATAGTCCAAGTGCCCTTTAGGGAACCTGGATAGTCCAAGGGCCCGCTAGTTGACCTACATAGTCCAAGTGCCAAATTGGTAACCAAGATAGTACAAGTGCCCGCTAGGGAACCTAGATAGTCCAAGTGCCTGTTAGCTCACCTAGATAGTCCAAGAGCCCGCTAGGTAACCTAGACTGTCCAAGTGCCCGCTAGGTTACCTACATAGTCCAAGTGCCCGTTCGTTAACCTAGATAGTCCAAGAGCCCGCTAGTTAACCTAGATCGTCCAAGGGCCCTCTAGTTAACCTAGATAGTCCAAGTGCCCGCTAGGTAACCTAGAGTCCAATTGCTCGCTAGTTAACCTACATAGTCCAAGTGCCCGCTATGTAACCTAGATAGTCCAAGTGCCTGCTAGGTAACTTACATTGTCCAAGTTCCCGCTAGGTAACCTAGATAGTCCAAGTTCCCATTACCTAATCTAGATAGTCCAAGTGCCCGCTAGGTAACCTAGACAGTACAAGTGCCCGCAAGGTTACCTGCATATTCGAAGTGCCCGTTCGTTAACCTAGAAGTCCAAGGGCCCGCTAGGTAACCTAGACAGTACAAGTGCCCGTAAGGTTACCTGCATATTCCAAGTGCCCGTTCGTTAACCTAGATAGTCCAAGTGTCCACTAGGTAACCTACATAGTCCAAGTGCCCGTTAGGTAACCTATATAGTCCAAGGGCCCGCTAGGTAACCTAGATAGTCCAAGGACCCGCTAGTTAAACTACATAGTCCAAGGGCTCACTTGTTAATTTTGATAATCCAGCTGCCCGCTAGTTAACCTAGATCGGCCAAGTGCCCGCTAGTTAACCTAGATAGTCCAAGTGCCCGCTAGTTAACCTAGATCGTCCAAGTGCCCGCTGGTTAACCTAGATAATCCAAGTGCCCGATAGTTAACCTACATAGTCCAAGGGCCCAATAGTTAACCTAGATAGTCCAAGTGCCCGCTAGGGGACATACATAGTCCAAGTGCCCCCTATGGAATCTACATAGTCCAAGTGCTCGCTAAGCAACCTACATAGTCCAAGTGCCCGTTAGTTAACCTAGATAGTCAAAGTGCCTGCTAGGTAACCTAAATAGTCCAAGTGCCCGCTAGGGAACCTACATAGTCGAAGTGCCCACTAGGTAACCTAGATAGTCCAATTGCCCGTTAGCTAACCTAGATAGTCGATGTGTCCGCTAGTTAACCTACATAATCCAAATGCCCTCTAGTTAACCTAGATAGTCCAAGTGCCCGCTTGTTAAACTAGATAGTCCAAATGCCCTCTAGTAAACCTAGATAGTCCAAGTTCCCGCTAGTTAACCTAGATAGTCAAAGTGCCCGCTAATTAACCTAAGTAGTACAAATGTCCGATAGGGATCCTACATAGTCCAAGTGCCCGCTACGTAACCTACATATCCAAGTGCCCGTTCGTTAACCTAGATAGTCAAAGTGCCCGCTAGGTAACCTAGACTGTCCAAGTGCCCGCTAGGTTACCTACATAGTCCAAGTGCCCGTTCGTTAACCTAGATAGTCCAAGTGCCCGCTAGTTAACATAGATCGTCCAAGGGCCCTCTAGTTAACCTAGATAGTCCATGTGCCCTCTAGGGGACGTACATAGTCCAAGTGCCCGCTAGGTAACCTAGATAGTCAAAGTGCCCCCTAGGGTATGTACATAGTTCAAGTGCCCACTAGGTAACCTAGATTGTCCAAGTGTCCGCTAGTTACCCTACATAGTCCAAGTGCCCGCTAGGTAACCTAGATAGTCCAAGGTCCTGCTAGTTAACCTACATAGTCCAATCCCCGATAGGGTACCTACATAGTCCAAGTGCCCGCTGAGGAACCTACATAGTCCAAGTGCCCGATAGGGAACCTATATATTCCAAGTGCCAGTTAGGGAAACTACATACTCCACGTGCCCATAGGGAACCTATATTGTCCAAGTGCCCGCTAGGGAACCTACATAGTCCAAGTGCCCGTTAGTTAACCTAGATAGTCAAAGTGCCTGCTAGGTAACCTAAATAGTCCAAGTGCTCTCTAGGGAACCTACATAGTCCAAGTGCCCGTTAGTTAACCTAGATAGTCCAATTGCCCGTTAGCTAACCTAGATAGTCGAAGTGTCCGCTAGTTAACCTACATAGTCCAAGTGTCCGTTGGTTAACCTAGATAGTCCAAGTGCACGCTAGGTAACCTAGAGTCCAAGTGCTCGCTAGTTAACCTACATAGTCCAAGTGCCCGCTAGGTAACCTATATAGTCCAAGTGCCCGCTAGGTAACCTACATAGTCTAAGGTCTCACTTGTTAACTTTGTTAGTCCAAGTGCCTGCTAGTTAACCTAGATCTTCCAAGTGCCCGTGAGTTAACCTAGATTGTCCAAGTGCCTGCTACTTAACCTACATAGTCCAAGGGCCCACTAGTTAACCTAGATAATCCAAGTGTCCTCTAGTTAACCTACATAGTCCAAGTACCAGCTAGTTAACCTATATACAAAGTTCCCGCTACGTAACCTAGATAGTCCAAGGGCACGCTAGTTAACCTACATAGTCCAAGTGCCCGCTAGGCAACCTAGATAGTCCAAGTGCCCACTAAGGAACCTACATAGTCCAAGTGCACGCTAGTTAACCTAGACAGCCCCAGTGCCCGCTAGGGAACTTACATAGTCCAAGTTCCCGCTTGGTAACCTAGACAGTCCAAGTGCCCGCTAGGTTACCTACATAGTCCAAGTGCACGTTCGTTAACCTAGATAGTCCAAGTGCCCGCTGGTAACCTACATAATCCAAGGGCCCGCTAGGTAATCTTGATAGTCCAAGTGCCTTCTAGTTAACCTACATAGTCCACATGCCCGCTAGGTAACCTACATAGTCCAAGTGCCCACTAGGTAACCTAAGTAATCCTAATGCCCGCTAGGAAAACTACATAGTCCAAGTGCCCGCTAGTTAACCTAGATAGTCCAAGTGCCCGCTAGTAAACCTAGATAGTCCAAGGGCCCGCTAGTTAATCTAGATAGTCCAAGTGCCCGCTAGTTAACCTAGATAGTCCAAGTGCCCGCTAGTTAACCTAGATCGTTCAAGGGCCCTCTAGTTAATCTAGATAGTCCAAGTGCCCGCTAGGGGACGTACATAGTCCAAGTGCCCGCTAGGTAAACTAGATTGTCCAAGTGTCCGCTAGTTACCCTACATAGTTCAAGTACCCGCTAGGTAACCTAGATAGTCCAAGGTCCTGCTAGTTAACCTACATAGTCCAATGCCCGATAGGGAACCTACATAGTCCAAGTGCCCGCTCAGGAACCTACATAGTACAAGTGCCCGATAGGGAACCTATATATTCCAAGTGCCAGTTAGGAAACCTACATACTCCACGTGCCCATAGGGAACCTATATATTCCATGTGCCCGCTAGGGAACCTACATAGTCCAAGTGCCCGTTAGTTAACCTAGATAGTCCAAGTGCCCGATAGAAACCTACATTGTCCAAGTGCCCGATAGGGAACCTACATAGTCCAAGTGCCCGTTAGTTAACCTAGATAGTCCAAGTGCCCGATAGAAACCTACATTGTCCAAGTGCCCGATAGGGAACCTACATAGTCCAAGTGTCCGTTGGTTAACCTAGATAGTCCAAGTGCCCGCTAGGTAACCTAGAGTCCAAGTGCTCCCTAGTTAACCTACATAGTCCAAGTGCCCGCTAGGTAACATATATAGTCCAAGTGCCCGCTAGGTAACCTACATAGTCCAAGGTCTCACTTGTTAACTTTGATAGTCCAAGTGCCTGCTAGTTAACCTAGATCTTCCAAGTCCCCGCGGTTTAACCTAGATTGTCCAAGTGCCTGCTATTTAACCTACATAGTCCAAGGGCCCACTAGTTAACCTAGATAATCCAAGTGTCCTCTAGTTAACCTACATAGTCCACGTACCCGCTAGTTAACCTATATACAAAGTGCCCGCTACGTAACCTAGATAGTCCAAGGGCACGCTAGTTAACCTACATAGTCCAATTGCCCGCTAGGCAACCTAGATAGTCCAAGTGCCCACTAAGGAACCTACATAGTCCAAGTGCACGCTAGTTAACCTAGACAGTCCAAGTGCCCGCTAGGGAACTTACATAATCCAAGTGCCCACTAGGTAACCTAGATTGTGCAAGTGCCCGCTAGTTAACCTAGATAGTTCAAATACCCGCTAGGTAACCTAGATCGTCCAAGGGCCCACTAGTTAGCCTACATAGTCCAAGTGCCCGCTAGGTAACCTAAATAGTCCAAGTTCCCGTTCGGTAACTAGATAGTCCAAGTGCCCTTTAGGGAACCTGGATAGTCCAAGGGCCCGCTAGTTGACCTACATAGTCCAAGTGCCAAATTGGTAACCAAGATAGTACAAGTGCCCGCTAGGGAACCTAGATAGTCCAAGTGCCTGTTAGCTCACCTAGATAGTCCAAGAGCCCGCTAGGTAACCTAGACTGTCCAAGTGCCCGCTAGGTTACCTACATAGTCCAAGTGCCCGTTCGTTAACCTAGATAGTCCAAGAGCCCGCTAGTTAACCTAGATCGTCCAAGGGCCCTCTAGTTAACCTAGATAGTCCAAGTGCCCGCTAGGTAACCTAGAGTCCAATTGCTCGCTAGTTAACCTACATAGTCCAAGTGCCCGCTATGTAACCTAGATAGTCCAAGTGCCTGCTAGGTAACTTACATTGTCCAAGTTCCCGCTAGGTAACCTAGATAGTCCAAGTTCCCATTACCTAATCTAGATAGTCCAAGTGCCCGCTAGGTAACCTAGACAGTACAAGTGCCCGCAAGGTTACTTGCATATTCGAAGTGCCCGTTCGTTAACCTAGAAGTCCAAGGGCCCGCTAGGTAACCTAGACAGTACAAGTGCCCGTAAGGTTACCTGCATATTCCAAGTGCCCGTTCGTTAACCTAGATAGTCCAAGTGTCCACTAGGTAACCTACATAGTCCAAGTGCCCGTTAGGTAACCTATATAGTCCAAGGGCCCGCTAGGTAACCTAGATAGTCCAAGGACCCGCTAGTTAAACTACATAGTCCAAGGGCTCACTTGTTAATTTTGATAATCCAGCTGCCCGCTAGTTAACCTAGATCGGCCAAGTGCCCGCTAGTTAACCTAGATAGTCCAAGTGCCCGCTAGTTAACCTAGATCGTCCAAGTGCCCGCTGGTTAACCTAGATAATCCAAGTGCCCGATAGTTAACCTACATAGTCCAAGGGCCCAATAGTTAACCTAGATAGTCCAAGTGCCCGCTAGGGGACATACATAGTCCAAGTGCCCCCTATGGAATCTACATAGTCCAAGTGCTCGCTAAGCAACCTACATAGTCCAAGTGCCCGTTAGTTAACCTAGATAGTCAAAGTGCCTGCTAGGTAACCTAAATAGTCCAAGTGCCCGCTAGGGAACCTACATAGTCGAAGTGCCCACTAGGTAACCTAGATAGTCCAATTGCCCGTTAGCTAACCTAGATAGTCGATGTGTCCGCTAGTTAACCTACATAATCCAAATGCCCTCTAGTTAACCTAGATAGTCCAAGTGCCCGCTTGTTAAACTAGATAGTCCAAATGCCCTCTAGTAAACCTAGATAGTCCAAGTTCCCGCTAGTTAACCTAGATAGTCAAAGTGCCCGCTAATTAACCTAAGTAGTACAAATGTCCGATAGGGATCCTACATAGTCCAAGTGCCCGCTACGTAACCTACATATCCAAGTGCCCGTTCGTTAACCTAGATAGTCAAAGTGCCCGCTAGGTAACCTAGACAGTCCAAGTGCCCGCTAGGTTACCTACATAGTCCAAGTGCCCGTTCGTTAACCTAGATAGTCCAAGTGCCCGCTAGTTAACATAGATCGTCCACGGGCCCTCTAGTTAACCTAGATAGTCCATGTGCCCTCTAGGGGACGTACATAGTCCAAGTGCCCGCTAGGTAACCTAGATAGTCAAAGTGCCCCCTAGGGTATGTACATAGTTCAAGTGCCCACTAGGTAACCTAGATTGTCCAAGTGTCCGCTAGTTACCCTACATAGTCCAAGTGCCCGCTAGGTAACCTAGATAGTCCAAGGTCCTGCTAGTTAACCTACATAGTCCAATCCCCGATAGGGTACCTACATAGTCCAAGTGCCCGCTGAGGAACCTACATAGTCCAAGTGCCCGATAGGGAACCTATATATTCCAAGTGCCAGTTAGGGAACCTACATACTCCACGTGCCCATAGGGAACCTATATTGTCCAAGTGCCCGCTAGGGAACCTACATAGTCCAAGTGCCCGTTAGTTAACCTAGATAGTCAAAGTGCCTGCTAGGTAACCTAAATAGTCCAAGTGCTCTCTAGGGAACCTACATAGTCCAAGTGCCCGTTAGTTAACCTAGATAGTCCAATTGCCCGTTAGCTAACCTAGATAGTCGAAGTGTCCGCTAGTTAACCTACATAGTCCAAGTGTCCGTTGGTTAACCTAGATAGTCCAAGTGCACGCTAGGTAACCTAGAGTCCAAGTGCTCGCTAGTTAACCTACATAGTCCAAGTGCCCGCTAGGTAACCTATATAGTCCAAGTGCCCGCTAGGTAACCTACATAGTCTAAGGTCTCACTTGTTAACTTTGTTAGTCCAAGTGCCTGCTAGTTAACCTAGATCTTCCAAGTGCCCGCGAGTTAACCTAGATTGTCCAAGTGCCTGCTACTTAACCTACATAGTCCAAGGGCCCACTAGTTAACCTAGATAATCCAAGTGTCCTCTAGTTAACCTACATAGTCCAAGTACCAGCTAGTTAACCTATATACAAAGTTCCCGCTACGTAACCTAGATAGTCCAAGGGCACGCTAGTTAACCTACATAGTCCAAGTGCCCGCTAGGCAACCTAGATAGTCCAAGTGCCCACTAAGGAACCTACATAGTCCAAGTGCACGCTAGTTAACCTAGACAGCCCCAGTGCCCGCTAGGGAACTTACATAGTCCAAGTTCCCGCTTGGTAACCTAAATAGTCCAAATGCCCGCTAGGGAAACTACATAGTCCAAGTGCCCACTAGTTAACCTAGATAGTCCAAGTGCCTGCTAGTAAACCTACATAATCCATGGGCCCGCTAGTTAACCTACATAGTGCAAGGGCCCGCTAGTTAACCTAGATCGTGCAAGTGTCCGCTAGTTAACCTACATAGTCCACGTGCCCGGTAGGTAACCTAGATAGTCCTAGTGCCCGTTAGTTAACCTAGATAGTCCAAGGGCCCACTAGGGGACGTACATAGTCCAAGTGCCCGCTAGTTAACCTACATAGTCCAAGGTCCGCTAGTTAACCTAGATAGTCCAAGTGCCCGCTAGTTAACCTACATAGTACAAGGGCCCGCTAGTTGACCTTGATAGTCCAAGATCCCGCTAGTTAACCTAGATAGTCAAAGTGCCCGCTAATTAACCTAAGTAGTACAAATGTCCGATAGGGATCCTACATAGTCAAAGTGCCCGCTAGTTAACCTACATAGTCCAAGTCCCCGCTAGGTAACCTAGGCAGTCCAAGTGACCATTATGTTACCTACATAGTCCAAGTGCTCGTTCGTGAACCTAGATAGTCCAAGTGCCCGCTAGGTAACTTAGGTAGCCCAAGTACCCGCTAGGGAACGTACATAGTCCAAGTGCCTTCTAGGTAACCTAGATAGTCCAAGTGCCCGCTAGTTAACCTACATACTCCAAGTGCCTGCTAGGTAAACTACATAGTCCAAGTGCCCACTAGGTAACCTAGAGAGTCCAATTGCCCGCTAGTTAAGCTAGACAGTCCAAGTACCCGATAGGGAACCTACATAGTCCAAGTGCCCGCTGGGAACCTACATAGTCCAAGTGCTCGCTAGGCAACCTACATAGTCCAAGTGCCCGTTAGTTAACCTAGATAGTCAAAGTGCCTGCTAGGTAACCTAAATAGTCCAAGTGCCCGCTAGGGAACCTACATAGTCCAAGGGCCCGCTAGGTAACCCAGATAGTCCAATTGCCCGTTAGCTAACCTAGTTAGTTGAAGTGTCCGCTAGTTAACCTACATAGTCCAAGTGCCCGTTCGTTAACCTAGATAGGCCAAGTGCCCGCTAGGTAACCTACACAGTCCAAGTGCCTGCTAGGTAACCTTGATAGTCCAAGTGCCTTCTAGTTAACCTACATAGTCCAAGTGCCCCCTAGGTAACATACATAGTCCAAGTGGCCACTATGTAACCTAAATAATCCAAATGCCCGCTAGTTAACCTAGATAATCCAAGTGCCCTCTTGTTAACCTAGATAGTCCAACTGCCCGCTAGTTAACCTAGATAGTCTAAGGGCCCGCTAGTTAATCTACATAGTCCAGTGCCCGCTAGTTAACCTAGATAGTCCAAGTGCCCGCTAGTTAACCTAGATAGTCCAAGGGCCCGCTAGTTAATCTAGATAGTCCAAGTGCCCACTAGTTAACCTAGGTAGTCCAAGTGCCCGCTAGTTAACCTAGATCGTCCAAGTGCCCGCTGGTTAACCTAGATAATCCAAGTGCCCGATAGTTAACCTACATAGTCCAAGGGCCCAATAGTTAACCTAGATAGTCCAAGTGCCCGCTAGGGGACATACATAGTCCAAGTGCCCCCTAGGGATTCTACATAGTCCAAGTGCTCGCTAAGCAACCTACATAGTCCAAGTGCCCGTTAGTTAACCTAGATAGTCAAAGTGCCTGCTAGGTAACTTAAATAGTCCATGTGCCCGCTAGGGAACCTACGTAGTCGAAGTGCCCACTAGGTAACCTAGATAATCCAATTGCACGTTAGCTAAGCTAGATAGTCGAAGTGTCCGCTAGTTAACATACATAATCCAAATGCCCGCTAGTTAACCTAGATAGTCCAAGTGTCCACTTGTTAACCTAGATAGTCCAAGTGCCCGCTAGTAAACCTAGATAGTCCAAGGGCCCGCTAGTTAACCTACATAGTCCAAGTGCCCGTTCGTTAACCTAGATAGGCCAAGTGCCCACTAGGTAACCTAGACAGTCCAAGTGCCCACTAGGTTACCTACATAGTCCAAGTGCACGTTCATTAACCTACATAGTCCAAGTGCCCGCTGGTAATCTACATAGTCCAAGGGCCCGCTAGGTAACCTTGATAGTCCAAGCGCCTTCTAGTTAACCTACATAGTCCAAGTGCCCGCTAGGTAACCTACATAGTCCAAGTGCCCGTTAGTTAACCTAGATAGTCCAAGTGCCCACTAGGGGACGTACATAGTACAAGTGCCCGCGAGGTAACCTTGATAGTCCAAGTGCGCGCTAGGGTATGTACATAGTCCGAGTGCTGGCTAGGAAACCTAGATAATCCAAGTGCCCGCTAGTTAACCTACATAGTCCAAGGGCCCTCAAGTTAACCTACATAGTCCAAGGTCCGCTATTTAACCTAGATAGTCCAAGTGCCCGCTAGTTAACCTACGTAGTACAAGGGCCCGCTACTTGACCTAGATAGTCCAAGTGCCCGCTCGTTAACCTAGATAGTCCAAGTGCCCGCTAGTTAACCTAAGTAGTCCAAATGTCCGATAGGGATCCTACATAGTCCAAGTGCCCGCTACGTAACCTACATATCCAAGTGCCCGTTCGTTAACCTAGATAGTCAAAGTGCCCGCTAGGTAACCTAGACAGTCCAAGTGCCCGCTAGGTTACCTACATAGTCCAAGTGCCCGTTCGTTAACCTAGATAGTCCAAGTGCCCGCTAGTTAACCTAGATCGTCCAAGGGCCCTCTAGTTAACCTAGATAGTCCAAGTGCCCGCTAGGGGACGTACATAGTCCAAGTGCCCGCTAGGTAACCTAGATAGTCCATGTGCCCCCTAGGGTATGTACATAGTTCAAGTGCCCGCTAGGTAACCTAGATTGTCCAAGTGTCCGCTAGTTACCCTACATAGTCCAAGTGCCCGCTAGGTAACCTAGATAGTCCAAGGTCCTGCTAGTTAACCTACATAGTCCAATGCCCGATAGGGAACCTACATAGTCCAAGTGCCCGCTGAGGAACCTACATAGTCCAAGTGCCCGATAGGGAACCTATATATTCCAAGTGCCAGTTAGGGAACCTACATACTCCACGTGCCCATAGGGAACCTATATAGTCCAAGTGCCCGCTAGGGAACCTACATAGTCCAAGTCCCCGTTAGTTAACCTAGATAGTCAAAGTGCCTGCTAGGTAACCTAAATATTCCAAGTGCTCTCTAGGGAACATACATAGTCCAAATGCCCGTTAGTTAACCTAGATAGTCCAATTGCCCGTCAGCTAACCTAGATAGTCGAAGTGTCCGCTAGTTAACCTACATAGTCCAAGTGTCCGTTGGTTAACCTTCATAGTCCAAGTGCCCGCTAGGTAACCTAGAGTCCAAGTGCTCGCTAGTTAACCTACATAGTCCAAGTGCCCGCTAGGTAACCTACATAGTCCAAGGTCTCACTTGTTAACTTTGATAGTCCAAGTGCCTGCTAGTTAACCTAGATTGTCCAAGTGCCTGCTACTTAACCTACATAGTCCAAGGGCCCACTAGTTAACCTAGATAATCCAAGTGTCCTCTAGTTAACCTACATAGTCCAAGTACCAGCAAGTTAACCTATATACAAAGTACCCGCTACGTAACCTAGATAGTCCAAGGGCACGCTAGTTAACCTACATAGCCCAAGTGCCCGCTAGGCAACCTAGATAGTCCAAGTGCCCACTAAGGAACCTACATAGTCCAAGTGCACGCTAGTTAACCTAGACAGTCCCAGTGCCCGCTAGGGAACTTACATGGTCCAAGTTCCCGCTTGGTAACCTAAATAGTCCAAATGCCCGCTAGGGAAACTACATAGTCCAAGTGCCCACTAGTTAACCTAGATAGTCCAAGTGCCCGCTAGTTAACCTAGATAGTCCAAGGGCCCGCTAGTTAATCTAGATAGTCCAAGTGCCCACTAGTTAACCTAGAGAGTCCAAGTGCCCGCTGGTTAACCTAGATCGTCCAAGTGCCCGCTGGTTAACCTAGATAATCCAAGTGCCCGATAGTTAACCTACATAGTCCAAGGGCCCAATAGTTAACCTAGATAGTCCAAGTGCCCGCTAGGGGACATACATAGTCCAAGTGCCCCCTAGGGAATCTACATAGTCCAAGTGCTCGCTAAGCAACCTACATAGTCCAAGTGCCCGTTAGTTAACCTAGATAGTCAAAGTGCCTGCTAGGTAACCTAAATAGTCCAAGTGCCCGCTAGGGAACCTACGTAGTCGAAGTACCCAGTAGGTAACCTAGATAGTCCAATTGCACGTTAGCTAACCTATATAGTCGAAGTGTCCGCTAGTTAACCTACATAATCCAAAAGCCCGCTAGTTAACCTTGATAGTCCAAGATGCCGCTTGTTAACCTAGATAGTCCAAGTGCCCGCTAGTAAACCTAGATAGTCCAAGGGCCCGCTAGTTAACCTACATAGTCCAAGTGCCCGTTCGTTAACCTAGATAGGCCAAGTGCCCACTAGGTAACCTAGACAGTCCAAGTGCCCACTAGGTTACCTACATAGTCCAAGTGCACGTTCATTAACCTAGATAGTCCAAGTGCCCGCTGGTAATCTACATAGTCCAAGGGCCCGCTAGGTAACCTTGATAGTCCAAGCACCTTCTAGTTAACCTACATAGTCCAAGTGCCCGTTAGTTAACCTATATAGTCCAAGTGCCCACTAGGGGACGTACTTAGTCCAAGTGCCCGCGAGGTAACCTTGATAGTCCAAGTGCGCGCTAGGGTATGTACATAGTCCGAGTGCTGGCTAGGAAACCTAGATAATCCAAGTGCCCGCTAGTTAACCTACATAGTCCAAGGGCCCGCAAGTTAACCTACATAGTCCAAGGTCCGCTATTTAACCTAGATAGTCCAAGTGCCCGCTAGTTAACCTACGTAGTACAAGGGCCCGCTACTTGACCTAGATAGTCCAAGTGCCCGCTAGTTAACCTAGATAGTCCAAGTGCCCGCTAGTTAACCTAAGTAGTCCAAATGTCCGATAGGGATCCTACATAGTCCAAGTGCCCGCTACGTAACCTACATATCCAAGTGCCCGTTCGTTAACCTAGATAGTCAAAGTGCCCGCTAGGTAACCTAGACAGTCCAAGTGCCCGCTAGGTTACCTACATAGTCCAAGTGCCCGTTCGTTAACCTAGATAGTCCAAGTGCCCGCTAGTTAACCTAGATAGTCCAAGGGCCCACTAGGGGACGTACATAGTCCAAGTGCCCGCTAGTTAATCTACATAGTCCAAGGTCCGCTAGTTAACCTAGATAGTCCAAGTGCCCGCTAGTTAACCTACATAGTACAAGGGCCCGCTAGTTGACCTTGATAGTCCAAGTTCCCGCTAGTTAACCTAGATAGTCAAAGTGCCCGCTAATTAACCTAAGTAGTACAAATGTCCGATAGGGATCCTACATAGTCAAAGTGCCCGCTAATTAACCTACATAGTCCAAGTCCCCGCTAGGTAACCTAGGCAGTCCAAGTGACCATTATGTTACCTACATAGTTCAAGTGCTCGTCCGTTAACCTAGATAGTCCAAGTGCCCGCTAGGTAACTTAGGTAGCCCAAGTATCCTCTAGGGAACGTACATAGTCCAAGTGCCTTCTAGGTAACCTAGATAGTCCAAGTGCCCGCTAGTTAACCTACATACTCCAAGTGCCTGCTAGGTAAACTACATAGTCCAAGTGCCCACTAGATAACCTAGAGAGTCCAATAGCCCGCTAGTTAAGCTAGACAGTCCAAGTACCCGATAGGGAACCTACATAGTCCAAGTGCCCGCTGGGAACCTACATAGTCCAAGTGCTCGCTAGGCAACCTACATAGTCCAAGTGCCCGTTAGTTAACCTAGATAGTCAAAGTGCCTGCTAGGTAACCTAAATAGTCCAAGTGCCCGCTAGGGAACCTACATAGTCCAACGGCCCGCTAGGTAACCTAGATAGTCCAATTGCCCGTTAGCTAACCTAGATAGTTGAAGTGTCCGCTAGTTAACCTACATAGTCCAAGTGCCCGTTCGTTAACCTAGATAGGCCAAGTGCCCGCTAGGTAACCTACACAGTCCAAGTGCCTGCTAGGTAACCTTGATAGTCCAAGTGCCTTCTAGTTAACCTACATAGTCCAAGTGCCCGCTAGGTAACATACATAGTCCAAGTGCCCACTATGTAACCTAAATAATCCAAATGCCCGCTAGTTAACCTAGATAATCCAAGTGCCCTCTTGTTAAACTAGATAGTCCAAGTGCCCGCTAGTAAACCTAGATAGTCTAAGGGCCCGCTAGTTAATCTAGATAGTCCAAGTGCCCGCTAGTTAACCTAGATAGTCCAAGTGCCCGCTAGTTAACCTAGATCGTCCAAGTGCCCGCTGGTTAACCTAGATAATCCAAGTGCCCGATAGTTAACCTACATAGTCCAAGGGCCCAATAGTTAACCTAGATAGTCCAAGTGCCCGCTAGGGGACATACATAGTCCAAGTGCCCCCTAGGGAATCTACATAGTCCAAGTGCTCGCTAAGCAACCTACATAGTCCAAGTGCCCGTTAGTTAACCTAGATAGTCAAAGTGCCTGCTAGGTAACTTAAATAGTCCAAGTGCCCGCTAGGGAACCTACGTAGTCGAAGTGCCCACTAGGTAACCTAGATAGTCCAATTGCACGTTAGCTAACCTAGATAGTCGAAGTGTCCGCTAGTTAACCTACATAATCCAAATGCCCGCTAGTTAACCTAGATAGTCCAAGTGTCCGCTTGTTAACCTAGATAGTCCAAGTGCCCGCTAGTAAACCTAGATAGTCCAAGGGCCCGCTAGTTAACCTACATAGTCCAAGTGCCCGTTCGTTAACCTAGATAGGCCAAGTGCCCACTAGGTAACCTAGACAGTCCAAGTGCCCACTAGGTTACCTACATAGTCCAAGTGCACGTTCATTAACCTACATAGTCCAAGTGCCCGCTGGTAATCTACATAGTCCAAGGGCCCGCTAGGTAACCTTGATAGTCCAAGCGCCTTCTAGTTAACCTACATAGTCCAAGTGCCCGCTAGGTAACCTACATAGTCCAAGTGCCCGTTAGTTAACCTAGATAGTCCAAGTGCCCACTAGGGGACGTACATAGTCCAAGTACCCGCGAGGTAACCTTGATAGTCCAAGTGCGCGCTAGGGTATGTACATAGTCCGAGTGCTGGCTAGGAAACCTAGATAATCCAAGTGCCCGCTAGTTAACCTACATAGTCCAAGGGCCCGCAAGTTAACCTACATAGTCCAAGGTCCGCTATTTAACCTAGATAGTCCAAGTGCCCGCTAGTTAACCTACGTAGTACAAGGGCCCGCTACTTGACCTAGATAGTCCAAGTGCCCGCTCGTTAACCTAGATAGTCCAAGTGCCCGCTAGTTAACCTAAGTAGTCCAAATGTCCGATAGGGATCCTACATAGTCCAAGTGCCCGCTACGTAACCTACATATCCAAGTGCCCGTTCGTTAACCTAGATAGTCAAAGTGCCCGCTAGGTAACCTAGACAGTCCAAGTGCCCGCTAGGTTACCTACATAGTCCAAGTGCCCGTTCGTTAACCTAGATAGTCCAAGTGCCCGCTAGTTAACCTAGATCGTCCAAGGGCCCTCTAGTTAACCTAGATAGTCCAAGTGCCCGCTAGGGGACGTACATAGTCCAAGTGCCCGCTAGGTAACCTAGATAGTCCATGTGCCCCCTAGGGTATGTACATAGTTCAAGTGCCCGCTAGGTAACCTAGATTGTCCAAGTGTCCGCTAGTTACCCTACATAGTCCAAGTGCCCGCTAGGTAACCTAGATAGTCCAAGGTCCTGCTAGTTAACCTACATAGTCCAATGCCCGATAGGGAACCTACATAGTCCAAGTGCCCGCTGAGGAACCTACATAGTCCAAGTGCCCGATAGGGAACCTATATATTCCAAGTGCCAGTTAGGGAACCTACATACTCCACGTGCCCATAGGGAACCTATATAGTCCAAGTGCCCGCTAGGGAACCTACATAGTCCAAGTGCCCGTTAGTTAACCTAGATAGTCAAAGTGCCTGCTAGGTAACCTAAATATTCCAAGTGCTCTCTAGGGAACATACATAGTCCAAGTGCCCGTTAGTTAACCTAGATAGTCCAATTGCCCGTTAGCTAACCTAGATAGTCGAAGTGTCCGCTAGTTAACCTACATAGTCCAAGTGTCCGTTGGTTAACCTAGATAGTCCAAGTGCCCGCTAGGTAACCTAGAGTCCAAGTGCTCGCTAGTTAACCTACATAGTCCAAGTGCCCGCTAGGTAACCTACATAGTCCAAGGTCTCACTTGTTAACTTTGATAGTCCAAGTGCCTGCTAGTTAACCTAGATCTTCCAAGTGCCCGCGAGTTAACCTAGATTGTCCAAGTGCCTGCTACTTAACCTACATTGTCCAAGGGCCCACTAGTTAACCTAGATAATCCAAGTGTCCTCTAGTTAACCTACATAGTCCAAGTACCAGCAAGTTAACCTATATACAAAGTACCCGCTACGTAACCTAGATAGTCCAAGGGCACGCTAGTTAACCTACATAGCCCAAGTGCCCGCTAGGCAACATAGATAGTCCAAGTGCCCACTAAGGAACCTACATAGTCCAAGTGCACGCTAGTTAACCTAGACAGTCCCAGTGCCCGCTAGGGAACTTACATAGTCCAAGTTCCCGCTTGGTAACCTAAATAGTCCAAATGCCCGCTAGGGAAACTACATAGTCCAAGTGCCCACTAGTTAACCTAGATAGTCCAAGTGCCCGCTAGTTAACCTAGATAGTCCAAGGGCCCGCTAGTTAATCTAGATAGGCCAAGTGCCCACTAGTTAACCTAGATAGTCCAAGTGCCCGCTGGTTAACCTAGATCGTCCAAGTGCCCACTGGTTAACCTAGATAATCCAAGTGCCCGATAGTTAACCTACATAGTCCAAGGGCCCAATAGTTAACCTAGATAGTCCAAGGGCCCGCTAGGGGAAATACATAGTCCAAATGCCCCCTAGGGAATCTACATAGTCCAAGTGCTCGCTAGGCAACCTACATAGTCCAAGTGCCCGTTAGTTAACCTAGATAGTCAAAGTGCCTGCTAGGTAACCTAAATAGTCCAAGTGCCCGCTAGGGAACCTACATAGTCCAAGGGCCCGCTAGGTAACCTAGATAGTCCAATTGCCCGTTAGCTAACCTAGATAGTTGAAGTGTCCGCTAGTTAACCTACATAGTCTAAGTGCCCGTTCGTTAACCTAGATAGGCCAAGTGCCCGCTAGGTAACCTACACAGTCCAAGTGCCTGCTAGGTAACCTTGATAGTCCAAGTGCCTACTAGTTAACCTACATAGTCCAAGTGCCCGCTAGGTAACATACATAGTCCAAGTGCCCACTATGTAACCTAAATAATCCAAATGCCCGCTAGTTAACCTAGATAATCCAAGTGCCCGCTTGTTAACCTAGATAGTCCAAGTGCCCACTAGTAAACCTAGATAGTCTAAGGGCCCGCTAGTTAATCTACATAGTCCAGTGCCCGCTAGTTAACCTAGATAGTCCAAGTGCCCGCTAGTTAACCTAGATAGTCCAAGGGCCCGCTAGTTAATCTAGATAGCCAAGTGCCCACTAGTTAGCCTAGATAGTCAAAGTGCCCGCTAGTTAACCTAGATCGTCCAAGTGCCCGCTGGTTAACCTAGATAATCCAAGTGCCCGATAGTTAACCTACATAGTCCAAGGGCCCAACAGTTAACCTAGATAGTCCAAGTGCCCGCTAGGGGACATACATAGTCCAAGTGCCCCCTAGGGAATCTACATAGTCCAAGTGCTCGCTAAGCAACCTACATAGTCCAAGTGCCCGTTAGTTAACCTAGATAGTCAAAGTGCCTGCTAGGTAACTTAAATAGTCCAAGTGCCCGCTAGGGAACCTACGTAGTCGAAGTGCCCACTAGGTAACCTAGATAGTCCAATTGCACGTTAGCTAACCTAGATAGTCGAAGTGTCCGCTAGTTAACCTACATAATCCAAATGCCCGCTAGTTAACCTAGATAGTCCAAGTGGCCGCTTGTTAACCTAGATAGTCCAAGTGCCCGCTAGTAAACCTAGATAGTCCAAGGGCCCGCTAGTTAACCTACATAGTCCAAGTGCCCGTTCGTTAACCTAGATAGGCCAAGTGCCCACTAGGTAACCTAGACAGTCCAAGTGCCCACTAGGTTACCTACATAGTCCAAGTGCACGTTCATTAACCTACATAGTCCAAGTGCCCGCTGGTAATCTACATAGTCCAAGGGCCCGCTAGGTAACCTTGATAGTCCAAGCGCCTTCTAGTTAACCTACATAGTCCAAGTGCCCGCTAGGTAACCTACATAGTCCAAGTTCCCGTTAGTTAACCTAGATAGTCCAAGTGCCCACTAGGGGACGTACATAGTCCAAGTGCCCGCGAGATAACCTTGATAGTCCAAGTGCGCGCTAGGGTATGTACATAGTCCGAGTGCTGGCTAGGAAACCTAGATAATCCAAGTGCCCGCTAGTTAACATACATAGTCCAAGGGCCCGCAAGTTAACCTACATAGTCCAAGGTCCGCTATTTAACCTAGATAGTCCAAGTGCCCGCTAGTTAACCTACGTAGTACAAGGGCCCGCTACTTGACCTAGATAGTCCAAGTGCCCGCTCGTTAACCTAGATAGTCCAAGTGCCCGCTAGTTACCTAAGTAGTCCAAATGTCCGATAGGGATCCTACATAGTCCAAGTGCCCGCTACGTAACCTACATATCCAAGTGCCCGTTCGTTAACCTAGATAGTCAAAGTGCCCGCTAGGTAACCTAGACAGTCCAAGTGCCCGCTAGGTTACCTACATAGTCCAAGTGCCCGTTCGTTAACCTAGATAGTCCAAGTGCCCGCTAGTTAACCTAGATCGTCCAAGGGCCCTCTAGTTAACCTAGATAGTCCAAGTGCCCGCTAGGGGACGTACATAGTCCAAGTGCCCGCTAGGTAACCTAGATAGTCCATGTGCCCCCTAGGGTATGTACATAGTTCAAGTGCCCGCTAGGTAACCTAGATTGTCCAAGTGTCCGCTAGTTACCCTACATAGTCCAAGTGCCCGCTAGGCAACCTAGATAGTCCAAGGTCCTGCTAGTTAACCTACATAGTCCAATGCCCGATAGGGAACCTACATAGTCCAAGTGCCCGCTGAGGAACCTACATAGTCCAAGTGCCCGATAGGGAACCTATATATTCCATTTGCCAGTTAGGGAACCTACATACTCCACGTGCCCATAGGGAACCTATATAGTCCAAGTGCCCGCTAGGGAACCTACATAGTCCAAGTGCCCGTTAGTTAACCTAGATAGTCAAAGTGCCTGCTAGGTAACCTAAATATTCAAAGTGCTCTCTAGGGAACATACATAGTCAAAGTGCCCGTTAGTTAACCTAGATAGTCCAATTGCCCGTTAGCTAACCTAGATAGTCGAAGTGTCCGCTAGTTAACCTACATAGTCCAAGTGTCCGTTGGTTAACCTAGATAGTCCAAGTGCCCGCTAGGTAACCTAGAGTCCAAGTGCTCGCTAGTTAACCTACATAGTCCAAGTGCCCGCTAGGTAACCTACATAGTCCAAGGTCTCACTTGTTAACTTTGATAGTCCAAGTGCCTGCTAGTTAACCTAGATCTTCCAAGTGCCCACGAGTTAACCTAGATTGTCCAAGTGCCTGCTACTTAACCTACATAGTCCAAGGGCCCACTAGTTAACCTAGATAATCCAAGTGTCCTCTAGTTAACCTACATAGTCCAAGTACCAGCAAGTTAACCTATATACAAAGTACCCGCTACGTAACCTAGATAGTCCAAGGGCACGCTAGTTAACCTACATAGCCCAAGTGCCCGCTAGGCAACATAGATAGTCCAAGTGCCCACTAAGGAACCTACATAGTCCAAGTGCACGCTAGTTAACCTAGACAGTCCCAGTGCCCGCTAGAGAACTTACATAGTCCAAGTTCCCGCTTGGTAACCTAAATAGTCCAAATGCCCGCTAGGGAAACTACATAGTCCAAGTGCCCACTAGTTAACCTAGATAGTCCAAGTGCCCGCTAGTTAACCTAGATAGTCCAAGGGCCCGCTAGTTAATCTAGATAGGCCAAGTGCCCACTAGTTAACCTAGATAGTCCAAGTGCCCGCTGGTTAACCTAGATCGTCCAAGTGCCCGCTGGTTAACCTAGATAATCCAAGTGCCCGATAGTTAACCTACATAGTCCAAGGGCCCAATAGTTAACCTAGATAGTCCAAGGGCCCGCTAGGGGACATACATAGTCCAAGTGCCCCCTAGGGAATCTACATAGTCCAAGTGCTCGCTAAGCAACCTTCATAGTCCAAGTGCCCGTTAGTTAACCTAGATAGGCCAAGTGTCCGCTAGGTAACCTACACAGTCCAAGTGCCTGCTAGGTAACCTTGATAGTCCAAGTGCCTTCTAGTTAACCTACATAGTCCAAGTGCCCGCTAGGTAACATACATAGTCCAAGTGCCCACTATGTAACCTAAATAATCCAAATGCCCGCTAGTTAACCTAGATAATACAAGTGCCCGCTTGTTAAACTAGATAGTCCAAGTGCCCGCTAGTAAACCTAGATAGTCTAAGGGCCCGCTAGTTAATCTACATAGTCCAGTGCCCGCTAGTTAACCTAGATAGTCCAAGTGCCCACTAGTTAACCTAGATAGTCCAAGGGCCCGCTAGTTAATCTAGATAGTCCAAGTGCCCACTAGTTAACCTAGATAGTCAAAGTGCCCGCTAGTTAACCTAGATCGTCCAAGTGCCCGCTGGTTAACCTAGATAATCCAAGTGCCCGATAGTTAACCTACATAGTCCAAGGGCCCAATAGTTAACCTAGATAGTCCAAGTGCCCGCTAGGGGACATACATAGTCCAAGTGCCCCCTAGGGAATCTACATAGTCCAAGTGCTCGCTAAGCAACCTACAGAGTCCAAGTGCCCGTTAGTTAACCTAGATAGTCAAAGTGCCTGCTAGGTAACTTAAATAGTCCAAGTGCCCGCTAGGGAACCTACATAGTCGAAGTGCCCACTAGGTAACCTAGATAGTCCAATTGCACGTTAGCTAACCTAGATAGTCGAAGTGTCTGCTAGTTAACCTACATAATCCAAATGCCCGCTAGTTAACCTAGATAGTCCAAGTGGCCGCTTGTTAACCTAGATCGTCCAAGTGCCCGCTAGTAAACCTAGATAGACCAAGGGCCCGCTAGTTAACCTACATAGTCCAAGTGCCCGTTCGTTAACCTAGATAGGCCAAGTGCCCACTAGGTAACCTAGACAGTCCAAGTGCCCACTAGGTTACCTACATAGTCCAAGTGCACGTTCATTAACCTACATAGTCCAAGTGCCCGCTGGTAATCTACATAGTCCAAGGGCCCGCTAGGTAACCTACATAGTCCAAGTGCCCGTTAGTTAACCTAGATAGTCCAAGTGCCCACTAGGGGACGTACATAGTCCAAGTGCCCGCGAGGTAACCTTGATAGTCCAAGTGCGCGCTAGGGTATGTACATAGTCCGAGTGCTGGCTAGGAAACCTAGATAATCCAAGTGCCCGCTAGTTAACCTACATAGTCCAAGGGCCCTCAAGTTAACCTACATAGTCCAAGGTCCGCTATTTAACCTAGATAGTCCAAGTGCCCGCTAGTTAACCTACGTAGTACAAGGGCCCGCTACTTGACCTAGATAGTCCAAGTGCCCGCTCGTTAACCTAGATAGTCCAAGTGCCCGCTAGTTAACCTAAGTAGTCCAAATGTCCGATAGGGATCCTACATAGTCCAAGTGCCCGCTACGTAACCTACATATCCAAGTGCCCGTTCGTTAACCTAGATAGTCAAAGTGCCCGCTAGGTAACCTAGACAGTCCAAATGCCCGCTAGGTTACCTACATAGTCCAAGTGCCCGTTCGTTAACCTAGATAGTCCAAGTGCCCGCTAGTTAACCTAGATCGTCCAAGGGCCCTCTAGTTAACCTAGATAGTCCAAGTGCCCGCTAGGGAACCTACATAGTCCAAGTGCCCGTTAGTTAACCTAGATAGTCAAAGTGCCTGCTAGGTAACCTAAATATTCAAAGTGCTCTCTAGGGAACATACATAGTCAAAGTGCCCGTTAGTTAACCTAGATAGTCCAATTGCCCGTTAGCTAACCTAGATAGTCGAAGTGTCCGCTAGTTAACCTACATAGTCCAAGTGTCCGTTGGTTAACCTAGATAGTCCAAGTGCCCGCTAGGTAACCTAGAGTCCAAGTGCTCGCTAGTTAACCTACATAGTCCAAGTGCCCGCTAGGTAACCTACATAGTCCAAGGTCTCACTTGTTAACTTTGATAGTCCAAGTGCCTGCTAGTTAACCTAGATCTTCCAAGTGCCCGCGAGTTAACCTAGATTGTCCAAGTGCCTGCTACTTAACCTACATAGTCCAAGGGCCCACTAGTTAACCTAGATAATCCAAGTGTCCTCTAGTTAACCTACATAGTCCAAGTACCAGCAAGTTAACCTATATACAAAGTACCCGCTACGTAACCTAGATAGTCCAAGGGCACGCTAGTTAACCTACATAGCCCAAGTGCCCGCTAGGCAACATAGATAGTCCAAGTGCCCACTAAGGAACCTACATAGTCCAAGTGCACGCTAGTTAACCTAGACAGTCCCAGTGCCCGCTAGGGAACTTACATAGTCCAAGTTCCCGCTTGGTAACCTAAATAGTCCAAATGCCTGCTAGGGAAACTACATAGTCCAAGTGCCCACTAGTTAACCTAGATAGTCCAAGTGCCCACTAGTTAACCTAGATAGTCCAAGGGCCCGCTAGTTAATCTAGATAGGCCAAGTGCCCACTAGTTAACCTAGATAGTCCAAGTGCCCGCTGGTTAACCTAGATCGTCCAAGTGCCCGCTGGTTAACATAGATAATCCAAGTGCCCGATAGTTAACCTACATAGTCCAAGGGCCCAATAGTTAACCTAGATAGTCCAAGGGCCCGCTAGGGGACATACATTGTCCAAATGCCCCCTAGGGAATCTACATAGTCCAAGTGCTCACTAAGCAACCTACATAGTCCAAGTGCCCGTTAGTTAACCTAGATAGTCAAAGTGCCTGCTAGGTAACCTAAATAGTCCAAGTGCCGGCTAGGGAACCTACATAGTCCAAGGGCCCGCTAGGTAACCTAGATAGTCCAATTGCCCGTTAGCTAACCTAGATAGTCGAAGTGTCCGCTAGTTAACCTACATAGTCCAAGTGCCCGTTCATTAACCTAGATAGGCCAAGTGCCGGCTAGGTAACCTACACAGTCCAAGTGCCTGCTAGGTAACCTTGATAGTCCAAGTGCCTTCTAGTTAACCTACATAGTCCAAGTGCCCGCTAGGTAACATACATAGTCCAAGTGCCCACTATGTAACCTAAATAATCCAAATGCCCGCTAGTTAACCTAGATAATCCAAGTGCCCGCTTGTTAACCTAGATAGTCCAAGTGCCCGCTAGTAAACCTAGATAGTCTAAGGGCCCGCTAGTTAATCTACATAGTCCAGTGCCCGCTAGTTAACCTAGATAGTCCAAGTGCCCGCTAGTTAACCTAGATAGTCCAAGGGCCCGCTAGTTAATCTAGATTGCCAAGTGTCCACTAGTTAACCTAGATAGTCAAAGTGCCCGCTAGTTAACCTACATAGTCCAAGGGCCCAATAGTTAACATAGATAGTCCAAGTGCCCGCTAGGGGACATACATAGTCCAAGTGCCCCCTAGGGAATCTACATAGTCCAAGTGCTCGCTAAGCAACCTACATAGTCCAAGTGCCCGTTAGTTAACCTAGATAGTCAAAGTGCCTGCTAGGTAACTTAAATAGTCCAAGTGCCCGCTAGGGAACCTACGTAGTCGAAGTGCCCACTAGGTAACCTAGATAGTCCAATTGCACGTTAGCTAACCTAGATAGTCGAAGTGTCCGCTAGTTAACCTACATAATCCAAATGCCCGCTAGTTAACCTAGATAGTCCAAGTGTCCGCTTGTTAACCTAGATAGTCCAAGTGCCCGCTAGTAAACCTAGATAGTCCAAGGGCCCGCTAGTTAACCTACATAGTCCAAGTGCCCGTTCGTTAACCTAGATAGGCCAAGTGCCCACTAGGTAACCTAGACAGTCCAAGTGCCCACTAGGTTACCTACATAGTCCAAGTGCACGTTCATTAACCTACATAGTCCAAGTGCCCGCTGGTAATCTACATAGTCCAAGGGCCCGCTAGGTAACCTTGATAGTCCAAGCGCCTTCTAGTTAACCTACATAGTCCAAGTGCCCGTTAGTTAACCTAGATAGTCCAAGTGCCCACTAGGGGACGTACATAGTCCAAGTGCCCGCGAGGTAACCTTAATAGTCCAAGTGCGCGCTAGGGTATGTACATAGTCCGAGTGCTGGCTAGGAAACCTAGATAATCCAAGGGCCCGCTAGTTAACCTACATAGTCCAAGGGCCCGCAAGTTAACCTACATAGTCCAAGGTCCGCTATTTAACCTAGATAGTCCAAGTGCCCGCTAGTTAACCTACGTAGTACAAGGGCCCGCTACTTGACCTAGATAGTCCAAGTGCCCGCTCGTTAACCTAGATAGTCCAAGTGCCCGCTAGTTAACCTAAGTAGTCCAAATGTCCGATAGGGATCCTACATAGTCCAAGTGCCCGCTACGTAACCTACATATCCAAGTGCCCGTTCGTTAACCTAGATAGTCAAAGTGCCCGCCAGGTAACCTAGACAGTCCAAGTGCCCGCTAGGTTACCTACATAGTCCAAGTGCCCGTTCGTTAACCTAGATAGTCCAAGTGCCCGCTAGTTAACCTAGATAGTCCAAGGGCCCACTAGGGGACGTACATAGTCCAAGTGCCCGCTAGTTAACCTACATAGTCCAAGTCCGCTAGTTAACCTAGATATTCCAAGTGCCCGCTAGTTAACCTACATAGTACAAGGGCCCGCTAGTTGACCTTGATAGTCCAAGTTCCCGCTAGTTAACCTAGATAGTCAAAGTGCCCGCTAATTAACCTAAGTAGTACAAATGTCCGATAGGGATCCTACATAGTCAAAGTGCCCGCTAATTAACCTACATAGTCCAAGTCCCCGCTAGGTAACCTAGGCAGTCCAAGTGACCATTATGTTACCTACATACTTCAAGTGCTCGTCCGTTAACCTAGATAGTCCAAGTGCCCGCTAGGTAACTTAGGTAGCCCAAGTACCCGCTAGGGAACATACATAGTCCAAGTGCCTTCTAGGTAACCTAGATAGTCCAAGTGCCCGCTAGTTAACCTACATACTCCAAGTGCCTGCTAGGTAAACTACATAGTCCAAGTGCCCACTAGGTAACCTAGAGAGTCCAATAGCCCGCTAGTTAAGCTAGACAGTCCAAGTACCCGATAGGGAACCTACATAGTCCAAGTGCCCGCTGGGAACCTACATAGTCCAAGTGTCCGTTAGTTAACCTAGATAGGCCAAGTGCCCGCTAGGTAACCTACACAGTCCAAGTGCCTGCTAGGTAACCTTCATAGTCCAAGTGCCTTCTAGTTAACCTACATAGTCCAAGTGCCCGCTAGGTAACATACATAGTCCAAGTGCCCACTATGTAACCTAAATAATCCAAATGCCCGCTAGTTAACCTAGATAATCCAAGTGCCCGCTTGTTAACCTAGATAGTCCAAGTGCCCGCTAGTAAACCTAGTTAGTCTAAGGGCCCGCTAGTTAATCTATATAGTCCAGTGCCCGCTAGTTAACCTAGATAGTCCAAGTGCCCGCTAGTTAACCTAGATAGTCCAAGGGCCCGCTAGTTAATCTAGATAGTCCAAGTGCCCACTAGTTAACCTAGATAGTCCAAGTGCCCGCTAGTTAACCTAGATCGTCCAAGTGCCCGCTGGTTAACCTAGATAATCCAAGTGCCCGATAGTTAACCTACATAGTCCAAGGGCCCAATAGTTAACCTAGATAGTCCAAGTGCCCGCTAGGGGACATACATAGTCCAAGTGCCCCCTAGGGAATCTACATAGTCCAAGTGCTCGCTAAGCAACCTACATAGTCCAAGTGCCCGTTAGTTAACCTAGATAGTCAAAGTGCCTGCTAGGTAACCTAAATAGTCCAAGTGCCCGCTAGGGAACCTACGTAGTCGAAGTCCGTACTAGGTAACCTAGATAGTCCAATTGCACGTTAGCTAACCTAGATAGTCGAAGTGTCCGCTAGTTAACCTAGGTAGTCCAAGTGCCCGCTAGTTAACCTACATAGTACAAGGGCCCGCTAGTTGACCTTGATATTCCAAGTTCCCGCTAGTTAACCTAGATGGTCAAAGTGCCCGCTAATTAACCTAAGTAGTACAAATGTCCGTTAGGGATCCTACATAGTCAAAGTGCCCGCTAGTTAACCTACATAGTCCAAGTCCCCGCTAGGTAACCTAGGGAGTCCAAGTGACCATTATGTTACCTACATACTCCAAGTGCCCGTCCGTTAACCTACATAGTCCAAGTGCCCGCTAGGTAAGTTAGATAGCCCAAGTACCCGCTAGGGAACGTACATAGTCCAAGTGCCTTCTAGGTAACCTAGATAGTCCAAGTGCCCGCTAGTTAACCTACATACTCCAAGTGCCTGCTAGGTAAACTACATAGTCCAAGTGCCCATGAGGTAACCTAGACAGTCCAATTGCCCGCTAGTTAAGCTAGACAGTACAACTACCCGATAGGGAACCTACATAGTCCAAGTGCCCGCTGGGAACCTACATAGTCCAAGTGCTCGCTAGGCAACCTACATAGTCCAAGTGCCCGTTAGTTAACCTAGATAGTCAAAGTGCCTGCTAGGTAACCTAAATAGTCCAAGTGCCCGCTAGGGAACCTACATAGTCCAAGGGCCCGCTAGGTAACCTAGATAGTCCAATTGCCCGTTAGCTAACCTAGATAGTTGAAGTGTCCGCTAGTTAACCTACATAGTCCAAGTGCCCGTTCGTTAACCTAGATAGGCCAAGTGCCCGCTGGTAATCTACATAGTCCAAGGGCCCGCTAGGTAACCTTGATAGTCCAAGCGCCTTCTAGTTAACCTACATAGTCCAAGTGCCCGCTAGGTAACCTACATAGTCCAAGTGCCCGTTAGTTAACCAAGATAGTCCAAGTGCCCACTAGGGGACGTACATAGTCCAAGTGCCCGCGAGGTAACCTTAATAGTCCAAGTGCGCGCTAGGGTATGTACATAGTCCGAGTGCTGGCTAGGAAACCTAGATAATCCAAGTGCCCGCTAGTTAACCTACATAGTCCAAGGGCCCGCAAGTTAACCTACATAGTCCAAGGTCCGCTATTTAACCTAGATAGTCTAAGTGCCCGCTAGTTAACCTACATAGTACAAGGGCCCGCTACTTGACCTAGATAGTCCAAGTGCCCGCTCGTTAACCTAGATAGTCCAAGTGCCCGCTAGTTAACCTAAGTAGTCCAAATGTCCGATAGGGATCCTACATAGTCCAAGTGCCCGCTACGTAACCTACATATCCAAGTGCCCGTTCGTTAACCTAGATAGTCAAAGTGCCCGCTAGGTAACCTAGACATTCCAAGTGCCCGCTAGGTTACCTACATAGTCCAAGTGCCCGTTCGTTAACCTAGATAGTCCAAGTGCCCGCTAGTTAACCTAGATCGTCCAAGGGCCCTCTAGTTAACCTAGATAGTCCAAGTGCCCGCTAGGGGACGTACATAGTCCAAGTGCCCGCTAGGTAACCTAGATAGTCCATGTGCCCCCTAGGGTATGTACATAGTTCAAGTGCCCGCTAGGTAACCTTGATTGTCCAAGTGTCCGCTAGTTACCCTACATAGTCCAAGTGCCCGCTAGGTAACCTAGATAATCCAAGGTCCTGCTAGTTAACCTACATAGTCCAATGCCCGATAGGGAACCTACATAGTCCAAGTGCCCGCTGAGGAACCTACATAGTCCAAGTGCCCGATAGGGAACCTATATATTCCAAGTGCCAGTTAGGGAACCTACATACTCCACGTGCCCATAGGGAACCTATATAGTCCAAGTGCCCGCTAGGGAACCTACATAGTCCAAGTGCCCGTTAGTTAACCTAGATAGTCAAAGTGCCTGCTAGGTAACCTAAATATTCAAAGTGCTCTCTAGGGAACATACATAGTCCAAGTGCCCGTTAGTTAACCTAGATAGTCCAATTGCCCGTTAGCTAACCTAGATAGTCGAAGTGTCCGCTAGTTAACCTACATAGTCCAAGTGTCCGTTGGTTAACCTAGATAGTCCAAGTGCCCGCTAGGTAACCTAGAGTCCAAGTGCTCGCTAGTTAACCTACATAGTCCAAGTGCCCGCTAGGTAACCTACATAGTCCAAGGTCTCACTTGTTAACTTTGATAGTCCAAGTGCCTGCTAGTTAACCTAGATCTTCCAAGTGCCCGCGAGTTAACCTAGATTGTCCAAGTGCCTGCTACTTAACCTACATAGTCCAAGGGCCCACTAGTTAACCTAGATAATCCAAGTGTCCTCTAGTTAACATACATAGTCCAAGTACCAGCAAGTTAACCTATATACAAAGTACCCGCTACGTAACCTAGATAGTCCAAGGGCACGCTAGTTAACCTACATAGCCCAAGTGCCCGCTAGGCAACATAGATAGTCCAAGTGCCCACTAAGAAACCTACATAGTCCAAGTGCACGCTAGTTAACCTAGACAGTCCCAGTGCCCGCTAGGGAACTTACATAGTCCAAGTTCCCGCTTGGTAACCTAAATAGTCCAAATGCCCGCTAGGGAAACTACATAGTCCAAGTGCCCACTAGTTAACCTAGATAGTCCAAGTGCCCGCTAGTTAACCTAGATAGTCCAAGGGCCCGCTAGTTAATCTAGATAGGCCACGTGCCCACTAGTTAACCTAGATAGTCCAAGTGCCCGCTAGTTAACCTAGATCGTCCAAGTGGCCGCTGGTTAACCTAGATAATCCAAGTGCCCGATAGTTAACCTACATAGTCCAAGGGCCCAATAGTTAACCTAGATAGTCCAAGTGCCCGCTAGGGGACATACATAGTCCAAGTGCCCCCTAGGGAATCTACATAGTCCAAGTGCTCGCTAAGCAACCTACATAGTCCAAGTGCCCGTTAGTTAACCTAGATAGTCAAAGTGCCTGCTAGGTAACCTAAATAGTCCAAGTGCCCGCTAGGGAACCTACGTAGTCGAAGTGCCCACTAGGTAACCTAGATAGTCCAATTGCACGTTAACTAACCTAGAGAGTCGAAGTGTCCGCTAGTTAACCTACATAATCCAAATGCCCGATAGTTAACCTAGATAGTCCAAGTGGCCGCTTGTTAACCTAGATAGTCCAAGTGCCCGCTAGTAAACCTAGATAGTCCAAGGGCCCGCTAGTTAACCTACATAGTCCAAGTGCCCGTTCGTTAACCTAGATAGGCCAAGTGCCCACTGGGTAACCTAGACAGTCCAAGTGCCCACTAGGTTACCTACATAGTCCAAGTGCACGTTCATTAACCTAGATAGTCCAAGTGCCCGCTGGTAATCTACATAGTCCAAGGGCCCGCTAGGTAACCTTGATAGTCCAAGCGCCTTCTAGTTAACCTACATAGTCCAAGTGCCCGTTAGTTAACCTAGATAGTCCAAGTGCGCACTAGGGGACGTACATAGTCCAAGTGCCCGCGAGGTAACCTTGATAGTCCAAGTGCGCGCTAGGGTATGTACATAGTCCGAGTGCTGGCTAGGAAACCTAGATAATCCAAGTGCCCGCTAGTTAACCTACATAGTCCAAGGGCCCGCAAGTTAACCTACATAGTCCAAGGTCCGCTATTTAACCTAGATAGTCCAAGTGCCCGCTAGTTAACCTACGTAGTACAAGGGCCCGCTACTTGACCTAGATAGTCCAAGTGCCCGCTAGTTAACCTAGATAGTCCAAGTGCCCGCTAGTTAACCTAAGTAGTCCAAATGTCCAATAGGGATCCTA
Organism: Tenrec ecaudatus; assembly: GCF_050624435.1. Classification (NCBI taxonomy): domain Eukaryota; kingdom Metazoa; phylum Chordata; class Mammalia; order Afrosoricida; family Tenrecidae; genus Tenrec; species Tenrec ecaudatus. The sequence goes on from NW_027457565.1 coordinate 1,300,411, forward strand.
CATAGTCCAAGTGCCCGCTACGTAACCTACATATCCAAGTGCCCGTTCGTTAACCTAGATAGTCAAAGTGCCCGCTAGGTAACCAAGACAGTCCAAGTGCCCGCTAGGTTGCCTACATAGTCCAAGTGCCCGTTCGTTAACCTAGATAGTCCAAGTGCCCGCTAGTTAACCTAGATAGTCCAAGGGCCCACTAGGGGACGTACATAGTCCAAGTGCCCGCTAGTTAACCTACATAGTCCAAGGTCCGCTAGTTAACCTAGATAGTCCAAGTGCCCGCTAGTTAACCTACATAGTACAAGGGCCCGCTAGTTGACCTTGATAGTCCAAGTTCCCGCTAGTTAACCTAGATAGTCAAAGTGCCCGCTAATTAACCTAAGTAGTACAAATGTCCCATAGGGATCCTACATAGTCAAAGTGCCCGCTAATTAACCTACATAGTCCAAATCCCCGCTAGGTAACCTAGGCAGTCCAAGTGACCATTATGTTACCTACATAGTTCAAGTGCTCGTCCGTTAACCTAGATAGTCCAAGTGCCCGCTAGGTAACTTAGGTAGCCCAAGTACCCGCTAGGGAACGTACATAGTCCAAGTGCCTTCTAGGTAACCTAGATAGTCCAAGTGCCCGCTAGTTAACCTACATACTCCAAGTGCCTGCTAGGTAAACTACATAGTCCAAGTGCCCACTAGGTAACCTAGAGAGTCCAATAGCCCGCTAGTTAAGCTAGACAGTCCAAGTACCCGATAGGGAACCTACATAGTCCAAGTGCCCGCTGGGAACCTACATAGTCCAAGTGCTCGCAAGGCAACCTACATAGTCCAAGTGCCCGTTAGTTAACCTAGATAGTCAAAGTGCCTGCTAGGTAACCTAAATAGTCCAAGTGCCCGCTAGGGAACCTACGTAGTCCAAGGGCCCGCTAGGTAACCTAGATAGTCCAATTGCCTGTTAGCTAACCTAGATAGTCGAAGTGTCCGCTAGTTAACCTACATAGTCCAAGTTCCCGTTCGTTAACCTAGATAGGCCAAGTGCCCGCTAGGTAACCTACACAGTCCAAGTGCCTGCTAGGTAACCTTGATAGTCCAAGTGACTTCTAGTTAACCTACATAGTCCAAGTGCCCGCTAGGTAACATACATAGTCCAAGTGCCCACTATGTAACCTAAATAATCCAAATTCCCGCTAGTTAACCTAGATAATCCAAGTGCCCGCTTGTTAACCTAGATAGTCCAAGTGCCCGCTAGTAAACCTAGATAGTCTAAGGGCCCGCTAGTTAATCTACATAGTCCAGTGCCCGCTAGTTAACCTAGATAGTCCAAGTGCCCGCTAGTTAACCTAGATAGTCCAAGGGCCCGCTAGTTAATCTAGATAGTCCAAGTGCCCACTAGTTAACCTAGATAGTCCAAGTGCCCGCTAGTTAACCTAGATCGTCCAAGTGCCCGCTGGTTAACCTAGATAATCCAAGTGCCCGATAGTTAACCTACATAGTCCAAGGGCCCAATAGTTAACCTAGATAGTCCAAGTGCCCGCTAGGGGACATACATAGTCCAAGTGCCCCCTAGGGAATCTACATAGTCCAAGTGCTCGCTAAGCAACCTACATAGTCCAAGTGCCCGTTAGTTAACCTAGATAGTCAAAGTGCCTGCTAGGTAACTTAAATAGTCCAAGTGCCCGCTAGGGAACCTACGTAGTCGAAGTGCCCACTAGGTAACCTAGATAGTCCAATTGCACGTTAGCTAACCTAGATAGTCGAAGTGTCCGCTAGTTAACCTACATAATCCAAATGCCCGCTAGTTAACCTAGATAGTCCAAGTGTCCGCTTGTTAACCTAGATAGTCCAAGTGCCCGCTAGTAAACCTAGATAGTCCAAGGGCCCGCTAGTTAACCTACATAGTCCAAGTGCCCGTTCGTTAACCTAGATAGGCCAAGTGCCCACTAGGTAACCTAGACAGTCCAAGTGCCCACTAGGTTATCTACATAGTCCAAGTGCACGTTCATTAACCTAGATAGTCCAAGTGCCCGCTGGTAATCTACATAGTCCAAGGGCCCGCTAGGTAACCTTGATAGTCCAAGCGCCTTCTAGTTAACCTACATAGTCCAAGTGCCCGCTAGGTAACCTACATAGTCCAAGTGCCCGTTAGTTAACCTAGATAGTCCAAGTGCCCACTAGGGGACGTACATAGTCCAAGTGCCCGCGAGGTAACCTTGATAGTCCAAGTGCGCGCTAGGGTATGTACATAGTCCGAGTGCTGGCTAGGAAACCTAGATAATCCAAGTGTCCGCTAGTTAACCTACATAGTCCAAGGGCCCGCAAGTTAACCTACATAGTCCAAGGTCCGCTATTTAACCTAGATAGTCTAAGTGCCCGCTAGTTAACCTACATAGTACAAGGGCCCGCTACTTGACCTAGATAGTCCAAGTGCCCGCTCGTTAACCTAGATAGTCCAAGTGCCCGCTAGTTAACCTAAGTAGTCCAAATGTCCGATAGGGATCCTACATAGTCCAAGTGCCCGCTACGTAACCTACATATCCAAGTGCCCGTTCGTTAACCTAGATAGTCAAAGTGCCCGCTAGGTAACCTAGACAGTCCAAGTGCCCGCTAGGTTACCTACATAGTCCAAGTGCCCGTTCGTTAACCTAGATAGTCCAAGTGCCCGCTAGTTAACCTAGATCGTCCAAGGGCCCTCTAGTTAACCTAGATAGTCCAAGTGCCCGCTAGGGGACGTACATAGTCCAAGTGCCCGCTAGGTAACCTAGATAGTCCATGTGCCCCCTAGGGTATGTACATAGTTCAAGTGCCCGCTAGGTAACCTAGATTGTCCAAGTGTCCGCTAGTTACCCTACATAGTCCAAGTGCCCGCTAGGTAACCTAGATAATCCAAGGTCCTGCTAGTTAACCTACATAGTCCAATGCCCGATAGGGAACCTACATAGTCCAAGTGCCCGCTGAGGAACCTACATAGTCCAAGTGCCCGATAGGGAACCTATATATTCCAAGTGCCAGTTAGGGAACCTACATACTCCACGTGCCCATAGGGAACCTATATAGTCCAAGTGCCCGCTAGGGAACCTACATAGTCCAAGTGCCCGTTAGTTAACCTAGATAGTCAAAGTGCCTGCTAGGTAACCTAAATATTCCAAGTGCTCTCTAGGGAACATACATAGTCCAAGTGCCCGTTAGTTAACCTAGATAGTCCAATTGCCCGTTAGCTAACCTAGATAGTCGAAGTGTCCGCTAGTTAACCTACATAGTCCAAGTGTCCGTTGGTTAACCTAGATAGTCCAAGTGCCCGCTAGGTAACCTAGAGTCCAAGTGCTCGCTAGTTAACCTACATAGTCCAAGTGCCCGCTAGGTAACCTACATAGTCCAAGGTCTCACTTGTTAACTTTGATAGTCCAAGTGCCTGCTAGTTAACCTAGATCTTCCAAGTGCCCGCGAGTTAACCTAGATTGTCCAAGTGCCTGCTACTTAACCTACATAGTCCAAGGGCCCACTAGTTAACCTAGATAATCCAAGTGTCCTCTAGTTAACCTACATAGTCCAAGTACCAGCAAGTTAACCTATATACAAAGTACCCGCTACGTAACCTAGATAGTCCAAGGGCACGCTAGTTAACCTACATAGCCCAAGTGCCCGCTAGGCAACATAGATAGTCCAAGTGCCCACTAAGGAACCTACATAGTCCAAGTGCATGCTAGTTAACCTAGACAGTCCCAGTGCCCGCTAGGGAACTTACATAGTCCAAGTTCCCGCTTGGTAACCTAAATAGTCCAAATGCCCGCTAGGGAAACTACATAGTCCAAGTGCCCACTAGTTAACCTAGATAGTCCAAGTGCCCGCTAGTTAACCTAGATAGTCCAAGGGCCCGCTAGTTAATCTAGAAAGGCCAAGTGCCAACTAGTTAACCTAGATAGTCCAAGTGCCCGCTAGTTAACCTAGATCGTCCAAGTGGCCGCTGGTTAACCTAGATAATCCAAGTGCCCGATAGTTAACCTACATAGTCCAAGGGCCCAATAGTTAACATAGATAGTCCAAGTGCCCGCTAGGGGACATACATAGTCCAAGTGCCCCCTAGGGAATCTACATAGTCCAAGTGCTCGCTAAGCAACCTACATAGTCCAAGTGCCCGTTAGTTAACCTAGATAGTCAAAGTGCCTGCTAGGTAACCTAAATAGTCCAAGTGCCCGCTAGGGAACCTACGTAGTCGAAGTGCCCACTAGGTAACCTAGATAGTCCAATTGCACGTTAACTAACCTAGATAGTCGAAGTGTCCGCTAGTTAACCTACATAATCCAAATGCCCGATAGTTAACCTAGATAGTCCAAGTGGCCGCTTGTTAACCTAGATAGTCCAAGTGCCCGCTAGTAAACCTAGATAGTCCAAGGGCCCGCTAGTTAACCTACATAGTCCAAGTGCCCGTTCGTTAACCTAGATAGGCCAAGTGCCCACTAGGTAACCTAGACAGTCCAAGTGCCCACTAGGTTACCTACATAGTCCAAGTGCACGTTCATTAACCTAGATAGTCCAAGTGCCCGCTGGTAATCTACATAGTCCAAGGGCCCGCTAGGTAACCTTGATAGTCCAAGCGCCTTCTAGTTAACCTACATAGTCCAAGTGCCCGTTAGTTAACCTAGATAGTCCAAGTGCGCACTAGGGGACGTACATAGTCCAAGTGCCCGCGAGGTAACCTTGATAGTCCAAGTGCGCGCTAGGGTATGTACATAGTCCGAGTGCTGGCTAGGAAACCTAGATAATCCAAGTGCCCGCTAGTTAACCTACATAGTCCAAGGGCCCGCAAGTTAACCTACATAGTCCAAGTGCCCGCTAGTTAACCTACGTAGTACAAGGGCCCGCTACTTGACCTAGATAGTCCAAGTGCCCGCTAGTTAACCTAGATAGTCCAAGTGCCCGCTAGTTAACCTAAGTAGTCCAAATGTCCGATAGGGATCCTACATAGTCCAAGTGCCCGCTACGTAACCTACATATCCAAGTGCCCGTTCGTTAACCTAGATAGTTAAAGTGCCCGCAAGGTAACCTAGACAGTCCAAGTGCCCGCTAGGTTACCTACATAGTCCAAGTGCCCGTTCGTTAACCTAGATAGTCCAAGTGCCCGCTAGTTAACCTAGATAGTCCAAGGGCCCACTAGGGGACGTACATAGTCCAAGTGCCCGCTAGTTAACCTACATAGTCCAAGGTCCGCTAGTTAACCTAGATAGTCCAAGTGCCCGCTAGTTATCCTACATAGTCAAAGTGCCCGCTAATTAACCTAAGTAGTACAAATGTCCGATAGGGATCCTACATAGTCAAAGTGCCCGCTAATTAACCTACATAGTCCAAGTCCCCGCTAGGTAACCTAGGCAGTCCAAGTGACCATTATGTTACCTACATAGTTCAAGTGCTCGTCCGTTAACCTAGATAGTCCACGTGCCCGCTAGGTAACTTAGGTAGCCCAAGTACCCGCTAGGGAACGTACATAGTCCAAGTGCCTTCTAGGTAACCTAGATAGTCCAAGTGCCCGCTAGTTAACCTACATACTCCAAGTGCCTGCTAGGTAAACTACATAGTCCAAGTGCCCACTAGGTAACCTAGAGAGTCCAATAGCCCGCTAGTTAAGCTAGACAGTCCAAGTACCCGATAGGGAACCTACATAGTCCAAGTGCCCGCTGGGAACCTACATAGTCCAAGTGCTCGCTAGGCAACCTACATAGTCCAAGTGCCCGTTAGTTAACCTAGATAGTCAAAGTGCCTGCTAGGTAACCTAAATAGTCCAAGTGCCCGCTAGGGAACCTACATAGTCCAAGGGCCCGCTAGGTAACCTAGATAGTCCAATTGCCCGTTAGCTAACCTAGATAGTTGAAGTGTCCGCTAGTTAACCTACATAGTCCAAGTGCCCGTTCGTTAACCTAGATAGGCCAAGTGCCCGCTAGGTAACCTACACAGTCCAAGTGCCTGCTAGGTAACCTTGATAGTCCAAGTGCCTTCTAGTTAACCTACATAGTCCAAGTGCCCGCTAGGTAACATACATAGTCCAAGTGCCCACTATGTAACCTAAATAATCCAAATGCCCCCTAGTTAACCTAGATAATCCAAGTGCCCGCTTGTTAACCTAGATAGTCCAAGTGCCCGCTAGTAAACCTAGATAGTCTAAGGGCCCGCTAGTTAATCTACATAGTCCAGTGCCCGCTAGTTAACCTAGATAGTCCAAGTGCCCGCTAGTTAACCTAGATAGTCCAAGGGCCCGCTAGTTAATCTAGATAGTCCAAGTGCCCACTAGTTAACCTAGATAGTCCAAGTGCCCGCTAGTTAACCTAGATCGTCCAAGTGCCCGCTGGTTAACCTAGATAATCCAAGTGCCCGATAGTTAACCTACATAGTCCAAGGGCCCAATAGTTAACCTAGATAGTCCAAGTGCCCGCTAGGGGACATACATAGTCCAAGTGCCCCCTAGGGAATCTACATAGTCCAATTGCTCGCTAAGCAACCTACATAGTCCAAGTGCCCGTTAGTTAACCTAGATAGTCAAAGTGCCTGCTAGGTAACCTAAATAGTCCAAGTGCCCGCTAGGGAACCTACGTAGTCGAAGTGCCCACTAGGTAACCTAGATAGTCCAATTGCACGTTAGCTAACCTAGATAGTCGAAGTGTCCGCTAGTTAACCTACATAATCCAAATGCCCGCTAGTTAACCTAGATAGTCCAAGTGGCCGCTTGTTAACCTAGATAGTCCAAGTGCCCGCTAGTAAACCTAGATAGTCCAAGGGCCCGCTAGTTAACCTACATAGTCCAAGGGCCCCCTAGGTAACCTTGATAGTCCAAGCGCCTTCTAGTTAACCTACATAGTCCAAGTGCCCGCTAGGTAACCTACATAGTCCAAGTGCCCGTTAGTTAACCTAGATAGTCCAAGTGCCCACTAGGGGACGTACATAGTCCAAGTGCCAGCGAGGTAACCTTGATAGTCCAAGTGCGCGCTAGGGTATGTACATAGTCCGAGTGCTGGCTAGGAAACCTAGATAATCCAAGTGCCCGCTACTTAACCTACATAGTCCAAGGGCCCGCAAGTTAACCTACATAGTCCAAAGTCCGCTATTTAACCTAGATAGTCCAAGTGCCCGCTAGTTAACCTACGTAGTACAAGGGCCCGCTACTTGACCTAGATAGTCCAAGTGCCCGCTCGTTAACCTAGATAGTCCAAGTGCCCGCTAGTTAACCTAAGTAGTCCAAATGTCCGATCGGGATCCTACATAGTCCAAGTGCCCGCTACGTAACCTACATATCCAAGTGCCCGTTCGTTAACCTAGATAGTCAAAGTGCCCGCTAGGTAACCTAGACAGTCCAAGTGCCCGCTAGGTTATCTACATAGTCCAAGTGCCCGTTCGTTAACCTAGATAGTCCAAGTGCCCGCTAGTTTACCTAGATCGTCCAAGGGCCCTCTAGTTAACCTAGATAGTCCAAGTGCCCGCTAGGGGACGTACATAGTCCAAGTGCCCGCTAGGTAACCTAGATAGTCCATGTGCCCCCTAGGGTATGTACATAGTTCAAGTGCCCGCTAGGTAACCTAGATTGTCCAAGTGTCCGCTAGTTACCCTACATAGTCCAAGTGCCCGCTAGGTAACCTCGATAATCCAAGGTCCTGTTAGTTAACTACATAGTCCAATGCCCGATAGGGAACCTACATAGTCAAAGTGCCCGCTGAGGAACCTACATAGTCAAAGTGCCCGATAGGGAACCTATATATTCCAAGTGCCAGTTAGGGAACCTACATACTCCACGTGCCCATAGGGAACCTATATAGTCCAAGTGCCCGCTAGGGAACCTACATAGTCCAAGTGCCCGTTAGTTAACCTAGATAGTCAAAGTGCCTGCTAGGTAACCTAAATATTCCAAGTGCTCTCTAGGGAACATACATAGTCCAAGTGCCCGTTAGTTAACCTAGATAGTCCAATTGCCCGTTAGCTAACCTAGATAGTCGAAGTGTCCGCTAGTTAACCTACATAGTCCAAGTGTCCGTTGGTTAACCTAGATAGTCCAAGTGCCCGCTAGGTAACCTAGAGTCCAAGTGCTCGCTAGTTAACCTACATAGTCCAAGTGCCCGCTAGGTAACCTACATAGTCCAAGGTCTCACTTGTTAACTTTGATAGTCCAAGTGCCTGCTAGTTAACCTAGATCTTCCAAGTGCCCGCGAGTTAACCTAGATTGTCCAAGTGCCTGCTACTTAACCTACATAGTCCAAGGGCCCACTAGTTAACCTAGATAATCCAAGTGTCCTCTAGTTAACCTACATAGTCCAAGTACCAGCAAGTTAACCTATATACAAAGTACCCGCTACGTAACCTAGATAGTCCAAGGGCACGCTAGTTAACCTACATAGTCCAAGTGCCCGCTAGGCAACATAGATAGTCCAAGTGCCCACTAAGGAACCTACATAGTCCAAGTGCACGCTAGTTAACCTAGACAGTCCCAGTGCCCGCTAGGGAACTTACATAGTCCAAGTTCCCGCTTGGTAACCTAAATAGTCCAAATGCCCGCTAGGGAAACTACATAGTCCAAGTGCCCACTAGTTAACCTAGATAGTCCAAGTGCCCGCTAGTTAACCTAGATAGTCCAAGGGCCCGCTAGTTAATCTAGATAGGCCAAGTGACCACTAGTTAACCTAGATCGTCCAAGTGCCCGCTAGTTAACCTAGATCGTCCAAGTGCCCGCTGGTTAACCTAGATAATCCAAGTGCCCGCTAGTTAACCTACATACTCCAAGTGCCTGCTTGTTAACCTACATAGTACAAGCGCCCGCTACTTGACCTAGATAGTCCAAGTGCCCGCTAGTTAACCTAGAGAGTCCAAGTGCCCGCTAGTTAACCTAAGTAGTCCAAATGTCCGATAGGGATCCTACAGAGTCCAAGTGCCCGCTACGTAACCTACATATCCAAGTGCCCGTTCGTTAACCTAGATAGTCAAAGTGCCCGCTAGGTAACCTAGACAGTCCAAGTGCCCGCTAGGTTACCTACATAGTCCAAGTGCCCGTTCGTTAACCTAGATAGTCCAAGTGCCCGCTAGTTAACCTAGATCGTCCAAGGGCCCTCTAGTTAACCTAGATAGTCCAAGTGCCCGCTAGGGGACGTACATAGTCCAAGTGCCCGCTAGGTAACCTAGATAGTCCAAGTGCCCCCTAGGGTATGTACATAGTTCGAGTGCCCGCTAGGTAACCTAGATTGTCCAAGTGTCCGCTAGTTAACCTACATAGTCCAATGCCCGATAGGGAACCTACATAGTCCAAGTGCCCGCTGAGGAACCTACATAGTCCAAGTGCCCGATAGGGAACCTATATATTCCAAGTGCCAGTTCGGGAACCTACATACTCCACGTGCCCATAGGGAACCTATATAGTCCAAGTGCCCGCTAGGGAACCTACGTAGTCGAAGTGCCCACTAGGTAACCTAGATAGTCCAATTGCACGTTAGCTAACCTAGATAGTCGAAGTGTCCGCTAGTTAACCTACATAATCCAAATGCCCGCTAGTTAACCTAGATAGTCCAAGTGGACGCTTGTAAACCTAGATAGTCCAAGTGCCCGCTAGTAAACCTAGATAGTCCAAGGGCCCGCTAGTTAACCTACATAATCCAAGTGCCCGTTCGTTAACCTAGATAGGCCAAGTGCCCACTAGGTAACCTAGACAGTCCAAGTGCCCACTAGGTTACCTACATAGTCCAAGTGCACGTTCATTAACCTAGATAGTCCAAGTGCCCGCTGGTAATCTACATAGTCCAAGGGCCCGCTAGGTAACCTTGATAGTCCAAGCGCCTTCTAGTTAACCTACATAGTCCAAGTGCCCGCTAGGTAACCTACATAGTCCAAGTGCCCGTTAGTTAACCTAGATAGTCCAAGTGCCCACTAGGGGACGTACATAGTCCAAGTGCCCGCGAGGTAACCTTAATAGTCCAAGTGCGCGCTAGGGTATGTACATAGTCCGAGTGCTGGCTAGGAAACCTAGATAATCCAAGTTCCCGCTAGTTAACCTACATAGTCCAAGGGCCCGCAAGTTAACCTACATAGTCCAAGGTCCTTTATTTAACCTAGATAGTCTAAGTGCCCGCTAGTTAACCTACATAGTACAAGGGCCCGCTACTTGACCTAGATAGTCCAAGTGCCCGCTCGTTAACCTAGATAGTCCAAGTGCCCGCTAGTTAACCTAAGTAGTCCAAATGTCCGATAGGGATCCTACATAGTCCAAGTGCCCGCTACGTAACCTACATATCCAAGTGCCCGTTCGTTAACCTAGATAGTCAAAGTGCCCGCTAGGTAACCTAGACATTCCAAGTGCCCGCTAGGTTACCTACATAGTCCAAGTGCCCGTTCGTTAACCTAGATAGTCCAAGTGCCCGCTAGTTAACCTAGATCGTCCAAGGGCCCTCTAGTTAACCTAGATAGTCCAAGTGCCCGCTAGGGGACGTACATAGTCCAAGTGCCCGCTAGGTAACCTAGATAGTCCATGTGCCCCCTAGGGTATGTACATAGTTCAAGTGCCCGCTAGGTAACCTAGATTGTCCAAGTGTCCGCTAGTTACCCTACATAGTCCAAGTGCCCGCTAGGTAACCTCGATAATCCAAGGTCCTGTTAGTTAACTACATAGTCCAATGCCCGATAGGGAACCTACATAGTCAAAGTGCCCGCTGAGGAACCTACATAGTCAAAGTGCCCGATAGGGAACCTATATATTCCAAGTGCCAGTTAGGGAACCTACATACTCCACGTGCCCATAGGGAACCTATATAGTCCAAGTGCCCGCTAGGGAACCTACATAGTCCAAGTGCCCGTTAGTTAACCTAGATAGTCAAAGTGCCTGCTAGGTAACCTAAATATTCCAAGTGCTCTCTAGGGAACATACATAGTCCAAGTGCCCGTTAGTTAACCTAGATAGTCCAATTGCCCGTTAGCTAACCTAGATAGTCGAAGTGTCCGCTAGTTAACCTACATAGTCCAAGTGTCCGTTGGTTAACCTAGATAGTCCAAGTGCCCGCTAGGTAACCTAGAGTCCAAGTGCTCGCTAGTTAACCTACATAGTCCAAGTGCCCGCTAGGTAACCTACATAGTCCAAGGTCTCACTTGTTAACTTTGATAGTCCAAGTGCCTGCTAGTTAACCTAGATCTTCCAAGTGCCCGCGAGTTAACCTAGATTGTCCAAGTGCCTGCTACTTAACCTACATAGTCCAAGGGCCCACTAGTTAACCTAGATAATCCAAGTGTCCTCTAGTTAACCTACATAGTCCAAGTACCAGCAAGTTAACCTATATACAAAGTACCCGCTACGTAACCTAGATAGTCCAAGGGCACGCTAGTTAACCTACATAGTCCAAGTGCCCGCTAGGCAACATAGATAGTCCAAGTGCCCACTAAGGAACCTACATAGTCCAAGTGCACGCTAGTTAACCTAGACAGTCCCAGTGCCCGCTAGGGAACTTACATAGTCCAAGTTCCCGCTTGGTAACCTAAATAGTCCAAATGCCCGCTAGGGAAACTACATAGTCCAAGTGCCCACTAGTTAACCTAGATAGTCCAAGTGCCCGCTAGTTAACCTAGATAGTCCAAGGGCCCGCTAGTTAATCTAGATAGGCCAAGTGACCACTAGTTAACCTAGATCGTCCAAGTGCCCGCTAGTTAACCTAGATCGTCCAAGTGCCCGCTGGTTAACCTAGATAATCCAAGTGCCCGCTAGTTAACCTACATACTCCAAGTGCCTGCTTGTTAACCTACATAGTACAAGCGCCCGCTACTTGACCTAGATAGTCCAAGTGCCCGCTAGTTAACCTAGAGAGTCCAAGTGCCCGCTAGTTAACCTAAGTAGTCCAAATGTCCGATAGGGATCCTACAGAGTCCAAGTGCCCGCTACGTAACCTACATATCCAAGTGCCCGTTCGTTAACCTAGATAGTCAAAGTGCCCGCTAGGTAACCTAGACAGTCCAAGTGCCCGCTAGGTTACCTACATAGTCCAAGTGCCCGTTCGTTAACCTAGATAGTCCAAGTGCCCGCTAGTTAACCTAGATCGTCCAAGGGCCCTCTAGTTAACCTAGATAGTCCAAGTGCCCGCTAGGGGACGTACATAGTCCAAGTGCCCGCTAGGTAACCTAGATAGTCCAAGTGCCCCCTAGGGTATGTACATAGTTCGAGTGCCCGCTAGGTAACCTAGATTGTCCAAGTGTCCGCTAGTTAACCTACATAGTCCAATGCCCGATAGGGAACCTAC